>NC_135201.1:11455000-12910000 GCF_050948175.1 Xylocopa sonorina | reverse complement strand
CCTAACCTAACCTAACCTAACCTAACCTAACCTAACCTAACCTAACCTAACCTAACCTAACCTAACCTAACCTAACCTAACCTAACCTAACCTAACCTAACCTAACCTAACCTAACCTAACCTAACCTAACCTAACCTAACCTAACCTAACCTAACCTAACCTAACCTAACCTAACCTAACCTAACCTAACCTAACCTAACCTAACCTAACCTAACCTAACCTAACCTAACCTAACCTAACCTAACCTAACCTAACCTAACCTAACCTAACCTAACCTAACCTAACCTAACCTAACCTAACCTAACCTAACCTAACCTAACCTAACCTAACCTAACCTAACCTAACCTAACCTAACCTAACCTAACCTAACCTAACCTAACCTAACCTAACCTAACCTAACCTAACCTAACCTAACCTAACCTAACCTAACCTAACCTAACCTAACCTAACCTAACCTAACCTAACCTAACCTAACCTAACCTAACCTAACCTAACCTAACCTAACCTAACCTAACCTAACCTAACCTAACCTAACCTAACCTAACCTAACCTAACCTAACCTAACCTAACCTAACCTAACCTAACCTAACCTAACCTAACCTAACCTAACCTAACCTAACCTAACCTAACCTAACCTAACCTAACCTAACCTAACCTAACCTAACCTAACCTAACCTAACCTAACCTAACCTAACCTAACCTAACCTAACCTAACCTAACCTAACCTAACCTAACCTAACCTAACCTAACCTAACCTAACCTAACCTAACCTAACCTAACCTAACCTAACCTAACCTAACCTAACCTAACCTAACCTAACCTAACCTAACCTAACCTAACCTAACCTAACCTAACCTAACCTAACCTAACCTAACCTAACCTAACCTAACCTAACCTAACCTAACCTAACCTAACCTAACCTAACCTAACCTAACCTAACCTAACCTAACCTAACCTAACCTAACCTAACCTAACCTAACCTAACCTAACCTAACCTAACCTAACCTAACCTAACCTAACCTAACCTAACCTAACCTAACCTAACCTAACCTAACCTAACCTAACCTAACCTAACCTAACCTAACCTAACCTAACCTAACCTAACCTAACCTAACCTAACCTAACCTAACCTAACCTAACCTAACCTAACCTAACCTAACCTAACCTAACCTAACCTAACCTAACCTAACCTAACCTAACCTAACCTAACCTAACCTAACCTAACCTAACCTAACCTAACCTAACCTAACCTAACCTAACCTAACCTAACCTAACCTAACCTAACCTAACCTAACCTAACCTAACCTAACCTAACCTAACCTAACCTAACCTAACCTAACCTAACCTAACCTAACCTAACCTAACCTAACCTAACCTAACCTAACCTAACCTAACCTAACCTAACCTAACCTAACCTAACCTAACCTAACCTAACCTAACCTAACCTAACCTAACCTAACCTAACCTAACCTAACCTAACCTAACCTAACCTAACCTAACCTAACCTAACCTAACCTAACCTAACCTAACCTAACCTAACCTAACCTAACCTAACCTAACCTAACCTAACCTAACCTAACCTAACCTAACCTAACCTAACCTAACCTAACCTAACCTAACCTAACCTAACCTAACCTAACCTAACCTAACCTAACCTAACCTAACCTAACCTAACCTAACCTAACCTAACCTAACCTAACCTAACCTAACCTAACCTAACCTAACCTAACCTAACCTAACCTAACCTAACCTAACCTAACCTAACCTAACCTAACCTAACCTAACCTAACCTAACCTAACCTAACCTAACCTAACCTAACCTAACCTAACCTAACCTAACCTAACCTAACCTAACCTAACCTAACCTAACCTAACCTAACCTAACCTAACCTAACCTAACCTAACCTAACCTAACCTAACCTAACCTAACCTAACCTAACCTAACCTAACCTAACCTAACCTAACCTAACCTAACCTAACCTAACCTAACCTAACCTAACCTAACCTAACCTAACCTAACCTAACCTAACCTAACCTAACCTAACCTAACCTAACCTAACCTAACCTAACCTAACCTAACCTAACCTAACCTAACCTAACCTAACCTAACCTAACCTAACCTAACCTAACCTAACCTAACCTAACCTAACCTAACCTAACCTAACCTAACCTAACCTAACCTAACCTAACCTAACCTAACCTAACCTAACCTAACCTAACCTAACCTAACCTAACCTAACCTAACCTAACCTAACCTAACCTAACCTAACCTAACCTAACCTAACCTAACCTAACCTAACCTAACCTAACCTAACCTAACCTAACCTAACCTAACCTAACCTAACCTAACCTAACCTAACCTAACCTAACCTAACCTAACCTAACCTAACCTAACCTAACCTAACCTAACCTAACCTAACCTAACCTAACCTAACCTAACCTAACCTAACCTAACCTAACCTAACCTAACCTAACCTAACCTAACCTAACCTAACCTAACCTAACCTAACCTAACCTAACCTAACCTAACCTAACCTAACCTAACCTAACCTAACCTAACCTAACCTAACCTAACCTAACCTAACCTAACCTAACCTAACCTAACCTAACCTAACCTAACCTAACCTAACCTAACCTAACCTAACCTAACCTAACCTAACCTAACCTAACCTAACCTAACCTAACCTAACCTAACCTAACCTAACCTAACCTAACCTAACCTAACCTAACCTAACCTAACCTAACCTAACCTAACCTAACCTAACCTAACCTAACCTAACCTAACCTAACCTAACCTAACCTAACCTAACCTAACCTAACCTAACCTAACCTAACCTAACCTAACCTAACCTAACCTAACCTAACCTAACCTAACCTAACCTAACCTAAACATGACGTCACTTCCGGCGAGAAGAAATACTCATGACGTCACTTCCGGTGGAAAGAAATACCAATGACGTCACTT
Organism: Xylocopa sonorina; assembly: GCF_050948175.1. Taxonomy (NCBI): domain Eukaryota; kingdom Metazoa; phylum Arthropoda; class Insecta; order Hymenoptera; family Apidae; genus Xylocopa; species Xylocopa sonorina. The sequence continues at coordinate 12,907,034 of NC_135201.1, read as the reverse complement.
CCGGGGAGAAGAAATGCTAATGATGTCACTTCCGGAGGAAAGAAATAGGAATGACGTCATTTCCGTTTCGCGTGCCAAAGATATGACGTCATCTCCGGTTCCAGTTAGAGGAAGGTTGCAGTAGTATCGGGAATTAGCGAACAGAGATTAGATTAGGTTAGGATATTTTCCTTGAAATTTGTGCAATGTTGGATACATAGAGTGTTATGTTGAAAAAATAAAAATTGAAGCAATAAAAGTAATAAAGAAGAATTAAAGTGTCATTTTAAGGTGAATCGGTATGTTTAGTTTCATGTCTCGTAATATCGGCAGCAATCAAACATACATTGGTTTAGGTTGGGTTATTTTTTGAAGTTTCTGGAGTGTTGGACACACTGAGTGTTAAGTTAAAAAAAAAAAAAAAAAAAAAAAAAAAAAAAAATTCAATAAAAATAAAGGACATGATGTGTTATTGGAAAGTGAAGTTGGTATGTTTGATTTTATGTCTTGTACTATCGGCATCATTCGGACATAGATTGGATTAGGTTAGGTTATTTTCTTGAAATTTCTGCAATGTTGGATATATAGTGTTATGTTAAAAAAAAAAAAAAAAAAAAAAAAAAAAAAAAGAACGAAATTTGTGAGATTGGAAGATGAAATGGTATGTTTGGCTGTATGTCTGGTATCGACCAATCGAACAGCGATTAGGTGAAGTTGGATAATTTTGTTTGAAACACTTTGACGGAGCTCACACGATGCGATGTCAGTTCGGCTCATGATACGAGAGATGCCACGTTGCCAACAGAGATTAGGTTAGGTTAGGATATTTTTTGGAATATTTGACGCAAATGACGTGTATAGCCGTCGGATTGTTGGAGATAAGCGTACACGAATGACGGTTATAGCCGTCCGATACTTGATAAAACGAGTATTGCAGGTATGACGGTTATAGCCGTCGTGAATACTTGCAGAGCGAGGAACAAATGACGTCTATAGTCGTCCGAAAGTGTGTGATGTTTTATGCAAACGACGTCTATAGCCGTCCGATACTTGATAATATTATTACAGAAACGACGGTCGTGAATATCGTAAGACCGTTAAACAAATGACGTCTATAGCCGTCGGATACTCGACAATGTGTAACAGGAATGACGGTTACAGCCGTCGAGAGTATTGCAATAGTGAGGAACAAATGACGTGTATAGCCGTCCGATCGCTAGTGATGTTTCCATGAATGACGGTTATAGCCGTCGCGAATATTGTAATATTGAGGAAGAAATGACGTTTATAGCCGTCGGGAATGTTGTAATATTGAGGAAGAAATGACGTCTATAGCCGTCGGATACTTGATAATGTGTATCACATAAATGACGGTTATAGTCGTCGTGAATATTGCAATAATGAGGAACAAATGACGGTTATAGCCGTCGTAAGTATGGTAGAAGCGGCTAAAGAGATAACGTCTATAGCCGTCCGATGCTCGATAATATGCGTATAAGAGAAATGACGGTTTTAGTCGTCGTGAATATTGCAACAGCGAAGAACGAATGATGTCTATAGCCGTCGGATACTCGCCAATGTGTGACAGGAATGACGGTTAAAGCCGTCGTGAATATTGTAATATTGGCGAAGAAATGACGTGTATAGCTGTCGGATACTTGATAATATGTGTATCACATAAATGACGGTAATAGTCGTCGTAAATATCGTACAACTGAAAAGGGAATGACGTCTATAGCCGCCCGACACTCTATGATACGCGTATTACAGAAATGACGGTTATAGCTGTCATGAATATTCGATTAGAAAGGAATAAATGACGTTTATAGTGGTCGATGTTAGTCGATGCAGTCGAAAGATCGTATCTTTTGTAAGTATTTTTTGACGAATGAAGTAAGTACGCTGAATTATCAAAGTAAATGATAATCATTTGCTTTGGCGAGGAAATATAGTCGTAGAAAGTAACTTTAAGAAGGAAAATGTTGTGAAATTGAAGAATTATAAGTTGGAAATATACAAGTTATCGTCGAACGTTGTATTATATTAGAGGTTGGATGTATCGTATGCTCTTTTCAATTTGTAGTATTTCAGTCATCCTGTGCTGAATGACCTTTTTTTTTTTTTTTTTTTTTTTTTTTTTTTTTTGCTTCTCGGTTTTCGTTGGGGGCGGAGAAAATTTTTTAGGGTAGGGTTTTTGTTTAGGTTAGGGGTGGTTTTTTGTAGGTTAGGGTTGGTTTTGTTTAGGTTTGAGGTGGTTTTCTGTAGGTTGGGGGTGGTTTTTTTTAAGTTTGAGGTAGGTTTGAGGTGCGTTTTTTAGGTCAGGGGTTGTTTCTTAGGGGTTAGGGTTGCTTTAGGGGAGGTTTACGGTAGGTTTTTTTTTTTTTAGGGGTTGCGTTGGTTCGGGGTTGCTTTACTTTGGTTGGCGGGTTGGTTTGGTTCCGGGTTGCTTTTGTTTGGTTCGGAATTGCTTTGGTTTCGGTTTTCTTTACTTTGGTTTGGCGTTGGTTTGGTTTCGGTTTGCTTTAGTTTCATTAGGGACTGGTTAGGTAAGATGGTGGTTACTTGTCGGGGAAGGGGGGTAGGTTACCTTAGACTCTGGAAAGGTTATAAAAATATATCCTAACCTAAACTGACAGTGTCTCTGTGGGCATTGGGTTTGTGTATTGATGTTCGAACAAGTTAGACTCTGGAAAGATTCAAAAATATAACCTAACCTAAACTGACAGTGTCTCTGTGGGCATTGGGTTTGTGTATCGCTGTCTGGACAAGTTAGACTCTGGAAAGGTTCAAAAATATATCCTAACCTAAACTGACAGTGTCTGTGTAGGCATTGCGTTGGTATTGCGTTGTTGTGTTCGTGGGGGGGTGGTGTTTGCGTCTACTTCTGTTCGGTCGAGTTGGACTCTGGTAGGATTATAAAAATATACCCTAACCTAAACCGACAGTGTCTGTGTTGGCATTGGGTTGGCGTTGTGTTGTTGTATTTGAGCGGGCTGGGGGGTTACGTACATTCCTGTTAGGTGGAGTTTGACATTGGAAAGGTTATAAAAATATACCCTAACCTAAACTGACAGTGTCTGTGTGGGCATTGTGTTGGTGTTAGGTTGTTGTATTTGTGGGAATTGTTTATATTCTTGCGGGGGGTGGGACTGCTTTTTCTTATATTTGTATATTTCTTTAAATTTCTTTGGGTGTTAAAATTGTGGTGGATACTTTGTATTTCTTGCGGAGTGGGGGGGTTGTTTGAAGTTTGAGGAGGGAGGAGGTATATTTTTGCGGGGGAGGGGGACTGTTATATTCTTGTGGGGGGGGGTGTTATATTCTTGCGGGGGGAGGGGGTATGTTTTTGCGGGGGGTGGGGGGGTGTTACATTCTTGCGGGGGGGAAGGGGTGTTATGTTCTTGCGGGGGGGGGGGGGGGTGTTATGTTCTCGCGGGGGGGGGGGGGGGGGGGTATGTTTTTGCGGGGGGGTGTTATGTTCTTGCGGGGAGGGGGGGTGTTATGTTCTTGCGGGGGGGGGGGGGGTGTTATGTTCTCGCGGGGGGGGGGGGGTGTTATGTTTTTGCGGGGGTGGTGTTATATTCTTGCGGGGGGAGGGGGGTGTTATGTTCTTGCGGGGGGGTGTTATATTCTTGCGGGGGGGGGGGGGGTGTTATATTCTTGCAGGGGGGGTATGTTTTGCGGGGGAGGGGAGGTGGTATATTTGGGCGGGTGTTATATTTTTGCGGGGTCGGGGGGTGTTATGTTTTTGCGGGGGGGGTGGGGGGTGTTATATTCTTGCGGGGGGGGGTGTTATATTTTTGCGGGGGGGGGAGGGGTGTTATGTTTTGGGGGGGTGTTATATTCTTGCGGGGGGGAGGGGGGTGTTATGTTTTTGCGGGGGAGGGGAGGTGTTCATATTTTTGCGGGGGGGATTGTATTTTTTCATTGGGGAGGGTATATATTTGAGGGGGAGGTAGGTTGGGTTGGGTTAGTTTTGGGTTAAGTTAGGCTAGTGTGGGTAAAGTTAGGTTGGGTTAGGCTACCGTTGGTTTAAGTTAGGTTGGGCTAGTTTGGGTAAAGTTAGGTTAGGCTACTGTTGGGTTAAGTTAGGTTGGGTTGGGTTGGGTTAGGCTAGTCATGGGTAAAGTTAGGCTACTGTTGGGTTAGGTTAGGCCACTGTTGGGTTAAGTTAGGTTGGGTTAGGTTAGGCTAGCTTGGGGTTAAGTTCGGTTGGGTTAGGTTAGGCTAGTTTGGGGTTAAGTTAGGTTGGGTTAGGTTAGGCTAGATTGTTGTTAAGTTAGGTTGGGTTAGGTTAGGTTAGTTTGTGGTTAAGTTAGGTTGGGTTAGGTTAGGCTAGTTTGTTGTTAAGTTAGGTTAGGTTAGGCTAGGCTACTTTGGGGTTAAGTTAGGTTGGGTTAGGTTGGGCTAGATTGTTGTTAAGTTAGGTTGGGTTAGGTTAGGCTAGTTTATTGTTAAGTTAGGTTAGGTTAGGCTACGCTACTTTGGGGTTAAGTTGGGTTGGGTTAGGTTAGGCTAGATTGTTGTTAAGTTGGGTTGGGTTAGGTTAGGTTAGTTTGTGGTTAAGTTAGGTTGGGTTAGGTTAGGCTAGTTTGTTGTTAAGTTAGGTTAGGTTAGGTTAGGTTAGTTTGTGGTTAAGTTAGGTTGGGTTAGGTTAGGCTAGTTTGTTGTTAAGTTAGGTTAGGTTAGGCTAGGCTACTTTGGGGTTAAGTTAGGTTGGGTTAGGTTAGGCTAGATTGTTGTTAAGTTAGGTTGGGTTAGGTTAGGTCAGTTTGTGGTTAAGTTAGGTTGGGTTAGGTTAGGCTAGTTTGTTGTTAAGTTAGGTTAGTTTGGGGTTATGTTGGGTTGGGTTAGGTTAGGCTAGTTTGGGGTTAAGTTAGGTTGGGTTAGGTTAGGCTAGTTTGTTGTTAAGTTAGGTTGGGTTAGGTTAGGTTAGGTTAGTTTGGGGTTAAGTTATGTTGGGTTAGGTTAGGCTAGTTTGGGTAAAGTTTGACTACTGTTGGGTTAGGTTAGGCTAGTTTGGGTAAAGTTAGGCGACTGTTGGGTTAAGTTAGATTGGGTTAGGTTAGTCTACCGTTGGTTTAAGTTAGGTTGGGTTAGGTTAGGCTAGTTTTAGGTTAAGTTAGGTTGGGTTAGGTTAGGCTAGTTTATTGTTAAGTTAGGTTAGGTTAGGCTACGCTACTTTGGGGTTAAGTTGGGTTGGGTTAGGTTAGGCTAGATTGTTGTTAAGTTGGGTTGGGTTGGGTTAGGTTAGTTTGTGGTTAAGTTAGGTTGGGTTAGGTTAGGCTAGTTTGTTGTTAAGTTAGGTTAGGTTAGGTTAGGTTAGTTTGTGGTTAAGTTAGGTTGGGTTAGGTTAGGCTAGTTTGTTGTTAAGTTAGGTTAGGTTAGGCTAGGCTACTTTGGGGTTAAGTTAGGTTGGGTTAGGTTAGGCTAGATTGTTGTTAAGTTAGGTTGGGTTAGGTTAGGTCAGTTTGTGGTTAAGTTAGGTTGGGTTAGGTTAGGCTAGTTTGTTGTTAAGTTAGGTTAGTTTGGGGTTAAGTTCGGTTGGGTTAGGTTAGGCTAGTTTGGGGTTATGTTGGGTTGGGTTAGGTTAGGCTAGTTTGGGGTTAAGTTAGGTTGGGTTAGGTTAGGCTAGTTTGTTGTTAAGTTAGGTTGGGTTAGGTTAGGTTAGGTTAGTTTGGGGTTAAGTTATGTTGGGTTAGGTTAGGCTAGTTTGGGTAAAGTTTGACTACTGTTGGGTTAGGTTAGGCTAGTTTGGGTAAAGTTAGGCGACTGTTGGGTTAAGTTAGATTGGGTTAGGTTAGTCTACCGTTGGTTTAAGTTAGGTTGGGTTAGGTTAGGCTAGTTTTAGGTTAAGTTAGGTTGGGTTAGGTTAGGCTAGTTTGGGGTTAAGTTAGGTTGGGTTAGGTTAGGCTAGTTTGGGTAAAGTTTGACTACTGTTGGGTTAGGTTAGGCTAGTTTGGGTAAAGTTAGGCGACTGTTGGGTTAAGTTAGATTGGGTTAGGTTAGTCTACCGTTGGTTTAAGTTAGGTTGGGTTAGGTTAGGCTAGTTTTAGGTTAAGTTAGGTTGGGTTAGGTTAGGTTAGGTTAGGTTAGGTTAGGTTAGGTTAGGTTAGGTTAGGTTAGGTTAGGTTAGGTTATGCTAGTTTTGGGTTAGGTTAAGCTAGTTTTGGATTAAGTTAGGTTGGGTTAGGTTAGGCTAGTTTCGGGTCGGGTTAGGTTAGTTTTGGGTTAGGTTAGGCTAGTTTCTGGTTAGGTTAGGTTAGTTTGGGGTTAGGTTGGGCTAGTTTCGAGTTAGGTTAGGCTAGTTTCGGGTTAGGTTAGGCTAGTCTGGGGTTAGGTTGGGCTAGTTTCGGGTTAGGTTAGGCTAGTTTCGGGTTAGGTTAGGCTAGTTTCGGTTTAGGTTAGGCTAGTTTCGGGTTAGGTTAGGCTAGTTTCGGGTTAGGTTAGGCTAGTTTCGGGTTAGGTTAGGCTAGTTTCGGGTTAGGTTAGGCTAGTTTCGGGTTAGGTTAGGCTAGTTTCGGGTTAGGTTAGGCTAGTTTCGGGTTAGGTTAGGCTAGTTTCGGGTTAGGTTAGGCTAGTTTCGGGTTAGGTTAGGCTAGTTTCGGGTTAGGTTAGGCTAGTTTCGGGTTAGGTTAGGCTAGTTTGGGGTTAGGTTAGTTTAGGTTAAGTTAGTTTTGGGTTAGGTTAGGTTAGGTTAGTTTGGGGTTAGGTTAGGCTAGTTTCGAGTTAGGTTAGGCTAGTTTCGGGTTAGGTTAGGCTAGTTTCGGGTTAGGTTGGGCTACTTTCGGGTTAGGTTGGGCTAGTTTCGGGTTAGGTTGGGCTAGTTTCGGGTTAGGTTAGGTTAGGAATGGTCCTGAGGGGTGAAGTTTAGGTTAGGCTGGGTTTGGTTACATCCGGGGAGGTACTGGTTGGTTTAGGATAGGTTGGGTTAGGTTGGCTTACTTCCGGATGCGTTTGGCAAGCGGTTAATGCATTACTACTTGTATTTTGTGTCATTGGTAGGGCCAATTTCATTGATGGATAGATCATTTCTTACCGTGGGCGTACAACGCCCTTCTTTACTTAAGAATAATTACATAATTTCATGATTAATTAATAATTTCATAATTATAATTCAATTTTGGCGCCATTGTGGCGCCATCTCTTCGGTAATTTTCGAAACAGAGGTGCGAACAGTTTAAGCAGTTTCACGAGAGATGCCGCCACCTGTCAGTAAACAGTACTTCCTTGTACATTTCGATTAAAGTTAATAATTATAAAATATGCATTGCAATAGCTGTTAGTTACTTAAAATTTAAACAGTTTCTTCATTGTTAATGTAAGGAATATGTTATTGTGCAGTGATTCCATGTTTTATCCCGTTCCAAACAATTATTGAATGCACGTGCTTATAGTTGTAACATGTGCATTATTTTTTTTTTTAGATCTGTACCTCTACTTTTATATTCGATTCTGCTGGTTTCTGTGTTCTGCAAGTAATCTCCGTAATGATCAACGTATTCCTGAGTAATCTGCATGCGCGTTGTCCAAAGCGATTCGTTCATTTCTTTCAGAAAGTGCATTTTACAAGTTGTTTCGTGTTTCAGGATTGAAATGGGTCATTCTTGGTTATTTACAAGTGTTATTAACGATTAATTGGTGATAATAAAACATTTATTTCAGATGCTTGACAAATAAAGAATACAAAAAGTGTCCGTACCTGCCTAACGCTGCCTAACCTGCCGTACGCTTATAAATTAAATTTATAAATGCACGTATACACAGTATATTATTAAAATTTTGTTGGTAAGGCATACCAAGTACAGTTTACGCATAGTCTTTGTAAACAAGTGTAAGATACATCCCACGCGACTAAAAGCCATGCGAATTTATAATAAGAACCTGTAGATTAACAATTTCTCTTGCTTCTTCTTCGTCGTTGATCCAACAGTTGTTTGTAACTGCTTTAAGACATACAAACTCTTCTTCTAACTGTGATGAGAGGCTTACCATTAATCTCTTCTACCTGGTTATTGTAGTTCTTGCACCGTTACTCTCAGCTGAACACATGTAATTGTTAGTCGTAAGTCCTTGGAGATGCTTCGCCAGACGTTTGTACACGCAATTAAAAGCATACGCATGTGCACAATTGATTGAGATACCATACTAAACAAGAGAAAAGTCATAAAAAAAAAAGGATTACAAGTGTCAGAATGTTACTAACTATCATCGTTTAATGAAAGAAATCCTTTCCATTATTTATTTTTCACCACTTACAACATACTCTCGTAGTAGAAAAGCATTTTTTAATGATTATACGTATTCTATTATCGTTAGAGTTCTAACATTGCTCATTAAATTATTAATTATTATCATTAATTTATTTACGATATGGTGGCGCCATCTCTCGTGTAATGGCTGAACCCTGAACGGGGAACAGTTTCAGCACTTTTTGCAGAGATGGCGGTACCAGTCTTACTAAGTATCGAAATATGTGAACAAACATAATACATTCCTTGTTGTGGCTATTAATTAATTAATACTCAGTTTCTCTCGTCACGTTATTAACGAGGAAGGAGCAGTAGCTTCATAGTTCATGTAAATAAAATGTTATTGAAAAATGATTTGTTGTTTTATTCCCATCCAGTCATTACTCTCGTGCTTGCAGTGATTACAACGTTTCTGTGTAATATTTGTATAGATTTATGCCCATTCTCTTACATCTACTTTTATTAGTTCCCCTGCTTCTGTGCTTGTTTCTCTTATATACGCATTAGTAGAAACTACAAGCAATCTGTCCATGCAATTGAACGCATTCCCTTCTAACTTCTGGACACGTGGTCGCATGCAATCCATTTATTTGTGTTTGGTACAATATTGTACTATTATGTCGCCTCAGACATTGAAATAGGTTACTCCAGGATCGTTGCGGGGGTGATTGAGTAATTAAACAGATCATTAGAGGTAACGAAACGTTTATTGCACTTCTCATCAATTCACAGAATACAAAAACTTTATCTTATAAATTACCTTTGCAAATCCACATACGCATAGTATATTACTAAAATTTAAATGGTAAGGCTTAGTAGATGCATTTTATAAAGGATCTTAGGAAGCCAATGTACGACACATGTAAGACCAACATAGATGTCAATTTATAAGGAGATAACGTAGATCATCCATTTCTGCAAGTTCTTCTTTGTCGTTGATTACACAGTCCATTGTTACTGCTTCAGGACTCTGCGACTCTTGTCTGAATAGTTACAATAAGCCAACCGCTAGTATTCGTTGCATGGATATTATAGTTTCTTCTCTGTCATTCTTATCCGACGTAGACATGTAGTTGCTCGATTAATAAAGTCCTTTGGGATGCATCACCAGATATCTGTGCATAAAATCAAAAACATACACATGTTCACAATTGATTGAGGTACCATACTAAACAAGAGAAAAGTCAGAAAAAGGGATTATTATAAGTGTCAGAACATTATTAACTTTGATCGTTCAATCGAGGAAATCCTTTCAATTATTTTGACGCAACCACCACTTGGAACATAGTCCCATAATAGAAACGCATTTTTTAATGATTATACGTGTTCTATTATCATTAGAGTTCTAACATTGCTGATTAAATTATTAATTATTATCATTAATATATTTACGATATGGTTCCGCCATCTCTCGTGGAACAGCTAAACCCTGCACGACGAACAGTTTCAGCACTTCTTATAGAGATGGCGCTACCAGTTTTCCCGCCATGTTTTCTGACGTAGTGTCGAAAAATGTGAACAAACATAAAACATTCCTTCTTCTGGCTATTAATTAATTAACACTCAGTTTCTCTCGTCACGTTATTAACGAGGAAAGAGCAGTAGCTTCATAGTTCATGTAAATAAGATGTTATTAAAGAATGATTCGTTGTTTTATTCCCTTCCAGTCACTACTCTCGTGCTTACAGCGATTACAACATACCTGTGTAATATTTGTATACATTCATACCCATTCTCTTATATCTATTTCGGTTAGTTTCACTGTTCTGTGCTTGTTTCTCTGAATATAGGCTTTGACAGAAATTGTAAGCGATTTGTCCATAGAATTGGACGCATTCCCAATTAATTTCTGCACATGTGGTCGCAAGCAATTCATTTATTTGTGTTTAATACAGCATTCTACTATCTTTTTGCCTCAGACATTAAAATAGATCTTTCCAGGATCGTTATGGAGGTGATTGAATAATTAAACCGATCATTAATGATAACAGAACGTTTATTGCAACTTCCTGTCAACTTACACAATGTACAAAAATCTTAGCTTATGAATTACCTTTACAAATCCACATACGCATAGTATATTACTAAAATTTAAATAGTAAGATAGTAGGTACATTTTATAAAGGATCTTAGGATGCCAGTGTACGACACATTTATGGCTTACACTGATGTCAATTTGTAAGGATATAACGCAGATCAGCCATTTCTGCAGTTTCTTCTTTGTGATTGATTAAACAATCCATTATTAGTGCTTCAGGACTCTGCGATTCTTGTCTGAATAATAATAATAGACCAGCCGTTAGTCTCCGGTGCATGGATATTATAATTTCATTTCTGTGATTCTTATCAAATGTAGACATGTAGCTGCTTGAATAATAAAGTCCTTTGGGATACATTGTCAGACATCAGTGCACATAATTAGAAGGATACACATGTAAGCAATTGCTTGATATAGCGTACTAAACAAGAGAAAGGTCAGAAAAAGGGATTATTACAAGTATCACTACTTTATTAATTTTGATCGTTTAATCGAAGAAATCCTTTCAATTGTTTACACGCATTCATCACTTGGAACATTTTTAATCATTATACGCATTCTACTATCGTTATAGTTCTAACATTGCTAATTAAGTTATTAATTAGTATCGTCATTAATTTATTTACGGCATGGTGGCGCCATCTCTCATAGAACGGCTGAATCCTGAACGGCGAACAGTTTCAGCACTTTTTACAGAGATGACGCTACCAGTCTTCCCGCCATGTTTTCTGACGTATTGTCGAAAAATGTGAACAAACATAAAACATTCCTTGTTGTGGCTACTAATTAATTAACACTCAGTGTCTTTCGTCACGTAATTAACGAGGAAAAAGCAGTAGCTTCATAGTTCATTGAAATAAAATGTTATTGAAAAATGATTCGTCGTTTTATTCCCTTCCAGACATTACTCTCGTGCTTGCAGTGATTACAACGTATCTGTGTAATATTTGTATATTTATGCCCATTCTCTTATAACTATTTTTATTAGTTTCTCCGTTTCTGTGGTTACTTCTCTGATTATACGCATTAACAGAAAGTATAAGCAATCTGTCCATGCAATTGAACGCATTCCCTACTAATTTCTAGACACGTGGTCGCATGCAATTCATTTATTTGTGTTTGGTACAATATTGTACTATTATTTCGCATCAGACATTGAAATAGGTTATTCCAGGATCGTTGCGAAGGTGGTTGAGTAATTAAACAGATCATTAAAGGTAGCAAAACGTCTATTGCAACTTCTTATCAATTCACAGAATACAAAAGTTTTATCTTATAAATTACCTTTACAAATTCTCATACGCATAGTATGTTACTAAAATTTAAGTGGTAAGACTTAGTAGGTGCATTTTATAAAGGATCTTAGGAAACCAGTGTACGACACATCTAAGACCAACACAGATGTCAATTTGTAAGGAGATAACATAGATTAGTCATTTATGCAGCTTCTTCTTTGTCGTTGATTAAATAATCCATTATAACTGCTTCAGGACTCTGCGATTCTTGTCTGAATAGTAATAATAGGCCAGACATTAGTCTTCATTGCATGGATATTATAATTTTATCTCTGTCATTCTTATTTGATGTAAACATGTATAGTTGCTTGAATAATAAAGTCCTTTGGAATGCATTGTCAGACGTCTGTCCACAAAATTAGAAGTATACACATGTAAGCAATTGTTTGATGTAGCGTACTAAACAAGAGAAAGGTCAGAAAAGGGGATTATTACAAATGTCAGTACTTTATTAATTTTGATCATTTAATCGAAGAAATCCTTTCAATTGTTTACACGCATTAATCACTTGGAACATTTTTAATCATTATACGCATTCTACTATCGTTATAGTTCTAACATTGCTGATTAAGTCTTTGATTATAAATTACCTTTATAATTGCACATACGCATAATATATTACTAGAACTTAGATGGTTATACGCCTACAATTTTCATTATAATACCCAACATCTTTGATTAATTAATTAATTAATTAATATAAATTTATTTTGTGGCGTTATCAACTTCCACATCTTAGCAGACTCGTTCACTGCCACCTACTTCCGCCCCTCGGAAGGTACAATTTCCTACAAACAATAAGTTTTTAACAAATAAGATAAACTCAAGTAAAAGCTTAGAAAAATCACATATATGCGTCCATAGAGCTCTAAGGGTTCAACACAGCTAACGTAGCCGCACGAGCTGTCATGTCAATTGCATGTCCAGCGGCATTGCAGTCTTCGCTACTGGCTTCGGTTATTAGCTACGGTAACAAAAAACTTATCCGCGAACCGTACAATCACTGCCTGTCGCCGTGTACGTAATTAATTTTGTTTCGACTTTATTGACAGAGATATTTGCACTGTTTGAACGTGGACTCGAGAGAACTCGAGTCGTTCCTGGAACGTTCCTGGAACATGGTGTTGGTTCTCAGTTGATAATCGTGATACAGGATTAAACGTTGCGTAAAAAGTAACTTCTTATATTTTTATGTTTCTTATAGAGACCGTAGAATTATAAGCTAAATATAAATATAGATTTTGTAAAGAAAAATTGTGCTGTGATGTATTTGATGGCGCAGAAATAAGTGAATAATATATTTTAAAAACGTGTAAATTTGAAAGACGTAGCAAACGAGAGTTTCTTTTTTATAGATGGCACGAATTAATTTTTAAACAATTTCCTAACGAAAATGTACCTTCCGAGGGGCAGAAGTAGATGGCAGCGAACGAGTCTGCTGAGATGTGGCAGTCGATAACGTCCTTCGGAAGTAGATGGCAGTGAACGAGTCTGCTGAGATGTGGCAGTCGATAACTTCCCTCGGAAGTAGATGGCAGTAAACGAGTTTGCTGAGATGTGGCAGTCGATAACGTCCCTCGGAGGTAGATGGCAGTGAACGAGTCTGCTGAGATGTGGCAGTCGATAACGTCCCTCGGAAGTAGATGGCAGTGATCGAATTTGCTGAGATGTGGCAGTCGATAACGTCCCTCGGAAGTAGATAGCATTGAACGAGTTTGTTGAGATGTGGCAATCGATAACGTCCCTCGGAAGTAGATGGCAGTGAACGAGTCTGCTGAGATGTGGCAGTCGATAACATCCCTCTGAAGTAGATTGCAGTGAACGAGTCTGCTGAGATGTAGAAGTCGATAACGCCACAATTTAAGTCGTAGTGGCGCCATATCTTTAAAAACGACTGAACCCTGAACAGCGAACAGTTTCAGCACTTTCGACAGAGATGGCCACCAGTTTTCCCGCTATATTTTGTGACGTAGTGTCGAAAAATGTGAATAAACATGAAATATTCCCCGTTGCAGCTATTAATTAATTAGCACGCAGTTTCTTTTGTCACGTAATGATTGAGGGAGGAGCAGTAACTTCATAGTTAATGTAAATAAGATGTTATTGAAAAATGATTCGGTGTTTTATTCCCTTCGAGTCATTACTCTCGTGCTTGCAGTGATTGCAACATATCTGTGTAATATCTGTACAGATTTATACCCATTCTCGTATATCTACTTCTATTAGTTTCCCTACTTCTGTGCTTAATTCTCTAAATAGACGCATTAGCAGGAAGTAAAAACGATCTGTCCATGCAATTGGACGCACTCGCAATTAATTTCTACACACGTGGTTGATGGCAATTCATTTATTGGTGTTTGGTACAGCATTATTCTATTGTTTTGCCTCATACATTAAAATTGACCATTCCAGAATCATTGCGGTGGTGATTGAGTAATTAAATCGATCATTAAAGGTAACAGAACGTTTATTAAAACTTCTTATCAATTCACAGAATACAAAAGTTTTGTCTTATAAATTATCTTTATAAATGCACATACGCATAGTATATTACTAAGACTTACATGGTTATGTGCCCAGAATTTTCATTATAATCCCTAACATCTTAGATTAATTAATTAGTAGCAACTTTTTACGTCGCAGTAGCGTCATCTCTTGAGGAACTGCTGAACCTTGATCGTCGAACAGTTTCAGCATTTTCTACAGAGATGGCGCCATCAGTCTACCTGCCATACTTTCTGACGTAACATTCGAGAGGAGTAAATAATCATAAAGCATTCTTTGTAGAGGACATTAATTAGGTAAAACACAGTTACTTTTGTCACGTAATTAACGAGGGAGGAACAGTATCTTCATAGTTGATCTAAATAAGATGTTATTGAAAAGTGATTCCTGGTTTTATTTCCTTCCAAACTATTGTTTGTCTCGTGCTTCCATTGGTTGCAACGTATCTGTAATATTTTTATAGATTGTGATTTGAATAGTATTAAAAATTCTGTGCAATCTCTTTTATACCTATGTCTATTGGTTTACTTCTGTACTTGTTTTTCGGGATATATATGTTAATAGAGGATGCAAGTGATCTGTTCGTACGATTCAACGTATACATAACGAATTTACATACACGTTATTGCAAGCTATTGACTTATTTGTATCAGGGACTGCATGTTACGATTTGATCGCTTTAAAGATTAATATAGGTCATTCCAGAATCGTTATAGGAATCATTTAGTAATTAAACCATTTATTAACAATAGTAGAACTTTTATTGCAACCATTTGACAATTCACTCGGTACAAAACTATCTCTGCCAGCTAGAGATTATAAATTATATTTATATATCCATGTACGTGTCGTACATAACTAAAAGTTAGATCGTAAGACTTATTAGGTATGTTTTATGAAGAATCTCGGTAAACCAGTGTACGATACATCCTATACGACTAAAAGTGATGTCAATTTGTAATAAGAAACCGTGGATTAACTATTTCTGTCGCTTTTTTCTTTGTCGTTGATTCAACAGTGCTTTGTAATTGCTCAAGATCTAGTGACTCTTCTTCTAATTGCCATAACGGGCCAACGATTAGTCACTTCTGCATGGATATTGTAGTTTTAAATTGATTGAGATGCCATATTAAACGAGAGAAAGGTAAAAAAAGAAGGATTAGTAGAAGTGTCGGAACGTTATTAATTTTGATCGTTTAATCGAAGAAATCCTTTCAATCATTTTGCCGCATCCAGCATTTAAAACATCTTCCAGTAATACAAACGCATAAGCGATGATTATAGGCATATAATTTTCACTATAATTCTCCACATTCATCATTATTTAATTAGTATCATCATTGACTAATGTTGTGGCGTTACCGACGTTACCGACTTCCTCATATAAGCAGACACATTCGCAGCCATCTACTTCCGCTTCTCGGAGGGTACATTTTCGTTAGGAAATTGTTTCAAAATTAATTCACGCCATCTATAAACAAGAGACTCTCGTTTGCGACGTCTTTCAAATTTCTACGCTTTTCAAATTAATTATTCACTTATTTCTTCGCCATCAAAGAGTACACATCACAATTTGCCTTTGCCAAATCTAGATTTGTATTTCTAAGCTTCTACTTCAGTTTACCTTAATTGTAAAGACTTGTTGCTGTTAAATAAAATTGTTATATAAAAGCCATCCTCAGTTAATTAGAAGAAAATATTGTGGCCAACGACAAATCCACAATGTACACGATAGTGGCGCCATCTCTTTAGGAACGACTGAACCCTAAACGGCGAACAGTTTCAGCACTTTCCACAGAGATGGCGCCACAAATCTTACAAGAATATAAAATTCGATATAAGTGAATAATTATGAAATATTCCTTGTAGTAGCTACTATTTACTTGAAATTGAAACAATTTCTTCAATGTTAATGTAAGTAGGATGTTACCGAAAAGTTATTCCTCTTTTTATTCCCTTCCAAACTATTATTAATAGCTTGTTCTTACAGTGATTCCAACGTACCTGTGTGATATTTGTACATATTGAGAATTTCAATAGTTCTAAAGTAAAGAAAATTCTACTCTTTCCCTTTTATTCCTACTTCTGTTAGTTTCTCTGTCCGGTGCTGGTTTCGCTGGATATACGAGCAAGTAGAAGGGAAGAGCGATCTGTCGATAAAGTTTTTCTTATTTTTAATAGTTTACCACAGAGCGATTCACAAGAGCGATGGATTTATTTGTATCTGGTACAGCATACTACTAACTTTTTACCTTGAACTTTAATATAGGTCATTCCATAATTGTTGCAGGAGTTATTGAGTAATTATATAATTCGTTAAAGATAACAGAACATTCATTGCAGCTCCTTGTCCATTCACAGAATACAAAAGTTTTACCTCATGATTTACCTTTATAAATCTATGTACGCATGGTGTATGTTACTGAAATTTGTGAAATGAAGTATTGGATACTTTTAGCGTTAGAAATGTTATTTCCATACGTTTGTTTGTTTGGTTCGTTGTTATAGATTACGCTGTAGGTTTTCAACGAGAAAAGTAAATAGTGTTGAATGTTACGATGGTTAATACAACAATTGAAAATGATGTATTTTCATGAAGATTTGGTGATATTACATTTATTGTTATTAAAAGGGAGTAATATAAAGGTTGTGAGACGGATAATTCTATCGGTAGTTTTAGAAACACGATAGTATTTCTTTGCATAAACGCTTGATCAAAGGAGATGGCGAGAAAAAGAAAAGTATTATCTGTTTCTGGGTGTGCGCGTAAGTAGATAGCACGAGCAATTTGTCCATACAATTAAAAGCATTGATAACTAATTTCCATATACGTGAACACAAGCGTTTGAGACTAAACAAGAGGAATAAAAGAAAGAGAAGATCATTGCCTGCGTTATGTTATCGGCTTTGATTGCTTAATTAAAAATTGATGAAACTCGCAATCGTTTTGCAGAATCAAATATTCGGAATCTAGTGTTTAATTACTCGTTGCAATTACAACGTAACTTAATGGTTGATCAATTAAAAGTTCGTAATTATATTTGAATTTTGGCGTCATGGTCGCGCCATCTCTCGTGAAAGAGCTCAAACTGGTCGCACTTGATTACCGACAGCGAAGCAAACTATTGATACACCGGTGGTGTCGTCTCGTCGATCATTGTTGAAACAAAATTTCGAACAGTTTGAGCACTTTGCACCGAGATGGCGCCACTCGGTCTGATTCGTATCAATTCTGTTGGTAACTTGATCGGTTGGTAAGCGAACATTCGGATTGTATTCGGCGTGTCCTTCACGTTTTAGTCGGTATTTTCGTCGTTCGGGAAAGTGGTTACCAGTATATTGACTGCGGTTTGTTTTCCCTGCGGTGGGCAACACGATCGCCGATGTATTCTGACGTCATCGTTGACGACGGTGCCGTTTAGAAGTGTTTTTCAAGTTGGCCGTAGATTGCGGGACGAGCGAAGTAGAAGATGGCGAAGAAACACGGACGTTCGCTGCGATGTTTTTCGAGACTCGACGTCTAAACCAGTCGTGGATGTATAATGTACGGTACGTGAGCGAGAATTGATGAGTTTGCGATTAACAGTAGCGAGTGCGCGTCGATTCGTAAGGCGGGACGGAAGTCATCGAGAAACGAAGGTACCGTGAGATGCTTTGTTTATGGAGATCAGCTGTGCTGCTAAACGTTCCTATCGTTTTCGTTCCTGCGTCTACTCGCTTCTATTTTCGTCGAATAAAGGTCATCGGAAAGTAAGTACGGAAGAAAGTGATATTCGATTCGTAAACGAGCCTCGCGAAATAGAAAGTGGAAGCTTCGTCCGAGGCAACGAAGAAAAGAAAATAAAAAAGAAAGAAAAAAAACACGTATATACGTATATCGGATCTCCAGAATGAGAAAATATCTCCTGTCGGTGGGGGAAATCGTATTTTCTATTGCGCGTTAAACGATAGGAATGTGGTTTCGACCAATTTTTCACATCCGCGAATGAGAGCGCGATATTGTAAGGAAAATGAAACTACTGTGGGGAATTTGGAAATGTGTGTCAGTTTCCTGAGATATCCCATGGAGTGCGACGTAACGAAAATACAGATCAGTAGGTTGCGAACGAGAGAAAAAGGAAGAGAAGAAAGAAATAAAAATGTGTTGCGCGTACGTGTCTTCAATGTTTGGTTTACGTTTCAGATGCTTAAGAAGCAAACGTCCACGGGTAGTTAATTATTCTTAATGACATGTGAGAATGAAACGAGAAACTGTCATTACCTGCGTAGAGCCAAACCGAAGAGCAGAAACGGCAAGTTAAATCTTCTTTAATTTTCTCTGCCCACCTGTCTGTGTACCATTTACGCGTACATCCTACGCGGTGTCTGCTAGCATCTGATAGTAAAGAAAGGAGAAGAGAAAGAAAGAGAATACGATGGGTTTGCAGATGACGACGGTGTTGGACGGCAGTTACCAATGCATGGATCCGTACGAAGGAGAGGAAGAGGATGGGGAAGACGACGAAGAACGCGAAGAGACGCCTCAAGAATCCGGTGTGATGATCCATGTAGTACCGGAAGGGAACAAGGCCAGATGGAATCACGTAGAGGATTTGGATTCCTTTTTTACGAGAATGTATCACTATCATCAGAAACACGGCTTCGCTTGTATGATACTGCAAGAGGCGCTTGAACTAGGACAATTCATATTCGTGGTCACATTTTCGACCTTTCTCTTTCATTGCATCGATTACTCCGTATTATTTAAGTGAGCTTTCATTCGCGGGCCCTCGCGGCGAATTAACGGAATCCGGAACGGCGAATTAACGGCGGATTTTTATGCTTTCAGGGATAAAGTAACTAATAATACCTCGCACAAAACCTCGATGAACGATGTCGTTCTATCGACGAGCGAATGCGTAGCGTCTATGGGTCTGATCACTTGGATCTGTATTTTAGTAGCTGGAATTTTTTGGATTTTACGATTTGTCAAAGTTTTGTATCATTGCGCTCAGTTCTGGGACATTAAACTGTTCTTTAACACCGCGCTGAAGATCGAGGACTGCGATCTGGACAATCTGACCTGGCACGAGGTACAAAAGCGAGTCAGAGAAGTGCAGAAAGAACAGGAGATGTGCATTCACAAAAGAGAGCTTACAGAATTAGATATATACCATAGAATATTAAGATTTAAAAACTACATGGTGGCTATGATAAATAAATCTTTGTTACCCGTTCGACTCAAAATTCCTATCGTAGGAGAAATTGTTTTCATGACGAGAGGATTGAAATACAACATGGAACTACTTCTGTTTTGTAAGCTCCTTTAGATATTTACACGGTCGCGGTGTCTCTCTCTCTCTCTCTCGATATATATATATATACGGTACTCTAATCTCTTTTGCGTAGGGGGTCCCTGGTCCCCGTTCGAGAACAACTGGCATCTGAAAGAGGACTACAAGAAGCTGAACAAAAGGCAGGAACTCGCGAGGGCGCTCTCGAAGCATATACTCTGTGTTGGGATAGCCAATTTTATACTTTGCCCGTTGATTTTACTCTGGCAGATACTGTATTCCTTTTTTAATTACGGCGAGGTGTGTATTTTCTTTGGTTCCTGGTAAACCTTCTACCTCTCCGCCCGATGTACGTACGTTTCGTGCCGTACGAATAATCGAATTGAAAAATATTTCTCTCTTTTTTTCTCTCTCTCTCTCTCTCTCGAACAGATCATCAAGCGCGAGCCTGGGACATTAGGCACGAGAATGTGGTCTTTGTACGGACGATTGTACCTCCGTCACTTCAACGAGCTCGATCACGAGCTAAACGCGCGTTTGAATCGCGCGTACCGTCCAGCCTCGAGGTACATGAGCATATTCACGTCCCCTGTCATGACTGTTATCGCGAAGAACGTTGCCTTCGTGGCTGGAAGTGTTTTAGCGGTTTTGTTGATACTGACTGTCTACGACGAGGACGTATTAACGGTGGAACACGTATTGACTACCATCACGGTATTGGGCGCGATGGTAGCAGGTGCGAGAGCATTTATACCCGACGAAAATTTAGTTTGGTGCCCGGAGACTCTTTTAACAGCTGTCTTAGCGCATACGCATTACAGACCGGACGGCTGGCGAGG
The DNA here is from genome assembly GCF_050948175.1 of Xylocopa sonorina. Taxonomy (NCBI): domain Eukaryota; kingdom Metazoa; phylum Arthropoda; class Insecta; order Hymenoptera; family Apidae; genus Xylocopa; species Xylocopa sonorina. The sequence continues at coordinate 12,886,853 of NC_135201.1, read as the reverse complement.
TCATGCTCATACTCAGACCACAAGGGCGGAAGTGGCGCAACTGTTTCAATATCGTGCCGTTCACCTTTTAGAAGAGTTAATTTCTCCTCTGCTCACGCCGTTCGTTCTCTGCTTTCGCATGAGGCAGCGAGCCTTGGACATCGTTGATTTTTATCGTAATTTTACGATCGAGGTGACAGGTGTTGGGGATGTTTGCAGTTTCGCGCAAATGGACGTGCGAAAACATGGAAATCCAATGTGGCAGACAGTGACTGAAACCGCTCCCCAAACTCGAACCACCGGATATGAGAATCGATACGCCGCGGACCCGGATAAACTACGAATTCCGATGTCGGATCAATATACGCAGGCGGAAGACGGGAAGACCGAATTGTCCCTTATACATTTCACATTGACCAACCCCGAATGGAAACCACCGAGTCACGCTGAGAACTTCGTCACCGCCTTAAGGGAGAGAGTTAAGAAGGAAGTGCACGGTGGCATGCATAGCGAGATCAATCCCCTTCTCGCAAGCTTGAACAGCTTATCCGGATTAGGGCCGGGCGTAAGTATATTTCCGATCGTTCAGATCGAACGTATCTGATTTAATCCGTTCTCTGATTTAATCCCTTCTTTGTTCTTTCAGTACAACGATATAGTGTCGAATATAATTCGAAGCACGATAGCAAATCAAATGAGCGGTCCGACCGCGAGCAACGTATTTTTCAATCAACCTTGCACCTCGACGGCTTCTGCCGCCGGAGATGAATTCTCGAATATGAAATCGGATGTTATACCACACGCGGTGCAACGCGGCTTGAGCAAAGCCGAAGGACCGATGCATAACGAGAAAGGATTTCTCTACGGATTGCAACAAGAAATATCGAATCAATCGCTAGGCGCTTCTGTATTTGTATCGAGTCACGAATTTTCCACCGACTTGTCTGTGCCGGTGGAATTGATCGCTGCCGACATGTCTCTGTCTACGTTGTACCTGCACGAACTTCATCACAGACAAGTACGTTCCTTCTTTTGTACTTTCTTTGTTTTTTTTTTTTTTTTTTTTTTTTTTTTTTATTAACGTCGAACGAAACTGTTGCCACGAATAAATAATCTCGTGCCGCGCAGGTTCGAAGAAGGGGCTATCAAGAAGTGACTACGAGAAGTATATGGCAGCGAAGCCCTCCTGTTCAAGAGCTTGCCTCGCTTCCCGAAGTTAGGCAAGAGAGAGCGCCATTGCTCTTACATCAGGATTCTTCTATAAGAAATAACAGAGAATCCAAGTACAACGTGAACAGTCGTTTGTAATTGCATCTCGATCATACGTGCAGTGATATCGTCGCTTTTAACGGAATAAAATGTTTCTCGTTCGCTTTACGACGCGACCCGCGTCCTCTCGCGGTTTACATATTTTATAACAAGGGAATACAGGTAGAACGTTTATGAATCTGTGTTATCGATGTAAATACAGTATCGAAATATTCTTTCTTGACTAGACTCTCGTTTGAAAGATCAACGATCATCTCGAATGCCTATATTTCAACCCCGAAGGCCTACGCGTCGGTTGTCATCGCGAGCACGATATATGCGCCGGAAGTAGTATGCCTGGCACATCGGTGTGTTGCGGGTTACGTGTAAAACGAGGGGGAGGGGGGGGGGGGGGGCGACGTAAACGCACACGCTGTACAGTATTCTTTTCTATATATTGCTTTCTTCTCGGTCTTGGAGACGAGGTTAAAAGTGAATTCATTCGACGTTCATTTTGCCTTCGATAATTCGGTAATCGTAAAAATTGTAAGAAGTCGAATAGTTCAGCGTGTGCGTATATGTATGTATATAAGTGTATATGTGTGTACGTGCGCGCGCGCGCGCGCTTGCACGCGTGTGTGCATATATGTATGATAATATCAGACAGTTCTAGTTTTCAGACCTACGATTCTCTAGTCACATGAAATCAATCACGCGCCATAGCATAAAGAATTATTTATTTTTCAAACGTAGTTACTCGATAAACACGATGGCTAGACGTTAACGGCTGCGGTACGCGAGAAATTGCTTGTACGCGTGTACTCGCGCTCGAGTACTTCCCCACGTTCAACACCGTCGTCGCATTGTGCAGCTAACGGTTAAAATATAAAATAACAAACTGATATTTCGAAAACTTGCAGGTTCTCTAACGATCTGTAAGTCGCACAGGGATCTCGTCGATGTGAAATAAACTACGATTCTCCAGTACTCTACTAACACTACAACGCAAGTAACGAAAGTAAATCGGGGAAAAAAGAAAAAGGAAAAAGAGAAAAAAAAACGAAAGCTTTACGCTAGACAGACGTACGATATCGCGATACGACCCTATAGAAGCAAATAACAATAACGATGATATTAATTTAACGCGGTTATTTGTAATTTATCTTTATGGAAGAAATAAATACGTTGCGTAATATATTGCTTTTCGTAGAAACATGCAAAACTTTTTTAACTTTGTATAAATCTAATACAAAGGAGAGTGTTCGTGCATTACGTATTATATGTAAATTCGGATGCTGTTCGACAAGTGAGTATTGAAAAATATGACTAGCGGTGAAAATTGTACCGTTTATTAAATACGATAACTATTATATGAATAAAAATTCACGGACAGATTCGACGTCGAGGAGGAACCATGAAGTACAATTTACGATGCAACCGCAACATTAGCGAAAAGATGACGAAGAAAGATTTCGTATACGACATTCGTCCGCCGATTCAAAGTTCCAGAAAGGTAAGTTGATACGTCTCTCCCCTCGTATCTGAATGCTTCGAACCGCTTCGGGGCTGTTTTTGTACACGCCGCTAGAGAAATGTGACAAAGAGAAACGAAACGATTCGAATGATATTGATGTGTACCTAGAAATGCTCGGAATAAAATTGAACGTGATTTCAGTTAGAAGAAGGAAAATATCCAATCGTTGTACCGCTACAGCTTCGAAGGAAACCAAATATGGATTCGAAAGTACCTCGGTACACTGTTATATCGGAGAAAGACAATTACAAAAACGATAACAACGTAATAAACGTAAGGGATTAACATTTCATACGAATGCGCGTACAAAAGTTACCTTTTGTTATCTAGTCGCATCGCGGATCGTGTGAATGTTATAAACAACTAAATTATAAATTTTCTGAATTGTAGCTTTCAGACGAACGAGTTTCAAAGTTCGAGTGTAATTTCTGTCACGAGCAAATTGCGACGCTCTTATCGCTGTCTACGCATATTAAATTTCACCGACAAAGATACTGTAAGTATTGCTATTGGATACTGTTAGAGAATGAAACGATGGAAGAACACATCGATAACATTCATCGAATCGATTCACGGAACATCGTTGGAACGACCATCTAACGTGCGATACCTTCGACTTGTACAATTAAATTATTCATCTTCCCAATTATCTAAACGTAACATTCCTCGCGAAGGTCAGATATCTCGACCTTTTTATTCCATGTACTTATTCCCAAAAAACATTGTACATTGTATTCTTTTATTATCGATTCATGTTAACACAGCCTTGTCACTAAAAGAATAAGAAATTTCTTCTACTTGCTTGAATTTTATAAACAAACACCTTGGACAACAAAAATTTTCTACACTCACTTTTCTTCACCAGTATGTCTGTGACCGAATTATCGACTAAAAATTCGCTGCAAGGCGAGCAATAAACCGAGCACAACCAAGTATGCCCCAGTACCCGGTATCTACCGCTATTTATTTATTAAGGGATACCCCCACTTGTAGTATCGTTTCTTCAAGTTTTGTTAGTTGTTGCGTATAATGTACGGCAGTCGAATAAACGTGACAGATAAATCCACGTTTCATTCTTACGATGTTTCACAACTTCGAGGCACAAAAGAGACAAAGAAGAAGAAGAAGATGAAGAAGTGAAAAAGCTGCGGATAAAATTATATTGTTAAAACTTTCGGTAAACAGCACGAAGTAAACTCATCGTATCTATAATGGAACGTACATACATTTTATTGAAATATCGATGCCCATCTTGCCAATCCTTTTAACCCATCGATCGTAACCGAATCGATCGTGTGATGTTTTGAGATTAACACTTGAGAAATTGTGCAAGTATCGGTTGCTTAGTTGTGCCCTTTATTTAACTAATCGTATTAAGGTAAGCCAGAATCGTATCGATTGCATTAATCTACGAATTATGGCAAGTCTAACGTCTCCTGTAATAGAAATGCCAAGTATATCGTGTACATAGCGAGTGGACACAACATAAGTCGGATGGTAACGGTTCAATTATCAGAACGACCGTATGATGTCAGCGGTGTAGCGTTTGATTGTCGTACACAGTCACGGTTTGCAAATGTTTCGTACACAAGTGGCAAACGTATAGTCGTTTGTTGGTTACGTGGAATTATGATGATTCTCGTCTTTTCTGAAAATTAAATTCGATCGATGGAATCTGAATCGGGAACATCAATTACGTAAAATCAGTTTCCAAGGGAACTCGTTCCTTTTAAATAAATATCGTGACATATCATTTTTCGATAGATCGTACGTTCAAGAAGCTTTTCCTTTTTCTAAAGCATTCGTTTCGGCTGAAAAGATTGCGCCACGTGTACGTCGATACTTTTGTTAGTATAGCAGTTATCGCGTTTCTCGCTTGTACACTCTGTCTCGCACACCTCTTTAGTCGCGCTAATCTATCATTATCGTTCTTCCGTTCTCTCCTTTTTTCATGTCTCTGTCAAATCATGTGAGTGGTATCTGCATTTTTGTTCCCTCCGCGCGTTATCCGTAGAGGTCCCGAGTTCACAGCTGGCTAACCGGTTAATTCTAGACACTCGACTTTTCACAGTCCAGCTTCACCGCTTTATCGGAACTTGAGTGAATGTCTTTTAAGAAGAAATTGTATCGGTTGTCGTCAGATGTGGTATGTATTTCCAATAGAAACAATTTTGTACCCGCAATACACTACAAGTTAAACGAGTAACGCCGACAGAATGTTCGTGTCATCCGAAATTTAAACGCAAATAAAGACTGTCCATTATATGCACAGGAATGTAATCTGGTTCATCGATACCGGTAGAATTTGAAAGATTGTTTATCTGTATTCCATATGTCCAGCCTCGTTGGAAGTATAAAATCGGTTGTCTCTGGTGACTTTTAATTGCAAGATAGAAATCAGTTCGAATGAACATCGGCGAAAAAAAGAAAAAGAAAAAGAAAAGAGAACGTATAAACGATCGGAAGGGAAGTTGGAAAGATAGGATTATGTAAAATGTAAGGAAGAGTGTTGATCGATGCGTTAGATATCGATATCTAAGATCGGTGTAGAGTATCGCATGGATCTTTTTTTCTGAACGTCTAGCATGCTCGTACCGGTTTATCTGTTAAAGAGGAGAAATAAACGAGAATCGAACGAATCCAGAGCTCCAGAGATAACGACGTAATAATTATGTTTATTGCTAAATCAGACCCCCAGCAGAAGTTGCATCACGTAACATTAGATGACCCCGGAATGGAAAATATATTTTATCGATACATGTACACGATCGACGTACAGTTAAATGTATCGCTTTTGAATAATACGAATATGTTTTTGTCCATTTTTATTTATTTATTTGTTTCTTTTCTGTTTCCAATTGTACGCGAAATTGACGTGAAATAGTATTTGACGTATAATTTTTCTTTTCTTTTCCGTTAAACGAACGAGACTTTTAGCAAAGCATCTCCTCGTTGATCGTTAGTTTTTCTATTGCTCTGCCGCCAACAGAAAAAAGAAAAAAAAACGTTCAAGTAGTGTATTACGCGTTTCTTTGTCTACGAACGAGAGAATATGTACGATTGCAGACCATCGACGAATTGGTAAATTGCACGATAATTTATCGGTTTCTCGTGAGTTCTACATTGTCGCATCTTTACAAAATCGATGATCATGATGTTTACCGTTTCGGCTGGAACAATAGTCTCGAGCGTTTCATTTGATTTAGTACCGATCGACCGAGTGGGGACGCAGCTATAAGAGGTTAAATAGCCAACGAACAGACAGTTTACAGCTGAATCTTGAAGCAGATCGGTGCGAGTGGTACCTAAGTAAATTGAAAAGATTTCACAAAAGATCCCCAAGTTTATTCGACCGGAAGTAAAAAAAGCTTTTCCAAGGGGTATGTATTGCAATATAGTATACTTATACACGTGTACGTGTACACACGTATACATTACATAAAATATGTATTGCGGCGCCGCCAGTTTAATTGTCCATTGTGTTAGATGAAATGGTAAAGTGTGTATACGACACGTGTAACTCGTCCTATTAGAATCAGTTTGGAATAAATACGCTCAAGAACTATGTTTGTTTATTCAAGGATAACATGTCGACTGCGTTGCGACGCGTTTTGATAAGCGATCCTGTGGATACGCGCTGCGGTGAGCTGCTTGCCCGTCACGGTATCTCTGTTACAACCAAGTACAAGCTATCAAAGGAGGAATTAATAAATGAGCTTCAGGTATACGTGAATTTTGTATCTTCAATCTTTTCTTTTTCCCGCAAACGTCTGGAAAGAAACGCGATCGAACTCGCTATTTAGACACAACTACCTCTCTACGTGTTTCGAGCGGAAAACCGGCCTTGGCTCGTTGGCTTCGCCCACAAGAAGAAACAGTACCGACATCCAACTGCAACTTTTCTTTCTATTCTCTCTCTCTCTCTCTCTCTCTCTCTCTCTCTCTCTCTCTCTCTCTCTCTCTCTCTCTCTCTCTCTCTCTCTCTCTCTCTCTCTCTCTCTCTCTCTGTCCCTCGTTAGATTTCGCTGATGCAGTTGGTTGCATTCAAGCAGTCAAACCGGCTCGATCCGGTCTACGCGTATACAACTTGTGAACGCGAATACCGGTAAACTGAGAACGGGTCGTCGCACTTATCTGAAACTATCCCTTTCTCCCATGCGCATTCTCGCGTATAGCTTTCTAATCAAGAAGCGCGACAACGACCAACCGTTCAATTCGAAACGTTTTGTTTGACGATTCGTAGGATCTGGAAGAGAAAAGAAATGAATAAATGTTATTTGCCCGCAATAGAACCACGATGGGTTGATCGTTCGATCGGAAACGAAGGTGACCAGCGACGTGTTTGCGCGTTGCCCAAATCTTCGCGTCGTCGGCCGTGCTGGCACCGGCGTCGATAACATTGATCTTCAGGCTGCCACGCGGAAGGGAGTGATCGTGTTAAAGTATGGATTCTTCGCGTAGTTTCATCAGCATTCGTCGCGACGCACTAAACGTAGAACACGAAACGACTATTTTTTTTTTTCCAGCACGCCTGGCGGGAACAGCATTAGCGCTTGTGAACTGACCTGTGCGCTAATATCTGCTCTGGCGCGTAACGTTGTTCAGGCGGCGCAATCGTTGAAAGAAGGACGATGGGACAGGAAATTATATACCGGGTTTGAGATATTCGGGAAAACGTTGGCGGTACTCGGCATGGGTCGCATCGGCCGTGAGGTGACTCGAAGAATGCAAGCGTTTGGAATGCGTGTGGTCGCTTTCGATCCCTTACTGACGTCCGATGTTGCGAACCAGCTGGGCGTCGAGAAACTTTCTTTGGAAGAAATCTGGCCGATAGCTGATTACATCACGGTGCACACGCCACTCATCCCTCAAACGAAAAGTAGTAACATGTTTGAAATTGCGCCGCTTGCATCTTGTTACTTACCAAATTCCTGGTATATACAACTGAATAATTTCTTTTGCGTGAACCGATTGCAGATCTTATCAACGCGACGACTCTAGGAAAATGTAAGAAAGGGGTACGCATCGTGAACGTGGCACGTGGCGGTATCGTAGACGAAGATGCGTTATTGGCCGCTTTAAAGACCGGCCAGTGCGCTGGCGCTGCTTTGGACGTTTTCATCGAAGAACCACCGGAAAACCCTGTTACCCGGGAATTGATTGCGCACCCGAATGTCGTTGCTACCCCTCATTTGGGTAAGACTAAGGAATTCTCGCGTATCTCTCTGCAATTCGAGAATACGTGTCAGTTTGTTGTGACCTGTCTTGTTTGTTGCAGGTGCGAGTACCGAAGAGGCTCAGCAAAGAGTCGCCGAAGAGATAGCTCAACAGTTTCTGGCATTAACGGGCAAATCAACGGAATACGTGGTTACGGGAATAGTGAACGCGCCGATGTTGAGCGCTGCCATGTTGGACGAGAACGCACCATGGATCGAGCTGTCGGAGAAATTGGGCCAACTGATCGGTCGGTTTTTGAAGGAAAATCTGAATGTTTGCGTGCACAGCCAAACCGTTGGCAACGCGGGGATGCGAGAGAAAACGTTCGTTCACACCGCCGTACTCGTTGGAATTCTATCGGGGCAAACGAAAAACGGTTTAAACCTAATCAATGCCCCTACACTAGCACGAGAGATTGGCGTCGATGTAAAAGGAAGTCACGAAGATTCACTCGATAGCGATGCAGTCATCGTCCAAGCGAAAGGCCATCGAATCAAAGGTAATCCTCTATTTAGCTACAGAAAATATCTGGTTGTTTATCAATTTTCATTGGATAATTTCATACAGGAACTATCCGAGGTAACGAACCGGTTTTACTTTCGTTGGACGACGCGGTATTCGTAAATGGAATCGCACTAGGAGACTACACCTCCTTCTATCGGACGAACAACGTACAAGATCTGGCACAGATTGTAAATGCTTTCTCTACGAAAGATATTAACGTTCGCAACTTGAATACCCACGGTAGCTGGACGATCATTCAAACCGATCGTGAAGTTTCGGTACTCGTCGACGGCATCGAGGCTTTCTGAACTTCGCCCGATGCTTGTCGTCGTGTTTGGTTACGATCGTGAGATCAAATCCGCCCTTATACGTATTCAGTATTTTTAAATACAAAGCGACTCGATCATACTTAAATCGTATTGTAACCTCGTTCCAATACGTGTTGCTATTTATTACTTAACACTGGAAACATCGAAAGGATAGAACAGTGAATCGAATATTTTCATACGATTAATCATCTTTATAAAACTTGCATATGTACAAACTAAAAGTATACACAAATGTACGTACACGCGCGTGTGTGCACGTACACGCGCACAAATATATTTCAATTGTTAGCATTCGCTCTTCGTTTTAATAACATAATGAATCACAAAACTGTGTTCATTGCTCTGTTCAATGTACAATTGTTTGTGCATCCTTTATCAACTTGGCAATTTCAAATCTTTCCAAATAGCGTTCCGATTCAATTTGTACAGTATCTTAAATGTAGTAATGTAGAAAAAGATCATATTCTTTCGTAACTGTCTATGCGGCAACAGTTGAAGGTAAAGACAATTCCATCCTGTTAATGAAAAATAAAACGTTATAATAAAAGTAAACGATTGGCAAGAGATCGTTTAATGGAAGATAGGAAAATTTTAAGTATAGCATGGTAATCTAACTTTAACGAGCGAAGGTAGTTGTATCCAGAATCCATGATTGGGAACCATCTCCCAACCTGTCGCTCCTCTCAACAATTTCAGAGCTATCGCTCCACCGATAAAATATATTCCGGTAAATACAAAGAAATAGATAACTAACATTGAACCAGTAGAGAGGCCATTAGCTTGTACAAATGTTACGCAAGCGTACGGGGATATCAGTAAGAGATGCTGAAAAATGAGTTGTCAATCGATAGGTATCACCAGACGAGCACCTATTGTGCCTGGTAATGATAAAACTTACGTATTCCTTTTTATCAGGTACAGGAGAATCCACCAACAAGTGCGTATCGGAAGGATTACGACAGACTAAGGTTATCACTGTTTTTAAATCTTTGTGACGAAGCGTCAAAACAGGTGGTCCTGAATTATCCGCCTCTAGAGTTATGCTTGTTTCTTGTGCAGTGCCTAGACTAAAAGCCTCATTGTTATGTTCGGCACACAGCTGAAAAGAGTGGTACGTATTACGCGTAAAACCCAATTATAAAATAGAGTAATTGCACGATATCGAGTTTTACTCGTATATTTCTTACGGAAACACCACTCCCTTGGGAACAAGTGCTCGAATCGTTTTCAAACATTCGCACATTCGTACAAGGGTGGAAATAGAAGGTGTAATTGTAGCTGGTTACGTTTAAGCGACTGTAACAAAAAGAAAACGGATGATCGAAAAGTAACGCGCAGAATGCGAGGAGGTTAGAATATTCGAAATATCAACCTGTGGTTAACCAACGGCGACAAACTGTATCCCTGTCCGTTTGAGAATGCACAAGAGCAAGCTGTTAATTGTCTACATTCCGAATGTGTTTGCTCGCAGAAAAATATTAGAAGTAATCCAACCACGAATACGGTTTCATCCTTTAGGAACATTTTCGTTCAATCTGATTCGCGCCTCCTTACGAATTTATACGTTATTATACAGTTGGAACATTGCGTTCGCACTCACATTAATTTCTTCTTTTCCTCTCCTCTAATAACGAATGCACGCATGCATTCATGTACGTATCCATACCCTGACGAAAAGACGCATTTCATCTAAAGATGCTCACACCACTATGTTCTATATACACTTACATAGAATGTCATTCGATTGTTTACTACGTATTATACAGGGTGATTCACTACTCGTGTGACAAATGTTTACAGCTGATACTACACCTTAAAAGCAACAGAAAGGTCCATATAAATATCTAGGTCCGATTTGCAAAAATGGCAGAGAAAATTGAGATTTTTCTTTTCTTTTTTCAGAAAAACACCAGTTTCACTCGTATTATTTATTTGCATCTCATCTTAATTACAGAACTTTAGAGTACTGCTGATTAAATAACGAAATTCCTTAATATTCATTGAATAGAGACTGACGATACCGATTCTACTGTAGAATCCGTGGCGCCATCTCTGTGAAAAATGCTCAAACTGGTCGCTCAGCATTATCGACAGCGAAGTGAATTATTCCAGAACTACTAGCGCCATCTCGGCGGAAAGTAGTGAAACTAATGCCCGATTAGTTTCAGCGCTTCTTCAACAGATGGCGTCAGTAGTTCTTCAGTAGTTCACTTCGTTGCCGATAATTATGTACGACCAGTTTGAGCACTTTTCACAGAGATGGCGCCAGGGGTTCTAGAGTGGAGTCGGTATCGTCTGTCTCACTCTTTCTTATAGCTTTCTTATATGTTATCCTCCCACTCTCTCTTACCTCTAAACGGACGATGAAATGATCAACGCGACGATCGATGATCGTGTATACGTTCTACGGAAATACTATTGTCGCAGTGTGGATAGATGGTTGTATAAGAGAATAATCTGGGCACGAAGACTTATTGATTTTAAAAGAGACGGGAGAGTAGAAGTGGAGTAGAAACTGGAATAAAACTGAACAAAGGTGTTTGATGAAGGTGTTTCTATTTTTGTCGTTATCCTGTCTCGAGGTTAGTTAGTTAGCGCTAACCTCTTCCGTTTATATACATGTGTGTACGTAATGATTAAATCTGACAGATTAATCGATGACACTCGATTGGGTCTTTGGTGCGTTTCAAGGGTCTCGAATATATTTTCGTTTTATGTCAACAGTGATAGTCGCTTAATTAGCCGATGTAGGTAGGAGGGAAAGAATTCGTAGATAGCTCATCTGGCGATCCCTACGACGTTGTTCGTTGGTAATTTTTTCGAGGAGAATCGGCCCGAGAACGGTGATCAAGCTGGATCCGATCGGTGCTAGAAGTAGAATGGTGATCACGGATATTCTTACAATGTCCAATCCCATTTCGAGCTCCTCGGGGTCCCCTTGATCATTCCGTAACCGTTCGTACGCCATTGGTCCTAAAGCTGCCTTGAAATTTCAAACAAGCAAGCAATCGATCGACCGATCGACGATTCTCTACCGTGTTATCGAGATGGTTGCAACGAACGACGATGACCGTATAATTTACCTGCAGCGTGCCTTTTGGTAACCAACAGACGACAACGAATAGTCGTTCTTTCCAAGTGAACAAAGTTCGTACAGTCGTCAAGTAAACGGCGATACTGCGTGCCTGGTCGTGTAAATTGAATGATTGAATTTAACTTGAAATATGTAGTTTGAAAACTCACCGTCAGTCCGAGCAGGATACACGATAAATGAAGCCCGAATCTGGATAAGGTGCAATCCGCGAATTCGATATCAGCGCCGATAACTCCGACCAAAATCGGTTGTACTAGTTGCCAGAGGATATACGCGGCGCGTCGAAAAATCGTCGTCTAAACGACATAGTACCTGACAATATAGATAGGTGCGCGCAGATAGTGTACGCGTGTCGTTTTCACTTACGTCGAAGGAAGCCGATAAAATTTTCCACCCGACCATGGAAACGAAAGAAACGACCAAGCTGGCGAGGTATCCTGCACCGGAGACCGGCAATTTCGCAGTTGCCGTTGTGCAAATCAGAGAGCCGAGGACCAAACAGATGATCCGATACCAGGTTGCGTATCTGTGGCCACGATGAGGGAAAAAGACGAAACAAACTCCGAGTAGGAATCCCGTTACGATGCCCAGTATCGCATCGCGTACACCGATCAGTAGGTAATACCACCATTGAGTCGTGCCTGGTTCTGAAAAATGAACAGCCGACTGTTAACGATTGTTGCTGAATAGGTGAACGCGAAGAGAGCATACCATTAGTGAAAACGATCGAACAGCAGATCGCAAAAAGAGAAAGAATATGCACGGAATCGATGCAAGCGGCGGTGCAAAGAATGGTAGCGAGTCCTTTGTCTTCGCCGTAACCGTGTTCGGCCAGAGCCAGGACACAGTTCAAGGTGATCACTGGCGATATGCAGCCGAGTATTGTTCTTCGAGCAGATCGGAAGGGGAGGAGAAGGAAAGAATAAAGAAAAAGTAATGATATAAAGAAAGGGAAACAGGCGTTTTAACTAAGCTGTTGACTGGTCGCTCACCCAGCCATAAAGGACAAGTCCCAATGATAGGATAATACGTATCTAGAGCACATCGCGAGTACCAACAGCTCGACCGAGCAGGGTAGAACGGCCAGGATTATTATGAAGATCGGATGACTTTTTAAGCTGGTGGTCGATAGTTGTAGTCCAGCACGTATCATGATAAACGTTAGACAAAACGTTCTGATTTTGGAAGTGGTCGCAAGACCGAGGTTCTCCCGTATATCGTACAGTCCAGAGTTTCGTACAATCAGTCCAGCGACCAGCATCCCGAATACTGGCGGAAGCCTCAGGTATGGAATCGAGGCTAAGCTCGAGCCGAGCCACCGAGAAAAGATCACGAGAACGTACAATCCAAAGCCGTCGTTCTTCGGTAACATTGTCTCACCCAATAAAAAGTACAACACTGTCCAACCTAACGATGCGATTCCTATATTCGTCGCGATCTCGAATAGTTTTCCCCACGTAAAACGTTCTCCTAAACACTCGAGAATTGGTTCTGTTACGAGCATCTTGCGTATAGGAAGAGGGCATATCGTTACACGATGACAACACGTAATATCCTCGTATTCCTCCTCGTCCGTTCTCCATTCTTCCCCTCTATCCATTCTTCGAATCAGCTGCGCGCTTCTTCCGGTCCGCTTTCATCGATCGAATCGAATCTACTTCGAACATACTTGCATCCGACAGATGAGGTTAAGTTCCGTTTCGTTCGTTTGTTTTATTCCCTTCGTAGTCATTTCATATACATTTACATTTACAGTTTCCCGAATTCTAGCTTATCTGGTTTATCATGTTAAGACAATTTGTGAAAGGAATGTGATTTTAGTGGATGCTCGGATCGGGTCTTTCACCCGGACGAGCAGTGTACTCGAATCACCGATATCGGATTTGCGTTTAACTGGGAAAATAGCACTCTTGGAAAATGAATATCTATTTTGGTTGTTGAAACGACGCAGTCGCTCGTACCAACCAATAGGTAGTCGAACGTCGAGTGGATTTCAGGTTATTGAACTTAGTCATCGATCCTTTTTCCGTGCACCAACGCGCGTTCGCCGTCGAGTTATCGCGTGTGGACCGCGTCTACCGCGCATCATCAACACCTTTAACCCTGGATGTACGTACATGTATATGTATTTTATACATATAGTTACATGCGCTATACTCTTCTCGAAGAACACAGCACTCATATAAATATTAATCTGCCCAAAATTGTCGCAATGCATCGGATAATAGTACTAATTTTCCATTGAATATCGTGTCTCCTGCATTTCCATATTTGTTCGTTCACCCTGTGCGGTACGACGCGTCGTCGCGTCCGTTCGTCTGTACGTCTCTATATCCATCATCTATCCCTGTATCCCTCTCTTCCTTTGTCTGTCTGTTAACCAAAGATTCTCTTTGTACGCTTCAACTGGTTACCGGTAGAACCGGTGCTACGGCCAACATTGTTTTCCATTTTCCCAACGACATCCCTATGCTTTTCTCCCATATCCTGTGCGAGTATCTTTCTCCGGAGATCCGTGCTCTATGTACACCTGTACCGTAATATCATCCTCGTAATTCGTTAATGTTTGTCCACTGTCTTAACAACAATCGCCGGGGTAACTATTCGCTTAGTTTATTACAGAGATAGAGAGAGAGAGAGAGAGAGAGAGAGAGAGAGAGAGAGAGAGAGAGAGAGAGAGAGAGAGAGAGAGAGAGAGAGTTAGAAAGCAAAGAAAGAGACTTTTCTTCTTTTGATGTACGCGAGGAAAAAGCACCCTCCAAACTGGCCGTAACGACCGGTAACCCCATCCTAAACGAAGCCTTAAAGGTGGAAGGGCAGGGTAACCGTGTAACAAGAGGCTGCGTAAAGGGGCTGAAGAGTCGCGAAACCGTGGACGGGAAACACGAGCGATGTCTACAAGTACGGTACGACGTGGTTGTATTCCAACTGAAGGGTTCACTTGCCACTCGTCATCCGTCGCTCCTCTGCTTGCTACAGTTACGTTTAAAACTGTTTTCCACCTCTCCTATCTTTGCCAGTTAATAGATTGACGGAATATCACTTGCTACATCGACTACTCGAAGATATATGTATATAACTGTTTCCTGAGAGATACGTATTTCAATGTACGTAAGGTAATGTACGTAGGTTGATTTTGTTGACGTATCAAAATTAGAGTCACGTATAGATCCTTGAAAGGGAACTGAAAGAAGGGAGAAGAAAAGGGAAAGGGTGAGAGAGGGTGAAACCCTAGCCAAGAGCAGAGAGAGTCGAGTATGTAGAACGCTACGCGGATCGTTTATACTTTATCGAGCATGTTTTAGCATTTCCGCTACAAGATACACACGTATACATGTGATGTGTTCTTTTATATGGTAAATTGTAATATTTCACATTTCAAATGCTATACGCGAGGAATATAAATTCGTGTTACAAACGACTAGAGAAATCATTTGTATAACTCGCTCGCAGACAGAATTATATCGCATAATAATTTCACTGGCGAACGTACGTGTCGGAAGACGTTTGATTGTTAGGTATTAGCCAGTATCTATCGATCGAACGAGGCAAAACTACTATTCATTTTATGGGTTTTCTTGTGTAATATCTGGTCTGATTAGGACCATAAGATACTTTTTATTGACACCGTTTTCTCTCGTTTCCTTGTTGCGTGTAAATTGAAAGAGAAAAGAACGTAAAAACTGGAAATAGTAAATTCGATAAATAATTGTGTAATGGAACGACGTTGGACGACGCGTTGCGTCGCGTTGCATCGCGTCGCGTCGCGTCGCGTCGAGTCGAGAGAGGCAGCGCCTCTCTTCGGGTAGCTGTTAGGTATCGGGTCGGTTGTTCGGGAGCATTCGGTTTTCCATGTCACGAAGTTGCCAATGAGTCGCGCGCGACGCGGTACGTAGTTTCTCGCGTTGCCAGTCACCGACGGAGTTTGATCGTGTACGTGCCGTTTTAAACTACCAAGTCCATATATAGTTCTGGATATCGAGAACGCGTTTTTATAATCACAGTCGAACGTTATGACCGTGCTCGGCCTGTATACTCGGCGGATTTAAAAAATGATATTTGAACAGGATGTCGCGTTAAACACGTAAATTCAGCTATCTACGTTCGAATATGGTTGAAATCGTTCTGAAATTATATCGATCCGACGCGACGTTCGGGTGAAGTGAATAGAAACGCGTAGTTGTGTAGAGTTATATTGCGACGTCGCGTCATTCCGCGACGCGGCGCGACGCGCCACTCGCCGATTTGTTTTGACATGTGTGTGTACTGCCATATTGGATTAACACGTCGTATTTTAAGAACTAAACGAATGCGGATTTCGCGTTGAAAAGGTACGTGTCTATTCTGATTGATGCGAATCCTTTGTCAGGACGGAGGATGGTATCATCTTTCGTCGTATTCTATTGTATAGTAGTGTTCCGGTGAACAGCTTTCTCTGCAGGCTTTCCTCTACGTTCTATCGACTTGTTTTTTATTTCGACAGCAACGATTTCTAGCGATGGTGTCTTCATTTTCTCCTTTACGTTTATTTGCATTGGAACAGTAATGCGTTGAAAAATGGCCGTCGTGTCCTTTCCAATTTGCGGTAGTTACTACAGAGGATGCAACGCTGGGAAGGATAATAGAATAGAGTTCGCGGATTGTCTGTTTATCATTGGAAAGAGAAAGATGGATTGTCCTCGATCAATGATTACCGACTCAGCCTCTTCCAAGGAGGAATGGATTGAAAAAGTATACGATGACCATTCAGTTTCATGGTTTCGGGATCGATCGAGGTTAGCGAAATTTTCGTATCTTTAGTTCTAGACGAAGCGGCGCCAACGATTCTTCCTATCGTTCCTTCTCCCTGTGGTTCGTGGTACGTTCACGAGAGTTTTGCTTTAGTTTCGTTGCAGAAAGCGAAATATTTAGTAGACGCAACATTGCGCACCTTCTCGATGTTGTTAGCTGCTGTGTTAGCTGTCATTGATACGTGCGATTCTTTCAGCCTAACAAGCAGGTTACGTAATCCAATTGTTGGCCGCATTGCTGTGCAACCTGGTGGTGATTCGTGATTCACTCTTTGTTCGCCACTAACTTTTACCATCGCCGTTGTCAATTTTCTTCAAATTTGTCGCTTCAAATTTCCACCCGGTGTTTTCTCGGGACACAGAAACGAATCGATTTGTTTAATTTCCAATCGGGATTGTTAAAATGGCATTAATCTTCGGGTATAAAGATTCGTTTGAAAGAGAAAGAAGCGCGGGATTATCGATGAAACAGTTTAGTTGGTTAATTGCTTACCGTTCCATACACACTTTCCGTTCAATTAGGAATTAATTAAAAATGTTCATTTTTAGCTACAAGGCACGTTATATTTGTAAGCATGAAATTCGGACAAAGAACATGGACCGAATGCTTTATTTTTCTATCAAGAAGCATGTATACACAGCTATTTAACCACGTGTAAGAAGTAAGATGTAGCGTACAAACGTCTACGGGTTATACCAGGGAGGGGAAGAGGAAGAAGAAGAAGAAGAAGAAGGCACGCGCAGCCAGAGTGCTTTTATCGGGTGTACAGAGACATACGGGACAAACCGTGTTTACAATTTTACTAAATAGACTCTTCCATTTACGTATGCGAAAGAAAAGTTGCGTGCGCACGGAAATGTTTCGGTGCACGACAAAAAACATACACGTATCGAATCACGATTTGAATCTGCAATCTATAGGAACCTTTGGTAGCCACGCGATAGCTGTTTCAACAGAATCGAGCGCCTTCTAACTGTAGACTAATACGGGAAATAATCGGGGGAAACTTACGAAAGGTCAATCATCGAAATTCTTTTACGCTATCTATTATCAAGAGTAAGTCTCTTTCGCATAATCTTACAACTACCTACGTCACTAACGTAATAGGAGATTAACGAATGGCAAATAACGTGAGACAAAAGTATAAAATCATATTCTGTGCATCGCATCCGTCGATGAACAGAAACGGTGAAACGAACGGCAATCTCGCTGCAACGAATGAATGATATGGGAACGTTGTGCCCTGCATTTCACACAGCCTCCTCGTCCTCTCTCTTTTTTTCTTTTTCTCTCTTGCTCTCTATTCCATTCTTCAGGCACAATTATCCTTTTGCGATAATCTGTAAATTTTCGAAAAAATTCACAACCTTACCTAGTTTCATAAATTGTACTTTGACTAGCTATTCTCCATCACAGATCACCGCCATTACGTCAGTCATGAATTTAGCGTGCGTGGGTAATCGAGAGAAGGAGCTATGCAATAAAAAGTGACGCGCATTCACATGGTGTATCATACGATGAGAACGCAGTGGTTAGAATTATTTTCGCTACATTTTTTCTTCAGACGATCAAATTTGTTTCTTCTCTCGCTTGTGTATTTTCTCTATCGTTACTCTTACGTAACGTTACGCTTGACCAATCACGTTGCCGACAGAGTTCTTTACACTAAACCATAGAGTCACCTAGTGTAAAAATTCACTCAAATACGATAAATATAAAGATCGTTTAAATAGAAATTCGTATATAACGACACTTGTGTTTCTTCATTGGTTGCAATTTTTTTGATGCTGGTACCGTGATACGACGAGTTATACACGATTGGATCATCTTGAATGATCTTCTCGCGCGAGACACGCGTACATTCAACACTGAAACAATGATTGACTCCTAGACGGCACCGTTTCGTTTCGTTTCGTTTGGTACACGATAGATTACTTACAATCTACCTACCTTCAAACGAAGGATCGATTCAGTCAGTTTCTTCGAAAGCGACCGCTTCTCATTCGAAACAGATATCGATTCTCGGCCGATACGACTTTTAGTTGGGGGGATTCGAAACGCTTCCCTCCCTTGGTTATTCGGTTCGTCTCTATTTTGCATGCGAAACATGTTTTAACATGACAGCCTCCATTGGCTTACTGCCAGATATAGAACAGACGATCAAGAGAGATTTTATTTGCTTGCCACGAATCTCTCTCTCTCTCTCTCTCTCTCTCTCTCTCTCTCTCTCTCTCTTTCACGCGATATAAAAGAAAAAAGGGTCATTGAGATTAAGTTACTTAAAAATGTAATATTGAAAACAACTGCTTTGCTATTCGTTTTCTTGTGAAAAACTTATCGTCTTTAATGTGAGGAAGAATAAGGAAGAAAGTTAAAGAAAGAGGAGACGTTACAGTAGTCGAAAGGGAGGCGAATGATCCATTACGCGAACTGTCTTTTTTTCTCGATGAAAAGCCACACGTAGCTAATTGTGGTACTTATGAAAGCACTGCGAAGGTTCCATTATGGTTTGCTCTAAATGATAGTACAATGGAAAAAAAATTGACGTTTCGTGTTTTCACGAAGAGAAACGATGTAACCTGATGGTGGGAATTGTCGCGATGGTAAAAAGCGTACATGTAACACTAGTAATATAACTTTAACAACAATGAGACGATTTATTTGTGCGGTCCTGTTTTACCGTGTCTTAAACTAACCGATCGAGAAAAGTTCAACTTACATTATTGGTTCGAAATACGGACTAGCCTTTGCATGCCTTGATTTTCAATTGAGAGCACAGCGTGATTAGATTCGTTCCTCTTACCAGCTGTGGCTATTTGAACGAAAGTAACGCGGTTTTATAAAATAGTTTGTGTAGTTCGCAACATGGAACTGATTCGATGATACGCGGATATTTGTCTCGAAATACTTTAGCGTTCATTAACATTTTTTCTAGTATAACGAACAAGCGAGTTGAGATAGAACGAATGCGACTCCGTTCGCGGGAACAAGAAATGGTGGAAATGCATACGCATTGAAAAAATAGAGACATACTTTAGTTTCTTATTCGAGGTGGGGATTTTACGACTAACAACTACGCGGACGATCCGCGTCCCTAACCCCCGCGTTGTTCGCGAGTACTGTGCTTGTAAAGATGAAAGTATATACATATCGGAGAGAGCGAGAGAGAGAGGGAGAGGGAGGGAGAGGGTGAGAGAGAGAGAGAGAGAGAGAGAGAGAGAGAGAGAGAGAGAGAGAGAGAGAGAGTGAGCATATGCTTCGAGGTTCGCCTCGTAAAATATGCAAGCTGCAATTACGTCTCTTGAATAGAAAAGGTCAGGAGCAGAGAGAAGAAGAGAGTGACAAGGAAGAGAAGTTAAGTAAGGGATAGTGAACAGTGGCAGAGAGAGTAGGCGCGATGAGAGAATAGAGGGAGTGAAAACGTGGAAAAGGAGACGGGAGGGGAATGGAAAGAATGGCGAGTGGGGGATGATAGCAACGTCGAGAGTACAAGTAGAATCACGGACCGAGACAGATACCGGGAGAAAGAAAAGGGTCCTGACAGTGGGGTGACGGGGGAGGAAGAGGGAGTGTACCCTCCATGGGTTGCTAGGAGCAGTGCTCGTAATACTGCTGAAACCGCGATTCCCTTTCCCTCTCTCTCTCTCTCTCTCTCTCTCTCCCTCTCTCTCCTTCTCTTTACCGACTACTATTCGCGTTTCGCTGCGTTCGCACAAAATTTTTACAACCAACCGCTCGATCTTTTACCTTCTGTTGATCTTGTCTCGTTCCGATGATCTTGTTTCGTTCGATCGGTCGAATTAAGTTCATGTATTTTTCTTTTCGTTCCAGGTCGGGGGGCGATCAATGCCCGATGGCGTGGACTGGAACGCAACGCTGGAGAAATCCTGCTCCAGAGTAAGTGTGTACGGTACGAGGAAAGAGGGAAAGAAAAAAGTTTTTACTTCTTTCGTATGCATTCGTATACAGAGTTGTTGGTAAGCTGGTATAGAAAAATTGAAACGCGCGCTCGTAATTAATAGAGTGGAGGAAAGTAAATGCAGCAGCCGGTAAGCGAATTCCGCCCTTCATGAAATCAATATCGTATACACTCTTTACTCGCCGCTACTCGCCAAGTATTCTACGAGCACTTTTCGAGCTCGACACAAGACACGAAGATTCGAGTCTTGTCTGGTATCTTTGATCAGAGACAGTCTCGATTGGAGATGCTCTTTGTCGCGATTCCAATTACAAATAATCGAGGAGCGTGTCGTAAACTTAACCAGTAATAAATATAAGGTAAAATTTGTTTTCTCATCCGATCAGTCGCGGCTATTTTACGCGTTGTCGGTCTTTGTCGCGGTGTTATAATATACTATGCACATAGTTTAGTTTCGGAAAAAGTGACAAGGTCTTTTTCCTATCCTTTCCCTCGTAATTCGATTCGAAGGTGGAGTTGGATTAATAATCAGTTATTGCCGTTGTTGGAATGCGAGTGAGAATAAGAATAGAAACGGGATCGAGAATAGCAATGGATAAGAGGAAAAAAGCGAAGGGGAGGGTAGGTAGCTGTATCGGCAGCAGACCAATTAACTACTTATAGGGCAGCTTTCATCGTGTCGACAATCGACCAGATCGATTCGGGGTGAATAACTTTTCTAGTCGCGGTCTACGTATATACCTGTAGATATGCGCATGTACCAATGTGTTATACGTAGTTATGCGTAAAACCTATGACCAAGGGGGATGGCCGAGATGAACCTATTTAGATCTCTGTAGATTTTATCTGCGCGCGTCTCTTTAATTAATAATCTTCCGTGTCTAGCCAACGAATAATTCGATGAAGAGTTTCAGAGTGAGCTTCGGATGCGATTAAGCTATTAGCGAACGGGTTGACGACGTTAGCCAGCTTGGTTGCCGGAAGGGCTGCGATATTATATTACACCCGATCAGTTAGTTGACAGTTATTTCGCTGGAAATCCACCGATCTTGCAATAGTAGAATCGCATCGTGAAACAGGATTCAATACGATCGCAGCTTACATCATGGGATATTACGTAACACACCCATGTTATGACACACCCATACTCACCTCACCTATTCTGCTATAGTATCGCGTGCATCCTTTTAATCGATCGATACCACGATTAAAACTGACTTGCATCGTGTTCTACGATTCTACGTTCTACTAATCTTTGTTGGGATTGCTGAAAAACGATTCCAATTGGAAAATTCAAGTCCAGTAACGAGTTCCATTAGCGAAGTTAGGTGCTCTTTCAATTGAATTTCCAACAATCGGAATGGAAGGAGGAGGAAAGAAGAGAAAAACTCCGAGAACGGGACGTATACGAACGTTTAATTTCATTTTTTGAAAACGTTTGACATCGATTCGTTCGAACGCAGAGCGACTGTGATTTTGAACGGGATTACGAGCACTTCGTACGTATATCGGAACGGTTATCCGTGTGAAAGTTGTTCGGATAGTTTGGCGAAACTTTATCTCTTTCCTTTCATTCGGATGGGGTGAGTAGTACCTGCGAAGATCACATACTTCTCTCTGCCGATAGAACGTGTACCATTTGCAACCGTGCAGTTTGAAATTATGCGTGTAGATGATGTATTTGTATGTATGATTGCATGCACATTGTTCGGTTGGCTCGTAAATCGAGACAGAAGGAGGCGACAAGTGTCGAATGTCTAAACCGGCTCGACCGAGACGGTCTCTTTGAACCGCGGAAAGCCGGTAGGATTATTTTACGGTGACGAAATTCGATGCTACGCGGCAAAGATGAAAACCACCGACAAAAATTCACTCGTGCAAAGTGTAACGAAACGAGGAAACAGACGAGTGAGTAAGTTTACGAAGTTAGTTGCGCGTGGCTATAGTAATATGCTTGGTTGTAATTGTATCTTGTTAGCGAATGCGATCCGGATCGTGGTCGTCTTGGGATGATTTTGATGAAAAGGGAAATATTATTACCGGTTTTTATTCCAGTGGGTAGTGTGTGGATATAATGTACATTTGCCAATTTGCGATCAATAGCGATCCTGAATTACGAATGAAACGTTAACGAGCTTGCTACGACGACGCGACACGCTACTTACTCTCTCCTCGTGTTACGTATCATAGCATTGAAAAGTTGTACAAGGTAGTGAGAGTGGAAAACGAATGAGCGATTTTTTATCATTCTTTCTCCGAATTCATTCGCTCCTCCTCAAATACATGCATATTTAAAATTCGACATACGTCGAATGTACCACGTACGGAGATCTGAGAATCGAACGAATAATTAATTACGATTTACTTCGCTACCAGTAATCGGCGAATTGGCCCACCAAAGGAGGACCGCATTGCGTCAGTAAGCGGCTCGCATTCTCGCTCGCTACATCTCTCACCACTACCCACTCCTGTCACTCCCATCTGTTCCCCCTGACCTCTACTCGTCCTTTCCTTGGCTCTCTTCCATTCTCACCCTTTTCTTTACGCTCAGCCTCGATGTCACGTTCTCTGCCATTACAATCACCGTTATACATCACCACCATCCTTCCTCATCATCGGTAATCGTACACGAGAAAAGATATGTCTAGATAGTACGAGTAGGCGCATATTCGATGCGTATGCGAAAGTATATACGTTCAGAGGTATCTCTCTTTGAAATCGAGCTGCTTACCATCTACGGCAATCGGATATTACGCGCGATCACTATAGAATCGAACGATACGTTTGTTCCAGAGGTGACGATGTACAACGATCGATCGAGCTGTTGGACAAAGTGCTGTCAGAGTACGACGAGCACGAAGCAGAGGGTGAAGGTGGCAGCGTCGTCGTCCTCGGCGTCGACGGCGGCGGCGGCGGCGGCGGCAGCGGTGGCGGCGGCGGCAGCGGCGGTGGAGGCGTAGGCGGTAGCGGTGGCGGGAGCGGCGGAGGTGTCGGCGATTGTGGCAGCAGCACCGAACCGAGTATCGGTCTCACACCGGACGACGAAAGTCCATCTTTAGGTATCTTTTTATCCTCTTTCTCCTATTTACTCCATCCTCCTCGCCTCTCCGTATCGATGTTAATTTATATCCCATTTTTCCCGTTCGCTCGTATACTTTTCCTCCAATCGAATCGTCTTGGACAAATGCATACTTATCGTATGGTAAAGTACGATTCGTAGATATACGTGTATATGAAAAAAGAAGGAAAAGTATCGATTAATAATATATTAATTCCCATAATTTTCTACGTTAAATTACCACCTCTATGCTTCTTAACACATCATACATGTGTGCTTGGCGACCCAGTTAGGTAACCCTGTGCCGAAAGGGAAACGAAATTGATTGGTATTATCCGTACAAGTATCAACTTTAGATGGTAGTAATAACACGAGAAAGAAAAAGAAGGGAGAAGTGTTTAAGGTATGCACGCATCAGAGCTTGGTAAGAATATACGGTCTGTCTCGGTAGGACACCAATCCGAGGACGACGGTTACATGAGTATGAACGGACGAAAGGCAAAGATGGCCCTGGTAGCGTTACGTCCAGTTCCCGATTGTCCAGAACCGCAGGATCTCGCGGGTATATCCACGCAACAATTTCCACCACCGCCCGAGGAAGCGGAACGGATTATTTCCACTTTGTTGCCCATGTAAGTTGCTATTGCGTATACGTATGACATTCGAGTACATGGTACGCGGTTCGCAGGGTGTCGCCTGGCAATTCGTTGATGAAAAACGGGCATTCCTCTGCTCGTCGAAACGGACGTCAACAGTGGATGATAACTATGGGGGACAGCAGTGTACGACACGGAAATGGTAACTCGGTCGTAACCACTCAAACAACTCTCGTGAGTATACGTAGAATAAATTTAGAAACAACTTTACGCCCATCCTTTCGTCTCTTTACCCTATCCCGTCTTGATCGTTAAGGATCGACGCGGTTCTGCTCTATTTCAATTTAGGTGAATTGTATTTTCGCGCAGCCCAAAACGCGACACCGGAGACCGTACGGATGGGAGAATGGTAGCGGCGATCGTTTGAAATTGGCCGAACCCCCATCACCGCCAAGCAAATTCGCCAGCTTGCCATACGACGGCAAAGTTTCGTTCGGCTGGATACCGCCGAGAACCAATCCGACGACCGTCGAGAAACATCGTGAGGTTAGACGTCGATCTTCCGAGGAAGAGATGGAGGAGGAGGAGGTCGAGGTGGAAGTGGAAGTGGACGAGGAAGAGGAGGAGGAGGAGGAGGAGGAGGAGGAGGAGGCGGATATGGTGGAGGAGGAGGATGAAGTAGAAGAAGACGAGGAAGAGGAGGAGGAGGCGGCTCGGAAGCTCGAGCTCAAGGGAGACAATGTCAAGAATCATCGGCAACAGCAACAGCAGCAGCAACAACAACAACAACAACAACAACAACAACAACAACATAGTTTCGAGAAGAACCGAACGTCTCACTTACGAAGGCAACGGCAGAGCAACGAGACGATTATGAAGTCGAACAGCGTCGAGGATCGGCTGTTGATGAATCACGATCAATCGGAGCAAAACGGTCGGAGGAGGAACGACTCGGACTCGAGCGAGGGCAGATTCTCGAGAAACTCCGAGTCCGAGAGATCTTCGATTCCCCGTTCAAGCTCGGCCAGCGTCGAGAGGTTTTCGATGCGAGCAACTTGTGGCTCGTCCGATTTTTCTCGAGCGAACTCGACCTCGAACGAACGATTTCACTCGGATTTTTCGATAGCCGTGGCCAGCGCCAGTTCGAACGATCGCGTCTCCGTGCCGACCTCCGATCCCTTCTCGATCCGAAACCTCGATTTTGTCTCGTTCTCGTTGCCGACACGAGCCGACTCTAACGAGCGTTTCTCGGCACCGACAGGCTCGGACAGGTGTTCCGAGGAGCGTTACTCCGACATGTTCTCCACCAGAAATTCGACCGACTTTAGGACTCAATCCGAGGAGGAGCGATTCTCCGATGACTCGTTGGAAGAACTTCTGCCGCCGCCCCCTCCGATCAGCAAAAGGCATTCGATCGCTTGGGAAGTACCGCTCGAAGACGATCCTTTGTACGCTCCGGGTAGTACCAAGGTGATCGGTAGGAGACGGCGTAAGAGCAGCGACATGTCTAGTAAGCGTTGATTTATTCGATCCACTATCTTTGCGGTTCATGGTATTACCATGACGTTGTATGTATACGATGAATGAATTTCCAGGTATCGGCTCGGCGTCGAAACTTCGCGACTTCGACGACTGGCAAGATCCACGTTTGTCGACCACCGACGACGATCTAGTCTCTCCGTACTCGGACTCCTCGACGAACGAGCTCGATCAGATACGGTCCCAGGACTTGACGAAGAACGGTACCTACGTGATACGCCGCGGTCGTAAGAAAGAACGCAGAGGGTTGCCGAAAGCCCCTGGTAAAACTAAAAGCTTGTCGTTCGAGAAGAACAGCGAGGCAAATCGGTTATCCGACGCGAAGCGATACTCGAGCACGTTCGACAATATCAGAAGCCTTCTGGGAGAGAGCAAACTGGACGAACCTATGGACGACGATCCGCCGGGATTGGAATTCCCAGCAGCCGTTCCGCCTGACCTGGTCCGAGTGGTCTCGCTTCCGGCGATCAACGACGAAGCCGGGAATTGGCCAAGGGAATTGGAAGTGACGGTCGAGGAGGAAGAGAGCTCGGACCTTTCGACGGACAAAGAGAAGAGGACGCGGGAGAGAGAAACGATCGAGTTGGTTCAGTTGTCGTCCTCGTTATCGTTATCCGGCGCGAAGCCAGAGAATTGCGTTCGAGACGCCGTGCCTAAACATCGCGCGAACGGTGTATCTCTTTCAACCTCGTTCAACAGCTATTCGAAGGGGGGACTGGTTGCGACGGAGACGCCTCTCCCGGCTGTAGAGCACGTGATTACCGAGGAACAAGTACCGAGGAAATCGGCAAGCAGCGGCTTCGACAGTGAACACAGGCTAGCGTCCAAGATCCCGGTAAACTTGCTGATCGAGGATCAAATAGTAAAGAAGGCCTTGAAAGAAAACCGGCGACAACTGGAAAAAGTCAGCGATGCCATAAAAGAAATTGAGAGCGTGAGGAATAGCGAATCTTACTCGGAAAGCAAACAGAGGTGGGCTCGAAGCGGCGAGGCGAAACAATCATCGATGGTAAGAAAGAGCAATCTTGAACGCGAATCGGACGAACGAAAGGGGCCGGTTGATGACGTCGGTGACGCCGGCCAGAAGAAGAAACGACAGCAGCGCGACTCGGACGTTGACATCGACTCGGATACGGGATCGAAAACTAGCCCCGAGGCAACGGATGTCGAGGGAAGGAAAACGAACGAAACGGACGGATACGCCTCTGGGAAGATGCAGGGAAGACGACAGAACGGCGTCGAAGGGCATATGAACGACCAAAAGCAAATCGAGAACGTGATCGACGCGATCCTCGAGGATTCGAAGAATCCAGACTTTCAGGTTAGCATCTCGGCGAAACTCTCGGTCGCGAAAAACATTTCATTTATCACTACGTTATCGCGCGTTTTGATCGCATTTTATTCCCAGGTAAGCGTGGAGGTCCTCGAGTTCCCCCCGTTACCGCCTTCGCCCGTAGAAGAGGCGGACGAGGAAAGTTCGGACATCGGGCAGAGTTCCGTAGTGACGTCGAAGCCAAAGAATCATAGCAATCGAACGATGGAGTACAGGCCTAGGGTGCCACCTCATCGTGGTCCAGCTACCAATCATTCGTTCGCGGATTCGAAAGAGCAACCAACGACTCTAAACACCAGATCTATGGATGCCGGATTTCCTCGGTGTAAAAGAACACCTACCGCTACAAATCCGAGGCGCGAAGTGAGTTTTAAGCAATGTAGCTCGACTACGACCGATGCATTTAACTATCTTATCGTATCTCGTCCTGTGTCTCTCAGCAAATACCCGTTGAACGAAGAACTTTGCCTACGGATTTGCCTGGACCATCGCGTCGACGACCTATCGCGAAAAGACACTCGCCGTCGGCGGAACCGTGTACCTCTGCTGGAAACGGTGGTTGTAACAGTAACGTCGTCCCAAACGGAGCCAACAGTAGCGGAGCCGGTGGCAGTACAAGCGGCAGTACGATCGGAAACGTTGTAACCGGTATCACCACTGGGATGCAAACCTCTTGCTCGCTTCCGGAAACTCCAGTTTTCGCCAGAGGAAGCGATATACCGAGAACTCCCCAACACGCGAGTAATCCTGCGCAGATGCGTCGGCAACCTGGTTGGTACGCCCCAACCACGGCTACCACCGGGTAAGAATCCCCCCCCTCATCGAGCAAGGTGAAACTAGTGGGATTCGGTGAAACGAAACTGGATCACTTTTACATTATTCTTACCTAACGATCGATCAGACTTCGACCACCTTTCGTAGAATACAAGTAGAATTTGCAACGAGATCGGTTCTCTCGCGAAAAATGTTTCCATGATATTCGATGTGAACAGGTACCGAAGGAATAACCCGGGTCTGGAGCAGGCGATAATCGGAACGGAGTTGTTGCGATTAGCCGGTGGCCCGAATCGTGGATGGTATCCAACGAGGAAAACGAATCAACCGCGTCCTGCCTCGATCGAGCACCTCGAACGATTGAACAACGCGTACGACCCACGTTTGGCAGGTCCCGGAGACCAGAGGAAACCGTTAACTCTCCCAACGAACATCACACCGAACAAATACTTCGGCCAAAGTAAGCACAGCTCCGCCTCGAGTACTCGCGAGGCGCTACGGAGGGTCACTAGCTTACTCATCAAGAAAGGTAAGCGCTGGAATTTGCGCTATTACAAAGAGCCCGCGATCGTGGAACCAGTGTTGAACAGGTGTCTGGTCGCCTCGATTGTCCGGTCTCGAGAAAACACGATGTTTCTCGCTGGGCCAACTCGGTTCGTCGCGAATCCTGTTTACCTTGTAAAATCAATGTCTTTTGATCCTACCAATCGTTTCGTTCTCAATACTAATCTGTATCTCGATTGAACGTAATTCGTTTTACCGATATCTAATCGAGAATCGTGAATACGGGATCACGAGGCAGCTATTTCGCAACGCAAGCATTTTCCCCCGAACCGAGCTTTGCCGCGAACATGGTTTTCGAAATTGCGACGATCGATATAATTATTTACTACTATTTAGACTCTTTGGACTGCTAATCTATTATACTTTTTTTATCGTCGTTATTTAAAAACCTATCCGCATCGAGTTTTCAGACGGTATCATATATTTTCGGGATCCATACGACAGCACCTCTTCGAAGTAACACGCGTATATAGTTTCTCTGACTTATTTCCTGCGTGACCTTTCGTGGCACTCAGTGTCACCATTGTATTTCATTCTTGCCACGATACTTTGTATACGTACATATATATGCTGCTGTTAAGTGACTTGCTTCTGCTGATCATTTTCAAACCTTGTTTTACCGTGCGAGAGAAATTCCCGATAATTAATATTGCATTTGAAAAATCAGTTTCTTTCTCACGGTAATATGCCAGTTTTATGTGCGCAGATACATATTTATACGTGTTGTACTTTATATGATATATTACCATTTAGTAAGCCTATAGTATGCCTGTTGGGAAAGCTTTTTCTTCAATACTCTGCTCCACATGGAATAGGTGAGATGATGGAACGTTCGGTTTTTGAAAAACGTCTACTGTACAGTGGTTCCATCTGGTCGGATGACCTTGTAAAATATCAACGCCGGCAAAAAGGAGAGAAAGAGAGAGAGACAGAAAGACAAGGCCTCCTCCGTGTTACACGTTGTAGATCACCTAGACGTTTTGGTGTCTTGAAACGCGAACGAGTCTCCGTTTTATTTGTTCGATACGACTCGTCCCCACACCACTCTTTGTTTGTCATTCCTCGTTTTGTTAAATAATTTGAAATGCGTACAATGATTCGATTGATCACGTTCGTCAATACGATAAACGGTATACGATGCAAACCTATTTTCGAATCTTGTAACGTGGACAAGATGTTTGCATGTGTGCTCTTCTCTTTTCGTGTGACGTTCTATGTACGTACATGTATCGGGCCGCGGCGGCCGGTTAGGGCAGTCGAAGAACCGGTATAATAAGAATGGTAAATGCTAAAGATTCGCTAGAAGAGGCTAAATATTGTAGTAAGGTTACCAAAGCACAAGTTCTTACGTATCCGTTCTCGTGTCGTTCGCATTATCGATTCGGCGATAGATACGTTTCTATATAGGTAAATAAGAAAAAAAGGAAGGAGATTATTTCTCGATAAGTTCACCTCGTAACTTAAATTAGGTTAATAAATACATGTACGAAGAAATAAATAATTGGCGAGTCGAGCAAGAAGAAATTGCGTCGGCGAAGAAAACGACGGCACGGTACGGATCAATACTGAACCTTGGAAAGACACCCAACGTCACGCGAAACGGATTTTCTTTCTTCGAATTTTTCTTTACAGTAAAGAATTTGAAATTAATTTTCATCAAACACATTTCGCTGAAAGTTCTCGGTGTATTCGATCGAAGAAGCGAGCAAAAGAGTAGCTAGAACGGGCGCGAAGCGAAAATAACGCGAATATATATTCGAGTGTTATCGGTGGCGATTATTTATTTATAGAACGTCCTGGCGTATCGATGCTTCCGCGCATACGTACAAGATAACATATATTGTACCCATTGTATCGAGTTTGAATTCCAGCTTCCATAAGTAGTAGTAGTAGTAGTAGTAGTAGGAAGGAAGGAAGGAAGGAAGGAAGGAAGGAAGGAAGGAAGGAAGGAAGGAAGGAAGGAAGGAAGGAGAGGAGAGGAGAGGAGAGGAGAGGAGAGGAGAGGAGAGGGATGTTTTCAGTTTGGTTACTAAACGGCGGGTGTCGGTGGACGAGTTGGGTAGGGAATAGGGACAGGCGTGGGAAGCCGGAGTCCGGAAGGACTCGGAAGGGGTGACTAGCTCGCCCTACGGTTGCAACGGTGGTGGCAATCGTTACTCCCGTCTAGCAACCCTGTCTCTCTCGATGCGCGTATAATACATATGTAGACGTATACGTGCGCGGGCAACGAAACGTCGTGTCCCTGGAAAACTCGGGGGTGCATTGCTTCTTCTTATCCTCCTCCTTTTCTCTCTCCGCTATCTGTCGGTATCTTCAAAGGATAGAAACGATTCGGTACGTTGCCAGGGAAGATTTCGCCGCCTGTCCTTGAACAAATTTAATCTTGTCTCCCTTCGTCTTATCTTCTGGCTAGCGACAACCTTTTTTCCGTTGTCATCTCGAAACTCGACTGGTTTGCGCCAATTAAAACAGATACGAAGCTCGTTCTCGTTCGTTCGTTCTTCGTTGCTACTTGCAACGCGTGAAACGAGAACCATGGATACATACGGCCGTGACCTCGATCAAACCTGTGTACGCGTATCTTCTCTAGATTTGTCGATAGAATTGGGAAAAGTGGGGGCGAGTTTGCGGCGATATCAGGATGTTACGGTAGAAAGAGATTTTTACAAATCTCTGAAACCTCTGTCATCTCGAGTTAGCCCCGGCCTTTGAAACAAGATATGGAGAGAGGTTATTATTATCCTGCCAGAAATAGAGTCGCGAACGCACACGAGTTACCGTTGGCCGGAGAAACTCTCGATGGAAAGGGAGCAAAGGACTTTGGTACGATACGGTATATAGCTAATGTCGACTACTAATTTTATTTATCCGGAATGTATCGTGTTCCGACGTTTCCGATCTACAAGTACGTATGCATTAAAAAGTATTTCTAACTAGGTATACCGAGTAATGCGTGTGTATTTGCAACGAGATCTACATACATATTCGTCGCCGGAGGTAGGTGGAGTCAGAAACGTACGTACGTATGTATGTCCTCGTCGCGAGGTCGTGATCGTGTTCGTTCTTACCTGGCATGCGGCAACCGCCCGATTTTATTTGGCCAATTCCCAAGGGAAACACGCGGCTGTACTCGGTCTGATCCACGTTTTATTATCCTGTGTGTACGTTTCCCGCGTTTATTTTCCATATTGATCGCATTCATTTTGTTGCCAGCTTCTCAGACCGATGTTACGTTTACGAATCGAAAGTTAGGGTCCGATCGATTCAGTGCAGTAGAAACTTTTCGGAATTATTCTGTTTCAGGGAGCGGAAGCAAGGATGGAAAGAGCGGGAAGGATAACGCGTCACCGTGTGGCCCTTACGCGAGTAAGTTGATCGTTGAAACGAAACGATTTTTTCATTGCTATTCAAAAATATCATCCACTCCCTTTTCGCAGCAGGAGTTTACCAATGGTGTCGGTTCGCTCTCTAGTCTGGAGAGCCAACAGCAGCGGTTCTATTAATACTATTTGGTTATTTTTGAAAAGACTACCTCTTACCAAGAAGCGCATGGCAATTTGCGTGTTACGTTCTAAACAAAGATCTTGGTAGAGATATTTTCGTGAATTTGACATAATATTCTAGTTATAGTACGAGGGAGGAGAAATCAGACACACCCAAAACGGAAGGGGCCTCTGTCTGCTGCTCTCTCCGATACGCGCGTACTACTACTACTATTGCATGCATACATACGTACATGCATGCATGCGCGCGCGCGCGCATACGCATACGCACATACACGCATACACACATACATACATGTATACGTAGCCGCACACTATTGGTATTGATCCGTGGAGTGTACGCACCGTTCTCTCGTCCTCGTTGGCGCTCTATCCTTTCTCCCAGACCCGTGTGTCATCTCTCCTCGAATTGTGCAATTTCTTTCACCTGGTAGTATCATTTTCGAGACCGGTAGGTGGGTTCGGTACACCACACCACCCACCCGGTGCCGATCGTGGCTGGGTTCCTTTCAACGTCCGTCGATTCGAAGGAAAGGCCGGAAAGAACGTCGATTATTATGCAGGCCGCGAACAATTGCCAACGCATCTCGTATTAACATATAACGAGAGAGTAAAAACGTGGCTGAAATACATAGGGGAGAGTAGAGATAGAGGCGACTCGAAGGTTTTAGTTTCGTCTCGTTGGACGTTATCGTCGGAAGGAACCGTGTCGTTATCGTTTTGTTTCAGCGGCCGAGTGCGGAGACGCGCCGAAAAAGAAAGGATTCTTCAAAGGTTTTTGGAAGAGATCGCGTCATTACTCGTTGGAGAACCAATAGCCCAGGTTAGGCGGTAGGAGTCAGAGACAGCCACCGCGGCAACAGCACCATTATCGACGACGACAACAACACGTCGCTACGAGCGCTTTGACGCACAACGCTTGCTGCTGCATCGTCCAGTAGCCACTGTCCCTTTACCCGCTTCGCGGTTCGACCGGCGACGACGAGGTTCGCGTTCCTTCGTCCATTTCGTCGAGCTTTCGTTCCGCCCGATCGATGGATTCGCCTCCCAAGTCCAACGAGCTACCATCAACCCGTGGGTAAATCTCGTTGCGTATTTTACGTTTTCGTTTTCTTTCATTTTCTTTCTTCTTCTTCTCTCCCTCTCTTTCTCTCTCTCTCTCTCTCTCTCTCTCTCTCTCTCTCTCTCTCTCTCTCTCTGTATACTTCCATCCCTGTTTCGGTACCGGCTTTATACCATTCCGTTTAATTTCCTTTCGTCTCGTTTCTGTCACATACGCTTACCTGTGTATAATACATACATGTGTTATGTTATCGCATCCCTTGCGGGACAATACATTTACTTGTTTCAGCGTTTTAATAGAAAGCGTAAGGTGACGTTCGGAACGTTGTCCTTCGATCGCACCGTACACGGGCAACTGAACCGAGTTGACGCGAGAATTGAAAATACAAAAGAAAAAAAAAACAAAACTATACGATATCTCTATCAGTGATAAACGGTTAAATGTCTTTCGAACCGTAGAGGTAATCTGGATTGAACGAAATGTTTACTTTACAGAGACTTACCGATCAAGTTGTAGACAATAGTTGACTTTTGCATCGATACAACGACGATCGACGACTACCGTGATGTCGATTGATCATGTGGTCGACGAATCGCGACCGATCCTCCTGGACCTCGGACATCGCGTATTTTTTTTTATTTTTTTTCTTTCTTCCCTACCTTCCACCTCTTTCCACGGTATCTAATGCGTGAACATATTTATAGAAAATGGATAAGGAACTATCAAGTTTTCTCCGTAGAATTTCAATACTCGATTACAGATACAGATACAAGTAATACGCATATTCGATGGTGTATATGGCACAAGTAACGACGAAAGAGAGGAACTCGAGGAGCAACGTGCTAATCATACTAGAAAGAAATCTTTTTTACTATACATATTTTATTTATTTTTACTACATTATCATTATTATTGTTATCATTGTTGTCGCTATCGTCGTTATTGTTGCTGTTGTTATTATTGTTGTTGTTGCTGCCGTTGTCATCGTCGCTGTTTTTGTTTGACCATATCGTCACTTGTCTCATCGACACCATCGTTTGTCGTTATCATTATTATCGTCATCATCTTTGGCATCGCTCTTGCAACTATTTTTATCGAGTATTACATTTTTGTTATTTTCACGTTATCATCACATCATCCGCACATAGTGATTGTCGCTCACATTTTCATCATTATTTATTTGCTACCGTCACCGTATATCGTTGCGTATCGACATTTTATTATTATCATTACATTATCCGAGTGCTTTCCTCGGGACAATTCTTGCTTCTGTCAGACTTTTGTTTTAAACAAACTGTGTTACACGATACATAGAAATCGTACGCTGATACCTTTTAGCTGCCCTTTACTAGGGAGAGACAAGCAGGAATTACTATTATTCCCATCATCGTCGTCATCATTATCATCATCATCGTCGTCGTCACTATTATCATTATTATTTTTATTGTTGTTATTATTGTTATTACTATTATTATTATTATTATTATTATTATTATTATTATTAGTAGTAGTAGTAGTAGTAGTAGTAGTAGTAGTAGTAGTAGTAGTAGTAGTAGTAGTAGTAGTATCACTATTATTATTGTTACAATTGTTGTTATTGTTCTCATCATCGTCTTCGATGTCGCGCGCGTTCTCCTCTTGAATATTTGAAAAATCGATTTTGATTTAAGAGACTAGCTTCAATGAACAATATTCTAAAGAAGAATTTATTTTCTCCTTTTCTTATTTCGAAGCCGCGAATTTGTCGTCGTCGTCGTCGTCGTTGTGAGAATGTAAAAATTCGTGGTACGAAATGCATCGCAATATATACTACTAAACTGTGACAATTCTATACCTATATTTTACACATCGAGTCGTTCTCGACTCGTTCGAGGTATTTTCTTTTCAGCACTGATTACGCAAGCTGTACCGCAAACAAATTTGCTTGGACAGATAGAAAAGCGTTAGCTCGCGAGCGGATCGAGGAAGATCGATTCTGAATGAAGAACGAAGAAAGAAGAGGGGATTGGAAAGAAAAAAATAGGGGGAAAGGAAACGATTGGAGAGCAGAAAATAGAGGTTTCATTCAGCGTGATATACGTATGCGTTTGTACGCGCGTGCATGCATTTAATTTGTCAGGCAGTGATGATTATTGTAAATAGCTAGTCATATGTGAGTCGCGGTAACACGCGAGAAGGGGCGTAAGGAAATACAGGGAAGAATTGTTTCGCGATCTTTAAGCGAGAAAAGATTGCGTTGGGACTGTGAGAACTATGGGCATTCGAGATATGTACCGTTGCTGCAGTTTACTGTTTCTGCTGCTAAGGAGCACGTTGGCCATTTTTTCGTGCATCCGTTGACACGTATACGCGCTTACCTGATAAGACGTTATCGTAAAGGTTTATTTTAAGCAATTACCGCCAAAATGGTATACATTTATTGACTTTGCGTAAAAGCGTAAATGTGTATCCATATACGCGTGCCATCATCATGCTTGCGTACTTCTTCTTCTTCTTCTTCTTCTTCTTCTTCTTCTTCTTCTTCTTCTTTTTCTTCTTATTCTTCTTCTTCTTCCTCTTCTTCCTACTCCTCTTCAGTTTCATTTCCTTGGCTGCCATCTCGCATCCAGCCAATTCTTTCGACCGGGTCAACCGACAACAATCGCATCGTATCGGTTAATAACCAATCGTGAAAAAGTATACCGAGCAGAAAACGAAGAACGGCTGAGGGGATATTTTTCTTTTTTCTAGGAAATGACCATTGAAATGTTACGAAGAAGCGTCAATGATCAACGATAAAATAATGCTCGGCTCGTTGATGTTTCATCGATCCAGACGACGACATTGTAAATTGACACGCGGCCGCGTCATCGCGGAAGACGGATCTTTAGGTACCTTTTAAATCGGGACAATCGACGTATGAAAGAGAATTTGGTACATTTTCCGTTCAAACATATTCCAGAGATTGCGTACACGACTACCTACATAGGATACCTGCATAGCGTGCATGCCCGAGCCAATTTGCTGACAAAAAAGACATTAACGGTACGATTCGCTGTTTGCACGGCATCGATAATAATCCAGGTTTTTAGCTAGCTACGATGTTAAGACCGGTTCGTTGGGCGCATCTTTTCTAATATAGTTTGTTACCCAAATGGAAAACGCGCGATCTGTGAAAGTGTGTGCGTGAATCGGAAGACTAGGATCGGCAGCAAATAAAAGAAACTTGAGAATGCATAAAGAGAAGCATCGACTAAATGAGACTATATCGTGTGAGGAAAAAAATGTTAGTACAAATTCGATAGCTTTATCGTTTCGTCGTAGTGAATGTAACAAGTAGAGGGATGAAGAACGGTATAATGGTAAAAAGGAGACGGACAGAGAGAGAGAGGGAGAGAGAGAGAGAGAGAGAGAGAGAGAGAGAGAGAGGGAGAGAAAGAGAAAGCGCTCGACGCGTCGGTACTAATATCGACAATGTTTCCGATTTACCCCGTGAATTTTCCTGGTCAAGAGTCATCTACGATCGTTCGTTTTAGTCATAAAAGACTTACCGAGTCACTGGTCTCTAGTCGTATACGAAAGGAGATCTAGAATCATGTATAATATTTACTAGAAGCGAGTCGAATAAATTTAAAGAACGATTCAACAACTAGACTAGATTATAAGCCATTGATCGATAGCAACTATAACAGGAAGGGCGATTCTATTCCCGATAATTAGAAATAACATTTTTTAACAACAAATCATGCGAGTAAACGAATGCGATTTCTATGTAAACTTTCTTGATAATTTTGTAAAAAGTTTTATTTAACGTTCTAATCTCTACCAATAAATCGAATGAAAGTTTATAAATTAAACGAGAGAGATAATATTAATACCGACGATTAATACGATATACGATGCGTATCCGTAATTTTCTCCAATTTTGGTAGGCAAACAACAAACTTTCACCGATGGTCGCAAGATGCAACACCCTTTCAATGTACGTATATGCTGTTCACCTAATCGCTGGATCCTTTGCGTAAAGATTCAAAGATAACGAGGCCACCCCGTACACCCATAATTATCCGTTATTCCACGCGCAGGTAAGTACGTAGTCCTTCGAGATAAGACGTAAAAGTTCATTTACGTTTCTACACTCTTCTTGAAAAATGATATGCTGCGTTCATTTAATCGCATTCGTAGCAGGAAGAATGCGGTGTTTGCTTTATCAGCTTTCTCTCTCTCTCTCTCTCTCTCTCTCTCTCTCTTACTGCCACTGCGTCCGTAACATCCGGTGATGAGGCAGGAAATTTTAATGATAATCCGTTTCATTCGCCTCATTAGAATAAATGAGAAAATGATAATAGAAACAGAAACTAAAGTGAAAGTGAAAATGAAAATAAAACGCTTCGTTACACCGCTTTATACAAATTTATTATTTTTCCTAAACATTAGTTATATTACGATTCCAAAGATTTTTATCAACATATGCAAAAAAATCTTAAGAGCAAATATATATCGCCTTTACAAAGTTACATCTAATTGTTAACCGAACAAAATGTATGCTAATCTCTCTTCTCTCGCTCGACAAGCACACCCTCATCTCTATCTCTCTCTCCCTTCCTCTCTCTCTCTCTCTCTCTCTCTCTCTCTCTCTCTCTCTCTCTCTCTCATACACTCGTTGGTTCGTTTCACTCACTTACTCGCTTACTCACCCACTCACTCGCTCATTCACTCGTTTCCTCTGTCGCTCCTTTTGCTTTGCTCTCCATTTCCAATCGTCTTGTTCGGAATTTCGCGTCGGTCATTTTTTCGGTTTCACATTTTTAGAAAATCAAAGTGTCCAGTCAAAGGATTTTATTATCGGTCGCTATGGAAAAATGCAGTTTTTAATACTAAACGGTATACGATCGCGATTATATGAAAAACGAAAGAATCGATGCGCGATTAATTAATTTATTTTTCTACTAAAAACGGAAACCTAAAAATATGAGGCGGATGCAAATATTTCAACGACGCCTGGGAGTTACCTTTTATTACAATTATTACTTCAATGTTTATTCCTTCTTTTGTTATCAATAAAAATCGTTACATAATAGTTTCGGTTGCTGCTTGACGCCAGACGCGAATCGATAAGCAATCAGAGTAATAATAGCAGCAATAATGTTACAGTAATAATAAATGGTAGCGGTATCGTGTGTTTTTGGAGTGTGTGCGTGTATATATATACATATATATATATAGGTAGATATATATATATATATGTTTTTGTGTAAGTGTGACTGCGGGGGTGTCTCCTTGTATAATTCTTTGAGACTGCGCTAGTCGAATAAGAAACGTTTACACGGCCCAAGGAATCGGAATTTACTATTTCAATATCTGTCGATCCCTGAAATTTGATCATTAGATTCTGGCATTACTTTCCAATAGATTCAGCTGTGAGAATGCATCCCCGTTGTAACATGAGATTCTCATCTCGAGTAACGAGTTATTTCATATTGCTGGAGTGAATAAAAATAGAAAAGTTTTAAACGGAACCGTGTATAGAGTTCCTCCTTTCCACTTTCGCGATCACATTTGTGTTATTTTGTTGTATGTACGTGTCATGCGCGAACGAACGATATGTATACATATACATATGCATATAGATGTATGTGTATACACAATCTTTCGATTCTTGTTCCATTTCATCACCCCCGTCCCACTCTCTCTATTTCTCCCTCTTATCGATAAATGACACATCTTTCGTCATTTTCTTTTATTCTCCTCACACATAGCAATATTAAAGAGAGTAAATAGTTAAAAGGGTTTGTATCGATGGGGAGGGGTGGGGGCCGGGGCGGTCAGGATTACAGTCAATCCACACGATTTCACCATCTGCCGCACGTTCGCCGTTACCACCGCCGTCCGTCACTGTCGCTATAGATATCTAGACGCATCGTAACGTAGTCGCGTTGGATCGTTGCTTTTTTGTTTCTCTCGTTTCTCACGTATCGGCCTAAACACCGCTCCTTCTGCCCTCCACTCGATTCTTGTCGTTCAGTCCTCGAAATTAACGTTTTCTTTCGCATTTTACCTCCCCGTTTTCCCTCGTTATTCTCACTCTTGCACTCTCTTGTTAACTCGTCGTCGGTTACATCTCAGTCGCGCAATCTTCTATTCACGCCCTTTCCGTTTTCTTCAACTTCCATTCGCTTTAATTATCTCTCTCTCCCTCTCTCTCCCTCTTTCTTGCTCTCTTTCATCCGTCCCCTCTCACACGCTTTCTCTCCATCTCTCGCGCGTCTTGCCGTTCTCTACGAGGAAAAAGAAAAAACGAAAAAAGAGAGAGAGAGAGACTATAAACCTAATACGCAATAGTTTACTATTATTTATTATCATTATTTCTTATACTTAATGCATGCTTGTGTATTTTATCTCTCCATCGACGAATCGACGTACGATCGTTCAAACAAAGAAAAATTTCATTTGATTCATGCCATCGCTATCACGTCGGATGGATACTTATGCCTCGTATCGGTGCGCATAAATGTAAAACTGCGTATAATTGTGATTCGTTTTCTTTATTCAATCGTAAAAAAAAGTGTTTCTTTTCTCTTTTCACCAAATGTTTCCGATTTTTATCATTAATAGCAACATCTTGATTGAATAAATATTCAGAACACAAGAGCTACGTCGAAGCAAAAATAACAAGAAAGATCGCTCTCCGTCGATTACAATTTGCGCGATCGTATTCCAAATAAATGCCTACAAACATTTCGAGGGGAATAATAACTGCGCGCACGTGGACGACGCGTGCCCCTGTTCTCTGAACGTCGACCAACCGAATCGAAGAGGAGAGAACGACGACTGGAATATGATAGTTGTATGTGCTGGTGTTGTTGCTGATGTAGTAGTAGTAGTAGTAGTAGTAATAGTAGTAGTAGTAGTTGTTGTTGTTGTTTTTGTTGTTGCAGTTCATCGCGCGGCAAGCTTGCGGCAGTTCCGGCGCGACTCGTGCGGCATGACGCATTCCATTCGCTGTTCATTAAAATAATCGATCGTATCGTTTAATATTAATATTAGATATTTATGTTGGGTCCCAGAGGTTACTGAAACAGAAAAAAAAGAGAAAACATTGGAACGCGTCTCGCATTAATTTCATTGTACAATCACGTCGGATAACGATACGACATATAAAAAAAGAAAAAAAAAAAAGGGTGGTACCGGTAGTGGTGTAGAGGAGGAGGAAGAAGAAGGAGAAGAAGAAGAAGAAGAGGAAGAGGAAGAGGAAGAGGAAGAGGAGGAGGAGGAGGAGGAGGAGAAACGGATGGAGAGAGAAGAAAAAGCTCTTTTAAAGAGATTCGACCGCAAAATGTCGTACCTAACGCTCGATGGATCACAAAATCGGCTACTCGTATGTAATTGCCTTCGCACAAAGGACGCGCAAGCAAGGAGGTCTACGCGCCGCGTCCTTTCGCGTCTCGGTTAGTAAAAGAAGATACTTGTGTCCGAGGTTTGTGCAGCATGCGCGTGCGATTCGAGCAAGAGGGGCGCGCGCAAGTATAACGTGATTAGTCATCGTGGCAAACTGATACATCGAGCCAAAGCAGTCGACTGAAATTATGCGAGAATGACTCACTTGTGCGCGCGTCGTTTCGTACGCGCAAAACTCATCTTTGAATCTGACGGTTTCCTCGAGGTTCGCTCAGCAATTGTTTAAAAGATATAAAAATTGAAAAATTGATGAAAAATTTCCGCGCGAGAAGATTGAATGGGAACCAACAACACCCTCCAACGATATCGTATGCAATAATATTCTACATACGTTTGCGCGAGCATACACTGGATTTATTCCTCTTCCTCTTGTTCTTGTCGCATAAAAGTCGTATACGTGTGAATATTGTCTGTGCATATATACGCGCAAATGTATATAGATAGGTAAATGTATGTATAGACGCGCGCACACCCACGGCTACGTGCGCACACACCAACCTAATAGCCGCAGGACACGAGGTAGTCCCCGAGTTTTTCAACAACCGATGCGGCTTGCTGTGGCTGTATAGGGTCTTCGTAAAGAGAGACAACTACTGCTTGCGTCGTCTTCATGCAGTGAACGCCGACCTTGCCAAGTTTTGCCCTTATCACTCGATCCGTGCCTGACAGGTAAATGTACCTGTTGCCGGCCAAGGTGACACCCGACGACGTCAGAATATCCTGCTCGTCGAATCCCTGGACCAATTTTGCCAATTCTTCTTTACTTACCTACAAACACAAATCACATATACATATACATATACATATACAATTATTTATTTATTCCAAGTGTCAATTCGATCCAACGATACCTCGATAGTTTTAAGATCAACGTAATCATTCGCGTACATGCTTCCAATTCGATATGAAGTAATTTCCGATAAAGACAAATCGCAGCAATGACAATCGGACAGATTATCGCGTGTCACTGCTTGCTTCTGCATATACTTGAGATAAAATCGTGATTAAACGAAGTAATCATACTTCGCTTCATCTTGCTATAAAACTAATAACAAAAACGCGACAGCAGTTCGGATACGTTTATCACGGTTCAAGGTCGCTTTAAATTATCTCGAATTAAATCGAATCGGGCATCGTTCGTGGTCGTGAAATACCTTTCGCAAATTGCGCGGAATAATTACGAAAAAAGTATTATTCGACAGTACAACAAACAAACGTCGTTCACAACGTAATCAGTACGCGTGTTAAAAAAATGTTATATTGTATTTTTTCAAACTCTCTTTCATCTTTCATTTTTACCTTCATATTGCACTTTATGCTCCAATCATGAGTGTTACGTGTTTCGCTTCCCTCTTACTCACCCCCCCCCCTCTCCCCACCCTCTCTTTTATTTGCAACTAAATAAATTCTGTAGAAAAAAAAAAGTTAATTACAAATAGAAATAAAGCGAGAGAGGGGTAGATTTTATGATAAATGTGAGCAGGCGCTAAAATACTCGTTTCACGGCTCAAGGTACGGTACTGTGGGAGGTTGCTGCCCGGCCGGCAACGCCATTTTGGCATTCGTAACCGGCTAGTGTGTGTGTGTGTGCGCGTGTGTGCGCGCGCGCGCGAGGCCATGATGCAGCTGGCGACCTTTATCTCTACACAACTTTTCACCGTCTCTTCACGTGAAACCTTCCTTCGAGCCCAACAACTGCATTATCCAATACCCGAACACACCGGTCCGCTTTTGCATCGATACTCTTTTTTTCTCCGAATCATTTTGCCCTCGTTTAACGTACATGTACAAAATGATCTTTCAATTGATGTACCTATAGTTTTTCCATAGCTTTTTAAAGATTCTGTTCTAAACGTATAATAAAGTCGTCGGATTGAGCGCATATTATCGAATGAAACGATACGCCACCGATGGATCGATGAAAATGAAATGAAAGGGATGCGGAGTTGCGGTACATATTCAAATTGAATCCCTCTAGATACCGTACCTCCGCCCGTTTCAACTTTCTCAACATATTTCCATCCCCCGCCATTCCGGCCGATTATTCCGCTGGCATACGCCAATTCAAGATCCTTAGAATTTACCGACACGATTCGCACGAGCTTTTTAAATGTAACGCGGATGGCGCTTCGATCGAGCTCCCAACTTTTCTGGAATTATCCCAGACAGTTTTGTAATATTAAACGATTTTATTTGGCAAGTGATATTTAGCGAAATAAACGGTAGAAAAACCATTTTATCCGTCATATTTCCAGAGTAAACGGAATTGAGAATAATCGACGTCCGAAAATGGTATGTCGTTCGTTGCATTAATCGTTGATTAAATCTTTATTTCGTTTCGTTCGCATTCTGCGGAGGTTTTATCACAATTGAAAAGAATAGATTTAACGGGAAAAAGTAGAAAAAAAAAATTGAAACAGAACGAAAATACACGTAAACGCTTCTTCTACGAACGTCTTTCGATAACAGAATCGTTTCCGAAGAAATGAGTCATACTTCGTAACGAACATGAACGTTAAATTTTTTTTCGATGCAGGACAAATGTCGTCCCATCTAACGCGTAATTGAACAGAAAATTGTAACGATAGACCGCTTCTCTCTCTGTTCAACTGAGAATAGAAGCCACCATTTAGAATAAATGCCACCATTTCCATGGGCGGCAGCGGCAACGTGCTCGACAGGCAGCCATGTTAAACTTAGTCGAAAACCGTTCAAGTTCGACCAAGCAAAATTTTCTGCGTCGAAAATTGCCACACCCTACGCTGTCGAGTTATTTCTTTTAGCCGTATGAACGTGTAGATTTGTTTGAAAAATCTGTACAGAATAAAGGAAACTTTTCCATTGGACGATTGGAATCTTTCGAATCGGTCCCGACAATTTACACGATGTATATATCAATGTACCTACGATGGCCGGTTCCTTGTTGCAGACATATTTGGGCGGTGGGGAAAATTTCTAGGCAAATTTTCGGATAAAGAACAAATTTGCCGACCGACCGAAAATGAATTTCAAACATATCCGGCAAGTTAATCCTGAATTATTATAACTCGATCCAACCGGCGTCGGTCTCACGAGGGGATAATCACGCCGGGCTGACACGCGGAGCTTCAACGATTTTTATCATTTATTATGCAGAGAATACAATATATTTTTGGAAAACAACACGTACCAATCCGGATTACGTGGCATCAGTTTTTCATAACAAAGGCTACTCGTCATTCCCCTGGTTAGTTGGTAAAATTTACTTTGGACTTTAACGCGACGCATT
Source organism: Xylocopa sonorina (assembly GCF_050948175.1). NCBI lineage: Eukaryota > Metazoa > Arthropoda > Insecta > Hymenoptera > Apidae > Xylocopa > Xylocopa sonorina. The sequence continues at coordinate 12,843,103 of NC_135201.1, read as the reverse complement.
CGAACAGGTATAGATCCTGTCCAGATAAATTTGCTAGCGCCAATTAACCGGTAGCTGACAAAATTTGATCAAAATGTGTGCATTGCATACCGTACAACAGAGTATATGATTTGCTCTGTGCGTGCGCGCGCGCGTGTGTGTGTGTGTGTGTGTGTAAGAGAGAGAGAGAGAGAGAGAGAGAGAGAGAGAGAGAGGGAGGGAGGGAGAGAGAGAGAGATAGATAGAGAGAGAGAGAGAGAGAGAGAGAGAGAGAGAGAGAGAGAAAGAAAGATGTTCGATAGTTGATCAACCGCAATGGACAATAATTACAAGGGAAGCCAAACAAGAGAAGGAATAATAGGCGAAACAGGTCTATCGGTACCGATACGTTCGAGTTTCTATCGCGGAATATTTTAACGCGTACTTTAGCTTATCGGCTGGCAGCTCGGTGTAAATTCTCAGGACGTTAAACGAACGGAATACTTACTTCGAAGCCTTCAGACTTTGCCCAAAGGTTGCCATCGTGTCCTGCGATCGCAGCTTTGGTAACACACCTAGATGCGAGCAGCTGCTTGTCAACGTAATCCTGCCAGCTCATTTTTTAACACAAGCGGCTCGACTCAATTGTTCACCACGCCACTAAAGACACAACCCGTCACGGACTGACTCCTCTCACGACTACCTATATGCGATCAACGCCGGCCACACTTCTCTTTCACCCCACCTCTCGTCTTTTCGTGGTTAGTAGCGACCCCTCTTGGCCCCTCCAGACCCACGGGCGACGATCATCGTGTTCGCCCCACTCTCGATAACCGGCCAGTAATTGACTACCGAACAGTTCTACCAACTTGTACTATTGCATTCGGCAATCGATATTTTCTCATATCGAACTGTTCTCGATATACTCGCAAAATTCAACATTTTTACATATTTTTCGTACTACTTTACTCCTACCCTTTACATCTTCGTTCCCATTTCATCTACTCCATTATTCTATCTTCCTTGCTTTCCATCCCCCTGCCTCGTGTACACGTCTACACGTTCACTTCTATCCACCTCTATCTCACAAAATCCATCTAAGCTATCTAATTTTTCTTCTTCTGTTCACATTTCAGAATCATTTCCCAAACCATTTAATATCTATCTTCAATTTAGTAATTTTTATTCTCCTTCCTAGTAATTCTGGTTTAGATGTGTACATGGTAGACGGAGCAAAGAACATTGTGGCGACCTCTATCTGGAAGAATATTATATACCAGTTCGCGATGATTACCATATAACACGTACCCTGTGTATACTTTCCTTATTTTTAGATTCTTCTTCGCACGTGTTTTCTCGCTTTAATCTTCAAAGCAATTGGAAACAATATCCAATGATAGATTTTAACATATCTCGCAAGCTTAATTAACCAAAATGCAAGTATCTTGTCCAAACAATGTAAAGATTTATAACTTGAGCGCAGGAAAATCCCTTCCCGAGGTAAACATTTATTTCTTCCACTTAGTTCCTTTAATATTAATCAATTTTAAGATTTTTAAAGTTTTTCATTTTTTTATTTTTTTCGTCCGTCAGTGGTTGTCTGAGCGCAAACGACGTAGATTATTAAAGAAAAATGTTGGTAAGTGAAGCTGTTCGACGATCGAATGTACATGTTATTTGAAGATCCCTCTCGTAAAGGGTACAATGACATTTTTACAGATATACGACGGCGAATAGAACTTATTCAGGATTTTGATATGCCAGGCGTCAGTACTTCCATTAAAGTCACAAGAGATGGGCAATATATTTTAGCAACAGGCATATACAAGCCTCGTGTAAAGTGTTTCGATGTAAAGAATTTATCATTAAAATTCGAAAGGTGTTTCGATTCCGAAGTTGTGACATTCGATACATTATCGGATGATTACAGCAAGGTATATTTCTATATATATTTACAAATGTATACATTTATGTAAACAACGTTCGTGCGTACGCGTACTCTTTATCTCGATGGTTTTTACCTTCCAGCTGGTGTTCTTACATTGCGATAGAAACATAGAATTTCATGTTGCTTACGGAAAGTATTATAGGCTTAGAGTACCAAGATTCAGTAGAGATATAAAGTATCACTATCCGACCTGTGACCTTTTCGTTGTTGGCGATAGGTTTGTTTCGCACTGTTTCTAGTTTCGCTCTTTTTAATTCAACTAAGCGAACGGCTGTAATGTACTTTGACTAGTTTCCGTTATGTTGCAGTAACGAGATTTACAGAATAAATCTCGAAAGAGGACAGTTTCTACAATCATTTTTAGCGGAAACATCATCGATAAATAAATGCGAAATAAATCCTGTACATCATCTTGTCGTGGTTGGAACAGAGGAAGGAAAGATAGAAGCATGGGATCCTCGAGTTAGAAATAAAGTTGGTACTTTGGATTGTGCCTTACACTGTGTCGGACAAGAGAATAAGTAAGTAATCGATATCGTTTACAGATTATTATCTAGATAGAGTATAACAAATACCGTTGATTGTAGATTCGATACTGTTCCTGCCGTTACCAGTTTAAAATTCCAAGGGGGCTTAACATTTGGGGTAGGTACATCGACAGGGCAGATATTGTTGTACGATATTCGTTCAAGTACGCCGTTTCTAATCAAGGATCACATGTACGGATTACCAATTAAAAGTATCGAGTTCCATCAGAAAATGGAGATGGTTTATTCTATGGATAGTTCTATCGTGAAAATATGGGAAAGAGACAGCGTAGGTAAACTCTGTCTGTCATCAAACTTGGATGAAAGATTTGGATGGAAACTTTTGTATATATTTGACGAGTATTTTTAATCTTTCGACGTATAATATTTTATAGGGTAAATTGTATACGTCGATAGAATCGCAGCACGATTTTAACGATATGTGCGTTATACCGAGTACCGGAATGCTTTTGATTGCTAATGAAAATACAAGAATGCAAACATACTACATACCCACCCTTGGCCCCGCCCCGTATTGGTGTAGTTTTCTGGATAATCTGACAGAAGAACTGGAGGAATTAAATTACGAGACCATTTATGACGATTACAAATTTGTAACTGAAAAAGAATTGGACGAATTAGGTCTGTTACATTTAAAGGGAACCAATCTTCTCAGAGCCTACATGCATGGCTACTTTATGGATATCCGATTATACAGAAAAGCAAGAGATGTGATGAAACCATTTGAATTCGATGAATATAAAAGAAAGAAGATTCAACAAAAGATACAAGAAACTTGCGCTAGTAGAGTGCAGGTATTATACGTAATTATTTTTAAGATAATACAACTCGCAACTATTGCATTTCGCACATTGTATTCGCACAGATCCAGAAGGTGGTGCCAAGTGTAAATAAAGAACTCGCGTTGAAGTTAATGGACGATGAAACGAATGCGAAAAAGAGAAAGAACAATTCGTCCAGCATCTTGACAGACGAACGTTTCAAGGAGCTATTTACTAATCCAGATTTTCAAGTGGACAAAAACTCGGAGGAATATACCTTGTTAAATCCCGTTATTTCTCAGCTTAGTAAGAGCAAGGGAAAACGAACGAAAGCGATCGTGGAGGAGACGAAGGAAACAATGGAACTGGATCATTCTGGAAATGAACGACATGGTTTTTATTATTTTTGTTATATATTCTATACGAAAAAGTTAAGTATCCAACGAAATTTACGACAAGATGAATTGTAATTTCAGTTAATAGTTCCGACGAAAGTTTCATACATGACGACGATAGCAGTTCAGAGGATGAAAAAGTATGGATTAAGGAAGTGAAAAAGCAATATCGACTGATAAGAAAGAATGAAAAACAGGGCCGAGAGGGTGACCAAAGCGTGGAAGATAATAACCAAAGTATTCATCAGCCACAATTTTATGAAATCAAAGAGAACGTAGAATTCAAAGATGCGAAGCCTGTAACGAAAAAACGAAACAAGTATTTCTATTATATAACTATTTTTATACCACTCGATCGTAGATAGGCATATTTATATTTTTTAAAATCATTTTTATATTGTTGTTATTATTGTTTTTTTTTTTTTTAATCTAGGGCCAGTTTAGGAGAGAGACTAAGAAGCTATGACACCGATGATGTCAAAGTTTCCGGCTCTCGTGGTAGCAGATCAATGACTTTCGTCATCGAAAAGGTGTATATATGCGTTGCGTTTTGTCTGTGTTGTAAATAAATGTAAAATTTAACATCATAATTACACGCATAGACGCGCGCGCAAAATATCTATTCTCGTATTCGTGTATGTTCTTAGATATGTATATATTTGTTTACAGAAAAAACCAATAGGACGTAGAAAGTTAAACGTGAAGAGACACGGGAAGGAATATAAACATTTGTTGAGACCAGCAGGAAATCTACGCAGGATGAAACGTTGATACTTGGCTTGTTGTTGGTTTTATAATTTGTTAGATATCAAATAATATTTCTATATCGCCGCTATCGTTTTATTATTCTAAAACGTAATCCTCTTCTTCCATACTCCTTTTCCCCGCGAGCCGGTACTAGAAATAAATTTATTTCGATGCGATGTATACGGATATCTTGACAGAGGTGAAGTGTCATCTGAAAATAGTGATATAATGAAATTCATGCGTTAGGGTGAATCACAACAAGCACCGACACAAATGTTTTCTTTTCAAGTTCAGAACCATTCTACTCATCCGTCCGGAAAAATGACACTGGTGAGTTTTGTCTTATCTATTAACTAGTACTTCGTTTCCCTTGATTACGTATAATTACTTATCGTATAATCTGTGATTTATTGTACAACTCTCTGATAGTGCAGTGAAGTTAATTTCAACTATTTTAACAGTCAGTATTATTTGAATAGAAGTTCAAGACGATGTTCATACCATCATCTGCATGTCGTTTATTGTTTATTTTGATTTTCAAGATCCACTTTGATGAGATTTTAATCAAATTACCAGCTAAACTTACAGTTTAGCATCTCATATTTATAGGCTTTGTTTTGATGGCTTTGTTTACATCCTTGATGAATTATAAAATTCGCATTAACGATACGATAATTGTATTCTATGTGAAATTTCCAACTATTATTGTTCACAGGCAGCCACTAATAATGAATCGAAGAATGGTAAAGATCCTCCTCATCAAAACCATGAAGAAACAATGCAGGCATCTACGCCGTCTGGATTATCAGATTTGCAAATGCAAAGTACAGAAGTAAATACCACACGACCTTCATTATTTTACCTCCTGTATTTCGTTAAGCATCGAGTGAAATCATTAATGTATCGAAACAATATTTTTTATTCTACGTTAGGTTGGCGAAATCACAGAAATGCCAGATTACGAAATGTTGAGTACATCCGCAGTACTTCATTATTGCAAACACAAAATATTGAGACCGTATCTGAGATTGTTAGGGGTAATGGGCTTGAAGCCGATGAGCAGCGACGAAGCAGAACGGTGTTCATTTCTTTGCATCTTTACGAATCTTCACACCTTTCAAGTTATAGTATTCATGTGCATCGGATATATTTTGCAGTACATGGCGTGTTTCAGGTATACGCGATGGCACGCGATGTTGTTAACTCTGTATCTATTGTCGATCAAAAAGGTGTTGTCTTTTCAGAAGAGATAGAGGATTTTGTTACATGACAATGCCATTGGAATCTCGAGTGATACCTAACGGTAGTAGAGAACAAGTTATGGAAAAAGTTATTTGCTTTGGAAATATTATATTCAGTTATTTGGTTCCTAGTCTATTGCATTTAATTGCATATTTATATACCGTATATTTGTTCAGAATTAAAGAAAATGAACAATTGCAAAACTTAATGGAAAGAGCGTTCCTTCTGTCTTCGAATCCTGTAAATCGTGGAAATCAAAGGAAACTAGTACGAATACTGTGGCTGTTTATAGCATTGAGCCTTGTGTGGATAATTATGGCATTAATTATAGTAAACGTTTTAATGGCTCAAGAAAGTATTGCATTTCAGTGGCTAGAACAAGGGTAATATTGCTATTTCTTTATTTTCTCTTTTCTTTTCGAAAGGGAACAATCTTTCCTCGATATTCATGTAGAATTTATGTTTATTTCGCGCTTTCAAATGTATCATTTGCACAGTCCGTATCAAGTAAAAATAATATTGAAAGTACTTTTAATCGTGTGCACGTTATGGCACGATATGGTACAAGGGACTGTTATAACCAGTTATTGCTTACAAGGGCAACTTTTGTTGGCTCATTTGTATTTTCTTCGTGGGAAACTGCTTCACCATACCTTACCATCTATCGACTGGATGAGGGTTTGTAAATTGATCCTCGTGCGATCGCTTACTTTTAATTAACAATTCAGTTGTAAAAGAAAGAAAAGAAAGGCATGGAAAGGTATGAAAATGTGGAGAGACTTGTAGATATTTTTTACTCTTACATTACAGGAGCTTTGCGAATTTAAGAAGCTATTAAAATACTTCAACGACGAACTAGGACCAGCTGTATGCATTTATACGGTTGTGAATTTGTCATGGGCTGCCGCAGGTACGATTTGGCTGCTCCGATACGATAATAACGGAAACGTGCAAAACAATCCTGTTACTTGGATTGGAATAATAAACGTAATTCTTTGGATTCTAATATCGATAGTTCCTTTCATTCAGGTATGTGTTGGCAAAAGAGTGTGTGTTGGAAAGGATTGGAAGGGTTCAGTATAAGTGATTCTCTTTCTCGTTTCTCAACAGGCAGCTCGTTTAACTACCGCTTGCTCTATGATTCAAAGTATCGGCCACGAAGTACGCGTCCGACCATTCGTTTATCAAAGTACACCAGGAGAAGATCTCGATACTATACTATTGTACACGTCGTCGTTAAAAATGTGTGCCAGACTCTTCCGAGTACCAGTTACGGGTAGATATCTTTGCCTCCTTCTGACCGTAGGCAGCATTTTGATACTTGCGCTAGGACAGTGTCAATTCTTCTAATTAATTTCTATATTTTGATAATTCCCTTTGTATATTTTTGTTTTTTATATATTTTATCTTCTAATTTAATTTATATACATACATACATATATATGTATACAGGGAAAAAGTAATATTATACAGGTGAACTGTTACTATTTGCCTTGAAAATGAATGGAACGCGTTCGTTACGACACGTAGTAGTCGGGTAGTTACATTCGTTGAAACTAATGGAACTTGACACGCTAGACGCGTGAGTTGTGACGAACGCGTGTTAAATTATACAATTATTTTAACAAACAGTACACATGGCATTGATTTTATTGTAACAAATTTATTTTCGACCTTTCATCATTGTCCTTATTGAAAAACAATTGTTTTAAACAACCGCACTGTTTATCCTTCACCCCCTCTCTCTCTCTCTATATATATATATATATATATATATATATATATATATATATATATATCTCCTTTTTTCTCTTTTTTCCGTTTCTTTTATTATAGTAGATCAATAAATAATGATATATCATTCGGATGAAATCAGTAGTGGTGATTGGTTGAAATTTCGAGTACCGGTGATGTATCGTTGTGCCGTTGTGCATTTGAGAAAAAGTAGTAGAAGCGATATCGGATGCAGTAACAACGTGATCAAATTGTTTCGTCTTCTACGTGGTAGCTTGTTGATAAATAAAATTATGGATTTGCTAGGATCGATTCTGAATTCAATGGATAAGCCGCCTACGATCAGCGACAAGCAAAAGGCGTTAATGAAAAGTTAGTTGAAAGTTAACCTAAATGACATAAAGGTGATGCAATTAATTATGCGAATAAATAATGAATAAAGTTACTTTTCCGGTTTGGTGTAGAACAGAAAGAAGAATATCAGAAGCATCAAAAAGCGGAAGCTGAAAGGTTGAAAGTTTTTCGGGAAAAGGTTCGAGTTTTGCATTTTCAAGTTTTCGTTATTACGAGAAAGTAATTATGCACGCGCATATTATCATTTTCTTTACGCATTGGTTTAGGTCGAGGAGAAAATTAATAAATTCCTCCAGGATGGTGATGCCAAGGAATACAAGTTTCCCCCGATGGATCAAATCCGTAGAAGTATAATGTATATAAAAGGGAAAAGATTCTTGTCTCGGTAATTAATAATACAATACCTTGATGCTTTTCCTTACTCGATAGACACGACGTTGCCGAAGTGGCAAATATATGGGCATATTCGTTTGGAGAAGAAGGCATCGATCGGCACATTGTCATTTTCAAGAGAGAATTTGCTCCATCCGAAGATCAGTTAAATACGTTGCGTAGAGGAGAGGAATGGAACGAAGAAATAGCGAAAAGACTGGCGGAGGAAAAGGAGAGGCGAGCTAAGGAAGAACAAGAGGCTGCGCTAAAAGCCAAGAAACGAAAAGACAATTTTGTACCAAACAGTTATTACAAGGATAAGTATCGGCACCTAATTGGGAAAGAAGCTGCTCTAGAAGCAGCTAGGAAAACGGAAGCTAACAGTAGTTACGGCTGTGGTAAGTAAATTATATTCCTGTCGATTGGTGATAGAATGTGTTAATCGAAAAGTTTATTTCAGTTCCCAGTGAAAATAAGAAAGATCAGCGAAGTATAGAACAGACATTGGCAGACATAAGAGCCAAGAAAAGAAAATTGGGAACAAATATCGAAGAATTAAAGCACGACCACGACGACGACGACGACGACGACGACGACGACGACGACGACGACGACGACGACGACGACGACGACGACGACGACGACAACAACAACGACGACGACGATGATGATGATGACCACGACGACAACGACGACGACGACGACGACGACGACGACGATGCTGATGGTGATAATGATGATAATAATATAAAATAAAATAGAATGTGCTCCAAGAAATATGTGTAAAGTATCCAATATCGATCTTATTTCTTAATTGTAAATATTTCGTATACATATATATGTATGTATGTATGTATTAGGCGTATGATAGAAAATCAAACTTTTCATTATTATTATTATTATTATTATTATTATTATTATTATTATTATTGTTAGTAGTAGTTATACGGTATTAGTATATTAGTATTATGTGTACCTGCGATAGGAAACGACAAGAAACAAGCGTCAAATTTGATACATATATTTGCTCTAAAGGATTCTTCAAATTAACTCGTATGTACAATATAAGACACCCTTTTTTGTAAAAATCTGTTTCGTATGCTCCTCCATTAAATGTATTCCGTGGTAGAATACTTGGGTACCGAAGTTCTAGGAGCAGGCTTCGGTTTTGTCAGAGACGACGACGACGACGACGACGACGACGACGACGACGACGAGTCGAATACGATTTGTTCCTTTAGGGCCAACAATTTCTTGAAAATTTGATTCGTCGTTGATTTATACAATTCTAGTCCTCGCATTATAACGACATCCCGAATATATAACGCATTATCCTGTACCAATCGTCTCTAAAATAAGAGAAGTTTGAGAAAGAATATAGGTATAATAATAGGTAACAGAGGGATAGAGAAGAATTGATTACCTCTTGTTTCAATTTTGGATTTGTAAGCGACATAATTATATGCTGTACTTGAACTCGCATTACCGAGATTAGAACTCCGTCTATTATATTAATTAATTCTGGTGTCGCTATGCTAAGGCAATCTTCCAACAGACTGACGTAAATTTTGGAAAAAGTTAAAGTATTATCAGTCAATGCTATCCAACAATCATTTGTTAGGTAAGATGATGGTACGGTTATCCCAAGGTCGTCTAATTCTGATAGCAATTTTTCAACATTTTTACTGCTTTCCAAATTGGTTGGTCGCCAAGTGTCTTCGGTTACATGCGCCTTCGCAATATCAACGTACTTGTCGCCTGTGTCTTGTATAGCTTTCGCTAAAGGCGATCTGAGTTGACCATCTAATTGATAACGAAAATCCATTCCCAAGTTGGTCAACTGTAACCAGCGAATGTAACAACGATGTAGCACGTGTAACACATAGTATAATATTTTTAACAAGGGCATACCTGATCGCAATAACTTCGAACCGAAACGATACACTCTACCAATGTAGTTAGAGAGACTTGCGGAGTAAAAAGCTGTTTAGTTAAATGTGCCGTCAAGTGTTTCACTTCTTGACTACACCAAACAACCAGACCTAAAATATTTGTATACATTTACTAAGAACCTTGTTACCTTGTTACCTACCACGTTGCCTTGTGTGCGTATGTTCAACGCTAACTTACCAGACGTGCAATTAGTCGATTGTGGGAAAATTTTTAAAAATTCTTTGGTAACTTCGACAATATTGCTGAAAGCAATCGCGCTGAGCTGTTTCACGTACGGCGCGGTAGCTCCTTCTCTCTTAATACGTTTCAAACGTGCTTCTAACACGGCACTGCATAGCCGCAAATACAATTGACATGCTTGCGCGGCTCTGTTTAACTGTATCAACAATTTAACCACGCGTCGCGCACTTCTTAAACCACCACCCTGAAGCGACTTTGCTTCCGCGCTTAATTCCAGTTCTTTCGTCAAAACGTCGACCAACGATCTTCCCCTGTTGTTCACCTTTGACTGAATCTCAAGTAACACTGGCGTAGGTTGCGCATCTTTCAAATAGGCTTTTGCTTTCTCCAAAAGGCAATAAGCTTCCTCGTAATGACGTTGCGCTATACAAGAATCTAAATCTTCTGCCACCTCCAACATCCATTCTGGTGGAGGTTCGTGATATTCCGTATCCCCGTCATCCATACCTACGAAAGAATATACCGGCTGAGAAGTTTAGAGAGGGAGAATCCGAGTTGGACATACCGATGGTGTTTGAGTCGAGCGACAACGATCGGGAAGGTATCATAGTCTTTTCCTCCTTGAGCCGCTTATTATTGTTGTCCGATGCATCGGTCTGATTATCTTCGACTAATTTCATTCTCTTTGCTTGTTCGCATTTATCTAACCATTCTTTCTGTAAGGCACCACGATCACAGGCATCAATTTAAACTTTGATAAATATCGTACAATCTCTTTTCTAATGCAGCACTAACTTTACTCGTCGCTGTTGCACATTGGAATACTCTTGTATCGGAAAATGCTAAAAGTTTGAACGCCAATTTCACCGTCCCAAGATCTCTGACATTAACGATAGCCAAACTTTCCAGATTATAAACGGCTTGCATTTTATATCTAGGCGGGCCTCGTTTGCTACCGTTAGCCAACCAGGAGGCGATCATTAGAATATCGTTGAATAAATACGCGTGAACTCTCTTCAACGGCGTTCCTTCCAGCGGATCTAATTCCAACAGGAAACCTTCGTGCAGGCAAACACGACCGGATACTTCGGCCAAACTCTGTTAGATTAAAAGAAAAATCCGTCTAATCCTGTTTGTTATCCTAGCTAGATTTTTCTAGGTTGCATGCGGAAATATCTCTCGGTTCGTTACCATTGCACCTTCCACGTTCTCCAGTAACTGTACCAACTTTTGCTTCTGCTCCTCTTCCTTGTCGATGGAATCGTTGACGTTTGCCAATTGGGAATCGGACAAATCTTCGAAAAGAACACCGGTCGCCCTGGTGGACTCCAACGTACTCAACAGCGAACGTTGTTCGCTCAATAACTGAGACAATTGATACATTTCGCTTTCCAAATGGGAAATTTCTTTAGCGGTTTCTATAAATTGCATATAGTTTTGATATACGTTGCGCTTCAATTGCGCGGAAGTATCATTGGCAAGTTCTTGAATCTTGGCTCGTTGTTGCCTTAATTCATCAGCTCCAACGCATTGCGCGCTAAGTTCCTTGACGACTGAAAGGGAATGGAATCGTTAAAAGTATTTCAACGTATTTCTTGGCAATGACAATTGAAAAAATGTTTATTCACATTTTTCGGGGTTAAAATCTTCGGTCGCGAAGATCTTTGCCAAACTGTTGGACATCGTGACAAATAAAGTATAATACCCTCGACAACTTTTGAATAATCAATGTTTTGTTTCATTTGACAGCAAATGTTTGAGAATTCTACTATATACTCTGCTCTGCTCTGCTCTGCTCTGCTCTGCTCTGTTCTCTGTTCGCACACTCCGTTCAAACCTAGATCGACAGTTGTGGCTGGATGGAAAGTGGCTCTATCTGTGCCCATACGTACGATACGATATATTGTAATCTAAATGCGTCTACTGCGTGTATCGGACAGTTTAATTAAAGATTTTTAGCGATGAATGTACAAAAAATGATGCCGGTTACATCGAAAGATACAGAAGCGAAGGAGAGCGACACAAGAGGTACGATCAAAGTTATAGATCGTCCAACGTTTATATTAAAAACTAGAGAAGGCGAAAACAGAGCAGTGTCACCGAGTCAACGTAACGGCGGTAACAAGTATAAATGGTTTATTTAGAAACGTATGCATCTAATCGTCTAATCTAGGTATTGAACGTAACGTCAAACATTTCGTTGAACCGTAGAAAAGAGACCGATGTTTCCTGCAACGTTCCACCAAAGATACAAGATCGTAAGTTTCTTATTCCCAACTTTTTACCAACTATCGTATCAATCATCCTTGTCGACCTATATATATATATGGTCGTGTATATATGTGTGTGTGTGTATAAATTTCTTTCTTTCAGCTATTCGTACCGTGTTGTCGTCCTGTCTCGAAATGACAAGTTGCGTCAAGTTTATGGAAGAACATATGCAACTCTGCGAATGTCCTCTCGAGTTTCTGTACGACCAACAGGATTTCTTAGTTGTAGGATGTTTAGGTGCTCAAGGCGTTGGGAAATCTACCATAATGTCCCTTTTGGTATCCAATTATGCGTCGGTATTACTTTTAAAAACAATTCAATCGTACAAGCTCCTATTCGCTTACAATTTATTTTTGCAATTTAGCTCTGGCATATTTCCGATTCAAGATACATCCCATTACGAAAACGGTGGAAATTCTACCGTCGGTATTGATTTTTTTGTAACAAAAAATCGAGTAATTTATTTGGACACCCAGCCTATACTATCCGGCTCTACGATAGATTATTCCGCGCCCTACGATCAGAAAAAGTCGACGCCAGATTTCGTGAACGTAGAAACTAATCTGGAGCTGCAATCTCTACAATTTGCAGCATTCCTATTTTCAGTTTGCCATGTAATTATTTTCGTGCAAGACTGGTTCGTTGATCCGAACTTGGTCAGGTCGGTCTCGGAAACTCGTGAGATACACGCTTTAACCAAATTCTCGGCAATTATAACCCAACGTGTATCGTTATAGATTTTTACAGACCGCGGAAATGTTAAAGCCATCTTCGACCAGTAACATGGATCAAGATTACGTCGAATACTATCCACACATTATGTTTGTCCACAATAAAGCAGAATTGGAAGATTTCACTCCTTGCAATATGGAAAAGACAAAGGTGTGCATTAATAGAAGTTGCGTTAATAGGAGTTGTTGTAAATTAATTTGAATGTTTTCAATTGTAATTTGCAGGAATTTTATAGCAAAGTATTTTCCAGTTCTAGATTGCAAACTCATAGCGGTTTAGACATGAGCAATCATACAATGGAGGCTGGATTAAATTTATTTTTTATACCTCGTATAAAAAACGAAGGTACAGTTTGTAGTAGATCCAATGATCGTAGAATGATTGTTGAATTTCTTTTCTTTTCATTAACACAGAGGAGCCTACGATGCGTCAGAATGAGAGAAAGCTTATAGAGAAGTTGAAAACAAAGATACATGGCGTCAACAGGAATCCGATGACACCGACCACTTTAACGGAAAAGAATTGGTAAATACGAACATTAAAATTGACTTGCTCTCTGTATGTATACTTTACAGCGGTTCTTCTTTCATCGCTTTTATTAGGTACCATTATGTCTCGAGAGTGATGGAAGCGATTAAGAAAAGTCATCTTTCTTCAGAGTATGGAAGATTAATGCCATAATTTGTCAAAGTTACTCTTCTTCTAATCTAAGTAAGCGATAAGATACGTAAGATGTGTACGAAATTGAATAAATGAACGGTGGGACGAGAGAGGGAACAAGATTAATAATAGAATAATCCGTATAAAGTTATTTAGGAATAATCTTCTTGCTCGCTATCTGCCTGTTGCATCGAAGCCATTTGTGCAACCGCTTGTAATTGTTGCCACTGCTGTTGTTCGGCAACTGCTTGTTCTTCTCGCGCCTTGGCAAACAGTTCCTGTTGCTGTCTAAGAAGTTCCTCCTCTGGAATTCCCAAGTTTTCCAGCCTAGTGCTCTGACGTCTTCGTTTAGCCGCGACGGCTTTGCAATCGCGCAGAACTGCCTCTGCTTCGGCACTGTAGTCGCCGAAACCGAGTTTCTCCAGGGCTTGAAGAACGTGTTCGGCGTTTATAGTTTTCTTCTGTTGCTGATTACAAATTTCGTTCGCTTCCGAAGAAAGTAAATGAATGAACTCGGTGCAACAATTCAATATCAATTCCCGAGACTCGTTCGCTACCCGTACGTGGGGTAGAATTTCCTTGATCATCTTGTTGATCGATGCACGGGGCAGAGTCAATTCATCGTCTTCGGTCGGTGATATGGTAGCCGAGGCCATACTTTCTCTGCAACATTCGAACGTAAACAGAAATTCCCGTTAATTATTCGTTAATTACTTGAAAAGTCTCTACGAAAGGTGTGCCGTTCTCAATAAAAATATGCACTTGTCTTTTGCACGCGCACACGCGCACACGCGCACACGCGTTTAACGTGTTTGGCTAATCGCGTCTTTATCGCGACGATTAAGAATCTTTTATCAGATAAACTGATAAAAATTTGATATCCAGCGAAAGTCAGAGCTCGGGCTTGCATAGTAAGTACGTAGTAAGAATTTCATTTCAGTTGAAAATGAAATGTTGTTGTCGCAAATCCAACCGTTACTCGTCTACGGTGTGGTTGTTTTCTTTCTCTTCTACAATGGGAAACATGTGAAAGGTACGGGCGGCGAATTTGTTGGCGCTGTTCGAAATTTAACCGTCAAAGTTTTGCCAGATCGAGAGTATGCGGAGAGAAAAGATGCGTACAAATTTTTCAAATTGAATATATCCTGGTTACCTCCGAACGGTACTAGGCAGCCTTCTTCGTACAGGTATTTCATATTTTAATTGTTGGTCTGGTCTTGCTACTTATCTGCCACCTTTTCATAGTAGTATTATCATAGCATTATAGTCACAGGCATGCAGAAAAAAGGATGTCCCGAGGGATCGCTGTTTTATATATTGGAGGGTAACAAGCAGCTAAACGCATCGTTGCCTGAACACAACAACTCGACAGAGCTACCAGATCTATACATTCAACCGAGTTGTTCTTACAAAGTGCAAGTTCTTGCTAATCCGAGAATGAAATACGTGGCTAACGCGTCCGAAGTAAGTCGCTTCTAGATATATCGTATTACAATATGGATCGATTATTATCAGATCAGAATTGCCTATTTCAATTGTAATTATAGGTAATTTATACAGTTCCTGAATGCATAGGTCTGGCATGTAATTGCGCCAACGAAAAATCTAAGCTACCAGTGCCCAAAGTAAACGTAACTCGAACAGAAAATCAAGTCGTCGTTGATTGGAGTATAAGTTCCGATGCATCCGATGTACAGTTTTATGTAATCAGGTAAAAGTGTAGACGAAACGAACGAACGAACGAACGAACCTTTTCGTTTACAGATATTCGTAAACTTGTTTAAACATTTCTCTGCTGTTCGGTAGCATCGGTGCACCCTATTGGTTTACCTCTAAGAGAAACAAGGTACCTCTGTACGATGTAATTAAAATAGGACAAGTATCCGCGGACAAGCGTACATTTTTCTGGAATTTAAAAGCAAGCGACAGGAAATACGTAGAAGCTGACGATGATTATAAAATCACAGTCAAGACTGTTGATTATCGTGGCTGCTTCGGACCGGAGGGAAGTTTCGTTTTGCGTTCTCTACTATCCGATATTAAAACTGGAGATGACAGGCGTATCGTAAGTAATTGAGAAAATTGAAACGTTCAAGCATAGTCGAATAGTACTATACTCTTCTAACAATACAGAGCCTTTCAGTGGTTCGTGCTGATCGGAATAATAACTAGCTTTATTCTATTTGGAGTTTTAAGTATTCTATTATATCGTAACTACAACAACTTTTCCGTTGTAAATCAGCAGCGTAATCCTATCGGTATACGTACAATTTCTGAATGTAAGTCTCAGCGGACAGAGGCGATACTACAGAAGCGTAACATTTTGTACACCAAAAACGAGTCGGAGGTAGGAAAGTAATTTTGCGTACGACTACGCACCGATTAAAATTTAATCCTAATAGGAGGGATACACCGAAGAAACGGATAAATTAAGGGTGCCTCTCGCGAGCGTACGATTGATTCGTGAATTGGGCAGTGGACAATTTGGAAAAGTATATCTTGGTCGTTTAAACGATACGAAAGGCAGTTTGGTCGCTGTTAAAATGTCCAGACAGGGGGATACCTCGATCGGTTCTGACGCGAGGCAGCAACTTCTGAAGGAGATCGAAATGATGAGAACAGCAGGAAATCATCCTCATTTAGTAAACCTCGTAGGTTACTGCGTTCAACCGACTAAACCGATATGTATCCTGCTCGAATACATGCAAGCCGGTGATCTGTTAACTTACTTGCATCATCGAAGGAAGCAGCATTGCGACGAAACTGTTTTCGATCACGATCAACAAAGTATTCTACAGGATTTTTCTACATCCAATATCGAACATTTGAAACGGTCTCTAATTAATTGCGACTCTGTTCGAATAGAAATTCTATAGATTATCGATTTACAGCTTCAGATGGTAGCGTACGTTCGAATATCATGGAAAGGAAAGCTGCTAGTGAGAACACTGAAGGATACGTGAATATCAGTAGCGGCAGGAACGACTATCGGGTTGGTAAAATGAAAGGTTATGAATTTTTTAAATTCGCTACAGAAATTGCTCTGGGTATGGAACATTTGGAAATAAAGGGAATTACTCATAGAGATCTCGCGGCAAGAAACATACTTCTTGGCGCAGACTTGACCATAAAGGTATTCGTTAGTTGGGTCGACTATTTTTTAGGTGAAGGAAAGTTTAAGGAAAGACGAGTTATGTTGGTTAACGATCTGTAGATTTCCGACTTTGGGCTGTCACGTAACGGTGTATACGTGATAACAGCTAGAAAGAATAGAGCGCAACATCTCCCGATAAGATGGATGTCCCCGGAAGCTTTGCATAACCGAATATTCTCCTCGAAAAGTGACGTATGGTCTTTCGGGGTAGTACTCTGGGAGATGAGTACGCTGGGTGGTTTTCCTTACTCGAATGTAACGGATGATCGTTTGTTACGCTACGTTATATACGAAAATGGTCGTTTGGAGCAACCAATCGATGTTCCTTTAAATATTTACAAATTAATGCATTCTTGTTGGACTACGGAGCCTGAGAGTAGACCAAACTTTACGGAAATTATTTCCCGTTTACGAATTCTAGCATCTTTCGATGATAGACCTGGAACGATATCCAATCCTTGTTACGCGTTTTCGTAATTAAACGATCGAATAAAGTGGTTAGAAAATTAAACGTGACCGAGTGACTTTACTTACTTACTTACTTACTTACTTACTTATTTATTTAGTTAGTTACTCGGAGCGTATGGATGATTCTCTCAATCTTGCCGTTGCGATCAGAATTTCTAAATAAAATTCCAATCGATAAACACAACAAATCTATCTATCTACGTAGCAGAAAAACAGAAATATGTTGCTTCTTATCGATGGTGGGCGGCATCTGTTCGAACGGTGACGAAACTGGTCGAGTAACGGTTTGAAGAGATGGCGCCATCAATGGTGGTGCGCAGCTGTTGTTGGCAAACTGCCATTTTAAACGGAAGTGGAGGGGGGAATCGGTGTTGGTCCGCGTTCGTCTGTCACGTTTAACAGTCGGACTCGTTTTTGTTCGATCAATGATCACAGGTATGTACCGTTCTCGTTCATCGGAATGTCAGCTGTGTGTGTGTGTGTGTGTGTGTGTGTGTGTGTTTCATTTTTAATGAAAATAATTATTATTCTTTTTTTACTTGAACTAAAAAAAAGGTTGAGAGAAATTGTTTGGTTAAGTCAAGTTTTCCTCGCGCACGCGCGATCTGTACGCGCGCAATCATTTAAATAAATAAAAAGTTTCCTTGTATTGCTGCACAGGGAGCGAGAGCGATAATTGGCGCAATAAAAGGGAGAAGAATGGATAGAGATACTATCATAGATTACGACACGGTCGTAGATGGTAAGTGGGTTGGTTAGCTCTAATTTATTGGTAAGTTTTGTTTAGATAGGTTTAGGTAGCTGCTGCCCACTCGGGAAACTCGGACAAGTTAAAGACGTACGCTCCCCAAGTTGAGAAGGCGAATGTTGTAACGACAAGTGTGATAATGCTAGGTCCTATTCCAGCGATCGCGAAATCTTTGCTCGTTATGCGACCGGCTGCAGTTACGATCGCGTTCGGTGGCGTGCCCACTGGCAGGTGAAACGAGAATGAACAGCAGAGCGTGGCTGGTAGCATCAAGTACAACGGATGTAAACGTATAGCGATGCACTGGAACGACACGGTGAATAAGTATTCAAATAATAGTGGAAAGTGGGAGTAGAAACTTACCATTTCCGCTAAAACGGGTAAGATGATGTTCGCAACGGTCACGTTCGAGGTCAATTCGGTGAGAGTTTCAGCAAAAACGCAAACGATTAAGAGTATCGCGAGTGGATTTATCGATTGCAAACCGGTCAGAGCGTTCCCTATAATGGATGAAAGTTTCGAACTGGTACTCCCGGCCGAGATGGCGAATCCACCGCCTAGAACCAAGATCAAGCTCCAATGCATCTTTTGATGTATCAGATTCCAGGTGATCATGCCGGAGGACGGTTTGCCAGGACGATTAACGGGATCGCGGTCGAACGATCGAAGAAAATCTAGGTTCGAGGGCAAAACGAAGAAGAGAATGGTGACGAACATTGCCGCGGTCGAGTCTTTAACGTGCCTGGAAACGATAATAATACAGAAAGAGATGAGTGGTAAATACAGTGTATAAGTATTGTAGTTGCGCGTCTACGTACAAATCGGTGATGTAAGTTGGCCAACCGGGCACGAACCCAGGACTTCTGAAGAACCAGAGTAAGACTACCGTGGCGAAGAGCACGCCGACACAGGATTGGTGCCACGTGATCGGGCCGAGTTCTCTGTATTTTCTCTCAATCACCGTTGCCGCTACTTTCTCCCCTTGCGCGCCAATATCGATGGCTCGTGCATCTTTGCTTCCCGGCCTAAACATTCCCATGTACATCACCTGAAGCCAGATCCAGGTGAGAAAGCCCATCAGAAGCATCGCTGGGACCGAGTAAAGCATCCACGAGGTTAAGCTGATGCCCGAACTGTTTGGGAATCGTCTGAGAACGCCGACGACAACGGTAGGTGTTACGTAACAGGATACACTACGACTATCGAATATAGGAGGAGGAATAGAGGCTGAGCGATACCTTTCGAAGAATCCCTTAAAGGTCAAGTTAGTGCCGGTCCCGACCAACGTGCCCACGCCTCCGAGACTGGAAGCGTACGCTGCCACGAGATAGTAGACCGTGGTGACGTTCGTCGGTTTCTTCGACCTGTGCAACAGAAGAAAGAGCGTACCGGTTGGAAGAAAATTCGGTTCGAGGAAGGTTGGATTCTTTCTCTACGTACGGTTCTGCGCATTCCTCTTCTTCCGAGTTCTTGTTGCTCTCTCGAACGAACATATCGCCCAAACCTTGCTGAAAATCAAATTCTATCAGTTATCGATCGATTATACACGCAGACAATATTTATTACGCGTAGCTTGCTTACAGCTTCGAGTTCGACAAGGACGGTTTCGATGATGGGCAACATCATCGCGGTGGCAGCGGTGTTCGAAATCCACATAGAGAGGAACATGGTTACGCAAAACAGGCCAAACGTTAACCTGGAAACTTTCGATCGTATTTAACGGGAGAGAATCTTTCGATAACGCATAACGTCTTTCGACGCTAGATACCTTCGGTGGCTGCAGCCGATCGTTTTAATAATTAGCAGCGCGATACGCATGTGTAGACCCGAGTTTTCGATAACGATCGCAATCGCCATGCTACCGATGAACATCATCGTGGTGTCGTTCATGTAACAGGCACAAGTGTCGCCGGTGTTCATGATACCCATCAATGGATAGAGGACGACAGGGATCAAGCCCGTGATCGGTAACGGAAGCACCTCGGTCATCCAGAACATGGCCATCAAACCGACCACGTAGAGACATCGCATCGCGCGAACCTGCGCGATTTACCATTCGAATAAAACGAACGATAAGGAAAAGGAAGAGGAAAAGGAACGAACCTCGGTGGTATCGACGACGACGACCACGACCACGATGGGTAACAGAATCAACGGCCAAAGTACGATCACGAACGACTTCCAGTAAACGGAGATAAATCGTAACAGGAGTCTACCGGAACGGTCGCTCGAGTTCCTGAAACGATCACCGGACAAAGGATTCTAACATTCGTTCAATTGGCAGTTTCAGTTTCTTACCTTTTGCCCCTGGTATCGATCACTTCCGGATACGGATCGTCGGTCATTTCCGTGGTCATTCTTCTTCCGCGTTGGCCGCGTTACCGTTCAAGAACTACGGGCTACCTGAGAGAGAGAGAGAGAGAGAGAGAGAGAGAGAGAAAGAGAACGAGAGAAACCTATTATTCTCCATTCGTATCGTCGAGTAACCAAGCGTGCTCGCATAGTCTCTCGGTGACCGAGACTGAACGAGATTGACCTCGAAGGTCGAGTACGACGGGTCATCTAACCCGGTCACCCTTTTTCCTTTTTTTTTTCCCTTACTTATTCATTGTTGAATTTTTTCGATTCCACGCTATCATCTTTGATACACGACCGATTCATACGCTTAACGATATCGCAGCCAAAATACTTGTGTACATACGCAAAGTCTTTACGACTAGTCTTACGATTAGAAGCGATATAAAATCCATTGTATAGCGTTCCTCGTAAGATTTGCATCTCTTTCTGGTTCGTACGTTTCGACTGAAACTCGGAAATTTGTTCTTCGCGGTGTTAATTAAAATCGATTAATTTGATACTGCCAATGGAATCGAATCGTTTCCGTTCTCCGCGAGTATCGAGGAAAATCGAAATCAATTATACCTTTATCGGTTATCGCGTACACTTTGTGCCGGTGTTTGCCGTATTGCTTCGAGGCATGTAGAATCGAGTCATGAACCCTCTGTCTCTCTCTCTCTCTCTCCTTCTTCTTCTTCTTCTTCTTCTTCTTCTTCTTCTTCTTCTTCTTCTTCTTCTTCTCGTCTCGTCTCGTCTCGTCTCGTCTCGTCTCGTCCTCCTTGTCGAGTTGTTGCCGTTTTTTGCCCGTATCGAACCCTCTCGGTTCTCGGTTCGCCTTCTTTCCGTCCGTCTGGTTGGTCGGTTGGTTCTCCAACGACTGGTAAACGAACTCAACGAAGCAGCGACTCTTCCCCGTCTCTCGACCTTGATATCGATGTTCTTACTGCAGCAGGCTTATGTTGCTCGCGTGAATGCAACCGTTCCGATTGTTCGAAAACAGATGAACCGATGAGCGGGTTACGGAACCGCAAGGTAACGAGGATGATCGTTTAACGATGAATTCTCGCGGTTGAATTGATCTCTTTGGTGCATTTCGATCGAACACGAAACAGAGTTGAAACAGCGGTGTGTTTAAAACAAGTTAATCGGTTAATTAATCACGCTCGCAGAGACACGAAACGTTTGTCCTCGTGTTTATTACGTGACGCATCGGATTATTCGGTACATACTAACAGTGTAACAGTTACTATTATTACAGCATTCACTTAAAGTTATAGCATTACGGTATTCGTAAGAGATCGAATTGATATATTGATAAATGCGATATTTATTAAGAATGAAGGATAAAACAAGTTAGTTTGCACGATTTCCAGAAAAGTATCGAATCTATGCGAGCATATCTTTCGCTGTACTGTTGTTGGGCGTCGGAGTTCCCCTTTGGTGGCATACCACCGCGATGCCTCGCGTACCACTCCCTTACGCTGGAATCGCGCGACTCGCCGATCTAGAGGTGAACGTGCAAGCGAAACTTATCGTTGCGGCTCTTTCTCGAGATCGCGCGGAATCGTTGGCGCGCGACATAACGGAAGCTTTTAAAAATATCAGTGAGTAAAAGAAAATTGTTTGTTTGATTTATTTATTGTAGACGATAACGTATATAATACACATACTGGAATCGTTGCAGGTATTTATCGACTAGAAGTGGTTCGTCGCGTGATATCTAGTAATTTAGTCGCTTCTGCGTTTACGCACCACGAACTGGAAAAGATCGCGTCGAGTTTCGATCTCGGCGTAGGGCAACTTTTACTCTTGGAAACCAACAATCTGAACGACGCGGTTCTCGTTGGTTCGAAGAGAACCGTTTACTTTTCCACGGAAACCAGTAAGCACACTAGCAACCGGTTCTGCGATTCACCCTTACCCTTCTCACGCTCTCCTCTTTATTATATTTCAGCTAGCCAGACTTTGACTCGAGTACTGTCCGAATGGATGCTGCTCGAGAAGTCGCTGGTTTTAACGAGAAATGCGCTCACCGATCCGACCGTTTACAACCTAGACGAGGAAAACAGAAGAAGATTCCCACCTAGCCCGGCCTACGACGTATTGATCACCCTCGTAAATCCGGACCCGGAGAAACTAAGAGTTACCATGGATCTTCGTTCGATGGCCGAGGGTACGTAGACGTATAGCACGCAGATCCGTACCTTTCGCCACGCGATAAATATTGAAAATTTACGGTCGAATTTTTTTTAGAGTACGTCGATCCGTTTCTCAGCGAGCTTTCGATATTGAGCAATTTTTCCGTAAAATCCCAATGGCTGTATTTACTTCCGTTGGACGTAAATCCGAAACGCGTGCCCGACAGTGGCCCATTGGGCAGGCATTTTGCACTACCGGAAGACGTCCTACCCCAGCTGGTTACGCCATTGGAAAAAAAATTGGGTTCGTTATGTCGTTACGTTGTTACTCTAGTCTGTTAATCCGTATACGGTAGTTTCTTTTATTCTGTTACAGCTTCGCAAGTAAGTCTTCGTCCAACCATTAATTTCGTCGTTTACACTGTTCCCTGCGAGAATGCTCCGTTGCATATATACACGCGTTCCGGTCATCGATCGAAAGTGAACGCCAACATCGAAGCATTTCTTTCGCCGAGGTAATCGCCTATTCTCGCGCTTTTTCTTTTCTTCCCTCTTTACTATCTTGTTGCCTTGCTTCCGTTTTCGTGCAGGTGGGGCGGTGTCGTGTTGATCAATCCATCGATCGAGGCTTGCGTCGGTGCAAAATCAAACGAACCGGTTACCATTGTCCCCGAACGAACGATCGTTGTCGGAACCTTTCTCACGCAGCTGAAACTTCTTCTAGGCATTCCCGAACCGGTAATTCATTTCAATCTTTCGATAATCATTCACTCTCCCCGCGTCCGTTAATCGAAAGTGGTTCGATTCTCTTTGTCAGAAATTCTTGAATGGCGTTACCACTGTTCCTTCGGTAGGATTGAAATTGCGCGACTGGGAAGTTGACGCATTGCTACGAGTACGTACGATCGAGCAGTTAACATCGGCGAAATTGACGCTGCAATCGCTTGCTCGACTTCTTCAAGAGATTGGTAACATCGTGGTCACGGACGTTGTAGGGGACAGAATAAAAACGGCGTTGCGCTTGGCTGAAGATTCGGCCCGACTATTAGCGTACGGTGATTTGGCTGGAGCTTTCCTCTTGAGCAAAGAAGCGTTCGTTACAGCGGAAGCGGCATTTTCCGATCCTACGCTTACCGCTTTGTTATACTTTCCCGAGGATCAAAAGTAAGACACACACACACACACACACACACAATCATCGACGCGCAACCAATTTTCTCACTCTTCCCTGTTTGAACTTGCATTTTTTCTTTGATTCCAGGTTCGCCGTGTACACACCTCTCTTTTTGCCAGCCATGGTACCGGTTTTACGTTCCTTAAAAAATATTTATCGATATTATTTTCTACCAACGGCCAATCGTGCGTAGACCATCGCGCCTCACTTTACCGAATCGAAACAAATAAAAGGATAACATTGCTTCTTCCACGATCGATGAGAAAAATAGACGAAACGAACACGTGTAAGAAGAAAGAAAGAAAGAAAGAAAGAAAAAAAAAAAAAACACAATATTCTTCTTTATTTTTATAAAGAAAATATTGATCGAGAGTTGTAAAAAACAACAAAGGAAATGGGAATGAGTGTGACCGAGCGAGCGAGAGAAAGAAAGAAAGAAAGAAAGAAAGAAAGAAAGAAAGAAAGAAAGAAAGAGGAGGAAAGGAGAGGACATGTGTACAGAGCTATTCACACTGTCCAACGACAAGTGTCGAACGAGTTTCAGGTATTTTATATACATCCATGTTTCATTTCTGTTTGTCCTATATCTTTGTCGTATATATTACGCGTCGCAGCAGCGTACAACAGAGTATAAAGTATAGCGCCAGATGAAGGGTTTCTATTCGTACACAGGTACGCGTTTTTCTATACACACTCACGCATGCACGTTTAATACGATCAAACCTCTTCTACGCATCCTCACGCATACGTTGTACCAAATAATTTTAAATCAATTATCATTAAATCGTTAGAAACAACTAATATTCTATATACAAATACACGTATATCAATCCTCAACCAGTTACCAAATGGTTACAAAATTATCAAGTTGAATCGCTATAAAATCTATGTTCGACTACCGCGAGTAATTTCACTGAAAATCAAAGTACATGGCTGACCGCAGCATACTCGATACGAGCAACTTTGTGGAAATAAAACAACCTCCAGAGTCTGAAACATAACTATTTCGAATCTCCGACAGATCGAGATAGCACATTGTTCCTTGCGTAACGTATGCGCTAAAATTCGTATAAAAATTCCACGATTACTGTCAATCTTTCGCGTTCGCGTTATCTGAACAAGCACAACTTTGTCTTTCGTTCGTTCGCTCGATCGGTAGTTGAACACTATCGCTAATAATAAAAATAAATTAATCAGTTTACTCGTATGGAAAAAATTAAAAAAATAAAAAGAAGATAGAATAGACGGGGTGGCAGGAAGAATGAAAAGGAATATGGATAGTCGATAGAAGAGACGAGAAGAGAATGTAATAGAATAGAAAAGAATAGAATAGAAGAGGAGAGGAGAGGAGAGGAGAAGAGAGGAGAGGAGAAGACACAGAGTAAGAGAAAAATTAACGGAGACGTTGAACTAGCTGTATCGCATGTTGTAAAGCGTCTGCGATATTTTGAAAAACAGGTACACCTTCGCGCATCGCGTAGTCCGACAGGTACATTCTTCCCCGATTGTAGTCTTTTGTGGCTTGTTCGGTTAGCTAAAAAAAAGAAAAAAAAAGAGGTAACTTTCTACAAAAAATTGCCTTAAAGTTTCCTTCGATGAATAGACAGCAGATGATAGATGGATACAAAGAGAGAGAGAGAGAGAGAGAGAGAGAGAGAGAGAGAGAGAGAGAGAGAGAGAGAGAGAGAGAGAGAGAGAGAGAGAGAGAGAGAGAGAGGGGGGAAGGAGAATCTTTGCAGGAAAATGTGCTCACCTTTTCACCGGAAACTATGCAGCCTTCGGGAAGCGTTTGAACGCATAGGACTAATTTTGCGCGTAATCCAATTAGGTGAGCTGCCAATGCCATAGTAGCGATACCACGTGAATGCTGTGGCACGATCAATAATATTAATCGCGCGTTCTTCATCTTCTGCAGTTCTTGCGGTAGCGCTTTTACGTTGTACTCGTTCAGGCTTGACCGATAGAAAGACAATCCCATCGATCTAAAACGGAAAATAATTCACCCCTCGATAGAGACGCAATTACGCACTGACGTAATTCCGATTATTGAAAGAACGTTGCATCTCGAATGCTCACTCGATCAAGGGCGCCGCGGTTGCTTCTAACCAAAACTGATCTTTACCGATCACTCCAACGTACAAGTCTCTCCTCTCGGATTCTGGCACGTAGGAATTGGTCCAATCTAAAAAGTTCAACGGTCGAACGAATTGTACAGTCGACTGCACGAACGTTTTCGTCAACAATTAATCGAGGCACCAGCGTCTCGTAACGTCGCGTAACCTGTTCGCTAGTTCATACACGCTAACAGTATACACGCTACTACGCAAGAGATCATGGGAAATTTTTGAGAATAAGAAATACCTAAGAAACGGTTAAAAGGTTGCACTATAGCTCTGCGAAGAAATTTCGATGCCTTCCTACATAATATACTCCAAACTGAAGGTATCTCACTTTCACAAGAAACGCCGTTGCTCTTTGTCCTCCAGATCGATTCGCCGGCTAAGGTACAAAACTGCTCAAAGTTTATCCGTAACTCTGTCGAATCCCTTTTCGTTGGAAAACCATCGCCTATCGACGTCCTATATGCTTCTGAAAGTATTCAAATAAAAACAATATACATCTATATATATATACGCGTATATACATGCAAACGTACGAGAGATAATCATAGCCTAGTTTCGTTACCCGATTTGTTCATCACGTTTAAAAGATCCGATACCGACGACACGTTGCACTTTACGGTCGATTGTAACGCTATCCAAGCCTAGAAGAAGAAAGAAGAAAGAAGAACGAAGAACGACGAACGAAGAACGAAGAACGAAGAACGGAGAACGGAGAACGGAGAACGAATGTTATAGAAACGAGTATTAGAACGAACAAGTAAAAGCTACTAAACAAACTCACTTCCTCCAGATTCACGGTTCCGCTATCGTTTATATCCATGGACTTGAAAATTTCCCTGAGCATACTGGAAAATAGGGCAGATCACATTATAAATCGATGATTCGCACGTTTGTTTACACGTTTACAGTTTTATCGAAAATGTCTTACACCACGTCCATCCCGTTCTGACCGAATGATATTTTAATCGGTCTAATGCCATCTTCGGAATGTAGATCTTGTATGTTAATCTTTTCGCGTAGCACCTGCGAGAAGAAACACGTACAACTTTTACGGATCTTTGATTAACGCACGCATTCAACTGTTCACTTACCTTCGATGTACAATTGAGTGCAACCGGTACGCTTTCAAATATCGGTATCCTTTGTCTTTCCATCAGATACTGAAGTACCAGCAATCCATTCATCAGGTCGTAATATTCCCTGCGAATGTGACGAAAGTAGAATTAACATCAAGTCCGGTACCTCTGCCGGGGCTTTATCCGATGGTGAAAACGAAAGCGGACGCTCACTGAATAGACACTGTCTCGCCGAGTATCGTTTGACCTTGACGATACGGATAAATAACAAGGATTAGAGACTCGCGGCGCGTAGCTGCCAACTGAGCTGCCTCGATGATACCTGCGGTATTGCGCGTTTGATTATCGATTACGAACAGTAATACTTTCGCCGTCTGCTTTGCCTCGTACTCTTGAGCTATCAATTCTGGTCCCCATTGCGACACTTGCTGAAATACATTGTTGCGGTTAGATCGAATTGCGATTACCGGTGACGGTAGAAAGAAAGGTGGAGAGATAGATTGATATTTCAGTGTTAGCCTACGGGATTGTAGTAAGTGATCCCAAGCCGTTGCAGAGTCGGTATTGCTATTTCTGACCTCCATGTGGTTGGATTACAAGATCCGCCCAGAAATACCTCATATGCCATTCTATCTGCAGAAATAAACATCATAACCATATACGATACGCCTCCAAAAACAGATAAAATATAGTTCCGAATACCCGTAAAATTACTTACTTGTACCGCTTTTATGGTTAATATTTTTTCCATCACAGTGTAACGGACAAGTGGCACTCATAGAAGCGGCTGTTCTGAAATAAGATACGTATGAATTAATCAACGCGAAACAAACAGTTTTCGATTTAAAACCGTATTATCACACTCAAACTGGAAACGTCTCAATATCTTTGAATAGTTTGCAAGAGGATTCGATATATAACACATGCATCCAGGTTATGACACGCATCTTCTCAATCGTCTAGATAGTCTAGACTCGTAGGGTGGCGCAGATAAAATAATAGTTCGGTTGGAGTGTGGTAATGCTAAAATTGCGTCGCATAGTTAAAACATACTTCCAGATATCAAATCCTTTTGCAACAAGGAAAAGCACTCTACGCTGCATTGTCGAAAAACTGTCTTTGGTGCGATCAACCGAAACCAATCGTTTGATATTTTAAACCTGCAATACACACATATTTCCTTTTGTCCCACGATTCTCAGAGCGATAACGCGTTGAAACTGGATAAATATTTGCATTACCTTTTTTTGCACAAACGTGCCAATTCAGTGAGAAAGATGCAAAATTCTTGAAGCATTATATAAGTATGAGGGCCGGCGATTGAATAATTTTTAACAAGTTGTCGCCGCTCTTTGTATACTTGTATCCAGTTTGGAAACGACAACATCACGTACGCTTTTATCCCCTGAAACAAAATGATACGTTTGTCAAAGAAATGGTTTGGCCGATACAAGACATGGAGGATAACTAACGTGCCAACGATAACTGTGCTTACATAAATTCTCTTTGTATCTGTCGACGTAAACTTTGATAGACACACGAGAAGACCTCATTGTTCGAAACGACACGCGTTAAGCAAAGAATCTATACGTCCATCAAATTATACTTATCTTTTAATTGTCCGACAGGAGAGACTTTTCGATTGTCCTATTTAAAAGGAGAGTCGTATGAAATTATGATATTTTTTCCGTCTAAAGAATCGTGGTGCCCCGACGATGTCCGTCAACCGTATTATTACTATTACTATCGCTATCGCTATTTCTATTACTATTATTGTTATTATCATTACTATTATTATTATTATTATTATTATTATTATATTATTACTATTACTATTACTATTACTATTACTATTACTATTATTATTATTATTATTATTATTATCGTTATTAATATTATTAGGGAATGCAGAGATACGTAGAGTGTACCATTTAATTACTTACTGCAGCTACTGACTGCTACCCACTGAGAACTAGCATAAGTTCGCAAGGCGATGGAGAGCCTGACAGACACACTAACCTTGACGATAGTTCGGTGCTGCATGCCCACGCACGAAAAACATATGTGGTAAACTTCAAATGGAAAAAGATCGATTTCGGCTGCATTTCACGTGCATTCATTTAAAAGTCTGTAACGCGTGTTGAAAAATACAACGGTGAGTGCAGCAGCTCGGACGGTTTGGAAAAATCGACGATGAGAGCTCCGATTGTGCACTCCCGCTATTGCTCATACTTATTTATATACCGTTATATTTAAAATGTAAGAACGCGTCGTCAAAGAGGCAATGCTGCGAACGCACCACAAATAAATAACACATTTCGGAAAATTTCGTTCGATTTATCAGTGATGTCGCGCGTAATTTTATCCACGCGCGAAAACCACTCTACCGCTCGAAAACACACTAGACTCGGATTCGCATCGAGTTGTCTCCGCGAAATCACCGACTCTCGATGAAATCACAAATCAGCGTTACCACTGTTGAACATCGCGCTTCGCATCGTTTTCCTTTTCTATCCTTTCAACCTTTTCTCTTCTTTCTCTTTCATCCTCTCCTTGCACTATCCTTCTCTTACTTTCTTAGTTACCCTCACTCCTCCGTAACACCCTTTCTCCTTTTCTTTCTTCGAATTAATTTCGTTCCAATTTCAATTCGATCTAGAGTAAGAAGCCGACAAGGGGATACGATAATTTCGGTTTTACGAGAAACGACACATCCAACATGTTTCGCGCAGTCGCAACAGTATTTTTCGCCTCTTTCGTCTATCACTTCCCGCCTCCAGTCTGCGACAGTATCTACAGTATAATGTACATGCTAGCGACTAGCTACAGTAAATCGCTCCTACCGAGCGTTAAGCCAGACTCGAAAATGACGTAAACCTCCAACAATGAAGAGTGATGTCACACGCTTCGAAGTTCGTTCAGGTTTACGCTTACCGGCGCGACGTCGTCCTCGTCGCTATCGACATCGCCGTCACTCTTCTTCCCACCATTCATCCGGAGACTTTTCAGTCGTAAACTCTTTTCTTTTGCTTTTACACAGTCGGAGTGTTATTTTAAACGAAATCTTTTAAACATTTTACATGTAAGTATGTATTCTCTCTCTCTCTCTCTCTCTCTCTACAAAGTCTTGTTTTTTCTTTTTTTTTTTTCTTTTTTCTTTTTTTTTCTATTATTTTTACGTATTCATCAAACAACGACGACAATTTGTAATTAGATTTAAAGTTAATAGGAAATGCATCGTTCTACCACCGATACTATTACCGATACTATCACCGAATAACTATTTACAAATAGTTTGATCGTATAGGTTATGATTCATCGAGTTGACCATTCATATCTGTTCAATAGAATGGAGAAAGGATAATTAAATATTTCTAAACGTTTCGTTTGTTACAGATTCTTACGTGAAATTCAAAGGTAAGATTTGACGCATGGTACAAGAGCAGTGTCAATTCTTTCTCTCCAAGATTTGCCCTTGCTTAACTGCAGGTACAACTTTCTTTCAAAGCATTCCGTTCATCCGTAAACAGGTGAGTAGACCGACGGGTTCTAAATTATTCTATTATTCCCTACTTAGGAGGGGATGTTTTCATAGGCTTGTTTTTCTCTTTCCGGAAAACGTTTCAATGTCCACGGGAGCGACGCCGTAAGAAAATAATCATCTAGGATCGACGCGACCGAGAACCGTCTCCAAGTATCTGCGCTCCGATTAAAAGGAATTTGCAGAAACGAAGAAAAAAACTCGTGACTCTCACCAGTATGTATCAGCATATTTATATTGACCGATGTCTAAGTACATTGACGAAGGAATTGCTGGTCTCGACGTAGCAATTGTAGAGGTAAATTAACTGGAAACTGTGGTTCATCTAGAATGTGAACACCCGTCCTCTTAACACACATTCGATATGGATTTATTCGTATTTTCATCATTCGCTCTATACTATCTCGCACTCATATACACCTAGTTAACATCAAAATAAATCTATATATCTGGCATTAATTATAATTCCAATCGGGGTTATGTACATGACGCGACGGCGGAATAATATATAATATTATACGCGAAACCCTCCTCTTTGACTCGCATCCTAAAACGTGCTAGATCTTTATCGTATAAGTACGTGTATATGCATAAGTACAGGGACATGCAGGGTCACCTTTGAACGTTTTAAACAGTTTCCCCCAGTGTCTTTTTTCTTCTTCCTCTGATAGCACTTTATATATTTGTTATTCTTTTTCTTTGTCTCCATCATTAGGCACTCCTTGCACTAAACGGGCGAACAACGAACGCGTCTCGGGATAAAACTGGTATGCAACAATTATAATACATCCGAGTAGCGAATGTACATAATTTTGGAACACTGACACTGTGAAGGGTCGACAAACTCGGTCGGCCAGTTTTTCGCGTGCCAGAAAGCACTCTTGTCCTCTGTTAAACTTTACTTCGTATTACAGTTATTACAGTTTTAAACGACAAAGCTAAAAGACAGGCATATTTTTTTCCGATGCACCTTTCGTTTTTGCGATTCAAATGATACAATACATTGCGAATAACCAGTGGGGGATTATTCCTCCATACGCAGAGAAGGCGTACACGCATACACACAGACGCGCACACACGCACGCACACACACACGCACACATCGAATAGTGTGCAACATTAAATGATTAACGCGTAATCATATTATAATATTATAATACGATATACGTATGCGGACACTTTGATGTAGTCAGAGCAAGAAAGGTCCGAACGATGTTCTACCAAGGCCTCCACATTCCTTCGTCGTCCTTCGCAGGCGGTTGCGGTAGAGGAGATGGTAAACCAATCCCTGAAACGAATTCACTGTTTGTGTGACTGGACGGTCTGTCTTCCGAATGCGGCGGAACTGATCCTTCGCTGGGCAAACGACCTATAAACTGTTGCTGTTGCTGTTGCTGTTGCTGCTGGATATGATGATCGGCTACGTCGTTCACAGTTGGTACCGAGGATTTTGTTGAAATTTTTAACTTCTTAGAGGTGGTTGTGAAATCAAGCGGCTGTTCCGGTTGATCGAGTCTCGAACTCTTGGCTGGCTTTGAGCAGATGGTAGAAACGGGGCCGGAAGCGGATATGGAAGCGGAAACGGAAGCGTTGGCGGACGTAGCGGCAGCGGCAGCGGTAGCGGCAACAGCAACAGCAGCAGCGGCGTTAATAGCAACGGTAGCCGCGTCGTGCCATTCTTGCATATCTTCATGGGGTCGTTTCGCGGCGAGTTTATCGGTCGCTTTGAGTAAAGACATATTAGTGGCGGCCCATATAGCCGTTGGTGGATTTGGCCCTATACTGATACCGTTCGCCGCGGCGGCAGCTGCTAGTTGAACGTAATGACTAGGAAGCAGGAACACTACTTGACCATCGGGTAGCCTGGAAGGTATCACTTGGACGACCGACAACATGTTTGGATTTTGTTGCGAACCGGATGCTTGATCGATAACCGATATTCCGGGCGGGAGCGAAGTTGGAGGAGGAGGAGGAGGAGGAGGAGGAGGAGGAGGCGGTGGTGGTGGTGGTGGTGGAAGGGGCGGCGGTGGTGGAGGCAACGGAGATGGGTGGTGATGAGAATCAAGGTTGTTGGCATTCAATTGACCGGCAAAGGCAGAAGTTGGCCGGCTATTGCTACCGCTGTTGCTGTTATTGTTATTTTCATCACCGGCGGTAGTACTGCTATCGGGCCTAGCTGGTTCGATATCCGGAATTTCAGCTTTTATTAAGCCGACCGGATTCAGCGTTGTACTACAGTGTGCGGTCGATGGTACATGATGCTCCAACGGACCGGGACTACCCGCGCCTGTCACTCGATCCGTCACGCTTCCGGGACTGCTGCCTAATCCGCTGTCCGGCCTCGAACCCAGATCCAAGTCTAACTCCGATACGCAACTATCCAAATGCCGTAGTAATCTTTGCTTCACCGCAGGGTCCATCGGTGTCGTGTTCCCTGTAATTATGTCCGGCGCATCGAGATACCGACTTACCTACGATGTAAAACCAAGTGAATATTAGCTATATACGATATTGTTCGATATTGTTCCCATAGTCTTTTGCGATAAGCGGAACATACCTCTCTGGAACAATCTTGATAGCCAGCCTTGTATCTCGATAAACCAGGCTGAGCAAGCGATCTTTGCCTTTGCAAATGCCGGACTGTTAACTCTAAAATGTCCGCTTTTTCAAGTTTACTATGTTTCGTGTTCTCCAGCCGAGCGCTGTCAAGGATAAGCGCTTTCAGCGCCGCCAACGACTGATTGATTCTCGCTCGCCGTCGCTTTTCCATTAGTGGTTTGTTCGCCTGAAAAATAATGCGACCCAGCCGTACGTCTACGTATCGTGATACAAGTAAAAAGATTCTCCACTCGAGAAAGGTAGAATCTTTTCGTTATCCAGTCTGTAGACGTTCTACTTTGTAATTTTCTCCCTTTTCTTTCATACCTTTCGCCAACTGTATTCATTTTTCCACGATCGCATCCTGATGATTCCTTTATACGCAGAATTTATTTGCGAGAAAATGCGCGATGGTTTTTTTTTGTAATTTTGGATGGATTTCCTTTGTAATTTTTCTCTTCCTATGCAAAAGGAAGGGCGCGCGCGAGAAGAAGAGGGAGAGACAGAGATAATAAAAATGAAAGTTACTCACTCGTCGACCGTCCGAGTGTTTGGGGCTCGGGCTAAGACTCGGACTAGGGCTTGCTGCCGGACTTGGTCCTTGATGTAAGCTCTGTTGATGTTGCGATTGTTGATGATGATGATTATGATGCCTATGAATGTTGCCGGCTGATTTTTTTTCTTGATGCCTCAACGAATGAAGACGAGCGGTCATCTTAGTAGGCCACACGGGCCCTCGGCTGTGTTGACAATAATGGGAACGATGATAAGGACGAGACTGTCAACGATACTAATAACAGTGATAATAACAGTAGCAACGAAGACAATGACGGCGGTGGTGGTAACAACGACGGTGACAATGATGATGACAACGACGGCGACGGCGGCGGCGGTGACGGCGCCGACGACGACGACGGCGACGATGACGACGCCGACCACGACGAAGACGACGCCGACACCGACGACGACGACGACGACGACGCTGACGACGGCGACGGCGACGACGCCGACGACGCCGACCACGACGATGACGACGCCGACGCCGACGACGACGACGACGACGACGACGACGACGACGACGACGACGACGACGACGACGACGACGACGACGACGACGTCGACGACGACGACGACGACGACGACGACGACGACGACGGCGACGACGGCGACGACGGCGACGACGACGTCGACGACGACGCTGACGGCGACGACGGTGACGGTGTCGGTGTCGGTGTCGGTGTCGGTGTCGGTGACGGTGACTGTGTCAGTGGCAAAATGGGTCTCAGCGTCCAAAATAGTCGATTGGACGCGGCTGAGGCACTCAGCATTTCGCGTTCTAAAAAGTTACGGCACCACGCTAACACTGGAATATTTAAATTCGATCACTTTGTACAGCAGCATGCGGTGGTTGATTATCGTTTCCTAATTTTTCTTTCCCTTCCTTTTAACACACCAACGTAACGTACGATACCGACGTAAAACGTCTGTTTAATCACGGTATAAACCTGCATGCATCATCTTCCATAGAGATGTTATCGGGTGGAGAAACTCGGTCGTTGCATCTCACTCGATTCTCCAAGTAAACTCGTTCCGTCGTATAATTTGTACGAGATATCTGTACGCGTAAGGCGATCACCAAACTTTCTAATATACATTTCCAAAGTTTCCACTCATTCCCGTGGAGAAGCACATCCCGACGTGAAGACCACAACACCACGTGGATTGTCACATGATACACTCATGATACGACAAGTTAATTATATTATCATGATTCACCGTGCATGTTCATTTTACACTATTTCAACCACTGTTCTTGTCGCAATGCATTCGATGCGACGTTCGCTTTCATTTTTGCGATCGTAAATCTTCGGAAACGGATAAAAGTAAGGTAGACTGTCGAGGTATTTGGTGAAATTTCCACGAATGGGAATTAAATATAGGACATGTAAAATGGTGATCCGGTCCGGTGTCAGAAAGGATAGATTTCGATTTCACGGCGCGTATTAGTTTCAGTGAGAAAAGTGTTTCTCGATTTGTATTCGTGATCGCGCGCATACATCAAGAATAGTGAAAAAACATGCGGAAATAGTTAATCGGGGATCACTCGATCGATCGGGTCATCGAAGAACGAAAGCGCGTGTACTACCGAGAGTAGTACGATTCCGATCTTTCCTATCGTCCCGTTTTATCGGTTGATAGACGTTTGCATCCTCGCTGGATGGGAAACGGTGACGGACTGCGAGCCGACGAGCGGTAGCTGGCGGTTCTTCAGCAAGATTCGCGCGTGTGTGAGTCGTGGGCGAGAAGCCGGGAGCCGCCGCACAGAGGATCGCGTCGCGGTTGGTCATGCGTGAGGCGGGGGTTGGATGGTGGCTGCTTGCCAGAACCGCTACCGTCAAGGGGCCAAGAGAGATGGGGAGGATGGGGTTCGCTTGCCCGCTCACGCGCGCCCTTGCCCACGGCTACATCTATTCTACCTCCCTCTCTCTCATTCGCGCGCACACACCTACAATATCTCACCCTTCCTCGTTCTTCCTCCCTTTTTGCCATTTCTAGCGAGTTGCTAGTTGCACGCGACCTACCTTGATCTCTTTTTTTTTTCTTTTCCTTTTTTCCCAATGCCGCTTACCGCTTAACAACCGTGATGTCTCGTTAAAACAGGAACCAATTTAAATTGTCTTGAAATTTTTTGTCCAAAACACCATAGCCGAAAGTATCCAGTGACAGAATTGCGACATTTACTTAGATCCTAACGTGGAGTCGGGAGTAAATATATGGTATTGAATTTGTTGATTGGAAATTTAAAGACAGACGTAAGACAGCAGAACGATTAGCAAACAGTGGTGAACTGAACTTGAATATCTTGCAAGTTTAGCTATTCTTTTTAGATATTTGACCGTACGCGAAGTAACGAATGAACGTTGAGTGTTTCCTAAGAGAGAAGATTCTATAGCGAATGCACAGGGAGAAAGAAAAAAAATGATAAGCATCGTGATTATTCACGGGGTGAGCTCTTGTCTCTTTCTCCCTGTCCGATCACTTGTCTAACAGCGTCTCTACTCGCTTTTCTTCATTGCATATTTGTCTTTTCACTCGTTCTCTTTCTACATATCTACATATATAATTTATACACGCGTACGTACGCGTACGCGTGCTGAGAAACGAAAAGGCTGCGATGGAAGCGGTGACGGTAGCAGCAGCAGCAGCAGCAGCAGCAGCAGCAGCAGTAGCAGCAGTAGTAGTAGTAGTAGTAGTAGTAGTAGTGGTAGCAGCAGGTCGGTCGTGTGCGTGTGACTGGATATAGACGGGGATAACGCCGTGGCGTAGGGAATTACGACGAGTTGCCGAAGAAAGGTGGCGGAGGGGTAGAGGCGGATGATGGCACGTTGTCGGGGTTGGCACGGCACGAGCCAGCAGCGGTGCGATCTCGAAAGCGACGTGGCGTGGCGCGGCACAGCACGGAGCGGCGTGGGGTGGCGTGGCGCAGCGCAGCGCATCGCGGCGCAGCGCGGCATGGTGTGGCGTGGCGTGGCGTGGCTCGGCTTGGCTCGAATCGAGATCCGACTCGGTTGAAGGTAGCGGGCGGCGGTCGAGGGAGCGGAGCAAGTGCCGTCACAGGACAAGCTCGATCCGTGCTGTTCGGCTCGTCGAGGTGATGAGCCCTCGAGGCGGGTGGCGGTTGGTGGTTGGGGGTTGGGAGTTGGGGATTGGGGATCGAGGGTGGATGGGGAGGTTGGCGAGGGGCAGGCAGAGGGTGACGAGCGAGTGGCGGCAGGCGGCGCACGTCGGACGATGGACGATACGCGGCGAGGAGCGAACGGGGTGGTCGACGCGGCGTGCGGCAAGCAGCGCGAGACAGGCGGCGGCGGCGGCGGCGGCGGTGGTGGCGGTGGCGGCCGCCGCTTCATGGCTTCTAGGGAGGGAGAAAGACCGACCGACCGGTCGAATGGATGGACCGTGGAGACCGTGAAGCGTACAGCGAGTGTGTGCGAAGGGCGATGAAGCGATGCCGCTCGAGGGGAAACGGGAGAACCAGGAGGCAAAGAAGAGACACGAGGGTGTGCTCCGGTAAGGCGTCGACAGTGGGGTCGGAGGAGATAGTCGTCGGCACGCGCGGCGCAAACCTCTCTGCCCACTCACACTTACCCACCAACGTGTACGTGTGAACGAGCATGCATATATATAGGCGAAGGGGAGAGAGAGAGAGAGAGAGAGAGAGAGAGAGAGAGAGAGAGAGAGAGAGAGAGAGCATCCGTGCGTGCGTGTCAAACTGCCTTGCCTGCGTGCCGGCGTGCCGGCGTGCCGACGTGCCTGCGTGCCGTCGTGTCTATCTGTCTGTCTGTCTGTCTGTCTGTCTGTTGGTCGGCTGCCACGGCGTGTCAGCGTGCCGTTTCCTCTTCCTACGTATTGTTCTCTGTTCGTGAACCCCGCAAACTGATGCGTTCAGTTGAACGCGTTCCTTCACCGACCGATATACCGATTAAGTTAAGCCAAAGGACAAACTTTCGCTACGTTTATACTTTCATTTACTACAATTTAATTTACTTTAATCTATTTACACGACGATCGTCGATGCGCTTCACGCATACACACTTGGCGCGCAAGATGTTGCCAAATCCAGGACTTTGCAGCGTTCGCAAAGGTAGCATAGCACTTTGTTGGTTCGTGTGCGTTGACGCGTGCACCTCCAATCTGGTTTTCTCGAATCTCGTGATCACCGACGGGCGATCCGATCGATCTATGGACGTAGGTGGAAGAAAGATTGTAACGTTTCAATTGGAGAGAGAAGAAAAGTGGAGAAAAGAAGGAGAGAGAGGGAGGAAAGATTTTTCGGAAAGAGTCGATTCGGATACCATCGTCACTCTTTTCGAGCTGTCGTCGTCTCCATCGGGTACAACTCGATCGATGGACGACAAACTCAACGTGCGACGTACTTTTCGCGATAAGGTGTAAGATAGAGAAAGAGAGAAAATAGAAAGAGCGAGTTTGCCCGGTGGCTTCAGCATTGATCGTTCCCAGAAGAAGAGAAGGAGCCGAGCGAAACGAAGAAGAGGCGTACACGAGAAATTCGAGACGCCCGGCGTCGCCCGGCGGCGAAACGTTATCCGGTATGCAAGAAAGGACGTCCTCATTAGCGGGACCCGACGTCGTTTCTGCTCAACAGGAGCGATCGTGGCGTGGCTCGACGCGATACCGCGTCAACCCGTCTTGGTGTTCACCTAGACGCGATTATATAGTATACCTATCCGAGTACATACCACGTATCTGTACGTATCTACAGTTATTTACCTATACCCCGAACGTATTTACACTGTTCTCTTATACGCGGCGGATATGTGGCCTAAACATTGGGAAAATATATTCCTTTCGCCATCCATATCTCTCTATAAAATCGCGACTTTTTTTTTACCAGGTTTAACATCTAATATCGGCATTTGAGTAAAAAAAACTTTTATTCCCCGTTCGGGTTCACCGTTAATCCGTTTATCGCGTTACCGCCCCATCACCAGTCTAGCAACCCCCACAACTGGTTCGCCTATCGTACTCTCTCCTTCGTCGTTCACGATGCGTATCAACGAAATCAGGATCCACCGTTGCGCAATTACATTCTACAGTGAACCGGCATCGTACTACGCCAAATGGAAGATACCTCTTCGTTTTATTATAGTTTTAATTTATCGCTCACTTTTCAGGCTGTTGATGGTTCAGCGTGTACGCGTACCGCACCAAAGCACAAAGCACGGAGCAACAGAGGAAGGGATGACACGGATGAACGAATCTCTTTCGATGGTTGGTTTTTCTCATTATCTCTAACGTCGAACAACAACTGACTGTTGTTGAAAAGTAATTTGGCGCGTGTGTTGCGAAATTCATAGTACGTATCTCGAGGTATCGCGATACCAACGAGAACCCATTAGCCAAATTGCAGTAGGTGTCTGCTTGTTGCACCTTCGGGTATATTACCTTTACATATTACATATTACCTTCGAGCCACTTTTCGTATCGTCAAACCTCTGGTATTGTCCTTCGTTCTTTTATCCCAGCAACTTGCAACCCATTTATTTAGGCGGCTCTTGATCGCGCGACTCATCCGTGTTTGCTTAGTTAAGTGGCGGGGAGTCACGGTTTTTCGTTCGGTTGACGTTCGCTAAACTCGATAAATTATCGAACACACGCATGAACACGTGCATTCCTGCTTGTTTTCACAAGCATGTATGGGAAAGCGTCGCAAACGTCGGGAACGTGCAAGAGTCTAGCGAGCAGCGTGCGGCGGCCCGGTTTCAAAGTGAGCCGTTAAATTATTCGTGGCGCTTTCGAGCGACAAATGGACCAGTGAGACGTTTTAAAGGATCTCGAGAGTCGTCGGACGTCTATAAATAGGTAGGTTAAAGAAACGTTTAAAATTAACGTAGCACCTATCATCGGCGTATTGTAACCAAAACGCTCTCTTTGCTCATCGATTCGAAGGTATCGAGCACGAAGCGTACGATTAAGATGACACATTTTTCATTGTTTTTTTTTTTTTTTTCATGCAACGTACGTAACGCGAGGAGTGTGCGAGAAGACTGGAATCGTAGGGGTGTGTACGCGCGCACAGGTGTGCCTAGCTGGCGACACGGTTATGGAATATTGATATGTAAATACAGCGGCTCCGGTAGCGTCGATGGCGGTAGCGGCCGTTATTATAGGGGCGCCTAGCAGGTTAACGAGCAACTCGCCGAGTGCGCCTCGATGGGGCGAAGAATAGAGAAGATAGGAAAGTTAAGAGAGAGGGAAAGGAAATGGCAAGAAGGAAAGTCTGTTGGTAGGTCTGATAGAGGTCGAACGGATAGGTGAGACGGATGGATGGGTAGGTGGCGAGGGCGAAGAGAAAAGAAAGAGAAAGAAGGAAGAAAAGGAGGATGAGAGTGAGAAGTATTGGGATGGACGATGGAGGAAAGAGACGAGGGGTAGGGCAGTTGGGTCGCTGCCGGCAGTATAACAGAGACGGTCGGGCGTGCCGCGGAGCGTGCCACCAAAGGGGATGAGAATTTACCACGGATTGGGAAATTATTGTCGGGAGCAATTCTGAAAAAAATATCTGAAAAATTGCAATCGCAGGTTAACGGAACGACGCGCGTCACCGGGTGGGCAGGTTTTATTTTCGAATCTAATCAGAGAGAAAATAATCGATTATATTTTCAGGATAAAGGTTGGAGTAGGACGTATAAATGGCAGAGCGGACAATAGGAACCCGGCGGTGTATAGGGACATACCCTGCGGGACACGGCACGGAACGGGGTGGTTGGAACGGGCCGCGGAAACACGGAGAGGGCGGGAACACGTCGGTCGAGCGAGGGTTGCCGGCGCTGTGAACGCGTTCGAGAACGGGGATGTAGGAGGATGACTGTGGCTCCGCGTATATACGTATCTATGCTTCTCCACGAACAGAGTTTTATATCTGTGCGCGTAGTTGCTAGCGCGCGTGACTGAAACCGCCACCGCCGGTGGTGGTACCTTCTATAGAGACGAACACCTGAAAGGGCGGTTCGCTCGCTTCACCGCGACGTGTCAAATCTTTCCATCTTTCTCTGTATCTCCCTCGATCTTCTCGCGTTCTCCATTTCTTCTCGTTGAATCAACAGCCTTGTTGCTGTCGTCGTTGTTGTTGTTGTTGTTGTTGTTGTTGTCGTCGTCGTCGTCGGTTTCCTAGGTACATCCTTCTCCGCGAACCTTTCGATACCTACGTACTTTTTTTTCCGGTTCATTTGTCAAGTTTCCTTGCCGACTTTGACTTTCCTTTCGGCGGATTATCAGTTTCGTAACCAAGTATCCCGAGCAGTTTGTATCCGGTGGATTCTCTTAGGGTTACCTTTTAATTATTCGTTAGATACGCATGAACGATAAGGAGCGTAGCGTTCGCTTAAAAAATACATAATCCTGCCGCGGGGTTACGCGGAGGGACGTAACCGTATTCCTGTAGGAGGTGGTAGCGTGAAAGGGAACAGCCAGCTCGTCGTCTGCTTGGATGGTGGTAGACGAGAAGAATCCGAAACGATCGAAAGAGGGAGAGAGGGTGGGGTAGCTGCTAGGCGAACGTTAAATCGGAGAAAGATAGAGAGGAAGGACGGAAGAAGAGGGCCAGGGATAGACGAGTGGAAAACGTTCGGTG
Source organism: Xylocopa sonorina (assembly GCF_050948175.1). Classification (NCBI taxonomy): domain Eukaryota; kingdom Metazoa; phylum Arthropoda; class Insecta; order Hymenoptera; family Apidae; genus Xylocopa; species Xylocopa sonorina. The sequence goes on along the minus strand of NC_135201.1, from coordinate 12,801,740 downwards.
GGATCGGGGTGAACGCAGCGGGTGTTGGCAGAGTAGGAGGGAGACGAGCACGATAGCGGCGCTGCGGCGTAACGACGCTATAACGCGAGCCGCCGGGTGATTACCTACCACCTCCGTACCCCGTTTACCCTCGTGCGTCAAGCAGTGCGCTTGTCGCGGCACGGTGCACCGCGTCGCGTCGCCTCGCGTCGCCTCGCGCCACGCCACAGGGCGGCGTGGCGCGGCGCGGCGCGGCGCGAGGCGGCGCGCCTACCCACGCCATCGTATCGCGCCACGCCGAGCCGCTTGGCTGTCACCCTGTCCTCCGCGTCCGCATCCGACCACGCAGTACCGTCGCGTTGACCGTACCGTTCCACTACTACCGCGTCGCGTCGGCAGCACTGGATGCCACGCCATCGACCCGACATTACGCCCTGCGAATTCCACCCTTCTTCCATCTCTCTTCGCCTCTTTCGCATCCCCCGTGCGTTCTTCTCGACCGAGTCCGTGGTAGAGACCGATCGCGCGGCCTCGCGCGCCAGTGCTGGTCGCCTGTGTTGCTCGCAACTGCCACGTTCGTGTTGCGGTAAGCCTGACTGGCGAGGAACGCTCGCCGCCGTAAACGCGACGCCCTCGTAACGATGCTACCGGAGAGGTAAGCGGAACGCCAGTTTCAGAGAGGAGTACTTTCCTCACCGATATCACCGATATCGAACGCGTTGATCGCACGTTCTCTAACCATCGTTCTCTTCTTGCCACCTCGACGCTTTCTTTCCTTTCCTTTATTAATAATATACATGCATACGGGGTAATAAGCGAGACTCGCGTGCGATCGTTTCGTTTTGATATGTATGCGCGCTCGCGTAATAGCCTGCCGTTCCTGCCGCAGTCGATGGTAGATACGTGGGATACGCGTCGCGTAGATACGCTCCGAGAGAGTTTCGGTTTGTGCGATAAACGATACGTACCATGCCACGCCAACCTAGGTCGTGCTGCTAGATATGGCTTGGCGTGACCTCGTGCCGTGAATCGGCAGGGTAATGGTCAGAACGAGAGAGAGAGAGAGAGAGAGACCGCCGCCACTACCGTGTGGGGGTGTATACGACGCGATGCCGCGGTGACGCGGGCGAAACTTAACAGAGATGACTCGATCTAACGGTTTCGAATGATAGTTCGTTCCCCAAGTTCTCTGTACGAGTTGTTGTTGTTGTTGTTGTTGTAGAGAAAATTCGTTTCCCGTTCGTTTTCGATTGAAAATTTTGAAAATCGGATGGACAGTCGGTTCGTGATGGATAGAGGTAGCTGCACAGGTGGTAGGGCGGTTAAGCGGTCGAAACGGAAGCGAAAAGCGAGAGCAAAGCGAGAAGTTAAAGTAAAGAACTAGAAAACAGTGAAATTGGAGAGAGAGAGAGAGAGAGAGTGACGATGGTATTGGATGGCGCGTCGTTAACGGTAACGATGGCCACCGATTTTCTCAACGACCCCGCTCTCTGCGCTCCAACGTTTCCCCTGCGACTTCTGGCTCGACGACAATCGGCCTCGAGCCGTCTTATTGCTGCGATAAATATAGAGCCTACTTACTCTTCGATAGCGTCTCTACCCGTTCTACTGGAACCCTCTTCGTCTTCTTCTTTTTCTTCTTCTTTTTCCTCTCCTTCCACCCCCCGTTTTTCCCTCCTTTGAATCCCTCCTTCTACCTTGCGCTTTCATTTTTGTTGACAAACATTACGCTCCGTTTTATTCTCAATCGAACCGATCAAATACTTTATTCCTATAAAGTAATAATAAGAAAATTATAAGAAGGGAATGAATAGGGAGAGCAAGATTTTGATTAATTCACAGTTTTCCGAAAAGAATAGCATAAAGCGTCAGATTGATAGAGCAATGGTAACAGAGGGGAAAGAAAGAAGAGAATGAAGAAGAGGCGATACGAAGGGAAAGTTAAAGATAAGAACTGTTGGGAGAGAGCATCGTTACGAAATCCTTTCGTCGGCGATAGGATGGATCGATCGCGGTCATTTTGCCCCCAAGTCAGACTAGACCTCCGGACTAACCGTGTTCGACGATTACTCGTTCTTCGGTTTGCTTTTTCTTCGCTTTTCTGCTGATCGTTGAATACGACGCAACTTCGTAGTCTGGCGACACTCGAAAGAAAGAAAGAAAGGAAGACCGCTTAAAGATCTGCCATCTAATCGATATCAATATTTTCTTCGCAACCACCCGTTGCAACCGTATTACTACTTTTAACAAATACTGCAACGATGCAACAATTTTTCATTTTAGGCGACCGAAATGAATCGTAGAAACAATGGAATACAAATAGAAAACATACTTCTCTTATTGACTACCGCAAAAAAAAACCCTCTGCCACTTTTTCATTTAGCGTTGTTGCCAGTTATTCGGAAAGAAGGAATTGCATTGTTACGATAAAAGCGAGCGTTTTCACTTGCTCCGACGGTTGGTAAGTTGAAAGATGCTTCCACTTTGAGGCGCTCCTATAAAATTCCTATTCACGTATCGACAGGATTGTTGTTGAAAGTTACCGTTAGAGCATGTTTGCTGCAGAGCACCACTGGTTCTCCGGGATAAGTGAAAAGAAATCGATTCAAGACTGCGAAGCTGCGATTAGATATACTCTTTCGGGTATAGAATGATACACGTGTACAACTTTTAATTGAACATTTTATTAATTTCAATGAAAGAGAAGAAAAACGGAAAAGTAATGAAAGAAAAAATCCCAAAAAGTGTACATTACAACATATTAGGCAAATTATGAAAAATGGTCGATCGATATTGATTTCCATTCGGAAATGCTCTAATATACATATGCATCGTGGCAAGCGTGGACCTTTTCTCTTCTAGCGTAGAGGAATGTCGATCGTGATTACAAAGCATACGGCCAGCAAGATATACGAAGAAATAGGATAGGTTACCATTATAATACATGTACGTACATAGATATGGGACTCGTATATGAATAGCAATCGATAGACTCGATATCATCGCGGTATCGCCATATCGTGTAAGTAGGTACAACGTGGTTGTGCATTGCAGTTCTCATAGAAAATATGCTGCTGCTGCTGCTGCTGCTGTTGCTGCTGGTTAGCTTAAGATGAGATACGCGTGGTATAGTATTTTTGTTCGTATTAGCCCGTACCGCGTGTCAGTTCAGCTCGGTTGTAGCAGAATTTGAAAAGTCTCACTGCCAGCTCTATTTCTTTGGCACCTTCCTCAGAACTTGACATACGAAAATACGGTCCATATGAAAACGTTCCAGGAAAATGTCACATGCGTTACCGTGTACGTATACCGTACAAGTTAGTATACACGCACGCGTACTTAGCGGTGGCAGTGAATAGAGTGAGCTCTCGTTTTCGAGTAATTAATCGTAAGAATTTTTTACTCTTTCTTCCTCCTCCTCCTCCTCCTCCTCCTCCTCCTCTTCCTCCTCCTCCTTCTCCTCCATCCTCTTCTCCTGCTTCTTTTTCTTCTTCTTCTTCTTCTTCTTCTTCTTCTTTGTCGTGTTCTTCTTCTTCTTCTTCTTCTTCTGTTTCTCGCTGGTTACGACTAAACGTCGGCGTTTCGTTGCTTCTCATAGTTTTTTGTACCAAAACAGATAGTGATCTCCCTCGGTGATTTGTAGATCGTCCACACCTGAATGAAAAAATCATCCTTTTTTAATTGTTCAATCGAGTGAGATGAAATAAAAATCGTGCAGATTTACATACCGCCGGGGGCAACCAACTGATTACCCGGTGGTGAGGAAGCATCCGGTGGGGAAGTAAGACGATAGAGCAACCAGTAGTGATACGACATCGGTTCCTCTTTATAACCGGCTATCGTGTGGACGTAGTGCCCGTTCGGCCATTCGGATGCGAGGAATTGAAAATGCGGTGACATTTCCGCTGCGAGAAGCATTACTTCGTAAAATGTTTCATTTTTGGGCGCAGCCACTGTCAAACTGTACGTCTCGTTCACGTTGCTGCCAACCCATAAAGTGTAAGAGACGTTGACCATAACCGGAGCGGTGGCGCTAACGATCACACCGTCGGTGTTATCGTTAACCGTGTTCCCCGTGTTGTTGTTGTTGTTGTTGTTGTTGTTGTATCCGTTGTTACTCGAGCCGATACCGGGAACGGTAACGTTTCCCGCGAGGACGCCGGTTCCCAAAGTGGCCGCGATCGTCGCGTTAATAAATTGCTCACGGTCACGGTCACCGTTACCGTGCGTTACGGAAGTGAATCTCGGTGGTAAAGTTTCAGCGAGTCCTTGGCCGCAGTCGAGAGTTCTGATGCTGGCCAATCCACGGGGCGCGACACCGAGGAGCGCCTCGGCAGTCGCGCGTACATCGCCGGCGAACGAACCATCGGCTCGTTGCTGATTCGTTAGCCAGGCTAAAGCTGCGGATCTGTTCCAATTGTCGGCTGGCTCGTTTTCCGCCTCCTCGAGCGCTTGCATTACCAAAGCTGTCGTCCGAACGTCCCCAAAGCTACCGTCCAGCCTTTGCTGTTGCGCTAAACCGATCGACGGTATGCGTACAAAGTGGTGAATGTTTCGGTGTCTATGATCCTGAGCGATGCACTTCAAAGCCAATATTACCATCGCGACGGTGTCTGAAATAGATTCGAAAGTAGAGTGATGGATTGGAAATTGGAGAGTTCGAAGATATTCTACCGACCGACATTGTGATCTTGAGCAGCGTTCGCGATGTCTAGCAAACGACGGATCTGTCGTTTTCGCACGTGAGCTTGCGCGTTGCAAGCAGCCAGAGTCGTAAGAGCGAACTCGTAATCGGTAGGTGGCTCGTGATGTTGAAGCGTCCCGATCAGATCGTGCCCGTGGAACTGTCGCGGATCCGTGCACATTGCGTTCAACGCAAGGGCGTACCGTGCTAATCGTACAGGCGAGAAACCAGTCTCTCTGTGCCTACGTGAAAAACACCCACAACGCGTACCTTTAACATTATATTAATATTCATGAATCGATACGGCCGATTCTACTACCTCCACAGTAACAAGACTATTTCGAGCTCCATCTGTTTGCTGCTCAACTGGAGATCGAGAGAAGCCGCGGGGGCAGCGTTGTCGTCCCGCGAGAGATTGCTCAGTCGAAGAACCAACAAAACTCGATGAGTATCGTTCCCCCAGCCGGCATCCTTATTACGTTGACTCCATAACCATGCGGTCGCGCGTTCTAAAATTATTTCCGCATCCGTTTCGCTCGTACCAGCCTCCGAGACGCTTCCTACGATTAGATTGCTTCTCCGTTATTCTATTCTGTCTATTAAGGTGTCTCTTTTTAGCCTACCTTCGCCGTAAACTACATCCACCGTGCAGAAATATACCAAAAGCAACACCGTTACAGCTCCCATACTTGCTCTACCCCACATTTTCACCGAGGATCGAACCATGTACGTGTATTCGTCGAGTGTCGCCTCCTATAACATGACGATAACTTGTCATGAAACTAGTGAAATCCTTTTGGTTTTCTTCTTTTTTTCTTTCAGCACCTTGTCTTTTTTTTTTTTTCTTTTTTTTTTTCTAAACAAGAATTAGTTTATCGATCGAATTTAAGAAGGAAGTGAACGAATGGACGAGACGACCACGACCGCCAACCAACATCACCACTACCAACGACCAGCACCAGTAGTGAGTACTGCGGTCAGGTTGAACGTCGCCGCACGGCCGCGGAAACGCAACTGGGAACAACACAATATCGCCTGGGATCGATATCGCGACGGCACCCGCCATCCCTCGTCACGATATACTCATACATACGTAGGTAGGTACACGTACTCTTGGTCGGTGTAACGCGCGTTCGTTTTTCTTCCGAGTTTTTCTTTCGATTTCATTTCACTCGAACATTAATTCGGATATCGAAATGGAGGGAAAAAAAGAGTAAAAATGATAGGTAATAAAAATGATAGGTATAATACGATACTCGAATAGTAGTACTCGAGTAAATGCGCAATGCGGATCAATTGTCAAGGAAAACCGACGTATCAGACGTACCGTCGAGGGACATGGAACTTATAGTTGTAGTTGTCTGTGGAAATAATTTTAAAACTATCATCCGACGACTTACCTTACGATCAACGTGTTTGTTGTCTTGGAAGGAACGCGCGTTCACTAAAATGAATTTGCATAAATAAAAGAACTACTACTATTTTCTACCGCATGTCGAAAAATCGAAGCAAGTACGAGGATACGGTCCAACAACCGATAAGTCTTAATCAATAGAGACCGACGCGAGCACAGTCGAGACCGAGATGCGACCGTGTAAAGTCGCAGATTCGAGATCGCCTTCTTTCTTTCGCGTCTCTGACGGATTGGCGCGCTATGTTCAAGACCGCACTGAAAACAGGAGGGAGCGTGCGCTCTTATTTTATTCTCCTCTTTCGTTAACGAGAACCGTTCGTTAAAGAGGAAGGATACGCGCCTGCATGGACAAACTAGCACGCACGCACGCGCGTCTCACTTGTGGAGGGGAAAGAAATAGGATAATGATTCGAGATATTGCTCCATCTATATACGACCAATGGTACGTACACCAATGGACGACGGCACACCTTCTCCTAGAGAGTTTGCCGTAGGAAAGTTGGCCTGGTGTTGGCAATTCTGTGGGGTTGCGCGAGAATGTTGTACGATTTGGGGTAACTTCTCCGGCGTTACAACTCTGTCGTTAACTCTCAACAAATGTTTAACATGTAGTTAGCCAACAATTACAATTATTACATAGAGGTTTAACAGCTCTTTTCCTATTCAAATCGCACGGTATGTATACTTCAATAGTTTTATTGTAATTTATTTTATATTTTCCGCTTTAGAGGTGAGCGGGAGGGATATATAAAAAAGCTGTAAGAGAGAGTGAGACAGAAGATAACGGCCCCCCACCCCCTGTTAAACCCATGTGGAACCCGTGGCGCCATCTCTGTGAAAAGTGCTGAAACTACTCGCACAGCGTTATCGACAGCGAAGTGAACTACTCAAGAGCTAGCGCCATCTGTTCGAGAAGCCGAGAAACTATTCGGGTATTAGTTTACCCGGGTATTAGTTACTTTCGGCAGAGATGGCGCTACTAGTTCTTAGCTAGTTTACTTTGCTGTCGATAACGCGGTGCGAGCAGTTTGACTACTTTTCACGGTAAATTGACGAATGCGACGCTGCTGACACCGGCAAGCGAGATCGGATAAACATCAGAGAAACAGTAGGAGGAAAACAGATGAGAAGCTGGTCATTCGTAGCGGTGGAGGAACGGGGCAAAAGTTAACCGCTACTTTTGTTTTCAATTTGAAATCGTATCGATTATTAGGTATTTAGAGAGATATGGCGACGAGGGCGGACATGCGTCAAGACGAAGAATTACCGGATGGAAGTAATAAGTTGGTGCTGATGGGAAGATTTCTCAGGATATACTGGAAAATAATATTCGCGTTAATTTGGGCAACTATTTTGATACCAGTCTTTGTGGTTAACAACACCTCGGTGAATATTAATATTCCGGTTAAATAATAATTCGGGATAATATTATATATCGAGATTTGCGTTTGTTTGGCGTTTGACATCCACAGGAGTCTAGATGCGGCTACGTGATACTGATGATGGCTGGATATTGGATCTCCGATTGCTTTCCTATGGCGGTTACTTCGTTGATCCCGATTGTTTTGTTTCCAGCATTCGGAATATTAAGCACCATTGATACTTGCTCCTGTTACATGAACGACACGATAATGGTTTTCATAGGAGGTCTGATCCTTGCTGTGGCAACCGAGCACAGCAAATTACACTTGCGTATCGCTCTTGGAGTAATGAAGACGGTTGGGTGCACTCACGCGAAACTACTCGGTGGTGTTTGCGCTGTAACCACTTTTGTATCCATGTGGGTTTCGAACACCGCGGCGACTGCCATGATGGTGCCGATAATATTCGCGATTCTGAGGGAATTGGAACAGGTTCGTAGCGGAAAGCTAATTTCTCTATGAAATAAGAATTTCTCTTGAAAATGATTCCCGTCCGCGTTAGGCCGGTCTTAGCCGTGTGTTCGAGGTGTCGGAACCGGATCCGGAAAGTCCGGAATCAGAACCGTAAGTTGTTGGTTTGAACAGCGGAAGGAACGATGAACGGATCTAGAGACACGGTACACGTCCGTAGGGAACAGAAGCCGACGAAGGTAACGAAAGCTTATCTGATGGCCTCGGCGTACTGTTCAACGTTCGGAGGGACTGGTACGCTGGTAGGGACCGGTACCAATCTCACGTTCAAGGGGATTTACGAAAACACGTTCCCCAACGCCCCGCCTATCAATTTCACGCAGTGGATGCTCGCCTCGATACCGCAAATGGTCGTCAATTCTTTTTTGACCTGGCTTCATCTTCGCATTACTTTCTTAGGGTTCCTCAGGCCACGTAGCAAAGATGCGCAAATGGCCAGTATCGGTGAAGAGGGACAAGCGATTACCAATCGGGTAACTAATTCTCTACTAATTCTCGGCTAACTCCTTCCTTCTCTCCCATCCTACTTTTACCGCACTTTTTTTACCTTACTTAAGGTGATACAGGACCGATACAACGGATTGGGTAAGATTACGTTTCACGAAGCAGCCGTTGCCACCCTCTTTTTATTCTGCATATTCCTATGGCTGTTCCGGAAACCTGGTTTCGTCCGCGGATGGTCCGAAGTGTTAACAGACATGTTAAATATCTTTTCATTAGCCATGAAAATTCACTAGTCCGAATACTTGCGCGCGTACCGCTTTAATCGAGTATAAATCTGATTTGACAGAGACCTCCGGGATTCGGTACCTGTCATATTCGCATCCATCATGATGTTTTTCATTCCGAAGGAACTAAACTTTCTCCGTAGCTTCAGTCGAAATCGTAAGCACAAAAAAAAAAAAAAAAAAAAAAAAAAGAAAGGAAAGAAAAGAAAGAAAAGAACGTCCACCGTCCATCGAATCGTTTTCTAGCTGCCGAGAGGCCCGAAAAATCTTCGGAAGGTTTGATCACATGGGACGTGATCCAAAAAAAAATGCCTTGGAGTTTAATGTTCCTTCTGGGCGGTGGTTTCGCGATATCCAGGGGGAGCGTCGCTTCCGGTTTGGCAAGAAAAGTCGGTGAAACCTTGATGCCGTTGCGACACTTACCACCTACGATGATATTGTTCTTCGTCTCGGTGTTTTGCGAAACTATCACAGAATTCACTTCGAACGTTGGCATTGCAAACATTACTTTGCCGGTAATCGCGCAAATGGTAATTATTCTCGTTTGCTGGTCGACTTATTTCAAGTTATTAACTCGATCACGCACGATTCTATAGTGCGTAGCGATGGAGATGCATCCCCTCTATTTAATGTACCCGGCAGCCATAATGTGTTCATATTCTTTTCGATTACCGGTTGGAACACCGCCGAACGCGATCGTAACTGTCGTTGGACGGATTCCGACAAAATGGTTGATGTTCGGAGGTTGCGCTCCTGCGATCTATTCGGTGCTGGTGCAAATGATTTTCTTCGTCACTTGGGGAGTGCACGTATGGGGTCTCTACGAATTCCCAGAATGGGCTAAACACGCTGAAACGTCCGATTGAAGTGTTCCGAGCGTTACTTACTTGTTCATTCGTTAAATAAATTTGAAGATTAGACAAAATCGTAATGGAAATTATAAATAGTTTTATTCGTGGTCGCGATGTATAATACAAGAATGGATGTATCGCCAGCATTACCGACCAATTACATCGGCTGTGTTTTCGCTACAGGCGATTCGATTTTTTTCGGATTCGAATTGATCTCCTGTTGCTCTAATCTACGATGTCGCTTCATAGTAGAGAGTACACAGTGAAAGCTGGCGGTTTTCTTCTTCGCGCTTCCTTTCGGAGTACTTTCCCCCGTTCTACGAACCGGCAATCTCGGGGATGACATTTCGTCCATAAAATCAAAGTCCGACTTTTCTTCGGTTCTAAAAATGGGACGGGAATTATTTCATAAAAATAAAAAAAAAAACAAAAAAGAAAAACAAAAAAACAAACAAAAAAAGAGGATAGAAAACGGCGAAGAAGGATTAAAATTGAAACAGCACAGCACTTGTATTCTTGCGCGCCGTTCTCTTGTTGTCGATTGTTCGAAAGTAGAGGCGATGGACCCCTTCTGCCAGGACATTTCCATTCGAGTTCCAAAACTTTACCGTTTGCTTCGAGGGTCTCGATCAATGTTAGTATGTCGTCCGGTTTCAGAGTCCATTCGTTCTAAACAAAATAGACGAGAATGAAGAAAAAGAAAAAGAAAAAGAAAAAGAAAAAGAAACTGTTACGTTCGCTCGTATACCTTCCCATCCGTACTTTCGTACTTTTCATCGTCCGAGCATCCGATCGACCAATCTTCTTCGTTACGCTCCATTCTTTTGATCGTCCGAAAAATCAACTAATCAATTCGGATCGACGTAAACGCGATACGTATACATTTCGAATCATCTTGGCAGCAATTTAACCTCGAACGAAACGTCGTATTCCTTTACCCTAACCTCGAATCGTAACGCAAAACCTCGGTTGGCTAGAAACTGCACCAGATGTCGCGATTGACCAGCGCGTAACTTTCGACGCGCTGCTGACAAATCGATGAAAAGTAGCTTTTTATTATAGTAGCAAACAACTCGAATATTTAACGATATTTCCTTTTCGTTGCCCTATTTCTCTCGCTAACGCATATCGGCTAATCCACCACTAGTCGTGGTTATCCGTTTAGCTTTTTAACAATTCATGCTAGATGCCTAGATCAATCTGACAGTAACGAATTGTGCAGGAGTCGACCGCGAGTATTCGATAGATAATGTACTTTAAATTACTGTACAGCTAAAGAACGACAGAGTACAATAAATATTAGCAAAGGAGTGTTGTTCTACTGGTAGTGCAGGTAGTGTGCTACCGCCAAGGGGAAAATGTCGTGAAAATTTTTGATCAAAAGCTACGTATTGTAAATATGACGCGTTGAAGATCGGAAAATCGATCGAAAGATAGAAAGATGGAAGTAGAGCCAACGGAAGGAAAAAGGAAAGCTGCACCCGGTACACCGGGTCGTGATCTTTGCCGAGCGATCCTACCGATTTATTATCTCGGTAAACTGTGCGGTCTGATACCAGTAAGATTTCTCGTACACGCTCCGAACGAACGATGTCAGGCTCGTTTAAACGTTCTGGATCTCGTCTACAGGTAAGGTGAGACGATCGTTTAGTTCAAACTATAGACGGAAAACGTATATTTTCCGAGCGATTATTCTCTAGTTTCTGCGTGTTAATATTCCTGATCGGTGCGGAAATTTGGGGCTTATGGCGAGATCTGAAAGATGGCTGGGAATACAGTACCAGACTGAAATCTCGAACGGCTGTGATCGTAACGTGCAGCGACGTCGTTGGAGTGATGAGCTTAAGCGTAGTTGGTATCGTTGGCTCTTCTTTCCGATGGAAGTACCTCCAACTCGTCGTAAACAAATTAATCGAGGTGAGAAATCGGTTTCGTTTCAGCTACCATCGAGTATCGAGCAATCTGTAATCTCGACAATTGTCGTATCGTTTGATTTCAGGTGGACAACAAGATCGGTATACCGTCAACGAAGAACGCTCGAAGATTCACCATCGGTTTAACCGTATGCAGCCTCGCTTATCTCTGGCTGAACTCGATTCTCGATTTTTACACGTGGGATCACGAAACGAGAGTGAACAACAAAATGACGACCGGTAAAGGTCCAATTAACTTTGCTCCCCTATATTTCATGTACACCGTGAACATTTCGGTGGAAATTCAGTACACCGTTTCAACGTACATCATAGGGCAAAGATTCGTTCGGCTGAACGAGAGACTCCGCGAGCTGCTTAATAATTGTAACAGCAGGAACGGCTACGGCTACGAGAACGACAACCCGACCGATTATTTCCGGAAATACGGTTACGGGAATACGGAAGATACGCTAGGTAGATTTTACATAGAAAAGTACGGTATCGTAACCGGTATCCTGACGTAAAATCGGTTTCGTTTGTTTGCACAGGAGCAGCCGAGGACAAGGGGGGGACCGAGAGGAACTGGTTGAACAACGCAACACCGAGAAGGCGATTCGTGTCGCGGAAGGTGGACGGTAATGCCGTTTGCGCCGACTTTTCATTGATTCTTAGCGATCGGGCTAATCGGATCGATTTTTTGCATTTTCCCAGGTTCCAACAGGTTCCACGTAAACGATATATCCGAATTGATGATGGTTCATTCTTCGCTTTGCGACGTGGTCGCACTCGTGAACAACGCGTTCGGTTTCGTTGTGCTAACAGTCACTGTATCCTGTCTGCTACACCTAGTGATCACGCCGTATTTCTTGATTTTGCAAATTGGCCAGAAAAACGAGTGGATATTTTTAGTCGTGCAATGCGGATGGTGTATCTTTCACGTAGCGAGAATATTCTTGATCGTTCAACCTAGCTATTCGACGGTGGTAGAGGTGAGGAGAAGCAGGAGGCTCGGCAAGGTACGAAAAAAAGAAGAGACGACGCGTTTACGTTACGGAAGATATCTTCGTTCCAGGGAAAACGAACAGCGGCTCTCGTTAGTCAATTACTATTCTGCAATTACGAAACAAACGTTCGGCGAGAATTGGAAATATTCTCGCTCCAATTGCTACATCGACCTCTCGAATTTTCAGCGTGCGGTCTCTTCCCGTTGGACAGAACGTTAATAACCTCGGTAAGAAAAGTAAAGAAAAGAGAGAAGAGAAGAGAAGAGAAGAGAAAAGAAAAGGTGATCCCAGCGCGTACGCATGCATCTGTTTCAGATCGCCGGAGTTGTAACCACGTATCTCGTTATTCTGATGCAATTTCAACACGCGGACGACGCAAAGGACCACGTGGACATACTGAGAAACGTAACGCGCATCATAAAGACCGTATCGCCGAATATCACAGGCTCGAAGATCGTGTGATTCTAACAGAGAGCGTGGGAGAGAGGGGTTGGGGCGGTAGTTTGGTTCAGAGACTAAGAGTAAGAGAGTTTAAACGTAAAAGTAAAAGACAATCGGACATTACGATAATGACATTTAATATTCCAATTCTAATAAACAGCGGTAATATACAAATACAGGTTACTCGTATCGTAATCCAACTACTAGTTATAGCTCGAGTCATCGCGTCGATTCGAACCATCATCGATCGACGTTTAATTAAGAGTGCACCTCGTACGGTGTCTAAAACTAGACGTCAGTCACAGCCTGTCCAAAATATTCTTCGACCTCCTCGTTTCGCGGTATCTCCGACGAGAGGATAACACAACTCGGAAAAAAACGAGGAAACTTGAATAGTTCTCGTTCGAAGAAGCCAGGTATCTCCTCGTTTAATCAATTTTCATTCTTACGTATGTGTATACATGCGAGGTGCGTACAACCTCCTCTCTCGTATACCGATTTCCCCCTCTCTCCCCACTCTCCGTAAGCGCGTAGCGAGTGTACAACTTTCGTTTGACAACGAACGCATTATACATCCTTTTTCGTAGAAATGATTAGTCTAGGAAATAAATATTGGGTCGTTCGAAGTATCTAACTGTGACAATGGCTATCGACTCGTAGTTCACGTCCTACGGACACGACGGGTTGATGACGGATAAACGCGCGAGTTGTACGCGTTTGTTATACGTCGTAGTAAAGGTATTTCACTTTTCGCATCGTTTTAGAACGTTCCTTGTCGAGCTTCCTCGCTCGTACGAGAATCTTCTCAATTTACCGTGGCTGCTGTTACCGGAGGTTGTGTTTTTTGATGCGCGACCTGCATCAAGTTATCGCAACAACTGTCTTTCGGCACGTTCAAACCCTTCGACCTGTGACAGTTTATCAAGCTCTCGGGATTCGAAGACAGCTCCGCGTCGTTCTCTCCTTTGCTCTGGTGGCGAGCGTTACTACACTGGCAGGGGCTTGAATGTCGATGAAGTCGGGAGAAACAGTCGCTGCAAACTCTCACGGGATTGTACAGTTGTTCGCTAGGTAACGGTGTAGAATTTTCCGAGCAATCGGCGCAGAAGATTTTACCGCAGCATCTGCGATGCGTGAACGACCGATAACGATAAGTGGTTATAATTTCATTTGCCTGTGTCGTGGCTCGTCGTACCTGCAGTGATGTTTACGTCTTCCCAGCCAGAACTCCGTGCCGCAACCCATGCACCGATTCACCGCATGATCGGGTACCCAGAGAGTAGGGGCAGGGCCCAGTTCCTCGACCGCTTCCCACGACATGTCCGAAGGTAGCGATTCTCCGTGGTCGCCGGTACTTCCTACCGAGTCGGGTAACGATCCCTGGAACAGACGATAGCGAGGTATCGGTCACGCGACGGTGTTTCGATGGAATCATTTCGAGTTGATCGACTCACGATATCGTCCACGCGATCGGCATCTGCGCTATGATTGCAAACTTGCTTGATCAGAGCCATTCTCGTCGTATGTAACTCCTTCCTTAACGCTTCTTCCTTCAACTGAAACGTAACGGGGAAAAAAGGAAAAAGAGAATAGAAAGTGCGGAGACAATATCGATATCGAAACATCTCCGTGATATTATATTTCGCGATGGATAACTGAACGTATCGATTAGCGATAGGCGCGACCAACTGCAACCATAAAATTAGTACCTTATGTTCCACGATGATCTGTTGCACGCGCATCTGTACGTCGCAGTGTATAACGGGAAGACCGTCGACATCGTCCAATCTATCGGTATTGTCCGGCACGACCTCTTGGTAGATGATCGGCGAGGCCGGATAAACGCTGCTAGGTGTTCTCGGTTCCATCAGCGGTGCGCTGGTATCGCTAATATCGCTACCCTCGTTGTGATTGTGATTGTGATTGTAATTGCGACTGCAGAAGCAAACAGTTTGACTGGCGTTCATCGCAGTGCTCTCGACCCACGGGGATACGATGTCCGGTGACGAATTTTTTTGCGTTCCGCTGCTCGACGACAACTTTTGTTCTTTCAAAGTGCTCTCATCTAGGTATGTATGCGCGGGGGGGGGGGGGGGGGGGGGGGGGGGGGGAAAGATACTTACGTTTCTTTATCGGTAGTGACGATCAAAGAGTCGTTACTCGGTATCAGCGTGTCCGTTGAACTGTCCACCGATGGATTCACCGGCGAATCGTTCAAAGCTGCGCAACTCTCGACGCACGTTGTCGCGTAATACTTGGTCTTTTCCAGATTCTCCGCTATACTCTGTTCTACGGTATCGTCGATCGGTTCTCGGGTACAGTTCTCCGCGTGCTTTGCAGTCTTTCCGGCCACTTCCGCGTCGAGCGTTAACGAATCGAATTTCCTGTAATTGCGTTACAATCTGAATTACACCGGCCCAGATTGAACTTGAGAATCACCTTTTTTTTTTTTTTTAAACCGCCGCGGTAGAAGAATCATAGAAGTCTGCGTAATTACTTTTCTACCGAAGCACTTGGATCGCTGAGTCGGCGATGAAGATAGGCCGCGTGATCGGGAGTGTGCATGAGGTCGCCGTACGAACGAGTCTTAGTCATTTGCTGGCCCTGCGGCTCTTCGCTTTCACCGCCTTCGATATCTATCATTGTCACTCTTTGCTTGTCATCTCTGATACCGAGAGGGGACTCCATCGAACCTAAATATACTTCGGACCATAAATCAAGGTCGCGTACGTTACAACTTGGCCACAATACCTTAACACAGGAAATGTTGCTCGATAAATAAGGTTAAAAACCGGTTAAAACGAGTCGAACGAATCGAAAGCTGTCTTACCTGATTCTTTAAAGGCGAGTACAAATGATTTACGAACGAATTTGAATTTAGGAAACGCCAAACTGAAAATGTACGTTCCCGTATTCTTAATTGCAATCTCTCTTGCCTCGTGTTACAAAGAAATGTGCCGAAAAGCTGTGAGTAGGTATGCTGTGCGAGCTTCACCTGAAACCGATCGTGTTTACATCGATCAAGACGCGCGAGGAACGGGTAATTAAGTCGTGTCGAGGAAACGGTCGTTCACGTACCAGGTATGCGGGGGACATTTCGAAACTGCATTTGAATTGTAATATTAGCTGATGCACGCAATCGAGCCATTGCAAAAATACTGGGCATCGTTCGTTTGGATCTTCGCTGCCAACGGTTTGTCCGCAACGATCAGCAAATTTATGCCCAAAGTCTAACCACTCTCTCTCGCACAAAACTTGGAATCCCTGGCAACGGGTTGGCGAAATAACGAAACGATTATCCAGTGGAAAAAGTAAAGCAAAGAAAGAGCAAGTACCTGCGGCGTACCTCCATTGTTCGATAATAAGGATCGAGAAGGATTTGCGCTAAAGCAACTATCTGAGGCGTTCTATCCCAGCCGTCGCTGCAATGCACCAATACCGGCCGGCCGTCTCTTTCTATCGCCGACGCCACAGTCACCGCTGCCCGCAACAATCCGGACATGTGTTGCAACCATCGAGTCCCCTCTAAAAGGCTCAGCCAACTGTGAAAGAAGAAATGAGGTACGAGTTTCACATCGATTCGATTCGATTCGATTCGATTCGATGAACAGGACAAAAACATTTACTTTGGTTGATCCGCATCCGACGCGCAGAGCTGTCTCACCGCGTGAAAACTTTTTCGTATCGAGTGAATGTTTGGCAAATTCATGAACTGTACGTCGCAACTGGGATAATATTCGGGACATTCGCAACCACCACCACGAGCTCTATTCGCAAGGGCGGTTGTGTACGATCTGGCGTCCACGATTAAAACTTTCTGCAAACAAGCGTGTTATTACCCTGTTACACAATCTGTATGTACCTTATGATACACTCGGAATTTCTTTTTTTTTAATCAAGAACCGAAACGTTTCTCCACGGTAATTTGCAGGCTTGGTGAATAGTCGATGCTCACTTTCGTGCTATTTGTCGCGACACCGTCGTCGCCAGTATCGGGGTAAATGATGGAAGAATCCACCATCGTCGATTCACCTTTATCATAGGAACATGCATCCGAGAGGGCCTTCAAAAGATTCTCATCGTCCGGATCCCGCCAACCGAGCCATCCAACTTCCGGTTGACTACTTCGCGCTATTACAGCGCCATTGTTCACATGCCTTTGAAATGAAACAGGGCGTGAAGAGAGCAGAAATTATTTTAACCAACAGAGTAACAACAGAGTAGCCAAATGTAGGAAATACTCTTTATCCGTTCGATTCACCTCCAGACAACAGCAGGGATCCGTCTGAAACTTCTGAATTTAGCCACCATCTCGAGGCTATCGTCGGAAATGCAAGAAGGAACCAGAAGTAAAGGCGGATAAGATGAACACATACGATAATCTTTGTTAATTTGGCTTATACGCCATGTCCCGTGCAGATTAAATTTTAGTCGTTCCACCTAAAATGTATAATGAGGGGAGGGACGGGGGCAGAGGAAGAAAGAGAATTAGATTTCATATAAGCAACGAATCTTATTAGCGTTTTCACCTTCGCCATCCTTTCGCTTACCTCTGAATTGAAGGTGGCGGCGTACGATATGTTATCTTTTCCTAACTTTAAGTTGTCCTTGCCTTCCTCCATAGACCAAGCGTAATACGCGAAAGCGAATATGTCTTCTATGTTCTTACGTGGGTAAGTCACCTTGTGTAGTCTCTTGAACCATTCCAAGCAATGTTCATTCGTCGAAAAGGCACAACTGTTGAATATGTTTCGATTAATCAGGTTGGTAATCGTCATCCGTCGTCCAATCGTGCGTTTAAAATGAGACAACAGAACGTCGTACCTCAGCGAACGAGCATCCTTGCAACCAATGTGCAGGAAGAAAATTTCTTTAACTTCTAGCTGCTCTATTAAACCCAATGGAATATTATAACACGTCTGACTTAATTGTAAATAGAGTCTGTAATTAGATAGAGCCAACACTCCGTCTGATGTACGTCCGAGTGCAACGATATATTCCCCGCTCAAAAGATTAAATGGGACTGTAAGAGTTTCATCTTCGCGTTCAAAATGCGTATGCTTTGGAAATAACTCGGAGGCGTGTAAATGACAAATGGATTGCAAACTTGTTGGCTCCTCGGAACTCTCCATCTCCGCTCTGTATGACACATGGTTATAAAAAAGTTCACTCTTCCCTTTGCACAGCAATGGTTCTAGCTGTTGACTAGATCTTACTCTTTAGGATTGGTTTAACGATTAAAAGATAGTTTTTTAAGTAAGATTAGTCCTGCGTGAGTGTGCGTACGTGGCCATTTTTTATTCTTTTACCTTCGCCAAGTCTCTTCAAATCGTACACGTACGCGGTTGAAAATTTGTAAATATTAATTACGTTACAGTACCGTATGCTCTACTCTGTATACCGTACGAGTGCGCGGCCGCTTCTGACCACATTATGGTTAGACGATAAATTCGGCAAACTTATTTAAAACCGTTTAATATAACGATAAAAGCAGAAGCGTTGAAACAATCGCAGCAATTTGCTATCGCTTATCGATTTGTGTCATTTACAAGCCAGTACCGCACGCACGCACGCACGCACGCACACACGCACACACACACACACACACACGTATATGGAAAATTGCTCTGTATCACTAAAGTTTTAATTTAACACGATATTGTTACGCGTTACACATTTGTTAACATTCGCGAAATTCTAAAAGGAGAAACGTATCGTTTTCTACGTAGGAAACAGCTGAAAAATGAAATCTATCGAATGATACTTAAAACTAAACCGTGCCAGTAAAACCTTTTAAATCGACATATGCGTATCCGTGATCGTCGAAGGTTGATAATGGTTGATGATACCACCGATCCGAATTCCGCACACAACTCAATACCGAGCTAAACAAAACTAATGTTTAAGTAAATACGTGGCGAGCAAAAGGTAAAACGGAAGAGTGATGCGGTATTAAATGAGAGAAAGAAAAGAAAATAAAAGAAAAGAAAAGAAAAGAAAAGAAAAGAGAAGAAAAGAGAAGAGAACAGAACAGAAGAGAAGAGAAGAGAAGAGAAGAGAAGAGAAGAAAAGAAAAGAGAAGAAAAGAAAGGAAAAGATAATCTCGGGTGAATCGCAATAACCGCGGGGAACCGTAATAATGAATTTCCAACAATGACCGTCTTTTACCTTGGATTGCGAAGTTTCTCCGCGATGGACGATATCCAACCGTTTTGATACTTCATACAACATCCATAAACAGTCGTTTACACAAGATGCACAGCGAGGACATTACTCAATCGAGAGAGAAAGCATTTCCCCGCGTAGAAAAACAATGCGTATGCGAACGTTTTCCTTCTTCTTCTTCAACTTTGACAATTATCCAACGTTTCTAAACTATTTTTTGTAGGTCAGTAGACAGCTTACGAGATGAATGATTCCACCGCAACTAATCCTATTCGAGCCCAATACAAACGCGATCACTTTTCGTCCGGAGAATGGCCAACATCACGCAAACCGATTTCCATTAATCGAACTGTTCCCTTCCTTCCTTCCTTCTCTTTTCTCGTTAGTACTTTTTTTCTCCTGTTAAACGATCCGTACTCGAAAGAATACAATTTTCGATAATTATATTTGTAAAAAGTACTCTCCGTCGTTCTATTCGATGTGAAAGTGACAGATTAATCTATATACAAGTCAAGCCGATTTCCCATTGCTCGCGATAACCAAGTTTCCTTACTGCCCGTTTTCAACGAATCTATTTTTTCCTTTGAACCGTTACGTTTCATTGGTAACCAATATCACGCGACGCATTATCTTTCTTTTTAAAACATTATTCTTTGGTAACGTTTCAAAGTTTTCTTTCATTTCTATCAAATATTTACGCGTTCGCAACACTTTGAGAATCCCATCCCATTGTTCTTGAACGAGAGATTCGTATAGGAAAATTTAGACGGTAAGAATGAGAACCGAGCCAATATTAATAATAAACGCTTGTAGGTAGAAAATTTTCAATTTCCGTTAAGGTACACGCGATAGTATCGTGGTCGCTTTATTGTTGTTCTTGTTGTTGTTGTTGTTGTTATTGTTATTGTTATTGTTATTATTATTATTATTATTATTATTATTATTAGTATACAGTTCTTCGATGAGAATGTAAAAAATTTTTATTCAACGTAATGGCGGCAATGCGAGGCATTTTAACGCCATCGTGCTTGCCGATGGAAAGTAGGATCGCTGAAAAATGTCGCATCGCTATTCAAAATGGAAACAAACTATAGAGCGGTGTTCGCCTTCTTATCATGCCTTCCAAAAATTTGGATTTTGCTGCAACCTCCTCTCAAAAGTCTCGTACCATCCTTGGATAGTAGACAACGGTACAAAGTTTTCGGTCGGATTCGGTGTCATTTGGGCCTGAGTCACGGAAAAGCTTGACACGTAATTCAGAAAACTAGTAAGCATCTTTTGAACAAATTCTAGAAACGAATTGGACGTGGCTTCGGTCACAGTAGCCGCTTGTTGTTCTATAGCACCGATCGGTTCAACGGAAACTCCTATTTGCGCTACGTGAGAAATCTTCCCTACACCGAAAATGCCCAGGTTGCTATTTTCAAATTCATGATTCTTCTTCAGGGTTGATATCTTGAATATAGCCGATGGCTTGGCATTTGAGATGTAACCGAGAAATTGCCAGTTAGGTGGAGCGGTCGGGTCCGGCCAACTAAAATATACTGGGAAAATAAAAAGATTACAGTAACGCTACGTATACGCAAGGTTAGTCGTGTAATTGGACAATTTTAATATCTACCTGCACCGCCTGTCCCATCGGGAAATGGTATAGTACCCGTCAGAAATACAACAATGTGATTGATGTTATCCGCGTCAGGTACCGTTATTAAAAACTGATTCTCTCCAATCTGCTGGAAATCCGTTTGCACCTTAGGACAGAGAAATTCACATTTTTACAGCACAGCGTAGTAGTTGCGTCGCGATACTACTTGATAAACTTGAAATTTATCGCATCTAAAGATGCCGTGACAGTCTGACGGGGGAATATAGAAGAGAAAAGAAAATAAAGTGGCGATGCACTCTACGTACGCGATCTATTTACATCTAACTGACAGTTTAACGTTGAAAATAAAAAACAATGTCGGTGCTTCCAGGTAAATAACCATAAATAGAAATACTTACCAGTCGACCGGACACAATTATACCAAGCATCTTTGCGTCGAGTCTAGATCATTCTACCGCTTTCCTCTTATCGTGTTCTACTGAAAATGTTCGGTACGAACACAAACGTCGTCTACCATCCAAAAAACATTAACGACACCGCGAGAATGGTGTTGTGTCACGATACGCGCAGCTGTACAGAGTGGAAACTACGGTAGGGCGACCGAAACTGAAGCAGCACTTTCATCTCGGTTCATCGCATTTCACAGGGAATGAAATTTCTTTAAATAAATTTTAAATACATTCAACTTTAGCTTTAAAAGCCTAAGAAAGTCGCTTCTCGTTGCAGGTATCGTGTACTTTGAATAACGCAAAGGAATGAGATAAAGAGACAAGGTGTGTCGTCTCTGTCAGATTTTATGCTCCATGATTGTAGACACGTGACGCTCGCAACAAATGTCTCGGATGATTTGTAAATTGAAGATTTAAGAAAATTGTGTCTGCTGTGAAAGCTGAAGCCGTAAGGTAAATTATTTAAGAAAATGAGAAAACGTAAAGAGTTGCGATTCCCTAAATGGTGATCCGTAAACGAATGAAATAATTCGTGAAAGTAATTGAGTAAGTAAATATTTATCGAAAATGTTTCATTGCTTATAGCTACTGTAATACGACGTTTGTTTTTTCTCCGTTTTAATCAGTGTAAAGAAACGTTATCGTTTGCGGTTGGCCGCCGTTGAACGCGTACGAATGTCAGCGCGGAACGGGCGGAGATTCGATTTGTCGGTAACGGTGCGCGTTAGGAGGACGCGTGTCGGTAAGACGGCCACCGGTGCTTTACATCGGGTAAGTGTACTTTACTGACTAAAAGGTAAAGTAAATAAGTAAAAACTCGATCACACTTGGTTT
Organism: Xylocopa sonorina; assembly: GCF_050948175.1. Classification (NCBI taxonomy): domain Eukaryota; kingdom Metazoa; phylum Arthropoda; class Insecta; order Hymenoptera; family Apidae; genus Xylocopa; species Xylocopa sonorina. The sequence goes on along the minus strand of NC_135201.1, from coordinate 12,779,780 downwards.
ACACATACACGTGTTTAATTGCAATATCATATTTACACAGCATGTCGTGGAACATTGTAATTACAAAAATATTATTTCATCATACGACACGTGCCGCGAACACGTATTGCCTACCGGTTTCTACGAGAGTGAGGTGGTTATTATTAAATAAGGGTATATAACAAATATCGATATCCCAGGTATGGCATCGCCGAGAAACATAGATGGAGACACGGTTACCGCCAACTACCGTACATGTACTGTATACGTATAATTCGAAAGATGCGAGCAGCTTTCACTATGTACATCTATATCCGTCCTTGGACAACTTAATTCTAAAATTGCATTTCTCTCTTCTGTTCGGTCTCGACTGTTCGTTCTCGACTAGAGGGTAGATGATAACTAGGATAGAACCGAAGGAGAAATTTCAACGTTTTTCGATATTCGTTTAATCGTCTCAGCCTAGATATAGGTAAGCGTAGAGAAAAGCGGATGGATTGGCTAATTTCAAACGGTGAATTTCGAGAGCACGAACATTCAAGACTAAAGTAGATCCTACTTACTATATACGTATGTATAATAGTAGATGGGTACGTTCGTGCACGCGTACATTCATACACCCAGGCACGCGCGCGCATACATACACAGATAGATAGATACACGCATACATACATACATACATACATACATACATACATACGTATATTTAATAAAACGATACCTCTCGTACGGGCTCGCCTACCCTCGAAAGCGCAACGCTTTCAATAAGGCAACTGTCGCTTCCTTTTTCTTTCTCTTTCCAACTGCTCGATATATACCGGTATCGAGAGATTTACTCTATTTTTCTTTATTCTCGCGAGATGATTTGCCCGGGTCGTCGCGGCGTTATCCTGCGTCTAGGTGCTAAAAGTCCGCCGAGTCCTCTGGTTTCCTCGTGTTTCGTGCTCGCTGCCGTACTGGTTTCTGCTGAGGCGGCTTCGTCGGTCGGTTCAGTCTCGGCGGAGCTATCCGGTTCCTCGGATGTTTGTTCCTGGCTGTTGGTATGCTGCGGGACCGGTGTCGCCTCGGTCACTTTCCGACGTGGTAACAGCGGCGATCTTCTAGAGGCGAGCGTGATCGGTGCTCTGGTGCTCGTTTTTGGATGTACTTGTAATCTGTTCCGATTGCGCAGCTTGTTCAGCGGGTTAACGGTGGTGGAACGGGCCGGTGGCGGACTGGTCTCCGCCGGTGCCTAACAAAACGAGACAAGAACGGACCCGAAATGATTAGAGTCGATCTTTCTTCGGATATATGAAGAGAAATTTGAAAAATCTTAGGACAGGCCCTCACCTCGTGAGTCTCCTCTTCGGTCCCCTCTCCGGCTGGCTCGTCGATAGACCCGGATTCCTCCGGATTCTCACCCGGCACCGGTGTCGTAGTCGTGCTCGTGGTCGCCGTCGTCGTCGCCGATGATTGACCCGGCACCTTCGGTCGGAGCTGATTTAACCGGGCTCCTGGCTTGATCACCGGTCTGACTCCCGTCGGCGAAAGCCTCGAACGAACGAACGGTTTCGAGGGTGTCGTGATCGGCTCCTGGCTCGATGGATCCTTGCTCGACTCTTGGCTCTCCTCGCTGGTGGTAGGCGCCGCGGTAGACGACGGTCTTCCTCCTCGAGCTCGATTAAGGTTCAGTTTATTGAACGACGGTCTCGATATTCCCGAGGGACTCTTGCCGCCGTTCGTCGACGGCGCGGACGTCGTCGTGGACGTCGTCGTCGAGACGGTCGATCTCGTACCCCCGGATCCACGGAATCGACCGCGAGTTCCAGCCGTTGGTCGTTCCGCGTGTACCGTGCTCGAGCTCTCCTTTTGCACCGCGTCCTCTTCTATCGCGGTGGATTGCTTCTGTCCAGGTCGGGTTCTCTTGTAACCACCGGTACCGCCGCTACCACCGTTCGAGCCGGTTCCACCGAATCGGCCCCTCGTGCGTTGCGTCGGTTCCGCCGGTGGCTCGGTCGTCGTCGTGCTACCGCTTCCGTTCGATTTGTATCTGTTTCGAGAAGAGGAGGAGGAGGAGGAGGAGGAGGAATCAGAAACGAAACGAAATGAATCGAAACGAGATGAATCGAGAAAAGAAAGGTTACCGATTTCGAGATGCCGCGATCCCTCCGTTGGACGGTCTCTTGTATTTTCCTCTCCCAGCCACTGGCTGACCGATGGTGGTAGGTGATTCGGTCGTAGTTGTAGTCGTGGTGGTGGTGGTGGTGGTGGTGGTCGTAGTGGTGGTCGTTGCAGCGGTCGTGGTGGTCGTCGGTGCCGCGGTAGTCGTCGGTTCGATGGTCGACGTTGAGATCGTGGTCGTTGCCGTGGGCTCGACGGTCACCGTAGTCGGAGAAAGTTCGGTGGTGGCTGCGAAATCGGTGGCAGGTTCGTCGCTCGCTACGGTGGTGCTCGAATAATCCGAAGAGGAATCGGTAGCTTCGCTGCTCGATGCGTCGACCAAATTATTTTGACCCTGTTGTACGAAAGCGTACAGATCCAGGGCGACTTTATCCATCGAGGACGGATATTCGGTCGTCGCGCTTTCAGTAACGGAAGTGAGGGAAGAAGACTCTTCCGAGTCTTCGTGCTCTTGCGACCTCCTCTCCGAGGATGCCTCTTGATCCTTGATGTCCGTTTGCGACCCGGTCGGATCCTCTTTCTCGGTGGTTCTGGAGTAGGGCTCGACGTCGAGCTAAAAGAAACGTACGATGAGCAATGTAAACTATCGATACGACGTCCCGAGAAAGATATAAGGTAATTACTTCGGCGGAGATGGGACTGATCGGTCCTCTTCGTCTGGTCGTAGGAGTGGCGGGCGGTGCGTCTTCGTCGATGTGCTCCTCGACGGGTGCCGGATCTTGGACCCTTTGGGGTCTCCCTCGTCCTCTGTTCACCGTTTTTTCCTCTCCGTTCTCCTCGTTCGGGGTAACACCGAGAAATCGAACGGGTCCCTTGGGTAACACCTGAGGGAATTCGGGACCCTCTTGATGCGTGCGGAAGCTGCTCGAGTCGACGAGATCCAGGCTCGGTCTGGGACGATTGCCACGCGTTCGAGTCGGTTCGGTGGTTCCCGTGTTGTGATTCGATCGCGACCTGCGAACGCGTTATCGTACGAATTTTAGCAAAGGGGCAGAAAACGAAGAGGACGAATCGTAGAAGGTTTCTGGTCGATACCTCGGCGGGAATCTGGTATTGGTCGGTAATCTTTCCTCGGACACGTCATCCGAATTGGCTCGTTCGATCAACTGTCTGGCTCTGTTGTTGTTGTTGTTGTTGTTGTTGTTGTTGTTGTTGTTACCGTTACCGTTACCGTTACCGTTACCGTTACCGTTACCGTTACCGTTACCGTTCCTGTTTGGAATCACTTCGTTGCTCGCCGGTTCGACGGTACTCGAGGGTACGCGTTCCATACTATTGTACTTGTTTCTGTTGGCGGAGGAGCCGCCGCGCCTAGGCGCGGGCGTAGTTCTAGAAGGAACGTCGTAAGAATTGGTGACGGCCGAGTCCGCTGTACCCGCCTTATTCTCATCCTCCTCGTCATAGTAATAATATACGTACTCGTATTCGTAGTCCTTCCCGTTTGGTCCTTTCTTTACCTGTTACACACACAGAGAGAGAGAGAGAGAGAGAGAGGGAGAGAGAAAGATCTACATAGCTATCATCTCCGATTCGAGATAGTTAGGAACGGACTGGTTTTTACCTGGATTCGTGAATTGGTGCCTGCGGGGACTAAACTGACGTCGCTGAAGTCGCCAAAGTTTCGTTCGCGAAACGACGTCTCCTTGCCATCGTCTCGGATTATGTTCACTGGGACGAAATCGAAAGCGCGCGCCTCGCGCGGTGTCGTCAGAACTGGCATCATGGTCGTTGGATACTCGTTGCTGAAACATGGGGAAAAATTCGTTTCGATTTCGGGATAGATATCGCTACGTTATTCGGTATTTACCTGACGCGTACACCGGGAATCACCGAATCTCTCCTGGTATCTATCCGCGATCTGTGCGCGTCCGGCCTGCGAACACCGTCCTCTTCGAGCACCCCGGTATCGCTCAAGTTCTCCAGTTCGACGCGAACTTGTCGTTTCTCTTTCTCTTCTCCGTTTCGTCGATCGTCGACGAAATCGAAACGTCTGACAGGGTCCAGATCTTCTTTCCTCTCGGATTTTTTATCCAGCCCCTCGAACCGCGGGACAACCTTCTTCGCGTGCTTACCAATCTTCGTCGAGATCGATTTTATCTCGACGTCGAGAACGTCCGCTTCCTCGTTCTCCTCCTCGTCGTCCTCCTCGTCGTAATCCGCTGCCCGTGCAATGTTAGCCGGCAGTTTGTGAGACGTAACGAATTCTACGGTTTTCGAATAATGAAAAGAAAGATGACACGAGGACGATGGTTGTCCGTTATGGTATAACGGAAACGCGGAACAGTTACACGTTACCTTGGATCGTTACGGCTTTACTCGGTGGCGCGTCGTCCGCGAGCGTGTTTACGACGACGCAGCATATCCTGAGTCGAACAGAGAATAAAATACAAGTAACTACACTATCCACTTGGATTGTAACCGTGTTGCGAGACAACGCTCGTCGCGGTGAAAGTCCGCGGCGACGCGTCTGCCTCTGGTGAGTTGGAAGCTGTGCAGCGGCGTTCGCTGTCGTTTCAAAGTAATAATCGAACGATGGATTTCGAGAAGAGAAAGAAAAAGTAAAGTCAAGGCCGCCTATTAGTCGGTACGACCTCGTTCTCGTTGATCGAAGGTTGTCGAGTCGGATTTGGAAAATTTCACGATGAATAAAAAGGATGGTTGAGGAGAGCGGGTAGAAGGAAACGCCGCGAGTTATCCGCAAGGTCGGTCGGTCGGTTGGTTACGATCGATTACCTCTGGTTACTTCGGGCGCTTCTGTAAAGTTCGACGGGATGAATTCGATCTCTCAAACTCGCTGCGTTACCGCCAGACGTGTTCTTATCCGCTAGAAAGTCGATGGCTTCGGAGAGTTGTACCGCGACATTTGCGAAACCGATCGAAAGGCGAAAACGATATATCCTGTTGCGCGTAAGGTCGATCGGTCCCTCGTCCTGTGTGTGCGTGCGTGCGTGCGTGCGTGCGTGCTCGAGCGCGCGTACGTACGCGCAATACCTATGCGTAAGCAGATAGGCTGCGATGTACTCGGAGTACATCGGTCTCGTTCGTCGTCAAGTATCGGTGAGCAGATTCGAACGGAAGGCGGTTCAGCTCGAATCGAGGCGCGAGCAGAAGAATGGAATTTATCGCGATTCCATATGGAGAAAGCTAGCTCGCATAGAACCGCGTAGACGGTACAGATGGGTGTAGGTACACATGCACGTATTTACGTAGGTATCTCTTAGTGGCCGCATCGGAGATACTACTCGGATTGCGTAATTGGTCGCAACGTCGCTGTGAAAGTAAATTGGGTATTGGCAAATAGTTTATCTCTCACCTCGAACGGAAGGCAAATTTTCGGATTCCGTTAAGTAGCTTAGCAAACGTTTAATGTAAAAATGTACGGTAAACGTAATAGGGGAAACTTTCTATTTAACCTGCTCTATGCGGTTACGTAAAAGTTTGCGCTGAGACAGAGAAGAGAACTCTCGGGGAAGGTACTACTACAGGTGGGAATCGAGCAGAGCGTCGTCGAGGATGATCTGGAAAGAGTGATGTATCTGACTTGTGCAACTGGTACTTACAGGAGGGCGAGTTTCAACGACATTTCGAAGACGGCGATGCTGGGGGATTCCGTTCGTTCACCGTGGATTCCAAGACGGGGAATGCTCGCAGCTGGATCGTCCACAAGTCCGGAAGCGGTACCGCGAAAATGCGTAGGTGGCCCACGTAAAGGTTTGCTTGGTAAATTATTTGGCGAATTACGTTCGTGGTAAAGGGGAACACGTTTCGTCACCGGACACTCGCGATCATCGTGGTAGCCGTTATTCTCTTCGCGACGACACTTTTGGTAGATCTTCCAGCTGCGACGAACACGAACGCCGCGACGGTTCACGCGCGTTCCGCCGATGTACCACCTTCCCTCTCTCTACCCTTTGCTGGCTCGTAGCTCGACTCGGGGCAGCAAACTACGAAACCGCGATAAACATGGAAAAGGGAGAGATAGAGAAGCGGGAAAAGAAGCACGGAGTAAGTAAAAGTAAGAGGTAGTCGAAGGACGTGGTGAGGGTATGAGAACGGCGGCGAATGCAGGCCTCTACTTATACGCCACCCACCACGGCCGCCAGGAGCACACCCCACCAGCCCGTGAAAACTGGACACCGCGTAGTCGAACTCGACTCGAGGTACGCGCGTTGCCGTTGTCGTTGTCGTTGTCGTTGTCGTTGCCGTTGCCGTTGCCATTGCCGTTGCCATTGCCGTTGTTGTTGCAGTTCCCGAGATTATGTATTTGCTTGGTTACTCTTACGTTGTTTGCTCTAGTTTACTTCCGTTCCCTTTCTTCTTCTTCTTCCTCTTCTACTTCTTCTTCTTCCTCGACGATTCTTGTCGAGAGGATGAACGTACACGAGATTGCCAAGGAGGTGTCATCGAATTCTTTTCCTTCAGTTTTCGTTGGGCCCAACCGCTTTCACGAATCGCGTGAATCATATTGTATTATAGTATAACATGAAATCGCGATACGAACGGTTCGAGGTATCGTTGACGCAGCGAAAATCTTCCTCACGAGCTCTGCAACCATTCTTTCGCTCCTTTCGCTTCATTCGCGTTGGTTGACGTTTCAAGCGGGTAGTTGGATAGCGAATAGTATCTGGTTCGATCGCGCGAGTATTGCGATCGATTGTCGTAGGTGTCAAGGCCCGGTGAAACAGTGAGTTCCGTAATCACGTGTAAGCTATCCAACTCGAAGTATAGCGGCGAGAGCAAGAAGGTAGGTGCCGCGCTAAAGGTCTTTACGTCTGGTTGCGCAAGAAGAATGTCGATCCATTAGGACCAAGCCAGGCCAGGCCAGGCCAGGCCAGGCCAGGCCAGACCAGGGCATGCCATGCCATGCCATGCCATGCCATGCCAAGCACAACGTGGAGTCCAAGCCTTTGCTGTGCCATGTCACAATAATTTCGAGCATTCGCGTTCGCAGTTTGAACCTCGTTTCTCGCGCGTTAAGATGCTCGACTGGATCAAGGTTGAGGGAGAGAGAGAGAGAGAGAGAGAGATGAGAAGAACGAGATAACGATAAGAGAAGTTTCTGGTACTCTGATAGCGTATATAGATAGATAGATAGACAGATAGATGGATAGATTGATCAGCGTACAGGTAGTTGGGTATGTACGAGACTTTCTCTCGACGCGCGCGCCCCTTTGCCGAGCATATACCACGCGCGTACCACCGCGTACAGAACAATGTCCTCTGGCGTCGTAATCGTAGGAGGAGAGTTCGCGATTCGTCCGGTAAAGTCCAAGTAAAGTAAACGTGTTAACGATACTCGATTACCATTCAACCTGGCGTCCACTATATCCGCCGCTGGTTGCACCTGGGACCTTCCGCGTACAAATCGAAGGCTAAATACGGTCGGCCGTTGACTGTACGCGGCCGTGAACACAGGTGCGTCGTGCCTATATACCTGTCGGAATTGATTTTCTCCATGGGTGATCGTCGCGAGCCGATTTTCCGAGGAATCGATCGAGATGTACGGCTGGAATCGAGAACGAGAACGAGAACGAGAACGAGAACGAGAACGAGAACGGGAACGAGAACAACCTTGACTGCACTTTCGCGGAACTCGCGGCGCATTTCAATAGACCTTCACGGTTCACGCGATTTCTCGATACACTTTCGAGAGAGATGATCGCGGATCGAAACGTTGAAAAGCGTTGAGAGCGAGAGCGGTGCGTGCTGTTTCCAAGTTTCACGGTCTCGCAACAGGCAAACCGGAACGGCGCGCGGCGCGCGGCGTACAGGAACGTTCGAATCGAAATTCTGACCACGGTCGCCGCGATTTGACATGAAAAGCCCACACGCCTTCTCGATGGATATTTACATCGCGATGTCGGTATCGCGTTCGAGTTTGACTTTCTCCCTGTTTGCGTTCTAGCCGGTAGATACGATCCGATCCGATCCTCCCGCGTTATCCATTCTTAATCGATTCGACTCGATCATTGCGATGAATGGGGTACGGTGTGGGTGTATCGAAAATTCTTGGAAACTGACTACGTGTCCCGTTGATACGTGTTCCGTTTCTACCTCGAATTCGCTTTTACAAACTTTACTTTCTCCAGATACGCGGGCATACGTTCGATGCTTCGAATAGAGGTGTATCGGTAGGACGTGATCGAGTTCCTACTTACACGCGTACGCGCGATATCGCAAAAGTTTGCGATACACGGGGCATCCCAGTGAAATCTCCGAGAGTTGCAAAACATCCTCTCGAACGTAAGGTCGAGCATGACCACAGCCCGTTCAATGTTAAGGACAGTCAAGAACCGGAATCTAAGATACGCGCGAACACAGCCGATGACTTTCGCTCTCGAACATAATAGCATCTTTTCGGCCTCGTACTGCCCCCTCCCGCCGAGGCCACCTCGAAGAATGCGTGTGCGTGCGATCATCGAAACTTTTCGGCTACTCGGAATCCGGAGTCACCGAGAACCGTTCGGTCGAATAGTTTTCGATTTCATCCGGCAGAATCGCGATGATGAAACCCGAGTCTCTCTCTCTCTCTCTCTCTCTCTCTCTCTCTCTCTCTCTCTCTATCTGGAGAGAGGAATTTCATGGAAAGTGCCTCCTCTCTATCGTCGATTCGTCTCGCGGACAAGCGCTTACTTATTCGCCTACGAATAACTCGAACGCGTCGATAGGTCGACCTTAACCCTACCAAGTATTTCTTACAGAGGCGTTATTATTATTGCATGTGTGTGAAACTTGGATATATATGCATACCAGGGAAAGCGCGTAAGGATCTTTACCGGGAGAAAGTCCTTTAAGCGCATCCGCGACTATTTTCTTGTTCACCTCCCCTGGCTTCGTTTCCCCTGCCAGCTTATTTCCACGGGTTACATTGTTTCTCTGCAACGCGGCCAGAGAAATAATACATTTGCGCAATTCCGTTTTGCGATACCGGCGATGTCCTTTGCTCCGCATTCTCGGGATTCTGGTAGCAATGGGTTGGCTCGAGAGGAAAAGGTGTCATAGAAAGCGCGTATCGTGTTATTAGATTACGTATCGCGCATCCGACGGTCGACATTATCGAAAGGTCAATCCGCAGCCAAGCATTCGGTTCGGACGTGGCTAGTTTCGAAGGTGGTCGCGCGCGTAATACGGCATACGGGTGGATTAGAAATGATTAGAAATGTTAATCGATTTATCGGGTCTCGCGTGTTCAGGAATCAGGAATTTTTCCAAAGTAAATCGCCACGAGAGTTAATACTCGTGGCGTGAACTTTCGACGTGGTAGGTGTAGTACCTGTGGAGGAGGTAGCGGTAAAGTGTCGTGATACTGGGGTCGTCGAGTGAAACGGGAAATTCTTGGGCGGAATGTCGTCCCTGTCAAGGATTACCAGCGAATAGGGCAGACATCGTTCACGATTCTCTCAATTAAATGTCATTTGCGTTCCGTCGAAGCGACGGGACGCGAGGCTATTTTTAACGCGCGTTGCCGATTATTTCAAAGGGGAATCGAATTTCGAGGGGAATTTCGGGTTTCGTTTCGCGTTTGCTCGTGAATTTCGTCGTTCCGCCGAAATAGTTGTCATCGGGTTGGTGACGCTGATGGTCGGATGGTCTTTGCGAGTGAAATGCGCCTTCTCGCGAAGGCTTCAAGGCCGACGAGATATACTGCCTCTCACTTTCCTCTACAGGCACGTACAACCTCCCGCGTCTCTAGGTAGTGGAACAAACAAGAGGACCTCGTCGAGTTCGCCTTTCGCCGTCTCCTCTCCTCTTCTTATCTCGTTCTTTCATTCTTTCCTACCGATCGAACAAGTCGTTTTACACTCTCACCCTACGCTCTCCGCGTTCAATTCTCGGCGGGTTCATCTTTTTCGAGAACGACGAGTTATTATATTGCTCGTGGCAAAAAAATTCCTGGAAAGGTATGCAAATGCTCGACGAAAGAGTTTCCACGATGGAACAACAGCACACACATATATATAGATATGCGCGCGCGCGCGTGTGTGTGCGTAGACGTATAGTAAAGCGAGTGTCGCGAACGTTTGAAAGTTTTGGGGGAGCGGTGTGTATCGGTTGGGTTGGGTTGAGTTAAGATGTACGCGCGATGATACGATACGATACGATACGATACGATACGTACGTATACATACGGTTGCGCGAGATGTATAAAAGATGAGAGCGCGAGAGTGCAGATGGAGCAGCACGCCCTCGACATTCCAAACACCGCTCGTTGGAATTTCTCTTGCTTACATCCTACTCTATTCTCGTGCATATATGTAAATGCGTAGCCGGAGAAAAGTAAGGTGCCGGATAATGATCGCGACGACGTTAGACTCAAGGTTAGTAGTCAACCGAGGTCACCCCGGTTACGAATCAACTAGAACTCGGAGATTCGCGTTTCGCTTCTATCTGAACCTTTTATTGTATTAATTTACATTTATACAGAGAGTAAGTAATTAAGTACCTTGAGTATTCGATGAATGGCAGCCTTGTTCTGCGTATCTATACGGGTTTCTTCGTACTTGCGTACGTATTTATGTATGTATGTATGTATGTATGTACATGTCGGTAGGATGTCAAATCTATACGTATATAATTGTCGATTACGCGGACACGCAAACTATGTATATTACCGTCGATTCCTACGCGTACATTCTACTCGTTTTTTACTCGGCTGATGATTTGTCAATCTTCGTAATACGAGTCACACTTGACGACAATTGCAAGACTCGTTCGTCTACGAAAGAAGAAAACGAAGGATAAGGAAGAAGGAAAGAAGGGAAGAGGAATAGAAAGTAGATGGAAGAGGAGCGTAGGAGAAAAACAAATTCCATTTACTCGAATGAGACGGACGCCGATTGTCGTTTCGATTCGAATTTAATCATCGTCCCGTATGTCCTCGACGAAAGCTAGAAAGTTCACGTTTCCCTACGATCGTTTTATCCTCTGCGATACGGTTTAGGTTTTACTTGGACCTCTTCTCGTTGAGTCTCCTCGACCTCCTCTTGCAATGGTTTGCCTCCTCTGGAGCCGCCGAACCTACCGCGTCCCGATGACTTTGCTTCGCCCGCGCCGTTGCTCTTGTTACGACTGTGCGTGGTCGTCCTGCGAAATGGCGCAAACCATTGTTACGGTTGTTAAATCGAGCTTGTGGCTTGATAAAGGAATTCGCGTTGCTCTTAGTCAAGTTTACGTTACTTGGACTTGGGTGTCGTCGATTCCGTGGCAGTTTGAGTGGGCGAGGATTCGCGATGACCGGTGCTCGTTCCTCCTTGGCCTCCTCTTATTCTCTTGAGCGCGGCCAGCAGATCCTGATTCGACCTTGAAGGGGAACGTGCGCGTTTTATAAAAAGCGACAAGGCGGGATCTGGAAGCGAATTGGTCGGATCCGCGAAAGGGCGATTACCTGAAAGGTCTAACGCCCCCGCGAACTTTCTTGGACGATTCCGTGGTGGTGGTAGGGATTTCTTCCTGTTGCTCCTGGTTCTCCTCGAGATCCTCCTCGTCGTCGACCTCTTCCTCGAGCTCCTCCGATCGCTCGATCGGCTTCGGTGGCGCGGTGGTCGACTGTACGGACTGCGTTACACGGACGAACGTGATATTTCCAACGACATTTGTTTCAAGATAACAAGATAAGAGGATGAGAGACTCACGGTTGTCGGTGCCGCGGCTGATTTCCTCCCAGCAGCAACGTTCACTCGGCCACGCGAAGACAATAGCCCTCCTAGTCGAGCGGGGTTGGATCTAGCCGGTGCCGGTGTGGCGATCGGAGCCGCCGGTTGTTCTTCCTCGTAGTCGTATTCCTCTTCCGCCGATCTGACCGCAGCTACCAGACAGGTGATCGCCACCAATCTGTAAACGATCGCGCGAGAGGAGATAATAAATTACTTTCGCCCAGGATCATCGTCTTCGGCGTTGCGTTATTACGTTAACATCGGATCGGTGCAGACAGAACCGGCGTGCATCGGAGAACGATACTCGCCGCGTTCTATATCGCGTTGTCCCTGCGTATACCACCAGCTGGATTTTGACCTGTGACATTCACGTACGAAACTCACTTTCTCTGCACGGTTGGCTCGCGCAAACTCGCGTTGCTCCCCGAGGATTGGCCGTGCCGATACCACGATGGGACGGGAGTACGTGAGACGGCTGACAAATGTCACGAAAACTAGCCAAACGATCGATTTTACGGCAAGAAGAGTCGTCGGGTTTTCTTTTGCTTTCTCGTGCCGTTATTAGCAAGCCTCCCTATAGCCGTCCTGACGCAATTTCATCGGTTCGTCTGGCAACCGCAGTCACGATTATGACATAACGTCACGGTTCTACGTTCTACGCGTTCTTTGTTTAAAGAAACGGGGAAACGAACAGAAAACGAATAGAAAAGATACGATGTAATCCGCGAACGATTATTTATCCCGAACCATTTTCCGTTCAATCTAGGGGAAATTGGAAAAGTTTACTGGTTGCTCTTCAAACCTGTTGCGTAACTAGCTACGGTTACTGCCGATTAGATCGATTCTCCTCCACCACGGTTTTGGAACGTTTACAGTTCTGAAAACCGTGGCTCGTCGTTGGACGCGTCTCGAACCGATTTCCTTGCTCGAGACGAGATCGAGCGCTCTTAGCAGATAAATGTTTTTGCATAACGCTCGTTTCGATCGGTATATCCTGCCCGTTACTCGTTCCGGCCGCGTTTACCTAGCGCGTTCGCGACCGGTTGGCTCTTTCCTTCTTTCGAGTCGCGCACTCGCGAATCGGTAGAAATTCGCGCGAACCTGTTAACCACCGTTCGATCGAACGTGCCACGGTTACTCCCGACGATAAATCGCGTAGGGACCTTTCGTTCGCGTACGTGGCCACGGTTGGCCTTGATGCGAACCTTTCGAGGCAGAATGCTACGGCAGGTATGCAGCAGGAGCTCCCGAAAGGAGCAAAAGCTAGATAACGATTCGCCGGGAAAATTCGCGAAACATGGGTCGTGTGAGAACCGCGGAAAACCGCAAAAAAAAGAAGAGAAAAGAATGAAAAAAACCGGACAGGTAAAGCGCGGTGAAATATACTTACGCGAGTATTAGGAGCTTCATGGCGTGTGTTGAAAAAGACGAAAAGTTGGTTGCGGAAGCCTGCCCTTTTGCGCCTGCAGCGTGGAAACGTGGATCGGCCGACTGTTACCACGGGCGCGAAACCGCGAAGAATGAATATCGAGCGTCGTAGAGGGAACCGAAAGCACACCACTGTAATCGCGGAGGCTGTGTACTTTGGAGTGTCGAGTCGAGTTTCCCCTTCTCTCTATATATATATATATGTCACTCTCTCTCACTCTCACTCCGCCAGCAACCATTGGTACCCTGAACCCATCCACCTATCGTACCTGCACGCGATATCCACGCCATTGTTTCCGTGGATATTCATCCTATCTACGCATACCTATTCCGATCGGTGAATCCTTTCCGTATCTCGCAATTACCCTATCTACCCGCCTAGGTATATATATATGTATATAGGTACGCGATGTCTGTTTTTGGTATCGCAATCTCTCTCCAAAATAATCTCTTCAGCTTCTCTCCACCACAGGGGGACGATCCATCGATAGGATCGCACCGGACAGCGATATCGTTTCGATTGTCCCCTGAGAAACGAACGAATCGTTTCGCTTAGGACGTGTTTTATAGCTAGATCGACCGTAAGCAGTGAAAGTGAACGATACGAACCTCGTATTATGTATACGATCCGTCTGTAGGCTTGGAATATCAGCAGAAACCCTGCTGTTGTTGTACTACCTTTTATTCCTTTTGTTTCTAAAGGAGAGAGAGAGAGAGAGAGAGAGAGAGAGAGAGAGAGAGAGAGAGAGAGAGATGAGAGAGAGAGAGAGAGAGAGAAACATTCTGGTTTGGCCGAATAATCGTATTTTGCGCTATAAAACAGTTGGCATGTTTCTTTATAGAAAGCAACTTGGGTATTCCAACACATGCACAGGTGCGTGCATACGTGCATAGATAGGTAGGTAGGTTCCGTCTTATATTGTTCTCCAGGCAGGACGATTATCCTTGAAATTCCATCGCTTGGTTATTTGCTCGAAGAGGGTAAAACTGACCGGCAGGAAAAAGGTATCAAGATGGAAAAACCTTGGTTGTTCGATCGGTGCCGCGGTGACTAAATACGTACCAAACGCGAGCGTGCGACGTGGTGGCAAAGGACATCGAACGAAACGATTCGTGGTTACATATGGTTACTTGGTTCGAGCAAAGTAATCAGCGTTGGCCTTCTTTCGGTTACCGGGAACAAGAGAGCGGGAGAAACGGAGAGAGGTAGAGAATCTTGTTTTTTAGTCGGTGGATAAAATCAATCCCAGACGGATCGCTGTTCGAACTCTTCTTCTCAGCAGCGGGAAAGATATGCGTTGAGAAAGATATGCAGAATCTTCCGTATAAATGTCAAGAGGTACGTAATACCGTGGCACGTTCCACGTTACATCCATCGTTGGTTACCCACCTTGAGTTGTTGTCGTAATCTTCTCCTTCTTTTCGAGTGCGTTCTGTTCTCTTTAAAGGATTTCAACTTTGCTCGAATCGAATGCGAAAAGTATTGGAAATTCCTTTCTAGAAATCGGTTGGGTTTACGACGAATCGTCCGACTCGCGCCGCCTGGCAAACCTTGTGCTGTCACCTGTCGGTAATGCTTGGCAACGTTCGAAACGAACGCAGATGCTACGGATTTACCAACGATCAAGTCGAGTAAAACGAAGCTTAGGAAGCATAGGTTGGTTGCTTTGTTTCTCGACTAAATTGACCCCTTTAAATATTTTAGGAATTGGGAAATATCGCTCCGTTAATTTTGAAGGACAACCTGGGGTTGTTTAACGTAATAACAGCAGACTGTTCCGAACTGTTTGTAGCCGTGCACGTTTCTTTATCGAAACGTAATTAAGTCGAGGGGAACGTGGAAGGAGAGCGGTGGATGGATAAACGGCGGGAAAAGGTAAGTTAAAGTTTGTATTCGGTTTCTGCCGAGCGGTAGCGCCATATCCGGTGTAGTAGCCCGAGAGGGAACTAAAGGAGCTTGTCGAGACTTGGGGCTTGTCTGTCACTTGTTGCATCGTCGTTGGCCCGACGCTCGTTCACTCTCGGACCCGGCGCGTGTTCTTTTCGGTCTGCTCTCTTGCGACCTATCGTTTGCCACGTTTTTTCCACCTCTCTGCGTTCTTTATTAATACTTTATTCCGCCGGCTCGTTTTTCGATCTATCGCCGCTAATGGTGTGAATCAATCGCGAGAGCAACTACGTAGACGTAAGAAGAAGAACAAGAAGAAGAAAAAGAAGAGATCGAGGAGCGAGTTGTCAGTGTCGCGTGTATTTTTTCATCCATGCATTCTCGGAAGTATTTGCGCGCAACGCGATCATTGGTCATCATGGTGAGTAAAAAGAGCGAGATCGCGTAGCGGAAAAGGAAGAGCGGTAGTATTTAGAAACGATCGGAATCGCTTTGTACGTTTTTCACCTGGTTAGTTCAATTGTTCGCAGTGGCGGGTAATTTCAAATCGGTCGAATATTGAATAACGAGGCGATGCGGTTAGAAAAATTGATCACGATCGATATCTCGACGGTTGCTTAGAGTTTATCGAATCTGGCGGCTTGATCCGTGAGGAGGAGAGAGACGCAATGGCTCCCATTATAGAATTTTTCATAGGGTAGATGGGATCGTGTTTTTTTTATTTTATCACGATTCCTACCACGTTATCGTCATTGACTCGGGGTTGCGTGCCTCAGTCTCCTGGCTCACGAGCACTGCTATACCTCTTTCTACGTGTATACTCTGGACGAGATGGACGCGGGGTACTACTCGCGTCCATTTCTCCGCTCAGCCTCTCTCTCACACACACACGCACGCACGCACACGGTTGAACTTTCTTTCTCTCTTTCATCCTCCGCCTCCTCCTCCTCCTCCTCCTCCTCCTCCTCCTCCTCCTTCAGCTCGTCTCGTTCGTTTAGCTCCGTCTCGTTCGCGCGTACCAGCGGTCTCTCGAAACCAGTTTTCAGCTGTCAGCGTCCAGTTTCTCGGTATGCGACTATTTTTCGTATCCCTGGTACTGTGGTGGAGGCGTTGCGCGAATGCATCACCAGGGTAACCCGGTGCGATCGAGTACGATCGAGTACGATCGGATTCGGTTCGTTTCGTTTCGAGGAGAAGAGAAACGAGAGATCGAAGGACGAGCGGTTCGCGCTCCGAGTAGGAGAGAGCTCGGTCACGGCTCGACCGAAATAATGTTCTCCCCTAACGCAAGGCGAAGGGCGCGCGTCTGGACGAAAATAGGCGTAACGATGGTTTACGTTCTCGAACTCGTTCATTCATAGAAGCGTTGATGGACGGGCCCGGGGTGTGTATAGAGGGCCGCGATTCAAGCGTCGAGGTTAAAATTCGTAGTAGGTACCCGAACCGTGTCTCGGACCGTTTTGTTTATCCCGGTCGGAGTCGGTCGGCTTCTCCTTGCTCTACGAAACCGAGTAGGTAGAGAGAGAGCGAGAGAGAGAGAGAGAGCAGACGGTCGTCGGAGGCGGATGATCAGGTAAAATCTGGTGGGACCCAAAAGAACCATAATCGGCAGGTATCGAGTACCTGCGTCCGTGCATCCCGGTGTGCATAGGGGGAAAGAATTTACTTAACTTTTCCAAGTTTGCTAAGCCGTTCGCTTATCGATCATTTCTCGAAATCCCCGTTGAAACGATCGCGATAGCGGAGGAACGCATCGTAATATTTCGTAGCTAGAGCGTAAAATCGTAGCAGCGTAACACGGCACTCGAGTTTGTTGCACAATCAGTTGTTTACCTTGCGGGTAATTCGCGGGAACTTGTATTCGGCAGTCGCTGTTAGGGTTGGAGTTCTGCCCGTCGAGGATGATAGAGGCGGGTATCGGTGTCGAGGTCGGGTGGTTTTATTCGCGCATTCGTATGCACCAAGGGCGTATCGATCGGTATCGGGCGTCCCGATAGTGGTAAGGTTGTATTATATTCGGCGGGCATTTGAGAGTCACTGCGGGGAACCGATCGGCCGCGATACGGGCGACGACGATGCGTCATAAGTAAATACGCGCGAGCCTGTGAGTGAGGTATATGAGTATACCTGTATAACTCTCTCGTTATCGGCGTTAACCGTGCTTTCTCGCCGGGATCAGTTCGCCGGAGAGCGAAACGAAGCGAAGCGTGTTCTCCGGTTGTCGTCGTCGCGCGAGTCTCCTCGCGTTCGCGATTACTTCGAAACCATTCTCTCTGTTCGTTATTCGCGGCCCGTCTTGCTTTTTCTCGCCTTCTATATCCCCCCACCTTCTATTTCGCTTGGTTTACGTTGCTTGCATTACGCGAACGAGTCGCATAGTCAGTCGGCACAGCGGAGGTATCGTTCACGCTGCGCCGCCTCGTCTCTCCTCTTTCCCTCTTCTTTTTTCTTCTTTCTCTCCTTTCTCTCGTTCTTCCTTTCATTTCTTTTCTTCTTTCCCTTCTCGATTCCTTTTTTTCATCATCGTCTCCTCGTCGGATCGTCATTGTCGCGGTCGTCGCTGTCGCGTCGCGTCCAGTGAATTTTGATTACCTCGTTGGCCAGAAAGTTGAAACATCGCTGCGGAGGACGAAAGGAATAGAGCTGCGTCGCGCGAGGCAAAGAAAGAGAGAGAGAGAGAGAGAGAGAGAGAGAGAGAGAGATAGTAAGTTGGACATGCAAGGATTCGATCGATCCCGATAGACCTGTCTCGATACGTACCTGCTGCCTAGGAAGGTATAGAAACGCGCGTTTGGCGTTTCGAAAGTTTCGACAGTGGAGGATGGTTATCGCGGTAGGTCTCCCCTCGCGTGGCAACGGTAACCGGTAATCGCGCGATTGCGCGTGGTAAAAAATTGTTGAAAAGATACCGATATTTTAGCTGTTTCGGTTTCGCAACGGAGGAATGCGTTGTCTCGTTTACGTAACCGCTCGAAATGGCGATTACTCGGGTAGGACGCGTCTGCCCCGGAGGTGAAGACGAGCGTTTGCATCCTGCAAACCGACGGTCGGCAATCCTCCTCCGATACTATCCGAGGACGATAATGATGATGGCGTAACGAGAGCCACGATAATTAACCGAGGTCGAGCCGCTGGTCTCGTTTCCGTTAATTGTCCCACCTCGGTTCGAAACGTTGTTGCTGTTTTCGGGTATTTCCTCGTTCGATCGTACGGAAAGGTTACGTCAGGTCCAGGTAGAAAAACGTTTACGTAATCGATGGTGATCGTAAACCGATAGCCACGATCGTATTAACGTAATATCTCCGACAGGGAGAGCAATACGGATCGCGTTTCTCCGTTCCGTTCGTGTTGGTGGATCGTCGTGGCCCCTGACCCAGCTCCGTTCCTCGAGATGGTCCGAGACGGTGGCATCCCGGCTCGGATGCCGCGAGCAATCGTTTACCCGGTCGTTGCTCTTGGTCTGGTCTGGTCTGGTCGCGTCGCGTCGCGCGACTCCGAAACGCCTGACGTAATTCGCGTTCGCCACGAGGCGAGGGCAATTGGCGAGCCGAGAAATTGTAGAGGCATTCTTTCGCGCGGTAGTCACGTAACACGGTGACCGGGAACGTAAACGTACGACCGGAGAGATCGGTCTCCCGTAACGCGCGAAGGTAACGCGATACGGGCGAACCGCGCGAACCGCGCGAACCGCGACCGACGTTATCCTGGCGCCGGTAAACTCATTCGAACGTGGTGTTCAATTTTAGGCGGTGTCCAGCTGCGCTTCGTGGAAACGAAAGGATGGAGGCGGCGGAGGAAGCCGGCGATAACAACCCGTCGAGTAAGGACGAACGAGACGAGCAGCGGCAAGAGCAAGGAAAGGGATTGGTACGAGTTCTCTCGGTAGAGAAGGTAACCGTGGAAAAAATCGTGTTGGAGTCGTCGAGCGGAACGCGGCAAGTATTGCTGACGAAAAATGAGAGCCGCCGAAAGGTAGCGATAAACTCGGAGACGGAACGAAGCCGGTCGTCCACTTCGGAGACGGGAGTTGCCGGATCGAAGAAATCGCAAACAACCAGAGGGAAGCGGATAAAACCGATCAAATTGATAAAGAACCGTTCGATCGGTGGTATCGTAGTCGGTGGCGGGATCGCGAATGCGAGAAACGCGAGCGATCGCGAAGTGCAGAAGGACGGAAGCGGGAAGAAGAAGGGTGGCGGCGAGGTTGCCGAAAAGTTGAACGCGAAGAATCGTTTGGAGAGGAGCGAATCGAACATCGAGGTGTTGCAGAGAAACTTAAACACGAAAATCGGGGCGAACACGGCTCGGAGGTACAAGGAGAAGCTGTTGGAATTGCGGGAGAGCCGGGGGCTAAAGTTGGCCGCGATCGTAGACCCGAACGCGAACGAGAGCATCGCGGCGGTCGGGAAGGTCGCGTTCGACGAGGAGTTCCTTCAGAAGCATAACCTCGACAGGAGGCTGAAGATCGAGGAGTACGAGGTGCCGCGGGGCGATCGCGAGCACTCGGACGAGACGAGGAGAACCGCCGCGGGAGCCGGTTACAGCGAGAAAGTGCTCGAGGTGGAGAAGCGGTGGTCCGGAGAGTTTCTGAGGGATCAGTTGTTGGACCGGCACTCCTCGGAATCGTCCAAGTCCTCGTACGTGGAGGAACGCGAGAGCGTCTCCTCGCGGGAGAGCGTCGGCGAGGTGTACGGCTCGGAAACGTTACCCCTCGTCGGACACGACGAACGGGAACGGACGAGACGGAGACCGGAATCGTCACCGATTTCGATCGATCTTGTTCGGTTAGGCGACGAAAGCTCGGAGGAGATCCTCGCGGACAGCACGGTGAGCACCGTCGATTCCGACTCGTGTCTCGAGGATAGAATCAAATCGCTCGACGAGTACATCGAGGCGCGGGTTCGGCAGGAGGGTGATGACGAGGGTGATGAGAACCGCCGGGATGAGGAGGGGGAGGAGGAGGAGAAGGGGCTGGTCGATCAACGAAAGAGCTTGAGCCACGACGAGTCGATAGATCGTACGCGGATAGTAGACGGATACGCGAATTTGATACGTGAATTCACGATGGAGCCGGGATCATCCTCGCGCGCGAAGAAGGAGGAGAAGCAGCAAAAGAGGAAGCTCGGACTGCGTCGTTTGTTACCGGGTTTCTTCTCGCCGAAGGACTCGCGGAAGGAGTACAACAAGAAGAAGGAGGGCAAGGAGAGGAAGAGGCCGGACGATCGACACTTCGCGCGACATCAACAGAATGGAAACTACACGAGATCTCCGGACACGATGAATCTGAACGAGGATATCAAGAGGAACGTGAAACTGGACAACAGTTTGAACGGGTCGATAATCGAGGAGAGATTGGACGAGATTAAACGGGAATTGTTCCCGGAGCAGGGGCCGATCACCAGCACTCCGGATCATCTGGCGCGGGAGGAGGATCCCGGGGTTTTGCGCGAGCACCGGTCCGGACCACCGAGATCGTACACGACCGACTCGAGCTTGAGCTCGATCGCGCCGGACGATAGATGGAACGAGAGGAACGCGCAGCTTGGAATATCGCCGGACATCGGCAAGTTCGAGCAGAGACAGAAGCGCGAGGCGTTCGAGCAGATGCGGGAGTACGGGCAACCGCTCGAGCGCAAGCACAGTCTGCAGGAGCCGAATCAGCCGGGCCGATCCGGGTTTTTTCTTAGGAACCACGGCCTCTCGGGCAGAATCTCGGCACCGCCGAGCGAAAGATACCTCGTGCGGCCCAGGCCGATACATCCGATCGACAGGCCGTTGCCGGCGATCCCCCATTCCCGAACCGACCTCTCCGCCTACCTGCCGGACCGGGAGGAGAAGGAACGACCACGGCGACGACGAATCGACGATGGATACGATCGGATCGAATCGAGCAAGAGTCCGATGTACCGAATACCGAGCGGACACGGATTATACGAGAACGACGAATCCTCCTGCGGTCTGATCCTCAAGTCGGTTTCGGCCCAGGTCAAGATCACCCGGCAGCCGATAGTGAATCAGAACGTTAGGGCGCCCCTGCTCGGACGATCGCCCAAGTATCTGTCCTCCTGCTCGAGCCAAAAGTACGGGGACTATGGCGATTCGACGAGTTGCACGGTGAACGCCAGTCAGAAGAGTCCGAATCAGTTCTCCCCGTGCAGCTCGAAAACCAGCGGCGAGTACTATCCGCACTCGCCCCGCGACGCCGGATCTCCCAACGGCCGCGGCGGAACCGCGATCTACGAGAACGAGCACACGGGCACGGGCGAGCGCATTTACGACGAGACACCGTCCTCGCCGTGCCCGTGCGACGAGGAGGCCTCCAACTCGAACCGGCTCGAGACCGAGGATTCCCTGGACAAGAGGGCCAAGACTCCCGCCTCGCCGAGAGAGAACCCCGCTGCTACAGCCGCGCCATCGCCTCGAGGCAAGTCGATCTCTCCTCTCTTCGGCTCGCGGCCAACGTTGCCGCGGGCTTCTAGAAAAGCCCAACCGAACGAGCAGATCCTGATCGCCTCCCCGAAGAGAGAGATCGCCGCGGCGTACGAAACGCGAATAATACCGCCGCGGCCTTCGAACGAGACGACGAGACGTTGCGCCGGCGAGTCGCCGGTGCGCATCACCGATTGCGCCCAAGATTCGACCGGAAATCGAGCTCCCACCGCCGCGACTACCGCAACTCCGCTCACCCCCCCGTCGAAACTCAGCCCGGGTCAGGGACCGGCCGGTTCGGAGATACCACGTCCCGAGCCCGTCTACGGTCATCGAAGCCAACCCGACCTTTCGAACCATCGAAAAGTTGCCCCCTCGCCGGATGGGACGTGCCTGCAACCACCGGGTTACGACGACAGGGTAGCCTGGGTTCAAGCGCGAGCATCTTCTCCTCCCTCGACGAGTCCGAGGCAGCAGCGGGGACCGTGCAATCGTCCGACCGACCTATCGATCGCGGATAATCGACATCGTCAAGTTCACCGTTCTCGAAATCAGCTTGGTCAAGAACAACGGACTCCTCCCCCTCCCCCTCCCCCTCCCCCTCCTCCTCCTCCACCTCCGCCACCGCCGCCTCCTCCACCACCGCCTCCTCCTCCCGCGTTGTCCCCATCTTGTTCCGTTCCTCTTCTTCTCCGAGCACCCGAGGAAAGCGCGTACGTTCAAAGAATCTGCGAATCGATGTACGGGCAACGCGGGGCTTTGTCGCCGTCGAAGCAAGAGACGCGACAGCACCTCGAGGCGTACTACTGGCAGCAGAAAGCACTGGAGGCGCACAGAAAGTCCCTCGCTTGCCCGGTGAACGCCAACTTGAGACAGATGGGGCGAAAAATTGATTTACCGGAGGTCAGGGAGGCCGTCTATTGGCAGCAGCTGAAAAAACTGGACGAGGAGCAACAGCGGCGTATTTACGAGGAGAATCTAATGGAAGATTGTAGGTCGGCGGCGCGTCGGAACGGAGAATCGGGGAAGAATTCGATGCCCACGGGAAAGCCACCGTTGATGCAGAGTCAGAAGGGTCAGAATCAGCCGGTTCTGATCGTTCGTCCGCAACAGGCGATCCGCGAACGCCGAGAGACGGTAACGACGCCGCCTTGCAAGCCTCTCGAGTCGAGTAGACAGGAAGCGCAGAGGAGACCTAAGAGCGCGTCCCCTCACTTAAATCGGGGCGAGCCGCAATCGGTGCCACGGAAACTGGACGTTTCCTCGATTCACCTCGAGGAAGAGGAGACCGAGAGCCTGGTCGGTGCTGGGAAAACCGCGGCATCGCTCCCTCCGGCGCCTCCTCCTCCGCCGATATTCAAGAGGGGTAGCTTGATAGGCGGAGAATCGGTCGAGTACGTCACCGGCGGTGGCGCGAAGAGAGTCAGCTTTTCGAATCAATCGGCCGCCCCCGGGCAGGATTTGCACACCGGAAGCTGGCCGACGAAGCACGGCACCGCACCGGAACCACCGACCAGGAGACATCGTAGCGAGGACAGCGTTTCCGACACCGACTCGGTCTTTCTCCATCGAGAACAACGGGATCTTTCGAGTCAGTGCCGTGCGACCGATACGACCACGGAATACGACGCCGACAGACCCCTACCGCCTCTGCCTAACGCTACCAACGGCACGCGATCTGCGAGGCCTGCGAGGAGTTCGGCGTTGCCCGACCCCCGACGAGCCGTCAGCCCGCACCGAGTATATCGCCAGAAAGGTAAGCGAATCGACTATCGTTTCTCCTAATATTGCAATTATCGTTGCCGCGCCGAAACTCGATCGGATGTTCGGTTACTCGACACGCCGTTCGATGTGTATGCGAATCGAAGAGTTTCGCGGTAGCGGATTCGAGTGGTAGTTATAGAGTATCGAGTGGCGATACTCGAGTGCCCGGGACACGCGCGCCAAAATTGACGCGCGATCGGATGCGATCGGATAAGCGATCGGATAAGATAAACGAACGAAGGCGAGTGAACGGGTGGTGCCGGTGCGTTTCGATACCGGTCGGGGATCGTAGGAGGTAGCGGGAAACGGTCGAATGTTTTCCGTCCGGTGTGTAGCGGTGGTGGTAGCATTTGGGAGGACGTAGCGGGTGTCCGGGATCGATCCCCGACTCCATATTCCCGTGACGTCACGCGGCGGGAAGCTGCGATGGGTTGATGGTTGCGTAGGAGTAGTGGAAGAGAGAGCGAGAAGGGGGGTGGCGCGGGTTGAGGGAAGTTGAGGTGGTGCGCGCGAGAGTAAGAAGGGTGTGCAGTGCCGGGACTCGGCCAGATCCCGGCGAGGACGTTTTCGATGACGGTGTGCCGACGGCTGCCGTTGCTGTTGATTTGCTACCGGCGTTTACGTATCTTGCGAAGCGACGCGCAGAGGTAGTGGTCGTCGCGATAGTGACAGTAACGGTGCTGGCGGTGGTGGTGGTGGTGGCGGCGGCGGCGGCGGCGGCGACGGCGACGGCGGCGGCGGTGAGCGGTCGTGTTGGAGGTGACGACGACGACGTCGACGACGACGATGACGACGATGCCGGTGCCGGTTGCGGTTGCATCTTATTTATCACGGTCCGGAATTTTGAAGCTCGAGGTTTCTTCGCGAAGGATAAGATCGATCGCGACCTTCGAGGTCGCGTGTTCGCAGGGATGCTAGTCGGTCGTCGGAGGACGATCGGAACGGGTTGTCCGATGAATCGAGAGAGGCTTGTCTTCTGCCTGCGCGTTTCGCTACTATCGGTCACCGATTCGCCGGGGACAACCTGAAGAAGCTGCCGACTGGGAGAACGGCTAACTCGATGACGAACGCCTTCGAACGAAGAAAGGTGATGACGCCGGTGAAGCCGATCGAACGATCGCCGATTCGGTTTCGAGTGAAACCAGCATCGAGTGTGAAGCGGTAGTGCTCTTTCGGTCTCTGCCTATATATCTGCCGGTTGATAGTGACGAGCTGCGAGTCTATCGATTTTGACCACCGCATCGGCGGAAACATGAGCAGAATACATTTCGTGATATTTCTGGTCTTCTTCCTGCTGATCGTATTTTTTTCTCTTCTTCTCTTTTCGTTCTTCTTTCGAGTGATACTTTAAGTAACTTTCGAAGCGCTATCGAAGCGGGCTAGAGACTCGCCGCGCCCTTCCTTCCACGGTCATCCATCTGTTTCATCGTTGGTTACGATCGAGTCCTCTCGTTACGGTGGTTGTTTCGAAACGAGTCGAACTCTAGAGAGGAGTGTCGGCGTTCGTTTGACCCAGTGATCCGGTTCGGTCTCGCGGGTACGCGCACACCCCTTGCGAACTGTGAAGCTCACCGGCGAAAAGGTCCGAAAGATGGCGGCCGGAACGTCGCGACGGTTGTTGCGATCGTTCTCGCCGGCACCGGTATCGTCTGGTAACACGTAATTTACACGTAGTCGCGCTTAACACCTCCTCGAAAGAACGACGATCCTCTTCCGTGGTCTCGAGGTGATGCGCGAGACGAGGGAACAACGCCGAGGACGAGGACGACGACGACGACGTCGACGACGACGACGATGACGATTACTACGACGACGATGATGAGACCGCGCGAAAGCGAGGAAATCGGTGCGCGATCGCGCGAATCCGGGCAGTGACGCAGTGACGCAATCGAGGCCGTGCGACGTCTCTTCGAATGACACGTTCCGATCTACCTTCGTCACGGCCGTGCTAAACAGTTTGCGGAACATGTTGATGCGTTGGAAGAGCAAAGACAAGAGCTCCGGGAAAAGCTCGACCGCCGGCCCCAGCCTCGGCAAGAAGAAACGCAAGTTCGGCAGAGAAGGTAAGCCTTCATTTGCTCTTCTCCCGCGAGGACAGCATCGATTTTCGATTCACCTCTGTCCGTTCGACGTACGCGACAACGGATAACGATAGGCGGACGATCTTCTCCCCGCGATAGCGGAAAGAGCGATAAAACGATTCGACTCGATCAAGTAATTGATCACGCTCCGTCGACTCAACGCGAGGCAGATAGTTTTGTTTGCAGTTGCGCGAAGAAAAAACCCGTTGGGTAGGTCTCCGCTATCTGCTGGCGCGATAAGCGACGCGTAAGCCGCATCTCTGAAAATAACCGAAGGTGAGAGGATGAACGAACCTACGAGGTGATAGAGCGTGCATTTCAGGGTGCAGGTTGACAGCGAGAATGGAGAGCGAGCGGCTACACCCTTTGACGGTTCCTCGACGCTTGCGCGCAGGTTGCATATCGCAGCACCCGTTCCTTCCTCCTTCTTTGCACCTCGCGAACCTGCCGTGCCCCGTGCCGTGCTACGATCTTTCGTTTTCTTCTCATCTCGTCCTAGACACGTTTCTTCTTTTTTTTCTTCGTAGCTTCGTCGTGGTCCTCTTCTCTTCTCGTTTGTTCTCTTTTCTCTCGGCTAGTGTACACGCATACACCTTGTGAACGCGAGGGTGGTTACGATAACACCGCTACCTGGTATTATCGGTAGCAGGTTTGCTAGCAGCAGCGACGACGACGACGACGACGACGACGACGACGACGACGGCGGCGGAGGTGGCGGCGGCGGCGGCGGCGATAGTGGAGGCGGCGGTGGCGGCGGTGGCGGCAGCAGTACAGCCTCCGCTCGGCCAATCTGTCCCACCCTCTCGCCTGCCGGCAGTGCTGCTCCTGCCGAGAACAGTTACGTCGCATCGTTCTCTCGCGTAAGATCGTTATCGTGGGACGATATTTGATCCGAGTGATTCGACTCGTCGATCCTCGATAAACGTAGAGGGGGCGAGAGGGGCACGGTTACGAGCCGAATTGCGAACAGAGGCAAGAAGTTGGCGCGGGAGGATGCTCGCGCGAACAAGATATTGTTCGAGTGTTCGGAGAGTACGTAACCGACGCCGTGGAAATCTCGGGGTGCGTGCTCCTTGAGACCGAGGAAGGTGTAACCCCGAAGCGCGCCACTCGCATCTACAGCTCGATTCGTACGTTCGAACCACACTCGCCGACTACGCAACCAACGGCTGATCCTCGTTTTAACGTCGAATCGTTGCTTTACGCGCATCCACGGAGATGCGTATATTCGTCTGGAGGCATTGCGTGTCGTTGGACGGTAAGGAAGCGACGCTCTACACTTGTCATACCCGTTGTTTTACCCAATAATGGCTTACGTAGCGTCGTATAGAAATGTATTCGTAGTGATTCGAGTTCGAAGATAGAGTTCGATGGAGCCATTATTGCGCAAAACTACTCCCTCTCTCTCTCTCTCTCTCTCTTTTTCTACCCCTCTATCCATTTGCACCCTCCGAGATGTTTCCTCTTCGCGTTCGAAATTTTCCGAGAGAGAACGCGTCGGGGGTAAACGGGATCATCTTCTCGTCTACGGGTTACTTTATTTTATGCTGGTGGGTATGCACCGCGCGCACCACCCACGGCGCCCTCGGTACCCTCGACGATGGTATGCAGGAGTGGCAGTAGTTACTTTACGACAACGACCGAAGAACGGAGAGATGCACTTTGCGTTTACTGTGCAGGTAAACGGCCATTTGTAGTAGACGTCGCGCTGCATCCTGCTGACCCAGTTATCGCGCGCGAACTTGGACCGTGACGCGGCAGGAGGCAAAGATCGAAACGCAACCCCGTCGAACGGTCGAAACTGTGCTCCACTTCTGACCTCCATTTCTCGATCCTTCGAACATTTTTCAATCTAGGGAAAGCTGTCGTCGGGACAGGTTCCGTTTTACGATGATTACGTCCTGGCTCGATTACGATCGATCGATCGGCATCAATCTTTTCGATGAGTTCGAGTCGTCGTTGAAACGTAACGTAAGTCTCGAAACGACCGAGCGGTTCGTTCGATCGAGTCGCGAGGTTTGTACGCGCCACGTGTATCTATTTACATCGTATCAATTGGTACGAGCTCTACTACTTTTCATTCCCGTTTCGTTTCATCAGCCAACCATCGCCCCCGTTTTGTTCGATAATTCTATATGAAATTATCGAGGATAACAGCGGTGTCGACTCGACGTAGTAGAGTTTGGATCGTTGATTCTCGAAAAGAAAGTAAATAGAGCTCGTTTCTCGGCATCATTGATATTACATTGGATCGGTAGAACATTTCTAGGTAGAAACCCTAGGGAGTATAGGTATATAGGAGCGTAGAACCTGGTTGTACGTAGATACGCGCGTACTTACGCGAGCGAAATAGGTCGAGCGCCCTGTGAACTTGCGACCTGCCGGTAACTTTGTTTCAAAGTAAATCATTCCAGTTTAGCCTATTTACTCGGCAGCTATATACGGCGACACCTTTTTCGATTGGTCCGGCAATCAGTCGAGGAGGAGAAGAAGCATGAAAAATGCTAGATGCATCGAATGCGTTCTTCGGGGGGCACTATCGTGTGTTGGGCGGAGGAGGATGGAGGAGGGGGGTGGGTCGGTGACTCTGGTAGGGTTTAGGGGAGGGGGTCAGGCCGAGGTCGGGGTCGGGGCTGTGGGGCAGGAGAGATGAGGAAGGACCGCACCCACCCCGGTTTATCGACCGGGTTACACCCTTAGCCGGCGTTCTCGCAAATTCTCCTCTTTACTTACCTTTTCCTTTGCGCCTGCTTTCTTTTCCCTCCTCGCCGTTTATTTTTCTTTTTCCTTCTTTTCATTTTTCCCTCGCTGGCTGCACGCGCGAGGACGCGCGAAACAACGTAAAACGAAAGACTCGACAAATAATTGACTGTGAAACTGGGTTACGGGCAGTCTGCGAATCGATCGCGTTTCTCGCGGATAGAAGGAACAACTCGAAAAGTATACTTTTTTTTACATAGAGGAAGACAGGGGATTTTCGGATCCTTCAGTCTCGGACGCGGTTCGCGGAAGTCACCGAGCCGTAGCCGTCGAATTCGACGCTGTTGGATCCGTGCCAGGGTTACCCCCCAAAGTTCTTTCGTCTCGTTCCCGTGTCGTTCAGGGGCCGACGAGAGAAGGACGAGAATGTCTGAAGTGGGAAAACGTCACGTTCGGAGCATCCTCTTTTGTTTGGCTTCGAATTTCGCGGCTACCAGAAACGTATCGAGGTTGTTCGAAGCGAGGGTGAAACGATGAAGGCGAAGAGGGAGAAACGACGGTCCCCATTCTGACTTTGACCCTCGAAGCGGTTAACTAGGAGGCCAATTGAATGAGGAGGACGGAGGAGATCATTCGGAAGAGCGGTGAATAGAAAAGACGTACGTGGAGGAACACGGAGGGTGACTGCGATTAGTGGCAGAGGAGGAACATGTTGGAACGAAATGGCAGGAAACAGCATGGCGAGAACCGTGAAAGAGTGTAGCATGGAGAGAGGAGAGAGGAGAGCGATGCTACGTGGGAGGGGGGCGGAGAGAGGAGGGAAAGGGTTCGCGGTGCAAGCTTGTAGGGAGCGTCAGTGTCAGTGTGCATGCGGACGGCGCGCTGCGCGGCGCGGCGTGGCGAGGCGAGGCGAGGCGAGGCGAGGGAGCCCGCGTCACGTTCCCGCACGCGATTTCGAAATATCGAAAGTTTCATTTATCGAGCGATCGTAAAGTGATTCGTTCGAGCGACCTCTGATCTCTCCGCTCTCGCGGACGAAATCGTCGCGGATGTTGGAAAATACGCGACGAGTCGGTCCAGAACAGGTTCTGCACTCGCGGCTCCGCCTTTCGTCTCTTCCGCCGACGTCTCTGCCAGCTTTTCTCCCTTCCATTCGGACCGCGATGTACACAGATTCTGTTAAATCGCGCGTGCATCCGGCCAACGTTCCTTCTGCGCGGCATTGCGTGCGTATCCGTCTCCTCCGATGGTAGGCTGCGTATCGTAAAATCGCGTATCACCTAGACCCGCATTAGGGTTAAACACAGTGGCGTGTGTCCTTGACCCAACGTAGGCGTATCCGCTATCATCTATATAGAGTGATATCTGTTTGCCTTCTGTCATCGACGATAGTGACCGACGAGTGTAGACCGTGACAGTTGAGACGAGTGGTCAGAGTGTGTGTACGCATACTACGCTGTATTATATTTTGGGCGATCGATCGGCGATCCGGCAATTTTTACTCTGGACATTTGCCCGGACGCGAGGATGATCGTGTTAAAAATAAATGGTATCTTTGTCGGGGAATAGCGATACTACGGGAGGATACGATTGTCCTTGACCCGTGGCAAGCGCGTTCGGGTGGACGCGAACCAGATGGACGCGTGTTTCCTTCACGCTCCAAAAGTTGATTCGCATAAAAAAAGAACGCGGATAAAAATATAGGGAGTGGTAGAGTCGTTTCCTTAACCGAGCGTGCGATTACCCCCTTCGAAAGAGTATTATGCCAGCATCGAAATCGTGGAAATACCTATAAATGTTGGCTCGTGCCACTCGCGAGCGACGCAGTGTTGTTAATTACTGTCGTCGCCGTCGCCGCCGCCGCCGCCGCCGCCGCCGCCGCCGCGTTTCTCCCGTCGTTCATGCCTCGATACCAGACGGAAAGTAGAGATCGTTTTAGACCGGGAGGTTGGTGAAATGTGGAAAAAAGCAGAGGGAAGAAGAAGTAGAAGAAAAGGAAAAGAGGGAGATAAAACAGGTAGGGAAAAGGAAGGGAGGGGAAGGGAAGGGAAGAAACGGCGAGACACCCCTTTCGAACGTACGTATAAAAAGAGTCGCGCGTTGCGCGTCTACGGACGCAATCGACACGCTTGCCAAAGAGAGCGGAAAACGAAAGCTTTTTCGTCCTGCGAGATGTACCGTGTGTATCGCTCTTGTGTATATATTTTCGACTTGGAGCAACGATCTCGCGATACGTATATAGGCGATAGATAGTGTATCGAGTGGCTCTGACGATTCGTAACATTCGTTGGGGGGGGGGGGGGGGGCTCCCTCTTTTCGTCTTGCGCATTCACCGGCGTTAACGATCTCTTCTAAACTACTCGTAGGCTCGTGAAGTGCTACGGCGCGTCGCGAAGGTAAAAAGAATCGTAGCGTCTCGGACAAGAACGAGAAAGAACGGCAGCCAGCAAGCGGACCGGTCTCGTTTCATTCTCCTCTTATCGTTTCTTCTCTGTCGTTCCTTCTTCCTTCTTCCTCGGTTGTCCGTGCGTTGCCCATCGGAAATTTGCTGCGGAGCTGATCCGATTGGTAATTCAGAGTAGAGACGAATCGAATTAAATTTCGCGAACGTCTCGTTAGCTTCGCGGGAAAAGGAACGAGAGACATTTGGACGGTCCAGGAGATAACGAATAAGAGCGTCGTAGAGAGAAGTGGCGAGAGAAGGAGTCGACAACGAAGTTAAGTCTCTAATTATCCAACGTCTCGAGCGTCATCGTGGTACGACGATGCGGAGGCGTCGCGAAACACACCCATCGTATAAATAATTGTAAAAAGATTGAAAAGATTGGACGTCAGAGGCTAGCTACCGTAAGACGTTAGGCATCGCGTTGCGTCAGAGATGGGATTTTTCAGATTGTATGCATGCTAGAACGCACGCTGCATAGGTTGCACGCAGACCGCAAGGTGTAACAGCGGCACGGATTGATAACATCCTGCTCGATCGGTTTGTTCGTCCAAGTACGAGTTACCGAGTAATCGGATATTACGATTCTGCTTTCGAGATCTCGCGTAACGCTAAACCGGCGAGCGATACCGCGGCTAATCCCGCGTTCGGTTAATTACCGTCCTCGCAGTCGGCTGAATACGCCTGGACGAGACGTTCGTTGTGTCACCTACTCTGTATGTACAGCGCCGATCGATTACTCCCTCTCGTTTCAACGTTTTCAACCGATCCGTTATTAGTCCGTAATGAACGTTATTAACGAGGAAACGCGCGTTCGCGGTAATTGCCTGCCCGATGAAACCGTACGACGCGGATACGATATCGCACTCGCGATCCATCGAGAAACTCGGTCAGTTTTTTCAACGACTTTGACAACCTTTAAGCCTCTTAACCGAGTCGAACGCACCAACAAAATCGCTGATTCGAATTGCGACCAAGGAAGTTGTAAAATCTGGAAAAGAGAGAGAAAAAGTTCGGTACAATAATAGGGCAACGCGAATTAAAGGGCAACGAACGGTGTTCGGAACGGCGGGTAGAATGGACGGACACGCGCTTAACCTAGTTTCAAGACGAATTTCGGTCGGTCGTTTATGGAAATCCCGCGTAGTTGCGCGAATTCCAGGAACCGAATTACATCGAATTTGAGGTGGCGGGAGCACGCGCGTCATCGCCACCCTCCGCCCACTGGCAGCCGCCCCCATTAGTCCGCAAAATGCCTCCCGCGTAATTGCGAATTGCCATCGTTGCGTTCGACGATCGATTCGCCGTTCTTCCTCCGCTGAGCACCGGGTTACCAGTTCGTTTCGCCTCTGACAACGTTCCACTCTCGCTTCGATACGACCCGACCTGATATTTCTTAATTTCCCTTATCCCTCTCTGTCTCGATTTAACCGTACTCTCGTCTTTCTCCCTGTTCTCTGCACGCGTTCTACCCCATTCGTCGATATCGAAATGAATCTCGGTGGCTTTGCCTTCGCCCTTTTGCGTCCGTTTCTGCGGTTACGCGCCCGTGCCCTCGCTACAGAGAGAGAGAGAGAGAGAGAGAGAGAGAGAGAGAGAGAGAGAGAGAGAGAGAGAGAGAGAGGAAGAGACGATTAATTTTACGTTTGAAATAGCGCGCGGCTGGGGTCGTTGATCGATTTTAGTTGCTCGAACGGACGGCAGGGGGCGGTGGTATCGTAGCGAGAAAAAACGCGTGCCGAAACGATAAACATCATTTTCCATCAACGATTCGAGCGGATTTCAAGGGTTGCCGAGTGTGTTGTTCGCGATAGTGTGCTCCTGAAGAGAATCGAGGCGAGCCACGGTGGTGCCGATCGTACGTCGAAACTCCGTTGGGAAATGAAATCCGCGCTAGGATAATTATCGATCGTATCGAACGGCGTGGTGGTGCGATACGGCGAGGATCGGTGGTGCGTCGCGTCGCGAGGATCGTTGCTGGTGATTAAAAGTGCTCGCGATCCCTGTACAGGATAAAATGTGCAGCAAGTGCAGCGAGTGTTGTCAAGGATCTAGACACAGCGTCGACGTTAGCCCCACACCAGGATCAGATTCCGAGACTTCAGGTAACCCTATCCTGGTTTACCCTGCTATTTCGCTATCGACATTCTTTACATTTTTCTTCGAATCTCCTCGAAATAACGATCCTACCACTGCTCGTTCGCTTTCGATGTACACGTATACGCGCAAGCTTCGTCTTACCTACTCACCTCTCGATTCTTTTCTGCAAAGAGGAAATTCCCGGATATTCTTCACGCACGTGCGCGAAGGAAAAAGAAAATAAAAGTGTCGAATAGTCGCGAATTGGCAACATTCGCGTTAGATGATAGATATGCGTATGATTAGCGGCAATGGAGGTTGTTTTGCTCGAAAACACCGTGGCTACGCGACGCTTGACGACACGTCGGTGGTTATCGTAAACGAGGTTACGACGAGCGTCAAACGAGGTAGATGGGGCTAAGGGTTGAAAAGAGACGTACATACAGCCTCGGGGCATCGTTTTCTAAATACACGAACCTTTTCACTTTTAAATGTCGCAGGACTTTGCCAGAGGAGAGCGTCTTCGGTTTACGCTAAGCGTTTTATCCGGCTCTCTCTATTTCTAGTCGACTCGTTTCACGAATTAACGTTCGAACCGAAAGAATATAGGTCGACAGGGCGTAAATTGAAATTCATACCTCCCGCGTGGCTAAGAATGCGGAAGTAGCTAGAGCGCGGTATCCTCTCGAGGAGCGACTCGTCTGCTGTCCTAAAACATGTATACCTGATGTAACGTGTAAATCCTTGCTCTCGGTTTTACGTCGATTCGAGCGCAGCAGGGATGGAGGGACGCTCTCTCCCTTTTCCTCGGTCGTGTTGTCATAATAAGGGGTGGGTTCGGTGGGTCTGAACAGTGTTATTTCGTCGGTATTTTTAGAAGAACGGTGTTGTTCGCCTGGCAATTCGGTAAACGGTAAACGAAACGAAAGTTTTATTTCTCATCCGACGTACCTCGCGCCGTATACCTCCGATGCTAATTAGATTCGTGTCTCCTTTTCTTGTTGCAGAGGAAGAGTGGAATTCGGATGGCAAGGGTCGACAGTCCAACGACACCGGTGAGTCAGTTGGATTAGTTTTTCTTCGCCTTTCTCCGAAATCCGTAATCACCGATCGAGAAAAGATTCGATGGGATGCGCGATCCCCGATCCGTAACTCGTACCTCGCCGGTCGGAACGTTACAGGCTTAACTTGACCCCTGGAATCGACGAGAGACGTCTGTTGGGTTTCCTTGGTTCGAATTTCACCACCGCCCGTTCTTCCCTTCCGGTAGCTCTACAACGCGCGAAAGTGATACGTCGCATCCGCCCTTTCTTCCTTCCTGTCCTTTCTTCTCGTTAACTTCCGTACCATATACGCGCGTTACGTATACGTACTTTGAACTTCCCCTCCTTTTCTTTTCTTCTCTTCTCTTCTCTTCTCTTCTCTTCTCTTCTCTTCTCGCTTCGCTCGTCGTAGCTAGTTCGAAAGGTTTCAAGGTTGAAAAGCTAGCAGTCTCCTCGAGTTTGTAGGAATGAAAAATCGTGGTGGCAGATCGCAGCGCGATACCAGATGGCCCGATACTTGGACTGATACGCGTCTAATGCGACGATCCAATAATCGAATCGAACGGCCTTAATTCCGAAAAGCGGATTCCGTTGAGAAGGAGAGACGCGATCGAATTTTCAGCCGCGCTGCCCTTTGAACGCGTACCGCTCCGGCTAGGTAAGTTAAGGTATCGTTTGCGCTCTTTCTTTCATTTGATTACGATCAATCGAAAGTTTCCCGTTCACGTATGGTCAGTTACCGACGTATTTTCTAAAAAAGAAGCGAGTGCCCAGTGGTTAAGGGAAATTGGTGTCGCGCGTAAAAGGATTTGTTCGAGCGTAAACGGGAGAAATCGAGAGTGGGTGGTTGATAAAGCCGTGCGTAGATTCGACACGGTCGGTGTCGAATCGCTTGGCGGTCGTCGACGAGATGGCGCGCGCTACGTCGAATTGGAAAGCTAGGCGTCGTCGACGCGCGGCGGCGTCGCGGTGTCCGCGTCGTTGCGGGCGCCCCCGCGGCCCTCGGTGGACGCCGGTTGAAGCGAATCGCGTGCCAATCTTTTAAAACGCTCCCTCGCCACACCCTGACGCTAGTTTCCTTCCGGTTCGATTGGAATTTTCGCACCTACCGAGACGCGCGCGGTCCTCTTCTCTCTTTTTCTTTCCGTTTACTTTCGTTCGCGTTCTATCGTATCGCGTACGATGCACTTGGACGTGGTGTATCCTCGCGCGGAGCAATGACTACGATCTCGAAGGATGCCCTGTGGTGCTCTCGGTGGGAACGAACAGCGTCGGGATGCAGATCGAGGAAGACCGTTTCGAAACTGTAGCGAAAATCGTTGAAAAAAAAAGTAAGTATTTCCCTTTCTCACCCTCGTCTTGCTCGCGAAATCGAGAGCGTAATTGCTGTTGGTCGAAGCAACGTGCACGAGTTTCGTTCAATCTTTCTCGTAGCGTCGAACGGCGACGCTCGGCGGATCCTCGGTCAACTAATATTGATTATAAAAGCAATGGTGGCGGTAGCAACGGAGACGTCGGCGGTGGTGGCGGCGGCGGCGGCTGCGGCGGCATCGACGAGGATGCTAGCGATGCTTCCTCTCGGCTCGGTTTTCCTTCTGGCAGTAGTGCACGCGTCTCTCGATTAACCGTGGAGTGCGATAACTGTCGCGAAATTTGTGCCGCTCGTCGAGCCGCTGTCCTCTCGCGATTATTGCGCGTGTCTCTGTTATCGCCGGGCAGATGTACGTAAGCGGGAAACTCGGCAAATTACCCGTTTCTTTCGGCTAACATTTTCTCGACAATTCGGTAAGTAACTCGTTCCGTGGTGGTCACCGCGAGACGCGATACACCGTGGAAACGTTCTCCGGATCGTGGAACTGTGAACACCGTTCGATCGATCATCTCGAACGTGGAGTAAACGTCGGAGGGAGGACGTTTGGTACACACGATTTCGCGCAATTCGAGCTGGATGGAAAAGAGAAACGTCGCCCGAGTACGGCTGGGGTGGGGTTGTGAGAGTGGGGTGGGAGGTCGACACGTGGACGATAGGAACGGAGGAGAGTGCCGGTAAATAACGTAGGAGCACCACGTCCACACGCACGTGCGCGTCCCGCGGACGTTTCCTTTCCACGGAAGGCATTCTTCGGGTTCGAAACCGATATAGATTTTTTTCACCCGGCACGCGCGCTCGATTCAGAGAGAATCACGCTGGCGTATGCGCACCAGCCTGACGCTTTTACTCTCGCACGCGCAAGCTGCTTGTCGCTCTCTAAGGGGGTGAAATTAAACGAACGATCAATTCACCACTACGCTCCGGCGAGCGCCTTGGCCCTTGTTCTTCATCTGCTTCCGACCTTCGTTTCGTTCGGTTCCGTTACGTTTCATTCCATTTCGTCCCGTTCCGTTCCGTTCCGCTCCGTTCCGTTCTGTTTCGTTCCGTTCCTCTCTACCGCCTATTCTTTTTCATTCTCGTTAAGTCGGCCATTACCCTTGGCGAAAAAAAAAAAAAAAAAGAAAAAAGGAGAAATATTACAATCTTGGCGATATTGGTCCGATACCACGATATCCCATCGTTCCTGTCGATGCCCCGGACGGGCCCCACCAACGGTCCCGTTAGAGCCGCGAACAATTACGATTAATTAACAGGCGTCGTGGCTGACCGGTCGGCTCGTTGAACTCTCGTCCGTTGGAATCGTAAACCTCGACTCGTTCGTTCGCGACCTGGATCGTAGTGTTTAGAGTGCCTCGAAGGAAGGCAGAGAAGCGTACTTTCGAGCGCGCGTATTTTTGGCCGACGATAATCGATGAAACCGCCGGCAGAGTCGGTCGAGAAATAATCGACCGTCCGAGTGAACCGTCGTAGAGGGGTCGCGTAAAATTTCTTCCACTCTATTTCTCGAGCATGCGAAATGTTTTATTTTATTTGGATTCTCTAGTCGAAAGCGGGGGAGGTTTAATCGACGCCGGTCGTTCGCATCGCGTCGCGTCCCAGCGGGCAGATTTTAATACGCGGCGCCTACACCCGTATAGTCGCGCGATTCCTCATTGTCCTCGAGCCGGCCGTCTCGTTTCTTGTTCTCCTATCTTACGGATCGTCGATTCGAGGAGCAACAGTTGTACGAAGCGTGCGGCCGGCGAGGTCGAGGAACGTCGAACCGGGTCGCGTTTGATCGTCGACTCTGTACATGTATTGTACGTGGTACGTATATCGCGACGATATATTTTCGAAATTTTCGTTCGTTCCGCGAACCTCGTATGTCGTCGGACCGTTTTGCCCGACTATTTTTACGTCCGCTATAATTACCGCGCCAAGTACGACAGCGCCGTTTTCACGCGGAAGTTCGTCCGACATCGAATCTAAAACGGAAAGTCGAACTTGGAAAAATGACATCGCGCGATCTTCGATCGTTTCGAAAGCGACTCGGAGTCCCGTTGTACTGTGATCGATCGAGTCGTATCCGCGGGCAGGTATTTGCAGCGCGCTACGACCATACGGAATCTTATCTGCGGCGACGGATTATGGTCTAACCGAACGAAGGTTAGATTAGATTTCCCGGGCGGACAGGCTCTCTCGTTGATTCGTCGTCTGAAAATAAACGCGTTCTCGAGGATCTCGCGGTGCGGCGGCCGCCGTCAGTGCCGACCGTATCGTCGACGGTTCAACAACGGTTCGAGTTTTATCGAACAGCTGCACTCTCTACGTATGCGTAGATGCACGCACGACGGCGGCGTATCGCGCTCGATTCGTCGATAGTCGTTTCCTCGTCGCGTGTCGACCGCGTCGTCTTCGTGCTGGGAAACGTTACTCCACCGTGTACGAGAGTTTGTTCGGAGAATCAATTTTAGCTGGCCGGACAGGGGTGCAAACGGATCGATTTTCCGCTTATTTTCCATCGAACGACACGTCCCTCGGTGTGCTTTTAACGGATTTCGCTCGGCCGTGCCTCGATAATGGAGTCGATCATCGACGGCACGTTCTCCTCGGATGAGTCGACGAACGACGTTCCAATTTCGCGATCGTCTGCTCGTCGACGAGGGACCGATTGGAGATAATCGCTAGGCGATGCTCGTCGTTGCTACTTTAAATCTTAGCCGCAAGCTCTCCCGTAATTATTTCCGGAGATTTCCGCGAACGCGTTTTATACGAGACAAGTCGGGACGGTGTGAAACAGGCCGCGAACAGGAGAGACTCGTACGCGAAGGGACAGGAGGATGAGGAATGATAAGATAAGATACGATAAGATAAGATGTGCTAAGCTAAGCTTGGGTAAGCTAAGCTAAGCTGAGGTAGGGGAAGGGAAGGGAAGGGAAGGTAAGGTAAGGTCGGCCTCGGCAAGGGATGGCGACTAAAGGGATGATTTTCTGATTTGTTTCAGGTGGGTCCGGCAGGGGGGAGGGTGAGGCAGGCTCGAACGAGGTTCAGAGCGGTCGCCGAGGAGGAGGCGGCGGGGGCGGTGGCGGCGGCGTGGGTAACGTCGCCGGAGGTGGCGGCGGTGGTAGCGTATTGGGGGTTGGCGGAGCAGGCGTTGGAAGCGGAAGTGTCGGAGGCGGCGGGTCAGGGGGCAGAAGCGGATCAGGGGGTGGAGGTCGGTCGAGGGACGAGCCGAGGAGGCACACCCTCGGCGGCGATCACCAACCGTCCCTACACCATCAACAGTTCAACGCGGGCCAACAGCTACACCCCCTTCATCCCCATCATTTGCCGCCACCGCACGGGCAATACGGTACGCCGCCCACGCGTCACACCACCATGGATCTCGAGGTGAATCTTTACTCCTGCGACATGTGCGCGCAGCATACGTACCTACGTTAACTCTCTTAATGTGTTCTTTTACGCTCTCTCGTTACACACTTTTCCGAGTCAATGGTTTCGAATCGCGTCTCTCCCCAATTTTATCCCCTTTATCTTCTATTTTTCGCAAATTCTCTCCGTGTTTATCTTGTTCTCGCTTCGTTCGAGTCGATCGAACCGCAGTGGCTACGGCTGAAAGTAAGATCGTTAGAATACCCAACGTCCCCTCTCCGTATAATACGAATTAGCGGGTCGCGTGTCGCGATTACGTGAGGAGAATAAGGGTAGGTTTGTTCGGCGAAGCGATTCAACGTTGGCGAACGACTTGAACGGATAGATGCCGAGGTCAAGAACCGAGCGTAACGAAGGGAAGAGATTAATTAAGCGGTATCCAGCTACCACCTACGTTCCCCGTACGGGCGTCCTCGTTTCCCGACTCCTGTCGACGCTGGTCGCGCGCATCATCGTCCCGCGTCTATTTTCGGGCAGCTCTTTTCGCGCCCGCTCTCTCGGCCCCGTTTCCACCGGTCTCCGCTCCGCTCTCCGATCGTAGCCCCTGCGAGTTCGTCCTTTGCACGTGATCGTGCACCATTCACGCCTCTTCCTGCTCGTTTCATTTCGAGCTCGTCTCGCTTCCGGCCGCCCATCGGATTTCCCCGTAAATATGTAGGTATTCGCGATCGTGGACGAGAGAGATCGTCGAGATGTTGCAGCGTTGTTGCAGCGTTGTTGCAGGACCAGCCGAGCAGCGTACGCGATACCAGCAACGACCGATCTTACTTTTTCAAAGTACATTTCCAGCAAACCCCGTTTCTCCACCCCATGCGTATTATATACATCTAACCGGTTTACTTGTGTGTGTGTCTGTGTTTCCGTGTACCTGCCGCCGCCTAACAGATGGGGACCAAGTCTCGCCAGAGAAAGGTAATTTTCTTTTTTTCCCCACTTGTGTCTCTCTCTCTTTCTTTCTCTCTCGCTATCTCTCTCTCTCTCTCTCTCTCTCTCTCTCTCTCTCTCTCTCTCTCTCTCTCTCTCTCTCTCTCTCTCTCTCTCTCTCTAAGCAGCATGCGTACGTTTTTTCACCGTTCCCGATCTCGTTTTCTCGCTGTTGCATCGCTATACATCGTTTTTTGCCCGCGTCGAATGCTCGAACGTAGAAAGAACCGCGGCAAGGTAATCGACGGAGACCGGCTCGATTGTTTCAGTCGCCTCTTCCACGCGGGTACCCACCTCCCTCTTCGACGATGTTGTTCGATGACGACCCGGGCATCATGTCCGAGGTGGAGACATCGAGCACAGGATTTCGACGGGGTGGCAAGCAAAGAAGCAGCCTCCCCGTCGTACGGACCCCCAGCAAAACTTTGGAGCGACCACTAGGTAACTCACGACCCGCGATAGAATTAGGAGCGTCTTGTTGCTGCCTCGCTGCTCGATGCCCTTGTCGGACATTCCTGACGAAACGATGCGTTTCTCTGGACGATTCCTTAGGTCTAGTGTTCCTGCAGTATAGGAACGAGACGAAGCGGGCGCTCCTTCCGAACGAAATCACTAGTATAGACACCGTCAAGGCTCTCTTCGTCAGAAGCTTTCCCAAGCAACTTACTATGGAATATTTAGACAGTCCTCACGTCAAGGTTTACATACACGATAGCAACAAGGATATGTTCTACGAACTGGAAGATCTCAGGTACGTACCACGATATACGCCGTCGTCGTCGTCGCCGCCGCCGCCGCCGCTACGAAACCTCTGCGTAACGTCCACGTAAATTGCAGATCGCATTTGAGAGACATCCGAGACCGCAGCGTGTTGCGACTGTTCGAGAGCAGCGACGGTGTGACCGGAATGCCAGGACCGTTGGGAATACCGGGAACCGGATCGGGACTACCGCCTCATTGGGAGGACCAGAGCTACTTTAGCGAGCCGGAATTCGACAGCGAGTACCAGCATCAGCATATTCACAAAAGCAAGGTAACTTGTTCGCCCAACTATTTATTCCGTACCCGTAATACTGACGATACGCGACATTATCGGGCTTTCCATAGTGAATCGCGTAAGTAAATAAGTTGGCGCCTTGGGCTATTCGAGATAATAAATACATCCATCCATCCATCCATCCATCCATTCGTCCATACATACATTCTATATTCGGTACACGCGTAGGTACATTAGATACGGATCGTTCGGGTTTTATTATCCGAAACTGTAACCGAGTTGTAACCAAGCTGTAACGCGTTCGAGATAGATCGGTTGGCCTCGGGTTCACGGCACGTAGGAGAGATCTTGTGTCAGCGATAACGGTCCAAGACTACCGCGGGGGTGTAAATCTGTAGCGGACTCGAGCCGCCGCGGTGGGACCGGACCGGTCGATCGCAGGGCTTAGAAAGCCTTACACGCCTGTACGGCTGGAATGTGCATCGCACCGGAGTACAGTTTCTTAGATACCGATCTCCAGCCCATGATCAGAACTTTTTCGAAAGGCTCCTCGGAACACCCGTCGCAAATGTCCATGATCATTTTGACCTCGGCCTCCGCGGGCTCCCTTTCGTCGTCTTTGTCCTCGTACCGCGGCAACTGTAAGCCAAAGCTCCCAAAGGAAGTCAGTGTCGGAAAACGGTTGTTGTCCAACGTTTGGGTAATGTATCCGTCGTCTAGAATCAATCCGTCGCCTAGTTGTACCAGCCCTCTCTTCTTTTTCTCCGAGTCTCGTTTCTCCACTTTCTTATCCTCCGTGTCTGTCGGCTGGTCCTTTGGCAGGAACGATACCTGGTAAATTAGCGTACGCGTTAAAACGGATCGAATCGATCGTCGTCGTTGTTGTTATTTTTGTTCTCTTACTTTTCCGTCCGAACGTTCCTTCTCGTTGTTTCCATCGACGTCTTGCTTGTCGGCGGTGCAGTTTTCGGTCACCGCCCGGTCGATCCCCGAAGAATCTTTATCCCTCTTGTAAAGATTGCGATACGGTCCGTCCGACAAATTGGTCGCACCGGTCGTTTCGGCGATGGCAGGCTGGGAATTCCCAAAGAACTGGACCGATTGTAGGGTGAACGCGGTCGGGACGGCCTCGGGATTGAGAGGCGGTAACGGTTGGGGTGGTGGATCGCGGGGAGGAACTACCGCTGGGTGTCTGAGAGTTACGCCGCGTTGAACGATTTGGAGAGGTGATCCGGGATTGATTTTCACCTGAAACGATCGGCTAAATGAAAACTGACCGCGAGATCGGCCGCTGCGAAGATGTTCTCGTACCCGATGATTGATTTGTCCCCCTGTGAGGAAAGGGTGTTGAGGGAGAGGCGGTCTGGTCACCGGAGGCCGCGTGGGTCTGGGTATGTTGTTGCTCGTATCGTGCTCGTAGTGGTGAGCGTGATGATGTTTGTGATCCTTGTGAGCTTTTCCAGCGGTCAGCGCGACCCCGTACAGTTGCACCATTGTCACCTCGCCCAACATTCCGCCGGAAGCTGGACAAAGTAAGATAGTAGAATCGGACAAACTTTTTCAAAAGGAAATCGATCGTTTTTTACCTGGTGGAGCGTCCTCGCCTTCCAAAAACCCGCCGCCTAGCTGTCGTTGCTCTTGTCCCGTGATGGCTATACCACCCCCTTTGATCACGTGCCCGACTAACTGACGAGTCGAAAGCAAACAAGACCGAATTAAGGCCATGCCGGATTAGCCGCGCGGGGTCTGTTAATTGCGCGTTCGTGGCGCGGCGTTAATTCGCTGCTCGCGAGGAACGTGTCCGGGTCGAACGGGAACGCGAGAATGTTGCCAAGGGAAAAATATCGGCGCGATCTAGGACGATTTCCATCGCCCCGTGGACCCGGCACTTCCGCTGATCACTTTCCATTCCTATTCGCGTTTACCGTCACGACACGCGAATACATACGGCATCTATGAATACCGATCCGTGAACGTGGCATTGATCGGGAACAGGCGAGTCGTGCCCTGAACTCGTAACGGTATTTTCGCGACGTTCCTTTCTCGCGGCTAGTTTTCCATCGAAATTCCGGCTCGCTTACCCTGTTGTTGAACCCGCGACCTACGCGCTCGTCGTTGACCCAGATCTGCCATTCCCCTGTACGACCGCTCCAACTTTGGCAGGAGTGATACCACTTGTTCAATCGCAGCGGATAATTCAATCTGTACAGGTTGTGCCCGCCGACGTTCATCATGTAGTAGGAACTCCTCGGTGTGTTCGCTACCCAGGAGAGGAGACCCCGTGGTTGATCTCCGACTTGAAATCGAGTAACATCGTAAAGCGGACGTTTGCGTAACGCAGTCCAAGGGTTTCCCCCCCGGCGGAATCGTTACGCCTCTCCCGGGCATTTCGAGCTCACGATCGAGGCAAGAACGATGGGGCAATCGTTCGCGAACCGGCTTAATTAAATCGGCAATTCGGGGGACGGGCCGGGCTTAATTTCGAACGTCCCCCGTTCCCCGTTCACCGGTCGTCGTTTTGCTCGAAAAGCCCGGGGATAACTTTCG
Source organism: Xylocopa sonorina (assembly GCF_050948175.1). Classification (NCBI taxonomy): domain Eukaryota; kingdom Metazoa; phylum Arthropoda; class Insecta; order Hymenoptera; family Apidae; genus Xylocopa; species Xylocopa sonorina. Next base: position 12,736,882 of record NC_135201.1, on the reverse strand, counting down.
CTTTCTCGCGCCTCGTCCGTTCGGTATTCGTGTATACAGTTACGCGGGAGGGACGAAAAACGAAAAAGGATGAGGTGAAAGGGGGAAAAAAAAAAAAGGCGGGCAGTGGAACCGGCGGCGGGCCTCACCTGCGTACGAAAAGAGAGGATGATCGTTGGTATGATTGTAGAATTTGGTCCACATGCACAAGGTGAACTCCTTCATGTCTGGCAGCTTCGTCTTGTAGTGAACGTACTGCGGAAGAGAGACCGTCTTTTCACATTTGCCTCGTGTTTGTTCCTAACGCGAAAGATAGCGCGCGCGACAATAATCGGATTGGTAATTTCGCAGAGACCGTTCGAGTTCGAAATCGTTCGATCCGTCAAGTAGATTATCTGAATTAAGCGACTCGAGAAATGAATTCGAGGGGGACAATAGCGAGGGTACAGTAATTTCGCGACAGCTCGATGCACTTGAACGTGCGGGGGCTGCATTCCGCGTGATTTCTCGAGCGTGAAAGAGCGCGCGCGCGCGTTTACGATTCGATCGTTACTACCGGTGAATCTCGTCTCCTGACTCTCGGGGACAGATTTTCTCATTTTTCACGTATTCCCCTTGAAAGCACCAACATCGTCGGTTGATCTTTGCCGATTTTCCTACTTTCCTACTTTCCTCGTTACTCGGTACTCGCGATTCGCCTCCTGCTCCTTCGACCGTGAAACTTTCCACGCTGCACGCGAGCTACCAACGCGAGTTCCGGTTTACCAACGTAAACACGCATCTTCGATCGAAACCTTTCGCTCACCTCAAAGTAAAGTTGTTGGGTCATCGCGATCTTGTAGAGAGCACATCTGTCTTGTTCCGGTTCCTGTTGTATCAGCAACGAGGAACCCTCGATGTCGTAGATAGATTGAATTTGCCCGGTCTCGTAGAGGAGGCTGTCTCGTTGAAGCTGATAGACGTTGTCCGCGGTTGCTTGATACGAAGGTCTCCAGGACGTGGATATCGCTTGGACCGTGGTCCATGCTAAAATTCCGTATAGGAACGGAACGATCATGTTGACGGTACAGCCGCTGTTCTTCCAGCCCCTTTTCGAACGATCTGAAACCCGAGAATCGGTCGTAACGTTGCGTTAGTTGCTCAAATCGCCGAAGGAAATGTCCGTTCTCGGAGAGAAATTGGGAAACGACTCACCGAGAGACACAATCACAGATCTGTTCGCGGCGCGATAGAGGGAGGTAGATCCTCGCGGTCTCGAAACAGAAAGGTAACTGTCTGCCCGTTCTGCTCGACGTAGGCCTCGTAAGAGGTGTGCACACCTCCTACCCGCTTTTATTTTCCCTTTTCTCTCTCTCTCTCTCTCTCTCTTTCTTTCCGAAACACTCGAACCTTCTTCAACCTCGGACATCCGACGAGCGTACGATACACACGGTACACAGGATGTTCCTCCTTTTCTCGAGGTACATGTGTATACCGGGTCAGCAAGCGCGTACCACCACCGTGTCTGTTACTTATTTCATTTCGTAATGCTGCTTTAACCGGTTTTTTTTTTTTACCCGCGATCCGTAGCTTCTCCCGGTCGCGTAACCAGTCGAACGTATTGGGATCGCGCGAAAAGAAAACTCGCTCTCGTCAGTGTTACGAGTGCCATTAGGACAGATTGCAAAACGTCCAGCCGGAGATCCTGTCTAAGTGCCCTCCAGTTTCGGCCAAGTCGCTCGAGGTCGACATCTCCCGGGGATTCTGTTTCGATAGCCGATCGCAGACACGCAATCGGTGTTGCAATCTTCCATTTTAATCGATCTCGTTTAACTTGAACCGGATCAAACTCCGACCTAACGATTTCGGGTTAGCGATGTTGAAACTTTCGCCGATTAAAGAACCGCAAGCTCCGGGAGACAGCGACTGGCGACTATACTACCGTATAAGATAATACGCGTGTCGCGGTTGTAATACCGGAAGTCTCGAAAGACATTCGAGAGAAGAAAGTGTCGGCGAAAGAGGAGCAGAGGGTATGGAGGGTACAGATTCCCTTTCCTTCCCCTCTCTTCTCTTCTCTTCTCTTCTCTTCTCTTCTCGACTCGACTTTTCTCAATGGAAAATTGAAAGGAAGGAAGGAAGGAAGGGAGGAAGGAGAGGAGTCTCTATTTTGGATTAGTGATACAAAATGGACAGTCTACGGGCCCGCGACAGAGGGAGAGGATTCCGAGAAGAATTGAAACGAGGGAGGGAGGGAGGGTCGGAGCGGAAAGGGAAAATAATAAAAGGAAAATCGATCGGTACGCCAGAAGGCAGGCGCCACTCATTTTTAACCTAGATACGGGTGGGACGGCCTCTGTTAATTTCGTAGCAGTTCACCGTTGCGTTGATCCTTTCGAGTTTTCTGCGGCTGAGCGCGCTTCAATTATTGAATTGTTGCGCAAATATTTCTCTGAATCGTGTAATCCGTACTAGTAGTAACGGTATAAATCGATGCATAGAACGAGTCGAGATCGTTGATTCGTAATCAGGAAAGGAGAAGGAAGTTGACCACTTCGATCGACTGAAACCATTCGTTTGGTTAAACGTACATATTTACATGTTTTATTTCCCTTTTATCAACTTATAAATAAAGTAAGAGAAGAGGACGTGTTCCGCTGCATAGCCTTGGAGCTGGATGAATTGCGTAATCGGGGTCGGTTTTCGGTGAAAGTGAAAGCAATTCGGAGAATTTCAACTTTTGCTTCTGCGGAGAGGCGGACGATCCATCCATCCGAGATGTTCAAGTTTGCAATCACGCGTCGAGAGATATTCTCCGAGCGGTGAAAGTTTTCGAGGCGCGCGCGCGCGCGCGCTTCGGGATAGATAAATCGACGAACTTGATCGCGAACGCTTTGCCGCGTTACGTAAGAAAGCATCGGTCAGAAGTAGAATACCTATTTAAGAAATATCGAACGAATAGTAAAGAGAAGACTTTGGATTTAGTTGCGTTTCGTTTCGTGTGATTGCGATCATCGGGTAACCACGCGTGACGCGAGGATTGCAACGAGTTCGGAGAAGGAAGGAAGGAAGGAAGGAAGGAAGGAAGGAAGGGACCTTTCTCACCTCGGCTCGCCTTGGCACGCCTCGATATCGATCTGTCCTCGAGTTCCTCTAATGTAGCGCGTTTCTTTACCCTCTCGGGTTTTCTCGAGATTGCGGCAAGCTGTTGCATGCCGCGTCGCGTCGCGTCTCGTTCGAGGCGATTTTTTCCTTCGTTTACGCGACGAACGAGAGGCGAGCAGTCTGTAAAAGGAAAGCGGTGGGTCCCCGCGAGCATTCGCACCGGTACTTTCCATTTGCTACCTGACTCGTTTACGATCATTTCGCAACGAGAAGCCCGCATTCTAGCCTTTCTTTCGGGAAATTTCATTACGCTTCGCACGCGTTACCGTTTGCCCAGCGTCAGCTTCCCTAGCTTCGCTAGGATTCTGCGTTGCCCGAGAAGCAGCGTCATAAGTTGTCGCAACCGCCGTCGATGTTCTTCAACGCGGCACCGCCAAAGATACGAACCGGTGTTCTCGTCCATGAAATCAGCATCAACGGGCCACCGATGAAAGGACTCCCCCTGCCGATTTCGCAGTGCACGTACGACAATCTTATCAACTGATATCCGAGGGGCAGTTCCTCGAGATGTCGAGATTCATTGGAAATCGTATAATCTATGCCGCGTTGCGTCACACCGCTGGCGTAACTCGAACCGAAGGGCAATCGAATCGTATCGGAGTTGGAGATATCCAGGGGTTCGAACGCCGAGGCTAGCAGTAGATTGAAACCGAAAACCGAGCCCTCGATTCCATCGTCGAGGCCCTTGTCGAAGTCGGTGTACTCTTGACCCAACACGATGTCTCCTCCGCCGGGTATCGCGTGGCCCCGTGTCTGAAATCGTTTCGATATTACCCATCAAATAATAAGCCGACCCATCGATCATCGTACCTGATCGGAGTGGCCTTCGGCTTGGAGCTGCCCGTTCACCCATAGACCGTACCGGCCAGCCTTGCTCTCCCAGCTTAGACAGAAATGATACCACCGATTTTCCAGGATATCGATGGATGTCCCGAGCACCCGTCTTCCACCGATCTCGAGATGTATGCTTCTTCCACGCGGTGATATCCACGATCGTACCAGTCTCTCCTTTTCATTCCCTGTACGAAACAAACGAACCTCGTCTATCGATCGCGTCCTCTTTTCCAACAAATTATCGAAGAACAGAGCGTTTCTCGTTACTTACTCGAGTACGAAAATATGGGATGCGCATGGGTCAGATCGTTCGACTCCATCCAGAGGCAAAAGGTGAACTCTCTGATTTCTGGTACGGGTAACTCCCATCTTAAGAACTATCGTAGAATCGCATCAGTTATCGCCATAAATGCGACAAGTAAGTACAGACAGGCAAGGAACGTTCGAGTAAACCACGTAATTGGAATTACGTGAACGTACGTTCCTCGGCATGAATCGATAACGATGCGGCGGTGACGGAGGGCAATGGTCGGACGCGCGTCGAATGGGTGCACGCGTGTCCGAGCCGGTGCTTGGCGCTCGAGTCGCGATTGGCTCGATTAAACGAACTATACGAGATTCGAATTCGATCGAAACTTTGTCTCACCTGGATGTATCCTTTCTGCGTTAATTGTACTTTCTGCATAGGCGTCCCGCGTGACTCCTGGAACCTCTTCTTTGCGATCGACGTTCCGAAACATTGGAAGATCGTTAAACCGAGAAGTATCAAAGGATAATTTCCCATCTCGATTGGTTCATCCTTTTCGTTACGGGCTGTGTGCGTTCACTCTCGTTCACTCTTTTCGGTGTTCTCGCTTCGATGAGGCGAACACTAGCATCTCTTTGGAGGAAACGCGTTAGAGGAACGAATGAGAAACGGAGGAGAAACGGAGCGTGTGCCGGACAGACGGCGCGAGTAAACAACACTAAGGCCAGCGGCAAAGCGGGCGGGCAAGCGTGTTCGACGCCGGCCGCCTACGAAGAGGGAGAAGGTGTGCACGTTGCGTTCCATGTCGCTCGGCGAACCGTTTCAGAGGGAAGTTCCAGGAAAATTTTCAAAGTTGCAGGAATTTCCGTTTCGATGCCGGAAGAGGTATTGAGGCCTTGAGGTAACAAGGGTTGTCGTGCGATTACGATTACGGTACTTTCAAACACGAGTGAAATAGGATTGTTGGATAACGGGCAGGCTACTTTCGAAATCGAGCGCGGTAGCGCGTAATAAAAAACTTAGATACTAGCTTAACTGGATTAGGCTCGTCCAAGCCCGTAACGGAAGCGGTGGTAAATCGATCGGAAGAAATGGTAAACTTTCGCGTTTTCGCTCGTTTTGGTTCTTGACGAATACAAATTTCCTGCCGCGGCACTGATAATATCGTTGTTGTTCCAGACGGCGAAGAACTCGAATTCCGGAAACAGCGGCTACTACGTCGGCGGAAGCAGCACCCTGCCACGAGGAGGACAACTGATGAGGGCGTACAGTCCGGCGACGTCGTCGGTGGTCGGAGGACCTAGCGCGACGCCGACGCAGCCGAAACCTCTGGCCACACCAGGTATACGAAGATCCTCGATACTCGAGACGCGTGCGCAGTGTTCGGTTGCTCGGTTACGCATCCGTTCGGCTGTGGTGTTTGCCTTGCTTCTTCTGTTCGACGAGGTGTCCGTAATAGCGGGGCGTAAAACGCGTAACTGTTCGATCTCCCTTTGCTCGCTGCATTCTCCAGACGATTGTCCGATGCTTCTCGATCTCGTCGCATACTCATCCCTTCGCTCTTGCTTGCCGCACCATGTAACATGCTCTGCAATCGCGTCCATCGACTCGAGATGCCGCCATGCCGTGAGAACGTCTTTGCTAGATCGCGCCAGGCGAATTAGCAAAGAAGAACTAACACGGGGTTCAGCTGGGTACATTGGTTTTTGTTTGGTTTTCCGGATGGTTGGATAGGAGGTGGCGGGGTGCCGCCGGCCAAGCCGCTTCGCAGCTACCAGTGTAGTAAGAGTCCCCTTGGAAGCCTAGGGGGCTCGGCTCGCTTCTCTAGGGACAGCTCGGTCTCCCTCTATAGTATAGCAGGTCAGTAGTATCCCTTAAAAAAAAAAAAAAAAAAAGAAAAAAGAAAAAAGAAAACAGCCCTCGGAAATATGAGGAAACCTGGAAAACCTCGCTCCTCCACCGTCGATCGTGTCTTTCCTCTTTCTCTCTCTGTCACTGTCTCTCTCTGTCACTGTCTCTCTCTCTGTTTTCTTTTTTTTAGTTTCCTTTTTCTTTCGTTGAACCCTGAGGATAAAAAGGAGGTCGAGGGTTTCCGTTGTAGGTCGTTGAGACTACGCGCGATTCGATCGCGACGAAGTTTCGGCGCAAGTCGTAGCCGGTTTTGGTTCTCGAGGTGGGTTTAGGTCGAAACGCTATGTTGGCGTTACAGCTAAATTCGTGGGACAATCCTCGTTTGAGATCCCGATACGCGATTCGTATACCGTCGAACCTACCGTCGTTACGCGAATCGATGATCGATGGCTGTCTCTGGTCAGCCAACCGTGTGTACCCTCTTTAGCCGTTACGCTAATTCGTTCGATTCTACAGATCGACTGCACGGGGAAAGTGGTTACATGAGCAGCCCCGAAAGAGGCGGTGGCGTTGGCTCTGGGACCGGAAGATACCCTCCTGGCCCGTACAGCGCCGGAAGCAGCTACGAGGATCCATACTATTCGCAGTACTCGGGCACCGTGACGCCCGTAATCGACGAGGAAGCCAGGTAAGCAGAGTTTCGCGATACATCTCTGTTTCACCTCTACGCTCTGCGCTCGCGAGGTACTTAACCAGAGAGAAGAACGCGTGCAAAACCGGTAAATTGTTCGAATTCGACTCGTGTGGATGGCTGATAGCGCGGATACGTATGTCTCTGTTGTGGGTGGTGCAGCGATACGGAGCTGTTGGAGGAATCGTACAGCCTTTACGGTGTGAAACCGCCAGGCCGTCCGCCGTCCGGTCCTCCGCGGTCACCGTTTCCTCCAGGGGCACCACCACCTTTACCACCCGGTGGTCAGAGCTACGACGCTACTCGGTACTGAGCTACCTTCTCTTGTTTTTCGATAGCGTCGCGATTACCGGACTTTAATCGTCCGGTTAGAGTGTGTACGAATATGCTTGTGAATGCGTCGTTCTCGTCGTCGTCGTCGTCGTCGTCGTCGCCGCCGTCCCTCCGTAGATTCTCTGCTCACGGGGGAGAAGCTTCCGATAAACAGATTCACCCATTTTGGAAGAGAAAAGAGTGAAAAGAGCTATTTATATCGTTTGACCGTGGGTGGGTAGAGGCGAATCGAGCGTTTCGAGTTGAAACTCGAGTCTGAGAATACATTGACCCAACGGGGAAGCTTGCTCGCGCGCGCTCGGACTCTCTCTCCCCGGAACGCGCGTAGGTTGTTCGATGCATGTTTACATATTGATATATACAGAGAGTATGCATCGGGGAGTGCATGATGAATATAGTTGGTATTGGTTGGGTTCGACGCGTCGGATGACCCGAGACGATCGCGTTTTCTTTCGACGCGACGTGAACAGCTTCGGAATTCGGGGAAACTGAACATTCGACTAAGTGGAATGTAGCATGCCGATTAGCGATCGTAGAGGGAATGTCTGTAGCGTTCGTGTATGAAGACAGTAGGCTTTAGAATTGTCGCGAGTTATGTAGTTGTTTATTATTCGTTTGTAGCGTATACGTGCATCCAATTTAAGTTCGATTAGACCTAGAGTTGTTTTTATGTTCGATCTGATGTCTGTGCCGTTATCTGGCGAAAACTAGAGCCAGCGTTAGGGGGCGAGCGCGCCGATTAAACCCCTAATCATCTTTGTTTGTTCGTTGCTCCAGGATAAGGGTGGAACACATGGAGAGGCAGCTGGCGAACTTAACGGGGCTGGTGCAGAAGGCTTTGACTCACGCACCGCACACGAGTCCTTCGCCGCGGGATTACTTGCAGGTTCCCGCGGGACGCGATCCATACGCGAGGGGTCCAGGTACGTTGTCGCTCGACCGCTTCCTTTTCTTTCTTTTTCCCCGTTACATAGTTCGCGGTATCCTCCGCGGTTTCTCTCTCTCTCTCTCTCTCTCTTTCTCTCTCTCTTTCTCTCTCTCTTCCCTCTCTCTTTCTCTTTTTCTCTCTGTCTTGTCTTCATTTTAGCGCCGCGTAGAGTTCTTCGTAGGACCCGTAGACCTAGGAGGAGATCATCGTTCCGTTTTCTCGTTTCTTTTCTTCATCGTCAGTCTGTTTTTAGTTCGTTGACTTTTGCCATTTGTGCTTCGACGAGAAGCAGATCTCGTCGGAACGCGAATACTACTCGCATTTTTAGTTTCGATTCGATCATATCGCCGTACTGAAACACACGTGCATACTATAGAAGCGTTAGCCTGTTTAATTTCTTTCTGCTGGTGTACAGCAGTTTTCCTCGTGATAATGAAAAACGTACGACCTCGTTTCCCCGCGTTCTCTCGTTTATTCTATCGCGATCTTTTCTCTTCACTTACTCCTTTGGAACACCATCCGTATACTTATCACACTGAAAGGAGTATCGGTTCGACACGCACCCGAAGGAGCGGAGGAAACAACAAACTGGTGTGGTGGGCTGTCTGCGACTAGACGTAAAGATACGTTTTACGGAGCGGGTTACGCGGTGGCAGCGGTACGCGTCGCTTCGCGCTTCCAATTCGATTTCGCGACGCAGTCGTCGAGTAAATTAAGCGATTGTCGGTGGAAAACCGAACACGGAGTGTCGTCGCGACGCGGCGTACCGCTGTTACGTGTCGTAACGCTGCGTTGTTTAAATTTCCTGAAATCCTGCTGTAAAACTGCTTTGTTATTCCGACTTGACGCACACACCAGGCGCAGGGGACGAGTTCGACAAACACTCTAGTTCCAGCTCTGCCTCATTGCCAGGTGTGTCTTCTTCATCTTCTTCTCTCTTGTAGTTTCCTTTGAATCACTGTGACCGCTTTATACATAGTTTTTTTTACAGTCGCATATATTATTTATACATACATGCCTTTATACTCGTTTATATGTTGTCGTTCATACTTGTTGCTACTAGCGTTATTATTATCATTATTATTATTATTATTATTATTATTATTATTATTATTATTATTATTATTATTATTATTATTATTATTATTATTATTATTATTATTATTATTGTTGTTGTTGTGGTCGTTGTCGTCGTTGTTGTTATTATTATTGTAGTATTCTCATTAGTGTTATTACTACTGCAATTAATAGCAATACTATTACTGCTACTACTATTACTATTATTATACATTTTATAATAGTGCCCTACGTTTAACCAATGTTATTAAAACGGTTCTCCTTTGTAAAATTCAAGTGTCTCAACCTGCCGTTACAGATGACTCGTACTTAAGGACTGACGTAAAACCACCAAAATTAGGCGGCAAAGGTGCGGTTCATAAATTATACGTACACTTTTTCACTTATTACCCGTGCACCAGCGCATCGTTGGTTGCCTTATATGCAGCTCTATCGTAATAGCCATCGCACTGCACGCGCTTTCTCCTTCCCTCTCAGTTTTTCCATCTCTCGCATTACCCACTTTCCTTATTTTGCTTTTGTTCGTTTCTCTAACTCGGACGAAGCGCGGATCGACAATACGCGCACCCTCTCCCTCCATTGCAAATTGCCAGATCTTCTTCAGTTTGCGAACACCCCCAATCTTACGTTTGAAATCTTTCGTTCGTGCACTTTCGATTCCGTCTCGACGTTGGCACATTTTCCTTCGTCCGATCACCATGCGTTCAAAATGTTACCGTGCCGCATGCTTTCACCCTGGTCTCTCTTTCTCTTTCTCTCTCTCTCTCTCTCTCTTCTGCCTCTCTCTTTCTGTCTCTCTCTCTCTATATATATATATATATATATGTATGTCACTGTCTTTGTAATTATCAAATCACAATGGCACGAAATCACAGAAATATGCTGATCATCCTCTATTCCAGACAAGTCGGTGTCGTTTGAAAAGTCAGTGTCCTTCAGTGACGAACCGCCAGATATGAACTCTCCTAAACAGCATTCCCCGCAACACGCAGGTAATGGTTATTGCACATTGTGCTCATTATATTGTATTAAGAAGATACGTTCTTTCTCGGCATCTTTTATTGGAAAGAACAAAAAGAGGGAAAGAAAGGAAAAGCGGTGGTATTTTCTAACACGATATCGCTTCTCGTTACGAAGCGTCCAAGATTTCTCAAACAAGATGATCCACCGTCTTTCTCTTCTTTCTTTTTCTTCTTTTCTCTCTATCTTATTTTATTAACCACCAAAGGATAAGAGAACTAAATTGTCGAGAGACAAAAATCTTGTACGAGTTGTTATACTAACGCAATAATCTCTAACGACTTCTCGTGCAATGCCTTCCTCTACGACTAGCGGACACGAAACCGACGAAACCGGCGATTAAATCCTCCACGTTGCCGAGGATGTCTTCGCAAGGTAAAGCTGTTTCGTGTTTTTACGTTTTCACCGTTTGTTTCTTGTCTCTCTCCCCGATTCTTCCGCTGTTCGTCTTTCGTTCCGTAGCGTCAGATTAGTTTCGTATCGTACTGTGTGCCCCGCGAACCGAGGCACCGTCCGTTGATCATCCTCGAAGCACACCATCCCCCTCTATACGTACAGATAGATATTTTTTCTATGTGTGACAAAATGGATGGAACGCGTTCGAGACGAGCTGCTCGGAAAACGGCATCTCGATCGTTGACCATGTGCTTTCGAAGCGACCGATAAGTGAATAATTAAGTTTACTACTTAAACAGTAGGCAGAAATACGATTTTCGTAGCAACTCGTGACTCGATCGCAGAGTGTGTTTATCTATCCAGCGGGAGATTGCTATGGGACTCGAGGGGATTACTCGGAGGTAAAACGTCCTATTATAAAACGACGACCAGCCCGATCATCCGTTTCCGTCTTTCCTCTTCGGTCTCGGTCTTTTCATAGTAGGGCCGATAAAATGGTAACGATAAAAGTGACAGCGAAATTGTTCGACGCCGTCTCTCCCCTCTCCCCTCCTGCGTTCCCTCCGTTCGTTCTCTCTCGCGCACATCCCTCGAGCACCGTTTGACCGTGCGAAAGCGTTAACTACGACAACTGGCGTCAGCGGCGAAATTCTAGTTAGTAACACTCTATTGGGTGGTAACGAAATGAAAGGTTTTCGCACGGTTTAAACGGCCGGAAATCGTTCCCGTTGAAACACTTTTGATCGTGTTCGTACGCGAGAATATCAACGAGGACGGTGACGGGGGAACGAGGGTCGCGACGCTGTTGACACTCTCGTATCGAATCGTTTCAGAGAGAGACAGGCACAAGCCGACTCCACCACCGAAACCGGCTGCACTGGTAGCTGGCCAATACGTTTATCGGGATCTGGCGCTGACGCCGGAAATGTACAATCAATTGCGAGGCCTTCAGAAAAAGGCTAAGGATCTCAGGCAGGAAGTTAGAAATCTGAGGCGCATGTCCCAGGCTCAGGCGCACACCATACGGGAGACCATTTTGGACACGTTCATCACCATCAGGTAACGCGGACAGACGTGTTGCCTTCGGAATTTTATTTCGAATCGCTAACAATCGTTACGGAGATTCGATCTAACCCGTAGGACAATGTTGCTGTCGTGCGGAGACGCCGCTTGGGACGCGGAAAAGATTCGACTGAGCCGCGAGGAAGACCTCTACAGGCAGGAGATGTTGAGGCTGGTAAAAGATCTAACGTAAGCGTCCGGTTTCTCTACTTTTCTGCCTAACATGTGTGTGCCTATATATGTAGTTAGTACCGTGGCAAGTAGTAGGCAAGTAGGTAGTACCGCGTTTCTCGTCGATACACCTGTGCGCGTTACGTTTCAGCGAGCTAGAGAACACGGTGGAGGAACTACGTGGTAACGTCATAAACAGAAAGACGAGGGTCAACATGTCGGACGTGGAGAATATGGCGTTGATAATGAGCAAATCGAGGTAACACGAGAACGATATTCGGAAATGTTTCGAAACAGCGTGGTCTAACGTGTTACCACCTCTGTTTTTGTAGTAAAACGGTGGCAGATTTGAAGGTACGATTCCCGAGTCTACAGGAGGGTATGAAAGGATTATTGAGTTCGGAAATGGAGATGGTTGTGCGGGCGGAAAAGTTTCTTAAAGAAGAACCGGAACGATTAGAGTCGGCGTTGAAGCGTTGCAAAAAACTTACGAGCACCCTCGTCACACTGAAACGGTACGCGATACGTATCATCTCTGTTCCTCGGTTTGAGAACGCGACCTCGGTTCCAGCCCGCAAGCATAGAGCAGAGCTATGAAAGGGTCGAACAGATTGGAATTCGCATTTATTAAAGATAGACATTTTCTTTACATATTCCGTAGCTTGGCGTCGGTGCAAGAGCAGCGATTACCAAACGCGGCAGCGAGCGTAGACGCCGAGGAGACGCCGCCGATAACACCGACGTCTGCTCAACATTCCAAGGTAACGCTTTATACGTTCCGCTCGCTCGCTCGCTCGCTATCTTCTGTTTCACCTTTAGTTTTTCTGCCTATCTCTCTCTCTCTCTCTCTCTCACTCTCTCTCTCTCTCTCTCTCTCGCTCTCTCGTTCTCTCTCTCTATCTCTCCCCTCTATCTGCTGATCTATTCGTTTAATTTGTCCGTATCTAACCCCTGGTATATGACGATTCAGTCTGATGCATGACAAGTTTCCCATATTCCACGATTCAATCCGGATCCAGTTTTTCGCGCTTTGAAAACCTCTGCCCCCTTCCAAGAAGGAAAAAAAAGAAGAGACGCGTACGATTTACGGAAAATCTGGACGAAAATTTAGAACTAGAGTTGATATTTTTTTAAGGACGCGGTTTCCCTCCTTGATCGCATATTTTGCTTGAAAGGGAAGTACACGACTAGCATCGTCGAGAATCGCTGCAAAGCGGAAACAACGCACAGCTTTTCGTTGATCGTTTCAGCGATAAACATCAGCGCAAAGCAAAAATTTATCAGAACCCTTGGAGCAGGTGTCTGGTTCTCCCGCAACTTTTTTCTTCTTTTTTTATTTTTTTTTCTATAAAAAAACAGTGATCTCTCGGTGAAGTAGACGCGTCAGAAACACCACCAATCCACGCTTGGTAGATTCTTTATTGGCCTAACCGAGTAAAACGATGTGGCATCCTGCAGTGACGTACGTTAATTCCGATCACCGCTTACCTCTATCCTGTTATGCTAAAAGGCGCATATCGCGAGTAACATGGAATTTTATCTACACATACACGCACGCACACATATATAAACGTATACATGTATTTATATGTCTACATACATATAGGTATACGTATATGTTATACTTGCCTACCTCTTTGTATCGAGATACGCATACTTTTCTTCGTGTATCATGTATGCAATGCTGCGAGAAACGTGTGTCGACGAATGGATTCGTTTTCAACGTCGCTCAATGACAGAGTAGTCAGTGCCTGCAATAGTTGTTGTTAGCGAGGTGAAGTTCGCGAACGTACATTTTTTCTTTTTTTTTTCTTTTCTTTGTCGGTCTTTCACCATCGAATTCCATCGATCGAGCCGATCCTCGGTCCGACTGATTCTCCCAGTCGCACGAAATCTAATGTAAACCTTTCCTCGGCGATGTTCGTCGCATGAAGATATCGGATCTTGTACGATTCATACCGATTTCCATGAGAACGATATAAAGAATTGGGGCAGTCGCAGTGATAATCGACGTTACGCGAATCTTCTTCAAACTTATTTACGTCTCTGTGTGACATGGACCCCTCCACCCTGATCAACCCAACAACCAATATTTTCAGTGTTTGCTGTATCCCGATAGTATAGATATTTTTTATACATTTAGCAGCGTATGATGTGACAAAACGGGTTCGCATTCGATTTCTATAATCTTCTTTTAGTTATTTTCTCTCTCTCTCTCTCTCTCTCTCTCTCTCTCTCTCTATCTCTCTCCCTCTCTCTCTCTCATCTTTTTATTTCTGACCTTTATACGGATGTTCGCGGATTCCAGCGATCGCGTTTTGTCAGATCATTCTCAGTGTTAGTTGTGACTGTAAGGAAAATGAAAAGAATCTGCGTCGCGATGAAATTAAGGCTTCTTCGCATATTCTATTTCTATTTATTCATTTTTTTTTTCTCTCGATTACAAGAGACGAATTTGAAGCGACCGACAGGACGCAAAACAGCGACGACGGATGGTTTATCTCAGTTGTCGTTGCCATTGTGCTCGGTCGCCCCCTTGGACGTTTATTTGTCTCTTTTTCTAACTTTCTATTTGACCAATACGAGCGAAGCGAAGGTTCGATCAGCTCTAACGACGACAACGACGACAATGATAATGGTGATACGACGGCGACCGATAATGATGACGATGATGAGGAGGAGAAGGAGGAGGAGGAGGCGGAGTAGTAGGATGTTGATGACGACGACAACGACGACGACGATGACAACGACGACGATAATGATAATGATGATAATGATGATTATAATGATGATGATGATGATGATGATGATGATGATGATGACGATGATGATGATGATAATGATGACGATGATGACGATGATGATCAGAATGTTATTTTACCACTCTGTCGATCTATACGAAAGTCGTAAGCGACGTGGGTTACGCAGAAATTGTTTCGACATAGCGAATTAGATTGTTAACTAAGGAAATATGTCTCTATATATAGATATTTCTCTCTATCTCTATTTTCCTTTTTAATAAAAACTATAAAATGCAGGTTGCAGGCTACGGATAGTGAAAATGATATTAATTTTTTAGTATGGCTGGAAGTGGAGTACTAACTTCAAGGAGGCCATACAGACCAGTCACGAGTAATTTTTTACAGATTCATATATTTATAAATTATTAATTATTATTATTAATATTTCTACTTTATTATTATTATTATGATTATGATTATTATTATTATGATTATTATTATTATTATTATTATTATTATTATTATTATTGCCATTATTACAACCATTATTATTCTACACTATTTTACACACTCTACACATATCTACATATATATACCTATATATGTATATGTATATATAAATTTCATATATCCATCGCGCACATACACAGATACGTACGTATACATCCACATCGATAGCCCCATCATTCCAAACACATCCACATACATGTGTTTATCCGTATATATATATATACGTATCATATGTATGCATATATATACATACACACGCGCACACATGTATATGTTTGTCGGTATGATGTTTGCCGCACAAATTGTCATACTGTTCATATAATTGTTCATCCTTTACGATGCTCGAAGCATTTTGCCAAATTCGTTCTGTGTCTTCCTTTTTTCACTTTTTTTTTCTCTTTTTTTTCTTCTATTCCACGCGCGTTTAAAGAGAGAAATGTGCGAAAAGAACAAGTCAAATTTCGCGCAAGTTTGGCGGAATTCTTCGAGAATCGCGCAGTTCGCGAATTCTGGCAGTCGTCGTTCCACACCGAAATATATATGTATACGTACATATATATAAAAATGATTGGTCGGTCACGGGATTGTTGATAACGTTCGTGTTCGCGAAAAATTCTCTCTCTCCCTTTCTTCGCACCGAGGACAAATCCAGCAAGCAGCAGAGATTTGTCTGACCCGCGGTGGTCCATACCACTGAACGTGACGCATTGCGTTGCCATTATTTGCATTTTATCGAGATCTCTAGAGCTTTGTTATCGTTCTCCCGCTATGTCCCAGTGCTTTTCAGACCCGACACGTATCAGCGAAAGACGCACTGGATACGCACGATATATTTAATTGTCGCGAGATTTAAATCGCGCAATCCTCGGCTGTGCTAACGCGCCACGCGGCTACGAGCTCTCACTTGGCCTTCTCGCAAACTTCCTTGTTATTATTCACTCTACTCTTGTATTTACAGTTACAATTACTCTCTAGATGCATACACTTTTGCCATGTTTTATCTGTTAGTCACTCTCAGGGTTTGTTCGAGTTCTGCACTCTCGTTATCGTGCGATCTCGCGGACCAGAAATCAAACGAAACAAAGTAGTTGCGATCTCGCCTCGTCAGACATGCTCGTTCCAATCCATTTCTTATAGTAAGGTGTTACACTCCCGATCATATCTCTCTTTTCGACACACAAGGTTTACATTGGATTTCCCGGCATTATTAAGCTCGCGGTAACTGCGACGACGACGACGACGACGACGACAACTACGACGATGACAACGACGACGACGACGACGACGACGAAGACGACAAAGACAACGACAACATTGCACGTAATCGTCGTCGAATGCGCAATTGCTCGTTCCTTGCTCGATCCTATCGTCCCTTTCATCATCCGCACCATCGCTAATCTACGATACATACGTACGTTTATAGGGAGAGAAGAGAAAATGAATTTCTCATCGCTCGAATTGGCATTCGCGGCCACATTTTCTTTTTTTTTTCTGGTATACTTTTCTACAGGATGATTTCGAATATTACGATCGTCGAATAGCTCGACGATTAATCATTCGTTCTATCCCTTTCACGTTCGTTGAGCTACTCGGCGGAAAATCAGCCTGTACAACTCATTGCTTGTTCGAATTATAATTTCGCAGCCATTTCGGCCGTACGCTGTGTTACGCTTCGTACGCGCACTCGATCATCGTCATCACACCATTATCATCTCCCGCCTATATACTATTCCTTTTTATTTTTGGATCATATCAATTTGCGCCACTGTCGCGCAAATCGCGTAGTCATGTTGTTTTCGATTCTTCCGATATTCGTTAGCGATTCGTCGCACCGTTGCATCGTAATCCAAATTTTCGTTCGTTTTACGTCCCCGATCCTGTCGGACAGATCGATTCGACATCGCCACCTTGTACGATACACATGTTTGTCTATACACGCTCCTTTTCACTTTTTCTTCCTTCCTCTCTCTTTTTCTCTCTGTCTGCTTCTCTCTCTCGCTCGCTCTCTCTCTCTCTCTCTCTCTCTCTCTCTATCTCTCTATCTATCTCTATCTCTATATATCTATGTCTCTGCCTGTCACTCTGTTTTTCTCTACTGCATATACAAGCGCGCGAAAGCGCGTCTTTCTGTCTTTCTCTTTCTTTCTCTCTTTCTTTCTCTCTCTCTCTCTCTCTCTCTCTCTCTCTCTCTCTCTCTCTCTATCTATCTCGCAGTTCGACTTCTCAAGTTGGTAAATATATATTTACCGCCTTACTATAAGGATTGGACTAAAGGTTTTGATTGTGTATCTTTGATCAGGATCAATTTTTTTTTCATAAATATTAATTTGCACGGTATGTGTGTATATATGTATATATATATATATACGTATGTATACATATATATGTATGTATATTAACACACAGGAAAATCTGTGTGTTAATTTTGAAAACTAGACCAGACTCGTGTCTGTACCTCGAAGCATGTTTCTCCGTAAACATAGTAGTAATAGGTGAAAATGAATGCTTGCGTTCTAACGCACAGCACGCGGCATGCGGTATGCACGTACCTGGCGTAAACTGTCGAGAAGTCAGACGTCGTTTGCTCTGCACGTTCGAGTTCTCGTGTGGCATTGCATGTCGTTCGAAGCTTCGTTTCTCGCCGAAACAGAAAGGAGACGGAGCCGTGGCGCGTATGTTTCAGGTATCGACGACAAGAATATATAGGGACGGATGATCTCGTCGCCGCGAACGAATCCTTTTTCCTTGCCTTTTCGTCGTTGAACGTTTACGAGAGAGAGAGAGAAAAAAAAGAAAAGTGTGCGTGTCGTCGATGCCCGTGGCGTACGTACCGCGTCTCGCACGGCTTCTTTTGTTTGTAGACGGACTGACAAAGAGAACACGGATGATGATTGAACGCGGGACGAGAGCGCGAAACAGAGACCCTCGTCTGGAATACGTCGCTCGTGCGTCGCCACGATCCACGACGTGTCCCTTGGCCTCTGTTCGCGGATTAGCCAACTGACTACCGAATTTCTTCGCGGCTTAGCCGATCGAACGGCACGATCTAATTTTGGATTTTTGATTTTTGGTTTCTCTGTTTTTTTTTTTAAGTTGACTAATACTGGACAACAGTCGATGCCAAATGTAAAAGAGCCCCAAACGAGTACTGACTTGTAACACGCACAACGCACGCACAAAACGTATAACCCAGACCGCAGGTAATTATCTAACGGAATTAATACGTACATACATATATATTTTACCATTGATTTGTATACTTTCTCTGCGCTCACGACTCATCGATCTCGCGCCTTCCGATCTCTCGGTCATCCTACTGATTTTCGCCAATATTCTCATGTTTGTTTCTGTATTTGTACATATATATATATATATATTTCTTTATTTTCTTTTTTCTTTTTGTTATATTTTTGTTCCTTTTTTTTGTTCGTTTATCTGTCACTTTTCACGCTCTAGCCCTCGATCGCTCACCATTGTCTCACCAGCACCTTGCATGCGAACATATATCGCGCACATTTTTTCACTATATTACTGGCATGACGTAGCCGATAAGAGCAAGCTGGTCGTGCGATCGCGATGCTTTCTCGAGTGTCGTTCGATAATGACCCTTGGATGCACCGCTTTCTGCGACGGCCTTGCGAACGCGACGTATCGTCGAAAGTTGCCGTTTTCTCTCTCCCTCTCTCTCTCTCTCTCTCTCTCTTTCTCTCTCTCTCTCTCTTTCTTACTCACTCACTCTCTCTCTCTCTCTCTCTCTCTCTCTCTATCTCTCTCTCATCTATCTATTTCTTTCACTTGGACAACTTTCGACGATCGTTGAAACTTCGGTGTACGAGAGACGCGACGCGACGCGACGCGACACGACCGGCTGTTACATAGAGGAAGAAGATTAAATGGAAGAGTGTGTGGTAACCGGTATCTCGTATCCACGTGTCGAACGTAGGCAGCTGCCCCTGTGCCAGCGGAACGCACTGTCGTGGGGTCAGCGAGCATCATCGGGGGAGGGAGCCACCCTCACGAGCCATCCACCGGGCATCAGCAGCGTCCGGAGAACGCACTCGACGCTTTGCTAGACGAGTTGCAGACGTTCTCGAGGCCGAGCTCGCAGCTCGGACACGTGCAGGGCAGCGGCGGCTCGACCATGCTGTCGGAGACGGGTGGAAGATCGAGCGGAAGCAGAGGAGAGGCGGCCGGGGGGTCGTCGATCGTCGGAACGGTGGTAAGGCCGCCGTGTATCTCGGACATAGGACGGAAAGGGAGCGTGGATTCGTCGAGCGGGACGGTCGCGACGGTAGCCGTGATCGGCGGCTCGGCGACGAACACCGCCGGGGGTACGCTGCGTAGATTGCACTCGTATCCGTCGAGCTCGGATACGGACACGTCACCGCCGATAGCGAGGCTGCAGGTCTCGTTGCAGGAACAGCCGAGCCTGCCCACGTTGCCGCAGGGATTCGTGCCGGGACAGAAGCCACCGGTGCCGGAGAGGAACGCGGAACTGCTCCAGCTGGCCACGGCCAGAAGGGTGCCACCGCCTCCGCCGCCGCGGACCAGTTCCAGGTCTCCGTTGGCGAGCCCCACCAGCCCCCAGTTACCGCCTAGGAATCACTCGTGCAACCTACAGGCCGGGAACGCGACGCTACGCCGGCCACCGGCGCGCGGCACCCTTCCGATGAAAGAGATCGGTGGGAAACCGCCGATGGCTCTCCCAACGGAGGTGCCGTTGTCGCTCGAGGCGGCACCGATAGTTCACAACAACTCGACCAGCTCCCAGTCGTCGGCTGTCCTCTCCACCAGCAACTCGAGCTCCTGCGAGAGCGTCAACTCGCAGGAGGGCGTGCAGAGCAAGAAAGGAAGGCAGGAACAGTTGGAGCAACGGCACCAGGAGCTGCTGCGTAAACAGAAGGCGTTGCAGGAGCAGTACGCGAGGCTCCAGCAGCTGCAGAGGAACACGGCGGGCCTGACCACCGTCCCACCCGCACCGCCGGATCTGTTGAAGAAGACGGGCAGCGAGAGCAACCTGTTGGCCAAAATGGGTCTCGGTCTTAGCGCTGCCAGCTCGGGATCCTTGACCAGCTTGACCGTGAAACCTACCGTCGTCTCTCAGGAGTCGTCCGTGGACGGGCCGCGAGGCACCCGACGCGACGAACCGAACGAGCAACAAAGCGGCGGACAGCCGGCGAACACGTCGAACGAACCCGAGGTGAACGCGGAGAGCGAGCCGAACGCCGGTGTCGCGCCTACATCCTCTGGTGGGACCGCCACGACCACAGCGACCACAGCGACTACCGCGACCACCGCGACCACCACCAGCAAGATCTACGAGACGGATATTCTGTGACCGAGAAGCCGATCGTTGCTCGAGTCGAGCGTCAAGGTGGTCGAAGTCGTGCTCGCGAGTTAACCGCGTTTCGCCTCCAACTATTGGAACGAAACGATCCAATTATCAATGACGAGAAAAGAAAAAAAAAAGCAGAAAAATATTCAATAAAAATCTCGGAAGATTAACAAGTAGAGAGTACAGCGAGTAGAGAACTTAGCGAGTCACGCGTAATTTATAATATCGATTATCATAATTAATAACGATGATATAGTAATTAACGTAATATCATAAACGGAAAGCGCAATTATCTCTCTCTTTCACTCTCGGAACGGCATAATCCGGCAGCATGATAAATAATGGCGGCGTTAAACGTCGCGCATAAAGGACAAGCTAAAAGCGGTGTAGGAGGTTGCGTCGAACGTTCGACAGTTCGAAGATCGAGTTCCTGGCCGAAAGATATCTATGTAATAGAGTATTCGTCTTTCACGGCGACGATCGATTGTGCCAAAAGAAGAAAAGGAGAAAGGAGAAGAATGGGAAGAAGAAGAAGAAGAAGAAGAAGAAGAAGAAGAAGAACAGAGATAAAAAGACACATACACAGACACATACACACACACGCAAATTTTCTTTCCTCGCGTTTTCTCTTCGAGTTCCATAAACTTTCCTACGAGCGGACAAACCCGACAACCGCCTCGCTATAACCGAGGTCATCAAATTATTCTGCACGCGTACATATGAATTACTTAACTATATCTACGAAAGGGGAGACACAGAGGAGTAAGAACAAGTTTCTATATAAACAAATATTTATGGGAATAGTTAGGTAGACGGAGAGATTGTCAGTATCGTAAACGAACCGCGAGAGCGAACGTTTCTTCCTGTTTTAAGAAACAAATGGCGTACGAACGCGTACAGAATGGTGCGTGCATACCTATGTCAGGCGCTGAATAGGACGAAACGAGCTGTGTGACTCGTGCGTACATTTCTTTCCGTATAAAATACATATGTATTTGCCGCAAAACAAGTCCGAGTGTGTGAAAGGTTGCGTATGTTTCTAGGTAGCTTTAATCGAGAGAAGACGGGAACTCGAGTGGAAACGCAAAGGAAAGGGGCGACCGTTTAACTCGCGAGAAAATAAATCCGACGGACAATGGCAAGATTGAAAAAGGAACATTGCTCAATACTTACCGATCTCGAAAAGTGCAGCATTTGCAAAGCTATTGGTCGATTCGTTCCAGGAGGCGTCGTGAAATCGACTTGTAAATTTTTATTTTTATTATTATCATTATCGCTTTTACTACTACTACTACTTTTACTATTGTTATCATCATTATTATTATTATCATTATTATTATTATTATTATTATTACTATTGTTATCGTTATCACCATCATCATGATCATCATTATCATCGCCATCGATCATTGTTGCTATTGCTATTATTAGTATCAACTATTATTTAACATACGCGAATCCATGGTGTTTGATCGTACCTCCAACCTCGATCGAACAACCTTTGTATGCGGTTGGCGCGTTCTTGAGACGACTCCGCGATCAACGGCCACATTTTCTTAAATCGATTCGTTGAGAAAGCGTATCGCGATTATCGCGAGGAATTTTTATTCTCTTCGATACGGAGGGGTTGTATAACGTTGCGAAGGGAAATTGGCGCTGCTTTGTAATCGGGATCGTAGAAGAAATATCGGATTAGCAGAGAGCAAAGGAAAATATGTTTGTGCTTCCCAATGCTCGACAAAGATACAACAAACATATACACGTATTTATACGTATAATCGATACGCGTATACTTTGCTTCGGAGAGGCCTAATAGTCGATAGTTCCGAATCCGTGCTTTTTCCATTCTTTTCCGTTTCATTTCTCTTCGTTCGACTCTATACTTCTTGGTCGCCATAAAACGAGATAGCGGATAGTAGAAAGTTTCGTCTACCATTTACCAACGCCGATCGTAATCGTGTCCTAATTTATTTATTTTCTACGTACGTACGTATCATGAAACGCATCTATATGGAAGTAATAATTAATATAACGATATAACGATAAGAGTAATACGAGTAATAAGGATAACTGAATATGAATAATAACGGTCGAACAAAGTATTCTGTTGCGAATGTTTAGTGAAAGCATTAAACGATCAAGACACTTCTCGTCCGATCCGATCTCGTCGATCGGACTTGTATATTGTTCCATTCACGACACAGTACGGATATACTTACTTACACAATTAGACGCAATCTCCAGTTGTTGTATAATTTGCATTTGTACAAAGCTGCTTTCCATCGACGCGTACCATTTACGAGATCACCCCCCCCCCCCCCCCACTTTACGTTTCCCATTTCCATCGTTGATCGTTCGCTTATTTATTCGCAAATGTGTTGCTTTCCTCACCGCCCCTGTACGACCACCTCCGCTTTACTTATCACCGACTCGCCATTTAATCTGTCGATGGCATCATTTCCTCTTTAAGCGATACTGCTGAGCGGGACCCGAATCGATTCCGTTTTTTCCACAAGGTTAGCCGATAATCATCGATATGTAACGTTTTCCAACGATCCTGTACGCCAAATCGAATTGACTTGTTACATTTGTAAATGTTTGTAAGTAACTATCACGTAATAAAATAATCGATTAATAATCATCGGGATCGTGTCGTCGTCGTTTATTATTATTATTATTATTATTATTATCATTATTATTATTACTGTTATTAGGCAGAGAATCTGTAGAGATGAGAAGAGAATCAAGTTTGTTCGATATTCTCGTCGACGAACCCGTGCGCTTTCATTACACCCTCTTGCACCTTCTCCTTCTGGTTACGTAGCGCTTGGTGTACCTCGATGGCACGCGTGATCATGTGCCTTTCCGTGGATTCCAGTTCCGCGTAAACTCTGATCAAGTCTATATCGTTCAATATCGCTTCCTTGGCGGATTCAGCCTCTGGATGGATCCTGTGATAAAGTTGTATCAACGCCACAGCCTCCTCGAGGTCCTCGATCTTCAGCAGATCCACCAATAACGCATCTATCTCCTTCTCCCAAGCAAGATGGAACGCAAACGGGCCGAAATGCCTGGTGGATCGTAGCACGTTGAATTTCTTCAATCTATTCAAGTACGAGTACACCTCTTTGGTGACCCTATGATACTCTGGATCGTCCGGTTCGAATTGTAGGCAGGCGCGATCTAAGATGAATTCGAATTCCTCCCGTTTCAGTAAATCCTGCAAACAATATAAATAAACTGATCAAATAAACGCGCGTGCATTACTCGCGGAATCGGGTGTACGAATGAATTAGCAGCCCCTTACGTTCAGATACGGATTGTAAAACATCTGTGGTGTATGCACCTCTCTGCCTCGTATAGGGAAATATACTTGATTCATTCGATGTCTCTCATTGGGTAACGCGTGTCTCAATAAGCCGTTTGGCTCTCGAACAACGATCAACCTCTCTTTATTGTTACCGTTAACGGATATGTCGGTGAAGACTATGTTGCTATCCAAGAAACTTTCCAGGGCAGGATCATCGGATAACACTTGGACCTCCTCCGATCTCGGTTTAACCACAGGCGGCATTTGAATGCGTCCTCTTGCTTTCGCTCCAATTTCCGCTCGTGCCTCTTGCAACTCCTCCTCTGTCATAAACTGAAACTTTGGAACGGTCAAACGTGTTCCATCTCTACGCGCGGCAAACACCTTCTGATTATCCACGCGTGTCAGGGTGGTCAATAACTGTTGCACGTATTGGTCGAAGAATATACCTGCCGGATCCTTTTCGTCTTCTGTATGTGCAATTTGAACAGGTTACTAGTCGAAATTATGTGACGCATAACCACTTACTACTTACTCGCTTCCGGAACCGTTGACGAACAGAAACGACAGTTCCAGCTGGGACGTTTGCAATTAAAACGCCTTAAAGGCAAATTTATTCGACTAAACATCATGAACCAACCTAACCTCAACTCGTACGTAACCTAAGAAACTAACGCATCGCAACTGAAACTCGGATCTGGTTTCCATGAATCACGACGCGTCGCGTCACGTCCGATTTACACGGTAGCTGTCGCGAGAACCGTTCGATGAGAAACAGCCGAAATTTCATTTCGCGCCGTTTCTTCGCGTAACGTATCGCGTGCTTCGATGAATACACGAGTTTCAGTGAATATATTCAAGGAATAAAATGGAATACACCTTAGAGGACGCTTACGAAACTCTTCAAGCTGTTCTGAAGGATCGAGAAGAAGAAATGGAAAATTTAACGATTTCAATAGCGAACAACGGTCCAGTGGCGTTTAACAAGAGCTGCGATTCGCAACAGTTCCGAAAGAAACGACAGAAATTCTGCGACAATCTAACAGATCGGATTCGTCTCGATGAATTGAAGGATTATCCGGTGCCTGGAACGTCCGATCTCCACGTTCAAGTTTTAACGGAACTCGAAGAAGAAGTGGAAAACGTTCAACAACTTTTCGATAAACTGAACGCGGTACTCTTGGACGTTAAGAACAACATATCCTAGTAAAATTCGTAAAGTAGCCAATAGGATCGAAGAATCGTAGAGGGATTATTAAAATATTTTGTTTCAGCTTGAGAAATAAACAGAAAGGTTTGGAGAAAATGAAAGAAGCTTATTTGAACACAGCCGAAATGGTAGCGAATACCACCTATGAGAAAGAATTGGTTGTAACGAAACGCATATTTCGGGGTATAAAAACAGATTTGGTATGCATAAACAAATATAGTAATAGACTTTTTCATTCGCATCTGATCTGTTCTAATTACATTCGAATGTTTAGCACATGGTAGTGGACAAATTGTTTCCAGATAATCAGAATTTCAAAACATTTTTAGGGGTAAGCGTCACCGATATCTTTTCTAGCAAGTAGGAGTAGTACTTAAATGGGATAGTAAATGGAAATATTTTTTTAGGAACTAACATTGGCGTACACGAAAGGTGGGGACGACACGTACGTGGACGTCAGCCCTCAGGATTTATTGTTTGTGAATTTCTTGGTCGAGGCTGGCATAGTCGCGTACCATAGAAACGACAAAACTAAAGTTAGGTTAATGGATATGTTGTAGGTATAGTCTTTAATCTATAGAAGAAAGATAGATACGAAATTGAAAATAAAGTTTTATATATTTTCGATTGCTCGAATTGGTAAATGGTTTCCATCGAAAGAAACAGCTTCACCACATGAACGGTGCTCTCTCTCTCAATACTCTGACACCGGTTCGTTCCCATTCTTGCCGACCGATCCATAACTCTTGAGCGGACTCTAAGCAACTTAATATCGCTGCTCCTTTCCACGCTGTCATACCAGGATCCATCTCTTTCGGTTGCGTTATAATATCTAATTGTTCTGACGTATCGTGTCGTCTTATTTAAATTTCTAGGATTCTCATCGAATCGTGGTAAAAAGAATAAGAAACTTACCGGCTCTGTACATGTAAGGGATTTGAAGGGAAATCCGATTGTGTAGCCACATACCGATACCTTGGAACTTCATACCCGAGCCAACGACGAGCACGCAACTGTACATTTTCCTTTTCAGATCGTCCGTGGCTACGATGGGGAAAATACGTTGCTCAGTTCCGTGAGTGGATTCTATGAAATCGATTACGGATTTATTACGTACGACAGCGATCGATGCTTTGAAGCACGGCATGATCGAGACCCAACAGTTGCTGCGGACCTACTACAAAGTCTCGCGGAGCATCGATGTCACGATTCGATAAGGTGATCGGTGCTGAATCCACCGCGTCCACGACTACTTCCTCTTCCCCTGCTACAGTCGGTGCGATTGTTTCTTCTTGCATCTCGGACGTTTGTTCGAGATTTTCTTTTATGCCCCTTCTCTGATACGAGTAACAAATATATTATTGATCGTAGTTGCGTTCCACATCGATCTAATCCACATTTTCACTATTCTACTCACGCTTGTTTCCCGTAGGTAATTTTCGTCGTGCGGATCTTCCGGATCGCCCATCGATCTCCTTTGTACGTGCACGTTATGCGTTCCGGAAACTTTAAATAATTCCGGTTGAAACAAGCTCAACGGCGCGACCAAGCACTCGTCCCCAACTTGAAGGGTGTACCTCTCGGTTTGTTGCTTTGGTTTTCGAACGACAAACGTCTTCTCTTGAGAACCGCACACGTTCAGATCAACGTGACAAAAGTCTTTCTTCAGCTGATTCAATAGCAAAGCATCCAATTTATTCGACGGATCGCATGCTTTATAAGGAAACGCGCATTTCTGTAGCAACCAGAAAAACGTTTGCGTGATGTCTCCACCGCCGTAATCCATTCGTACTCTGGTATTTCTGTGAGAAATTCCATCTTCCACGCATGAAACTGACGTTTTCTGATCTCCGACATCGACCACGCACGCGAATCCTAGTCCAGCGCCAAACGTAGCAGCTACGTGATCCTGTGGCACACGATACACACTATTAGCGATCACCGATCTCAAAGTATTCCAACAATACTCATATACAGAACGAAGAACCAACTTGTAATAAAAAACATGCTCCGAAACCAATTTCACAGAGCATCAGCGTTGTCAACTCTTTCAAATACTGCCTATTATAAATATCGGGAATTATAAGAACAGCTCGGTAATGTTTCAAGTCCCTTAAAGGGATGTCCATCTTCTCCGTAAGTACGTACTCCCAAATAGTTTTCAAATCAGCCATAACGGATCTTAGGCTACCGCCGGGACCAGAATGTATGTTGAGCTCTCCTCTCCTATACGGGAAATGGACGTTAAAATTATCGTCTGGATTTAACGACAGTACGTCGTCTCCGACCACAACATCTTTATCAGTTTTTATCCATTCGACGCTACAAGGAGAAGATATTTCTGCGTTCGATCTACGATTAAACGCGGCTATCTGTTGAGGCGGCGTGGCGTATCTCCTTCTCCCGTCGGATTGGAGACAAGATTGTAAAGTGTGCGATACCTGCAGGCGTGATTCCTCCATCGCTTGTGTCAGTTCTTTCGTCTACTAAAAGCAATGGAAAATGTGCGTCGTTTCTTAATAAGAGGTTTGAAACAAAGTAACGCTTACTCGTGACACAGCAGGTGGCAACAAACTGTCCTTGTATTCCAGCCCCCCGGCTAAACGTCTTCTAGCGATCGCATTTAAGATTGTACACGGATTCAAGTCGGATGCCCTCCCCATCCTGAGGTACATTGATCCAGGGTGAATAATAACGATTGTTTGCGCTTGGATTTGCTGAAATGTATTTTACACGATATTGCAATACCTGATAACGTGTTAACGGTATTCAGTACAGGTACTACCTCGGCACACGACTCTTGAAATACCGGCATGATCGATTATTGTTTTGTTAACAAAACGATATTAGAATCCGTATAAGGGTTGATTAGGTTACGTTAGGTTAGGTGTACGTCCCGCAACTTTACCGGTCCATAGATCTGGTCCAAGTGTATACTGAATAGAATTTGATCAACATTAATTTTTACCACTACTTATTCGATATATAGTTTGATGTATAGAATACTTCAGTTTTAATTCTATCAACGTAACAATGAAATCGAATAAACAGGCATAATTAGGTAAAGTTTTTAATTCGTTTTCTGATATCATTCTCATCCAGGTATGCTACACGAGACATCGCACAGATATGACTAATTTATTGGCGACAATCACCAAAAACATGTACATGTACGCACAAAAAAAATATATACCCAGTCAACACAGCAAATCACATAATACTTCAAAAACCACCAGCCTAACGCCACAGGACTATCATCAGGATTACAGAGGTAAGAGAGAGAAAGATATATAAGAAGGCTATAAGAAAGAGTGAGACAGATGATACCGCGTTTGTCCTAGAGGTGGCGTTAGTAGTTCTTCAGTAGTTTACTTCGCTGTCGATAATGCTGAGTGACCAGTTTGAGCATTTTTTACAGAGATGACGCAAGAGGTTCTAGAGTAGGGTCGGTATCATCTGTCTCACTCTTTCCTATAACTTTCTTATATATCTTTCTCTCTCTTACCTCTAAAGCGGGAGATATAATTTATCTAATTCTTTCAATTTTATGAAAATTAAGGAATTTCTTTACTTAATCAGCAGTACTATACGATTCTGTAATTAATTAAGGTGAGAGTTAATGGCCCAATAATTTCGTTTTTACGATTAGAATTCGAGCATTTCAGTATATAATGTACTGTAATATTCGCAATTAACATTGTATATATAATAAAATAATATGTAGAGTGAAATGTTATATACGTTATACGAGTGCTACACGTGTTCTATACGTATATTTTTCTGTACAAATTATCTAGGACGGTATGTACCATAACACAACAGTGCGCACTTTTCTCAGAAAAATACGCACGAGAATTTTCCTGGAACTCGTATTTTCGAGACGTGTCTTTTGTAGTAGATTTTCAATTAGCTGATTTGTTTACAGTTGAAGCAGATAGCGAAATACCAAGGCCGCGAAATGAAACGTAGCAGCGTAGTTGAAAAACTACGTTCGAGCGCCTTCGGTGTCGTTCGAACGTCTTCGCGGTCGTTCGGACGCTTCCGGGGCATGCGGAGAGCGGCACCGGTAGTCAGTTCGTGCCGTCCTCTATTGGTGGTAAGACGTCTGTCGCTCGTTCCTGTCGATATAACTTTTTGACGCACGTTTCTACATTCGAGGTACGTTTATACGCTTGCTTATCAACTGCGTAGTATTCTCAAGTATAATTCTATTATACTTTTGTTCTATTACTAATGTTTTCTAACGAATTTTCTTTTTGCTTTTCATATAATTATGCCTTTCATTGTTCATAGTTGCGCATAGGCTTTGTTTGAATTTTGAAAATATGATTTATCAACTAGTTTACTATAAAATCTTAATATCTTACTGATTTTACCTTCGTATATTTATTCTAATTGTTTTGTTTTGTTCTGTTACAGATTTTTAAACAGTTATGTCTTTCAAGGAATGGATGTAATGAGCAATGGACATTATTAACGTATGGTATAAATTTATATTACCTTATTATTCATCATTTGGTAACATTTTATATATAATTGATTATGGACACATGATGTATGTACCAAGTAATGAGTTATTTGTTTAATAATCATTCTCACAAGCAATTTTGAATATTCATAGCATATATTATAGCTAACTAATTACGAATATTGAATATGCTTTAAATTCTGATACCAAATCATCATAATAGAATTTTTATAGATCAATCACGAATTCTTAATGTGTTCATAAATAATTTATAACATTTGAGTATATTTTACAGTATATTCAATGTTATATTTATAATCTATTTTATTTATATATACATATATTTTTGCATAGTTGAATATTTTAAAAGGAAAGTAATATTTTTTTGAACAAACGCTCGATCAGGAAAAGATGAAGAATAATACGACAGTAAATTGTGTGTTGTTTTTATTTACCCCTTGTTCCCCCATGTACAATGTTTTTCTTTCAGAATATTTTGGTGACCGCGCGCAATGCGGTCGGTAGAGTCAGTGTTTGTTGCGATAATTTTAGTATTTTTTAGAGCACAGCTGCTCTAATTTTAATTACATTTTTTTTATAATATTCATACGCGAAAGAGTAGAGTCAGTGTTTGCTTCGTAAATGGCAGTAGCATCGTAGTCTTTTATTTATATATTTTTTTATTCCTAATTTTTTTTTATTAAATATATACTGCCTCGGTACTAGAGTCAAATTGCTGTCTACCTAAAGGATCTAGATGTGCTTCAAAAGCCAAAAATGTAAGTATCTTTCGTACTTTACTTATAATTCCAAATTTGATAAACTTTTAATCTTTTTTAATTACCAAATCAACGTATTTGTGATTGATTTATTGCTAAAGTAAATTAATAATTGAAAATATTAACAGGATCTTTAAAAGGCTAAATTATAATAATGTGGTTTCTGTTTAAATATTTCAGCTATTTCTACTATGGATTTATCTACCTCTTCCACCCTGACGACAACGTTCATGATGTCTTTCTAGAGGTAAGCAACATTTCTTAATATTTTTTCTTAACTGATTCATTATGTGGTAACATGAATTTTAATTCATAATATGACTTTCTTTAGGCATTTGCTATATCTTTGATGACTCCACTGAGGCAGCAGCAGCAGCAATCGATGACTTCCTTGAGACTTCAGCATCTCTGATGACTTCGCCTGAACTACTCTACGCATCATTCACTGTGAGTCGCATGCTTTTAAGTTCCTCCGGTCACTCAATCATGTCATAGGACGAAAGGTCCGAATCGGCACGGGTGACTGGTTGTAATTACGTAGTATTCCATTGACGAGCATAGTGACCATGGGTATATTATTATACCCATGAGTAATAACGTTTATTTTGTCTGTGTTATTTATTAGATCAGGATAGGTCTTCTTGCATTTCGCGTCTTTAGTAATATTAAAGTTTAAGTGATAGATAAGTGGTTTTAGTAATATTAAAAAAAATTCGAACACTGGATATGAATATCTAGAAGTGTAAAATGTCCTTATCAATATTAATAAGTAATATATATTACAACTGCTTTGTCATAGCAGTGCGTAGTGGTGAAGTCGGATATCCTTCGACTTCGTTTACTAATATTTACTACTTTTCATTGAAGATATTAAATGCTTTAGCCACTTAATATTCATGTTAATGGCACATGATAGAACTTATTATCGAACTTTTATTTGTTGTAAATTGAACATATAAAATATATGATATATATATATATATATATATATATATATATATATATATATATATATATATATATATATATATATATATATATATATATATATATATATATATGGTAACTATCATATATATGAAATATATTGTGAATGTATAGTATAGACTTTGTTATAATGAAAAGATAATTTGCTTAATTACCGAAACTATGTCATATTACGTGTGCAAGAAGACATTTTGCGTCCGAGTAGATTTTGAAATCAAAGCATCGAGCTTGAATATTATATTCATACTTTAGAATGATTGCTTTGATGATGAGATCGCTCGAAATTAGTACATTTATTATAAAATTGTGTATAATTCTATAGTTAAATTGAATATTGTTCGAAACAATGAGAGAGACGCTTACCAATTCCTTCTATCATTACAATGTACGGAATATAAAATAATTGATTTTAAATTTAATTTTAATTTCGAATTTGAAATATAACTTTGAATTTAAATTTAATTATTCTTGACAATAAATAAATGAACTTAAGTTCATTGTCGAGTAGCGTGGTGTTACCACTATAGCGTCCCAGTATTGGCCTCTATCCCGTTGCGTAAGGCCCCCGGATTATTCCGACGGGCAGACGGGGTAGTCCGTCACCCTCACCGAGGGCATCGGTAGTGGTGGACTGCGTACTAGATTACTGCACTGGGTTCACTGCCGGCTGATTGGGCGTATCCCAATCCCTGCCTCAAGGAGAGGTCGTGCCTGGGTGTCACCGTAGGCACCTGGTCACGTTAAACATTTCGCGGACGTGAAAATACGTCAACTGGTACTGGTGGCTGTAGTAGTAACCTCTTATGGGTTTGCTTTGCTTCTTTTTAAGATCTGATGGGAGGGGTGGGTGCGCTCCGAAGGAAGGGTTACATCCCAAAGGATGTCGATAGTTTTTCACTCACTTTGTTCGCGTCGCGCCGCGCTTTTTCACTCTATTCTGTACGTTATAATATTAAAATGAATTGTGAAGCTCCTCTTTCATGTCTCGAGGAAATATTTAATAATTGGTAGTTAATTTTACGCTGCATAGAGTAAGTTGAAGTAGTTTGTCAATTATTGCCGATATCGCGTCCCAGTACGGGCGCCCTGCCCCGTCCGTAAGGCCCTCGGCTATTCCGAAGGGGGAGCCCGCCACCCTCACCAAGGGTATTGGTAGCTGCGGATCTCGCTTAGGGATTCGTGGCGCGCTAATTGAGCGTATCTCAATTCCTGCCTCATGGGAGGCCGTGTCTCGAATGTTACTCGATGACATTCTGGTCACGTTAACCATTTTCGCGGACGCGAAAATGCGTCAACCACGCTGGTGGCTATACCGGCAATCTCGTGTATTTTTCACTTGATCGTTTCTAAGATCAAGTACAGATCGCGTTTGAGTTAGAATCGAAAATAGAATTCTTTACACTTCCATGCAGTGTAATAACTATCAATGAATGATTTAATATGTGAATGAATAAAATAAAAAAGACGGAACCGAAGTACGGTTGATATGTGTTGTTTTTTTGTACTAATCATATTTAGATCAGGATTTTCAGCTTCCTTTTCCGTGTTCGTTGCCAGGACCCCATTCACGTGCCCATGTGCTACTTGGATGGGGAAAAGGTGATAGGCACGATGATTCCCCACTAGTTTATAAGATTTTTTTGCAATCTGATGTCCTAGTGTATTGTACGACGTATTATTTCACCACACGTGTGATTAGACTCTGAGAATACGTAGGTTTTTATTAAACACTAACTCTTGTATGTATTCCATGAAATATATTATTACTTATAATAATAGTAATGTACAACGATCAGTAACATCAAGGATCAGATTGCAATAGCTGGTATGCGAGTAAGTAAAATTTAGAAAGTGTGAGATTGTATGCAAGTTCGCGACTATTCCGTGTGTTGTATGTATGTGTTGGTACGAGTCTGTTGGCATTTTTTAAATATAGCGTTAGGTAGGTCAGGTAGTTTACTTCTGGTATGTTTGTCTGTTAATAATAAGTAGGTAGGGCCGGGCAGGTTGATCACAGTCACCGATCGGGCAGGCGCGTTTTTCGCGTGGTTCAACCTGTTTCAGGGAATTAGATTTGAATGATCGACGGTATAGCTGGCGCGAACGGGGGATGCCGTTCGCCACTGGCTTTACTCGATCCATCATTCGAATCGACCCGCGGTCGCGGTCGTGATTTGACGAAACGAACGTTTTTTTCTGCTCGAGGTTTGGCACGTTTGTACGAACCACGATTCTTTGGAATCGTTGCTTGTCTGCGTGCACTCCAAGTTTTCGCGATTTATATTTTTATTTCACCTTTATATGTTATTCTTTGGTTTGCGCTCAGGAAATCTCGAGCTTAGATATAAGTTTCAGGATACTGGGCTTCATGCCCGAAGAAAGAAGAGGCTATATGCCGAAGAACCTTGCCCGGAGAAGAGGGCAACTACTAATGACTATGCATTTGGAAGTAACTCTCTCAATGCAAAGTCATTCTTTGTCGCTATGCTCGTATTTGTGTAGTAATAGTAGTAGTATATTCTAGCCAGCAAAATGCTGGCTCATCGAATGCTGGGCGAATCGCGGTTTCAATTGTAGTGTTGCGTCTAATTAATTACGGTTCCTGTTAGAGTTGCGAATAAATCCAAATCGCGGTTTTATTAGAGTTGCGTTTAACTTCAGATCGCGTGTTTTATTAGAGTTGCGTATTAAATAATTAATCGCGTTTTGAATTAGAGTTGCGCAAAAATGATAATCGTGATTGCTGTTTTAGTGTTGCGAATCATGAGATCGCGATTGCTTGCTCAATTTATAATTATTGTTTGCTGATATTTGTTTCGCGATCAGATTAAATTGCATTTGCTATTTTAGTGTGAACCAACAGTCTGAAATTAGTTTTATAGTGTTGCGATTTACACACATCGCGTGTAATTGCATCTTATCATTTCCTGTAGAAGAAATAGTTTTTAATTGTCTAGTTTCTGATTCTATTTAGTGTTGCGGAAATGAATGATCGCGGTTCTCCGATAGTGTTGCGATTAATAAAAGCCCAAATCTTCCACTGACACGGTGGAAACATCACCCTGTGCATATCAGGATGGTATTGCATCTACAAATTGTTCCACTTGCGCTGTGGAAATGTAAGTAGAGCATAGAGTCACCACAGTAGCCAAAGGGCTACATTGCACCGTGGTGACATTGCACCTATGCAGATCACTATTTTAAAATCATTCTATTAGTGTTGCGTAGCTAAATTATGGGTGTATAAATTAGTTTTACGAATTAAGAAAAGCGCCCTGAGGTGGTTGCTCGCGCATTGCTCTTTCATGACACACCCCGCGATTAGATTTCAGATGTTCTTTATTTGATATTTAATGAATTAGTGTTGCGAATTATGAAGAGCACCACGGTATGGCTGCTATCGCGATTCATTTTGCTAATTTCTATTTCAATCAATTATTATCGAATGATGTGTTGATATTTAATAAGAATAATAGTGAGAGACGATGGATTGCATTCGTTTCTTCAATTCTCCGTTGAAGGCTCTGATCGAGCGTTTGTCATAAAATATTACAGAATGATGTAGTTATTTTCTACGGATAGATACCCTCTGGTTTTTGTGTTTGATATTTAAACATTCCATTGTGTGTTTTGTGTATCAGAATACATAAGCTTTAAAAATTGCAAATTATATTAGAATACACTAGGTTACCTGCAAAATCGAAGTCAGTGTAGTTTAATTCACATTCGAAATGATTCTTTTCAAGTGAATCAATTATTTAATTAATTTAACGAAAAGTAATAAGAAAGAAGATAGAATGGAATGTACACTATAATCGTAGACATTGCTTTTATTATGTGTTACATACATCATTTCTTTATGCTATTTCCATAAAATGATGTTTCTGTATGTCTAATTTATGTGTATTGTTTGTTTGTCAAATTTTTGTAAACTATTACTAACCCATTGTACAAGTTTTTGTTGCAGCTTATAGTTTTACAGAGACGTCCATTTGAGTAAAGTAATACATCAGGATGGAAATGATGCTATGAAGATGAAGATACGATCACACACATATCAAACAAATAAAAAGGGGTGAACAACAAAAAGGATATACGAGGAAGGGTATAAATATTATAAAATCATATTTGTATATTCTTGGATATATTTTTTGTGAAATTTGTTAACCCGTATGTTACTATTTTACTTGTTGTACATTTCTGTTTCAGATATTGCAACGTTTCTTGTTTCGATTATTATTTTATTATTATATTTATATGTGTATCTCTTCTTGGGTATATTTTCTGTGTAATCTATTAATCTGTGTCATGGTTTCACATGTTGCATATCTTTGTTCTAGATATTGCAGCGTTTCCAGTTTTATTTTAGATGTTCCAGTGTTTCCAGTGCTGTTTTAGGTGTTTCAGTGCTTTTAATTCTGTCATATTTTGTCATCACTCATTCGTTGACTCGCATCTTGTAAATTCGAACGCCTCTGTTCATCTGTGCAAAATCTTCTATTATAATCATCCTTTGTTGCTTCAGAGCTTCTCTTCCATTGTTTGCTTTTACAATCACTTCGAGTTCATGAATCCAAAGTACTTCATGTACTATGTGCTCTTCGATCTCTGTATACGTAGGGTGAAACATTTTCAGACCTATTGATAGGTAGGAGTCATATCTTTTAAGTTAGTATATATTTCTGGTTAGGTAGGTTGTTTTGAAATTAAACTTAATTATTGGTTAGGCAGGGTATTTGTGCTTCCTTTCATTTGTGACAGTAGGTTCTCGCGTAAATTCTTTTTGAAACTCCTTCCACTGTGCGCTTGCATAGGGATCAAACATCGAACTCGTTGCAAATGTACATTGAAAGGAGGTTTTATTTAATAATATTTTGTAAAAAAGGTGGGTGGATGGGACGTGGTTAGGGTGGGTCTCCATTGGCAGCAACCTCCACGTGGTGAGACCCGGGTTCTATTTATTCAATAGATAATTATTAATTGCATCATATAGTGATACGATACAATTAATAAATATTGAGTAAATAATTAGAAGCCAATGGCTGCCATAGGTTTTTTCTATTTAAATTGATTTAGAATAGTTTTAATTAAATTGATTTAAGTACATCGATAGATAGAAGAAATATTATATTATAACTATTTGTATTATATAAAACTTAAGGTTTCTTGTAATTTATTGTATATTTCATTAGTTTACTGTAATGTCTTGCACATTTCAGTACTTTTATTCTAATTTATAGAATATTTCATTAGTTTTATTGCAATTTTTTTGTACATTTCCCGCTTTATAGGTAAGAGGGAGAAAGATATATAGAAATTCTATAAGAAAAAGTGAGACAGATGGTACCAACCCTCCTCTAGAACCCGTGGCGCCATCTCTGTAAAAAGTGCTCAAACTGGTCGCTCAGCATTATCAACAGCGAAGTGAACTACTGAAAAACTAGCCCCATCTCTGCGCAAAGTACTGAAACTAATTACCGACTAGTTTCTGCATTCGTCCAAGAGATGGCGCCACTGTCGCAAGTAGTTCACTTCGCTGTTGATAATGCTGAGCGACCAGTTTGAGCACTTTTTCCTGAGATGGCGCCAGGGGTTCCACAGCGGGGTCGGTATCATCTGTCTCACTCTTACTTATAGCTTTTTTATATGTCTTTCTCCCTCTTACCTCTAAAGCGGGAAATATACAAAAAATTGCAATAAACCTAATGACATATACAATAAAATGCAGTAAAACTACTGAAATGTACAGGATATTACAATAAAATTACTGAAATATACAAGGAATTACAATAAAACTAGTTCACAGCAGTTAAAGGGCTGGTAAAACTATGTTTAGCTTTAATTGTAACTATTCCATAGTGTATAAGTAACGCTAAATAGATGTGATGCATAAATAGAGCTCATGTACTTTAGGATACATAGATAAATTGGGTAATTGGTTTATCTTATATCTCGTCTGTGCTTATCTTATGAAACTTTATATTGTATGCTGAGAAATATTAATCGTGCGAAATCTACAGGTATTATTATGCTCTCTGTAATTTAGAGAGAGGGGAAAGTGTAGGTGTTACCTAGACTTTAATCATTATTCGTACCCTATGTAAGGTTTCCAAGTCCTGCAAGAGTTTAGAAAATTTTAAGTGAATCGCAAATAACTTAAGTGTAATGCGTAGTCCTTAGCATGATATCGTTTTCGAGAAACTAATGAATTTCTCAAAAACGTTACCAAGTACCCAGGTCCACCAACGAGGAGGTGACTACGCAAGGACCCAACCCTATGTCCCTAATCCCATCCACCCTCCATTGCATCTGTGTGTTCTCGGTACAGAAGGTACCGAGGACTGACTCTACTTTAATCATTTAAACGCGGAATCCATAATACATTCCCCAAAATCTAAAACAGATTTTAGAGACTGCAGTATGGACCTTACGAAAGGGATAATAAGAAATGCCATTCTCTTACCCAAAGTGAAATTTATTAAATGGATCTACAGACACTTTAGAAAATTTAAAGTGTTCTACGGTACGGCATTTAGGATGAAATTAAATTAAAGTTAAGAAAAGATACTAATTCGAAGCAAGATTAAATTCGCGACGCGAGCAAAGCGAACAAGTACCAACGAACCTGCGTTAGATTCTCGCGAGAGGATTCTAACCCGATGGTTCACAACTAGTCACCAGGTGAACCATACCCGACGCGAATCGCGAGCAAATTAAGTTTATGCCACGTCTTACAACGAAACAGCTGATACCACGCTCTCCCCAATGGTGAATGCGGCTACCATCAAGATCTCAGCGAGACTTAGCAGTAGGACGCATTGCCCACCGACGAGAACGAACTTCGTAGACCGCCCCAAGTCGTCTTACAGCAGGTCCGAAGACCCCAGCGACACGGGGTAGGAGCTACTCGGAACGAACCGCGGTGAGCGCGTCCAATGTACTAAGCCTATACCCAAGTCGAGTACCCAACGGGCGTACCAATCGACAAGGGCTGCGAAATCTCAATGGGCTCCGAAAACCACATCAGTTTGATTGAGTATCGACTATTTCGCTGCGTGGAAATGGAAGTCTAAATCTCGAGCGAATAAAAAAGAAAAGAAAAGAAAAATACGTGAAGCGATTTCACGTAACAGAAACTTAGAATACTCAAGGGAGAATGTAACGCATATTTATCGGTACTGACTACACGCGATTGTAGAATGGCTATTTCTCACTTCGGATAAGAAAATGGATTTCTTTACAATTTTGTTACAATTCAGTTACAATTAAATTACTTAAATCTAAGTGCTTATAACTAAGGACGCACGCATCCCACGGCGATCCAACGGCGATCCAGCTGTGATCCAGCATCGTACTTAGAAATTGAAATGAAGAAGGAACGAAATAGATTTCCAACCATCGAATGACGTGAAAAACATAATATTCACGTGAAACAGTTAGAAAGAATCTTGGAAAAGGTGAAACTCCAACGCTGTATTCACCAGAAATACCAATTTCTCATTTCCAAATGAAAAAAGGAATAGTGAAACTGCTTTACAGAACAACCCTCCGTCGAGAACAAACACCACAGAGAGAAAAATAATGAAAATGATGCCCAATGAACTGATTAACGACGACCATAATTATACTCGATTGAGATAAATTAGGGAAGACAGGATAGGAGGGATTCAGGTTACACAGTTATAATATTATATTATCTGAATGTACAAATATGTTCGTTAAAACTAACTTATACTATTTGCAATCCAACTTAAAGTTTCAAAGTCCTGAAAAGGACTTGAAAGATTTAAGTTGTACTGTAAAAGACTCGATACTAAAAGTACCAGTGATTAAATTATTCTAATCTACTGCAAAATTAATGAAATAATAGTTGGACAATAAAATGAATCAATGAAATAGTGAAAGTAAATCTATGAACTCTTTACACAAGACAGTAGTTATAAATCGTAATCTTTTAACTGATTCTGATACTTTTAGTATCGAGTTTACAATTATACTTATATCTACGTGCGTAGTCCTTAGCTTGATACCGTTTTCGAGAGACCGGTCTTTCGAAAACGTTACCAAGGGCCCAGGCCCACCCCGTGGAGGTGACTACGCAGGGGCCCAATATTATATATTAAAAATTAATCATATAAAAAACTTATTTATGTTTATA
The DNA here is from genome assembly GCF_050948175.1 of Xylocopa sonorina. Classification (NCBI taxonomy): domain Eukaryota; kingdom Metazoa; phylum Arthropoda; class Insecta; order Hymenoptera; family Apidae; genus Xylocopa; species Xylocopa sonorina. Next base: position 12,697,651 of record NC_135201.1, on the reverse strand, counting down.
TAGATATAAATTATGTAATTATATTTCAATTTGCTCCAATACCCCACCATCGGACAATTAAATATCCAATTTGTTTAAGCTCACCAACAGGTGAAGTCGTTGTCACCACCATGCAGCAGCAGACCAGCAGCAGACCAGCAGAAGACCAGCAGAAGACCAGCAGCAGACCAGCAGAAGACCAGCAGCAGACCACCAGCAGACCAGGAGCAGACCAGGAGCAGATCAGCAGCAGACATCCAGGACTTGTTCAGGAAGTGTCCAGGAATCCCTACCACCGCCTCTTCCACGGTTGACTACCCCTCAGAGAGTTCCTCCATACATCCGATCACTTCGACGTCCGACCGGCAAAAGGTCTGACCTAGGATTGCCCGTCCTTTATATACCCGCGGCTTGTGTCCTCTACCCCATTCAGAAAGTCACGGTTGATCGTAAGCCTAATTTTTCTGTAAAATTCGTCTACTACTTATTAGTTTATATATTTTTCGTGTAAATTAATACTATTAACAATCGAGCACAGTAGCATATATAATTATTCGGAAATTTTGTGCAAATTAAAATTACATTTGCATTTTTATAACGTAATAATCTACTCATCGATCATTTTTTAGTCAAGACTCTAATAATTCTCGACAGTGGGACTCTTTTTAATCACTTTATTGCGATCATTAGTTATTCTAACAATGTGATTTATAAATTTATTACAAATTTACTACTTCTTAAACACGCTATTATTCCTTCTAATGTATTTGTTTTACGAAATCATCTGTTTTATTATATTTTATTCGATATAAAATAACCGAGATTGAAAGATATATATTTTTCAATAGAAAATGAAGGGGTTTTAAAACAAGGTTTTTTAAATATTTACAAATTTATTATTAGCATATAAAAAATATATAATACTATCTGGAAAACGCATCGATAGGAACGGATGAGGACTTGTAATCCTTCATAAAATTTAAAATAGCCTTTCTTATGTTCCAACAAGCTTCTTCCATGTACGTTTGAGACCAATCATCGTTCAATGTTGTCACTTCTACAAATTTCTTCAGCAATTCTTTTTTCTCGTTTACGCTAAAGCACGCTGACGTGAGCTCGTCGTAGGAAACTTTCGTTTCTATACTGGTCGGTGAAATTTCTTCCAAAGTTGAGTCAACGTGGTACTGATCATTTAGAATATTGTACTCGTAATCAGGACCAGCTTGGAGGACGAACGTCCTATTGAACGATAAAATTTGCGACGTCTTGCTCATATTTTTTAACAGTCCGCTAACCGAGATCACTAAACATTTGCCATCGTCGAATATCAAGTCGTATACGAAAGAATTTCGATCGTGATAAGATCGCGGTAGTCTTTTCAAGCCAGCCAGAATATTGTCTTGTCCGTAGTAAAGGTTTTGCCGTTTTTTGTTAGAATCGGTAGTTCTTAATAAATTTCTATTAGTCGTGAATTGAGTAAGGTTCCTTTTGTGCGCTATAGACGGGTTGATGCCGAAGCTCATCGAATAGAATGCATTTTTATAGTAGAGCCCTCGCAAATGCGACCTGTCATTGTGATCGTACAGATTGAAAAAGTGATTGATAAATTTTGTGACTAGTTCTTCTTTCGATTCATTTTTGAAATAATTAACATACGTTAGCGGTAAGCCAGACGTTCTAATGTACACACCGTCCAACTGGATTAAATTAGGGCAATATTTTAATACAGATTCCACGTATTGCTTCGAACTACAGTAATTCTCACAGAGGGGATTTCCATCTAGCCATAATTTCAAGATGCACAGATTTTTTAAGGGTGCGAGTGCCTCCATGCTCATTAAATTGTTGTGTCTCAGATCTAAGTACTTTATGGAGCTCAAAGCGTTTGCTTCGACAGGAGTCAGGCTAAATAGCTCATTCTTCTGTAGATTCAGATGCTCCACAGTGGCTATCGCAGTCTTTATTAATTTCATTACATGGGTAAAAGTCCTCTGTTGGGTTAACGGGCAATAAGCAGTTTTAGACATGTCAGGATCTTTGTGAAACTGTTCCAAATCCAAAGTTTTATTATTGGGATCATATTTTTTGGCTAAAGCGGTCAACAGTAACGGTTGTAAATTGATTTTCAAGTCATGAGTAGATGCGAATCCTAAAGTCACTATTAGGATCAACGGATCTCCTTCTGGATTCTTGATTATCAAGTTGGTTTTGCAGAGTTTATCCAGTGCATGAGCACAGTTACGCGCTAGAAAGAAAGTATCCTCTCCACTGACTTGATACTTGACAGGAATGAATTCAGCTGGTTCGATAGCGGTCAGTATAGCTCTAAGTACCGTCTCCTTGTGGTACTGAGTCCCCTTTAGAACTTTAATCTTGTGCCACACATCCGAACGGCCCATCAGTGTTCTTTCTTGGAACATGGATCCGCCCATGCTTATTTTTATGGCAATGGACGAGTCCAATTGCATCGGTACTATTGGCAAATTTGCTCGCTGCATTTCTTATACTTCTTTCTCACCACCTTGCAATTAAAACTATTTCACATCAGTAATTTAGCCTAATCTTTGGAAATTACATGTTCCTGGATGAAAATAATTGTTCTCCAATTGTTTACATCGGTAGGTTAGATTCCCTAGGACGCAAGTGATGTTCTATTTGATACGAAATCCAAATTAATAATTGCTCTACCTGTTTCCAAGGCTGTTCATGAAAAAGACCAAACAAGCTCGTCAATCTCAATTTCGTTTATTAACGATACGAAGTCCAACTGATAATAAACATCGCAAGAGGCATGCTCGCAGTCCGACGTTAACATTCATTGACACCTGTCGGCCGGAATAGCAAAAATGAACGCGCAACATTTACTTACTGCCGGTAACGTTCCACGTTTAAACCGCTGAAGAGTTTTTTATTCTCTTGAACTTTTCGTGACCTCGGAGAATCTCCGAGTTTCCTTTCCATTTTTTCTGTTCATTCTCATCAACGGACAGAGATGTCCGCGGACCAGCTGCAGATGTTACTCTAATCTCTTAACGGTGTTTAAAGGAGAGCGGTAACTTTATACGTTAATGCTGTCTCGATCCTGTCGAGTAGTAGGCATTACATCGCGGGGAAACGGTGTAACGTTATCTGGACAGAATTACTCGGTCTAGAAACGGTGCGTCGTCCGGGTACCCGTTTAAATATGTTATTTCACGGCGTAGCGCGTTACGTCGAATCACCACGCACGGACGGGACGCAAGAATGAAGAGCGCACGGTGTTCCATCCTCTGTCGAGGTACGATAAGAAGAGACCCGAGACCGGTGATTTGACCGGGGGCAGAGACTAGCTGCGCCTATGCGCAGCTGGAAGACGCCCTCGGGATTCCTCTTCCGCATTTCACGCGGACGGTAAAGGAAAAATGAACCACGTCGAACAGTTCTGCTAGTTATAGGTATACCGAACACGCTCGAGCATCCGCGCTAATGGTCAGGACCATATGCGGTGACCCTTGCTCGGTGGAAACGCTACTACTTAGATAGTCGCGTCGCGTTAAACTCGCGATTTACGCGACTCGTTCGATGAGAAACGTTAATGGCGTTTTCGGTTATCGAGTATACCTTCCGAAGATTGCCCGTTATCGTTCCGTTTCCGTCTCGACGGGTGGATATCCGTAGGAAGGAGGAGTTAAAATAGAAGGAGCGGTCGAGGGAAGAGGAAGCGGAGTGAGTTTTCGCCTGTCCCTCCTACACAGAGGTCTGGTTGACCACGGGGCACGTTTTTCTCCGTCGGAGAGTGGCTGATTATCGAGCGGAGATTTCGCAGCCCGTACGTTTTCCACGGCGGCCGTGTATGTGTCTGCACGGGGTACGTAGTCCGTATTATAGCAATTCAATAATAAATTGTAGAACGTTCGGTCGTCGCATTATGCGCCGGTAATCACGGTAATAAGCGGTTCTAAAAGTAACGTAAGTACGTTGTAGGTAGTAACGAGTGAGCTGTAATCTCGGGGATGCCCGTATCTTCGTGTGCAGTACTTGGAGCGATCGAAGGGAATCGTAGGGAGGGAAATAGAGGGAACGGGCTTGGGCGACGGTAGAAAAATTCTAGGCCGTTGGAATGACAGAGACGTAGGCGCGTGGATAAGGAGAGGACGATCCACCGGGCGGATGGCGAAATGGTGGAAGGCGAAAGGTGGAGAGAAAACGAGAGTCGAGGAGAGGAGCCCATGGGCGTCGTCCGTGGTGCGATTCGGAATCGACGTAATTTACAACTTTCGCAGGAGGAAATCGTCTCGCTGCGGAAGAGGACCGCGAGCACCAGATCATAGGTTCCTACCTTTCCTTCCGGCAGTAGATCACGTACGATCGATGAATCCTTGCCCGCTGGATAGGAAACGATTAGCCATGTTCGACTCTTCGCCTCGTTGCTCGGCGAAATCCGACTGTCGAGTGGAAAGAAACGATCTCGGGACTCGATCACGGCGTCGACTTTGTACAGTCCGTGGAGCAGGCTGGAATTGAATTAAATAGACCCGTAAAGTTGGTCGTTCTCGTTATTATCGCGCGATAAAGAAGAGCGGCGTATGTACGCCTATGAAACGGCTGGACGGAGACCCTTTGCTGTACGTAGCCGTTAAGCCAACATCTAATTCGATAACTGGCGAAAATAATAACGTACCGATCTGTTGCGTTCGCGAGGCGCAATCATCCGTTTCGTACCGGGTGTCCGGAGAAAACTATCGCTCGGCTCGCAAATTTATTCCCATCGCGGCGAAGGGATACACCTCGTTTCCAATACGATCGAGCGTACGATTATTTCGTCGACTCCATTAAGAAACCGTGTGTACCGTACAGATATCGTTCGTCGCGCGATACTCATTTTCGTCGAACGAAGAGAGAGAGAGAGAGAGAGAGAGAGAGAGAGAGAGAGAGAGAGAGAGAGAGAGAGAGAGAGAGACAAAGGGAGAGTTCCGAGCGAGACAGTTCCAGGGAATCAGATAATTTTCGGCCCTTAAAGAGCGCGGCAGCGCACGGTAGCGATTTATAACGAGTCGCCAGAGACTGCTACCTCGGTAGCGGATGACATTTATTAAAAGTTTCGGTCCGAGCCCGGGACGAGCATCGATCTTCCTTCGCTTCTTCCCCTTGGAAACTCGTGTTGTTCATGGGCTGGCCTCGCGTCGCGCCGCGCCGCGCCGCACCGCGCCACGCCGGCTTGTTGCGTCCGTCCACCAGGGAATACCGAACAGTTTAATAAGCAAGTGGTAGCCGCGATAGCGCGATACAAGATACACCGAGTACCATCCATCACGGTGCACTCGCCAGTCGTCATTATGCTCGACGAATATTTCGAACCGGGAGATCTCTCTCCGTCGCGCACCCTTGCCAACCACGCGGTTCGCAGCTCTCGGTTTTTCCTCTCGTCTGGGATTAAGTCGAACGTCGTCCCCTCGCGTAGGACTCTCCGCGCGAGAGAAAATTGATAAAACAAGTGGCGGGGTTAGGGGGTGGTCGAGGAGCGGTCGCGCGCGAAACCTCCATTAAGCCAGCGGCGATAATAAAAGCTCAGGTCGCGCGGATCGACCCGTCGGCCTGGTGGCCGGGTCGCGTGCAAAAAATACGTTAATTCCGCGGAACTTGCATGACCGTGCAAATAAATAAAACGGCGGGCGCACATCGGCACCGTCCACCGTCTCCTCGTTCCCTGGCCAGCGTATTTTATATTTTATCCGGCTCGAATGATTGATTGCGCTCTCCGGCGGGTAGCGCGCCGCAAAACCCGATACCATCTCGCGGAATGCCCCGGCTGTACTTGTCGTTTCACGCATTGTTTATTATTGTCCGATGCTTTTATCGTGATCCTCGTTCGGATCGATCCGGCCGCGCGACAATTCCCTTCTGCTCTTCCTCTTTTGCCAGCTACGAAAGTTACCAAAATAACCGGTGAACTTCGATTAGCCATTGACATGGCCGAGGCCGGCCGGGAAACGAAGAGCAAGGTTGTCGTTTTTGGCACGAACCGGAGTAAAGAGGCAACGATGGTATATACGCGAGAGGAGGATAGTAATTACAGAAGCGGGACTGAAAACGCGGGGTTCCATCAGACCCTGCGAGGCACGATCCTCGATAAGTATAGTTGTTTCAGGATCGCGTCGATGCCTCCCTCTCTCTACTCCCGCTATCTCATTTTATTGGTACAGGTTACGTGAAAAATTTATTACGGCTCTGCGGCGTACCCGATCGTTCGAGTATACCCACAAAGATATACCTAGAAGAGAAACCGGCGCATTCACGACTTTCCTCCTCTGAATCATGCCCGTCGATCGTGCAATTTTAGGAGTCACTCGCGTCCATTAGCGATCTTTGATCGTTTCCCTAGGAATTTCTTTATCCCTCTCGGCTCTTCCCCGGTACCGTTTCGAAAAATACGCGGCGATACTCTTATTCGCGCGAGATATCGTTTATTCCCCCCGAGCCACGTCTACAACGCGTCGACGCTCCTTGTTCATCCTCTCCGGTGAATGGACCCGATCACCGGCACACGGCTACCCCCTCATTATCCTCGATACAGTTTTGCCTCATTTTTTCTGTTATTTCATCTCTACCCCTTCCCCTACCTTCCCTTACCTTCGTCCTCCCGGTTTCCATAAACCGACACGAAACGTCTCGACAGTCGGATCTCGGGGGTGGCTCGAGGATAGTAAAATTCCTATCGGCGTTTTTCTCGATCCGCCGCTTTAAGCGAACCCGCGATTAACCAACACAAATTCGAGATCCTCTCCTATCGAGCCGTACCTCGGGAAATTATTTTCACCCGTATCATCGCCGGTTATGCGTGGTACGCGCGCGGACCAGATCGTCTCGGTCGATCGTCACGCTCGATTTCCCTCGCGTACCTCGCAACACGGTGTAACGTGGCCAATTAATGCCCCCGGGACAATTGCCCCAAGTTTCTTACCAACTGTCCCGCGAATTGCTCCGATAAACGGCCAATATCCAGACGGAAGTGGTCCACGCAGTCGAAACACCTTGTCCTTTCGCCTTGGCTCCCTACCAAAATGGCCTATCGCTTTTTCTCGTTTTTTTTCCCTTCTCAGAGACGATATTTTCAGCGCATTAATTCAGCCATAGAGAGAGAGAGAGAGTTTGTATTTCGTTGTAATTCCCTCGGTGGCGGGACCAGGGGCATTATCGACGAATAATATGCCGTTTCATGGCCGCGGCGTGGAAGTATTGATGTCCTGGGAAACGCTTCGGCCACTTCCTAACGGGTGTGCTACCCTGGCCTGAGGCTTGCAAGGAATCAATGACAAATCCACCGGTCTGCCTTCTTGCCTCCCCGCTTTTTAATTGCTCGAATCGATGGCTCGCCTCGGCTCGGCCCTAAACGGTTTACTCGAATCGCCTCCCCGTAGCTTCGCTCGGCAAACTAACGAAGTCTCTTTCGTTTCCCGTCTGTTAGAGGCGACAGCCGGAGCGAGTAACGCGGATAGACCAGACGTGGAATGGGAAATTAAACTTGCGACGGATTGACTGGTAAGTCTTGTTCATTAAAAATTGACGCCTCGTAATGGACAAGAGGCCAGGTAGGAACGGGTTTCTCTGGTTCGCGGTAGATGGTAGCAGCAGTCACTGCCCAAACTCCCCTCACGGGTTCATCCATTCGGACCGCACGATAGCGCCCATTTTGGTCACGAGACGATTATAAAAAATTCTATTGGAAGAACGAGGTGCCATTATTATCGCGCCTCGACAGTGGTAACTCAGCGAGCGAAGCGAAGAGAGAGCATCCTCGCGCATCGTTTCAACGGCACGAAAGTTTTTTGACGGCTCGGATCCATGGTTACCCGCAGCATAACTCGGGGCAGATTCTAGTTGAGCCGCAGATTTATTAGCGATAGAACAGTTCGATAGCCGGTCGTGCATCACCACGCCCAACCACGCGGCCTCTGCATGCATCGTCTCGAGATGCGCAAAGATGCAGCACACCCCGCGTCGCGTTACCCACCCCTTCTGCAATTTCCTGCTCGCCGTTTTACTCCTCTCCTTTAATTATTCCACGTGCTCTGGTAGCCTGCGCTCTCTGCCTCTCTCTCTCTCTCTCTCTCTCTCTCTCTCTCTCTCTCTCTCTCTGTCCGTCTTCCTCGAGGAGTCTGTTGAGAGAAAGAAAGAAGAAAAAAAAATGGTGCACGTTAGCGATTGAATCGTCAGAAAAGGCCGGGCAAGGAACTGGAGTACCGTCCACCGAGCATCGAGGCGATAATTACAAGGAAATCGAGTGCGAACGAGCGGCCGTTTATCGACGGCGATCGGCCAAGCCACCGGCGGGCCAGCGTTCGAACAGATAAAGAGCCGAGAGAGAGAGAGAGAGAGAATCTGTGTCAGAGGTTGCTTATGCCTCGGATTTATGGGTTTGATTACCGGCGCGCGGCATACGTGCCGCGATTTTGTATGGGTAAATCGTGATCCTCCACGCCTCCTCCGCGGATCCCCCGTCCGCCCCCGCCCGGGTGAAACCCCGATCGCGTATAAAGTTATCGCATTCTCGGCCCGGTAAGTGTCCATTGTCTACTTTCAGGCCCGCATTATGCCCGTTCTGCATCCCCTTGCCCGCGCCCTGCGCGCTTCTCTCCCAAGCGACTTCACCGCCGGTGTAATTTCACTTTTACAGCCGCCTCGAATTGACCGGCGATAATCTCGATACACCACTCTTCCCCGTCTCGGACGAATCCTCCTAATTCACTCGTGTCGCCGTTAGTTCCTCTTTCCTTCCAACGACGCGACCGAGCAAGGGATAGAACCAGTAATCGACCTCCATCGGAAGATCCGCTCCGCGAGGGAGTGGTAAAACGGTCGAAAAACGCCGTTACCGAGTCGCATCAATCTTGCACCGGCTCTCCCGAAGCGTGGCCAAAGTCCCTCGAGGTGGAGGACGGCGTCGGGGCGAGAAGATGAGAAACGTCGCGGGAGGTCCCGCGCTCCGGGATTGATGGACATTCTCACCTACACGGTTGATTATTTGCCGCCACACGTGAGTTCCATCGGTCGTCGAGCAGCCGCTGTTGGAGGAGCGTAACCGCTGTTACGCGTCTCCGCCACGGATTCACACCCGTAATCACCGATCGTTAACGCCTCGTTCACGGCTGATCTCGACGCGCGTCACCTTCGACTGATACCTCTCTCTCTCTCTCCCTCGTTCGTGAACCTTGAAAAACCCGTACGGCTAGCTATTTCTTACGGGCTCGCGTTCGAGTACCCGCGGCGGAATCTCCATTTCGTTTCGAGACGTTTTCCACGAGCAACGAGTGGTGGTCAGCGGTGGTGTAACTAGACGATGAATTTTTCTCGCGTTTAATCGACGCGTAAACGGTCGGTAAAACGGTTGGAAGCGGCGTAACCGCATTAAAAGACTCGCCGGTCTCAACACCTCATCCCTCATCGTCGCGTTGATGATGCTCGAAACTGGTCGGCTCATTAGTACGCGAAGGCTGGCTGCCACCTACCGGGCGGGGCACCGGGTCATTGAAACATTGGTGTTGCGACTAGACATCATCAGGCTCTCGTGTGTCCAGCACCGATCGATTCCGGTGATCGATCGATTTAGCCGGTTTCTCGGAGAACCGCGAAACCGGCGCGCGCTCTACGGATCCGGAGGATTTCCGTTTTCGCGCGTTCAATCCATCGTAGTAGCTGCGCGCGTCGAAAGGCCAAGGCGAAGGTTCTAATTATTCCGAGCACTGTGTACGCGTAATCTCGATGTAAATTGGCCGGGTAATTTATTCGAGGGAAGCGAACGAGGGGTCCCGCGGATCGGTATAAATCAGACGGAGCCGCTTTTTCCTTTTTCTTTTCCTCTTCCTTCTTTTTTCCGTTCTCCTCGACTCTAGCAGGAAGCATCGCTTATTCGATCAAACCGATCGATCGCTAATAGACTTCTGCCGCGGGAGGATCATTAATTATGGCGTAATACTCGTCGAAGATGCGTCGATCAGCTCGGAGGGCCCCGGTGCTCGTTCGCTCTCGCGGAGGGTAGAGAAGGAGCGGAGCAGGTAAACGTTCGAAACGCCGGGCCCAGACGCTCCGGACCTCCGCAGCCCTCATCCTACTACTACTCCCTCGAAAAAGGGTACAGAGTGCCAGTCATATATTAGAGAACTGTTGGGGACACCTAACAAGCTGGCGGGACACGTTTCCCAGAATCGGGGCTACCCGCGCCACCCTCTCTCGCTCTCCTCCTACCCTCGCTTTTCTCCTTTTGTTTCGATATTCCACCGCGTATTTCACATCCAACTAGCCGGCAGGCGCGGATAGATATCGTTTCGCGGCGCACGCTTGTCCCTTGCCGTTTTTCACTTGCTCCGCGAGGAAACTGAACGGTTCGTCGCTCCTCGCGGACGGCTTAAACTTTAATTACCCACCTCGAACAGCCTCTTCTCGCGATGGGATATTAACCATCGCTCGCCGGAGCTTATCGCCGATTATTAATCCGCTAGTTTCCTTTTATACGCCCCGTTAGCTCGTTGACCGTGGAATTATTATTAACGAGAAACGAGCGGCGAGAGTTGTTGCTCGGCAAAAACTGAGCGACATTTTTCTCGCTCGCTCGTGCCTCTCTCTTTCTCGCGCGGGAAAAAACTAAATCGAGGAAGGAAACGAGAAATAGAAGCGTTGAAATTTCAAAGCGCTTCGGATAGCGTCCTCTCGAGCGTGCGCGTTTCGCGTTTGTTCGGAACGGCGAACGGTTCGAAGACTTCTCTGGGCCGGATGGCTCAGGTAGCTCGGTCCTGGTATCAGAAACACATCGTGTCCTACACGACTCGCGTCTGATAACACTATTACCTCGAAACGATTCACACGGATCTCTATTCCTTCCGCGATTAGCTCGGGTTAAGGTTAGACGCGTCCGCGCGTGGGACTTTTCGTGAGCTTTCGAGTCGATCGACGGGGCACGCAGCGAAGCGTTTGTCATCTTCGACTCGATTGGACTTCCTTATTCGTAATCGAATCGACGCGGCTGTCGCTACTCTCGCGCCTACTCCGATGAATGTTAACGATCGGCTCGTTGCCACACGCGTAGACGGTACGAAAGTGTGTTGGAGCGAAACGACGCGCAGAGTACACGATTGGCCCTTCCATATTTTCGTTTGGCGAAACGTAAACTCGAGATGGACTCGTCGGATGGTACAGCCGAGTTTACTCTATCGTAGACCGCGCGGTGGTTTATCTGCGATCAGAGAGGAATTCGGGATAGAAATCCGGCCGATGACAATATGGACTCGCGAGAGGAAACAAAGTAACGAGCGGGCCTGCCGTCGGAGAAGGGTCAAGGGTAAGGCATTCCACCGGTTGACACTCTAAGCTGGCCCGAATGTTTCGGATGGTTTTCTCCTCCGGCTCCTCGACCTTTCGTCCCCGCCCGGTGCATCCCATCGCCACGGGTTCCAGCTGGATCCGACACGCCGTGTTATGGGGCCCCGTAGACCCGGAGAGGAGGGCCCTACGCGCCGTGCCACGGTTCGTGTTCTCGGTTCTCGGAATCGCTAATTAGTGTCCTCCTTGTTTTATTCCCATGCCGAGCTCTCGTCCTCTCCCTGAAAATCCTTGTCCACGACCATACTCCTCCTCTTCATCCACCTTCTCCCCCTCCTCCTCCTCCTCCTCCTCGTCCTCGTCCTCGTCCTCCTTCTCTTCCTCCTGGTGGAGGAAGACCACTCGGGATCCGGCGTTGACGCGCATCGTGACGATTTCATCGCGAACTCTGCCGAACGGAATCGACATCCGTTCGTTCGTTCCTATCCACGGGATAGAGGATCCCGCGAGGCTCGGACTGGAATAGTCTCCAGGGGAATGCCAGGCGTTCCCGCACCACCGGATATCGAAAGGTTTATCGATTTCTTCGACGAATTTCTCGAATGCCTTACACTTCTTCAGCAACCTTCACACCTCCGATCTATCGAGCCATCTCCCCCGTGGATTTGATCCACGGACCAGATCCTCCACCGTCCGAAACGGGCCCCTTTCTCGGAATCACTAATTAGCGTCCTTCTCGCTTGGTTCTTTTCCAATCAGAGACGGCCGGTCGACGAATCTGATCCGAGCCGGGGCCAGGACCAGACAGGCTGACGCCTCGGTATAATTTACGACACCGTGTAACGTTCGATCGATCCACGAAAAAGTAACGCGCGGACTGCCCCCGAGCAGGTTTCTTCCCGGTTCATCGATTGGGGCGAACGAAATGAAGAAGGGTGGTTCACGGGCGATGACGATTAAGAGTTTTCGAAAGCGCGTCGAAAGCGCGTCGTCGGTTGTCGCGCGCCACCGTTGGAATATCTGCACGTCCTTCGACGTGGGCAATAAGAACGGCCGCGGAATAAAGCAGAAACGTGACCGGCGCTCCTCGCAATTTACGTCAAAAGCGGCGTCGTGGATTCCCGCATACCGAATAACGACGTCGTCGAGAATAATGTCGCCTATGTAGATTCGATCCGGATAGGAGCAAAATACCGCGCCGGCATCCCCGTCGCGGTCCCACCTAAAACCAAACCGGGAAAAGAAAAAAGAAAGAAAGAAAGAAAGAAAGAAAAAAAGAGAAGAACAGAAAGTGAAAAGAAGAGAGGAATAAAGAAGCGAAACGAACGGAAACGGAACGTTTCCCTTCCACGGGCAGCAGATGAAGGGGATAAAGGCAACTTTTCCTCTCGCCTGAACGTCCCTCCGGCTCTTTATCGGCTCGGATCCCGCCGCGAAGAAAGTCGTAGCACCCCCCGTACCACGCGGCCGCGGGTGATCCAGGGTGGAGGAGAGACGGGAGGTAAGAAGAGGAGCCAGCAGGCAGGCCCGTTTCACCGTGTGATAGATAATGACAATTTCGTGTCACCGGCTCCTACCGAACGGTTCTAACGAGCGCGGTTTACCTGTTGCTGCACCGTGGGGTCCTCGAAAGGAGCTGCGGCACAATGCGACTGGCAACGGATAGCAGTTTTTTGCCCAATTGAATTGAATGTAAAACACGGCCTTACATCAATCTGAGCCGCGAGGCTGAGTGACCGGAGTGATTTAAGCATCGGCCGGACCGCCGCGCTCTTTAGAGCTTTCCTGTCTCGGACTATGGGGCTGCCAGGGATCGAAAAGGAGTTGGCGTTAAGCCGATCGACTCGTTCGGTCGTTCAACCTTCCATCCTCCTTCGATCGCTGGCCCACCATCTTCCTCCTCCTCCTCCTCCTCCTCCTCCTCCTCCTCCTCGTGTGCCTCCTTCTTCTTCTTCCTCTTCTTTGGTCCTCCTTTTCTTCTTCGGTTTATTTCAAGCGTTTGAATTCGTTTGGAAAATTGAAAGTTCCACCCTGGTTTCCGGTGGACCACCGTCGTGGGGTCTACGCGGTGGCCACGCCGTTCGATTCCTGAAATGGTTTCACGATAATTGGCGGCCGCACCGGCTCTCTCCTCGGATACGATGAATTAGCGCGCGCGGTAAACAAATGGAATCGGATGTAAATCAGAGAGCCCTGTGGCAAGTGTGTGGCACGTGAGCCGTAGTCTATTCTTGACTATATCGCGGCGTTCCGCGCTGACAAACTCCGCTTGGGAACAACATTCCGGCTTTCGAGTGTTCCTTTTCGCGGGCAGGCCATTGTCTCTCCAGTTCCATCGCCCCGCGGGCCAACGATTTATTCCGCTTCTAGGCCGCGCACCTATCAACCCCCGTACGCGCCGCGCCGCACCGCGCCGCACCGCTCTTCGATCTCCGCCGCGGACGCAGGATCCTCTCCTGCCACTGGGGCAATCCTTTCGTTCGGCGAAATTTTCGCGAGCGACAATTAAATAAAGCTCGAGAAGAGAGGGGGCCTCAGGTGGCGCGGGAATCGGTGCTCGCACGCACGTCGAAGCCTTCGAACGGACTCCCACACTCCGCGGACGCGGGACACACGTACGCTCGCGGTCCACCGGTGGTGTGAGTAAAGGTGGATACCACGGGACAGCCAGCAGGTATATAGCTCGCCTCCACCAAACCGTTGTCTTAAGGCTACCATATATTACGTCGGAAGACCGTGGGGCTGCCCGGTTCTTCTCCTCGTCCCACCTGCGCCTCGCGCCCGTTCTCCGTCCCGGTCGCTCCGCTCACTTCCGAGATAGACGAGAAGAAGAGGACCCGGCGGGAAGGGGGAGAGGGAGGCTCGAAGAGGTCCCACAGGCCCCGTGTCGTCGCGGGCATTCCTCGAGCTGATTTTATTTGTAGGATGTCAACCAGTCGCGGCCACGGAGGGACCAACCGAGGGACGCAGAATGCGAGCCAGAGAGAAAGAGAGAGAGAGAGAGGGTGGTTCAGCCAGAGACAGTGAGGAGCTGCGCGGCCATGGGACCCGGATCGGACCCAGACCCGACAGCACCGAACGGCAATTAATTCCCCACTGGATTTATCGTGTCTAACTGCGCCGATCGGGCCTCGCGGATCCTATTACCCTCCCCCTGCGCGCGGCCGCGCGCGCGCGAGCGCGAGCTCGATCATTTTTCCTCGCCTCGGACACCGGCTCGCGTGTTCACCGACAACCACCGCTGCCAATCATTTCGACGCTTCCGTCAGCTTCGATTCCTGCCATTCCGATCGGGCTGTTATTATCGGTAACAGTACACCTCGTGGAAAGGGGGTTAAAACGGCCTCCCGGCGTCCTTTCCGCGGGTCAGATAAACGCGCCCAAGACAATGACGACGCGATAACGGTCTGTTTTATGGGGAGTATCCATTGCTGCCGGTGCGTGGGCTGAATCCGCGCTGCAACTTGGTCAAATTTTAACGACCAAGCGACAACAACGTAGCGATTTCTAAACGTGGCTAGCTGTCGAAGAAAAGCCGGTACGTCCGATCGATTCCATCGGTAGCTGAAACCTCGACGGGTTGAAAGTTTCGCGGCTCGGTCGACCATTATTAGCTTTGTCCCGGGCGGAACGGCGGGGAATCTCGTTGGCTAATCGGTAATCGCGAGAGCAACGTAGGGAGGACGGGGTAATGGGTAAAAATTAGTTCGCGTAGAGGGCACGGATCCGTCGAGACGGTAATGGTCGCCGGATTCTCGTCACGACCATAGATCGTTGGGTGCCGTGGTAGCCGGGACTGCCCGCTGGGCGTCCCAACACTATCGCTCCCGGATCAGCCACGGATTTCAGAAGCTACCAACTTATATATATATATATCCGCGGTGTTTATGTATCTTTATGCCTGTGTGCGGCCAGTGTTTACGGACCCCCTGCTGCAGCCAGCGCGACTCCGCTCGCGAAAAAGGGGACGAGGGGTCCCGCGCCCGTCTCTCTCTCGCCCTTCCTCCGGTCCGCGCTGTCGATCCGCCATGGGAAAAAGGTGTAATAATTTGCAGCTACGCCGTCCACCTTGCTCGTTTCGCTAATCAATTTCGAGTTTTGGTCCCGTTGGCCCTTTTTCGATTTCACCCCGTTGCGCCGCGGAGGGATTTATCTATCCGTAGACGCGGCTCTGCGCCGCGCCGCGCCGCTTCGTTTCGGTATCGATCGATGATCGGTACCCCGTGGATCCCATGGAAATCCGTTTCGCTTTATACATACGTATACACTTTGGTTCGGCCTAATTGCTCCGTCTATTTTCGGACGGATGATTTATGGCCGGGATATGCAAAGCAGCTAGCTGAAAACAGCTCACCGAGTCGATTACACGCGTCGCTTCGACCTCATTTTCTTCGAGCACTTTTATGATAAATTAATCCAGAGACCGAGAGCGCGTGTGTGTTTATATTTGGACCAGTCGAGCAACAACGACGACACGAGAGATGAAGATCTCCGTAAAAGAGCGTCGATTTGGCGAAATTAATTACGATCCTCGCCAGTTTATTAATACTTAACGAGTCGAGCGACGGTGTCGTTGAAACGTCGCGTACGAATGTATCGTACGTGTGTGTATACATTCGAAAAGCGGATCCTCGGGAGGAGCGGGGGGCGGTGGACAGGGATAAAAAAGGAGGCAGGCCAGGGGATCCGGCTTTACGACTGCCGGAATGCCCGGTTCGGCCCTTTTTACGCGCGGATTTTTAATTGAATTAAACGATGATAAATAATCGTCCCGATAGGAGAATGTCGCCCGTTACGTGCCGGATTTTTCTGCTCTCTGGATTCGGCCCCTGGCTCGCGAACCCCGACGCTCTTACCGTTTCTTGCCACCGACCACGGAATAAACGCGTCCCCGAATAAAAAAGGAACTCCGCCTGTACATCCTATCGGCGATTCCCCGCCGCGAGATCGACGCTCGAGATAATCGACGGATCGATAATGATCCGTGTCGGAGGGAAATCTCCGGTAGCCAATTTCGCCAGGAAATGGTTCGGGTCGCCGCGATAGTAGCGTACGAGTAGGAAGAATTCTGGACGACGGTGCCCGCGGAGGAGCTATCGAGAGAGGGACCGAGAGGCCGAAAGGAGCCGGTGTACGAGGCGGTCCGAGGCGGGCTGAGGGACCCCGGGCCCCATTTATCATACAGGAAACAATAGGAACTGGCAAAACACGTGCTTCGCGCGCGCTCCGCAAAACCAGCCGCAGACCGAGGCGCGCAGACCGAGGCGAACGAGCACGCACGGGTGGAAAGAGATTCGAGAAGAGAGGGTCCAGATACATAATACGCCGAGGGGCTGCGCGGGCAAACAGGCGAAAAAGAAACCGGCCCACGGTCCACGGACGCGCGGACCGTGGACAGAGACAGACCGCGGGGGCCCATAGGGGTGACCGGTCTCCCTTCATTTGTTAAAACAATATAACAATTCATTTTTGTCACATCCACTGTCGAACAGCTTTTATTGCGACGCGACGGCCAGCCCCCTCTCGGAATTGTTCCACCGCTGGCCAAACTATTGTCGAACCCGTTCCCGGGTGCTTCCCGGTGGATCTTCCCTCGCGTTCTCCAGGGCCGCACCGCTCGTCTCGGACCTCGTTTCACTCTCGCCGCTTTCGCGTGGAAACCGATTTCCCATTCTCTCCCTCGTCTCCGCTCTGCTTCGTCTTTCGACGCGTCGTTCGACGCGTCGTTCGACTTTGTTCGCAGCAGGCCATCTCGCGAATTTTCAACACCCACCCCCCCCCCCCCCCCCCCAGCATAGGGGTGTCGAGCGTTTGTTTTCTCTGGTTTCTTTCTTCCCTTTTGGAACGGCACCACGGTCCACGGAACGGCTCGGGGTTCCTTTTGGACGCTTTTTGGTCGGGCGAAAGTTTAAAACGTGACGATAGATTCGCAGCGAGGAACGCCATTATGGATGAGCAAACTGAAGCCTGGCCCCGGTCCCGGCCATAAGTTAGCTGCCACCGGCTTGAACCCGGCTGCATGAGAGATACTCGCGGCAGCGCATTATTTACATATTTATATATTAAACGGCGAGCTTCTCTCCTACCAGATAGCGGGCCCTATCCTCGGGGATCCCTTGTCGCCGTTTCGGGATACGAATCGGCGAAATTTGTGTGGTAACCGGCCGATTCCCCATGCGGCTCGATAAAATTCCCGTCTCTACCTCTCTGGCTCTCGCCTCCTCGAAACGCCATTTCTCACCACGGTTTAAAACGTTTCTACGGGAATATCGGCTGGAAAAATGTCGGTTGAACGTGGTTTGTACGTTCCGTTCCGTTGAACGGGCAACGAGCATAATTCCCGAGGAAACAGGATAGTTATTAAATTACTGCCAGGCACGTCCCACTCGGCGTATTTTCGGCCGATGGAATTTATTCCGGCGGTTCCGCGGGATCGAATTGCCGGTTGAAGAGAGAGAGAGAGAGAGAGCGAGAGAGAATCCGCGTTCCTCGGACGTTCGTTTTAATAAGAGACGACGCGTCGGTGGCCGGGGTCGGGCGGAGCGTGCGCCCGCGATATTCGACGGCGAAAGAAAACCGTTTCCGACATATATTTCACGCGAGGAAAGATAACGCGAAACGGTCGCGTGAAACGTGTCAGAAGGAACTATGAAGATTTATCGCGGCCGGGATCGGTACTCGGGCCGCCGCCGGGACGATCGATAATTCCTTCCTCGTTTGCTCGCAGCCCCGCGAGCTTGCAAGCCCGTTTAGAACGCGATAAAGTCGTTAACGCGCATTATCGCCCGGGCAGCCTTTGTCCAAGGCCACGCCACCACCCCCTCGGCTGAATAATACACGCTCGGCCTTTATAGATCGGGGGCACACCCCAGTCCATCGAGGCGGAGGCGGAGGCGAAGGCGGTGGCGAACCGCTCGAGCCGCTTTTCGGCGAACGACGACGACGACGACGACGACGATGACGGCGACGACGAGTCTCTCTCGGGGCGAAACTTGCCGCGACGCTCGGGAGAAAAGTTAAGCGAAACCGGAGGATATAATTTACGCAGCGTCGTCGTCGACGCGTATCCTCCAGCGATAAAGCCTGTTGGGTCCGGGGTAAAGCGATCCACGCTGATTTCGTATGCGATCCGCGGGGGCCCGTCAAAACGCGCCGACTATGTCGCGGATCCTACCAATAAAACACAACACGAACGGGTATACAGTCCCGGTGGAAAGTATGCGAGCTATCCGGGCCATCGTTCGCCACCGTGCAGAAAAACCCCTTTTTCGATTCGCATTATCGAATATTCCTGTCCCTCTTTTTACGCGCACCGATCGATTCTGGGACAGTTTCGACGTCGTACGCGACTCGTTACCGACTCGTCTCCGGTGTATTATAATATTTTTCTCGGCGCCGCGCTCCGGAACCAGAGAGAGAGAAAGAGAGAGAGAGAGAGAGAGAGAGAGAGAGCTCGTTAACATACTTTCCGCCGCGACTGTATGCGCGTAGAGACTATATGAGTAGCTTTTCGACGGTGGAATTCCTCGCGAGGCAGGCATCACAAAGGGGCCGCGAGCGTGCCCGGTTTCTGCCCAGGCCCATTTTGGCCGCGGCGCCATTTTGGTGAACCGCTTTATAACCCGCGCAACAGCGTGCCTTCTACGCGAGTCATCCTCTCTTTCCGAACCTCACCGTCTTAAGCCCCGGGTCTTAATTCTTTTAACGAAACTGCTCTCGCCTCGCGCTCCGTTTCGCGCGATGCCGAAAATCGACTGGAAAAGGAACGGGAAGGACGCGAACGGAGCAGAGAGGAAGAGAGAGAGAGAGAGAGAGAGAGACACGTCTGTATCCGGCATAATTATGCAAAAACAGGGCGGAGGGAGGGAGGGCTTGGCCCGCCCGGGTTCGGCCGAGATCAAAACGCCGCGGACGGGCCGGACAAATTG
This sequence comes from Xylocopa sonorina, assembly GCF_050948175.1. Lineage (NCBI taxonomy): Eukaryota > Metazoa > Arthropoda > Insecta > Hymenoptera > Apidae > Xylocopa > Xylocopa sonorina. Next base: position 12,678,452 of record NC_135201.1, on the reverse strand, counting down.
TTGGATTTATGGATCGGTGACGGGGCGAGAGGCCGCTCTCCGCTGGATCCACCCCGTTATCGTAAAAATCTCCGTAGCTTCCGAGAAGGGGCCAGAACCGGGAACGAAAAAGACGAGTAACCCGGCCACGGTACGTAAACCCTGTTCCCGTGCACGCGCGCGTGTGCGTTCAGGTTCCACCGCTTCGCCTTTCGTATAATACCCGACCAAATTTCCACCGGTGCAGCGCGGGGAAACAGCGCTCGAAAAATAATGGCACGCGCTCGCGTTCTCTCCCCCCGCGCTCTCGATAATAATTGGCTCGCGATCGCGATAACGCGGGGAAAATTCACCGACACGCGCGATTCTTTTACTCGGGATCCTCGTCTCGAGGAGGATCCAGCCTCGAACGAAACGAACCGGAGCTGCGCCGGGCGGAGCTGGTTGGTTTTCGGCGAAACCCAGCTCTCGATGGACCGGCTAGATTTCTATTCGCGATTAGGAGGCGCGTATACGCGTGGTACGTGACGAGAATGCTCGTCAGACGCGCGCGCACGCCTGCCTCTCGTTGAACGGTCCGCGCGATATCGGGTTTCTGGCCCCTAACGACACACGGTCGTCCGCTCGCGTATCCCCGTGTGCCCGTTTCGTGGCCCACGCGGACGGGACCGCGTCGACGTGATCCCTGGAAACAAAGGGTGCAAGGAATCCACCGATGGACAGTTAATTGGTTTATAAATAAGATACCGCGGTGGAGCCGAGTCGCGACTACATAATACGGACCGTCGATTCCTGGTGGTCACGCAGGGACAATGGTAATTACAAGCCGGGCCATTAGGACAATGCGTCGCTCCGCATGGGGCAGGTGCTTTTCGTTCGATCAGCGATGGCTACGAATCCGCCTCTCGTCGAACAATTTTCATCTCTCTCTCTCTCTCTTCTCCTCTCTCGTCGCTCGGATTTGGTCGCGCGACTTTTTCGAACGCGATCCTCGATCGTTTCTCCGGAGTCGCGCGTGGCGAACGTCGATGCGACGTCGACGCGATACGAACGGACATCGATCGAGAGGTATCGATGGGTTCGCAGACATCGCTGGTCCCGCGCGAGACGCGCACGGTGATTCAGCGAATAGCCGGGAAGCGGCGCGCAAGTCTTATATAGGGTCTTAAGGGCCGTTTCTCGCGCATTGTTTCAGACCCCCGCGGGGACGCAGCCTCGCGAGTCATCCGGGAAAATTAGTTCGTCCGCGGGGGGTTCCTTGTTACCACCGAGAGGCGCCCTTTCCTGCCCCCCCTCCTCCTCCTCCTCCTCCTCGTCCTCACCGTCCGCCGCGACACGTGAGAAACTTTTACGCGGCCGTTCCCTCTCGCTCGTCTTCCCGCTCGCCTCGCGTCCGTCCGTTCGTTCGTTCGCACCCGAAACACCCTTCGCGGAGCGGGAATCGCGGCCTCTCCTTCGGGAGAAAGTTTGAAAGGGGGATAGCGGGCGGCACGGCTCGTCCGAGAGTTGTAATTCGACCGTTTAGGCCGCGTCTCCTGCGGAGCGGGATCGACTCTCGCGTTCTCATAGTCATTCCCCGAGTAACTCGAATGCCATCGTTGCGTAACCGTAAGATACCGGCGAGCCGGAATAATAACCGTCCCGAGGAGGCATCTCGCCGGACCTAACGAAATTAATCCCTTTGTCGTCGCCGAGATCGAACTTTCCCACCCGCGCGACTAACCGCGTCGAGAGGCGAGACGGAGACACTTTGTTTCGACTCGAACGGGGTATCTCGATAATTGCAATCGCGTCGAGACGCGCGTCCGAGGCGTGAACGACACGAATAGGGCGTTGATTTGACGACACTCCCACCCGGGGGGGAAGAGAAAACTCGAGGCGTACGCATGCATAATGCATCGCGTGTCCGCGGTTTATACATTGTCTTCCACGGTTTCTTTCGCTTTTAGGGGCTCCCACCGTCTCCAGGTGTAACCGGCAACACCTCTCTCTCTCTCCATCGATTATCCAAACTGGTTCTAGAATACGTCTCGCTAGCTCGGGGAGAGTAACCTACGCGATCGCGCGCGCCTCGTTCTCCTTTCCGCACCGTCGTCGAAACGGCGTTTAAAGAGAGCGCGCAATCGGGTTTACGTTCGACGAGCACACGGAATTCCTCGGTGATTTCGTAAGGTCCCGGCTCGTTCTCGGAAATATCGCTACAGGTCCCGGGGACCGATCGATCACCGTTCCTCTGTCAGGGACAATCTGTTATCCGCTCGAGGACGCGGAGCCGCGTCCGCTGCCGGCCGCCTTCAGTTACGAGTCCGCGTTCGGTTCGAACGGTTCATTTTCCAGCCGATCCCATGCCGCTCTCGAGGATCTCCGACTCGAGATAAACGACGATAAACGCTGTCTAGGTGGTCGATTCTCTAATTAATTCGCGGCGATTACTAATTGGATGTCCCGCGACGGTCAATTATCAACCGTGCTCTCGGTGCTTGCCAGCGTTTCCAATTACGTTCCGTGTCGGCGAGCTGGAAATCGTCGCGAGGCGCTGGCCGCGCCGGTCGTTGTCAACCGGCACCGTGGAAAAACCAAGTAAATCCATCCCCCCCCCCCCCCCCCCTGGCCCGGAGGAGGCGGCTGATGCCCGCGTTATCGAGGAAACGTAAGCAATCGGAGCGATCGATCGATGTGGTAGCGATGGTGAACGCTGTGCTCACCTACCAGAACATCCCTACCGGCTACCGGCTCTCTCTCCTCTAAGCGAGATACGCCATCTTCTCTCGGCCCTCGCCACGTCGAACCTCCGACTCGATCTGATATCTCGAACCGCCTCCTCCATCGGCTATCACTCTCCCCTCTCTCTCTCTCTCTCTCTCTCTCTCTCTCTCTCTCGCGCATTCTTTCTATTCCTCCGGCGGGTTCTCCGCGCTTCGTGCCCTCTGTCCGAGTTATTCCGGGGTCAAACTCCAGCCGCGAGTAGTCACGCCGACGATATTCCTCGAACGGAGCCCGCTCTCTATTCGATATTTTCTAGATTTCCTCGGCCCAGGCGTTCGAAGGCGTTTTATTCGGGGCAACCCATCCATCGTTCGGGTGTCTACTCGGCTCGTTAGCGATTCCGCATGAGTTGTCCCTGTTCTTCCCCCGGTCGTCCCTTGTCTTTTTTCCCGGGGCCCACGAGCGAGCCGGGCCCCCTCCGCGAGGCACCCGTTGACGCGGGACCACCCCGTGCACCCGACAGGTATCCCCGTCTGTCACGTGACCTGTCACCCCCTACCTTCGAACCCGACCACGAGCTTTTCCTCGCGATACGCGATTACCGTTAAGACTCATCGCGTGGCCATGGCGAGCCTTTCGATTTCCCATATTTCCTGCTGCTGGCCCGGCGTCCGCCGCCGCCGCCGCCGCCGCCGCTGGAAATAACAGCGAAATAAATTTGATTTCGTCCCGGCGCGGTAGTACGTTACACGTGTTGGATCCGGCCGATACCATCTTCGCCCGGTATCGATTTCACAAAAGCCTCTTTCACTCTCTCTCTCTCTCTCTCTCTCTCTCCCCATTCGTCTCGTTTCTTCCGTCCCACGCGCTCGATCTCTCTTCGTTCCTGTCGACGAATTCCCATCGAATTACCCCGATCGAATTATCGACTCGTTTCGAGGATTTTCCGCGACCCCGCTGTCTTACCCAGCTCCGTGTTTCGGATGGTACCGGAAACGATGGGTACCACCACTAGCACGTCGGCTAGTTTCCCGGCTAGCGTTGGAAGGGAGGAGAGGGGCCGGCGGTTCTGGCTAAAAGGCATCGGTTGCCGGAACGCATGTCCTCCGGTTGTTGGACCATTTGCTCGCATCCCGTGTGGTCCGTCGATGTCCCCATTGTTTCTGAACCTGGCCGTCCGTATTCAAATTCGCTCGTTTCGAATTGGCCGGGGCCCGTTCTCCGTTCGCGGATACCCGCGAGCAACCAGAGGAGGAACCACCGCCGGCAGCAGGGAGGCGGAGGCTCGGCACCTCACCCCCGTCCGTGTACGCGGACTCGGGCGAAACACACGCCGGGGAACGCAGAAGGGGTAGGAAGAGAGGAGCAACCGCGGGCCTGTTCGAGAGTAGGAAGAAGAGAAGCGTGACGCACGGTGTAACACTGTGTGTGCCGGCGCACAGAGACCGGAGAGAAAGACGACCACTGGAATAAAATATTCACAGCCGCGGCCCGAGCGGGGCCTTAATTGCGATCAGACGCGATCTCGGATTCCAACGGCCGGTGGGCCCACGAACCGAACCTAAGAAGTCCCCTCGAGTTCTTCTTGCTCTCGCACGCCTCCTCTCCTCTCCTCTCCTCTACTCTGCTCTTCTCTTCTCGGTCGTTGGGTTCTTTCTTGTTCGAGCCGTCTCTTTCGCCGTGCACGCGGCTGCTTCTCTTATTCGTTTCGTTGCTCTTTCCTCTCCAAGCTACCAAAGCTTCCCCCTCGGCACCCTCCCGCCCCCGTAAACCCCAAACAGGCCACTACCGTGTCTCGACTCCTGTTTATCCTGTTACAATGAGATGTATCGACCTGTTCCGACCATCTACGAGCCGCGACCGGCGGTGCTCCGCGGGATTATTTAATTAGCTAGGCGAGATAGATCCCCGGTACGGTCCCGGCGCAGTTTCGCGTCCGCGTTTCGTTCGTTTATCTCGCCGGGGACGAGACAGCGTCGATACTCGATGGAGGAGGAGGAGGAGGAGGATCGCGTGTGGCGCGTCTTCGCGTGACGCTAATGCGACAGCGAGAAACGGATTCGAGCTAGACCGACCGCTAGATCCGCGCGATCCTCGGCTCCGATACGATCACCGTCGGATTGCGTAAGAACCGCCGCCACCACCACCGCGGGTTGCCCAATATCGCGGCCACCTTCTTCCTCTTCTTCTTCTTCTTCGTCTTCTTCTTCGTCGTCGTCGTCGTCGTCGTCGTCGTCGTCGTCGTCGTCGTCGTCGTCGTAAGCGGCTGGTAAGCGGCTGGTAAACGCGTATTCGTACCGTCGCTTCCGCATAACTGCGAATCCGAGCGAGTCCAGCCTGGATCCTGGGAATCCGGCATTTTTTTTCCGCGGCTCCCCGCTTTCTCTCTATCCGTTTCTCCGGGTACGCGGCGGATGTGAACGCGACGATAAGCCCCGGGTACGTGCGTGACTCTCTTTCCGTCTCCGAACACCGTACGGCCCCCTACCATACGCCCCACACCCCACGGGGCCCCCTTAACACGGCTCGGATGCATTGTTCCGCGCGATCTCCCGCGTACCTCCGCACCACGTATATCACATTGTTTCCCCGGCTGGAATTCGTTACCTCGAGGAGCCCGTTACCCGCGCTCGCCTCTCCGTACGTTACTCGAACTCGACTACTCTCGCCGCCCCGCGACTCTGCCTTCGATCCTCCGCTCATCGCCGTCCACCGCCGATATGCTAACGCGTTGTCATCGATAAAGCAATTTATTTCCACCGGCGACCGACTACCGTTACTCTCGGACGCTGGTGTTGCGAGCTCCCGTCGTGTCTAGAGATTCGACCCGTCCGACATTCCTGTTCCTCTCCTAGCTGAATAAATCGTTCGACGTAACCTCTGCCCGGTGGATCCCCGCCGTACAGCCTCGAACTCTCGAAAAATCCTCCCGCTCTCTTCCATTAATCACCACCATTCGGCCGCCATTCGCCGATCGCCCCGTGTTTCTTTTAATTGGAGCACCGGAAAACACCTCCGAAGATGCAACCGACTCGATACCCGCGATCCGTTGCCTGGCATTCTTTAACGAACCTCCGTTTCGTGGCTCTCGCCTCCCTCTCCGCGTCACGCCGAGTAAACACGAGACCCGTACGCCGCGAACGTGTCGAAATCGTGGAGGCACGCGCGACTTTTCGATTCGTTCCGCAACGTTACGGAATCCTCGTCTTCTCGACGCCGCGAGGCTGCGCCCGAATCTCAGGTGCCGCGAGGCGTCGCGGGGACCAGATCGAAATCTCCTGGTACCCGCGCGGTGTGACCGGAATTACATTATTCCCATCGTCGAATCGGCGTGCACGCCTCTCGTCCACGTCCCCTCGTACATTTCAATGAGCCACGGCCAATTACGCGCCGCGGATTTGTAGAACGGCCCGTCCGTTTACGCGAAACTCCCAGCTTTCTTCTTCTTCTTCTTCTTCTTCTTCTTCTTCTTCTTCTTCTTCTTCTTTCCTTTTTCCGCGGATCGCGTTCCATTTTCCGCCATTCCCGAGGTGCTCGCGCGGAACGTTAGACTCGACGGTTCCTCGAACGGGTGGGCACACGTTCGAAGAAGAGGAGCAAACGAGGGGAAAGATGGCGCGACATTAACGAACGCGCACCCCGGCCCGGTATCGCGATCCTCGATCGTTTTACACACCGGGGGAGTTGATACGCCTTGTGCCCGTCCCCGTAAAAATAAAATAAAATAAACGAGCCACTGAATAAAGAAGACGAAAAAAAATAGGCCCATTAATTCGTCGGCTCATGTCCCGTCGTCTCCAGCGTTCTCACAGGTCTCGTCACGCGACTACTTTTCGCACGCTCGTTTTTCATCCTCCGTTTCGTTTAGCCCGCGATCGGTCGAGTATCGTTGCGCTGCGTTCGACCCCGTTTTCGAGCGTACGCAGACGTCTCGAGGGAAACGAAGTGATTAGCATAATTCCAAGGAAGCCGAGGAAACGAGAGAGTCGAAAGTCGACGGTTTTACGTGAAACGGTCGCGCGCGGGAAACGAACCGTTGGTGGAACATCAAAAGCCGGCGGCGCTCGATCGTTCCCGAGGCGAATCACGTATCCCGGGACGGATTTCCACGGATGTCGCTCGTTAGCCGGAGGATTTCGGCCGCGACGATCGGTATGCGACCGGGGCACCGCGCATTATGTCATACCTCGCGGACGATCCTTCAGCCTATCACCTGATAACGTTCGGAATCGGATCTCTCTTCTCCTCCTCCTTCTCCTCGTGTTCTCGCGCGGCCGTTGGGAATTATTTTCGCGGGCACGCGGGATAGTTGAACGACTTGGCTCGACTCGCCCGGAGAGTAAAGAAACGGACGGCGATGCTGGAGAAACGGAATAAATCCGCCGACAGGCCGTCCATTTTCATGAAGCACGTATCTCCATCGAGGTGTGAAGACGTTATTCAAAATGTACAGCCATTAACCATTGGCATCCTACGGAACTGCCGGCCCTGAATTAACAAGTACTCAATGTGCGCCCGTACATCACCGCGAGGTGTCAGCCGATTCAGAGAATCGTTTCCCCCGATCTCGGAAGCCATTCACGATGCGACCCGTCGCGATTAACATTTCAAATATTCACCGGACGGGAACGGGCAGCCACTTAGGCCCCCCTCGTGTCCACGGCAAATCAGAATTTTTCAACGTCCTTTAACGGACGCAACACGCTCTCCTCCTCCTCCACCACCTCCTATCCGTCGGTCGGATTTTTACCTTCGTCGAGTCGAGTCGAGTCGAGTCGAGTCGATCAGCGCGCAATAAATTCATTTCCCGTGCGGATAGAACTATCAAGAAAATGTTTACGCAACGATCGGCTCAAGTGCAACCGGTAGATCGTTATCGATCCCTCGAAGAGGTCTTAATTGAGTCAATCGGTTTTATCGGCTGCCTCGAGAAGTCGCGATCCGCGTAATCCTCGGTAACCACCGCAGCCACGTTCCACTGTTATTTTCACGATTTTCATCGTTTCCCTCGGTGGAGTAACGCTCGGCGGCTCCCCCTGGCCTGCCTTCGTCTCTCGATCCTCCGCCGCGATGGAACAGAGCGAAGCCTCCTCCTCCTCCTCCTTTTCTCGTTAGAAGCCCCGTGTGGCCATAATCCGCGAGGCGAGGGGTCAAAGTCTTTACCCGTTAGGGGGGCCCGTACTGTCCGCGCACCATTCCCCCCCGTGGTCGGCGTTTAAATCAAAAACTCCCGATAATAGGGGGGGGGGGGTAGGTGGGGGTGCGTGCTCGTTAGACCACGCCGCGCCGATCCGTGTCCCTCATCGGTGTCCACCGATAAGTGCGAACAAGTGTGCGGCCCGGTCGGACCTCCTCGCTCCATAGAAGCCCGGCTAAAAGAGGAAAAACGAGAAGAAAAACCCGCCGCGAACCCCGACGCGGCCAGGAACGATAGAAGTAGGGGGAGGGGCAGGGGGGACAAGGAGACGAAGAGAAAGAGTAGCAGCAGCAGCAGCAGCAGCAACAGCAACGCGCGGCCTGTGCGAGCCTCGCGAGCAAAACAAAGCCTCGCGAGGTGAGCCCCGCACGGACACACGTGTAAAGAACCTGGTGTACCAACGAACGTACGAACGAACGGACGGACGGACGGACGGACGGATGGACATACGAACGAACGAACGAACGAACACACGAAGAACCCGTGCCAAGAGAGAGAGAAAGATCGTGGGGAAGGTTGCGTAAAGGGTTTCCACGGAGGGAAACACGGGGGCGACGCGCGATGCCAGGAGGAGGTGCTCGTCGACACGCGATGTAGCATGTTCTCGGCGCGATGCAGCAGGATTGGTTGGCCAGCGACCTGGGCGTCCATGGAAGCACGCCTCCGATTGGCCCCCGGCCTCGCTAACAAGCCTGCTTTCCAACAGACGAAATAATAAACCGCAACCAGCCGCCCTTTTCTCTCTGCCTCTCTCTCTCTCTTCTCATCTGCCACGGACATCTCTCGTTTCTCTCCTTTTCCTTCGACTCTGTCCGCTTCTGGCCTCCACCTCCGCCTCCACCGCCGCGTCTCGGCGAGGCCGATGATAAAATATAACGCGCGGTGCCACGGCCCTCGGAACTCGCGCGCTCGCCACGAGCCTCCTGATATCCCGATCCCGACGTCCAAACCACCGGCAGATGGTTCCCAACTGGGATCGGAGAACGATTCCAGGAACTCTGCTGCGTCCCTGTTCGAACGACACCCCTGACTAACCTGACCCCGACGAGTCGAACCGACTCGATCGATCGATCGGTTCGAAATTTTCTTACCAAAATTTTCCCTCCCTCCTATACGTTGCCTCCCCCTGGTCGCCTCTCGCCACCCCGACACCCACTTACACCCGGAATTAGTTGCTCGGCTATCTGGCGAATCGCGTGCCTCGCTTAATGGCTACCGCGGGCTCGAAGTTGCATGTAAAGTTGTTTGTAAAAAGGCCACTCTCCGCTCTCTGGCTGTGTGCGCTCGCATGCTAAACCGTCTATACACCGTGCACACGCCGGGTGTATAATCGCAGAACCCCGCGGCATTCGCATCGTTTCCATTAATCAGCCCGCAGATCGTATCAGCCGGCTCGAAGGAAAAAAGAAAGAAAAAAAAAAAAAGCGACGGCCAGCCTAGGGGTGGGGGGGAACAAATATACGAACGGAGAAGTATGAATTAGCCTTCTTTTCTGTATGCATTAACGGCCCGGCGCGTTTACAATCTCGCCCGTTCGATATTTAACATCGCGTTCTCGTCTTCGAGCCGATCGCCACTGGTCAAAGTTTGCCTCCCCTGCGCGAGACCCGGTGGGTTACGCACCGCTCTTATCGGGACACGGATCGCGGGGGAAAGAAAATTGCCGCGCACTTTTCTCTCCCCGTAACAGGTATCGAGTTTGTTGTAAAATATTCAAAAGTTTTTTTTTTTTTCTTCCTTTTTCGTCTTATTCCCCCCGCGAGTCAAAGCCAGTTTAGCAGTTCAGCGACGTCCTCGTTAGCCGGTTACGCATGAAAGTGAATTTTAAGCGCGTTAGTCAGCGGCGCTATCGTTTCCCCGATCGGCGAGGCTGCTGCTCGCAGTGTGTGGAAATCGTCGAAAGGGATCCCCTTCCCGGTCGCGGTTCTTTAATTGCCAGGCGATCGCCGGTTTCATCAGCGCGAGAAACTTGCCGTTTTCTGGTCCGATCTTATCGTCCCGCCACCCTCCCCTCCCTCTTGCCACCGCCTTTGTATCCTCGATTTTCCGAGCCACCGTTCGTACTCCCGTACTCGATCGGCGGGGGAAGAAGAAGAAGAAGAAGAAGAAGAAACGTGGGATTGTAAACAACGAGGCTTAATCGCTGCTCGACAACTGTCTCTCGTCGAGATCGGACCCGGGTTTTTTGCCTTCCGATCGCGTCGTTATCGGCCCGCGTCGAATCCGTACCAGCTTCGTTTCCGGATGAAATATTATCGGGTTAATGGGCGATAGAACAATTAACGGGGCACGCCTACGGGGATGCGGGGGACGGACCCACCCGGGTCCGTCTCCTCTCACCTGGTCGCGCGCCTCTCCGGATCGCTTAGCAACGATTTGATGCATTTAAAAGCCTCCCGGTGAGAGCGGTTTCATTTTTCCCGAACTCCATTAGCGGCCACGTTTGTCCCGCTCCTCCTACTATTTCTCACCCCTCTCTCTCTCTCTCTCTCTCTCTCCCTCTCTCGCTCTTTTCTCTCCTCGATGACGCGAGAAATGGAAATTTCGCGGCGTCTACTCTCGCGCGACGCGTACGTACGGGTGGTGACCTTGAGCAACGACTTCCGGCGCAGACGTTGTTTCGGTCCGTCGGAGGCTGCCCACGCGGCGGCCCACCGGGTACACCGAGTAATAAGCGGCGGTGTGGGGGCAGATTGGATCGGGGCGCATCTTCGATATTAGCATAAAGCTAATATGCCACGCGAAGGGCGGGGGAGGGAGGGGGACAATGCGTTATTAGAGCGGTAGATCGTTACCAGCGATACGTCACGGACCACGCATACGCTCTACTTAACATAATATAATTGACCGCACGCGATTCAATGGAGAGCCCTGGAAAACAAACGGTATTGTTTCTTTCGGCCGGTTTATCGACCGTGCCCGGATCCTAGCCGAATCGCGAGGGGGGAGGGAGGGTTCGCTCCTGGTCGCGACGAGAGAACGCGAAAACGCGAAAACGCGACGGCGGACGTCGTCGGTGCCTCGGAGAGCGGTGGCCTTGCAGAAGCGATTCCGCAAGAGGGAGCAGAAAGAGAGTGTCGGGAATGATAATGAGAGATCGCCGAGGAGCGATAATCCCCGCGTATCTTCCTTCACCGCCGGTGTGGGTGTACGTGGCTTTTTAACGCTTCTCACAGACGAGCTGCCGGACCCCCCGCCGCGTTAACGGGAACCCGATTGTGCGTCGGGAGACGCGGACGAGAGCCGTTCCTCCTCTCTATACGCGCATCGCGCGCCTCCCTCTTCGAGCATTCCTTCCCTGCGTAACCTACTCGTTGCCCGGGGGTTGCGTTTCGAAAATACCACGCGTGCCCGAGAAAACGTGAAACTCTCTCTCTCTCTCTCGAGGTCTTCACCCGGCTCTCACATTACTGTCGCTGCATACATCAACCTGACAAGAGCGAACCAGCGAGCTGGAGCGGTGGAGGAGGAGGAAGAAGAAGTGGAAGAAGAAGAAGAAGAAGGAGAAGAAGATGGAGAAGGAGGAGAGAAGCAGAGGAGGCAGAAATGTGGCCCGGTAGAGCCGTGTCCTTAATTGACAGGCCGTGGTCCCGTGTCCTTCGGCTCCGTGGCAGGACCTCGTTAGCGAGGGGCCCCCACGACCGCAGCAAGGGGGCATGGGACAGAAGGACTGGATGGCAGTCAGAATGCCATCTGCAGGTATACAGGATCTACCGGGCCGAGAGACCGGAGAGACGTCTCTAAATTAGTCGGGACACATTATCCTCGATAACGTGCCGCTACCACCGGCCCGTAAACGGGGCCCGTGAATCGAGGAATCGATCGCCGTCGTCCGCGTTCAAACGGGGCCCACGTGTCCGCGGCTAATCGTCGTAAATTCAATTACCATGCGTCCACCTTCTCGCTGCTCGCCAACAACGACGACGACGACCGCTCTCCCTTCCGCCCCTCGTTAACCGGACGAATCGTCCCGTTCCCGGCTGAATTTCCCAGGAGTTTTCGCGAGAAAACCTACCGGCGGCCAGAAATTCGCAGTACCAACGCGGAGTACTCGCACCTGTTGACGCTCGTTTATCGCGCGACCACCGTCCAAGGTACGCGCGGCTAACGAGGAAGAGACGGACCGACTCTCGTCCGACTTCCTGTCGCGATCTCCGAAGAGTTGGCCGGGCACTAATCGTCGAGCCGCGGGGAAAAATCACTCGTTCCAATGTACGACGTACGGCGACTCGCGCGTTCCCACGCATCGATGACCAGATTTCGATGCGTCATATTCTTTTACCTGGCCACACCGTCTCTCCGTTGCCTCGAACGGACGAACTCGAATTTCGGTAGCTAGAAACATCTCGTTGGCCGAAGATTAATATCGACCGGCCTCCGGGTAATCTTGGAAATCTTGATCGAGTATTTCACGTATCGACGACCCAAAGGGGCGAGCTCTGGCCGAGTGACGGGAGCTCGCGCGAGCGCAGCCCCGGTGGTTGATGGTCGGGTCCAGGTTTGTTACCTGGCAGTTTTCGCGGCGCGTGTTACTCTCGGGCGAAGCGTCGGCCGTGCCCGTGAGCGTAGAGAAGACGCTCGTTTCGGGCCTTTGTTTCGCTTTCCATCAGGAATTTCCTTCGGTCCCCCGGGTACGGGTGTCGGCCGGATCGAGTAACATCGAGAAACTGGTTCTTTCTTTCCTCGAGTCCGTTTAATTTCGAGGCGAAAACTAAAGCGTCCGTCCAAGGCTGTCGGCTGTTGAGAAATTTAATCAAGCGCCGCGGCGGAGACCCCCTGAGCGAGAAGAGGGGCCTTTAACGATCGAGCTGCGCTCGTAAAAGTTCGTCTACCTGGAAATCTTCCGTTAGGAATGCCTTGAAACAATGCCGGGGTGACATTCCTCCCCTGTGTACGGAAAAAACGAGCCTCCTCGTCCGCGACCCTTGTCCCGGCCTCGGTGGTTTCCTCGTGATTTGTGCATCGGCCTCTCCGAGAAAAAATATGTCCTTACCCCGGGCCCGGAATAACTAAACGAGCCGCTGGTCCCCGTCGTTGCACTTTCACCCTCACGATTTTCGTCGAGCCTTCGTCTTCGTCGTCGTCGTCGTCGTCGTCGTCGAGTTCCGGACGGGCCCGGTGGAGGACGACGGTGTGGCACCGCTCTGGCACCGGTGGTCCCCTCCTCCGAAACGAATGATAATGCGCGGGATATCGTATTGAAATCTGGCGCTACCTAGAGCCAGCCACCGAGCGTTGGGCGCCAAAATAGATGGACCTCGTTACAAATGGAATGGAGTTTATAATCGGTATCTCTGCGGTGGCATCTGTGCCCCCTCGTCGACGGGGCTTCACGGGCTGAGAGAAAGGAACACCTAGAACACCGGCCGGAAAGGAGAGTGGAGAGCTCTCGGTTCTCCGTACTCGTTTATATCTCTCTAACTGGTGCCCTCCGAACCCCTCCGACCTCCCCCCGTCCGCACCCCGTTTTCGTGGCCTCGCCACCTGCGCACGAGTAACAAGTCCAACAATAAGATCATAATGGCCTGTGGGAATGCGTCGTATTTATCATCGCCCATTGTTTACCAGCGTCGGGCAGGTCTCACTTTTTTTTTCTGCTTCTTTCTTTTTTTTTTTCGTTTCTTCAAATCGAGCCAACACCCCGCCCCCGCGGTTACAACCTCGATCCTCCTCCGTTGCACGACCCCCTCGTCTCTTACTCTCGCCGCTGCTCGTCTCGACACGCACCGCGCGCATTGCAATTATCGCAATGATCGCGCGATTACGCCGGAAACCCGGAAAAACCGATTCCCTCGAACGTTTCGACTGCTTCGCCGATAAAGGATCGTCGACGTTAGAAATCGAGAGGCTGCGAGGGATCGGAGGAAAGAGAGCGCGAGAGAAAGAGAGAGAGAGAGAGAGAGAGAGAGAGAGAGAGAGAGGGAGAAGGAGAAAGAGACACGTCCTTCGGTATCCTACACGGTTGTGTATTTGCATGCCGTCTGCGCGGAGTAAGTTCGAAGGGGGCGTGGGGATCCTCTCCATTGGTTCACCATCCGAGTAATGGTCGCTTGCATTAGCTACTCCACGAGGGTCTGCTGGGCCCGTAGGCAAAGCAGAGACCCCGATAATTCCTCCCGCGGACCCTCCTCCGCCACCCCCTCCCGCCTCCGGAGACCTCTCGCTCCTAGTTTCTTCTTCCTCTTGTTCCTACTCCCATCGGTATGCGTCGTCGTTGCAACAGCCTCGACTACGCCTACCCGTTCTCCGCACCGGATCCACGCGAGAACAACTACGCCTACGCCGATCGGAACTCTTCCGAGCGGAAGGCTTCCTCCGTTTCCGCGGCGGCGATTCCACCCTCTGCCGTTCCAAAATTCGGTTCACGGTCGCGCAACCTCGCTAATTAGTCGTCCGGTAAAACCGACTACTCTCGATGGTCCCACGGACGAAGGTCCCATATGCCGACCTCGTTCGCCGGGCTAGATTAAAATCTTCGCTTCCGTCTCGTTCCATTTCACGGAGCCGGCCCGGGCTCTCCGTTCCTCTCGATCGTTGGCTGCGTTCCGCGTGGCATCTTGCGATACCCGGTGCCTGCGTGCGTGCGTGCGTGCGTGCGTGCGTGCGTGCGTGCGTGCGTTCACGACCCTGGATGCGTTTTCTGATCCACCGGATCGAGGGGAGGATCGTTATCTCGAACTGGCCTGTTACGCTTCAGTCGTCGCAGAAATCGTCTCACCTGGTTCGCCTCCTCCCTGGAACGCCCTCTTCGACTCCTCGATTTCTCGGCTTGTCCGTTTACGGAAGTCCACGGCTCAATTAGTCGGACAAATTTCGTTCGTTTATTTCGTTCGCACGCGAAATCAGGAAGCGTGTACGCGCTCGTTGAAGAAAACAAAAAAAAAAAAAAAAACCACTCTCGTACCGTTGATACTTTTTCCACCGACGAGCGTCTAGAGGGAGGGTGGCGTATGGCAGTGGGTTTCGCTAGAAAAGGACAGCTCCCGCTGGAGGTGTTGCGCGGCCCCGCGTGTACTTATCCATCCTTCTCCGTTCTTTTTTCCTCCCTTTTTCTTCCGTTCTGTTCTTTTTCGCGAAACTCGATCCACCCATTGGAAGCCTATGGTTAGCGCTCCTAAAAGACCGATCGCGATCGGCGTATTCAAATTTAACACCACGGCCGTGAGAGACTCCGGCGGGCCCCCCTCCGGAGCGTCGTATCGTCCGTTTCGCTACGATTTTAACGTCCGCTTGAAAAATAGTGTCGATCCGGACGCACCTTCGAGACACACTTTCCTCGACGTTCTTTATTTTCGAACCGAACCGTTCGGAAAGGTGGGCCCCACCGGCGAGAGGCTAGATTCGAATCTGAGGAGAGTCGTTGGCGAATAGAGAACGGGAGGGAAGAGTCGCGATCGGTTTGCTACGAGGGGCAGAGCGCGCCCTAGGTAGGTACCATTATGCAAATCCGTAGTCAATACCTAATACAAGATAATCACAATGATTATACGTCCCAATCTGCCTTCTCACGGGACCTGGGGTGGTGGTACCTGTGCACACGCTACACGCTATACTCCACACACGTCCCGGGCCTGTACGATCGCGGCCGTCTTCTCCTCGTTCCTTTTTCCCGCGCGCTTATCCTTTCCACCCTCTCACGGCGTCTGGCTCGAACTTGGAAGTGCCTCGATCGCCCCTAGGCGGGGTCTCGTGGCAAAAATGCATCGCTGCTTATCATACAATATGCCCGCGATGCACCTGGAGAGAGAGAGAGAGAGAGAGAGAGAGAGAGAGAGGATGCATCGCTCTCGGCCCTCGCGACCTACCCGGCGTCTCGAAATTCCTCGACGAGAGAACCGACTCGCGGAACGGATCTGGTTCGCGCGCGACGTCTTTCCACCGTTCGATCGAACGTTCCTCGACGCGGGACGCCTCCCCGGTTTCCACGCTCGAACGACGTTTCCCGTCGAACGTTTCTCGAGATCGTAGCCGACTGCTCTCGCTTCCCCGTCGCTCTCCCCGGGAACACCGTGTACCGCGGTGAGCGTAAACGGAGCGAGGGGAGCGGACTCGGTCCACGCACTTACCCCCGGGTGGCACGTAACATTATGTGGCTTCCCCGCGAAACGGCTCGTGTTTTTCGTAAGAGCACGTATATATGAAAGTTGCGCGCGGTGCTTCTCTCGCTCTCTCGACCCGCGATGGGAGCCCCGGGCCAATTGGAAATTGTCCCTAATAACAGGGGAACACACGCTGGACCGTCCACTCCTATCTCGCGGGGTGGATTGCTCCGTTCTGCTCCGTTCTGCTCCGCTTCTACCGCATACCACCGGTGAAACGTATATCCCCCTCTCGATTCTCGGCCAGCTATCATCGCTCGAGCCCGCCGAGTTTTCGTCGAGCGAACCAACGAACGAACGAACGAACGAGAACGAACGTTTCACGAGCGAGAATCAACGGTAGCGTAGTCGTCCGAACGGGGGCAATAAAAAGGAGGAAGCCGCGTGTCCCTTAATGAAACCTCGCGACAAAAAACAGCCACCCCGATGTAATGTATTCGCGGCGGAAGTAGGCCGACGGGGTTGGCCGGGGAACCTGCGGTACCGAACGGTCAGCGGGCCCTTCGACCAAGACCGTTACTAATTAACGCACACGAACCGACCGCTGTCCCCCTCCGTCTTCGCGTGATTCATCCAGCCACGAATCGCGCGACGATTTCCACGTCGAGCGCGCATCCAGACTAATTTTTCGCCCAGCCCCCGTGTAACGCGTCGCGCCAGGGTGTTTCCACCGCGATCGGTCGCCCGAAAAATGATGCCCGCGTTTCCCGTCCGGTCGCCCCGTCGTTTTTCATCCGTCGCGTCCCCTTCTGTCCGTTCCGTTGTGTCGGGTCGTTGTGTTGTTGTTTTTTTTTTTTTTTTTTTTCTTTCTTTTTTTTCTCTTTTCGTTTAAACGAACGCTGTGTGTGCGAATTGGCCGCGGTAGCGAGACCAGACAATTCCGTTGCCCGAGCGACGGAGACGGGCAGAGACGGATGGTACGGGAGCGCGAACGAGCGGGAAAGAGAGAGCGCACGCGTGCACGAGTGCGTGATATCGCGGACACGCATCTGAGATCGAGCGCGGCGATATCGAGCACGCATATTACGAGGCCCAGAGAGCAGATGCTAAAGTTCGGTTAGAAGCCGAGCCGCTGCCTCCGTTCCCGGTCGTTGCTTCGACGCGAGCAGGAAAGAAGCACGCGAGAAAACGGACGGACGGACGGATGGACGTCGAACGTACATACATATATATACGTAGACTCTGTTTTCGGTCGCACGATTTCAAGGCTCGAACAGCTTTTTCCGTGGACGACGAAGCGAGGAAAGGAAGAGGTAGAGGTGGAATCATTTGCGATTCCTTCGGTGTCCTTGATTCAGATTCACGAGGAATTTTCACCACCTACTCGACGCGTTGATCCTTAAATTAACCATGTCGCGAACGCGTGACCGGTGTGCGGTGAATTATCGGGTGCTCGATCGCGCGCGTCCCCCCCCCCCCCCCCCCTTTCCTCGTAAGAAAATCTGTCTCGGGACCGGGGCGAGCGGATGCGTCGGTGAACGCCACGGGGATGCGAGACAATGGGCGAATCGGCATCGTGGAATGTGGAAAAATTAGCCACGCTTCGAAACGAGCCGAGGATTATCTTCTTACCCGGGCATAGTTTGTTAGGGAGCCGGCGGTTTTTATTCCCATGGAAGGTGGATCGCGGCGCAGGAGCGCGCGCGGCGGACGCCTTCATTCCGCGAATGCCGCGCGGCGCAACGAGAACGAAATATACGATCGGTAGAGGACGAGCGCGGATCGAACCGACTTAAACTTGGCGCCTTTTGTCCCACCGGTAGCATTCGTCGTCGAAGGTATGCCCGGCGCTTCGCGCCTCGTCTACCCTGATTGGCAAATCGTTTCGTTTCTCGCGTTCCTTTCCTTCTTTTCTCTCTCTCTCTCGCACCCCGTCGAGTTTCTTTACGAGCTCGCGTCGCTGTTGGGTGTTACTCTGGAATCTGGACGGCAACGAATCGCTCCCCACGGATTCGCACGTCTCGCGAGCGCGGAACAATGAACGACGAGGAGGAGCCGCGCGGCACCAGGATTGATCGCTCGAGCAATTATCACGCTAGTTAGCTGGTTACCGGTTTTATATTAGTTTCGTTCGTTGGGGAGAAGGAGGAATTCCTGAAAGGTAGAGAAGAAAGGTTGATCACCTTCCGCGTAGACGAAGAAGAAGGTCCGGCTGGTGGGTTTTATCATCGGGAATCGTCGTCTAAAATTCTCTCACGGTGCCGCGATCGGCCGTGGCCAGGTTCGAGCTTAAGGCAGGAGGAGAGGGGGGGGGGGGGGGGCCGAAAGCTCCGCGAGAATTATCAGTCGCGTGTGATCGGCTGCTCGAGCGAGTCGCGGCCCCCGACAAAGACTCTGGCCATCCATAATTCAAGCAATCCGGTCATTGTGTGTCCCAGCACGGCCGCCCAGGCGCCGATTGCCTCTTTAGCCGAGCGAAACGGGCCCCCCCTTGCGCACCCCCGTCCGCGACACCTGCGGCCACCCTTCCTTCTTACGTGTTAATTCGCGGCCAGCCTCCGATCTTCCCATCCCTCTGGCCAATTCCCCTCTATCGCGGTCGGGTAACGATTAGAAAGCGGGGCCGATCGAAATGAAGCAATTTCAGATATTACCATACGTAATACCGGCCGTTTCCGAAAGCAGTAAGCGCAGAGGCGCGCAGCACGCACCTTCCGAACGCGAACGCGACTATCTGATAGGGACGCGTTTCCTCGCGTTTAACCGGAGGCATGCAACGAGCCTCGTCCGCGCACATTCTTCCTATGTGGCAACTCATTAAGGATACCCTCCACCCCACCGGTACGTCTGACCGGTATCGAACCACCTCTCGTCCCCGGAGGGTTCAAGGTTCTTCGCGCGTTTCTTTTCCGTTCCTTTGTTTCAGGAGACCAACGATTTTTCTAATAATCAGGAAGCTCGCGTCCGCCGAAAAACCTTTTGTATTCTAATGGCCGAGACCCGGCTGGGGGATATTTAAAGCCGCGCGTGTGCGCGAGCAACGGTCCCCGTGTAGCATTCAAAGCGGGCCTCTCTCTCTCTCTCTCTCTCTCTCTCTCTCTCTCTCTCTCTCTCTCTCGCTCTGAAAACTAATTTGAATAACGAATAAAGTGCCTTTTTCGAAGTGATATAAGCGAGGTAGCCAGGTGAGGGCCCCTCTCGGCCGCGCGTTTATCTAATCTTGTCGTGCCATGTAAGGCGGGATGGGACAGCCAGCTCTTAAAACTCACCCAGCCACCGACGTTATTATTTAAATAAGCTTCGCCTCCACCTTACCGCGATGACACCGGTTCCTCGACGCGAGTCCGAGAACGATCCTCGGCCTCGATTGCTCTCGCCCCGTTCGTCAAATTTATTTGCATTTTTACGACCTTCTTATCGACCGTCGAAGCTGTACGTTTCTGCCAGCTAGCTGGCTCTCGCGGCCCGACGGGAATCAAACAAACGTTTATTTACAGCGCGAGGCTACGGAAAAGAAAAAGAGGAGAAAAAAAAAAAAGAAAGGGACTCTTCCGTTAGGCAGATAGGGACGCGCGATAACGACTAATGGAAACACGTGCCAATAACACGCGCGGAATGGAAAAACGGTAGCGTCCGTCGTCGAACGAAACTCGGCTTTCCTTCGGCTCGCTGCGAGCCGGCTGGTATCGCGCGAAAGGGTGGCTGCGCGAAAAGTTGCGCGCGGAACCGGTTGGAACGGAACCACCATTGTCCGCGGTTCGAGAGAGGGCCCCGGGAACAGGTGAAGTTTCTCTCGATCTCTCGCGGATCATTCGTGGAGGCATCGAAACCGAACGGATCCCACGGAAGAGGACGGGGCGGGCGCGTTAATATAAAGTAGGAGAGAGCGGTAGCGTGTCCGAGGTGCGTTTAAACGGCTCGAGACGACGGTAGGCCGGGAAGGACCCCTGGAACGAGCTAATTATGAAATTATGATAATTCCCTCCCCCACCCCCCGCTGGAGTGGTCGCCGTTACGGCTCGGCGGTCGCTGCCGCGCAGTTTCTTCGCCTCGTCCACCTCGGTGTTGCCGACCTCGCGGCGTTGCGCTCCCGATTTCGTCGACGATGGAGGCGGCTTTCCACCCGCGTTTGCTCTCGAGCGACGATTAAAACGAAGAAGGAGGGCGGCGGTGAATAATCGCGCGACGGATGATAGTCGTGGAGACGAGACGGGACGGGACGGGACGGGACGGGACGGGACGGTAGTCGGGACACCCGCGTTTCTCGCGAGTCACTCTTCCGGGGAAAAATTAGTACGTTCGAGTAATCGTCCACTTTGCCCGGTTGTTTTCAAGCTCCGCGGAGATAGAGCATCTCATGAATGGTAATTGCAAGCGTGCCGGCTCGAGGTGTATCTTGATAAGGGGGCAGAGCGCGCGTTCGGACGCTCGGAGAGAATCCACGGGCTTCGTTAGAGTTATTGCATTGTTCTTCTGTTCAATTCGCGGATAAAGCCCCGCGCTGTTCGCGTGACCGTCGGTCTCGGCTGGCTAGCCTCGCCGCGCCATCCTGACTTTTTCAAACTCTTCTTCTTCTTCCTCTGCCTCCTCCTCCTCCTCCTCCTCCGACGCGGTACCACCGTCCGGCGCTCCGCCATTACGGTCTCGACCGCTTCCACTCCTCCTCCTCCTCCTCTTCCTCCTCCTTCACCGCCGTCGTCGCGGTTTCCCTCTGCTCTACGATCTCTTGGTCGCTGGTTCACGCGCTCGCGACTTTTCTCGCGTTTCGGGGCGGTCGCGTGCGCCCGTTCGCGGACCAGCTGGCGGAAGAGGATAGACCTCTTGGGCGGTGGGCGATACGCGCGAGCCGTAGCCCTGCGATTACGTATTTAAATGCGGCCGGTTCCGGTGATCAGCTGCCGCCGTTTTTCGAGGATAATTGCGAGTGAGAACGGTAGTGGAGAAGATGGCCCGCGGGCGGGCACGCGAGCGGCCCAGCAGCGTTAATCGCAAAGACCGCTCTCGGTGAGCAGTCGCGGTCGTGGTCGCGGTCGTGGTCGTCGTCGAGTTTAAAACCGTGGTCGAACGGAAACGCACAGAGACGTTGCGGAGCAACGTTGCGCGGGAGCTGAAACACGGACGGATCCACCGCGGGGATATCGGCATTGACAGCCCCCGGGGGTATAGGAAGGACCGTGGAGGCTGGAAGTTGGCTGTGAATCGCGAATAGTAGGTGCAGCGGCAGAGGCGACAGCGGACAACAAGGCCGCGGCGAGGAGGGAAAGAGGGCGAGCTCTTTGTTCGGGGACGCGAGGCGACGGCCGATTGTGCGACGCGTTGATAATTTTAAAACAAAGCCTCGCCGGCCGGCCGGGCATTGTGCAAAAATCACGGGGAAACAGGGAAAAAGAGGGTAACGGAGAGGAGGTGGTAAGCCGGGAGGAAGAGAGGCTCGTTCGTTCGCTGGCAAACGACACGCGCGCGCTACCAGGGGGTTGGGGATTGCCGATTGGCAGAGGGCGGGAGGGGGGACACAGGGCAGCTTTTATCTCGCGTTTACGAAATCCCGAGAGCCTGGCCTCGACGATCGACTAATCGACCGTGTCGACGCCAGAGATCCCAGCCATGAAAGCATCCGCGGGCGGAAAGAGCCAGCCTGTCGATACGCCTGCTCTGTGACACCCCGATGCCACTCGCCGCGAGTGGCGAAAAGATACGCCACTTTCGATTCCTCCTCGAAAGTCGAGGAGAAGCATCGCGCGCGAGCGCGCGCGTTTTCCCAAGCGGTCGGTTTCCACCCTCCCATCAATCGAGGACTGGTGGGTGGTAGCGTTCTGCAGCGAAACACGGTGCAAATCACAGCGGCGCGTACACCGATGCATGTCATAATGAACGGCTGGCGACTTTTTGTTTCGGTCCCGTCGGCCGGAAATATCGGCCATTTTGAATTTTCAATTTTCAACGCTCTAGTAAGCCCCTTCGGCTCTCCCGGCCGCCACCTACACACGTAGAACGCCACCCCGTGTTCCCTGGCCCGCCTCTTGGCCAGCAGCATCGCCGAACGCACGCACCGCATTCACTCTCCTCTCGACGTGCTCGCGCGTTCGTTCCATCGAACGCGTTCCGTTTCCCCCCCCCCCCCCCGCGGTCGCCTGCCTGCGAAATCTCCGCGGAGAAATTTATTTAAAAACACCGAACGCCCCCGCGCTGCCATTTTTTCTCTCGGTCTCGTTTAATCATCTCTCTCCCGCCGCGGAATTCATTTCGCGGCTGGACGATTTTTATGACCGATCCGGCGAGATAGCCACGCGAACCGGTGGTAAATACGAAGACGTCTTCGTTTCTCCCCGCTAAATTGCCGTTTTCATGCATTCCTAATTAACGCGACTTCTCTCTCCCTCATCCCAATTTATGTATCCCACGTTCGTTCGTTCGTTCGTTGGTTCGTTCCATCTCGAGGCTGTTTCGCGAACGCGAACGAACCCCTATCGCGGTCGAAAAAGCCTCGCGAGAGGATCGATCGCCGGTGGTAGTCACGCGAAAAACAATCGGCGCGTCGAGGTTTCCCCACGGACACGGGGAGGAGATAGATAGGATAGATCGATCGACGGGCGCTCATTAGAGATCGGAGCAGGTGTAAGTAGGCAGGCGGGCAGGGCAGCCAGGCAGGCAGGCAGGCAGGCAGGCAGGCAGGTAGGTAGGCAAGAGCGGCGCGGCGGTCGGGTGAACGACACCTGCGGAGGCGCTCGCAGAGACCGCGGAAATTATGGCGCGTACTCGCTCGGCCGATATATTTATTGCTCGGCCCACTATCAGCTGGAATCGTCGTAATTTATCCAGGCGTTACGGGGCGTTAATTGTGGTGCATCGAGGCCGCGCGGTCGAGCCACCTTCCGCGATGATGGAGTAATTTACCGATTCATTAGCGGTTTCCACGCGACAAGCGCCATCGCCGGAGAGCGAGCGAGCGAGAGGGATCCGCCGCGAATCTCGGGAATGTTGCACGGTGGCTTCTGCGTTTAAGTGAATTCATCGTCCGTCCGTCCGTCCGTCCAGGTGTCCGGTTATTTCGAAAAAAAGAAGGAGAAAAGGAGAAAAGGAGAAGAGGAAAGAAAGAAATAAAGGGTTAGAAGGAGGAAACCG
The DNA here is from genome assembly GCF_050948175.1 of Xylocopa sonorina. Taxonomy (NCBI): domain Eukaryota; kingdom Metazoa; phylum Arthropoda; class Insecta; order Hymenoptera; family Apidae; genus Xylocopa; species Xylocopa sonorina. The sequence continues at coordinate 12,655,409 of NC_135201.1, read as the reverse complement.
ATCGGTTTTCCATCGCGTTCGGTCTTGCGCGAGGACGCGATTTATTCGCGAAACGGTCCGGGGGTAGTCGCACGGAACGGGCGCGATAGCGAAGCCGGGGGCGGCTCCTCCACCTCTGACGGATACTCGAAAGATTACCGGCCGGCTCTCTTTCCCGAATCGACGACGGGCCGCTTTTCACCGGCGTCGTTCAACCGGGGGAATCCCATTAATTCGGACCGCGAGACGGGGAATTCAATCATCGGGCACGCTCCCGACGAGCTCTCTCTTTGTTCCGCGGGATTGTTCCCCGACACGGCGTTTCCACCGGCGCGATGGAATTTCCTCGCGCTCGCATCGAAAGAAAAGCTCGCGCGGCACGCGTCGGCTCTCTCGCATTCTCGGTGGCTCGTTCGACTCCGACGTTCGTTAGATTCCAGCCGACGGACGGTTTATCTCGATCGCGGATACACGTCTCAATTGCCGCGCGATGATTTATAACTCGTTGCGAGCTCGCGAACGCCGCGCCTCTTCTCTCCTCCGCTCGTCGCCAGCTGCGAACGCGAACGAGACGGCCGACCCGTCCGATCTGAATTTCCCCCGAGGGTGGAAAATCTCGCGGCGAATGAAAAAAAAAAAAAAAAGAAAAAAACGCGATTCAATAAATACAGCGCGGCGATTTGATCGCGGTTCTCGTAGAGCGTACACGTAGGCGCGCACCACCCCGTATCCGGCAACGTACTTGATACGAAATAATAATAAAAACCGGCCACGTCACCAGATAATCGTGAATTTATCCACAGTCGAGCCGGTTACACGCGGATAAAGCATCGCGTCGGTGTAGTACGCGCGCGCGGGTCGCGATGGAAGCTCGCGTGCCGCTCGCTTGCGCGCGGGCTTGGTTATCTAGATGATTATCTACCCGGTTTATCGGTAATTTATCTGAACGGGCATTAGTTTTTGCCAGCCGATGGCGTGCACCCACCACCACCACCACCACCACCACCACCACCATCACCGTCGGATCTTTACCAGGTTAGCTGCTTATTCACCGCGTGTGACTCGAGGAACGAACAACCACCGCCGTCGCCACCCTTTCGCACCCACCCCCCATCGCGACATCCTCTCGGTTCGAAAAATCTGGTCGTTTCTCCGCGAGAATCGAACACGATAGAGGAAGGAGATCCACCGAACGGAAGCTTGCCGAATAATCGTGGATCGTTTCCGTGGGCGGTCGCGTGTGCGCGCGCGCGCGCGCGCGTACAATCCGCCCCCTGTCACGGGGATGGATATTCGTCTTCGGCTCGCTCGGATGGCGTGCATCGAGTTGGCCCCTACCAGGGGCTAAATTATGCATAGCGCGCCGTAATTCCTCTGTACGTACGCGTGCAAGCCTACACCTGCCCGGGGTACGTCCGACGTTTATTAATTACGCCCGAAGAGAATCGCCGCGGCGCGGTAGAGAAGCGGCCAACCACCACCGGAATTATTTCCACCTCCCCCCCCAGTTTCTTTTCCTCCGTTCCTCGCGTTCGTCGGGCCGCGGACGCGCGATTAGATTGCCCCCCTCGGATAAAATAGCCCGCCGTTAATAAGTAATTAATTATCCGTTGATTATCGGCCGATCGACGTCCAATAGTTATCGATTGAGTCGTCAGTGGGAACCCGTTCTCTTCGATTTTCCTTTCCGCCGGCCGGCCAGATGCGGGCCGCATCCACGCGGACCAGATGGTTATCTCTTGTTAATCATTAAAACCGGGCGAAAGTGACAGGGAGGATCCGCGCCGCGAAACGGGGGGACGCGTCGCTTAGAAGACCGGACCCGGAGTCGGCGAACGAGAGAAGAAGGATGAGAAAGGGATTCGCGTGTGCGTGCGTGCGTGCGTGCGTGCGTGCGCGCGTGAACGCGCGCGAGCGTTCTCGTCCTGGTAAAAGAAATATATCGGGTCGGGTGATCTAGCGCCGGCGCGGAAGATAATTATTCACGTTTAGATAACGAACGGCCGGCGATGATATCGAGCGGAGGCGTCCATTAGCGGGGCTAAGCGTCGGCCCGAGCAAAGGTATATCTATTTATCATCAGATAACGGCCCGGGAATTATCTCGAAAACTCGCCTCGAACGGCTCGATATCGCTCGCGTGTCGCCGTAACACGCGCTCTCTCTCTCTCTCTCTCTCTCTCTCTCTCTCGTATCCATCGCCGAGGAGGCGTCCTTCGCGAGATTCGACCTATTAAAAGAGCCGAGTATCGGCGGCTGCTCGCGAAATGAAATATTCCCCGGGACAGACCGCCGCCTCTCCTCACCTCGCCGGTAATGTACGTTCTCTCACGGAAACCCGCGGTCACTTCCGGCGTGGCTAACCGATTATATGTATATTCGCCGTGCAGAAGGACGAAGTCGGAGAGAATCGGCCGTTTAAACACGAGCCGCGGTAAGCTTCCACGAGGCTTGTCCAGTGGCCGGGATCACGCTAACCCCTCGTTAAGTCATAACTTACCCCTACCATCGCTGCCCTCCCTTCCGCTCCCGGTCTATCCATCGTACGTAGGTCTCCTTATTTAAAACCGCTGCCGCGAGCTCTCTCTCTCTCTCTCTCTCTCTCTCTCTCTCCGTCTCCCTTGGCTAATTAAATATTAATTAAACACGGTCGAATCGCGAGCCACCGCGAGGCGCCTCTTCTCCGATCGGCTGTTGCACGGGGACGAGGGTGAATCTCATTTTTTTTTCCCTTCTTTTTTCCTCTCGACCGATTCCCAAACGGCGTCGCTTCTCCTCTCTTGCGAACGAACGTCGCGAACGAACGAACGAACGAACGCCGACGGCGCGGCGAGCAAACGACTGTGACCGGCGGCCCCGCGTTCACGGGTTATTAAACTCCTTGCGAGTTTGAATACGCAAGATCCGCTTTTCCCTTTTTTCCCTGCCCCCTTGCTCGCCCCGGAGGCACCGCTCGGGCCCGTTCGACGCGCGAAACAAACCAGCCGCCAATTATATCCCGGCCGATGTGTTTCGTCTACCGTGTCCCAACCATCGCTCGGTTACATCCGTTTATCTTGATACCCGCGCGCGGTACCCCTTGTTCCGCCCGTTCCCCCTGCTTCGATTACGCTTCGATTCGAGCCCAGTTCCTCGAGACGATTACCAGACCACACCACCGCCCCCCTCGCGGTGTAACAACGAGCTTCCGTGCCCCGCGGGCCATCGAATAATCGAATCCAATCGAATCGAGTCGAGTCGAATCGAATCGGTTCGTTTCGTCGGATCGCGCGAGAATTCGTGGCAATGGGAGGATCTCCGTGTGGCGAAGGTTGATCCGTCCCTCCGGTTCCGTTTCCGACCGCGAGGCGAGCAACAAGAGGAGAAGAAAGGGCGAAGGTGGCGGCGGGTGTCGGGCCCGGGATTTTAACAAGAATTTCGCTCGGAGCTCGCAAAGAGACGAGAGAGGGGTGGCCGAGGGGATAGGGACCGGCCGAGAGGAGAGAACGGAGGGACCTCTCTCACTCCCACGCGGGCTTAACCCATCATTATCGACAATTTATCAATAGCCAATAATATTATATTAAAGCGGAGGGGCCCGCGTTCACCAGCGGCGTGGAAATCGAAATCCGCACCGCCGCCCACCCCCTTTTTACCGCGGCTCCCATACGCCACGCCAATGGCCGCCCGTATTTATGTTGCCTCCGATCATAATGTTTATGTTGCCGCGGCGAGCCTTTCTGCTCTCTTCTCTCCTCTCTCTCTCTCCTCTCCCCTCTCCTACGACGTGATGCCACGTGAGAATTCCCCGCGAAATATTCCGCTATCCAATAGAATAGATAAGAGGAAGAGGCAGAAGTGGAAAAATGAGCCGGTTAACTCTCGTAGGCACGCTCCGACAGTATCCCAGCCTCGGTTACGATATTTACCGGCGCCTTAAACAGCTCGTAAAGAGGCCCGCTTTGCATATTAGCGACGCGCTCTGTTTGCCCAGACGAGATTCTTTTAATCTCGATAATTCTTCCCGCCCCTCCGAGAGAGAGAGAGAGAGTTTGTCGCGCAGGAAATTTGCCGAAAAATTGAAAAGATAGAATCTACGGATGGAATAGCCGCGGCGGTTGTTGTTGTCCGCGGGTGCCCTTAATTTACAAGACCGATCGCGATCGCGCGCCGATAGCCGGTCTTCTTGTCTTGGGATATAATTTAGCGGTAGTCCGCTTCCATGGACCATCTCTCTCTCTCTCTCTCTCTCTCCCTCTCTTGTACTCCAATCAACCACTTAGCTCGACGATGTATTTACGAGGTGTTTTGTAATTTTCTCTAATTCGACGCGACTCACCCCCCTTGGCTCGCGATCGCGCCGAGCAGCACGCGCCTTCTCGTTCTCCTTTGGTAAACGGTGCGTTATGGTTCTTTACGGTAACCGCGATTTGTCTTGTCCGGGGCGAACGCGATACGATCTGCCTACGATAGATCTTCGTTCGATGATCGCTCCTACCTCGCCAGCGATAAACATCGAGATTCCGTTGGATAGATTCCCCGGCTGATGGATGACGGTTTTGTCGTGGGTTTTCGAAATTTGACGAGAGAGCCACCTCCGCTGCGCTGCCGGGCCCGGCGATTTTCAAGGCCGCGTAGAATCCGTTCCCGAGCGGAATCGTAAATCTTAGAGTGGAGAAGGAGGGAGATCCGAGGCGGCAGGGAATTCTGCTCGGTGGACAATTCCACCGGGGCTCGTACTTAGCCCGGCCGACAAAAACACTGGTTCCCGATCGTCGATATATCCGGATACATCGAGGGGTCCCGGAGAAGGGAGGACTGGTAGACCGCGTGTCTGAAAGGATGCTAACTAGATGCTCGACCCCGAAAAAGGCTGCTCGATCTGCCCTGGCCTCTTCTTCTTCTTCTTCTTCTTCTTCTTCTCCTCCTCCTCCTACTCCTCTGACTTCTTCTACTTCTTCTTCTTCTTCTTCTTCTTCTTCTTCTTCTTCTTCCCCTCTTGCCCATCTTATTCTTACCCTAGGTTCTTTTTATTCCTCTCTCCCTCTTCTGCCGTTGGTTCCACGTCCCCCTGCTGCTCTTCCTGTTCCTCTTTCACGGCGGCTGACCGGGCCCCTGCACCAGAGATTAAAAAGTTAATGGGGGGGCGTGCTGTGGGGGCGTGCTACGTGTACGTGGTGCCGGGATTTATGTCTGCACCACCGAGATATCGTTCCGCTCGAACGCCAATAGGCACTGACTCGTTCTAAATCTCTACCCCTCCGCGTCTCTGTGTACTCGACTGTTTCGCAAAACGAGCCTTTCCTCCTCCTCCTCCTCCTCCTCCCCCTTTTTATCCTGAACCGCTGCCGCCGTCGCCGCCACCGCCGCCGCCACCACTTTCCTTTCGGACGATCGCGGCGTATCGGAAAACCGTGACACGAACACCGATCCGTGGGCCGTGGTTTCCGGGGTTTCCAGCGCGTCACGATTCCTCGCCGTTCCTCAGCCCCCGATGCACGAAACACGATCGAGACGCGATCCAGCTGACCGCGAGCAGCGGGAAGATCGTCGTCCCTCTCGCGGGCCACGATTTCAGGTAAAACCCTCCATTCCATTTTTTCCCCTTTTAATTGCCGATAATTTATATACAGGGAAATATTAGATTCGTGCGAAACCGTATTAAACCAGCCCCGTCGAAGGCGAATCGAACGGGGAGGGTGGGCGCAGCCGTCTCGGAGGCCTGTAATTATTGGCAAACACGAGCACCGCGGCCCATAAGATTAATTTTTACGCGAGATTGATGCCGCGAGATCGAAGGGTATCGACTGACGGCTGCCAGGGGCAGGGCTCTCTCCCTCTCTCCTCTCGGGGGGTCCTATTCTTCTTACCCTCGTCGACGAGATCGATAACCGCCTCTTCTAACGAGATTCCATCCCTCCTGCCCCTCCCCCCTTTCCTTACGACGACCCCGTGCGTCGCGACGAGATTACGCGAAACGCGAGTCCACCCTCTCGCGATCGTCGAACGAGGAAATTTCTCCGAATCGCCGCTGTCGATCGCCGCTTTAATTACGCGAGACCCGTGAGAGTTTCGGACGTCGGCGTTCCCCGTCCGTGGCTGCTCGAGGGCGCGAACGAGGTAAAGCAACGAAGGCCGTTCGCTTTCGTTCGTCTCGAACCGGCGGAAAATCGGCGAGGTCCCAGGCGCGTCCGTGAATCACGCGTCCGTTCACCGTCGTAACTCTCTCCATAGATTTATAGTAGCCGCGAAACGAGGAGGAAAAGGAGCCGGCGTTGCGATCCTCCTGGCAGCCTCCTCTCTACCCCGTGGTACCTCGAGGTTTCGGACTATCCTCGAACGGAGAGAAAGAGAGAGAGAGAAAACGCGGCTTTCTTCCGCGGCCGTCACCGCGGCGTAAAAGAGCGCACCGGCTATAAATATCGGCTTATTTACGGGCCCCGCGAGCCCCTCGGCTAACGCGTCGAGGATAAATTCAGCGAAATGCCCGATTTAATTAACACCTTATTTATCGAGGCTCTTTTCCGAGCGTGGAACGCGGGCCACGAAAAAGGGGTGGCTTCGAACGCGGTCCCCGCTCCGCGCACACCCTATCCGCGATCGTGCTCGCGCCCCCTTCGAACCTGAACCACGCGTATTATTTACGAGCCCGACGGCTCGCGGGCCAGAGAATTAGAAGCTCGTTAAACGATCGTCGGGCAGCAGAGAGGCTCGAGCCGCGTAGCCGCGGCGCAAAGTAACCAGTTCGATCCATAACCCGGCCCCCGTCCACTCGGCTCTTCTTTTTACGCGCCCGTTCAGGTGCCACTTTTCTCGAAGATTCAGCTGCTGCCGATGTCTTCTTCTCTCCTCCCGAGGGTGCGGGGATCCAACGGCCACTACCGGGTGGTAAAGTACACCGGGACGAACCAGCCTCGGTTTTACACACCTGCTTTACAAAACCCGAAACCGTCAGCCTCTCCACCTCCTCCTCCTCCTCCTCCTCATCCTTCTCCTTCTTCGCTCCTCTACTTTATCGAGGGGACGTTTCGATCGTTCTCGTGCCCTCTCGCGGAAATCGGAAGCTCGTTCGCGGAACGATTTCCCGGCTAGAACGAAACGTGACGCGGTCTCGTTCGATACCAGTCTGGACGATTCGACGGCGAGAAGCGGTCCGGATCGGTTCGAGAGATGGAGACGGCGAGACGGTTGCTCGGAACTCGGCTTGGATCGTGGCCGTCCACAAAACCGAGCGGATTACACCTGCGCAGCTGCCTCTGCCGGGCAGGTGAATCCTCGAACTCAGCTGAACGCCGTAGGTTCCGCGCGCGCAAACCTGCCCACGGGCACGGGCGCCGTTGACACGTGTAAAGAAAAATACAGCCGAGCGAGGAAAAGTGTCTTCTGGGACACGAGCAGGTGATATCAATTGTACGAATTATTCTTGATTGACTCGAGCGAGACGGGGAGAGAGAGAGAGAGAGAGAGAGAGGAAGAAGAACGCGGCGGCTTTCTTTCTGGGACGGGACCCTCGCGTTTTTCGTAGCGCTACCCGCGTGGTTGCTTTTTCTGTCGACAGACCGAAAGAGCGAGCGCGTCGAGGAGGAAGTTTTCGAGAGCGGTTCGCAAGCGGTTCGCAAGCGGTTCGCAAGCCCTCGGAGGCGCCGATAGTTTATTATTCGAGCGACTACGAAACCGAGGCGGAGAGGGCCTTCTATACACTAAATTTCACCGCAGCTGTGGCCCAATTTTTTTCGCGGCCGCGTTCCCGATCGCTCTGGCAAATAAAACCGAGCCTGTATCGATCCTGCCTCCGCTCCGGCCCCGGCCAATCTTTGTAATTATAGAGCAGCCGCGCGCGTCCCATTAGCTCGGTGGGAGAGGAACGCCGGGACCGCGCACTGACCAGCTCAACGTCGTCCCCCGAACGAGAATTTAATCGACCCACCCCGCTCTTTCGAACCTCTTTCGAACAGCTCTTTCGAAGCTTTTTCGAAAAAAGGCTTCTCCTCCCTCTCTCTCTCTCTGGTCGGCGATCGGTGTCGACGATTCCACTTGCGTCCGCGAACAGGGACAGCGGCAGCGGTTACGAGGGCCTGTAATTCATTGGTTCCGCTGCAGGTGTTTTCTCTCGGTCCGACGCGAGTCCGGCTGTAAAGGAACTATTAAATCGCGATTTTATGCCCGATCACCGACTCGCGCGCGGTCCCTAACGTCTCCAATTAACTACCGGTCGATTACCACCGTTCCTATCCTCTAACCCTGTATCGAAAACCCCTTGCGCGTACACCGGACGAGCTCGCGAATGCGCGGTCGCGTGCTCGACTCCGGGCCACGCGTCGCTCCAGCAGGTGCTCGTCTTCTACCTGTGGATCGACCTTAATATTCGCCGCCACCGCCCCTCGATCCACGGATCCCGCGAGAACACTTTTTGCGTACACGGATCAACAGGTTAATCGGTCAGCCACTGCTGGCGTCATCCCTTAACCGCGAACCGGCGACTGGAACTTGCTCGAGTTCGAGTAATCGGTAATTGCGAAACGGAATTTCCAAGCGTCCGCGTGTAGTACGCGTCGCGAGAAGATTTACTCGGTCGTTAATTAGTCCGCGGATAGAAAAGAGTTTTCCGGCGAGAGAGAAAGAGAGAGAGAGAGTAGAGAAGAGGGACGTTCACCTGCCGGTCATCGGGGATACCGAGCTCGCGTTTATTTCCTAATCAGTCGAAAGCAGTTCGCACCTGCTTCATTTCGCTCATCTCTGCGTGTCTTCGTCCCTCTCGATTAAAACCGGCGATCGTTAAACCTCAATTAACGAGCGCCTCGGCCCCAAAAACGGCTCGGGGGCCCCTTTCACGGTTAATCGATTTATCGATGCTCGCGTGATCAGCCGCGATGATACATAATTAATCGTTACCGGTGAAACCGCGCCGGGGACGACGACGACGACGACGACGACGACGATGATGATGCGTGGTTTATTTACACCGGCGATCGGCGTGTATCGTTACTCTCTCGTGCTAATCGCGTCGCGTCGCGTCGCGTCGCGTTCTCGCAGCTGTCGCGATCCGCGCGAAAATGAAAATCCGCCCGGTCGAATTCGCAGGTGTTCCGCTGCCGGCGTAGAACGCTGCTCGGCCCGCTACTTGCCACGCAGCCGTATAAATCTCCGATCGCCGCGATACCTATCTCGCGGCGATCGCGCCGAGGGGACACGGGGACTCCCCTTTCGGGAGGCTCGCGGTATTTCGCTAACCCCCGCGCGAGCGCGCTTCCGCGTGCCTGCGCCTTTTTCAGCCGCGATCGTCCCGCGGAAATTAAGCCCCGCGGCACGCGACGGAGCGCAGCCTCCGAATTCGGACGCGATCGGACGATCGTTCGAATTTAACCCTCGATCGTGGTCGAATCGAATTCCCGCGCAGATACGCAGAGAGAGAGAGAGAGAGAGAGAGAGAGAGGAAAGGAGCGGAATATTATTTAACCGTTAAAGTCAGTCCTCGTTAGGCCGTGGCCGATAGAGGCGTGGGTCGCGTCGTCGTATATTAGTTCGGAAACGCCTCCTACGGGATCGAGAGGGGCGATGGCACGCGAGATTAATAGCCAACGGGGTACTACCCTTGGGAAAAACCTTGCGCGGTTCGTCTCGGTGGTTCGTCTCCTCTGGGTTGGCTCGCGAAAACCTCGACGCGAGGATCGATCGACGAGTTACGATATGTTTGCTCTGGACGAAACGATACTGTTAAGAGTCCGATCAGATTTTCCTTGGATAAGATCGGGCGCAGCGCCGCCGCCACCGCCACCGCCACCGCCGCCGCTGGCAGAGTAATTGCACGATACTTTATATATTACGCTAAGTAATTGCCGCGTCTGTATGCGCGTTTATGTAAGGCCGCGGAGCTGAACAATGAGGCCTTGATTACGATCGTCTCTGAATCCCATTATCCGATCCTAGCCGCGTCTCCTACGCGGGGTAATTAACGCTGAGCTCGCTCGCTCGGTCTGTGAAAAAAATCGCAAAGAGGAGGGAGGGAGGGAGGGAGGGGTGCACGCGGAAATCGAGGCGCCGCCGCGATACTCGCGACCGAACCGATGGGCGAATTTACGTTGCGCAACTCGCGGCTGGCTCGCGGACTGCGGTACGACGCTGTTGCCGTGAAATAATCGCGCCTACTTTTTTCGATTAATTGGAAGAAAAGAACCGGTACGCGACTCATTGTGTTCTTCTCGGTACCCGTCGAGCGGATCGTTATCCGCCGCGCTCGCGTTTGCGTTATTATTTAACGCCGCGCAATTATACGCGGCGATAATTGGCCCCGGGCTTCGCGGTTGAATCGCGGATGAGTCTCGTTCGATCTTTTAACCGGGAAAAATGGTAAGCGCTGGTGAGCGCGCGCGCGCGCGCGTCTTCGTCTCCGTCGACGGCGAACCGAGCAGTAAATCGTGGTACCCCCCGCATACCGGTCGCGTGGACGGGACGCGACGGCAGTCCAGTTCCTGGACGCGTCGTCCCGGACAAATGCCCGGATACCAACGGTGGAAGCAATGCGTCTCTCGGAGGCGTCCTCCTCCCAGCAGTTTCGCGCCTACCGCTCTAGGTCGCCTCGATATTCTTCGAGATACCACCACCCCACCTATACCGTCGCTGCACCGTCGAGGAAACGAGGGCATCGATCCCCCGTACGCCGCGGCGCGAACGAGCTTCCTTCTCAGCCTCGGGAGGACACGGCCGAAAAGGTAACCGCCTCGCGTCAAGCGCCGCGGGACTGTCCTGTAAAAGGCGAAATAACCGCGAGGGCTCCGTGTGTGGCGGCGGTTAGCAGCCCATCCATTTTTCTGACTGCTTGTTGTTTCGCGCCAGGGGTCCTCCCTCTCCGATCGAGAACCGCGCCGCTCTCGCTCGTTCGAATTTTAAATACCGTTCGAGACACACACACACGTACACCGTCGTAGATCGTAGAGCGGCACTCCGCTCTCGGGTATCATGGTTAGGAACGGAACCCGGGGCACAATGGAAATTCCAAGCGTGAAACGTGGATGTTACGGACGTCGGGAGCTGGTGTCTGTATAAAGCACCACCGGTGTCACGGGGTCCCCACCCCCTATATACATGCCCCTGCATAGGTACGCGAGCGCCAGTCACGCCGTTCTCATCAATCTTGTTCGATTATTCCGTGATGCCCCGAAAGAGGAGCGCCGCGAACGAGGAAACAAAAGGAACGCGATTTGATTTCTATTAGGCGACTCATTGTTCGCTCCCTCCGGGGGATCCGCAGGCCCGTTGGAAAATATTTCGTGAAACTCGCCCCGAGGGCGTCGACGGCGCGGCGTCGCTCGTCGCGGATAATTTACGCCCCGGCTTTATGGGAGGCTAACCAGCGGGTAGAGACCTCGGACAACACCTACGTAGCCGCGCGTGCCCTCCTTCTTCTTCTTCTTCTTCCCTTCTTCCTCCCTTTGCTCTCCTTCCTTTTCTCCCTTTTTCACGCACGATCGTTCCTCCGCGGTGAAGACTTTATAAACGTTCTCTCTTCTCTCCCTCTGCCTTCGAGCGAAAGTTCTCTTTCGTCGCAGCGATCGCGCGACAATAGGCAGATCAAGGGCTCGAACGGATTCCCGGGTTGTTCGCGTAACAGGATGAAATTACAGGTGGCGGTGATCAAACCAGCGGAGAGCAAACAGGGAAATCTCGTTTGCGTTTCGTATCCTCGATGAATGAAGATTACCAATTAGCCCCGGTGTTTACGCGTTTCTCTCCTCTCTCTCTCTCTCTATCACTCTCGATTCGAAGAGGCCTCCTCCTTCGAGGGCCAAGCCGGAACGCAGCGACCGTGAAGAAAAGCTATTACAATCGTCGAACGATTAGCTCGATCGTTTTTTTTTTTTCTGTTCCTCTTATACGGCTGGCCCCGGTCGAGGGCCCGGGGCATTCGCTGGCTTTATGAGCCAACAATGACTGGTCGCCGCTTGTTCCCTATCCGCCGCGTCGATGATTAACACGCGCGGCAACCTCGTTCGATCCGACGAATACGATCGAGCCGGGTAACTAACGGGAGGGCGCCGATAATTGCCGTTATTAAGAGTTTCGCGGGGCCAATGGGCAATGGGACGCGTCGAGTCGATGCGAACGTCAAACCCGGAGCACGTAGATCGGATCGGTGTTAACGTTCGGTCGGTATTCATTCCAGAGGCTCGATCGAGGAGCTGACCTTGGCGAACCTCCTCCCGATCGCGCGCGAACCTGGCGATTTTCCATTCACGTTTCCACGGCGCCGCGCGATCGCCACGGTGACAGGCTCGATCCTCACGTTCCCGAGACGTGGCGTGTCTTTTTCCCAACGAGCGGCGCCCACGAGCCGCTTCTATGCGAACGCGTGTGCTCGCTTCCTTCCTTCCTTCCTTTCCTATCTTTCCTTTCCTCTCCTTTCCTCTCCTCTCCTCTTCTCTGCTCGTTCGATTCGTGTCGCGCGAAATTCCCTTATCTACGCGGCCGATCCGATCTTTGCCCGCCCCGAGGAATTGGATCAACGTTAAATCCCATCGAGGGAAAAAGGAGGGATTCGGCGAGGGTGAGAACCGATCAGGGGCCGCGATCTTCCGTCTCGTCTCCGCGCATCAACCTGCAATTAAATCGGCCAACTGAATTTCGACGCTCACTCCTCGCCGCTCGTTCGTAGAGATAATTGAACGATAAAGTTTGCCGGGCGCACGCGCGATCGACCTTCCACACCCTCTCTCGCCCCCCTCGCGAACGAGATCGGTGACCCAGCCGTGCTCTCGAAATCGTTCGTCCAGCCCCGGGTTCCTCGTTTTCGAACGGGATGCGTGTGTGTGCGCGCGCGCGCGCGTGCGTGTGCGTGGAATCGAGAGTCCACCACCTCGCGTACACCCCTCGATACGAACGAGACGGACGAACGAACGAACGAACGAACGAACGAACGAACGGACGGATGCTGGAGGAGGTGGGATCAGCGTCGTTATTAATGGGCACGATTACTTGGCGAAACTCGCGCCTTTGTACGCCAACCTCCACCAACAACCGAGCCAGCATTCTTCTTTTACACCTGTACGCTCGTAGAGAGAGCCCCTTGCTAACTTATGCATGGGATCCTCCCACAGAAACAATGCACCCGCCGCCGCTCTTCCTTCGTCCTCCCTTCTTCTCTCTCTCTCTCTCTCTCTCTCTCTCTCTCTCTCTCTCTCTCACTCTTCGTCGCTGCTCGGATTCGCCTCCGATTCGAAGAGAAAACTCGAGTGGACTCGCGAAGAGACGGACGTCCACCGATTCTCTCTCTCTCTCTCTCTTTCGAGCCGACTTGTAATAACAATAATCCCCCACGGTTTACGACGTCTGATCGATTTCTGCCCGTTCTCCGTGCCCGAATCGCCTTTAAATCCCTCAGTTTCACACTCGAAGTGAGACTGACCCGCGGTCCGCTCCGTGTGGATTACCCGGCGATCCGTCACTTTTGCCAATCGACGCGGAAGGGACTCGATTACCTTTGGATATGGCCCGCTATAAAATGCGGAGGACGACCGATCCCATCCTCCGCTCGGGGACGATCGGGGGGGCCGCAACGATTCCGAAGGCAGCTGCGGCGAACCGCGAAAGGCGAAACCGAGAAGTCGACTCCGAGGATCCCGAAGAAGCTACCTCGAGAGGAGAAGGGGATTACGCGAAATCCCGGCCCGTTTCCCGAGAAACGCGCATCCTCCCTCGAATAACGATTATCCGTGGCTGTTGTTCCTTTCGATTCCTCCCCGCAACGGCCATTTGCTTGGCCAGCTGCCGGGACTTAGCCGAGAACCGTATAGGAATTTAATTCGCCGTGAAACGAGTCGTCCCTGGCCTCCGCTAGGTTGACTCTACGCTCCTTTCTCCCGGTCAATTCCAGATCCAGCGCAATTTTTCGTCCAACCGCCGCCTCACCTACCGCGCTTCGTGGAATCTCGATCGCGCGACAGCTTACGAGGGTAGCCTCTTTCGCTCCCCTTTGCTTCCACGTCTTATCGCGATACCACCAACGCGATTCCGCTGGGTCCACCTGCGATCTATTCCTGGGAGATGACGTGTCGCTTCTGGTCGCGTATTTTTTTCTTTTTTTCTTTTAACTCGAGCAAATTGTCAACGTCGATTTCGTAGGAGAAGGAACGGTACGGACGAAAGGACGATGGCGGCCAGAGTAGTACGACGAAACCTTTCTGGTTTATTCAATTATTTGTAAAATACATTCTGTACAATAATTATACAATAAATATATACATATACAACTTTGTTCTTTAATAATAATAATTTCCGTATAGATTCCTGCTGCAGAAGCTGTCCTGTTTGCTGTTTCTGGTCTCGGGTAAGTATTCCTGCAACAATCGAGAGGGAACGGTTTACTTTTCACGTGGAACACGCGCGATCGATAAAGATCGGTGAGCGTTAAGCGTCGACGCTTCCCGTTAGAACTTGGGATAATTTTCATACGAGGGTGGATTCGGTTCTTTCTTTTTTTTTTTTTAATTCCGTTTCCTTCGTCGATCGACGAGTCAGAGGGAATGCGAACGATAGGAGAGAGTAAATGAATCTATGCAAAGGAGAACTCACCTAGGAAAACGTAATCGATCTCGACAGAGACAGTTAGCTTTGCCGCGTTACGAACGGCCCTAACCACCCGTTATAAACTCGGTCGGTTTACTCTTGAAAGCTCTCTGTCGAGTCCTAAATAATTCGCCTGCCTTAAACGATCCTCGCTACGCGAGATCGAAACCGAACAGCGATAGCAAAGGGAAAGAAGAAAATCGAGGATGCAAGAGATGAGGTAGTTTCGAGAGAGCCGCGAGATCTCTCCCTCTCCCCACGACGCAGCACCGTTCTCCGTCTACGTGGACGAGAAACGGTTCGCGGTCGTATGTACGTATCGTATCGTATCGTACGTACGTACGTACGTACGTCGATAGCCATCGGGCCAGTACGACGGAATTTATTCGCGAAAGCGAATACCCCGCCGACCCTTATCTCGCGGCGGTGTGGCCTTTCATTTACGCCGCGGCGTGCCCGACACCTTAATTAACTCTCGCGCGCGGCTTAATTTTAATTAACAATAGCCTGGAGAAACCCGAAAGGAACGCTACCCGCCGTGTTATGCGTGAATTGTTATCGTTAATTTATTTTAAGTTAAAACCAGGTTTTTTTTTTTTACAACGATATCTTACAATGTCGCTTTATACACATGCTCGCGCGAAACTACGATATCGCCGCCGGAAACGGCCGTCGGCTCCTCGAGATCCACGGACGGTCGTCGACGGACCTCTCCCTCTCCTCCGTGCTCCTCTTTTTCATCCCTCTCCTCTTCCTCGATCGTTGGGCGATTCTTTTCTCCGTTTCGCCTGTCCGCCATCGTCGTCGTCTTGTACATGCGCGTGTGCGTTTGTATGTGTGTGTGTGTGTGTCTGTATAAGTATGGGTGTGCGTGGATCGTGTACGAACGTGATTCTCTCTTTATACAGTCTCTCTACTACAAGCTACTCCCTAATAATACTATTTTCGTTAGAATAGACCCGCCCCCTCGTCTCTCGCTCCGTGTGTAACCCCCTCGTCTCGTTCAGTCTTGTCTTTTCCTTTCCACTTTTTCCGTCTTCCGGTTTCCTTTCTTCGCGTGCGCACTCGTGGCGCACTCGTGGCGCACCCTCGGATCCGGAGAAAGAAAGGATGATGATTCGGCTCGTGCCGAGTGCGGGCGCCGCGCGATGCGCGCGCGCGCGCGCGCGCGTTCAATTAATTAATCAATTAATTAATTAGAACGAGAGATTAACGAATAATCGGCGATACCGGCCGATCGGCGACCACGATAATAGTAATAAGAATAATAACGATAATCGTCATTCACGGCTATTAACCTTTCTCGCTCGCGATAAATCGTTTTAATTACCATCGCGCGCTCCGACTATCTAGATGCAAATCTTACGATGCGCAATTAACCGCTAATTTATGCACAATCACTTTTACTCCTCTGCTACAACACCCCCCCAATCCCCGCCCCCACCCTCGCAACCGGTGCTCCTTTTCGCCAGCCGCACGCTTCACGCGCACGCACACGCACACGCACGCGTCAACTATTATTTATATTATTTATTTATACGCATATATGTATGTATCTTTGTACATATATATATACATATAAAGATTTTTCGATTTATTTATATATTTATAATTTGTTTTATATATATATATACTATTATATATTACAATGATATAACGATACGCAATCTCGAAGATACAAAATTTACACCGTCCGTTTCACGATTTTTCAACGAAAACCGCTCCACCATCTCCAGCGTCTCGTCACCGTCTCGGTACTCTCGTTTCGAACGGATCGTTTCACGTGTCTTTTATTATTTCGTCTCGCGTTTTTGTTCACTCGACGACGACGACGACGACGACGACGACGACGACGATCGATTCGATCTGGATCACCGGAAGTTTACTACGCGCGCGCGCGCGCGCGCGTACGCACACAGATACACACACGCACACACGCATACACGCACACCCACGTGACCGGTACGACACGCGACGCGCGATGCACGAACGAGTTGGACGCCGATTTTTCGCAACGCGGGGAAATTATTACCAACCGAGAAACTGGAAGCGTTCGAAGCGGGATAAACGCGACAGCTCGAATCGCTCGAACGATCCGTATAAAATATGTTTCCGATTCTCTCCGGTCTCGTCCCGCATCGAACGCGATCAACTAACTATCTCTTTTTCTTCCGTCTCTTCGCCGTCCTCTTCTTCCCTCCTCCTCCTCCTCCTCTTCCTTCACCGCCTCATCCTCCTCCTCTTGTTCCGATTAAAGCTAAGAGCCGGCGAAGAAAAATCGGCGCCCAATGGGTTCTTCTCCTCGCGCGCTCGATAATAAAAGATTCTGTGTTTAAATTGCACGATGCGTCTCTCGGATACACGCTTAATTAGTCTAGTCGACTGGCCCCCGAAGACCGATCCCGATTCCCGAGGGTTTCATACCCTTTCGAACGAAAGGAGAGAGAAAAAATGAAGAAGAAGGAAAAACAAAAACAGGAAAAAAGAAAGTGGAACGCGCGTTCGCGCAAGCTCAGCCGCCCCGAGTAAGAATCCGCGTCTCGGAGGCCTTCTCGCTTTTCTCTTCCGTGTTTTCCCTTTTTCCTTTTCCTCCGCGTTTTCCTCTGTCCCGTGAGTTACAGTTAAAACGACGTAAACACCTAATCAAAGTTTACGGTGCAGAGCGCGTCTAACTACCAATCGATACAAGATTTGCCGACGACTTTTCGTTTGTACTTGTGTGTGAAAACTCTCTTTACATATGTACAGCGACGCGAGACCGCGAAATGAAAACGGGGGTTGTTGACAGGCAAAGGTGGGCAACGAGCGAAATGGGGGTGTGTTGGGGTACGCCTCTCGAACGTCTCTCGGTGAATCGGTACGCGGAGAGAGAGAGAAAGAGAGGAGAGCTCGGGCGTCGCGCGATTACGTTAGAACGAGAGTGGTGGGCTGCGTCCTGAGCTGGTGATCACTCGCGATTCACGTGTACTCCGATCGCCAACCGGTCTGAAACCAGACAAACAGAACATCCAAATGTGTGGTTTCGTCTCGTCTCGTCCTCGCGGTCTCTCTCGGTCTCTGTTCGACGGGACGTTCACAACGCGGTGCAATATCTTTTCTGACCGATCAAGTGGATTCTTTGAAAGTGTTCTTTTCTTATTTTTTTTTTTTTTTTTTTTTTTGCTGTTCTCTCTCAAACGGGTGGAAAGAACGGAGGAAAACGGACGGGACTCACCATCGCGTTCGTCGTGGCCAGCTGGAGACCCTGAAGACTCGGCATGTGATGGGAATGGGAGTGCGAGTGCGAGTGAGGGTGGATCGGCGGCGGTGCCGGGTGCGCGAATCCTTGGTGGAGACCACCGGCCACCCCCACCCCCGTGTGGTACATGTAGTGTTGCATCGCTGGATGCATCGTGGGATGATGCTGCGACGTGCCTGTAATCACAATTATTTTCTCTCTCTCTCTCTACCTTCTCCTGTACTATCGCAAGTACACCGAGTAGTAGTAAGCGATCTCGTATAGCGAGCATCTTCCAGGTGTATCGTCGTCCGCCAGCTCGGTGGCGCTACTTACCCATGGGCGAGCCGAAGCCCGAGTGGAAGGGCTTGTTGTCGAGATCGAGGTGACCGCTGGCCTTGATCATATCGCCCATCACGCCGCCGAGGCCCAAGCACCCGCCCGCCTTCTTCTTCTTGCTCTTCGACGACAGCTTTCTGTTCCTCGTTTGAATGCCCTCCTTCTTCATCGTGAGCGGCCGGTTCACCTGCAAGAGTCGTAGCCAACAATTCGTTGAGTCGATCGGTTTCATTAACTCTACCAACGGCAGCACGACCGACCGGTACCACCGACGTCCGACGCCACGCGCGACGGCTGCCTGGCCCGCGCGTAATTCCGCAAATTCGAGCAATTACGTAATTCCGAAAACGAGAGTCGTTGACCGTCTGGAGGACCGTTCGGTTGGGTGCCGGGAGGGGGCCAAGGGCGAGAGGGAGGAGGAGGAGGAGGACGACGACGACGACCACGATGTCCACCACCTCCGGATAGCGGCCACCGTACGTTCGCGCATCCCGCAATACCGGGAACCTTTTCCTCGAGTTGGCAGTTGCGTCACGTCGCGGCAACTACAAAGCGCGCCTCCACCACCCGCCACCGCCTCCGTACGCGCATTTCCTCCTCCGCCGGCCGATGCACCACACTTGCATACCTAGTTATTTCGTACTTAAGCATTGCACGCGCGCACGCCGGGCATCCGCGCGCGCATAATTGGTCCTGCCGCCCCTTCTTTAACCCACGACTGTGTACGCGCTGCTACAACCGACAACAAGCGTGTCGCCCGCGAACCGCTCGACATTTATCCGCGGACTCTTTCGAGAAGTGGAACAAGAAGAAGAAGAAGAAGAAGAAGAAGAAGAAGAAGAAGGAGCTGCTGCAGCGCCACCCCTGCCATCGATTTGAATACAATACGAGCGCGGCTTTTAATAGGGAATCGCGAGGTGCAAACGAAACGGAGGAGGAACCGTGGAGAGTCCGAGATTCGAACGCGCGCGGATTGATGTGCTCGCACACGACGGCGGCGGCCAAGCGCCCAATCGCATACCAAAACATCGAGATCCGTTTCTCGAGCGCGCGACGACGACGACGACGACGACGACGACAACGACGGATGGTCCTTTTCTCGATCCCGTCGAACGGATCGAAAAAGAGGAGGCATTCGGCGGTGCGAGCTCGAATCCGATTTCTAGCTCGAGGCTGAAACGCGGTTCCGCGAACATCGCCGCGGAGGAATGTCTCGTAGCCGGCTGCTGGTCGCGTCGGGGGCATATCAATTGGCGGCCCTTTGCCGTTCGCGACGTCCCCCCTTTCCCTCCTGTGCCGCGATTTTACAACTTCCTCGCTGGGGACAAAGCGGCGGCCTGCCTGCCGTTCGTCGAACGCTACGACGCGCTTACGCTCCTTCTTCTTCTCCTTTCTTCTTCTTCTTCTTCTTCTTCCACTTCATCCAGTGTCCGTGATTTATCCACGCGCGCCGCCGCGCGTCGAATTAAAAAAGAGGTAGCGGAGAGGAAGTGTGAGAAAGGTTCGCCGGGGCCGGTTGAAAACGGCGAAAATTGGCGGGTCGCGGTGCGTCGTCGCGCGTCGCTCCAGGCCACACACGGCCGGTGAGATGCATCGATTATCTCTCGAGGCTAGCGAGACGAGATCGGTATCGGAAAAGACAGCCGGCCCTCTGTCTTGGCGAAGCTATTCCCGTCGACCTTTTCCGCGCGCCGCATTTCAAATTTAAATCCGTCTCCGCGCCGCGGCGGCCAGTTTTCTCGAAACCGGGTGGCTCTCTCCTCTCGCCTCGTGGTCTTTCCTCCGTTTTCTGATCGGCTCCTCGTCGGGGATTACCATATCTCGACCGGGTATTTTCGAGCACGGGCGCGCGCGATCGCCGCTGTTTCGCGTGCACGCGCGCGCCAACCGGAGCGCTATCGGTACGCTCTATCTTAACGACGCCAGATCTGTCGTTCCGCGTCCCTCTCCTTTCTCCTTGGTCTACGCCACTTGCCAGCGACCGCGTCTATCTCGAATCTCTGGACAAGCCCGGGCAACAGTCTCTCTCTCTCTCTCTCTCTCTCTCTATTGGTGGCAGGTACAAGAGAAACTGCCGGAGACGTTGCTCTCGAAATGATTGATCTCCTCCCCTTGCGCGCGTATGCGTTCGTTACGTATACGTATATATATATATAAATACGTATAGATATGTACGCGGAGAGACGGAGAGATGGACGTTTAATTTCGATTTCCTCGATCGAGAATTTTCAATAGACGAGGTCGAGAGGGAAGCGAGCCGGGGGGAACCTTGGACGAGTCCAGGGACCCTGGCTAATCCTCGCCGTCCGATTGTTCGATGGCGTGCCACCGTCCGGGGAAAAGAGATTCGGTGCCCGAGACTGTAACGTGTCGGCTTAACGTCACCGAAGACAGTCGCCTATTCCCCGCGCGGCTTACCAACACGACGCATACCACGCCATCGCGCATACCACTATCGGCCCCGCTACCACCACTGTTTTATCGCCGCCTGTGTCTCTACACGCGCTGTACACGAAACGTATCGCGAAAACGAAAAGTATCCGTCCGAGCGAGTACTCGCTCGACGGAGTAAACAGAGAGAGAGAGAGAGAGAGGGTATCCGAATTTATTCCCCCCCGTTGGTGGAGCGTGCACGGCGTCCCATGTCGCTACGCGGGGCGGAAGGGAGCCCTACGCTTAATTAATGATTACCAGGAAACGTGTCTGGGCCCGGCCTTTATGCCCGGCATTAACCAGCGCGAGGATGTTGCCGCTGGTTGCTACTGGTGCTCTCGTCCTCACCTTACGCCCCCCGCCCGCTGATCCACGATCCACCGCCAGATAAATCTCTCTCTCTCTCTCTCTCTCTCTCGCGCGCGCTCTCTTCCCTCGTGCCCGCGACGATGTCAACGTCGATAATCCGTCAACGAGCGAATTCCTTCTCCAGCGGAGAATATTTGTGGCTCGCAGTTGCGAGCTCGCAAAGACGCGCGTTCTCTGCTCCGTTTGACGCGGAGATCGAGACGCGCCGATAAACCGACGGGAAGGAGGCGGAGGAGGGAAGGGGGAAAAAAAAAAGAAAAGAGCCGAGCGTAAATTCAGGGAGGCGCGGACAGTGGGACTCGTTGTGTCATCGCGGGCCAATTAGCGCGAGCCACGAGCGAATCGTCCTTATCGCGCATCTCTCTCTCTCTCTCTCTCTCTCTCTCTCTCTCTCTCTCGCGAGCCTTATTTTTGGCCGGCAACCACCCCCCCTTTGAACGAACGAACGCGGCGCCCGGTGGAAAAGTAACGAAAAGCGATCGGAGCTGGCGCTCGGCGGAAAAGGCGGCGAGGGTCGACGGCCACCCGTAGCGGATCGTTGGCCCCGCGTGAAATACCGTCGAGAGAGATCCTGAGAAAAACTCGACGCAGGATGTCCGCTTTTTCCCTCCTCCCCTTTGTCTTGGTCGACGCTTCCTGTGTCACACGCCGTTGAGCACGCTCCACCCCCGCCGGCGACACCGTTCGCACGTCCGCCGTCCGAGCGAGCACCCTAATTGTTGGCACAACAGAGGGTTGCGTGGCGCCCGGTATCGCCGCCGGCCGGAAACAATCGAGAGGGGGCGGCCGCCTCGATTCAGCGAATTTTTCCGCGAAAACTCGACGAAACGCGGAATGAAAGAAACGTTTCCGATGGACCGTAGGAGGGAAATGGAGAGTGAGAGATAGAGAGAGAGAGAGATAGAACGGACCGCTGCGGCCCGGAGAAGAAAGAGGATCGAGGAATTAGGTTCCACGGGGACACGACAATGGAGACCTCGAGAGGCTCCCTCTCGCGACAATAGCAATCCGATATTACGTTACACACGGGCCGGTTCACGATCGGTGGCTTCGACGGTGGCCAAAGAACGACCTTTTGCCTCCGCTATTTATCCAAGGACCGCTTTCGTTCCTCGGATCTCGTATCCGCCGTTTAATACCCCGAGATCGACCCCCTTTGTCCGTCTCCCTCTCCCCGCCTCTCTGTCGGTTGTCGAAAACATTGTATCGAGTACCACGGATCTTTCGTGTCTCTCCTACTTCCTCTCTCCGTGCCGTGCTCCGCTCGCGATATTGTTCGTTGGATATCGTTTCGAACGGAAGTCCGTATAGCATGGTAGCGGAGCAAGCGAGGCAAACGGCGTTGGTGGTGGTGGTGGTGGTGGATCGAGGCGCTTCGGAATACCGATCGGCAGGGACGGTTCATTAGTCAGCGCGGAGAGAGGATCCAGCCGAGGGAAATATCGATACGGTTGGGAATGGTGCATGATCGATGATTACTTACGTTGTGCAGCTTGTAGTAGAGGCCGCACGCGTTGCAGACTGGCTCCCCGGCCTGGTTCCTCCGCCAGAGCGTGGTGGTCGCGGTCTTGCAGTTGGCGCAGCTGGTGCCCGCCCGCCTCGCCGCACTCTGCAGCGACAGTTTTGGAAAAGAAAACACACAGAGATATCACACCTGTTACGACGCGAATCGAGTTATACGCGAAGACGGATCGAAGACGGTTTTCGGAATCAAAAAGCCACGAACCGAGCCGCTGCCGCCGCCGCCGCCGCCGCTTAATCCCCGTGGCTCTCTTACCTGGCGAGAGGAGCCTCGGGGTCCATCGGGTCTCGACTCGTCAAAGGAGCCCCTTACACCTGTTCCCGGCATTCGACGAACACTCTCGCCAAACAGTTGCCGTATTCGAGTGGATACTCGCGCCCCGAGTTCCTCCGCGTTCCTGCTCGTCCACGGCCACTTAACCCCCGAGACGAAGAGGAGGGATGGAAAAAATAGAAGAGAAACAGCCCATCCGGGGGCATTGTCGGCGCAGCCAGAAGGGAGTGGAGGCTAATGGAAAACCGATTGAAAGCTGTTTGAGCGAAAACGCGGCATCGAAATTGCGCCCCCTTTGTGTCGCACGTCACAATGCGTCTCCCGAACGCGTGTCCACGAATATAAAGTGTCTCTCCCGTCCCTTTGTCGGGGGGGTTGTACCAGCAACCGGCGACAACCGTCGTTTCCTTTTTTTTTCTCTCTTCTTTTCCACGGAATAACGCGGCCTCGACGGGCGAATTCGATCGATCGTTTCGCTCGCGCGTTCCTAATTTCCAGCCTGGTCATCAAAGATTTCGCCGGGGGCGTCCGTCAAGGGGGATGACGAGAGCGCGAAGCAATCACGTACGCGGAGGACGACTGTTTACCGAGCGGTTGCGGCGAGCGCTACGACGAGGAGAAAGAAGACGAAGAAGAAGAAGAAGAGAGGGAGAGAGAGAGAGAGAGAAGGGGGTGGCTCGTCACCGCGGTACGTAATCATGGCTTATCTGGCGGATCTTATCGGGGTTGGCGCGTAGGAAAAGGGGTCTGCAGGGTGCTCCGGGCCCCGAGTAAACCCCTCCGTGTTGGAATCAATACGCGAGGAGAGGCCAAGCTCGTCAATACACGGAGGCCCGTTATCTGCTCTAGATCTTTCGCACCCTCGCCGTCGTCCAGGCTTTCACCTTGCCCACCAACGGAAAATCGTGCCCACCAATAACGGCTAATGGTTATTAAACCAAAGGGGCGGGTCGAGCGTGATTTCTCGCGAAGCGGTTCGATTTTGGCGAACGACGCGAGAAAGGGGACCGAGAAAGCGGCGTAAGAGGAGCCGCGCGGTCGCGAACTGAAAAAGGGGCGGCAAGAAGGCTGACAGGAGGAAATAAAAGCAGGATTCGAACCGGCGCGTCGCGGAGGAGAGGAGCGAGCGAGCGAGCGGGTTTGCGCTCTCGCGGACAGACGCACCGGGAACGGGTGGGGTAAAATAAAATCCATGCGAAACGGTCGGGAAGCAACGGGCCGGAGAACGGTAGAGGGAGAAACTGACGTGGGCCAGAGAGGAGCAAAACGAGATAATAAGGGAACAAGACCGGCAGAAAAATCGAATTGAAATAAAAGGAGGAGCGTCGAAGGGACGAGGAGGACGGTGTAGCAGCGGCAGGGGCAACCGAACGGGCTAAAACGAACGAGAGAAGAGAAACGTAGATGGCCACGAACTTCAGAAATGTCATATCCGTCAGTGTCCACGGTTGCGTGCCTTCTTCCCCCGAGAGAGCAACCGGTTCCCGGGTTCCATCCACGTTCCCTCCCTCCGTCCGTCCATCCATCCATCCCTCCCGACACTGTGCTTCTACGCCACCTCGTCGACCACCAGCGACAATTACGCCCGATTACCGCGATTCCAAAATATTGTATCGAGGCCGCCCCTCCGCGGGGGTGTCCTCGTTCCGAGAGGAAAGGACCGTCGTCCGCGAGGAGGGTTCGCGAGTGAAAAAGCGCGAAGCGGAAGAAGAAGAAGAGGAGGAAGAGGAGGAAGAGGAGGAAGAGGAGCAGGAGGAGGAGGAGGAGGAAGATAGAGCGGCGTGATCCGTAGAAAACCGGATCGTACGTGACTCGGGACGATTTTTCAAAGTTAATTGCCAACGGGTTATCGATCGCTCGTGACAGACGGCGCGCGGGAGTAATTATTACCGTTGGTTCGGTGCTCGAATATCCCGCGCGCGAGCGTATCCCATCGCGGCCGCTCTGGTCGTCCTCGTCGTAGTCGTCCCTCTCGTTCGGTTCGCTTTCCAGCCTCGATTTCTCGGAACCGCTTGCATAATAGCCGGTCATCGGAATCGGAGCCACCACCGCTACACGCCGCCACCCGTGTCACTTTCGATCGATACAACCGCCACGCCACCGTATCGCCATCGCCTCCTTCGCTCCTCGTAAACTCGCGCTTCGATAAATCTTCGTAGCGATCCTAGGCGGAGGATTCCGCGAAAACGGCTGCGACTCCGGTTCGACGATTAATTATCGTTCGCGTATCGTACGGATGGTGTTTTGGTCGCGTTATCCGCGGGGGTTACGGATACTCTCTGGCTAAAACCAGCGCTCTCTCTCTCTCTCTCTCTCTCTCTCTCGCGAGGGATATACTAGTTCTCTCCGTGTTCCATTTATTCCCCCCGGGGCAGCACCGGTTATACGAGCAATTTGTATCCCGATGAGAACAATGTTTGTATCGAGGTTGTATCGGCGGCGGCGGCGCGCTCCCTCCGCTTCTAGTCACGATTTAGTCAAGGATACACGGAGATCGTTATCGGGACTCGCGCTCGTAAAACGATCGTTTACTCGTACTCGTACGAACCGGCCGGAAAACTCTCCATCTCCGGCCGGTCTGCCGGTAATCCTCCGATTTACAGCAATTCTCTTTCGAAAACAATGGGAGGGGCGCGCGGAGGTTCGACGCGGGCGCAGTTCCCTCGAGCGATCCCTCTCTCTCTCTCTCTCTCTCTCTCTCTCTCTCTCTCTCTCGCTCTCTCGCCAGCACCGCCGGCCGGGACCCTGATTTTATTTTAATTGCGTTTCCGATCCTACGTACTAGGTGCATACGTGCGCCGATTGCCATCGCCTCGCCTCGCCTCGCCTCGCCTCGCCTCGCCGCGCCGCAACGCGGCGGTGATATACGCGATAATTTATGCCTCGTGATTTCAGCCAGGAAACTATGCCGGCTATGCGATCTACACCTCGAGACTGTCTCGGGAACCCATTAATCGCGCGCGCTCGCGCGCGCACTCGCCCCCTTCCAATTTTCCCGCGTAGACGCGGCGAGACGGCGAGGTACCGAAATTTCCCGCGATCGAAAGAAAAGGGAGGCGAAAAAAAGAGGAGGGGAAGAAGAAAAGAAATGCCTCGGGGACCGGTGGTAGTCGAAACCTGTTATACCGGGGCCAATTATCGTACGTCGTTGCGCGCACGAGCGCAGAAGCGAGCGAGCAACCGGACCAGCCTCCGACTACGCGTATCTATACGCGTACAGGTGATGGTGGGTATAGCGGTAGGTGTATAGTTGGTACGCGGTTATAGACCGGCGGTGGGCAGCGTTCGGCAAAACCGTTCGATATAGATGAGAACACGCCAAGTACCGCAGCCGCGCATAATATAATGTACCCGCGCGGTGGTGGTACCGTGCAGCCTGCGCTTGTGACTGTGACAAGCGGTGGTACCACATTCCTAACACTAGCTAGCTGCGCGCGAGCGCGTCTCTCTCTCTCTCTCTCTCTCTCCGCTTCTCTCGTCGTTGTCGTCGTCGTCGTCGTCGTCGTCGTCGTCGTCGCCTTTTCCTCTCCTCGTCCCAGGCCAACGGCTAGAGAAGGATACGAACGATGCGAGGGTCCGTGCAAAACGTTCCCTCGAATCGCCTCGCCACTTTCCACGCTCCTCGATCCTCTCGACGAGGTCGTGTGAAAATCGCAGCCGTTGCCAGCCACGTGAACGCGGTCAGATTCGTTCGATTAATATTAATGAGTCCCCGACGATCGTCGACAGGTTTTCCACAGCCGGATTCCTTTTTTCTATTTTCCTCCTTTTTCCTCTTCTTCGTTAATTTTTTCCTCGTCCCTCCGCCACGGCGACGCTGACAAACCCTTGCGCGCGTGCCGCGCAATCTCCGTCAAGGACGCGGCGGTTCGCGTCTACCACGGTTTTCCAGGAACGGTGGAAAGCGGCGAGCGAGGTCGAAGGAGCGGACGCGTCGCGAAATTTACTCGTCTCCCCGGGGATTCGATTAATTTCTTAATTACCGGTCCGTTGCGGCCGGGGTGGATTTATCGTTATTACCGGCAGCCTGTTTTCTACGCGGCAGCCGGCTCGGAGAGACCGAGAGACATCGCGGCGAACAGCAGACCTTGGTGTCCGACCGGGCAACCTTTCACTCATCTTCCATCCGCTGGACGGTTAACGCCGCGCGACGCGACGCGAGGCGACGCGAGGCGACGCGACGCGACGTGGCAAACACGATTTTCACCGCGAGACCGCGACGACCAGTTCTCTTTCTCTCTCTCTCTCTCTCTCTCTTCCTCCGCCTTTCTAATCACCGCGACCACCGGCCAGCCTTAATTCGTCATCGAGAACGCTGGACGTCTACGCCTCGGAACCGGTCGCTCGATCGTGCGCGCGCGCACGCGCGTGCGTGCGTTCCTTATCGTTCAACCGGGTTCGCGGGGAATTGCGCCCCGGAATTCGAGACTCGCGGAGGTCAAAGGAGAGACCGCGATCGTTCAAAAGCGGTTCGCGTTCGCCAGCGGAACGGGTCGTTTCGGGTTCGTTCCCATCGAGGCGAGACGCGGCGTTATAGGAAGACCACGAGGACGAACGGGTCCGAGAAGGAGCTGGAGCTGGAGCTGGAGCAGGAGGAGGAGAAAGGTAAGAACCACGAGAGAGCGCAGAACCACGGGGACACGGTGAATTTATTTAAATTGCGAGCAATGTTCCAGCGTGTTCAGCAGCTTCTTCTTCTGGGCCGGGGCAATCGAAATCGAGCAAAACGAGCAACGAAAGCGTGTGCTGGCTCGCCCGTTTATATAAGGCGGTGCGTTCGGGACCTTATTCCTCCCTTTTCCCTTTATTCCGCGAGTCCGCTTTTTCTTCCCCCCCCCCCCCCCCCCCTTCCCCTAACCCCGTATCCGCTCTCGCTTAGAGCAGTCGAACGGATCGTTACCGCGATGGTTATTAACAGTTTCGGAAGAAAACGACTCGCGCGGAGAGCGCAGCCTCGTTAAATAGATACCCAGAAGCCATCGGGCCGGTTTCCGGCTTACGCGGCGCACCCCGTGGCTCGATTATTAATTGGATCGCAACGCGGAACCAACGATTACGCCGTATGCTCTCTTGCCCTGCCGATTTATCGGGAAACCGCGTCGTCTCCTCGGTAACGGTACGCGTCCACCCGACGAAATAAAGCGGCCGCCGGTAATTAGTTGCCGTCGTATGGAATTCTCGTCCGTTCGTCCGTCCATCCGTCCGTCCACCGCTAATTGCGATCGGTTCGGAAGCTCGTGTTCCCGTTTTCTGTTCGTTTTGCGTCCCGTCTGCCTCGGCGAGCAGCTCTCCACGGTTCGACGCGCGCTTTTCTCGAAGCGTCCTCTTTCGAGAGAAAGAGAGAGAGAGAGAGAGAGGAGAGAAATTTCAGGGGGAAACGAGAAAAGAAGAAGAAGAAGAAGAGGAAGAGGAAGAGAAAGAGAAAAAGAAAAAGAAAAAGAAGAAAAGAGAGGAAGAGTCGTTCGGTCGCGGCAAATTGCCTCGATCTTTCCTCCCGCGGAAAGAAAGCGAGGGCTGTGGTACGCGGAGGCAGAAACAACCGGGCGAAATAAACTGGCGTATTTACACGACGAGGCCGCGCGGTGTACACAGTTTTCGCGCGGGCTGTAAATTGCACTGTAAATCGTGGCCTGTTATTTGGCCGTGGAACGGGTAACGTCGTGGATCGTGCGATCGAGCGAGAAAACTGGAGTAGACCTCGCGAGGCGAGTCGAGGCGAGGCGAGGCGAGGCGAGGCGAGGCGAGGCGAGGCGAAGAGGAAGGAGGGGGCACCCCGCGGGAGGATGATTTACGGGACGATAGTTGAAAACGACTCTCGTGGATCTCGATGGACGTTTAAATTACCGCGCCTTCCGTCGGTGGTGGCGCGTTGCACCGTCGACCGCCCCTCAATTAAGGTCAGCTCCTCCGTTCCGCGTTCGTTTGCTCGACGAGGTGACGCCGCGAGGTTCGTTACAGTTTTACCGAGAGACGGCGACGAGTTTTGCTCGAATCCCGTTCAGCTGCCTAAACAAACATAAAGCTGGGGCCGCGGCGGTACGCTCGTTAATTATTACGCCAGCCAGCAGGAAGCGGCGCTCGGCACGATCGAGCGGCCCGCCACAATGCTCCGCCAGTTTCACCAGGATGCGTTCAAATGCATCCTGCTGGCATCCACCTACGCCGCGTACGCGGCCCGCAGTCATCGAGGTCGCGTGCTAAATTTTTTCAAATTAATCTCGCCTGCGGTTTTACTCCGTGCGAAATTTGGCCGAGCGAAACGAGAGAGGATCCCACGAGCAGCAGCAGCAGCAACGGCAGCAGCACAAGCAGCGAAAGAAGTAGTAGAAGAAGAAGAAGAAGAAGAAGAAGAGGAAGAGGAGGAGGGTGAATTATGGCGGGCCACCCCTTCTACGCGCGTACAATGAATAAAGCACGCGCGTTCCGCGTGCGTGCGCGTCCCGTGGCCGCGATTCAGCTCTCTCGAACGGTCGATTTATGACTTTGGCCAACTGCTCGGAGGCCAGCGGCCGGGGGCTACCCCCTGGCCAACCCTGGGGCGAGCGACCGACCGACGCTGTTTCGCCAGCGATTCTTTCCGTCGCGCGGTTTTCCGCGATCCACGCGCACCGTACCTCGAACGCGCGAGCGAGCGGACAAGAGAAGCCATCTACGATTCAAGGCGTTACGAGTAAACGGTCTCGACGCGACATAAATCTCCACCGGCTCGATCTTTCAACGGCGAACTTCGTTCGACACGGATTTCCACGTATTCTCCTCTACACGCCACCTTCCCTTCCACCTTGATCTTTTCCTTCGCGAAACAGGTGAAGCTTGCGCAATCGAATTCCAACGAAACTCTTTGACTCGTAGCTACGATTCTCTCTCTCTCTCTCTCTCTTCTTTTTCTGTTTCCACCCTCAGTCGCCTTTTTCCTGGCGGATGAAACGCGTCGCGAATACCGTTAACCTTTTTCCAGCCGCCCACAAGCGGCGAAGCAGTCCGCGCGTCTTTTGAAATTCAGTGGGGGCCACGCCGTGGCAATTTGAATAGATAGGCCGTTTCTCTCTCTCTCTCTCTCTCTCTCTCTCCGCGCGGAGGAATTAGAATATCGAGATCGACGGAATTCTGAAGCGACAGCGGGTACCACCGATTACCAAGTGAAAATAGCCCACGGATCACTGTCCCCGGGTCCGCGCGCGAGGCCTGCTCGTTGAATTGCAAAGGGGGAGAAAGAAAAGGCGAACGGTGATTCCGAACGCCGTGTTGGCTAATGATCGCGTAAAATAGCGGCGACGCGACGCGACGCGACGCGACGCTGGATAATTACGACTCGCTGGCGGTAATCCGCGAGTTAGATAATATACGGTGTATGATAGCGCGATGGCTGCGCGAGCGATTACCATACAGTCGGGCAGTCGTGTGGACGCGGTTACGCGCGGAGGAGCGTGTGTGGTCCCACTGGTATCGAGCGCGCGCTGCGCTGCCTGCCTCGATGCCACTTTAATGGCATCATCGTCCACCTCGTTCACGGCCTCTCAAACGCCACGTTACGCGATTTCATTGATTCAACTGATTTCTGTAATTTTCCAATTAACGAGCCGCGTCCGAGGCGAATAAATCCTCGATCGAACCGACCGCGCGCCGCGGTCGACGTCGTTTCTTACGCTAACGATATCGTTAATGCCGCGCCTGATCGCGCTCGATATTCACCCGCCTCCCTCCTCCGTTCAACAGGAATCTGTAACGAAACTCGAACTCGAGAGCGATTAATTTCTTTCGCTACCTTTTTTCCCGCGGCACGCATTCGGGAGCGAAAAAATACAGCCGCGATTAAGGAACTCGACCAGCAAA
Source organism: Xylocopa sonorina (assembly GCF_050948175.1). Taxonomy (NCBI): domain Eukaryota; kingdom Metazoa; phylum Arthropoda; class Insecta; order Hymenoptera; family Apidae; genus Xylocopa; species Xylocopa sonorina. The sequence continues at coordinate 12,624,907 of NC_135201.1, read as the reverse complement.
CGAGCAGCGTCGATCGATTTACGCGTCTCGAACGCGGAGCACGGGAAATGAAAATATTCGTCCCGCGAACGAACGAAATCGAGGCTTTCCTCGAGACGTCGTCCGTTTGAAAAACGAGCAGCCAGCCAGGCTATTAATCGGCCGGCGTATCCGCGAAAGATCGCCAACGATCGATAACGCCAACGTCGATGCCGTCATCGTCCCCCGGTCGCGGTTGGCGTCGCGGCTGGCAAGGGTGGCGGAGCGGAGGTGGAACGCGAAGCCGTGAAATTTCGCGGGTCCCGTACCCGGAGACGAGATCGTCTATCCGGTCGCGGCGGAGAGAAACCGCGCGCGTTAAGTGTGTTAAGTGTGCTCTAGTGAACTTTTAGTCACGGCCACACCCAGCCTCCGTCCGAGGCAAGGCTGGACCTCTTACGCACACACACCCACGCCTCGGATCCGTGTACACGGCTTTCGTACACGGGCGTATCCGATTTAACGGGTGGCCGATGAAAAACCGGGACCGGGGCAACCTCTCCTCCGGCCGTGGCTCTCTCGCGATCCTCGATCGCCGTGAACCACGAGCGCTACTTTCTAGCAGACACACGCGGAGAAAGAGAGTGAGAGAGAGAGAGAGAGAGAGAGAGAGAGAGAGAGAGAGAGTACCCCGGGGGCTCTAACGAGGATCGTTACCGGCTCGAATTAAAATCAATTCCCATTATCGGAAAATTGCGCCGTCGTTTACCGGGCTATTACAAGGCGGCCGCGATCGACGCGACAGACAAGATCAACCGAACGGTAATTGAAAATCGTAGCCTGGCTTTTGCGCGATGATTTCCCGTGCGGCCGTCGATCGTGACAAATTGCCCGATCCAATTAGACGCGTTTTTTCTTCGTCTCCTTCTTCTCCTTCTTCTTCGTCTTCTTCTTCTTCTTCTTCTTCTCGTTTGCAAGGAAAAATGATCTCGTCTGTCCGCACCGTCGAGCAGTAACAGCAGCGACAGTGATAGTAGCGGTAGTGGTAGCATTAGTAGTAGTAAGTAGCGTTACTACTCCTCGGCGTTACTTTCGATCGGTAGTTAATCGTTCCGCCTCACCTTCCCGAGCGTCGCCGTTATCGGCTGTGTATATTAAAACGCGAGTGGCTCGAACGAACGAGAGAGAGAGAGAGAGAGAGAGATTGGCCAGGATAAAAGCTGGACGACCGAAACCGTTGATCAGGGTTACAGCCAATTGGCCGATATTACACCCGTCCTCGACGCGAGAAAGTCCGAGTCTAGTCGGTGCATTAATTACGTCACTGGACAAAACTCCGACTCCGCCGACGCGTACAACGCCTCTGTCTTTCTCTCTCCCTTCTTGTTCGCGTCCTTGTTCGTACACGAGCTCGCGAGCTCGCGCCTTCTATCCAGGTGCGGTGATCGAGAAACGGTGTTCTGAAATTCGCGGGCTCGAATGGATTTCAAGCGTCGAACGGCGATGATCCGCGTGGGGCCCCCGCGAACCGGAGTAACTCAACTCGGTCGTCGCGGGCAAGCGGTTACGAGGCGCGCGTACACGCGAAACCGTGTTACAGGTAAATATATCGCGAGTTTGTCGTGCATAAGCGTGCCACGGATTGTGCAATCGGGCTCTGTACGCACGTCGGGACACAATATATACAACGGCGGCAAGGCAAGGCAAGGCAAGGCAAGGCAAGGCACGGCACGCCGACAACAGGACAGGATTGAATATCCTGTTCCAGCTTATTAGGGCAAGGTGGCCAGCCTTGCCACTTTGATACCCGCTGCTGAAACCGGTGATAATGCCGCTCGCGAGCCTCGCTAGCGTTTCGATCGTGCAACGTTCGTGGAACGAACTCGATTCGAGGAAAAGTCGGGAAACGCGACGAGTCATTTTTCTCGCTCTCGCTCTCCGCTGTGTGGAGCTCCGCCTCGGTCAACGATCACGAGATCGGTCCGTGGTAATTATTCAACCGCTGTCATCCGAGGCGGCTCGTGACGATCCGTCTTGGCTGGTCGACTCGTTCGACCCGATTAATTACGCGAACCCCTTCGAGAGAGGGTGGCGGCGAGTTTCCGGCTCCGGGTTCCATCGGGAGCGGAGACTTTTCCAACCGTCTCGTAGCGCGTTCGATGCCTGGTCTATCATAATCGCCGATGGACGGAGAAAAAATACGCGCGCATCGTCCTTGATTCCCGCCGTCGGCAAAAACGTTCGATAATTATGCATTCTCGATCGTGTGCGCCGCGACGAGAACCTACCTCGCGAACGAGAGGTGTGGAAAGGGGAAAGAGTGTGTGTGTGTGTGTGTGAGAGAGAGAGAGAGAGAGGAGACCCGGTCAACATTTACCATACGCTCTCGAGCCGCAACAACAATAGAGACAACATAATGACGCTATAAATAAATAATAATGCCACGGTCTAAGCACGGTAGAAAGGCTCTTTGTTGCGGCGTACCCACTTGCCTCGCGTTTATTATTCCACCGAGAAGGCCTGGCCGGGCACGCTCGAACGGGTACGGATCTTGGAAAAAGCAACGATCGTTTGCCCGAAAAATTCTCCTCCTCCCGGGTGTGTACCAGGGAAGGTGTGCGTATCGGCGGAAATTTATAATATCGCGTAACGGTGAAACGAAACGGATTGCCCGTCTTAATGAGCCCGCGGTTTGATTAATATTTACCGTAAACGGTTTTTATCGGGCATAATTTATATCGGCGCACCGCTTATCGGTACACGTGTTCCGTCTTGGTCGACTAGCCGCGAGGCGCCCCGCGACTGTCGCCGGGAATAGGCTGTTGCGCTCGCGATAAATAACTTTCGACTTCCGAATCTCGGCGCTCGCCGGGCTCATCGCTCGCGCGACTAATCGTATCGCCAGAGATTGGTACGCGTTCGCGTGTTACCAGCGGTTACGAGCGGTTACGAGCGGTTACGAGCGATAAATAACGGTTGGCGGCGGCGGTGGCGGCCATTACTCCTCGCTCACCCTCGCGGGGGTGGGTGCGCGGCTCACCCCCGCGCACACGCCATCGTTACTCGTTCGCCGAGTTTCTGGCATCGATCTTCTCGCTTTTATCGAGAAGACGCAGCTTTCTTTCGCTCTCTCTCTCTCCGTGGTATCGCTGCTCGATCGCTGCTCGATCGTTGCTCGTTTCGATAGAGCCACTCCGCGGTGGGCATTATATTATTAGCTCGGGTAACGCGGCGCAGTTACGGTCCGCGGAAGAGGTCGCTGCACTTTTCCCCGGTGAACGTGGTATTATTTCGTTTCGAGTGTACTTTCGAGAGAACGCACCTGACCGGTCCTTGAATCGACGAACGGGTCCCCGGCGGGTCCCCGTCGGGTCCCCGTTCCTCTCTCGCTATTGCCAACCCGCCGCCTCTCTCGCCGTCTCTCAATTCCAATCTCCGTTCCAACACGGAGGCGAGATACCACCGAAACCGTCGCGTTCCGACGGCAAAATGGAGCGACGCCAGCGCCGGCACGCCGTCGAGAGGACGCCATGCGGCGAACGAACGCGGGGACCCTCGCATTGGTCGACGCCGGGCGTCTGCGCGTCCTTCCGCCCGTATTGACTTTACACCCTCCTCCGCCCGCCCTTTGCGCGCTCTCTTTCGACACCCCCGCGAACCGTACGCGCACACCACTTGGAACGACGACGACGACGACGACGACGAGGCACACGAGCGAGCAGGAACAAAGAACGAACGCGAACGAACGCGGGGAGGGGAAGGAACGCGGGGGACACAAAGGAAGGTGACTCGGTTCACGGGTAACGCACGAAAGCCACGAGAGCACGCCACGAAGGGAGGACCGGGAACGTGTGTACGTGTACGTGTGTGCGAGGGAAAGAGAGTAAGAGAGGGAGAGAGAGAGAGAGAGAGAGAGAGAGAGGGAGAGGAGGGAGGACTACACGCGAGGCGAGTGTCTTACAATTGATTTTCACGCCAGTTTGATTTATTCGACCGCGCCACCGGCAGCCGCGTTTTTCGTGCCCGCGGGTCCCACCGACGGAAGAACCAGCCAACCAGTCGGCCTACACCACCCACCCCCGTACACCCGCGACTCTCCTCCGCCATCGCAGCCACCGCCGCCAACCTCGAGATTTATAGACTTCCACGACGATTCTTTTTAGATCGACGAGACCCTTTTTCTGGTAGCCGTTCCGCGCCAGCTTCCACCGTCCGGATCCCCGCTGGTGTTCCAGACAACGATTTTGTTCCGAGATCAATTTTCTGATTTATACCATTTCCCTCGCCTTATACGCGATACTACGCTTCGATCTCGAATCCGGCAGAAGAACTCGACGCAGAGAGAGAGAGAGGAGAGGTTTTTCTCATGAGGACGGGGACGCGACGAGCCCCGAAAATCGAGCCCACCCCAAACCCGGGGGATCTACCCTCGGCGCATGGGAAAGACGGGATAGGATTGGTCCTCGATCGCTGGAGGGGTCGTTTTCCGGACTCGGGTGGGATCCATCGAGATCGCGACCAATGATAGCGGAGACGCAGCAGCAGCTGCCCTAGGGAATCCTTCCTTCCGCGCTTAACCCTCGAGAATACTAATCGAAAATGCTATTCTCGAAAACGAAAAGTTCGCCTCGATTTTTTAATTACTCGCTCGCTCGGTTACTCAGTTGCTCGCCACGGCACGGAAGCGAGAGTGGGTGCGTGCACGCGAACGAAATTCTTTCCTACTTTCTAGCACCGGTGGTTACGGGTTCGCGCGTGAAATATTACGATATCCCGTGCGCGTTATTTTCGATTTCGTGCCTTTCTCTCTCCCTCTCTCTCTCTCTCTCTCTCTCTCTCTCTCTCTCTCTCTCTCTCTCTCTCTCCCTCCCTCGTTCGTTTTCCCAACAAATCTGTTGGCCGTAAAAAGGAGAGCGATCATCGAGGCAAGCCCGAAGAATTGCTCGAGGTAAATCAATTTCGAGTCCGTCGCTCGCTCGTACAGCGCCGATTGTTTCTTTGTGTCGGTGAATGATCGATCGACTTGTCGGACAGTCGAAACTGGTCGTCCAATCGCGGCGTGCCGAATCTTAAGTAGCCGGCCCGGGACGAGAGTAAAGAAAGAAAAAGAAAGAAAAAAAAAAGAGTATCGTCCGGGTTAACGGTGTTCCCGGTCCGGTCGTTCGCGATTCGACTCTCGGCGATATCGAGACTCGAACCGAACCGAATCTGGTCTAGTCGCGTTCTCTCACGATTGGTCGTCGACGAGACGCGACGAGAAAAAAAAGAGGGGCGAGCCAATTAAACGGTGAAACGGAATAAATCCAGAGGCGTAGCCGGGGCCGCGATAACGAATCCTCGTAACCTATTAACTTGTAAATTGCTTCCGACTGCCGGTGTGGACTGCAGCACTCGGGAGTGGTGTAGGCAGGCGATCCTGGCCGGGCATAAATTCGCGAAATAAATCGTCCCGCTTGTCGTCCCGCGAAACGAGACCCGCGACCAAGTTATTGGCCGGCCTCGATTGGCGGATCGCTCGTTCCGCCGCGAAACCGCGATCCCCCGCGACAATAAGGGATCAGCCGGTTGAAATTTGACCGGGTTCGAGGGTGTCGTTAAACCCTCCTCCTCCTCCTCCTCCTCCTCCACCGCCACCCTTTTAATCCTCGATTCGTATACTCGATAAGGCGGTGGTGCTATCCGCGAGGATTCGAACGGAACCTGTTTCCACGCTTGCACGCGCGGAGAGCGTAGGTACGCTAGAATCGTAATTCGTGTTCTTTTTCGTCGTCGAAAAGGAAAAGAAGAAAAAGGGGAGCAGCGGCGGAGGCTCTAAGCGTGGACGTATTTCAAAGTGTGAACGGATGCAAATCTCGTCTCTCATGAGCGGAATTTTCAAGGAAGCTGAAAGATGGATGGAGCACGCCGCCGGCACCGGACAATACGACGACATTTGCATCTGGTACATAATTCAGTCGCCGTTTCTGCCCCCGACCACTATACGGGCTGCGTGTGCTGCTCGTAAACCACCGTGGCCGATCTCGCGAAATCCTCTCGCGAGGAAAATCGAGCGGCAACGCGCGCGCCAACTAGAGCGAGAGGAACGGCATCGATTTTCTTTTATCCTCTCCTCGGGGCAGGGTAAGAGATCTCGCGCAGAGGCGTATCTAGGGGGCGATTTCTCGAGAAAAATGTCAGAGGGCACGCGAGAGACGGCGGCTGGTTCGCCGAAAAAATTCCACCGGGTTTGGATTAACGGGTCCCGCGGGCGACGCTGGCGCTTCTGTTGCCACTGGAATGTCCAGGAACGCTCCGAGGACCGTAACTCGACGAGCATCGCGCGGCGTTGCACGGCGTGGCATGGCGCGCGATAACCATCGCCAGGACGAGAGGGAAGAAAAGGGAGAGCGTGTAGGACAGCCGTTAACGAGCGATTCCACGCAGAACCCTGGCCCTCCTCCTCCTCCTCCTCCTCTTTCCACCACCTCCTCCTCCTCCTCCTCCCGCTGCTCCTCCTGCTTCAACCGCGTCTCCTCCCTCTTACCTCGCCTTCTCTACCCTCGGATTCGAAGCTCGCGTCGTATACGTCGGTGTACACGGAGGAGCTCGATGGAAAAGCGACTCTTCTTCCCGTTTTCGAATGTAGGTAACGCGACGACGAGACTCTCGCCCCTGTTGCGCCCCAAATGAAACGGAGACACCACCCATCCGGGGACAAGAAACGGGCGAAAAGAGGTGGAAGAGGAAAGAAGAAGAAGAAGGAGAGAGTCAGAGAGAGAGAAAAAAAATAAATAAAAGCAGCAGCGAAAAGTTCCCAGCTGTTCGAGGCCCTCTATCTACGCGACGAATCAAACGTGGCGGCGGTCGGTCGGTCGAGCGAGCGAGCGAGCGAGCGACGGAGAGAGGGTTTCAACCCTTGCTATCTGGCCCATCGGGGTTTTCGAGCACGTTTTAGACCCGTGTATACCCGTTCATAATAACGCTCGGCTGGAATTTCCGTGGAAGAGACACGTCGGCACAATACGTTTTCACGTGGGGCCCCCTACCTCCCCGATATGTGTGCCACGACTTTATTATTTCGGGGGGTGGCGCGTGTAGCCAGAGAGAAAGAGAGAGAAAGAGAGAGAAAGGGAAACGCATACCTGGTGGTGGTCGCCCTTTGTTTCGTTGATCGTATCGGCGAACTCTCTTTCTCTCGGTTCGTCACATCTGCGACTGGATTCGCTCCCATGGCCCCCGTAAAAACGCGACATATTGTGCGAAAAGCATATGGCCCTTCTTCTGGCTCCTCCTATTTTTCGGGGGTCTCACCCCGGCTCCCCGACGTCCCACGATCGTAATTAACGTGTGCGAGCGACAAGCTTCTCGAGATAAGAAGAGAACCGTGAGCGTCGTCCCTTTCCGCCGGCGTTTCGAGGAGGCGCCTACCGGTTTAAACCGATACGCGTATCTTCTAATCGTAGGGCTCGCGCGAACCGATCGTGTGCGATGGGTGGCCGTGCGTCATAATATTCGAGCCGGTTTCAAACGCGACGCGAGCGATCGCGTTTCCGGGTTTCGGGTCGATTTCTTTCCGCCTTTGGCTCGCGGATCGCGACGATCAATATAAATCCCGTGGCGAGCGAGGCCGCGCAATAATTAGAGAGAGAGAGAGAGAGAGAGACCAGTCGGCTCGGCGGAGAGCAGGTGGTGGCAGGAGAAAAAGCTTGAATCCATCAGACTTGCTCTATCGCGCACGGGAGAAAGCGCGCGAGAGGGATAGTGAAACGTCACTGCGAGTCGCTACTCGCCTTTGCATCCGCGGAATGCAGTCCGCGGACCTTCTTCGCTCCGATCCGAGGATCGCGAGAGCCGTCGACTTTCCCTGCGCGAAATTTTGCGAACCCGGGGAGGGCGATATCGAGTTTCGCGGCGGTGCCGGTCCGTCTGCTTAGGTGCCGGCGGTCTGCTCGACGAAAATAGATGGAATTCGCTCGCGCCAGCCCTCTACGAGCGGATCGCACGAAACCGTGTGATCGATCCGTCCGCGAATCCGTCCCTACACCCTTCAGCCCCCGATTCCCATTCGCTCGCGGTGGTTCCGATCGGCACACGCGGCTAACGGGACGCGCAGCCGGTCGCGCGTTAACGCTCGCCTACAGGAAATTAACGTGGCCTTGTTTTATCTTGCATTCTGATGACTGCATCTGCGTATCCGCGGGAACCGCGCGCGGACTCGGGCGCGCTCGTGGCGAGCGAGTATTAATTAAGCATGTGCGGCGAGCGACGCGCGGCAAGGAAACGATCAAGGACACGGTTTCACGAGGGCACGGACAGGTGCGCGAGAGCTTTCGCTACACGAAAACGCGTCTTCGATCATTCTCCAGCGGAATTGTACGCTTTGGTACCGACAACGACGCGTAGAACAGCGAGAAGAAGTGGTGGAAGAGGAATAGTTCAGCTTAGGTACTTACCAGGCGTCGTTTCGGCTTGATGAGAGGTCGATTCTGTCCGTTCATCTTGTAGTAGAGTCCGCACGCGTTGCAGAGGTAGTGTCCGGTGCCGTCTCGTCTCCAGAGAGGCGTCGAAGTCGCGCCGCAGTTCACGCACTCGCGGCCCTCTGCACGAGTCGCACCGGGGAAAGGGAGCAAAAGTAACGATCCGTTAATAATATCCGAGTCGTCTCGATAGGACAAGTCTAAAAAGCTACGCTCGAATCGCGCCTCTCGATCGAACCGCGATACATCGGACGGATGGGCTGTTCGATCGGCTGCGATTCGAGAGGAACTTACTTACGCGGTTCCGAGCTTGGCTTCTCGAATCTGTGGACGGACGAAGGATCGTTTTAAAAATTCGCGGACTCGTACGATTTCGAGAAGCCAGCTCGACCGACGCGAACACCAAGTCACGAGGATCTGTGATGGAAGTCGCATGCAGTTGCAGACATACCATATCAAGCGATTACCAGAGGCAAAAGCAGAGTCTCTTTAGAACCGTGGCCGTTGTTTAATATAGAGCGAGGGACGGCATTTCAGACCGAATCGGACAAGGAAGTTACATAGTAGCGTCGAACCTTCACCAGACAGCACAGGGAGAGGCGAGGACGGATCGAAAGTCGAGGGCCTCGTATTCTTTCTTTTTTTCTTTTTTTCTTTTTTTCTTCTCGTTACGAGATAGCGAATTAAACGAGCCCTCGACTTTTCCGAACAGAGGGAAGATCGGAGGTAGATCGGGATCACGCGTATCGTCGATGGAGGGAGACAGGAGTTTGTCTCGAGCCGTGCGAAATCCACGTCTCTCGAAGTCGTCCTTCGAGCTGCATCCTCCTCGAGATTCGACCGACCGTTCGCCGTGAACTGGAAAAGATCTCAAGAACGCCCAGGCGTTCGTTTTCACATGATTTCCCCGCGATAGAACGCGGCGACCGACGTGGCCAAACGTTCGACGATTCCTCGCGAAGAATTGAAAGAAAAAAAAGAATACGCGTGGACGCGAGATCACCGCTCGAGCCCCATTTCGATCGCGAGATCGTCCGGTCGAGACGACGATTGCGTTGAGCAGAAAAATTCGCGTCCACACGGGGGGAAACGAGACCGATGGAAGGTCTCGGTAGCCGCGTGCCACTTTTCTCCCGTAAACGGACGAATTATGATCCAGGACGTGGCGACCGGCGGCGTTCGCCACCGTTTTTCGGACGAGCTCGAATCCGCGTATCGTCGAGTCGAGGAGCCATGAAACGCGTCGAGGAGAGAAGCGACGCGAACGCCTCCTCCTCGTTAATTGGAATTTTCACTTCTCCCGCGAAAGAAAAGAGAGAGAGAGAGAAAAAAAAATGAAGGCGCGTTAATGATCAATTAATAAGAGCGACCGCGGCTGGGAGAAATCCTCGCGGCTATTAGCGAGAGGAACGTTTCCAACGAAGATGAAAATTCGACTTCTCCTGAATTAGAAACGGTGAATTTTTACTTTCGACGTTGTTCGACGCGGCGCTCGTTAGCGGCGGCGGGTTTCGCGGAAAAGCTTTCCGTTCCACTCGCAGGCAGCAGCCTTTAAACCGAGCCGTGATCCACGGATTCGTCTGGCTTCACCGTCCTCGAGGCTCTCCGTGTACGCGCGTGTGTCGTAAGTCGATTTAATTAGCGGACTTCCACGCCGCAAAGTCGGGCCATTGTTCCCGGAATTAGGATTTTTACCACGCCGTCCTCGACGCAGACCGGCTATTATTACCGCAATCAACGTATCCGGCATTTTTCAACCGTTTCATTCCCATTCCCGGCCCCCTTCGCGACCCTTTCCACCGCCGCCCCCTTCGATCGCCACCGACGACCCAGATTCCTCGTTTTCCCCCATTTCTTTTTTCATCTTTCTCGACCACCTCCGCGCGGTGTCGTCCTCCGCGAGTGGCTCGAGCGGTCTCGTTCCATCGGTTGTCGCATCTTTCCCGTCATTTTTTTTTTTTTTTGTACGCGTTTTCCACCGCGTCCGAAAAAGAAAACATCGTGCGCGAGAGAGCACGGCAAAAAACTCGTCGTCGACGCGAAGACTCTTCTCGAGAGGGAGATTGTTGCTAGTGACAAAACGTAAAAACTGTCAGCATGTAGCCACACCACATCGAGACAAAGAGAGAGAGACAGACAGAGAGAAAGAGAGAGAGAGAGAGAGAAAGAAAAGACAAAAGTACGTGTGTGCTGGTACGCGCACGCGCGTGTGTTACACGTATGTGTGTTACGTCTGTGTGTTTAGAAAAATATATATGTATATGTATATATATATATAGATCTATACACAGAGAAAGGTACGGAGAAAGGAATGCATCGGGTCGAGTCCGTCGAAAGTGGATCGTGCTCGAGCGTCTCTGGTCTAATTTTCGATGCGAAAAAGTCCGTCTAATTTAGACGCTCGAACGGAAAAATTCTTCCCAGGACGACCAGAGCGCTCCGTACGCGTCCGCTCACGGGGCGCCTCGCCGGATGCATCGACGTTCACCGTAAAAAATGAAAATCAGGTGTGGTGCTGTTCACGCTCGACGTCTCGCGGGGTGCCACTCAAAAAACACATCGGTGAGGTAAAAATACAAAAACACGCGGTCGGTGTGTTCTCCCTCTCGCCGGCAACACTCAGCTCGATTCGAGAAAAGAAAAAAAAAACAAAATTGTAACGAAAAGAGAACGAAACCAAGTTTGAGAAAAATATATATATATGTATATACACGTGTCGCTGCTCGTCTCGTTCGAGGCGAACTGTAAGCGAAAGACGACCGCCACCAAAAGCTCGTCGGGGGATTGAAACGAAACGAAACGAAAGGAAACGAAAGGTAACGAAAATCGATAAACTAAAGACTACCGAGTCGACGGTTCTATCCCGTTGGAAAAATAATGGCGTTCCTCGAGCCACTCTGTATTCCGCGAACGAGCGTGTTCGAGGAATTATCGATCGGCCCGAGTAACGCCGCAGGAGCGAACCTCGAGTCGATAAGGGACCAACGGAAAAAAGTAACCGGTGTGACGAAAAGTGAAAGCAAACGTAGGGATACTCTGGAACCGAAAGCGAGGAGACGCACGAATCCCGGTTGCTGCGACGCAAGTTCGCGCACCGGGGCCCGCGCGCCCAAGCGAGACCAAGGTGGAAACCCAAAAGCGAACAACCAAAAGAGGGAGGGGAACGACGCGTTCGAATTCGCGCGCGAGCGGTCTCCGGTGACTCCTCTTTCGATCCATCTCGAGAGAGAACGGCATCTCGCGGAAGACCTCGCGCGCGAAATCGCATCCGCTCGATATCTCTCGAGGAAACGGTGCGGATAGGAGGAACCGAAAAGAAAAGAAAATAGAAAAAAAAGGACAAAGAAAAAGAAAAAGAAACGAAAGAAAAGATAACGTAAAGGGAACGGTTTGGTAGGCGTGCCCCGCTTACCGGCGGACGTCCTCGACTTGTTCCTGGGCTTTTGCTGCTGCTGCTGCTGCGCGGACGGCGAACTCGGCGTGTTGGCGTGCGCGTGGCCCACCAACAGCTTCGAGTCGACGTTCACGCCGGCCACGCCGGTCGCGTTGCCGGCACCGCCGGCGTGATGCCCGAATATACCGGAAACCGCGGTCCCGTTGTGCGGATTGTGGGACGAAGACGAAGAAGACGACGAGGAGGCGCCGTGATGATGGTGATGGTGGTGGTGGGTGGTACTAGGATACTGCAGGTGCTGGTACATGTTATACGCGCTGCTCGCCGGGTCGTACTGGGACCCGGAAGTGGCGTGGTGGGTGTTCGAGGCAGCTGCGGCCGCGGCCGCGGCTGCGGCTGCGGCGGCGGCGGCCGCGTAACTATCCCTACACGACGGTGAACTCGCACCACCGCCACCACCGGTCCCCACATTGTTTCCCTGATACGCAGCCTCTTGTTGCTGTTGCTGCTGTTGCTGCTGCTGTTGTTGTTGCTGCTGCTGCTGCTGTTGTTGTTGTTGTTGTTGCTGTTGCGCGGTACTCGCCTGTTGTTGGCTGCCCGACTGGTTATTACCTTCTCGTTGTTTCACCTGACCGGACGCGCCGCCACCACCGTTCGTCCCGTTCCCGGCGTTCCCCGGGTTCGTCGTCCCGTTGTGCTGTTGATGGGGCGGCGACGGTGCGCCGTGATGGTGGCCGAGCATCACGCTCGGTTTGACGTCGCAGGAGCTCGCGGCACCGGCGCCCAACGCGTCCTGATGGTGCATGAACGCGCCCATCACCGCCGCGTGAGCCACCGCCGCTTGGTACTCGCTGCTCGCGCCTCCTCCGCCCAGTCCCGACAACGGGTTACTGGTCTGGTTCGCGTTGTTGTTGTTGTTGTTGTTCGCGCTGCTGGTATTGTTGTTGTTGTTGTTGTTGTTGGCGTTGTTGCTACCGGACGTGGTGCTCGCGGTGATGCTGTCGGGGGTTGCGTCCTTGGGCGGCGTGGGCGGGAAGGAGAATAGGTGGTGGCCCGCGCCAGCACCGGCGTGACTCGAGAGGCTGCCGGTGCTCGGCGGCAGGGACGATCCCAGGGGACTCTGCGGTTTGTCGTCGCTGACCGCGCCGCCGGTCGAGCCTGTCGTCGTCGGGAATCCCCAGGGTGTCTTGGACGTGTCCGCCCCGCTGCCGGGCAGCCACGGGTGGAGCACCGAACTGTGAAAGGGCGGCCGACAGACCTGGCTGACCGGGCCGCTCGTCACGCCGCTGCTCGACATCCTTGCTGGAAGAACGCACGGAAAACGTACACGGTTAGAGCGTTATTCGATATTCGCCTTTCTACGAAAAAGGTGAACGGAGGCTATGTTCTAAGTGGGTAGCATTGGCAAACGACGACAACAACGGGAAGAGGAGGAGGAGGAGGAACCTGATTCGTGCGTGCGCGGAATGATCGACGCCTAATTGTCCGGGAGCTCTTAATTACGCGCGATCGCGACAAGCTTGGATCTTGCCTTATAGACGATGGCGTCTCGGACTACCTATTACCGCTACTGCTGCTACCACCCTTGGCTGTGTAATTAACGCCGGTTTCGCGAGGATTCCGCGAAACGGCGCATCGTTTCGTGACCCCCGAGCGCAGTCCGTGGTCGCATCGGGAGCAAGTTGCTCGAGCGTTACGATCGATATATCGAATGGTTCTTGCCGCGGCGCGGCGTTGCTCCGCCACCTCGGCGGCATACGCTGATAACCAGCGAACGTTTTGCCAAACTCCACCTCCGTCTGAATTACGAGCATTAATTCGAGCTTCGAGTCACCGTCACGCTCCGTATTCCTCGCGAAACTTATGGCTTCCAACGACTACTTCCTCTCTCTCTCTCTCTCTCTCTCTCTGTCATTTCTCCGCGAGGAGTTGACGCGATCGCGGCGACGAGTTCAAGATGAACCGCGTTGCAGAAAGTTGTCTAAATTTAGGAGCGTGAAACGTAATATCGCGAGAGAAAGGGGGGAGAACGGGACGAGAGCAGCTGCAGCGTCGTGCAATTAATCGAATGCAGCGATGCCCCGCCTGTAATTGGATCTGCCGCGTTGAACCGATGGAAAGTAAACAACAACCGAGAAGAAAGGCGGAGAGTAAAATCTGTCGGTCGGTTTCCCGCCGGGTTTCCGTGGCGTTCCGTTCGCGAGCGACGCGTGAATTACGGCACGGGGAAGAGATTGGCAAACGTCGCGACGTCGACGGAAAGATGGACAAAAAGCGGTGAACCGAGGTCTCGTTAAAGGCTGGCTCGAGACTCCTTAGGCGTCGATTCCCAAGGCGCTCGTTTCGAAACAGGTCGGCTCCGATATGGCGCCGCTTTTCCACCCGGTCTGCCGTCGTTTTTCTGCTTTCCATCGCGTCGATCGAAACAAAAATTGGCTACCTTTCCACCGGAGGAAACGAGTCGAATCGAATCGAATCGAAGCGAACGACGGCGGATGGACGAGCCGCGATCCAGATCGGAGCCGTTAATCGCTTACTCGATCGGCTCGCGACTCCTCGGTCGACGACTACGCCCACGCGCGGTGAAAATATTCGATCGAACGAGCGCGACGCACACCGGTCGGAATACCGGATTCCGGTTGTTAATATGATAATTGACTCGTCGGGTGCGTATATCTAGCGAGCTGATCGGGATCGATCCCCGACGAACAGGCAGCCAACGAACGAATTTGCTCGGGATCGGGCGCGTTTAATCGAATTTTTCCACGCGCCACCACCTCATCGCCTCCTCGCTGTCTCTTTCCTATAGGCACATGCCAGTTGCGACACATCGTCGAGGTGCAACATTGCGCACAAACCGCATACCAATCCGAATCGAGATTAGAAAGCTTTCAGCGTCTAGTGTTATCTATTTAAAAAACAAACACTGTTCCACTGTCGAGCCGAGGAGGAACAAACAGAGGAGCGCTCTGCCCCTCTCTCTTCTTTCTTTCTTTCTTTCTTTCTTTCTTTCTTTCTTTCTTTCTTTCTCTCTTTCTTTCTTTTTCCAGAGGCGTGAAATTTTCCGCGCGATTTATCCGTAACGCGAATGAAAGGTCGCGCGTATACATATCCGCGCGTTTGGGTTAGCATTCGACATCAAAGCGAGCACTCGAAATAATTAGCAGCGAGCCCGGAGCGTCGTCGGTGACGCTGCTCCGGTCGCTTTTGTGCACAGGCGTCGAGAACGAGTTCAAAGGCTCGAAAGGATTCAAAGCGACGGACCGCTTTCAAAGGACGACGAGCCTTTCCTTATCGACGCGTGTGTGTGTGTGTGTGTGCGCGCGCGCGCGCGCGTGTGTACAAAGAAAGAGAGAAGGAAGGAAGGAAAGAGAGACAGAGAGAGATGGCGCGAATTAAAAAAAAAGTGGAAAAAAAGAGGTAAAAAAAAAAAAAGGCAAATTAGAAAGAAAATCGGCCGCCGCCCTGCTAGCCCCCGCGCGACTAATTAAATCTGGTGAATGGTTTAGAAATTGATATCTGCGAGGGTTCCCGCGGCCATTTCGCGGACGGCTGTTTTTCATTCAGGCGAGATCGCCGCGGATAACGCGGCCATTTCATTCACGGTGCGCCACGCTCGGAGAAAATCGCGTCGAGAAAGGAAATCGCGTGAATTATGCGCGGGTCTCTCGTTGGTATTCCGTGGAACGAGCCGCGTCGCTTCAACGTTTCCAGCCGCGTTTCTAGAGCCCCGGCTAATTATTCCCTCGTTAGGTCGCCTCCTCCCGGCCCCCCACCGTGAGTAAGTCATCGGACAATCGTCGTGTCGTTCGGAGATTAAGCCATCCATCACCCTTAACCGGGAATCCCGCGGGTCTCCAGCGCGCGCGCGCACGCTCGCGATTCCTCGAACGCGAACCAAAGTCGAACGCAGGGGGTTCGAGTTTGAGGGTTCATCGAACGCTACCGAACGCTGCGAATACGCGAGCCTATCCGGCTGTCGTTAAACGCGCGTAAAGGACGAGAGAGGATAGTGATTTTCACGGGAGTACACTTTACCACGGCACGTCGTAAATCCTCGAATTACGGATGGGAAATAAAAGGTGGAAAGAGAACGCGTTCCCTCTCGCTAAGATGATTCGAGGCGTACACGAAATTCCAGGAGAAAATAACGTCTCATCTCGCGGCCCGCCACTAGCAGCTTTCCTGTAATAATATGCAATTTCAACCCCCCCGCTTCCCTACGCTCTTCGCCCCACCTTTATCGATTATTTTTTTCCACCCGCCGCGAGCACTCTCGAAGCGCTGCGGCCAATTGCAATTGGCGCGAGCGAGCGAGTACGCGAGCGTTGGTATTCGCCACGGGCTAACGACGTCCACCGATTCTTCTTCTCTCTGCGGTTGACCGCGTAGAACTCGGAAATCCCGTGGAACCGCGGGACGAAACGTAGCGGGTCGCGGGTCCAGGAAACTGGTTGACCTCTCGGTAAAAAATCACCGAGGGCGCCGTCGAATCGTGACAACACCGAAAGGGGGCTACCAACTCGAGTCGAGTCGAGTCGCGTCGAGTCGAGTCGAGTCGAGAGAAACCCTCGTCGCAACACACCATAGAGAGAGAGAGAGAGAGAGAGAGGTGGAACAACGAGGAGGAAGATTGATCGCGGCGAAGCTGCATCGCGAGTTCCATCTGCCGCGCCGCGAGACTCTCCTCGTACTCTCTCTCTCTCTCTCTCTCTCTCTCTCTCTCTGTGGTTCTCTTGGAAGGATGGCAAGAGGAACGAAACCGAGAGATAGAGAGAGGAGAGCCCCGGGGAGAGGCTCCGCCTTCGGTTGGCGTGTGCATTTGCGCAAGATGGCGGCGGTCGCGCGTTTTGCACGACCTGTGCGCCGCGGATATCCTCTTCTTGGCCGTCGCGGACCTCGGAGCGATTTTTACACGGGCCCGGGTATATCGTGCGACGCTCGAAACGGGTAAATGGAGTAATTAACCGACGGTAGCGCGTAGAGGGGTGCGAGAGACGGAAAAACCGCGATGCAACGCGAGCCAGAGATAAAGCGAGCGAGATAATAAACGCGTACGCGAGGAGAACGCGGCATAAAGGGGGAGAGAGAGAGAGAGAGAGAGAGAGAGAGAGAGAGAGAGAGGGTAACCTACAAAAGCAGCACCTCCCGCGTGGCCTGCAATTACGTATGCACCTCTCTGAGAGAGAGCCCGTGGGCTTCGCGGTTGGCTGCGCTTCCTTCCTGTCTGCCGCAACCACTGTGTGTATATTATGCATCCCGGGGAGTGCGCGCGCGCGCGCGAGCGCACTCTCGCGTCCGCCTCTCTTGTTTATTTTTTTCCTTTTTTTTATTTTTTTTTTTTTACCAGCCACCCTAACCGTCGCTCGATCCGCGTGCCACACTTTTGTGACGGTCGATCACTGGCCAGACGGAAACATCCTTCTTCGAAGAAACGACTCGTGCCGTGGGAACTCTCCGCTCCGAATCGAGTCGAATCGAAGGTGATAAACGAACGATCGCGCTCGAAACTCGGTCGGTTCTCACAGAGCCGAGAAGAAATTCCTCGGAGGACCAACGATGTCAGGGGGTCAAGCACCGCGGCGCGGCGCGGCCGACGGAGCAGTCGAGCGATCGAGAAAGAAAGAAAGAAAGAAAACCGGAGAGAGAGAGAGAGAGAGAGAGAGAGAGAGAAGTCGTGGGGTCCAGCAGCGACAGATAGAGATTTGATTCCGATTAGGGCACGGTGGTTTTTTAGCGCAGCGCGAGTTAACAGAGGGCCGAGTATGATCCATGCACGTCGGCGAGAATCAGGGATATCGCGTTCCAGGGCCTCAAGATCCAACCGGCTGTATCGAGTTTCGTCCCTCCTCGTGCACTTTTTGGGCCCTCTTTTCCTTCTGAATCCAGCCCAGTCTCGTCTCCCGCCCTCTTTTTCTTCTCCCCGTTGCTTCTTCGCTTTTTTCATGCCTCGCTAGAGCGACGGACAACCCGACAACCATCCCCGTGTTACGAAAACGGAGCAACCACGTTCATCGAAACGAAAAGTCATTTGCCATAGGTGTCGACGAGCGTTGACGACTAAACAGAGAGTGTGAGAGAGAGCGTTTCGGCACACGCGCTCGCGTGCTCGAAAGTGGATAATCGTAGTGGCTCGATTGTTGCGCGCAGCCGTCCATCTCGGCCTCGAGGTTAAGAAGCGGCGTGTTGCACGCGTAGTTTTCAATCGGAGCTCTCTCGCCTCTGATTCGAGGCCGTCGTTCCGACAACTTCCGCCGACTCCGATCGGCGGCTACCACCACCACCACCACCACCACCACCGTCGAGGCGACGGTGGTATTTTTCACTGAAATATTCCACCAGCGGGAATCTTCGAGGAGGCCGCTAATGTTTCGCAAAAGTTTCCGTACAATTTTTTATTGCCCCGCGGGGCAGCCAGGACACGACGACGTAATTAAATATCCGCGCGGTAATTAACGAGCTAGACCAAGACGCCATTAGTCGATCGTTGAACCGAGTCACGAGAGACACGCGAAAATAAATAAAGAAAGAAAGAAAGAAAGAAAGAGCAGCAGACACGCGTGCACCTATTCCACGAGTTGAAAGCTCGCGTGGTTTTTTACGATCGTTCGGGGGTTGGACAGACCGTCCGTGGTCGTCGTCGCGTGGAAAAAACTTGCCACCGTTCGCCATTCCCGAAGCTCGAACCGAATGATACGCTCGTACGTAGTTTATCACGGCCGATCGCCGTGAAATTCGTAACGAAAATACCGAGAGGCGACAAAGAAACAGATAAGATACAGCCGCGAGAGTGTTTACCCGAGTAAATGTGACCGATATCTTATCTCCCAATTTGTCGAGCACCCCGTGTTCACGATTTTCCTCGCCAAGGGAAAAAGCACGAACTTCAACCACGCCCTACCGTCCACGCGTTCGATAAATGATACATCGAGGAGGAAGAAAAAAAAAAAAAAAAAAAAAAATACAACTATCGAGAAGAAAAGCTGGTGTATGAGAAAAAGGTAAAGAAAACTACTTACTGTGAGCATAGTGCGCGGCCGTCGCGGGGTGATGCGCGGTTGGACCAGCGTGGGGGTAGTAATTCCTGTAATCGGTAGGATTTCCAACGACTCCGGCGACTCCTGCACCCCCCGAAGGCGGTTCCAAGGTGGACCTAGGCGGCTCGTACCACCTGGCCGCGCTCGACTCGCTGCTCATGTCCATCTTCTCGAGAATCCTCGTCCACTCGCGTTCCACAAGGGGTTCCTCGTCGATCCGGATCCTTCGGAAGGGGTAGCTCTCCTCAGCCGGGTACGAGCACCGGGATCAACGCGAGAGGGGAGTAACGATGGAGAGGGATTAGGAACGTTGCCAAAAACGCCTCTCTGCCGTAAGCGTGGTCCTGCCGAGGACGCGAGTCGAGATCATAGGTAATCCTGGCCGCTTCGCTCGCTATCCGAAGGAGAATCTGTCTGTAACGAGAAAACAAATGCGTTTCGTTCGATTAAAGGGACGGAGAACTTGCGGTGGAGAGGAATAAGAAGAGAGAGAGAGAGAGAGAGAGAGAGCCGGAAGAAAAAAACGTGTCGTACGCGGCGATTACGTAACATCGATATCATCGAGAGAGACGAGTAAGGGAACACCGGCGGGAACTCGAGACGAGGAGCCGGCGTCCGTCGAAAACCGCGGAATCCGGTTGCGAATAGTCGGTTTATCTCGTTACACGATTAGACGCGGATGAACGGAGACACGGGAACCGAACATCACTTTTTCCCTTTTCTTTTTCTTTTTTTTCTTTTTTCTCTCCTCACCAGCAACGTGTGCGGACGATCCGAGTCGTGTCGAGTCGAGTCGAGTCGAGTGTCCGGACGAGGCGCCTGCGCTCGTCTACCGACGAATTTCGTGCGAAAGGGACGAGGAACGCGGCTACGCGAGGCGAGGGAAAAGAGGCACTGCGTGATCCGAGAGGAGGCCGCGCGCGAACAGAGCCGATGGTAATCGGATCCCCATCGCGTTCTCCATCGATCGTTTCGCAATTTCGACGGTTCTTCCTTCCGGCCCCCGATGCTCGAACGATAAACGCGCGAACAAACGAAGAAATTCGCGGCCAAGACTCACCCGTCCGCGATCACGATAACCGATCAGCCCGAGAGATCTCGGTTAATTAGCTCCCGATCTGCGCGCTTCGGCCAGGCGACACCGATGCCCAGCCCACTCGACGATCGCGAGTGCCCCCCGAATCATTTATCAATCGGCTCCGTCGAGGCACCCGATCATCAAGGTCATCGTCGCGATGACGCAACCGAACCCCTCTCGACCGCCATTTCTTTCTTTCTATTTTTTTTTCCTTTCCTTCCTTCTCTCCACCCTATTTCCAACGTTCGTTTTTTCCTTCTCTCTGCCTTTTACAAAATACAATCCCCCCTCTCTCTCTCTCTCTCTCTCTCTCTCTCTCTTGTTAGCCCTCCGTTAGGAAAAGTTCCGAAAAAAATACACACGTATACCACCCGTAAGTTCGGAAATTATATGTCCAGGGCAAATAAAATACTCGAGAACAAGATCCGATAAGATAGACACAAAAAGCCTGCCGATAAGATTAACCGGGAATCGGCCGCGAGCGAACGATTAATTTTTCACACGTCCAACCTCTCTCTCTTTCCATACTACGCTTTCTATCGCAATTAGCCACGTAAATTGTAATTATTCGAAACGCGACTCGTAGCTACGATTGTTCCCCGTCAGGGTGGCAGAAAGAAAGGAAGGAAGGAAGGAAAGCCGACTCGCGAGTCGCTCGTTCGAGCCATTATCGCCGGGGCATTACGCAAACAAATAAACAGAACCGCGGACACATGAATATTTAACTCGTTCGATCCCCCTCCACGCGTGCAATTACGTTAAATTGCCGACTCGGCTCGGTCTAAGGTAACGACGCGTACGGAATATCCACGTGTCTCTCCAAATCGATCATCGATTGCTCGATCGCGCGTGCGTCTCTCGTCGAACTTCCAACCGGCGGATCCGAAAATAGCCTCGCGAAAAAAAAAAGGAAAAAATAGATGACGCGAATCGTAGAGATTACCAGCGGCGATATTTTCGAGCGATCACTCCGCCGATTCGTGAGGTGGGCCTGAACGAGTCGGTCATCGAGATAAGCTCGCTCCGAAACTCTGATAAACGAAAACTATCGGTCGTCTCCGGGTAGCCTCGCGACGATTAGAGGATCGAGAGGAAATATTCCACCGCGAGGAAAAGACCGTCTACGACGGATACGGTTGAATTTTTCTTCGACTCCGATCGATGCGAGCCCGTTATCGAGACACGAGGCACACTGTCAAAGGTTATTAGCGGCGCGTGGTTCAAAGTCTGACGGCGATTTCGCGCGAGAACGGTGTCCAAACGAGTCGCGACAGGTAGTACGAGACTTATCTCGGCGATAAGATTTCTCCCCGGAAAGTTCAGGGTGAAACCTCGCCTGGTTTTCACGGCGTGGACTTTTCCGCGTCCTCGCCGCCCGTTTCGCGGCGACGTTTCGCGATTTATCGCGACAGGTGAGACGGCGTTACATCATCGGAGCGGAAAAAAGAGAGAAAACAAGAGGGAAGGAAGGAAGGGGAAGCAGAAAAACAGAAAAAAAAGAAAAGAACGCGTCCATCGTAACGAGCCGACCGATCACGTATCGCGACGGCTAATCTTATCGAGATTCGTTAATCTCGCCCGGTCCGAAAACGGCGTCGCGATGCACGCGCGAACCGAAATCAGCGCCAATTCCGTTTCCCATCGAAGGGGTCAAAGTACGCGTCTCTCGACGAGTCCACGCGACGCGTTCGCAGAGAGATACCGCGTATCGCTCGATCTACGACGGTCGCCAGAGAAAACGAATCGAGAAGCGTGACGATCGATCGGGGATGGAAAGTCCGCGGAGAACAGATGGCTGGTACGCTCGAAGGGCGAGCGAGCGAGCGAGCGAGTGGCACGCGCGTCGATCGCGAGGGGGTTCGCACGCGATTTCTAGCCGACGGATCGAGCTCGATCGAGCCTCCGTCGAGAGTCGGCTATCTCCGGGAGTTTTCTTCGCCAGAGGATCCCGGAGGTTCAACGAACAACTGTTCTTTGATCTCGTGATTCGCGGTCTGAAACGATTCGCCGATCAACGGCACGGGAAAATCCGGTTTCGACGATTTCCAATGAAAAACTGCCGCGCGTCGACGGGCGAACGCGAGGTTACCAAGAATTTCCGCGCTCCAGAGATGCTTATTCGCGATCTGGCCGACCGACGATTCGATTATTCATAATAGAAACAATGGCCGATGTTATCTTTCGCGCAACGATCATCGATGCCATTAATATCCGTGGGTAATGATAGGCGCGCGCGTTTTCTACGTTCGACCGCGAGAGGATGCGAAGAGAGAGAGAGAGAGAGAAAGGAAAAGAGAGAAAAAAAAGTGCAATTAACGCACGCGTCCGCGAGTTTTCCGTCCGAGTGTTCATTCACGAACTGTCATGGTTCTCGATTAAATTCACTCTTCCGTAAAGCGAAAAAAGGAGAAGAAAAAAAGAAAAGGGACGCGAGGAACGGCGAGTTAATTAGAAATAAAAATCGACCTCGCGCGCGTAAAAATCGATCGATGCCCGGGCTCGAGAGAGAGGAGAGTCGAGCCGGCGGAGCGTTTCGCTCGGCGCGAAGAATGTTTATCGCGAAGAAACGAACGAGTTGCTTCGAATGCATCGTTGCGCTAATAAGCGGAGGCATTTCGCGGTTAATAAATGAAAACAGAAACCGGGCGGGCGTCTATTATACTTGCAAATTACCAATTATAGGCCGCGCAAACTGCCGGCCGATATTCCCTCCCTTTTGCGCCGGAGAGCCACCCCGCGGCTTTTTCCCTTCGAAAACCACCGACTGACCGCTCTCCACCGTCAGATTTCGCGAGATCTCTCTCTTTCTTTTTTCATTTTTTATTCACCGCTCGTCCAACGAATCGAACGCGACGTATCTTTCACCCGACCTTCGAATTCCTCGATCGTTTCGAGAAATAAGCTCACGATAATCGCGCGACTCTGCGATGCGCGCGTTCCTCCTGACAAGTTACGGAGTTAGTGCGACGATCGTTAAACCGAGACGCGGCTCTACCCCCCAAAAACGAGATTACCTACCGTCACCGGAATGAATCATTCCCGGTGACGTCATCGATAAATCCATCGGTATCGGTCAGGCGTTTCGTCGAAACGGACGCCAAAATACGAAGAACGATACGAGCGCTCGATTCTCGTCGACTCGGGACGCTTCGAATCGAGAAATCGTTCCGCGTCGACGGATTTCATCCCCAACAGGCAAACGACTCCGGACAGAACAAAGGAGAATCCTGGTGGCGGCTCGCGCGCGGAAACCCCTGACTCACGGACGCGTTCTCGCGTCGGGATCCTTCCGGTTTACCTAACCGATCTACCTGCGCCGACGGAATCCGATCGACTCTCTCTCTCTCGTTCTCCTCCGGTTTCGTGGAAATCGAGGCGTTACGCGATCGACCGTAACGAGTTATTATTCGCTGGTCCGTCTCGTGGAAAGTATTACCACCCCAGCGGTCCCTCTACCTGATCCGACGAACGGCAACGGACTCGGTCGTTTTCGGAGCAGCCACCGCCGCGAGCTTGGCGAAGGGAAGCCGAGGATAAACAGCGGAGCGTGAAAAGGCATCGACGACCGTCGGCGCCATCTTTCCACACCACTCGCGCGAACAAACAACAAACCGTTTCGCGACCGTCGAACAGACCTACGCCGAGTCAACGACCCGCCTCGATCGGAGCGCTCCAACTCGCAAAGTTAAACCCGCTCGACTCGCTCGATTCGCGGTTCGAAGGGAAAGAAGGACGATATGAATGGCAGGCTTACCTGAAAGTTTTCGACGTTATCAATCCCGTGCGGCGCGGTAGATCGCCGCGCGGCGGTCTTCGCTGTTTTGCTCGTGGGCGCGTTTCAAAATCTCGTTATCACTAAGTTAAGCACCAAGAAGACACTGCACTGTACACACACACGGCACATCGTGGCGTTCGGATGGGTTCCCCGTCCGTCGAGAGCTTGGGCAGAGCCCACACCCCTCTCTCCTCTCTCTCTCACCGCGGCGCGTCGGCCGGTGCGCGACGAGGAAACGAATCGTCCACGGAAAATCGTCGTCCCACGGGGACGCAACTGGGGCGTCGGATCTCGAGGAGCGAAACCTGCGACGGAGCCGCTTCTTCGATACGCGACGACACTCTCCTCTCTGCCTCGTTCCTCCTGCTTTCGCTTCTGCCGTCCGTTTTTCTCTCGCTCGGCTGCTCGATCCGCGGGCGGGTGGGGTGGTTCACTCGGAGGTGTACAGAGAGAGAGAGAGAGAGACAGACAGAGAGAAAGAGAGAGAAGATTTTTGGAAGCACGCGCGCGCGCGCACACAAACTCGAGTCGATGCGACTATCGTGGCACCCGGCGCGGAACTAAGGCGAACGAAAACACCGGCCTCGACGTTCCCCTCGCGTTCACCGCCGTTCGGTAGCGCTCGTCTCGGTTCGGAACCGTTCGGCTGCGGGAAGCCGCGCCCACCGTCACGGGACAGCCTACTGGCGGGCGTTTACTCGGATCCCCCACCGCCGAGTGGAACCAGAAACGCGTACCCAGCCGCCGTTCGTGTTTTGCTTCTCCTGTCAACACTCGCCTTCTCCTTTCTTCCGACCGCCGCGCGATCGGGCTCCCTCTCTTTTCCGAACGCCCGCGATTTTTCTCTTCCGCTCGAGCCGCCGTTTTTTTTCTTCTCTCCTCCTCGACGATCTCTCGCGACGTTTTTCGCATAGCGATCGAGGTTTCAGGACGTGGCTCGAGCTGTCGATCGATCGAACGATACGAGAGACGCGGGGTGGTGATAATAAACCGGGGGGAGGGGGAGATATTTGGCGTCGGATCGGGCGGGTGCGTTTCGCGGGCGTTTTCACGCGCCGCTCTCTCTATCGTCCGACCGATCGGCGATCTTGGCGCGGGGCACGCGCCAGTGGCGCCTCCCGTTTTCCTCGATCCGATCTAAATTTCGGTCGAGCGACCGCGAAAGGCATCTATCTCTCTTCGATTGCTCGCGCGTACGGGGCACACCTGCGCGGCGGAGAAGGCACGTGCTCGCGCGCACGGAATCGTAAGAGGGAACGATCAGATCGGCGCGCTGATCCGACGGAATTATTCAACACCTCCCTGGCTGCCGGCCGGGATCTAGATAATATTCGTCGTCCGCTCGATAAGCTCGATTTCACGGGCCGGGGGACGCCTTTGCGCCACTCGTCCGTCACGAGGAGGAGAACGCTCGAATCGTCGAAAAAACAGTTGGCGCTTCGCGGCAATCTTGGTCGAATTTGTCGCGCGAATATTTCCAGTCCCCGAATGGAAAGGGTTATTGACGCGTTCGAGGCAGATGGAACGATTTGGCAGCGTCGAGTCGTCGTGGTAACTCCGCCGATCGGCTGGCGAGAACCGCGTTAGATTCTCTCCTCGAGGAACATTGAATTCGCGGCGACGATCGTTCGTTTCCGGATGGGACGCGCGCGAAACCGGGAGTCGAGAGAAAAAAAAAAAAAAAACGAAAAAAAAAGCAGAGCTCGGAACCTGTTGGGAGCGGCGTTGAGGCGGCTCGCGTACAAGCGTGGCCGCGTTTCCGTCAGCCGATCTTGATGCCCGCGGCCTATCTAGATGAGATACGACGATTAAGATACACGAGCGGAGGGCCCACCCCACGAAATCCAAAGACCGAAAAGCGAGCGGAGATGCGGCGCGTTACGGGTTGGCCTAGGTCGTGGCATCCGATAGGGAGAGCGACTTTTGTGATCCGCTCTATCGCGATCGAACCTCGCGGGAGCCCGACGATAACGTCGTCGAACGGCGTTAACGAGCCAATCGTTCACTCGCGCGGTTGGTATTTACCGTTGATTATCTTTATCCGGAGAGGAGAGAGCCTGGCTGCCTAAACGGCGGATTCGAAGGAATCGGTGGTAGAAAGAAAAAAAGAAAAAAAAAAGAAAATAGGAGGAATCTCTTGGGTGGTAAAAAGGCGAAAGAGAACGCGCATGGGTCCTTCGAACGAAAAGGATCCCGTGGCGGGAAGGACGCGCGTGTCCTCGGTTTCGTAGCGGTGCGGTGGTGGTGGTGGTGGTGGTGGGGTTTACGAGCGGCGGTGTGCGTGTCTCTGCCTAGCTGGTGGGAGAAAGGGACGCGAACGGGTTGGCGGCGTTGCCGGGTCGCCGGGTGGCTGGAGTACCGACGGAGAGTACAACCGAACAATCTGTAGAAGCTTGTTCGGGACGAGAGAAGTCCGTAGATCAGCCAATCAGATAGGCATACCCCCCCTCTCGTCCATTGTCACAAAATGGCGGCCCTAAATCAGCCAGACTCCGCCTATCGCGGACCCCCACCCTACCTACCTTCCAGCGCCGCGTCATGAAAAACTCCGCCTATCGATTCATTTTTACCGCTCTTGTTTCCCCTCTCTTCGCCTTCTCTCTCTCTCTCTCTCCCTCTCTCTCTTCCGCTCTCTCACTTTTCGGTTCTATCTCCTCGAGAGAGTCCTTCCGAGATCTCCTCCCCCGACATACGGAGCGTGCATCTCGATTCTCTCCCGTTACGCGAGCCGGGAAATCGATGGAAAACATCCCACCGACGTTCGTCTCGGGATCAAAGGGTCGAATCGTTTCGAATGGAACGGATGGAAGCCACCGGGTCTCCAACCAAAATTACCCTTCGTTTACCGCCTCTGCCTTAATTGCCTCCGGTTTAATCCTAATCCTGTCTCTCCTAATTCTCCTCGCCGCTTTGCCCATTTTCGATTTTCTATACGCGGTAGCAGAAAGGGGAGGGAGAGAGAGAGAGAGAGAGAGGAGCTACTCGATTATTCGTCCCGCGTGCTTCCATTCGGGATAATAAATCGAGGTCGATATCTCGCCTCCCGGAAGACTCACGTACGACCTCGCGTGATCTACGACCGATGTCGTCCGACTTTGTCTTTTTTTCCGCCTCTCGAACGACGTCGAATAAAAGATCGACGGCGCGACAGACGCGGAAGAGAATCGCGATATTCGTAGGGTTCCGGCTACTCTGTTTATCGGTTAGTTACGCGACGAGGATAAGCCAATTCGCCGATAATTTTCTGTCTCTGTACGCGCGCGTGACCTTAGGTTCATCGGGTTGGCGCGTTATCGCGGATACTTGCACTTTCACCGAGCGCGTATTTTAACCAGGACACCCCGCACACACCTCGCGTTTATCCAGATTTACCGAAACCAGCCTTCGGAATAAGCGGCGCGCGAAATAATCCCAGTCTCCCGCCGGGGTCGGACCTCATTACCGTTAAATGTGTTCCGAAACTCATTTGCTCGGGCAACCAGGCCGGGAATAAAGTGCGATCGAATTATTTGTCGACCGCGAGAGTTCGTTTTCGCCTGGCCGTTCCAACGATTGAATCAGACCTCTAACGATTGCTCTATTCACTGCCCCCGTTGTTCTCTCACCCTCTAATCGCCGTCCCGCGCGATACGCTCGACGATTCTCGAATCCGCGCGGCGAGCTGTCCTGAAAAATCTTCGCCAACCCTGGAGAGGAACAATAAAATCATTAACGAAGCGTTCTCGGTTCCTTCCTGTTTTTCCTCGAAACCGATCCGCAATAAAAAGCCCCCCCTAAACGAGAACGTTGCTTATCCGTTCACGACGAGACCACCGCGGCCAGTTTCTCGGTGGTCGATCGACGAAAAGCGCCGCTTCCAAGAGTCGTAGAATTCGAAGCGTAATGAGGCTTCGCCTAATTGCCAGCCGATGACTCATTGACTATTCCCATTAAGCGTCATTAGCGAAATTACGAAACGTTTTGTAAGCGGTAGCCTGCTTAATGTCCGCTAATAACTCTCTTCCCCGACTTTCGGGACCCGGCTCCGCGAACTTGTTCAACGATTTCGAACGGTGGCAGCGGCTCGTTCGTAAACAAATTCCTCGATAAGTCTGGCCGCGAGATAGGCGGCCTGGAAAAGTTATTATCAGCGAGAATTTGACTTTCGCGAGAGAGCCAGCGAAGAAAAAGAAGTCTCGCTATCTGAAAGAATACCCCGGAGAATGTTCGCTCTTCCTCTCTCTCTTTCTCTGCTTCCTTTTTCTTCCGCTCGTCCATTTCCACCGTTCGATACCACTTTTTTCTCTCCCGTGTACTCTCAGCTATCCATACGCTTTTTCGAACGGACCCTCTCTCTCCATCGATCGGCTCGAATCGTTTCCAAAAACTTTTCGACTCTCGTGGCAACGGGTTTTTCTCGAGGAAACGATCGATTTGTCCCCGGCATTATCGCGAACCGCAAGAGCAAAGCGAAACGGGTATCGTTTACGGGGTAAGCCTACGGCTAGCGATCGCGGGGAGAGGGTTCGAGAAGAGCCAGGCGTTTCCACCCTCGGTAGGGAGAGAAAGGGCCGAAAAAAACAACGAGCGAAGCTTTCCTTCGAGCAGGCCGTCATCCCCTTGCCCTTCGGCTCGGTTAATTTACGACGTTTGCTTTTCGAACGCGAGGGCCACTCGACTTCTCCGCGTTGCGTAACCTGGACTCGTAACGCACAAACACCTTCCACGGGTCCTGACCGCGAGATCCGACGTTGCTCGTTAAGAAGGACATCGATATCCCGACCGGGCGACAACCTCTCTGGTCAGGTAACCGGGATGCGAAGAAAAAAAAAGGGGAGAGAAAAGAAAAGAGGGGAAAAAAAAAGGAGGAACCGGTGGAACCTTTTGTTTTTCGCGGGGGATTCGAGAGGAGTTTTTCCGCGCGGCGGGTTGATTTAGTGCGCCTCTTGGCTGGTGGACTCCTAGTCGCCTACGGTTGACCCTTTTGTTTCACGGGCCGAGAGCGTGTAGCTCGTAACAAATGGAACAAGCTTCTCGTTCGAACCTCGGCTAGTTTAATGAGAAAGAACGAGCCTCTTGTTCGCCAGGCTGCTTTACACGTTTCGGGACGCGAGTGGATTTCTTTGGTTCACCGTTTCGGTAACGCGTCCTGCAACGAAACGAGCCGCGTCGTTTCGCGCGATTAGAATTCGCGCCACCGTTCCGTGCGTCCCATCGATCGGACGCGCCGTCCGATTTGTCGAGCTGAAAACGATAGGCGGCTTCTGGCCCGGCGATGATCGCCACGATAATCGAGAAGATAAGGGGGGAGGAACGCGGAGCGAGGGCAGCGAAATATCATGTCGGCTTTCAGCCCGCAAAAAATCCAATTCCTGCAGAGTCACAGCTCTCCCGCCTCTGCGTACAGAGCGTTTCCAAAGTGGCCACCTCGACACCCGTCAGATTCGTTCGCGAAAACGAACTCTCGAGCTGTCGCTGGAAACTGCTCGACTTTCCACCGGTCGACGGAATCGCGAGGCTCCGCGTGGCCACGATTCGCGAGCGATCGATTCGCGAGGGTTCGAGGGGGATGAGAAAGTTTGGGAGGACGCTGTAGGGATTTTTCGACGGGGCGATGTACAGCGGACTCGAAACGAGTAGGACTGGAGTAGGTGGGCGCCGATGGTAATGTATAGACGCGTGTCGGGAACGTGTTGCATGGAAGACCGGATGGTAGGTACCCGGAAAACGAGTGGTCCATGGACGGGCACGGGATGAGAAAAAAAAAAAAAAAAAAGAGAGAAAAGAGAAGAAAAAAAGGACGACCCGGCTGGTCTCTGTGATTACGCTAATGCACCGACCGCGAGGATGCTTTCTACTCGCGATACTTCACCTGCCTCTTGAAATGTTCTCTCCGCTCGCGTTTCTTAAATAAAACCAGCTCCTTGTCGAAGCCTTCGACCGGAACCGAGTAGGTATAGACACGGTGTACCGGCGACTCGCCTAAACAAAGGTTCAAAGAAATTTCCCCGTCGCGACGGTTCCATCGGACCGATCTTCGACGATCGATCGTTCATCTGTTTGCGTATAAATGGTAACTGTACGTGCCTCTCTTTTGTCCAACGACGTTGACGACGACGACGACGACGACGACGACGACAATGGCCACGAGAATAGGAACACTTTGGAACGTGTGCCTGCACTCTTTCGTTCCGCGGGAGCAAGGATTTGCGTGACGTTCATCGAGCAGATAGCATCTCTCACCCTGTGCTTACCCTACTTTACTTTCCGAGCTCTTTGGTCGAAAGCGAATCTCTGGAAAATCTCGAATTCGATCGCGAGCCAGCCAAGAGAGAGCGTTGTTTCGCAAGAAGCTGGCTACGACGACGACGACGAGGACGAGGAGGACGACGAGGAGGACGTAAAAAGAGGAGCAGAAACGGGGAAACGCGCGGAGAGCGAGGAACGCGGAGAAACTCCTTAAAGCTGCTCTCGGTGGGATCTCGAAAAGGGCAAAACATAAAGCACGCGCACCGCCACGTACAATATGTTCACCGTTCCCCGGCGAGGAGCTTCCTCTTTCTCTCTCTCGCCCCCTCGGGCCCGCGTTCCGCCACCGAACGTTCTCTTGGAAGAAACACAAAGCCAGGCCGGAGTTATCTTGATGAACCCTAAGTACTACAAGACCTATTTGGAGGAGAGATAGGTCCGGTCGCGGTGGCGCGGGTAGGCGTACCACGAAGGAAAGGCGAAGGTGGACGGAGGAAGGTAAAAAGGAACGCGAGGGGGGAGGGAGGGGAGGAGGGCGCAGCAGCGTCCACCTTGGAAAAGAGATCTTTCACGGTTGTCGATGCCACGATGATAAGAGGACGGCGCATTCTCCATTGCTACTCTTTTTACTACCAACGATGCTTCTGCGCTTTCGCGTCCGATCGCTGACGAACCAACTCGGTGCGAGTACCTGGCCTCTGGTTCCGTTGTCGCGCACCTGGACGCCGAGTCCAGGTTCCTCGAGCTTCTGAAAACTTTTCCTATATATATAACTATAGCTGTAGCTAGAGAGAGAGAGAGAGAGAGAGGGAGTTAACCTAGTCTAGCTGCGAGTAATTAACGATCCAGATAAGTTAAGCCGACCCACGGACGAAGATGGGAGGTCTGGCAATTACGTTGCGGCGACGTCGGCAGACCGAGGTCGTCCAAGGGCGTGACAGCGTTCCGTTGTCATTTTCGTAGTCGCTCGCAAGGAACGGCAAGGGTTCCGAGGCGGCCACGCGCTGGCATAAATCATCCTGCAGAAATTTTCGACGGCCGATTTAACCGGAATCCGGGCTGAGTTTGGCTTCCGTCTCGTGCCGATACGTCCATCGTGCGGAGGAGAGGGTATCCGTTATAAGTTGAGGAAAAAGCTTTCGTTCGACGAGAGACAAGATCGAGAATTACACGTACGAAACGGCTAGAAAATGAATACGGATAAGCTGGGAGCGTCGAGCGGATGGACGGGGCCGAGGTTCGTATCCGAAGGAGATCGAACTGACCGGGCACTTATCTGCTGCTGGTCCCAACGAGATAACCGCTGCGTGGTTTTACACGGTGTCGGGGCGTGTCGAAGATACATCCAGGGTTCGGGGGGCTCTTTCCTCGTTTGTTCGAAATTGAAGTTTATCGATGCGCCTGTTGTCCGTTCGTTCTTATCTACCAGGCGTGGCCCAGCTCTCGTGCACAGCCTCGGCCCTTTTACCGCCGACACGAGCCGGAAACACGTGTAATCTCGCCAATTCGAAAGGGTTTTCCCGGACCTATCTCTCTCTCTCTCGCTCTCTCTCGATGGTATCTCGACGCTCGAACTCGGCTGACTCTCGCGGAGAGGGTGGTAACAGAGGCGATAAATGAATAAAAATGGCCGGTCGGCCTGATTCGGAGACATTGAATTTTTTTCGGGTCGGACGAATTTATCGGAGGAAAAAGTTTCGAGGCGAGGACGTTTCATATTTTCATGCAAATACCCCACGAAGAGGGGGCAGAGAGTCTCGAGAATGGTTTTAGGGTGAAAGGGGATGCCTGGGTAGATTGTAAACCAGGCGCCAGGCCTTGTAACCTCTAAATACTGTGTCTCCCTTTCCCTTTCCACCCGCGTCCCCTTTCCTAACCCCGGTTAGGAAACCTCCACGGCTTCGTCTTGCACCGCAACACTTCTTTTCACCCGCTTCCTCTGCCCCCGTGTCGTTTACGATGTCTTTATACATTCACGCTCGACGGCTTTTTGTGTCGGCGCACAATCGTCTACGTGACCGCGCATAACACGCGCTCCTCCTCCCGTCGTTCGATCGATTCGGTTTCCCGAAAAATAATTTTCAAGAATCCTCCATCGGTGAATTTTCGCCAGGGGGTGTGGGGAAGCCGATTAGTCGGCGGAACCGTGTCTCATCCAGCTTAGCTCGCAGGTACGCGTCTTCTCGGACGTCGCCCCGAAATGTCGCAATGTCTTACGTGTCCAGGACCCATTGTCCTTGTCTCCGGCACCCTGCCTGCGCTTCACCCTCCCCTCTCTCTACCTACGTTCCGAGAGAGTCCCGTAGGAACGAGACGAGCTACGCTCACTTCTGTATACCTTCGGCGCGAATACCACGGTTTTATGGTCGGTCGTAGCTGATTTATGGACGGTGCAAACCCCGTAAAATGTAAAAAGCGTCTCGTGCTCACGTGAGAGAGCCCCCCCCCCCCCCCCTGCCATCTCGTCCACCCTCGCGTCCGACGCTGGGAACGGCGATTTATTCGTCCATCTTTCTCGTTAACGAGCTTTTCCACCGCCTCTCGCGCACCAACCGAACTCGCTCCTCGTTATATTCGTTTCTCCTCTTTCCGATCCGACTCGACGCGAGAGAAACGTAATCCGCACTTCCGCGTGGAAAACAGTCGAGGTACGGCGAGGTACGAACTGTACCTCGGACGCGTCCGAGGAGCTATATTGTCATAATTGATCTGGCAGGGTATCGATTTCAGCGGTCGTAAATAACGATCCACCCTTCGATGCGGGGTGTCCTTGTGACTCGAGCTGTTTCGTATTCTTCCCGGGGATTAGGGTAGTGCGGGCGATACCTTGGAATTTTATGGCCGTCCTCGAACTTGTCTGCTCTCTCGTTCGCTCCGAAGGTAGCCCTCTCCGACTGTTTTTTTTTTTTCTCCTCTCCCTTTTTCGTTGTCCCTCCTCCTTTTTGTCACCGCGACTCATTGTCGACGAACAGAGGAGAGCGCAGGAGAAGTCGGCCGTTTAAAGGCGTTTTACGAGGCTGGTTAAAAATTATTAGCGCCGTTTCGAAACTCCTTCGCATGCGAATTCGCTCGCGACAGCGATCCCGGCTACCCTGTAATTACGAAACGAGAAAGAGAGAGAGATATAAAGATAAAGAGAAAGAGAATGAGACGCGGCGCGGCTCGTAAGGCGGTTTAATTACTCTAATTGCGGTCAATCGCGGGGCGATTAGCGTCTGACACGTGACGAACGCCGAATTCCTCTCTAATAACAGGTCCTGCCGAGAGGCCCTCCTTTCACCGGACCCCGTCCTCCTTTTCCATTTTATACTCGGCTCGCACGCCTTCCTCCCTTTCTTTCTTTCTTTCCTTCCTTCCTTCCGTCCTTCCTTCCCTCTGTTCCCGATGATTCGGTGATCTATGGTTATACGGTAGCCCGGCGCTAACAATCGGAACAGTCAAACACCGGAAGCCCGTTTCGTCTAATTTCTGTTATTACGCCTCGATATTTTCCACGTTCCCGACAGCTCGATCCATCCGGGCCTCGTTCCATCCAGCCTTCGTAATTGCCGGCTTCGGGCCTCGAAACACCCAGAGAGAGAGAGAGAGAGAGAGAGGGACTGGTATTTTTTCGGTGATGAATCGACGGGCAGAAAAGATTCGACGAGACGCACGTGGACGCCAGAGAAAACGGAAAAACAAAGAGCGAACACGTGTAAATCGAGGAAAAGCAAACGCACCGAGAAGCGGGTATATTCCCGCGAGTACGACGAAGGAGGAGGGTTCGAAGGTAAATCCTGGTCCTCCGTAGGGACGCGATTTCCACGGTCCTCGATCCTTCGTACAGCCGTCCTGTGTACGGAAAACGAGGCACGCCTACCTCGTTATCGAGCACGAGCGTCTCTGTTATCCCCTCGTGAGTTCTCTTCCGGGTTTTCGTGAATCAGGCAACCTTGCCCAACTACGCGGAGACAAAGCGAGTCGGAGGAGAAGAAGAAGAAGAAGAAGGAATCGCTTTGGTAGGACGTGGAGTGCGGCGCGTGGTCTCTCTCGGCTTTCATTGGCGGCACTCGAGGTATCGGGCAAGTACGAATGCACTTGTCCGAGCCGTACGGGCTGCATTAAACGCTTTAGCGCCCTCGACGCGGCAGCTATAGATGTCGATAGGGCAGATCGTGGCCCTCCTCGAGCCGGCACTCGACGGCCTCAGGGGTGAAAAAGGTAACTTGAGTTTTGCGACGGCGGTGTCGAGTAGAGAACCTTTTCATCAACGGAGCCGGTTGCGCACCGGCGCTACTCGCATCTTTTCTTCATTGTCGTGTCACGAAGGACGATGACGCCCGGAAGCGCGGCGTGTTCCACTCCACTTTTCTCCAGGCTGAAGAGAACGGCTCGTCGTCTCGGGCGGTGCTCGTCCCTCGCCGGCTACGGAAAACCAAATAGAAACGCGGTGAAAAATCTCTTCGCTCCGCGTCCGCCTTCCGCGTCTCGTTAATTAACGCCGCGGGGCTCGATTAACGCCAAGTCAAAACACCTGGCGCGAATTATCGGCCAATTACACGTGCCATTAGAGGAGAGCCCCGCGTTGACTTTAAGCGAAACAGAGATCGCTCCCGTCTCCGATAGAGTGCTCGTGAACCGTCGAGCGGAACAGACTGAGAGTGTGTGTGTGTGTGTGTGAGAGAGAGAGAGAGAGAAAGAGGGAGAGGAGGGGGTCGGTGTGCAATCGTCTAATTTACGCAAATTGCAAATCTGCCCGGCCGTTCTCCGTCGCTCTCACGGTGTGTGTTACGCGGGTAATGTCGACGATCCCCGGGTACGCGGGCGCAAACTAAGATCTAATAAAGCGACAAATCAGCCTAACGAGCGACACACGGACGCTGGAAATGCGGCTTAATGCGGCACGGCCCGTACGTTGGATTAACGCCGCCACTAATGGCTTTCCTATGCACGTTGCTACCGCCGTCGCATTCCTAGACGCGTATGATTTTCCTTATCTCCGTGCTCGAATTCGGGATGCTTCTCCGCCCCCATCCGCCACCCTCTCCGAATCCTGGTTCCGTTCGCGACACAACCCTCCGCGTCGAAGAATGCTGCCGCGGAGCTGGTGGATCGAAAATAGATTAGTATAAAAGTGAACGCCGCCGCGGGGCGAACAGAAACGCGGCGCGTTTCGAAACGGTAGCCTCGGTCTCGGTACGGTCGTTAGCGAATTAATTGAACCGAGTATTTATGCGCGCATTATGCGACGCGTCGAGGGATAAGACTTTCGGTCAGGCCTGCGGCTAATTGAAACGCCACTGCGCGACCGATAAGCCCGATTGCGACGGAGAGTTATGAGACAATATTATGAGGCGTCGTACGTCAAGCTGAAATTAATTTCGGGCATCGCTTCGCAGCGTTCCGCCGGCCAGATACCGCTCTGCCCGTCTCTATACGTCATCGCGATGTAACCGCGACCCCGCGTTTCCACGCGTCGCCGACTCGTCTTCCTCCCTCGCTCCGTTCCGTGGCGAACTGGCAAAAATTCCCGTCGCCTCGAGCAGATGGCCGCGAGGAACCGCGACGACACCCCAGAGGGACGTCGATAAAATAATTTCTACGTCAACACCGGCGATCACGACAGATGCGTCGCACGTTAGTTTGATCCGGCCAATTGACCTCCGCGGGTGGTCCCGTCGCGGGGCCGAAATCTACCCTTAACGGCTGGCCTGGGGCTGGTAAACAGTCGCGGCTCGGTCCTCCAGTGTCCCGTCCGACCACAGAGCGGACCGTCGTACGATTTCCGCTTCGAGTCGAACAAGCGAACGCTTCGTACGCGCGCGCAAGCGTCTCGTAATCGGCTACGAGCTTTTTACCCGACGGGACGGATTTATTATCGCGGGGATCAGTTAAGAATCTTGTCGCTCGACACTTCCTGCGATACGCTCGACGAGCGAAACACACTGGTCCCCGATGCGTGAAGACGCGCAGCCAATTACTTGCGCGGTATCGCCGGAGAACGATCTATACGATGCTCTTTAGCGAAATTTTAAGAAGCTACCGCGTGACAGCGAAAGCTCCGGCGGGACAGCCAAAACGAAGAAGAGGGAACGGACGAAGGGTCCGGCGGGGAAGAGGAGAGGAAGAAAAAGATAGGAGAGAGAGAGAGAGAGGGAGAGAGGGAGATAACTAGGGTGGACGCGCGCGAAACAAAATTCGAACGGAGAAGCGGAGAAGGCATAAATCAGACGAGGGAGGGGGGCAGGCAAAGGTACCGCGGAATACAAAACAGCAGAAGAAGGATCTGAGACCGGCCGACTATTTTCCAATAATTTACCCCGTCGGGTGGTGTGCTCTGGGTGGCGGTTTTCCGGGAGGGGTAGGTGCCGGTGGTACTGGTGCTCGAGCGCACAGGACTGACACTATCGCGGCCATAAATACTGGGGAGCAGCCTCTGACGTCACCCGGCGAGGGCCCGATATTATACTTTATCTCGAAACTAATTCCCCGCGACCAGATTTATTGCAAGAAAGGGGTGAAAAAAATACACCTTCGCCGACCTCCCTCTCACTTATCTGGCTGATGGAAAAGTAACGAGCGGCCTCTCTCTCTCTCTCTCTCTCTCTCTCTCCCTCTTTCTTGAGCGTCGTTCCGCGGTGTCTCCGCCCTCTGGAAAATCCAAGAATTTTTCCACGTAGCCGCGCGGAGTTTATTGCCAGAGAAACAGGGTGTCCGTCGCGGAAACCCCGGAATTAACCCGGAGAAAATACCCGGTAGAGAAAGAACGGGATGAGAAATTTCCCGGACAAAGGCTCGCGGGTCCTCGTCATCGTCGTCTCGCGGAGTTATCTGCTCCGAGTAAGAGTAACGAGGCATATTTCGCCGGCGCGGCGAGATAAACGCGCGGTTACAAGAAATTCGAATACGTCGACGGCAGGCGATTTCATTTACGCGAACGAATAAATAAGCTGCCCGTTCGCGCGTCGAACGGGTTTCGTCGAAGATATCGTTTGGCTTCCGGAACGCTTTATGGGAATTTCTCTCGCGGGTTTTTACTGTTTTTAATTCTTCCGTCGTTCACGGAAATATACGAGTGCGAGAGGTGGAGGAGGAGGAGGAGGAGGAGGAGGAAGAGGAGGAAGAGGAGGAGGAGGAGCAGTCCTGGAGAGGATCCCGGGCCAGGACGGCAGCCATATAGAGGCAACGATATATGTATATCAGAGATATCGGCGTTATCTGCGGGCCAGATATATCGAACTCGTATACTTCGGCAGGAGGACGCGGCCAGAAAGACATTTTTACGAGGAGCCTGCGGGATATGCGTGCAAATACTGGCAATATATCCTATTGCCCGACCGACCGACAGTCATTCTCCTGTGTGAAATATTTTAACCGCAGATAACGATTCCATTATTTTATTCCGCGCGCCCCGTACTTCTCGCTCCGTCCTTCGTTTTCAATTAAATAATCTCGTGGCTGCGTCTTGACGTCGCGCGCGGCAAATCGAACCGAGGAGGAGGAGGAGAAAACCTCGAGAAGCGTAAACCGTACCCTAATCTCCGCGTTCGCGAATGCCTCTCTCTCTGTACGAGAGAAAAAAAGTCGGCGCGGTGCAAAGGACGCGCGCGCGTACGAGACGCGCCAGAGAGGCGAGTCTCGCGTTTTTTACATTTTTACTCGCCGCTCTCCTTTCCTTTTCCCCCCTGGCAGCCACCATCGCAACCGAGCAACGGTGAACGAACGCGCACACGATCAACCCCCCCGACACACCGGCTCGACCCACCCCCTCGGCTGGCCGCGTATTTCACATTCAAAGCGTCCCCCAACGAGACCGCCGGACTCACCCCTTCGCGGCCTCCTGGACAGGCTTCCAGCCGTATCTCTGCGCTTCAAGGAATATAAAAACCCGCCCTCTCTGGCTCCGCGCGCTACCAGACACACCGGTGCATCCGTGGATTGCACCTGCACGCGTCGCTGCACCGGCTTTAATTTAGAAAATAATTAAACCGCAAAATTAAACCAACCCCTTTTACTTGTACGCCTTCCCGCGAGCCTCTCTCCGTTCCCTTTCCCTTTCCCCTCCCCTACACCCCCGCGCGCTCGATTCTCCGACTTTTCATTTCTATCCACCACTAAATTTCCCTCTAATTCCCCGTTCGTCGTTTCACCTCCCTCCGAGCATCGGTCCCGGGCACCGGTGTTCGTTCGTTCGTTCGTTCGTTTCTCTCTTTTTCGTCGGCTCGCGTAACAACACCACGGAAGGGGTACACGGCCGATAGTCGGGTCTATCTCTGGCCGTCTCCCGCCCGCACGGCGAACCGGAGGGAAACGTGCATCCCGTATGTGGGGACAGAAACGTGACTCGAGCCTCGGGTAGGGGTAATTGGAAGTACAAAGAGAATAGACACGGATAACCGATGTCTCCATTAAGCGTTCGCCGATTGCGGGCTGCACGCTCGACTACGCTCCCTCTTTCGCGCGGACCTCGCTGAATTCGATCACCCTTCTCCCCGTCCCACCACCGCCCCGCGCTTTGCTCGATCGAATCGTCCATTTTCACCGACGCTCGTGAAGAATTTACGCGAATTTGCCTGGCTCCTCGGACAAAAGCGTTCGGAAAGGAAGTAGGGCGGAGAGAAAGAGGATCCGGCTTAGAGGAGAAGAGCTGCTCTACATAGCGGCAGCGTTATCCTGTCGCGAGGATCGCAGGATCTACGCGGGAACCTTTTTGGGGCGAAAGAGCCACGGACACCTTCCCTCGGTGGGTCTCCTTTCAACGAAATCTCTTTCGCCTACTCGAATGTCGCGCGAGATGAAAGCCCCCAGTTTCCCGTCTCCGCGCTCTCTGCGCGTGGAAAACGGTACACGCGTTCGACAGGTTTCGAGGCGCTATCGTCGCGACGCATCTCCATCGGAGGGGTAGGAAGAACGGCGAAGAAGGCATCGATGTTTACAGAGGTTAACACGAGCGGGCATTGTCGGAGCAGGTTGGCAACAATGCGCTCGCATTACGCGCCGCTCGTTCCAACGGCGCAATAACTCTTTTCGCTGCGACGGATTAAGGCCGATCCCTCGCAGCGGGGGTAGACATCCCCGCGTGGCCTGTCGGCCTGGATCGTTCAGTTTTAACCGGGGGAAAAGTGGAGCCGCCCACGCTTCCATTCCCGACAATGGCTGAGACAATGGGTCGGTCGTCGGAAAGCTCCTGGCGCAGGATTTCGCGATCCTGTCACGGGATAACGCGGCACTCCGTCGGATTCCAGCTTTCCCCACGGCCCCCGTGTTTTCCTCGTTCTTACGCTCCGTCCGAGGGTTGCGCGTCCCGTTAAGCGTAAACCAGCGCGCGTGTCGCCTCGATTAAACCCGAGTCTATCCCGTCGATAAGCGAAAGGGAACCAGTCGCGACGCTCAGGTGTCCCCGAATCGGCCAGTATATGCACCTGCACCACCAAAGATATCACGGCTCGGTGATCGGCATCTGCGGGCACGCGATATCCGATATTACGATGTTGTACGATGCCCGTCGGATCATTTGAATATCATCGACTCCCTCTCTAGGCTCTCGCGAGTTTTTTTTTTTTTTTCTTTACCAACCAAGCGGTGGAACCGAGTTGCGCTCGTTAACCAATCGATCTCTTCTCGTTTCGATTCCGCTTCAGATTAGAACTGGCTGGATCTCGAATGATTCTCACAGGGCAACGGATAATTTTTACGCGACGAGCTTCTCTCCCTCTCTCTCTCTCTCTCTCTCTCTCTCTCTGTGTTTCTGTACGCAGCAGCAGAAGGGAACGGTGGTACCCGGCTAGATACCCGCGAAAAGAAAACCTCCGCGGAGTCTCGAGTTGCATCCTGTTATCGCTGCGCGCTTCCACCCCTCCCGTCGATCACGAAATTGCCCAAAGCATTGCAATAAGCTATAAAGATACCGTGCTAGATACCGAACCGTGCACGCGAGCCCTTCCTTATAAAGATATGTGTATCCTGCTTCGAGAATAATTATATAGAGGTGGCCGGTGCACCGTCCGTGAACCAGCAGATTTGTACCGTAGATGCACCCCTCGATGCAACGTTTTCTTCCTCCTTTTTTTATCCCCCTTCCCACCTTCCTTCCACTCTTCCATCCTTCCTCTCTTTCTCTCTCTCTCCGTTCGCACAGTGCGGCTCTCCTCTTCGTCTACGCGTCGCAACGCGTTCCAACCGAAACCCTTCTTCGTTTACCCGCACCGATTCAGCTCTTCGAGACGGTTCCACCCGAAATTTGCTACCCACAGATATACGTAAATCGCGCCAAGAGACCAACGAGAGCTTCCGCTGTGAGAGAGGAAGAGAGAGAGAGAGAGGATGGTCCCGCGCAAAGGACGAACAGGTCTCGAAACGGGGAGGAAATCAAAGGGACACGGCGGGTTAAAGGCCGAGGAGGAGAGGGTAGAGAGATGATTCGTTGAATGCTATCTATATTATCCGGGCGGAGGAAGAGGGTTTAGCCGGTCGGTCGCGGTGTTTGGCGTAGATCGAGATTATCTGCGC
This sequence comes from Xylocopa sonorina, assembly GCF_050948175.1. Classification (NCBI taxonomy): domain Eukaryota; kingdom Metazoa; phylum Arthropoda; class Insecta; order Hymenoptera; family Apidae; genus Xylocopa; species Xylocopa sonorina. The sequence goes on along the minus strand of NC_135201.1, from coordinate 12,584,493 downwards.
CGGGGTATCCGAGCTGCCGTTGCCGCCGAAAAGCAAAGGGTGGCGAGAGGGTTGAAAGGAGAGACAGAGGGCGAGATTATCGCGAGATACGTTTGCGAGCACGCACGTTTGCTCTCCAAATCTAATGTGACGTCTGCGTCACGTAGCTCTTCTCTTCTCCTTGGCCAAAACCAACCCCTATACACGCGGTAATGCCCGGTGAATACCGTTCAAATGCCGTTCGTTGCCCGACACGCTCCCGTCGGTATGGGGGTCCCTCGGATTTTAAACAATCGAGCACGCTCTCGAAACGCTCTCGAAGACGACGACTCGCACAAATTGCCAAGTAATTTCGAATCGGACGCTGGGAAACCGAGCACAATGCGAAAAGGCTCTTAAAAGCCCTGCGAGATTCTCCAAGAGGAATCGGTGTCCGTTTACGTTAATCTCTCCATTGTTTTCATCCGTGGAAACGATCGGTAACTGGCAGATTTTCGGAGAGGTTACGCACAGCCAACGAGGATGATTAGTCCCTTTAATCGTGGTCAAATCCGGGCCCGTTACCTGAAAGTGGAGCGGATTTTCGACGCCCCGCCAACATTTTCCACTTGTCACCCTGGCTACCTACCTCTATAGCCTCTTCTCCCGTTCAAAAGCCCGAGCAAATTACGCTAACGACCCGGTTGGTAATAATCGTTCAACGGGGACGAGCTTCCCCGATGATTTCCCACTTTTCCCCGCCTCGCCCCTGGCTCGAATTGATTTCGTAATAATCGCGATCGTCTCTGTCGCGGCGGATCCCAAGTTTCCTTATCCGGTGCCGTGAGTTATATCGCTCGGTAGCCGTGGACGGGCGGTGATAACCTGAAATTAAAGCGGCTACCGATAGTCCGTGAAATTTACGAGCATCGCGGTCAAGACACGTTGTTTGCCCGTCGATTCCACGATGGCGATGGACGAGCAAAATTTCTTCGACTCGTCGCAAAATCGAACGAGAGGATACGAGGTAAAAAAAAAAAAGAAAAAAAAAGAGAAAAAGGGGAATCGAGGGATTTATTCGATTTTCTAAACGAGCACGAGAACGGTGCGTAATCGCGCGGGATGCATTTTAAAGTGGCGGCGATGGAGTCGCCGCCGATGGGGAGAATTTCACGGTCCGTGTGTCGCGGACGATAACGCGGAGAAGTGAATCGGAAATGGCCGTCAACGCGGCGCGGATAAATTGTCCGTGGTGATTTTTGTTAAATCACGGAGAATCCCCCGCGAGTCCCGTTCGAGAGAAAGGAGGACCGCGCGAGGGACGCTGCGGCTCGCAGAATTCCAGGAACGCGAGCCGGGAGAAAAAGGAAGATGGGGGCCCAGGCTCCGCGAATCGGCCCCGGGAATCTCGATTCTGGCAATTAATTACGACGTAGCGAGACGCGGCACTTCATCGACGTCCTGTCAGCGATTCTTTCCGGCTCGGTCGACGCCAATTGCGCGTTAAGCGGAGAGGGCCGTCTTTTTCCTCCCTCTACCCCCCCACGAGCAGGAGGACTTCTTAGGATCGTCTCGTTATGCACGCGTCGACGGACCGGCGTGCATTCAGCTTCGTTTGCGCATGTTCTCGGAACACGCCCTCCCGTTTCATCGTTTTCTTTCCAGCTCCGTCTGGTACACGGAACGTCCTGGCCTGGTGTCGTGGGTGGTTTCGCGCGAGAAACGCGGTCGGACCTCGCGCGGTGGTCGTTCGTTGGTTAACGGATAACGGGGACCGTTTCCGATCGGAAGGAGGCGGTCGCAAAAAGCCCGCGACGTCCGTCTCCTCGTTTTTCGCAGCGAATCGCACGGAATTTCTGTACGAGGGGCCCGTGGCGAAGTTCGCGGGCCCCAAACGCCGTCGATTCCGGTGGTCACCGCGTTGCTACCGCGTTTTCATCGAATTTTCATGGACGCGTAAATTCGTAGGAGGCGGAACGAGCTCCGTAAGGAACGCTCGATAAATCAACGGTGGATCGGAGACTGTAAAAAAATTTCACAACAAGTTCACCCGCGGTACCGCGTCTACCCGACTGTAAATCAGATAAATCCGTTTCCGTGTTATCTGGCGGGCTTTTCAAAAATACATTTTTTACACTTCGTATATTTACAATCGGCAGATGATCTCGAATTAACGCGACCCATAAATCAGTATTAGCTCGGGTGGCCGCGAAACAAAAAAAAAAACAGAAAAAAAGAGAGAGAGAGAGAAGTGAGGGGAAAAAAAGCCGCGATCGAGATTAATTCCGCGCGCCCGTTCGACGACAGTTGAGTTTTTATAAGCCGCTGCATAATGCCGATAACTTATCGGATTGGTATCGGCTCGCGATACCCACCCCCGCTGTTTCAGCGATCGCGCCACGGCCCAGAAGAAATAAAAGCTGTGTATCATTTCGCTCTTTTCGATGCCTCGATCGGTGCTGCTTTTTTTTTCCCACGGCGACGAGAGACGAATCGTTCTCCAACAAAATTGAATCGACCCTTGCGAGGCGACCTTTCCGATTTACCCGTTCGTCGACGAGACGTTCGAGTCTCGGCGTCCTAAAAAAATTTTCCATCCCAAATAAAGATGTCCCGGGTCGTACGTGGGCAGGAGAGCAATCTCGTCATCTAAATTCGCGTTGAATGATATTCGAGCTCGGAAGCTTCTCTCCCGTGGCCCTAGCACGTGAATATGGACGCGTGGTTCGGTGTACACGGGCGCAAACCGCGCGTTTACGCGTCCGAGAAGAGAGAGAGAGAAAGAGAGTGAGAGAGAGAGAGAGAGAGAAATGGGGACTGGGGGGAGGACAAGAACCCGAGGAGGGATGTAGATGAGATCGTATCGGAGCCGCGTAATCGTCGGATCTCCGAGAGCAGGACAATACCGGGTGTTCTCCAGTGTTCGGGAACACTCAAAACATCGCGCGACAATGGCGCGGAATGAGCGACAGCTGCCCGACGCGGCTCTCCTTCCCCCGTTCTCGTCGACGATCGGCGAAAACGCTCGAATAATAAACTGGAAGAGCGACCGAGCAACTTGTCCGCGCTCCTCTCCGAGATTCTCTGGGCTCGCGCGCGAGTCCAAGAGTCACAGTCCCGAAGCAAATAACCAAGAAAACGCGTCGTCCACGGTATCGAGCGGTAAAAAGCGGAGTGAAAGCGGTCGCACCCCGCCGGGTCCTCTCTCACCCCCTCCTCGTCGCGTCGTGTCGGCCATAAAAACCGAAAATCCGCAGATCGGAGATCGTCGATAACCGAAAATACAGCTGCGGTTTGCGGTCACACGATGCACGCTAGATGCCTGATCGCGATTGCACCCGTGGAGGGAAACGAATCCAACGGAGAGGGAGAGAGAGAGAGAGAGAGAGATAGAGAGGTGGGGATATATTTTGACTAGAACCACCGTAATTTGCCGAGCATTGTCGGTCGAGCATTGTCCGAGGGCTGCGACGACGAAAACGCTCCGTGCACGTCTTCGTATTGCGAAAAGGATCGACGGGAGGTGAGGTGCTTTATTGGTCGACGCGCCCATCGGCCATCCCCTCGAGAATTTGTTTGCGGCTGTCGGTGTACCAACGTCGAGGATCGCACAGCCTCGACGATCGCGAGACGCTCGAAGGTGGAAAATTCTCGCGTCGATCCGAGTAGTATCGTGTGGCTGAACCAAGCGGGGAGTTTGGAAAGTGTAGTGGGCAGGAAAACGACAGGATGTAACCAATATATTAGGTCCGCGTCCAGAGGGACTGGTAGCGCGATCGTTAACTGTAGGAGGCCTCGCAACGTCCTGGGGGGGTTCCACGGGCCAGGAACGTCAATCTCGACACCTGGCCCGGCTGATTTTCCTACGAACGCAAGTCACTCTGGTAATTTATTTTACGGCCTCATCCACGAGAGTGCGCGCGTTTAATACGTTCTATACATACGTACCCTGACCATTTTCTGGCACGACCGTCGGCCAGCCGAGCGCGTAGGTCCTCGCGCGAACCAACAGAGTCGATGGGAAAGGAGGATCTCGAAGGAGGACGAGGAAGAAAAGGTGGAAAGGGTGTGGCCTGGGCACGGTAGCCAAATCAGAGGAACGAAATTCGTGCGGTTGTCGATGGATCCGATCCGGGTCTTCCTACGTTAAATATGGGTGTTCCCCGGGGGATAACAGGATGTCCTCTGATTGCTCTCTTGTCCACGAACACTGGCCAGCGCCGGGAATTTCTTTCTCGGCATATTAGCATTTTTAATATCCCAAACGGTAGCCGGCCGCGGGATGGATTTAAATATGATCACGGCCAGCCACCTGGTCGCGTCGAAGACGCGTTCATCCTTGAAGGGGGATCAACCGATTCCGAGAATATCGACGACGCCCGGAGCTTCTTCCCGGAACTTTTCGCCGAGGAAGCTTCGTCGAGTCGTGTTCGTTCGCAGACGAATCCGTTAAATCGAGAATCGACGATGGACGCCTTTGGGGCGGACGGAGAACTTTAGCTCTCGACTCCGACGAGACGCGCGTATTAATCAGAATTAATTATAATTGGCCGGGTGACGAGACACAACCGGTTACATCCACGAGGAAAAAGGGAGGTCAGCAACGGAAGACGGAATAATTTCTCAGGCACACGGCGGCCGTCTAATTAGGAGAAAAGGAAGAGGGGACGACCGTGAAACGAGGATAGGCGACGGTCTTTTCACCTCGCGCAGGAGAGGAACTAGGCTCGCGCGTGTTTGCGCAAACACATCGAAGCGTGTCTCTCCGCGGTTTCTCTGTGTCGAACAGGAAGAGAGGGCTTTGATCGTCGCGACGGCGAATCCTCCGCTAACGAGACGGAGCGCCGGCGGTGCTCGAGGAAGGGAGGGAGGGGGAAAAAAAACGAGGAAAACTCGCTGGGAACGAATGGAAGGATATTCAACGCGAAACAGAAACGGTGAAATATCCGATCTAAAAAGGATGGAAAAAAGCTAAAAGTCTGCTGGTAGTTGGAAATATGTACGGTCCGGGGGGAGGGAATGAAACCAAAAAAAAAGAAAGAGAGAAAAATGAGTGGCGAAACAGAGAACGAAGAAAGAGAAGACGAGCGAGAGGAAGGAAGAGGTTGGATTAAGGCAGAGAGAAAAGCTGGTTTCCTATGACGGGGCATGAGCACAGCCCGTCGTCCTCGTCCTCGTCGTCTATGCAGATACGTCGAGCTGATACGTTTCAGCTCCCGGTCTAGCCCCCACAGATAGAAGCGATATTATTCAGCTAGCCTCCTCACTAATTCCATTCATTCGCTCGAAATGGAGAGAGGGAGGAAGAGCGAAAGAGAGAGAGAGAGAAGGTTCCAGCAGCCGGACCCTCTCCGTATCGAGGAAAGGCGTGCTCTGGCACCCCTCGAATTTATGTCAACGCACCCCCTCCACCCTGGCCCCGTTATTTCTAGTGGACTCTGCTCTTTGTTCGCGATCCCTTCTTCCGCTTTAATTAAATCGTCTTCTTCGGATTTGTGTTCGAAAGATCTCGCGTTCGATGTTCACCCACAGAGGAGAAACGCAATGGAAACGACGGAGACCCCGGTCGATTTCGCGGGGAACATATGCCGAGTCAGGCCATCCCCAAAGTCGCGGAACAAGTTGCGGCGTGGTTTCCGATCAGGTTAAGCCGAAAGCAGATGCGCAACGCGAATTACACGAGCAATGGCAGGCGACAGGATCGCCACAGGGGGTAGCCGCGTTACGTTCTGGCCACGTAACCCTCGTTAAGGGGTTTCTTAATGGGGACAGAGGCCACCCCCGTATTGCGCCTCGATAGTTTACCGAGGACTATTAACCGACCACCGAGCAACCTGCTACAGGCCGTCTAATCCTGCCAGTTTAATCTCGATAGTCTTGGATGAACGATAATGGTTCAGGCTCCTTCGACTATCGATTCAGAGAGAGAGAGAGAGAGAGAGAGAGAGAGAGAGAGAGAGAGAGAGATGAGGGTAAGAGAGAAAAAGAGACCGCGCGCGGTGAGGAGATGTACCAAGAAGGTGGTGGCTGCGCGAGTACAGGAAACGAGAAGTATGACGTAATTGGTCGATCAGCAAGTTGAAACAACGTGGTGCTCTAATAACAGGGGAGGATAGGGTGAATGTGCCGCGTCATCATCATTCCCGGTGGTGCTCGCAGGCCCGTTCTCGTTCGAAAGCCAGAGCAAAAAGGTCACACGGTTAATGTATTCAGATTCCGTGGATGGGCGTTTATCGAATAAAGTGCTGGGCGTCCACATTCGCCGGCCCTTCGGAATTCCGTCCGCTTACTCAATCGCCCCCTTTTTTACTTTCCCTCTGAGCGGTCTCCCGAGCGCGTAGAAAATACGCCTGGAAACGGTGTTACCCGATCTAATTAATTTGAAAAGGTAAAAAAAGGTGAAAAAAGAAAAGAAGAAGAAAAGAAAAAACGGAAAGCGTATCAACAACACCGGTAAAACTATCGGAGCCGATCTAAAGTATCTATTTAACACTTTCGCTCGACGGGAGGAAGGGTAATCGAAATTGGGAATCTCTTCTCCCAGAACGGCGAACCTAATTGGCCGACTTATCGAGCAGCGAGCGCCTAAGGTCCAACTAAATCTAAAACATATTCCCCGGTTAAACGAAGCGGAAGGTATATGTTTAGTCGATTTACTCTCACCCCGGGGGTTGCGGAGAGCACGCGTGCGATCCCTCGCGCAGGGGTGTCATCCTCCCTCCCGGTTCGCTCCCCGACGATCGGTTCTCCCCTCGCGCCAACGGTTATTTATACGCGACACCAGCGTTCGTTCGCCGAATTTTCAGAATCGCCACCCCCGCTCGCCGCGGGTGGAACGCAAACACCGGCCATCCGCGATGTCTCGTGGCGCGGCCAACTTTTTTTTTTCTTCTTCTTCTTTTTCCGAAAGAGAAAAGCTGCTCGATATCCGGGAATTTTCCCCCGGCAGATCGTAGATTCGGCGAAACTTGAACTCTCCATCGATTCTCGGTTACGCGCGCTCTCGGGAGAAAAGGCTCGCGAAAGAAGCGTAGATACAAGCCCGGGGTCGACGTTCCCCTTTCCCCTCTTTTCCCGTGCTCCCTCGTAAGAATACTGCTTCGCAGAGATAAGAGTTATCTGTCGGCGTCCGATACGATAGAGCCCCCGGGTATTGGCGGTGGCGTGTGCGTGGCACACATGCACACGGGCACCGTGGCCACTTTTACCCTCCTTTTCAGGGACGTGTACACGCCGGAGCGCTTTCTCTTCTTCGAGGGTGTTACGAGCCATTGTTGGCCATGATGCATCGCCTCGTAAATATTGTATCGGGACGGCAAGTAGCATCGCGTATTTCGACGATATGACCCGCGGCTGGTGCGCCGCGCGAATCCCCCGACCGCGCGAGGCAACCGATCGGGGGAAAACATCCGGCTGATTTTCTAAAATAATATTTCGGACGCTAATGCTCTCGCCGGTCGGTGCTCTCTCCTCTCGCCAAACCCCGACAGTAAGCCCTGCTGCCCCGGAACGGTTTTGTCCCTCGCGCTGAGTAGCCAGCGTAATCTTCGTCGATGGTATCGCGGAGCCAGCCACGGACTATAATTATATCGGATCCCGGAGCCACCGCGTATATTATTATTAATATACTTACTCGGAGCGGCCGCGCGCTCGTATGTGTAACACGTTCCAGTACTCGAGTTTCCCGGTGTGTATGCGTTCATACGTGCCCGTAGCACAATGGACGCCCGAGGACGGGGGTGGAGCCCCGACGACCGAGGGAAAGAGAGCCCTTATTTGCATACGGATCCACCCTGTAGAATGTGGATCGCTCGTTTCGTCCTCCTCTACAGGGTGTTCCGCAACGGTTTCGGTTAGAAAACGATGCCCCCGAGGAGGCGAACGAATTCCTTCGGACGATGCCTTCTTCCTTTTTGCCCGGCCGGCAGAAGACGGAAGACGAAATCGAACGTATCCGTGAGCCCGGCTGTCTCTCCGCCGTCGGCGTCGACGGTGGCTCCTCGCGGCCGGAGTGACACGTTCGTTTTCCCTGGGAAAATGCCAGACGATCGCCTTCCCATGGGAATTTTCCTCCCGTGATCCTTCGATCCTCCTCGACTATAATTTTATTTCAATCTCTTGCCCGTGAGCAGAAGACAGACTGGCTTTAAAGAGGAGGAAAGGACGAAAGGAAAAAAGAAAAAGAAACCACCTTCTACCCTTGGTTCCGAGAAATTTCAGCCTTCCTTCGCTTCGAGCCGCGTTTTGACGTTTCCCCGACATATTTTGACGCATCATTCTTCCCCGAGGATTTCCAGACACCGCCGCCATCCTTTTTGCCTTTTCTCCGTGTCGCGGTGAAACACGACAGGCATTCCCGACCACTGTCAACCCAACCGAAGAATCGAGCCTCGCCAAACGACCGTCCTCGGGAACTGATTAAAAAAGAGAAAAGGTACACTCCTACCAGCGAAACATCCCCGAATCGGCGTAACCGTGGAACAGGAACGAGTCCGTCCTCCGGTTCGAACAAGTCATCGTAGCTCGAGGTCGGCTCCGGGAGGATATTTCAAGCACGCGCTATCGATTTTGTATCGGATGAAACTCGGACCAGCCACTTAGTCACGAGATTAGCCGGTCCCGAAATTCCACGTGTCACCGTGCGCCGGTGTTCCCGGGTTTCCTCCTCCGCTATACACCGGAGAGAGAGACGCATCATCGGGGGAGACGTCCGAATGGATGGAATGACAGAAACACAGACGAGCGAACAACAGCCTGGAGGAGAAAGAGGAGGAGGGTTGGGAAAGAAAAAGGAGGAAAACGAGAAAGAGAGAAAGGCCGAGCGGGAGCACAATGTTCGTCAGCCGGACAATGAAGTCAGTCTCTCGGACGATGGACCGAGGACTCTCCTCGGCCGAGTATCGATACTAATCGATGTACACGCACACCGACCAGTTCGCGGTCATACGTTACACATTCTGATGGCTACAGTCTCGGCTAAAAGTTTCCTCTCTGCTCGCGGTTTTTACCTCGTCTCCGATATCGAGCCCCGTCGATACCATCGAGGCGCGATCCTTAACTGGAAACGGACCGGGGAGCGTCGTCGTCGGATCGAGGTGGAGAAAAAAAATGGTCAATCCTCGTCTTCGTACGGTTTCGGAGCGCCAGTGGCCGAGGCCCGTATTTTTCTCGCACGCTGTACGTGAATGCGGACTCGTGGAGAACGCGAGATTCGATTAGTCCCCGTATTGCGGGCCTACAGGTGTGCGCGTCCGAATCGGGCACGCACACACCACGCGACACCGGGTAGAAAAGCTCTCGGAGGAAGAAGAGAGCCGAGAGCGTGTCATTGTTAGCCAGCCGAGGGCTTAAGTGATTCCTGACACGTTGTCCGTGAAAATGCTTCCCGAGTAGAATGAGAGTGGCTCTCTCGCGCAGGGCGGAATGCCAGTCCGAGGGCCCAGATCGATCGCTATTATCGAGCACCGCTTTTTGTTTCGACCTCGAGCGAGCCTCCAATCCCTGTAGCCTGGCTCGGCGATAACCAAAGACGACGACGACGACGACGATCGTTCGTTCGATTCGTCTTTCTCTCTCGCTGTCGTTACGTATTCGGACGACGATTCCTTTTCGATCTCTATATCGGTTACGAAAGTGGGAAAGCTCAGGGAACGGCGATCGTCCGGCGCGAAGCAAATAAATTTCCCCGACAAAGACGCATCAAGAGGCCCATTCTTCTTCTTCCTCTTCTTCTTCTCCTCTTCTACACGAGGCTCGCCCCGAAACCTCCAAGACAATTTCACGGCCCGTTCCACGGGCGGCCGTCTTTAATTTTTCATCCCCCTTGGAAGCCGGACAATCTGTGCAGGATCCTTGGCGAAGGATGCCACGGTTGCTTCGGGGATAGTCAAAACAGCTCCACCCTCTGGTGGTCATGGTCGTGGATACCGCGCACCCCCCTCGTGAAACGCGTGTCTCGAGGGTTCGCCGGGGTACCTTCACGGCCGTCGAGCCAGAGGGACCAGGAGGGGTGAAAAGTCCTGAACGGAGACCGTGACACCATCGGGTTACGCCTGTTTTGTACACAGATTCGGCACGGCCAATATAATGCCTATTTATCCGTCTCGGGCTCGGCTCTCTCGTTCGACGCCCACCGATCCAATTATCCAAGGTACCACATTATGATACACTCCCTGCGATTCGCGACACTCGCTGCGTCGACGGACCAGCCGAGGATCCATTGTTCGATGGCACTTGCACGAGCATCGCGGACTATTTCAATTTACCGGGATGCCGATCGACGATGATAGATGCGAGACGGGGTTGCTAACGGGAGGATCGAGCACAGCCGTGCGAACTTGCCGGTCGGCGTTCGCCATTAGCTACGAAATGGCCCATGGAAACGTGCCTCCGCGATTCCTACGATTCGCCACGCGACTTTGTTCCGTGTCTCGTCTCGTCCCGTTCTAATTGAATTCGAACGGAGAACCGTTCGACCGGAAGCGAACGGGACGCAGATGAAGGATTCAGATAAATTTCGGATGGGAAAGAAGCGGCGGAGAGTGTGTCGGCGGCGCGCATCGATCAGCCGCAGATTGCACGGTATCGTAACTGCATTAGGTAAATTACACGTTGCACCGTACCGCCTCGCCGATGAAGAGACTCATTATCGTTTAGTAATGATTCGACGACGTGTTATATAATTTACGAAACACGCGATCCCAATTACCCGGACGCGCGCAATCCTCGTTTGCATACGGAATCGCGCGCGGATACCAAGATTTCCACCCAACGAAAACAGGATCACCGGTCGTTGAACGGGGGGGAGGGTGTGGGGGGGGGGGGGGGCGCGTCCGTAACGTTCCCAGAGTACGCCTTCAACGGGCGAAGAAAATTAAGATAAAACGGTGTGTTACGCGTGCGATAACGGAGGGCCGATAAACACACGTTACACCCCCGCCGGCTGGCAACCATATTTCTTAAACATTTCCAATTCCAACTTTCCGCCCGCGAAACGGTTGCATGTCTCAACTTCTTCGGGGCCCCGTCCCTGTCTCTTAACTGCAACGATGAACAGCCGCGTGTTGCGCTCCAACTTGCCCGGTGAACTTTGTGTTTTCGCGGAACCGAGATCGCGGCGCGCGTCGAAACTTGTTAAATTTCCGCGCGTACGCCTCTTATCAGATGCGGGGTTCTTAATTGGAAAAACCAGTCCTACCGGCGCCTGTCTGTTTTCACGAAACGCGCGGAGCGTCGAAAGGAAAAAGAAAGGAAAACTTTGACCTTAAATTTCCGATTCGAAACACTCGACCGACGCGGAGAAACGGCGGATCTATCGAGAGAGGGTAGAAGAGGGTGTGCGGGGTTAAAAAGCTGGCATCAGCGTGGATTCCCGAGAGCCGGTGGATTTCGAGGAAGCCGTGAAATCAATCAAATGGTAGCGCTCGGGGTGACCGTTCGGTCGCGAAAAAGAGGGATCGAAAAAGCACGAGGGAAGATCGGTAAGGTGCGCAGAGAGGAGCCACGGGGGTGTTTGGTTCGTCCACGCGGAGCTCTCCGCGGGTTCCCATGGGCAGGTTGGCCCACCCATGGGTTCTTGAGGACGCGAGCCAGAACCGGCCATTCAGAGGAACGGACACGAAGAGCCGAGGGAAGAAACGGATAGAGTCCTTCGTTCCCGTGACAGCGGGGGCCCGGCGACCTGGCAGATATAAACGTGTAATTCTTTCGCGTTTCGCACTCATTGTTCCCCTAAACTATGGATTGCGCCATTGTCGCGAGGAACGCACCGCTCGACGGGGGTAGCGAACCACGGCATTATTCGCCGGGGACCGGTGAATGCGCAGACTCACGGCGGACACTTTACTCGTTACCTCGTGAAAACGATGCACTTGACTCCTCGGCTAACCGGGAGACGCACCCGTAAAAGATCCTCCGTTCAACCGCGGGACGAAGAGGTGAGGTCTTTATCCCCCGAAAATTCTCAGCAGTTTACGACGACGTGGAGCGAGGAACGTTCGTAAGAACGTTCGAGACGCGGTAGCAGGGAACCAAGTTGATCCAATAACAGTTTCACACGATCCGACAAGGGTAGCCGAAAGTCAAAGCTGACCAATTAATGACCCGGACTCGGTTAATCCAGCCATTTGGTTCGCGAACGACTTCTCCGTCCCCTTTCCAGGCATAATTCGATCCACGCCGCCCCCGTTGGATTTGCTGGGACGAACGACGAAACCGAGGGTGTTACGACTCCGACCCCTCGAGACCGTTTTAACCCACGGACGAGAAACATCCTCGTTCCCCGTACTAAAGGCATCAGCCACTTATCTGGCACGCGCATCGGATTGCGTTCCTTATCGCAGTGCAGCACTACTTTCGCTACGATCCACCCCGGGCTCGACCCTCTACGCCCCCTCGGCCGGTGCCCCGGAGAACCAGAGGACAACGGGTAAACGGAAACGGCGCGGAACGCCGAATGAAATCGTCTTACGGGCCAGAATCTGTATCGCGTGTCGCGTTACTCGAACGGAATTTCGCTGGTCTCTCCGCCGTCTCGTGGAACGATATTTCATCCAATCCGAGAGTCACGCTTCGCGGATGATGCACACGCGAGTAGTCACGGGGCCGGAAGAATCACGCGAGGGCCCTCGATAGAAACCTCTCGAGCGATCTCGAAACGGGTCTGAAACACCCCGAGCCGCGGGGCCAGCGTGATCCGTGGCGGATCTTTTCGAGGGGAAAAAAAAAGAAAAATAAATAAAAGTACGGTTACATCGTCGTACGTTATATCGCGGACATTGTGTTTGCACGGGCCCCACCATGTGTCAACGTCTTATTCTTATTCTCGGGGAGAGCGGGGGGATCTATAGAGGAGCCTGGGAAAAGGTTTGAGGGAGTGCATTATACTCCGACTCCATTATGTTTGCCAGAGTACTTTAAAATGTTGATAAATTGCGTCTGGAAGGTTTTTAAGAAAAAGAGAAAAAGAAATGGATACGAGTGACTGGGAGAGGACGGAAAGAAAAAAAAGAAAGAGAGGGAGAAAAACATTTACGACACCGCGACGCGTCTACTTTTATACGACGAGTTCCTTGATCCAGCAACCGGGGAAGTATCGACGGAGTTCGGTCGAGAGTCGCGCGTGAAATTACGCAGAAACAGGACGCGGTCGAAGGGAATCGAATCCTGGCGAGCGACTCTCTCTCTCGAGAGAGAGTAAGGACCGGTCATGCAATACCTGGAAGAGCAGCGAGAGAGGATGATCAATGAAATAGACCGTAGGCGTGTGTATACGGTTCTGGTTAGCGGTTGATGCGACTCGAACACGAAAACCGGGAGGCAGCTTGGTATAATTGATAGACCGAGGCCGTGGCATAATGCCGGACGATTTGTCCGGGTACCCGAACACAATCAGACTTATTGCCGGCGAACGGATGCATCGCATTCGTAATCTTTTATGTCTCGCGTGGCGGCCCGGTATTCAGGGGGCGAGCTGGCGTTCGCGCGCGCGCGCGCGCCGCACCCACACGCGGGTCCCGGGGCCCTCTTTGGAAAAGTGTCTTGTTACCAGGCGATATTAATCCGGGGCCATTAAAAACTGGACGAGTGAAAAATAGTCGCGCAAAAGGAGCATCGAGCCGGCTACCTGTGTTCGAACGCGCACCTCCTCGAAACGACGTTCGATCCTCGGAGAAGGACGGGGCGAAGGAACCGGGGGGAGGGGGGACGGTTGAACGGGAAATCGAGCGAGTTACGTAGGTCGCGCGAGTGAAACGATGGGAAATGGTTACACGCGAACAAGCTGTACGTCTCGCGTTCGCCGGGGCCAGAATCACGGGACGCCTCGGTGAATGGGCCGGTAGGGGTCTAAGTTAGTTCTAACTAGGAGCAGACACCTAACGCTAGCCGCGCATAATGTCCCCATTCGTCATGAGCGCGCCTCTTTCTTCCACTGCGGGTTGGGTTATGCCAGCGCATAATACGGAGTCGAACCGGGCAGGAACCGATCGTCCTACGGGTCCTCTCTCGAGCTTCTCCCGGGCCACGTTGGGGGTGGTCCCCGGGTATCCGAACGACGCCACGCTGAGAGAGACGAGAACTACCTAATTGAAACGTTCTCTTTCATTTGTTATTCGGAGACCACGAGATGTCATCTCGGTTCCACGGAATTGGTTCGAGACGAGCCAGCGACACGGGGGCCGACGCCTCCTCTATTTTCCGAACGATTTTCGTCCGACGAGACGGACAAATCGAACGAGACGATTTAACTCGAAGGCACGAGGATTCCGGCAGGCACAGGTATCCGCCGCGCGGCAAAGTAAACGATGCTGGACAACACAATGCGCACGCGGCAGGGAGATTCGATCTACGCCGAGATACGCATCGATATCGCGGATTTCGTTGGTGGTGGGTATCGGGGACCGCGGAGGAGGGGTCAAGAGGCACGCGGTAGCTCGCAGTTACCGGATAAGATCTGTTCATCCCCTAGCAGGAGGGTAAAACATCGCGGTTTCAACGTCACTCCCATCAACCCCCGGGTTTTCTAGCTTACCCGGCTGGACGAAAACGCTTTTATACGCCGATCGTTTCGCCTTACCGCCGCGATACTTGCTCGGAAGGAAATTTTAATACTCCGCGTGGGGTATCGTGGAATCGGCGGTGAGTGCACTAACCGTTTCCGTCGACTGCCGGAATCTGGGTGGAGCCAGCCAGCCAGCGTCCCCGACATTTTCTTTCTCCCTCCGGACGACTCTCTTCCACGGGCGAATCTGAAAGGAGATGAGTTTTCCTTCGGTTAATTAAGACGCCCCTCTTGATACTGACAGTTGTATTTAGTCCGCGTTTAACTATGTTGCAAGTACATCCGTTAGATATTTCAAGATTAACGAGCGGCCGGCCCTCCGCTCCATTTTATTACTCCTTTCCCTGGCGTGACGGGCACCATAAAAATTCTAATTTCTTTATCTACCTTTAGACTTACATACATCGCGGAAGACAAACGCACGACACCCGCCTCGATCGTACCGACCGTGCGCGCGACGAATCGACGAATTTCCAAGCCACACCCAACAAAAAATCCCATTAACTCATTCGAGTTCTCCGGCTCTCTGGCTCTTTGGGAAGAGAGAGGGAGAGAGAGAGAGAGAGAGAGAGAGGACGCGGTAAACGATGGAACGGTATCGCGACAAAGGTTACACAGGCTCATCTCTCCTTTTATTATTCTCCCTGCAGACCACCGTAAAAATTCTAATTTCGCGAACCCTTTTTCGCGTGCGTCGCAGCCCGGCCGTATATCTATCCCGGTCCCTTATCGGACTTTATGGTCTTATATACGTTATACTTTATATTTTATAGCGTATACACCTTTCCGCTTGCCCCGTTCGCCTCGACCAACCCCTGTCTCGGGCATCACCCTCCCCCTTTCGTCCGCCACCAGCCCTCCGGTTGTTCGGTGGTTGCATGCACCGGCCGTTTCTCGAGGCGCAGATATTATGCCGTTGGCGTAACCACTCTGCCTCCTCCCTCCCTCACCCTCTCTCCTCTCTCTCTCTCTCTCTCACTCTCTTCCTCTCTGTACTCTGTACTCTCGAACGTACGCGTTCCCCGTTTCGCGATCTTTCCAACGGCTTACGGCCGCTGCCCGTTTTCGTTCCTCACCGCCGGCCGCGCGGCAAAAGAGAAACATTTTTCCGGGGCATTACTTTTATCGCGCGCCCACGTGTACGTGAGCTCCGGCTCGCGATACTATCCGTTAATTAATTGCATCGCGAAAAAAGACCAGAAGAAAAAGCTACCGACCGCTGGGGTGGAAAATCGTGGGGAAGGGCTGCGCGGGTTAGCACGGCTGAGTACTCGAGGGCCGCGAGCCTAAATAATTCCCCACCGGTTTGGAGAACCCGTGAGCTCCGATTTTCGAGAACGCGTGCAAGCGTCGAGCTGCTTCGCGAGATGTTTACAGCCGATCAGATTTCTCGAGCGCGTTTTCTCGACCGGCCAGTCGATAAAAACCGATGCACCAGCTCCGGGGCTAAAAATGTTTCGCCGGGCAAACACACGCGCGCGCGGAGATCGCGATCGATAGGTATCGCGTCGAGATCGTGGAGATTGCGCGACGCGGGACCCGAGTTTGCGCTTCCATTCGATTCGCAAAGATGCTCGGCCCGGGAATCTAATCGCGCACGCGAAACGACTAATTACTCGTCTGACGCGCGGTAATCCTGCCAGAGGGACTGACGGATAGCATTGAGAAGTCCCGCGATTATCACTCGTCATTGGCCGGCGTGGCTTCCATGGTAGTCGATGTCATCTCGATATCGGGTTATCGTATCAGATATACACGTCCATATCCCGCAAGGTATTACGATTCACTTCGGTACAATAGATATTGTTGCCGACTGACGTGTGACTGACAGACGCGGCTTTTGCGAATGCCTCTCAGAACCGTGCTCTCTCTCTCTCTCTGTTATCTCCGTTCGCGAAGGATATAGATTTCGCATCGATCGGATAGGATCGGATCGGATCGGATCGGATCGGTTGATTTTAAACGAGCCGAATTAAACGGAAGAGCATTTATTATGATCGTCCGATGATCGTTCGAATAGAGGCGAGTTCAGGGACGTGGTAATTTCGCTAGGATCGGAAATTCGAAGCTGGCGAAAACGCGAGAAGAAAGATCGAGGAAAGAGGGAAGGATGTGTTGACGAAACCGGCCTGGCTGGTAACGAGTTCCTTCCCTTTTTCTTGTTCGATCTTTTTTTTCGTCCATTTTCAGCCGGCCCTGTCGATTCTCGGTCTCATTAGCTATTCAGCGGATTCATTGCCACCTGAACTAGTCGGCACGAAACCGTGGTACACGGTCGTTGAAGCCCGTTATTAGGCTCGTCGGTAACGCTAGGAAGTTAGTAACGATCGGTTACTTATTTATGCGAGTCTTTCGGCGCGGATGCTGCGCGAAACGTAGAGGGGCCGGTATATTTCCAGGGAGTATAGTATACCGGTGTATTACACGGCCGAGTACATACGCGAGGAGGATGCTCGCATAGCATTATGTGTATCCGGCTGGCATCGTAGCTGCTCGGCAGGGATGCGGCATAGGTGCAATCTTCGCACGCATCGACATGTGTATTTAAATTAGTCGCTCCTACGGTTGGTAGCTCTCCGAGTCCCGGGCCTCGGAGAGAGGAGCATCGAGAATCGGGCTACACGTATCAGAGGTATTCACGCATACGCAGACGCGGATCCACGCGAGCGAGCGTTCGATGTGTAAGCTGCCTGGCCAGGTTGTATTCAAATTAACTCCCCGAGAAGCTGTTAATTAGCGGTCCTATTGCTACAGGCCCTTTCATTAGCGGGCCTCGCGCGCTTCGTTATCCGCGTAACTCTTAAATATCGCGAGGCGGCGGCGGCGGCAGCGGCAGCAGCAGCAGCTCACGTGCCCAACAACCACGGGGACCGTTCTGGCTCGTTCGGATTCCGTGAACACCCGACACGCCTCGAACCGAACACCAACGAGACGGGGCCTCGAGATGAATAAATCTGGCCCGAGAGAGTCGAAATACTTTCCGAACGGGCCGCGTCGGTACGAGCAACGATTCGCGGAGATAAACCGAACGGGAAGAACGGTTCGGTAGCAGAAACAGATGTCCCGATCGCAATAAAGACGTCGACCGCAACAAGTGCCAATCCCCGAGCGTCGGTGAATTTCGATCCTATCCGGGGCGGGGACCCGGTTCCCGCGTCCCAAACCTCCTTTTCTATCGAGTCGATCGGCGTCGATCCATCGCCGGAATATCGGACCGTCATGCATCGACGTGCGCGAAACGCGCGTATGCAAATACGAGCGTTCCCCGGTGTCGCGCAGCTTGCTCGCTTACCAGATACCCAGCCACGATTACTTCTCTCCCCTTCGCGAACGACTCGCCGCGACACTTCTCCGGCCCGGGTGAGTTAAGAGAGCCCTCTCCCCGGCCCGATATCGAACTCCGAATTAAACGGATGTGCGCCCGAGAAAACAGCTGCCGCCGCGCGTTTCGATCGGATAAGCCGGTTAATTTCGCCGCCGCGAGACACCTTTCCAACGGACGCCTCGCGTACGTGAATTAACGCGATCGACCAAAACTTCCTCCCGCCAATCTAAATATGGACAACCAATTTATCCGTCGCCCGATCGAACCTGACCCGCCGGTCGACTTTCGAAACGAGAGGGAAATCCTTCCAGAACGCCATATCGAACCGTCGAGTCACGCCTATCATCTTCGCGGCGACGGCCAACGACGAATCAAAGTTAAATCCTCCAAGTAACAACCCCGTCAACAGAGGGTAGATGCTGTCTGTAGCCACGGAGATGCGATCAATATTACGCTTCTCTCTCCCTCTCTCTCTCCATCCTCCTCCGATCCTCTTTCTCTCTCCGTTCCACCCCCGTAATCTCCCCCTTCCCCTACCCCTAGACTCTCCACTACCCTTCCCCAGCCTCGTTTCCTCTCGCGCCGCAGTTTATACGCGTTCCTCCCTGCTGTCTCTCTCTCTCTCTCTCTCTTCCTCCCGGTAGCGATAGCCTCGAAACGCGTGAAATCCTTTCCGAACGCGAACGTTATCCGCTCTTTACACCTGCGCCAGGAATTGTCTCCCACGAAATTCTACCCTCCGACGAGACTGCGATTCCCTTCCGCGTCTACGGGCCACGCTGAACGAATTCGCGAGTACGCGAGAGCGAGTTTTCGAATTTCTCGAGAAAATTCGAAACGCGAAGGGCCTGAGACCCATCGCTACGGTTAAATCTCCCCCGCGCACCTCGCGGCGTCTTCCTCGCATCCTGTTCTACCCTCTCGTTCACCCTCTTTCCGCCTTCCACATCCCCTGGCCGCATCCCCTCTCGCCATCTCGACCCACCACCTGTGACGTCACTATCGTGGGACGCCATCTTGCCATCAGACAACCAAGGCCCTCCGTTATCGTTCCTCTGTATAGCCGCACCCTGGCTGCCTTTTCCAACCCTCTCTCGACTAGGAATCCGACGGGGATCCCGGTAAGGATATCCTTGTCCTTCTTCCTATCATCCTCCGCCGACGGTTCTCCGCGTTAACTCGCACCAGCACGCAAATTAACGAGATTACTCGAGGGAGGTTTCCACCCGCTTCCTCGCCTCCGCCTCCTCCGCAGGCTGACCTCTTCTCGTTCTCGGAGTCACCGGCTCCCTCGTCGACGTAAACGCGAAAGAAGCTCGTCGAGATCGTCGCGGTCCTCTCGAGCGCGGATTTAAGATGGACGAGTCGTTGCTCGCGCGGCGTTGAATATTTTCGAATCGTTGCAACAACGGCAAACGGTCGGAATGAAAGTCTACTCGGGCGGTTTTCTCGCCTGTGTTTCTACTTGTAAATTCGTTCGGGTTGGAGGAGCGAGCCGGGCAAAAGTCAATGTTCCGTGGAACAAAATGTTCTACGAAGAAGTATTGCGAAACGCGCGAGAAAGTGAAACGAAGATTCCGCCGGTTCGAGCCAAGGCAGGAAGCGAATTAATTAACCGGCAAAGACTATTCCATCGTTCTCCGTTCGTATCACCGTGAGTTTCCTCGTGTGTCAGCGTCGACGCCGATAGCAATAATTTTCGTTAATTTCAACGGAACGCCTGCGAACCGTGGCAACGATTCGCTTAAGCGGAAACTTTTGCCGCGATAATTAAGCGAGCCAACCGAACCGAGAAACTCGCGCATAGCATTAAACGAAGGCGAAAATAGTAGCTAACCGCGTAAAACAGGAACGCGACTTGGCTGCGATTTTTACGGTACGAGTCAGGACAGGGACGGAGGAAGGTTTCGTTTCACGGAGGAATCCGCGCAAAAGTGCAAAAGTGGTGGAAACCCCTCTGCGCGGGGGTCTCGACCTCCCGTAACACACGAGTAACGTGAGCATACTGTCAGCCCTTGCCGGGACACAATGGCCAGATGGAAACGCGCGCGTCGGCTGTCTCCTCTCGTGAAGGTGCAGAGCAACGGCAGCCAACCAACCCCTAAACCTACCGCAGCCTCGCCGGTGCTCGGTGTGACAGGGGCGCGTGCCCTCACAAAGAACACTTCAGGGATGACTCGAGTGCCGTCGTGGTGGTAGTTAAGCTTTATTGTTTCAACTTATAGAGGCCACCGTTCGTTGCGGAAGATCGCGAGCCGGAGGACGAAGGGTGGCCAGACCACACCGCGTCGGCCGCGACAATGCTTTCAATTTTAGCTCGCAAACTCCCCGACCGACCATCCAATAATATAACTATGGACGACTCCATTGTTCCGCGCGCGCCTCCCCGTGGAAACGGCTCTTGAAACTGCTCCGGGATTCGGTTCGTAATTATCTTGGATGCTCGAACCTCCGACTACATCCACCTACACCACCGTCAACGACCATCCGTGTGTACGTTTCTTGGACGCCGCGCGACGCCTGTCCAAGAGTTTTCTTGCTACGAACGAACGTATGCGAGTCGTTTCGCGAGGTACAAAGAAACGGACGCGGCGCGAAACGCGAAAATAGAAAAGAACGAAAATGGCAAGAGAACGAAGGAGAGAGAGGGGAACGTTCCACGGTCAGTTACTGCCGTAATCTGCGACATGCTCGACGAGTTGTGAATCGAATTTCGCAAGGGTCGACGAGCCAAAGCGCTGCGAAAGAGGAAGTTTCGCGGCCAATAGCTGCCGGCACGGCACCGCGCGGAGTGCGTGCACGCCTCTAAACAATCGGCCGGATAGGTTTCGCAACTGATTCGAAACATATGCGGCGCACTCGAGGCGAAGTGCACGCACGGCATCTGTAGTAGGAGCGCGTGCCCTACAATACGCACTCACTGCTCTCGAGCACTCTTTTACTGCTATCGTTACCGTCGAGCTTGCGATATTATTTTCGATACCCCTCCAAGACCACACAACGCACCACGCACCGAACCCGATCCCAACGTGTGCCCACCTACGTAACCCACCGTACGCTCGTATCGCAGATACACCGACTATCTCGACGCGACGATTTCGATTCGCATTTCCTTTCCCGTTTTTTCCACGCGTTTTCGTTTTTTTTTTTTCCTGTTTTCCGTTTTTCGTTTTTTCGTTTGTTTGTTTCGGAAGGGAAACGGCGCCAACCACGAAGACGGATGGAAGATTATTCGTCTTTGGGGGCGTTATAAATTTCACGGATAATCAGGCGGCGCGATCTTAGCGGCGCATGTAGGGCGGAGGGTATGCAAAATGCGAGCACCGGAGAGATATCGGCCTAAGCATAAATTCCTCAAGCGTTGTGACACACGCCGCGGCATAATCTCACTAACGGTGTTGTCGAGCCCGCGACGCGACGGCTCGAATCTGCGCGAACCGCGCAATATCGTCTCAGATTTATGGCCAGCAAAGATAGGCCGTAGCGATATTCGACACACGATGAATCGGCCGCTGGATCTAGATCCGCGCCTCTAATTGCCGAAATTCATTAACCGACGAGCCGACGTCACCGACACGACGGTAACGGGGCAAGGTTTCAACGATTCGTCGATTCGGCAGCGGCAGCGGACGGGACCCGATAGGGGCATTAATTGGTCACGATTTCGCGATGGTTTTCAAACGAAGGTGTGTTCCTCGTGTCCACGAAGGTGTTTGTTGCACGGGATCGGTCGTGGCCAGACGCCGCGCCGGGGACCGCGGGTGGAGCGCGCTCCTTCGAGTGTGAAAAAGACCATCCCGTGTCACGCAACGGTGTTCGCCGTTCTCATTGGCTCTCCTTTCCGAGAAGATCGTGAACGCCCCCGCGCACGCACGCGGGACGAGTTCTCGTGACCGGTGACAATATTCCCCGGCCACCATTTTCGTCCCGCTGCATTTTTTTCTTTTTCTTTTTCTTCTTTTTTTCCCTTTCTCTCTCTCTCTCTCTCTCTCTTTCTCTCTATCGCGTGGCTTTTACATCGGCCATTTTAACCGGCCCCCGGCTGATCACCGGCGAAGATCCGTCCCGAGGAATTACACGCGAGCTCGCGTTTACCTCGCCGACAGACACTCGCCGGTCCCCTTAATTGAGAAAAATCCTAGCCACGGAAGGCATTTGGAATCCAGCGATGCGTACGATTAATCCGTTACCACCGTTACCCCCTGAAGACAGCCAGCGAATTTCGCGGCGAACGAACGCACGCGGGGCGTGTAATTAGCCCCCTTCGCGGTGTTTCGCACCTCGCGGACGCAACAATGCGCCCGGGGACGGTAAAAGGGTAAATTTCAATCGCGAGGGCCAAACTAGCCCCGTGGACGCCGGCAGCTGCGGATCCGCGAGGGCCAATAAATCGATCATAAAATCGAGGGTTACTACCGGGGTTTTCGAGCGGCGGCGTTACCGCCGTTTCGCGGAGGAACCGGTGAAACGGTGATCCAAATAAATACGCGGCCATTGGCCATGAATCACTGATACCGATCGCCGCTGCGGAGCGCAGCTCTACGGAGCGGAGGGCCTCGTTTCGAACACTGGAAGCCTTCTGGTTCGATAGGTGTCGCATGATTGAAAGGTTCGCCTCGCGAGCCGATCGCTTATCGATCGATGATTCCATTTCGGAGCCGTTCGGGCCAGCTTTCTTCGACGACCAGGAAGATGTTCACCCAGATACCGTTCCCAACCTCGATCTCGGCCCTGGGACTAGGGCGAGCTCCTTGGCCTCACCCTCTCTCTGTCTCTCTCTCTCTCCGTTTCTGTTTCGGGGACAAGACGGATAACGATATCGAGATATCGACTCGAAACGGTCAACCTTTCGAGCTATTAGTCCGAGGACCGTACGAGGGGACCAACTCGCGCTAGGACATTGAATAACAGAAGCCTGTCGTGGGCCAGGGGCAAAAGTTATTGGCCGCGTCCATCGGGAATATTTGTACCGGTCACCGTACGACCAACCGCGGACGAGCGTCCCCGAATTCTCCGCGTCGCTTCGTCTCGTCGACGAGGAGCAATGTGACAGCGCGCACGAAACGCGGATGAATAATTAATAACGCCAAGGGGGAGCCTCGTCTCGTCGGCGAGGGTACCGTTTAACGCTGGCATCGGCTAGGCCTACTCGAGCACCGCTATCGGAAACTAATCCAACCATTAGGGTGACTTTATCCCGCTAGGAGATGACGTTGCGCACGGGGTTGCTCTTTCAGGGGTGGGCGGTCTGTGTTCGCAGGACCCCGTGTCGTCATAAAGCGTCGATACATCAAGCTTTGCATGCTTGATATGGGAACCGGTCCTTTCTTTTCGATCCGCGAGGCGGGTTACGTCACCGACACGCAGGTTCATGGGAATCGAGAGAAGAATACGCGGGGGTGGAGGATAATCTTGGAAGAAATTTCGAAAGGTTCGCGGAGATACGTTTGCAAACGGTCTCTCGAGTGGCGAGACAACCGTGTGGACAAACGATCGGCGTGTCCTAAGGAAACAAACGGTGCTCCCTAAGCAAATACTCGAAACGCTTGATTCCCTGTTGACGTCGGTGACTTAGCATCCGTTTACTCCCTATGAATCCGAGTTTGCTTGTCGAAAGGAAGAGACCAGGCGAGACGGGGTTCGACGGGACGAGGGGAGGGGGGCAGTTGAATACCCCCGACTTTTATGCGGACCGATGTCAGAGGGTGCGACAGCCACGTGCCGATCTCTGTGGGATCATTTAGGGCAGGGCGTTAGGATCAAATCTACCGTAAATCGATCTCCCTGCGCTACTCTCGTGCTTTACCCCGGTAACTTTAAACCGCCTCTTGTTCGATCCTCCTCCGTCTCTCGTCATCGAGACGCGTGATCTTCATTTTAATCCCCCACGCTGCTCTTCGTTTTTCTACGCGTCTCGCTACAGAAAATTACCGTCGAGAGTTTCGAAACGTCCATCGAGACGCCAGTGTACCTCGACGGAGAGGCGAGGCGAAAAATAGGACGCTGGGCCGTTGAGAGAGAAAAAAAAAGAAGCGAAGCGAGAGCAGGGAAGCCGATAAACAGCGAGCAAAAGGGTGCAAGAGGCGCCCGAGGCAGGCACGTCGTAGGTGCAAAGTTTAACAATGCGGTTCTACACGCTGCGGACCGCGCGGTGCGTTCACCTAGCACCTCGGCCCTCTTCTCTCGCTAGAGCTACGATTTATGTACGGGGAAGTCCGCCCACTTCTAGTATCTTCATCTCGGCCGGAGGACGTGCCTCGGCTCGCGAGTCGGAACGAGCAGGGAACGAAGGCCTCGCTTCACTTTCGTCGCGAGGAGACGTTTCGAGGATTCGACCGAAAATTGCTCGATGGGAAGACTTAATTCTAGTTAGTTAATCCTACATATATATATATATATAGGAGAGAAAGGAGGGGAGGTAGCGCAGCGGCAAAATACGAAAGATAAATACACGGCGTTTATCGATGCGGCAGCTTGACCTGTTGGCGAGGGAAGAACGATGCCAAGGAACGATAAAGGGTGGTGGAAGCCTGGACCGTGCAAGCTCGCGATACTCTCCGGTCTGGCTCGTTATAAATCAGCCGGCAAACCATCCCTAACTAAATCGACTTTGCGTAACCAAAACTGGGTAGGGTGGTAGGTGGAGGGTTTGCGGTGGTTACCGGTGTGAAATGTTCCCATGGGGGGTCCCGGAGAAAATAGAGGCCCGACCCCCGGACGATCCCTAACACGGGACAATATGTTCTCGTCGTCTTTCGTTACGCTAGCCACCAGACATCCGATTATACGTATTATCCTGTAAGCGACTGATCTCTGTGAGAATCGACCGGCTATCTTTCTCCTTCTATTCGTTTCGCTCGTTCCTGACTTCTCTTTAAATAATCCCCCGATTATTCGTTCCAGGCTAATTTGACCGAGTCCCGGGTCGGTGACTCTTGATGATCAGCAACGATTTCGAGGAGTAAACATTCCATTTTCTCAGCTAATTATAAACCGTCGGTTCATTATTTCGGGCAAAAATTAATTGGCCGCGCGCGTTAAGGATACGGAGAGGACGCGTTAACGAGCGCGTTTTAAGCGTCGATCGTTCGGGACCGTTGGAAAGGGGGACTGGATCGGTGAGGCCGATGAAAAATGGAAAATGCGACTCGCGTTCGGGAGGGTGGGGGAGGTGGGCGCCGATACGAGGGGCGAACGAGGTTCGAAAAAATGACTTTCGCTTTCTCACGTGCCGCTCGGCCAGACGTCGCGCGTTACGTCAGTCTAATTAAAGGAACGATGAAACTGCGCCTCGATGAAAAATTCTTGCGCAACCCGCTGAGAAAATACGCGTTCGAGGCCATTGTAAACGATTCCCCGGTTATATTTTTATCTCGCGCCTTCGTACGCGGATTACCCACCGTTCGTTTCGTAACCAGCCGCTCGCAACGCGAGTTAATCAAATTCCGATCCGTTTCTAAATCCCTGCCACATCCCTGCCGCCGCCGCAGCCGCCGACCGATTCGTACGCGTTCACCTTTTGTCATCCGATCCTATATCTCGAACACGTACCAGCAGAACTGAAACTCTCGTTCCGATCGCGTAGAATTAAACCGCATCGACCGTTTTCCCAAGAGAGAATATTCACGGTTTCACGGTTTCTCTTTCATTAGAAATCCCAGCTGGGAAACGGTTAATAAACCGTATTCCGTTCCATCGCGAAAAATGAAAAACGCGCAAAGGGAGGCGAAAGAATCGAAATTCGTGCCCTCGCAACTACCCCGTACGTATAGTGTATCCATTCTGCTACTATCGAGGGAGAGAGAAAGAGAGAGAGAAAGAGTGTAAATCCTGGGCAGGAGGAGAGAACTAATCACAGAGGGAGTATCCTCGTAAATCTCGGCTCCGTGTCATTCGCGAGTTGCAACTCAGGATTTAATAACACGCCGCAAGAGCTGACCGGTGCAAGCTGTTATTTGGCTATGCACGACTTTCGCCCGTAGGCCAGTCGCGCTTTCTCGATCGGACTTTTAAAATATCTTCTCTAGTCGTATCGTGACCAGCGGCCAGGCGGAACGGCGAGAGGATCGTTGAAAAATCGGCGTTCGGACGATTCGGACAATGTCGGAGTATTTCACCAAGGCGAGCGAAAGGGGAACCAACGAGGAAGGGTGGCGCGCAGCCCCACGGCGCCCCGAGCGAGCCACGAAAATGATTTCGTAGGGTGAGCAGGCAAATCCGGCCTATCGATGACGGTGTCACCCTTGAGTGTCCGGATTAGAGATTAAATAACCAGCATCCACGGGCTTAAACCCGCCCTTTTAACGCCCGCGTTTCACAAGTGCTCGTCCCGCGTACAAACGTTTCTCGTTCTTCTCCGGTTTGGAACCGGAAACAGATGGCTAGAAGAAGATTGGGAGACGCGAGGAAATTCGGGACGGGTGCACGGCGTATCGATAGGTTAGCAGAACGGCGCGCGCGTTACGTGCCGGTGTATTACCCGGGTGTATTGCCAAACCGTAAGACACGATATAGCGGCGGTATCTCGAGCCGCGATCGAACACGAAGAAAACAGCACGGCACGCAACGCGCTCGAGCTTCTTTCCTTCGCCGTCACATCGAACCGTGTCCAAGCGTTACGACACACGAACGAACGAACGAACGAAGGAACGAAGGAACGCTCGCTCGCTCGTCCTGGGCCCAGGTTTATCGGATATTCAGCGGACGTTGCGTATCACCTGCTGCTGGTGCTGCCGGGCCCGATGACCGGTCGAATTCTAATTTACCGGACAACGAAATTCGTTGGCTATCCTTAGCGACCGGATCGCGGGGCGACGAGAGCGTGTAGTAGGCTCGGTCGGAGAGTCGAGGCGATTCGAAGCGATTCCACGATCGGGCCACCGGGCCCCGTCGTATCGTTAATTCCAGGTTGTAAGCGCATAATGTATGCGGCCATTAACCGTAATGAACACGGCCGTGCTTTCTTCCGAAGGAGCATATTCCGGTGAATTTGCCCGCCGGAATTTACGACGCACGACACGCTAAGAGGGCATGAATTACGTCAGCCCCGCGCGCGCGTTAACACCGTCGTCCGCCATCGGACGTCACTTCCGAGATCGCCAGTTCGAAAATCGTAGAAAGTTGCGCGTACGTTGCGGATACTCGAGGCGAGCCGATTGAAATATTCATGAGGCGGTGGTAAATTTCGGCCTGAAAATTGCCAGGAATTCTCGTCGATGTTCGACAAATCGCCTGCCATTTTCTTAACGTTATAATCGTCCGGTATGATTG
The DNA here is from genome assembly GCF_050948175.1 of Xylocopa sonorina. NCBI lineage: Eukaryota > Metazoa > Arthropoda > Insecta > Hymenoptera > Apidae > Xylocopa > Xylocopa sonorina. The sequence goes on along the minus strand of NC_135201.1, from coordinate 12,557,380 downwards.
GCACGGAATAATTTCAGCGTTTGTCATCGGGACTTGTCTCGATGCGCTCGCCATGGGAACGAGACGCGAAACAGCGACGACGTTACACACACGAGCTGATAAAACAAACGCCACCCACGCGGCACGAGAATTAGCGTCGTTTTGAAATCCTCCCTTTATCGTCGACCGTTTCGCTTCGCGTTCGGTTCGTTCCACCCCTCCGTCGACGAGTCCGAGTGGTTCCTCTTCGAGTGGTCCGACGTCATGGGAACCGCGTCTCCTCTCGCTCCATTAAGTAGATAATGAATAACGTCGGGATGCTCCCGGTCTCGAGCGATGCTCGTTGTCATCGCAGCCGAGAGCAGACGAGTTTAGAAAGTGCGCGCGCGGTTAATGTTTGCGTTCGTTGAAATCGGAACGTAATATCGCGGCGGAAGAAACGCACACCGCTGGGAATGAGATCGCGGCGATAAATCGCGAGCATCTCGAACCAGCCGCGTACACAATAACGATAACGAGCTAATGGCCTAATAAATAAGTAACCGGAGCCGCGACCCTTTCCGTTTTCGTTTTAAATTTTGCCGGGGCAACGGTTGGCTCGCTCGAGCGGCGCGTGTGAACCGTTTCGAGTAGGTGGTGCAACGATTCGCTGACGCGAACAATACGGTCCAGCGACGGGGTTCGAGGGAGGGTGGATAAATTGCCGACAACCCTTTCGATCGAATTTAAAACTCGTTAACGATCGATCTTTCTCGCAGAAACGGCGCAGAAACGCTCGTCCGTGTGAAGAGCGAGCCTGGTAAAGTGAACGGTGTTCGCTCTTTGTCTTTGGAGGTGGCATTCATCGCGAACCGAAAGGAAGGAAACGAGGGGAAAGGAAAGAAAAAAAAAAAAAAAAAACGCTGCCCGATGCAAGACGGGCTGTATCGAAATGACAGGAGGCGCGGCACGCTTGTCCCGCGGCCCCTCTTTACCGTTTCAATGCTCCAATCGACGGTGACAGTGACAACTGTAACGCCGTACCCGATACCCATGAGAATACCCTGTCGATGACCAAGTTTGTCCGCCAGGCTGAACCGAGTTTACCCGCGCTCGCCGCGCTGGCAGACCGAAAGAACGATCGAACGATTCATCGACTCTATCGCTACGCGACGGTGGGCAAGAGTTTCCCGACAAAGGAAAAAACGAATTTCCCACTACGCCCACTTTAAAGCGGCGCGCGCGAACCGTTTCGCCGAAGGGGTTACCTACGAAATTTCTACATCCATCATCCACGCTGGCAACCCCCTCGGTAGCCAACCCCCGACTGGCACGCGCCATTATAATGCCTCGGCTGAACTCGCTCGAAATTTAACTGCCCTTTAAAAGTTTAAGCACGGTTTACGCGCGCACCGCTCGCGCACGTACGAGCGAAGGCAAAAGCCCCGTCTGTTTTTACGGCCGCGTTCTATCTCGCGCCCTTTTGTCGCGCACCGTCGAATCGACCAGAGAAAATGGAAATTTCATGCAAGAGCTTCGACCGAGGCCCCTACCCCCCCTCTCCGTACTAAATTTCCCCGTAAAATTCCAATAAAAATTCCTCCGGCGACCTGTTTCACCGTTCCTTAACCCATTCCGCGCGGAAATTTCCATACCTCGGCGAATTTTCCATCCACGTAGGCGTACAGCGCCCAGCGTCGTCGCCGAGCTGCGATAGACGAGAAACGTTACGGTTAACGCGTCGAAGTTTGGAAAACCGGTGGAAAATTCAGTCCGACCGGCGGACTTTCAGGGAACGTCTCGACTCTTTGAGTACAAAACCGTGCTATTGTTTCCCTCTTAACAAGCACGGACAGCTAGCTAGGTTCTGGCCTTCGTGCTCGAATCGAGCGATGGTATCGCGCGTGACCCCGCGTTCAAACGTAAACGGAGAGATTTCAAGTGGCCTGGCGTCGGAGGGAATCGGAGGGGCAGAAAAAAAAGAGAAAGAAAAGAAAGAAAAGAACCTCGCCACGCGAGGTGTGTCTCTGTGTGTGTGTGTGTGTGAGGGAGAGAGAGAGAGAGAGAGAGAGATTGGCGTGCAAAAATTCCGCGCGTAGGACGAGCGGAAATCCTTATGGAAATGGCTCGCGACCGCGCTCGCTAACGGAAGTCGAGAGACGTCGGGGCTAGCGTATCCTGTTTGATAAAACGCTGCAAACCAGATAGAAGGGAGTCACTGCGCCGATGGTACACGAGATTATGGTAATCTTTGCCCGTTCCAAAGAGACCTCTCGTCTTTGGATTTCAACGGTCGACTAGATATCATCTTTCGCGAGAGATCCAGAAAGAGAGGGAAAGGGAGAGAGATGACGAGGAGCTGGCATTAAAATCGAACTCGTGCTCGACGACCAAGCCACGATGGAATACGCGTAATAATATCCCCCATAAGCTTTATTCCCCGTGGAAAGGTGAACAAAGTGCCAAAAAAGGGTTCCAGAAGTACTACGGTTGGAACCGCTCACCGCTGGCTGGCTGACAGTGTACATCACGAGGCGACGCGGGTATACGCATGTGTATTCGTTTATTATTCATGATGAGAGGTTGGCAGCGGTTCCTTGGTTGCCGCTCGTTGATTTACCGGCGAAAACAACGAGCACCGTTTCCACGGGTGGAAAGCTCCGTCGAACGATTTCTCATGAATCGCGACGCGACGAGGCTTCCTCTCGCCTCGAAAACGTTACGTAATTGAATTAGGATTGAATTGAAAGCGAAATTAAAGCATCGCGGTAACGTTTGTGTGCAAATCACCGCGAGAGATCATGGCGAACCGATCGGCGCGGCGTCGCGCTCGCGAAATCTCACCTACGTCGAACCGTTTCGAAAGGGGATGATGATGGTTAATTCGCTAAATTCCCATATTCCGTTCCCAAATCGGGAGAACGCATCCGCGCGGTCCACGCGAGATCTCTCCGAGAGAGGAATCGCGTCGATGCCAGGTGCGACTCAACCTTCAACCGGAGCAGACTCTCTCGACGGAGTCGATGAAGACAGGAGCAAGGTGTACGCGCGTCTGTGTTTGTCTCTGTGTGCGCGTGTGCGTGTGTGTGTGTGTGTGTGTGTGTGTGTATGTGTGTAAGAGAGAAAGAGAGAGAGAGAGAGAGAAAGAGGGAGAGAGTGACAGGAAGAGAGGAACGTAGAAGGAGAACCGCGAGGGAGTGAGTTATCTCGGGCTATCTCGTTCGCTGAGCGATCGTCTTTTGGTACGGCTAACGCGCCAGTGCCGCGGCGAAACCGGAAATTACGTCTGGGGTTCCATCTCCGGTGTTGTGCGGAGAGTTGGTGCGCGCCTTGGCGGAATTCTCCGTGAGAAAACGCCGCGCCAACCACCGCACGGCATCGCTTTCGAGCAGTTATTAAACTTCTAACCGCACCACCTCCTCCTCCTCCTCCTCCTCCTACGGCAACCCTTCTACCAGCTTTCCATCCCTTACCACCCTTCGCTCTGTTGTCGCAACGACAAAACGAGGCTGAGAAACGGGTCGGAGATAGACGAAAGCAGCGTATCGTTCCTCGCGGTATTATTGAAAAGCGCGGTGGTCGATTGACGAGACCGAAGCGACTACTGGATCATTCGGTCCCGAGGACGCCGAGTGATCGGGGGATTCGCGCATTTTTCTCCTCTCTGGCCGCGCTATCGATTTTTGTAATCTACTCGGTTGGGACGGGGAAGCGAGGGGGGTGTCTGGACGGTGACGTCACTGGGTCATACATCAACTCGTTATCAGCTCGCCTCCCCTTCCTTCTTCGAAGGGGAGAGGACTGGAAAATGGAGAAGGAGCGAACGGAGGGACGAGGAAACCGTATAAACGAACCACGCGGACGTTTACCGTCGCGAACGTTGTTCGATTTGCCGGAAGTGAACAACCGTCGAACGCGTCCGGCACGGAGGCGAACTGAATCGATTGATGAGCCGTCGCTTGGGTTAGGTTGTAGACGCGGAAGAAAAGAATTAAATAAAAAAAAAGAAACAGAAAAAGGAAAAAGAGAAAAGAGAGGAGAGAAGATTGGAGGGAGGGGTGGATCGACGCGCACAGGGGCCGGTTCTAATTTTATTGCGGCAGATCGAATCGGACGTTGCATCCAACCCTCGGTGGTGCTTGTCAATCCTCCCCCTAGGAAAAGGCAGCCGCGTAGGAGGAGAAGAGGAGGAAACGGAAGCTGAAGGCGGTCGGTATCTGACGAGATAAGAGCGCAATCTCTGCTCCCCGTCTACCCCCTCCCCCAACCCCCGGGGAACGTTTTCCCCTGTTCTTCTCGGGACCGTTCGACCTTTTCGCGTCCGAGTTCCCTTCTCTCTAAACGTACACGTATACGTATCGTCCGCCTCTTACAGAAGCCGATCGAGCTAAGAAGCATCGACCACCCTCCTTCGATTGCTCCCCGCGACTCGCCTATTTTTTTTTTCCTTTCAGTGGAGAGGAGGGAATAAAGGCGAAGGCAAAAGTTTTGCGGAAAAAATGTAAGCCGAGGGAAAATCGAGTGCTAGTCGCTGGTACTCTGTCTACGGAGGGTGGAAGAACCCTCGGTACTCTCGGCCGGGAAGGGGTTGAAAGAGACAGAGAGAGGGACACGGTTGCCTGGCAACGACGAGAGGGGTGCCCGGCAGTATAGATCGCTATCCAGCCACCTCCTCAGGGGCGGGTTGCGAGGATGGAAGAGGCGAAACCACCCCCGTTGGCAAGATGGCTTTATTACCCTCCGCCGAGGACTTGCCGCCGGTGTTGCTGCAGTAACTTGCTCCGGAGCTCTAGGAAAATGACTTCGGCGTCGGTGCTTTACGCGAGTCTATCTACCCTGCTCTACGCGTTACGCCATACGGCCAGGTTCCCTTGACCGTTCGATTTACGTATATCACGACACCCCGCGTCTCGATTCCATCCTTTGGCAATAATTTTCGCGCACGGTTACGGGGAAAAGTTTACACGATGGCCCGATCGAACGCGGCGTTTCGTCGTTTTCGATCCTCCAGCAACAGGACGGCCAGCAGACGGTGGTGCGCGAGGAAGGGGTATGATTTAGTAAGATGAAAAGCTACCCCCGCGTTCTATGGGCGGCGTTGTCGGCGTTATCTAACGCAGACAGAGATTGCCTCTGTTCCTTAGAAAACCCTACCTACCTACCTAGCTAGCTCCCTACCGGAGGGCAACGCGTGCGTTCGTGGTATCTTTCGGTCGGCGCGGAAAAGCGGGCCTGCGCCGAGGAAAAGCCGGAGGAAAATCGATGCTCGTCAAGCGCCAAATCGTCCTGCAAATTAGGGACCGATCGACCGATCATCGATTCGTTCGAGGAGGACAGCTCCTCCTCGATGGAAAAGCGCGGATGATCCTCTCTCTCTCCCTCCCCTGTTCGCGCGTTGTACCATATCGATTCGCTGCGATGTTAAGAGGGACGAGTGCAGGAGAAAGAGGAGGAGGATCGAAAGTTATCGGGATCGGTTCGACAGCGAGCTTCCGGACGATTCATTCCCGCTATCGACTACGTTTCTTCCGGGCAATTTAATTTGCTAGTGTCAGCGTTACGCCCGGCCGAAATTATCTACCCTTTCGGCTGTTATTATTATTATTATTAACGTTATTCTGGGAAACCTGCCTCGGAGCGTGCCGTCCCTCCGCTACGGTCGCTATCGCGACACCGTCCCAACAAATTTTCACCTGGCAAACTTGACGAAATAAAAGGGAGAGAGGTGCGACGGCGGTTAAGGAGCGGAGAGTACCGGCTACGATCCGGGAATTAATTCGATAACGTTCCTCTCGCCTTGATATTTACGATACCATCTACAAAAGAGTTCTCGAGCCGGGAACGATTCCGCTAACGACCGAAAGAATGGAGAAAGTTTTTTCCTCGATGGGAATAGAGGGGGAAACAGATGGACCGAGACGGAGAGGAACGGTGAAACGGTAGTAGTAGCGGTAGTAGCAGGAAAACTTGATCCGAATTGATACTGGAGGCGTCTCGAGGCCATCCCTATCTCTCGACAACGAAGAAAAGAGGAAAGAGCGTCGAACTGAAAGAAAGTCGAACCCCGGGGCGGCGGCGGCGGCGTCGACGGCGGTGGCGGAGGCGGAGGCGGCGGTGACGGTGTAAGTGTAGGTGACGGCGGCACGTCATTCTCCGGGAGGAATTAAATTTTTATATCTCTCGCTGAGAGTTTGAGCGATAGGAAAAGTTTCGCGTGCTCGCGGGGACGAGGCTCCTTGCTCCTCGTTCGAAACTCGAGAATCGGTTCAATTAATTCCGATCGGGGGAGTGTTCTCGTTGCGAGACGACGCGAAAGTCGCCCTTTACCTGCGCGCGTTAACTATCTCCGCTTTACGCGATCGAATTTCCAAGGTTTCCAACAGCTAAACGGGGGCGAATTTACGATCGACTCGACGGCGGCCGTTGAGAAACGGAAACTGTTGTAAATAGGAAACAACAGAGATTGCCTCGTTGATCGAAGAGAGGTATACGAGGGGCGAGTAAAATTGTCCGAACTGCGCGAGAATTGAGAAAACCGAGGGTTGGAAGCGCGAAAGTGGCGCTGAGACTCATAAACCGCGTAATCCCTCGTAAACTGTACCCCCATCCCTTATCCCGAGGGCCCTGCGACGATAGCTTATCCGTCGGAGGAGACGAGTTTGACGAGAGAGGCAAGAAACTACCCCTCCGTATCGTTTCCCTCTGAAAAACTTTTGAAAATCATCCCGATTCTCCTCCATCGGAGCAGCTTCTTCTCCTCGTTCTCGATGGTATCGTAAAGCGCGTTCGACTCCGTCCGGATTGGTTTAATCGATCGCGAGGAAAGGAACACGGAATTCTCCGTGACCAAGGATCGATGCAGCAATTTAGCCTCTCGCCGCGAGAATAGAAAGAGAAGAGAAGGGTCGGGGATTCGAAGGATCGGATAGGTTCGCCCTTAACGCCCTCCTCCTAGCGCGGGACGAGATCCCTGGCACCCCTTCGATTCCGCTGCGCGCTTTACCACGCTCTCGATCGCGTTATTATCCGAGCCGATCTGCCGATGAAATCCCGTGGAATTCACGAGTGCACGGCAGCTCGTTGCTTGACCGGCTCGACGCAAACGCCTCCGATTTACATTTTCATTCCGCGAAAGAGCCTCCGACCGTCGTCTCGGCGACTCCAGAAACGGAGGACCTTGTGATTTTCCTTTTCCAGTTTCTATTCGATCTAAGCTAATTAATTTGCCTCCGATTAATTACCGACAATTGCTCCCGCTCTAATTACGCGCGGTCGATTAGAATCTACGAAAGTTTAACGGGCGAACGGGGCGATCTTTAACGGCGTCTCGGGTTTTGCATGCGATCCGATCTCCTTAACGATAGTCGAAGCGGACCGAGCCTAAATCCGCTAAATGAATCTGTTCGCGAAATTTCTCTGTCCGTGCAACCGTTTTCCAGCTGCGATCTACGAATGTTTGACGTAGCGTGGCGTGGCGTGCCGCGGCCGCGAATCCCGCGCCCGCTAAATTATCTTCACAGTTTCTGATTCGCATTAATTGCCCGACTAATTAAGAAACCGGGGTATACGTCTCGTTAATGCGCGGAGAATAAATTCCACGGAAAGTGAGTGGATTAGGTATGACAGGGAATGATATTTCAAACGAACGTCTAATAAATCCGTCCCTCCTACGACGGAACACACCGGAAGACGCGCCTTTAATTAATCAATAATAGCTCGCGATCCTCTTCCTCTTTCGCTCTACGTTGTCTCGAGTCGAAAATCTGTTCGCAGTTCGACGGACCGTTTCGGATCGCTGAAACGAACTTTCTCGTTGATTTTTCCGCAAGTTTCTCCTCTCCGAGGGACAGCCGAGAGAAGGCAAGGGGATACGAATGAAGGCTGCTTTGTAGAACGATATCGCTAAGCGGAAATCAGTGGTCGAGTGGCGCCTTCGCCCTCTGCCCTTAAAGGACTACTCTCTCGTTCGCGCTCCTGGAATCGCGACGGCGACTCGCTACCGAGAATTTGCTAACTTGGTTAAAATATTGCCATCGACACAACCGAGGCTCGTTGTCTTTGAGCTTCAACCTCGAACGACCGACAACGGTAGCCGTGTTTTCTTTCTCGTCTCGCGAGAAAAGAAAAACTCTGGCGAATCTACTTCGATTTACCGAAAATTGACATCGTCCGGTAGATACACGCCAGGTTCGAACGGGAGAAGAAAATTGAAAGGACTCGCGGCAGGAATTCCGGCCGTTTTAATGCCAACAGCCGGAGCAAAACGGATGACAAAGAGCCTTTAACGATGTCCGCGGTGACCGGTTGAGTGACGCAGGACACGAGCCTGTGGCCCCATCTTTTCCTCCTTTAAGAGGGCAGAGAACGAGCAAAGCTTACGGACCACGCACGTCGTACGAAGAAGCTGCTCGTTCCTGTGCGGTTTTTTGCCGCGGCTGTAATTGAGCCTGTCTCGTCGAGCTACCGTCTAAATGAATTACGAGGCGCCGCGCCGCGCCGTGCACGGCACGAGCCCTACCCCGAGGCTAGTTCTACTTTTTTCGTCTTTTCCTCTCATTCCTTTTCTCTTTTTCCCTTCTACTCCTCGACTACAATCCTTTCCGTCCATTTTACATACCATTTCCTTTCGCTCTCTCTCTCCCTCTCTGTCTCTCGTTGCTGAAAGCTCAAAATTCTTGCGCAATACCTTCTTCCTGTACGTGTACGTGCAAGTGCGACGCGGTAACGCGCGATGCGTGGCTAACAAAGAATGTCTTTGTGATTATCGTTCACAGTTTGACGGTAATTAAGCGCAGCCTGAAAAGTTATATTCCGCGAAGAGAAGCAGCGGCAGACGGAATCAAAGCACGAAGAGAAATCGCAAGATGGTTGCAATTAACCACGATATGATGGGGAAAAAACCGCTCCCACTCGACGGACGTTCATAAATCGTCAAGGGACGAGGTTCGTTTCTTCGAAAACTCTTCGACAACCGATTCCTCTATACGCACACCTTGTTTCGTTCTAACAAATACAACGGAACGAATAAGCTGCGAATGTAAATGTTCTATTTATTCGCTGCCTTTAAGGATTTTTAAACGTTTCCAAGTAAACAAGAATTGGGGAGGAAGCAGTGGGACATCTAGTGCCGATATATGTAACTCTAGGTACACGTAATAAACTATTAACCATACCTTGATCATGTATGTACATTTATTATCGACGTTGGTCCGATAAATTGAAAGCCGACGAGATAAAGTAGATCCTGCAACAGAGACGAAGGTGTTCAAAGTTATCGATAGATGACTCTAATTACTTAACCAACTCGAATTCAAATATCACGCGGGCAATTGCGCTACATATCGTAAACCATTATACGTTGACTAAAAGTTACAAAATAGCAGGGAGAATGTTAATCGATGATACGATTATAAAAAACCTTTTGTTTCTACGACATGCATCGAGCAATGACACATGCAATATTACATTAAATTAGAGATACATTAAATATAGACTCACCGAATTCGTTGATTGTTCCATCGTTGTTAACAACCATCGATTCGCATCTTGTCCTGTCCTGATCTGTCTTGGCCTGTCTTGACTTGTCCTTTGTCTTCGAGGAATGCCACGGTAATTCACCGAAACACAATCTTCCGTGTAAGCCTTTCCGCGCATCGCTTACAGAATATATCACCATTAATTATTCCAAACGACTAATTCGATGTTCGCGACTAATTACGAGAACTGAACGTTTATTCCGAGACTTTCTTCGCACAATTTTTCGCGAGAACGATATTCCTCTGTATACGAAAGCTGATAAACTAATCATTCCGATGCTTCCGATCGCGTCAAAGTCACGGCGGTGTCGTACGAACGTTACGATTGGCTAGTTACCGGCAGATGAACCAATCACGTTCCAGAACGCAATATATCTACGAGAAAACTAATTTATAATGAAAATTATTTAATAATTATTTTTATCCATTTATTAGTAGCAAATATGTATATCAGAATAGCATGAAATTAGAAAATTTTATTATCGAGTATATCGTTCCAGTCCCTACGAAAGAAAATTGTTGACATTGACGTTTCGTGTGAACACGTGAGTGTGCTCGATATAACCTACAGATTTCTGTTCCTTGACAAGAATACTATAATTTGTATTAATTGACCAAAGTTAGTTAGGAAATCAAAATGTTGCGAAGGCAAGCTAGACTTCGTAGAGAATATCTCTACAGAAAATCAGTTCAAGACAAATTAAAGAACATTCAAGAAAAGAAAGAGAAACTGAAACGCAGTCTGGAGGAGAATATACCAATTCATCCAAATCTTAGGAAGAATGCGCTGGAGATACAAAAACAATTGGCTTGGGAAGATGCCGGACCAGAAATGGCTGTCGCTATTGGAACAGAAGAGGGAGGGATCGTTGGGTCTCACGAAGATGACGAGTATCGATGGGCAGGAGTGGAGGATCCAAAGATTGTGATCACTACTTCTCGCGATCCTAGCTCTCGATTAAAAATGTTTGTCAAAGAATTGCGATTGATATTTCCTAATTCCCAAAGGATGAATCGTGGAAATTACGAAATGAAACAACTAATAAATGCTTGTAGAGCGAACGATGTTACAGATTTCATAATCGTGCACGAGCACAGGGGTGTGCCTGATTCTCTGATCATCTGCCATCTACCTTATGGACCCACTGCGTACTTTACAATGTCGGATGTCATTATGAGGCATGATATACCCGATATTGGAACAATGTCCGAACAATATCCTCATCTGATCTTTCATAATTTTAAAACAAAGCTAGGCGAACGTGTTACAAACATTTTAAAGTATTTGTTCCCGGTTCCGAAGGAAGATAGCAAAAGGGTAATCACTTTTGCCAACCACGATGATTACATATCGTTCCGGCATCATACGTATAAAAAGCTTCATGGAAAGGATGTTGAATTAACAGAGGTCGGACCTCGGTTTCAATTAAAATTGTATGAAATTAAACTGGGCACCTTGGATGCGGAATCGGCGGCGGACATAGAATGGGCTTTGAGACCTTACATGAACACCAGTCATAAAAGAAGATTTCTATCCGAAGAGGATGGGTGGCAACAAGAGGACGATATTTAAATCCTTTTCATGTTTTTCGATTATTATCTATAAACTTTGTAACTCTGCGAATAACACATTTTTATACGGAAACGTGTCGTTCTTCTATTTAACCTTGATAAATGTGGTAAACGTCTGATTAGACCTTGAATTACTTGTACGATTGAAGAAAAAAAAGAAGTACGCGTAACTCATAGTTTGTAAAGCAAAAGAAGCGTTTGAAAATCTCGCGCGTTGCATCCGAAATGCGTCATTCGTGTTGCGCGGTGCATTCTGGTTTTCTTTGTGGCAGTTGTTTTTAAAAAGGTCTTGGAAATAAAGGAAGTTTGGTCCCCGAAGGAGAATTTGAATCGGGAAAAGTGGGCAAAGCGTTACAAATGCGTTTGCCTCGGCGGAGCAGAAAATTGTTAACGCGTGATGCACGCTAATGTTCGTAAGCCCGCGAAATCCGAGAAGACGCCGCGGCGCAAGAAGCTCGCGGAGCAACAGAGTGACGCTATGGATATGTTCGTGACTCCGAAACGTCAGAAAAGTGACGGTGAGATCAGTTTTCATATCAGAGGGAGAGAAATTTGGTAGATCAGTTGCTTGTTTGCTCGTATCGCTTGCAGTATTACGCATGATTTGCGCGCGTTTGTAGTAAATTTATCAATTTACTTGCAATATTTACTCCAATTTACGTTTTGGTTACCAGCGCTTTTGTTCGTAGCGGAGAATCGTCAAACTAATGATGTGTACGATCCATTCGTGGTTAGGCTTTTCGAAATTCAACAAATTTCCTAAACTGTAGTCAGGCTTCTCTAGATAAAATCGATGGTACAATTGAAATTACATTATCGTTCGGATAAACCAGAAACGAACACTCGTAATACTCGTCACGTCCATTCTCTAATGTCGTGTGTTAAGTAGATCAGGCATACAGGGGAACTTCTTTGTACGCATATATAGTAAAACTCTTGTGACACATAATACGCGTCCACGAGATTTAATAATCGATAATAAACGTATGATAAAAAGTAAAGAGAGTCTCGGAAACATATCAGGAAGACTTTGAGCTAACTAACAGACACAGTAAACTACGTTTGGATAACGCACCTGTGCACACTTTTGGTGTGAGATATGTTTGCGTAGACGTAATGATCTTGAATCCCTTGTCGAAAGTTTTGAGAGTGGTAGTTAGACGTTCCAAAGTATTTTGGTCCCTATCTCTTTCTTGGCAAGGTGCAGTCCGCTTTATCTTTCAGATCTAGAGGTCACGGGTATCTCCCGCAGTGGCCGTGTGAGAAAGAAATCTTCCAAACTCGTTGACTTTGAATCGCCAGATGATTTTACGGATAACAAATACAAACGTCAGAAAGCGCAGCAATTACAAAATCAACAATTGTTGGAAAGATACGAGTCTCAACATATATCGTCGAATCAATCGATCCAACATGGGAGCGGTGGAAGGCAGAGGAAAAATTCTAGTTCAAACTCTGGACAACAAAGAATTAAACAGGAAACGTTATCGGATAACGAGGGGCAATCTTCAGGATCGGAATCAGATGATCCCTCTGGGTTGAACGAGGATGAAAGATATAGTATGGATTCTGGAAGCGACGACGATATAGATCCTCTTATGATAGACGATAGAGAAGCAGGGTTTAGAAAACTTGAACCACCTGGCCAAGAAACGCCTTCGCAAGCGAATAGTCTGTACATGCTTGAGAAGTGTAAGAAAAAGCTAATTATTAAAGATGGCAAAATAATAGGTAAAATGAAGGCTCAACGTAAAGACAAAGGGGTATGTACACATGAAAGTTACTAAAGGGGATTATTTCACAGTTCGATGATGTTTTCAGAAAACAAGATTTACCGCGTACATGTTGTGGGCTAAAGAAATTAGGCAGGAATTGCTAGAGCAACGTCCTTACATGGGTATATAAAGCTTCACTTTGTTTCACCGTATTACAATCAGATTAGAAAACCGATGTGTAATGTTATTCGTGAAACGTTGCTTTTTGTAGATTTTGCAGCAATTTCTAAACGGTTAGGAGAACTATGGGCTACAGTACCAAATCTGGAAAAATATAACTGGCGCAGACGCGCAAAACGCTTGGCAGCAAAACCTCATTCTTTACCAGCGAGTAAAGATGAGCCTGTTTGGAAAATGCCGCCGCCTGCTTCGCGAAAAAAATTCATTAATAAAATTGGTGGGTTTGTTGGTTCTCATGTATACATCATTTTTTATGAGTATGTCTCTAAAATTTATTTGTGGTAGTTCGTTCATCTTTATTTGCTTCTCGTGCACGCGTATTAGTCAAAAATTTTGCAGATAATACGTATATTATTTATATATATATATATATATACATACATATATATATATATAAAAAATTACATGGTAGAAAGGGAGAAAGAGAGAGAGAAAAAGAGAAAGAGATATGCCCTCCTATTCTCATTTCTTTTCATATGCATGCATCTCGTTTAGGGGTAGGAAAGCTAAATAATACGATGATATTTTATCGTTTTATGCTCCGCATTTTTTTTTCTTTTTTTTTACATTACAGGTAATGGAAAAGAGCAAAAGCCTGCTACGTCCAAAAAAACTATTCAACTAGGTCTGCCCTCCGTTGTAGGAAATGTTCCGGTGTCGCCGCCGTCCAATCGAACCGGGAAAGATTTGGTTAACGAACCAATGATAGGAACGGGGATGTACAAAGTTATCGGGACTCAACCCATTGACGTAGCTGCGCATCTGAAGCTTCTCGGTGAGAGTTTAACAATCATCGGTGAGCGGTTAAAGGAACACGATGGGCAAATTGCGGTATCGGGTAGTCTGTCCGTTTTACTGGATTCTCTACTTTGCGCGCTGGGCCCGTTGATCTGTCTGACGCAACAGATTCCAGAAACTAACGGAGCTAAACACGAAACACTTTCGCAGATGCTCGACAACATTGCATACCTTATGCCTGGTTTGTAATATATGTATAAATACCAAGAGAATAATCTTAACACTTTGAAAAATGTACATACATGAATCGAGTAGACAAACATAGTCGTTAAATTATTAAACGTTTTGAAAGAGAATTAAAACAGAACAAAGTTCTACAAACGAATCTTTGTTATATTTTATCTTCTTCTAAAGGTATAAAGTTTTATATATAAATAATATGTTTGTACAAAAAGTTACAATAAATATTTAAATAGTTCTTCTATACAACTAACTGTACACGATAAATAATTTTTTTCGCACTTATCAATCCGATAAGATGGGGGGACATGTACAGAATAGATTTTTATCTCCGTACGTATCATCTATTCTTCCAACACTCGGCCAGATCTTGTTGCTTCCCTTTACGAACGGCTGAAATGCAGATAAATACGATTTAGTCTGTCGATTGATCTTGATACTTCGTAAATACTTACAGCTGGGAATGCTGCTAATTCTCGCGAGTACGGTCGATCCCACGTACTTGATACTACTTGTTCTTGAGTATGTGGCGCCAGTTTTAGTGGATTTTTAACCATGTCCAATTTACCGCTTTCAATGTCGTTAATTTCTTGCCTTATAGCTGAAAAGAAATCTCTCGTTATTCGTCAATTCCTTTGAAATAGATTAAAAACTTTCTTTAATATAACCAGTCTCACAAATCAGAGCGTTGCAAAATCGGTCCAATTCTTTTTTATCCTCGGATTCCGTTGGTTCGATCATTAGTGTGCCTGGCACAGGCCAGCTCATCGTCGGAGCATGAAATCCATAATCCATTAATCTTTTTGCAATATCTGCAGCCTCAACGTTCGCAGTCTTCTTGAAATCCCGTACATCCAAAATGAATTCATGCGCCACTAATCCTGTTTTTCCTTTATACAACGTTTTATAGTACGTCTCCAATCGTTTACTCATGTAGTTAGCATTTAGAATAGCAACTTGCGTAGCTTTCCTTAACCCTTTCGGGCCCATCATCTTAATGTATGCCCATGAAATTGGTAAAATAGCCGACGACCCGAAGGGAGCAGCCGATACTGCGCCGGATACCTTTACGTTATTATTACCATTGCCCGAGCAATTGATCACAGGATGAGACGGGAGGAAAGGTATTAGATGCCGTTTTCTAGAATAACACTTTCATTGTATCAACTTTGAAATACTTAATCAACTTTACTTACACTCCGATAGGTCCCATTCCAGGCCCTCCGCCGCCGTGAGGTATACAGAATGTTTTATGTAAATTCAGATGCGAGACGTCGCTGCCGTAATCACCTGGGCGACACAGTCCAACTTGAGCATTCATATTCGCACCATCCAGATACACTTGACCTCCAACTTCGTGAACCATAGCGCAAATATCACCGATTGTCTCTTCAAACACGCCGTTCGTCGATGGATACGTTATCATCAAACAAGACAACGTTTCTCTGTATTTGTCGATCATTTCCGTAAGGTGTGCAAGATTAACGGAACCATCTTTTTGCACAAGGATAGGCTTCACTTGCATACCGGCCATCTGAGCGGAAGCAGGATTAGTGCCGTGAGCGGAAGTGGGTATCAAACAGACTTGTCGATGCTTGTTTCCGTTCGACTCGTGATAGCACTGTATAGCTCTTAAACCAGCGTATTCACCCTGAGCTCCACTGTTCGGTTGAAAACTAATGCTATCGTAGCCCGTTATAGCGCAAAGATCTTGCTCCATTTCGGCAAATAGCTGTTGATATCCTTTAGTTTGTTCAATAGGGACGAAAGGGTGGATGTCCGTGAACCCTCGCAGGCTGCAGGGCATCATTTCCGTGGTGGAATTTAATTTCATTGTACAGGATCCCTGTTAAAACAATTACAAACGTAGGATGATTAAATGTATTATCGATAACTTGTCGATAATCTCGTCGCATAAGCGAGGTGATGAATTTTTTTATTACCAATGGTATCATACTATGCACGAGAGACACATCCTTATTTTCTAACGATTTCATATATCGAACTATTCTCGTTTCAGACTGATGGCTATTGAATACAGGATGTTCCAAATACGATGTTTTGCGGGCGAAATGCGACGTGTGGAGGCTTCTTTCCAAATAGGTCTCTTCTTTAGACACTTCCTCAACCGTGGTACACGCGGAGAATATTTCATATATATCGTTTACGTCTTCCTCCGTAGTAGTTTCATCCAGAGATATTCCGACACCGTCCTCGTAATACCTAAAGAAGTAATTAATTATCCAAAGCTTACTTTCTCCGAAGTTCATCTTCATCAATTACCTAAAGTTTATTTTAAACGCACTCGCGTTTTCCTTTATAGCTTTTAGAGACAATTTAGGCGATACTTTTATAGTATCAAAGAAATGCTCGTTGTTCACTTTGTTCCCCGCTTTTTCCAGGCCTTTAGCGAGAATCAATGTCAAAAAGTGGACTCTGTTCGCGATATTTCTTATTCCTTCCGGTCCATGATAGACAGCGTACATCGCAGACATGTTTGCCAACAGTGCTTGCGCGGTACAGATATTGCTGGTAGCTTTGTCCCTTCTGATGTGCTGCTCACGTGTTTGAAGAGCTAAACGATACGCATCTTGACCGTTTAAGTCTTTTGTGACGCCAATCATTCGACCAGGCATCAAACGCACCAACTTTTGACGGCACGCAAAAAATCCGGCATGAGGACCTCCATATCCAAGCGGTACACCGAAACGTTGACTGGTACCAACGCATATATCAACCTCGAATTCACTCGGGGGCTTAAGGATGGCTAATGCTAGCAAATCGGCAGCAGCGCAAACAAGTGTCTACGATTCAACGCATCACGTTAACTTTTTCATTAATACGTTCAAGAATCTAAAACTCGCAATACGTACATCATCCGCGTGTGCCTTCTTCGCGACATCTTCAAACGCGTAGATAGACCCAGTTGTGTCAGGATATTGCAAAAGAATCGCAGCGATATCTTTTGCGCTGGTATCGACCTCGAAAATATTTCCGATCTCAAGATCTAGACCCAAAGAAGTAGCACGAGTCGCAATCACGCTGATCGTTTGAGGATGAACTTTATCAGAAACGAACAGTCTTTTTCGCTTGTTGTGCCTGTGAGCGAGAGCCAGAGCCTCCGCTGCTGCAGTGCCTTCGTCCAGAAGAGATGCATTCGCCACTTCTAATCCAGTCAAATCGCATATCATTGTTTGATAATTCAACAGACCTTCGAGTCTACCTTGCGAAATTTCTGGCTGATAAGGAGTATATTGTGTCGTCCTATAATAATCGTTGTTATTTCTCAATTATTTCAATGTTGCGTTAGAACGGTCTTGTAACAGAAAGTTACGTACCATCCGGGATTTTCAAACATGTTCCTCATAATGGTATGAGGAATGCAACAATTATTGTACCCCATACCAATGTACGAACGCCATATCTCGTTCTTTTCCGAAATTTGTGAAATTCTCTTCAACAATTCATACTCAGCTTAAAAATATAATTACTATTTTATGCATCTTAAAATCTTAGTAACAAGAGGATATGTATTGAAAGAAGGAAAGTGTTGTGGTTGTACATATATCGTACACAGAGCTTTCGGTCTACTTAGAAAATCACGTGAATGCTAATCTGACTGCACGAGTTTGACCTATGGCCCGTGATATGGTATTCTCGCAGTAAGGGAGATCATCGTGTTTTTATTCTTTAATAGAATTAACGCGGACGTATTAATAGCAAAAATGATCTATCTTAACGATTCAATCGTTAGATACACAATTCCTTAAAACATATTTCATGCATAAACTAACAATTCTTTTCTAATGATCTTTAAGAGAATATTTTTACTCATACACGTTCGCATTTCAGAATCACAGGGTTATCATGTTTGCACGTGCTTCGCATTTAGTCTTGTGGCCAGATGCACGTTTCTGCATATCGTGATTGTTTTCTTCTTTACTTTAACACTTTATTATGATATTCGAAACGATAGTTCTACTTACTAGTTGGTTGCTCAATGTTCAGATCTTTCTGGTACAGAATTTTTTCAGGAACAGCTGCTTTTGTCAATTCATCCAAACTCTATTAAGTTAATTAAACAAATGACTACCTTAACAAATTACTCTTACTGTTTAAAGCGAATGTTTTACCTTGAATCCAATAGTTTTCAGCATTTCTAGTTGTTCGTGTTCTCGAGGTCCAATATGCCTCACTTGAAACTCTTCATTTTGAGGGAAAAGTTTCAACTTTTCCCTGTCAAAATTTTTCAGCGTTAATTCACGTACATGCGGAAGCACGCTATGTTTATTCAACAATCTCTTACACTTTGCCAGTCTCAAAATGTGTAACATTCTAAATCGTAAAATGTAAAGTGTTTAACGATACTCAATTACGTTTTCGATATTAAACTTGACCACCGCCAGTTACTTGTTAAATTCCAGAAAACTAAAGAGTTTATTAAAGTAAACAGAAGTTTTATACTACAAGACCTATCGTCTTGTGATGTCATAATTACTGATTACAGCTTGATCTTTTGTAACCCCGAGTTGTAACATATCTTAAACAATATTGGGGAAATACATTATTTGCACGTGTATGTACAAACTTATTTTTGCAATTCCGTATTCGAACAGGAATAACAGTCGAAAGAAAAAGAAGAGAAAAAGGTTGATGTTTGCATTCTGTATCGATCGAACTTTATTTACAAAAGAGATTAGCCATGCTAGTTGTGCAAAATTACACTATTCTATAGATAATTTATATTTACTATATCGAAAAACATAGTCAAGAAAGAAAGAAAGAAGAAAAAAAAACAGCAAGTCAAGTAATCAACAACTGTGTTTATTTCATATATTTATCTTGATTCTGAGTAAGAATTTTAGCAGATGATTTTGCATCCAAAAACAGCGATCCAACTTCTTCGATGTCTTCCTTTTTAATGACTGACCTTTCATTTACTTTTGCCGTTAACGCCGCGGGAGTTAATAGCTGAACTACATATCTGAGCGTAGTTTTCGTACCTAATTCACCGAGAGCTGACAAAGCATCGTCTTCGATTTGTAATCCTTCCGTCGAGGCTCTTAACTTGACTATTTGTTCTATTTCCGATCTAGAATACGGAAGCGTACGAATAATCAGCAACCTGTCTAAGAGATCAAGCGGTATTCCATGTGGAGATATTATGTCCTCCGTTCCTCTAATTATGCAACGTCCTCGATTCGTTGCAAAAATAACAATCGGAGCAATCGCGCTTTCCAGCGCACGATGAAGATACGTAAACGTCTCTATATCTAACATGTGTACCTCATCTATAAGTAAAACACCGGGTACTAATTCCGCGATCCCTTGGTCGATGAACTTATTTACTACTTTATTAATTTCTTTACGCAGTTTATCTGCAACAAACAATTTTGATTTACTTTCATTTTTTAAATTAGGTAATTTGTATTATCTGTTTAATAATTTCAAATAAGTTCACCTGTAATTTCTGTCTTTTTAGGTTTCAATAACTGGCCCATCATAGACATAACGTCTTGTCCACCTTGCGGTTTCGCGTTGGCAATATCTAGATCATGTAACGTTACATCTTGAATGACCTCCTTCTTCTTGTGAACATCACCCTTTGGTAATGGTACATATTCTTCCGCTTCCAAGTCAAATTCGGTAGCAAAGTTATCGCTTCTACCTTGTCTTTTTACAGCACCGCTGTTTGCCTCGATATAGATTACATCTCCCGTCTCTACCTTCTCCTTTTGCAACGACTCGTATATAGATGGGTCCAATTTCAGTTGCTTGGTACCTTTGGCAGTTTTTAATCCAATGATTACGTGCGACACTGTTTTCCCGTATCCACCCATCGGATTCTCTGTCTCGACCGGAGTTAACTCTGTAACTTCCCCTTCGTATACCTCCTTGGTCTCTTTGATTCTAAGGCCGATGGCTCTTCTGAAGTTTTCCATTAAAACCTCTGTCTTTTTAATCTCGGAACTGTACACTTCCGAGCCTACCATAGGACAGAACGGAACTTTGTTGCCCAGTTCCTGAGCAATGGCCAGGGCGATTGCAGTTTTTCCAGTACCCGGTGGTCCAGCTAATAGTACAGCTCTGCCAGCCATTTTTTTCGATTTGATCATATCAACCACTATCCCGGCAGCCTGAAACACGTCGAGCAATTATCATTTGCATAATAGTTCTACTTATTAACGCAGGAGTGATTCTAACCTCACGTGCCAGTTCCTGCCCAACAAGACCTGCTGCGCTCTGTATCGCCACTCCATTTTCGTCAAGGCCCAGGCCTCTAATATGCGTATGAGCTGAAATTCTCTGAGTCTTTGCAGTACTCTTTACCTCTTCGATCTTCATAGTTTCTACGCTTCTTTAATCTTCAGTTTTACTATCAACGCCAAAAACACGTTGTCTCTCTGCGTACGTACCTAGCAGCATGGGAGCATTTGTTTGATTGATACAACTTCTACCCCCACCATGTTCAGTCGTCATGGAAACGCAGTTTCAAAAAGCTAACCTACGACGAGCTTGTGTCGGTTTTCTGTTGAATTAGAAGAGAATAAATGAAAAACTGACTGAATTGAATAAAAATTTGTAGAATAATACTTCGTAAACTGTACAGAATAAACCTAGACGGTAGATAAAAACGATGTACTAATTCGTTGACTTGTGAAACACTTTCACGAGGCTTTTAATTCAGGTTCCCAACGATAGATGCCTTACATACGTATCGGTTTCTCAAAAGTACTCGCATTGCTAGTCGATTCCTATATAAGCAGATTTTGAGAATGATATTACCGGGTCCGATACACCTGGGAAAATATTTGAGCAAGGCTTCATATAATTTAAAAGTTTCCATTAATTTGAACGGTGTTTGAATTAATCCTCCCGGCCCTAGGTGTGACGATGACCCCCCTTTTGCTTTTTTTATTCTCATTTCTTTTATGTTTCAATAGTTTTATTATAAGTTCTCGTATATTTCAGTAATTTTATTATAATATATTGTATATTTTAGTAATTTCATTGTATTTTCTTATATACCTCACTAGTTTTATTACAATTTCTTGTATATTTCCCGCTTTAGAGGTAAGAGAGAGAAAGAGATATATGAAAGTTATAGGAAAGAGTGAGACAGATGATACCGACTGTATTCTAGAACCCGTGGCGCCATCTCTGTGAAAAGTGCTCAAACTGTTCGCTCAGCGTTATCGACAGCGAAGTGAACTACTTACCGACTGGTGGCGCCATCTCTGTGGCGAGTGCTGAAACTACTCGTCGAATAGTTTCCGCGCTCGCTACAGAGATGGCGCCACTAGTCGGTAAGTAGTTTCCACGCTCGCCACAGAGATGGCGCCACTAGTCGGTAAGTAGTTCACTTCGCTGTCGATAACGCTGAGCGAGCAGTTTGAGCACTTTTCACAGAGATGGCGCCACTATCGTGTACGGTATAGCGCGAAACGTGAAGCGTGACACCAACGTTCGATGCCCGCTAAAATTTCGAGCCGCATTGTGATGTAATTTAAAAGTATAATTGACACAGTATTCGTCCAGAAATAAAGTAAAAAAAAATGGAAGAATTTCCTTTGGGATACCGAGAAGTTGTGCCTGATCAAACTGTACCGGATAAGTGGAACGAAATTACATTGAACACGGGTAGGTGATCATAACCTCTACTTTTACCGGACGAACGAGGCTATCGTTTTAAAACTTATTCACGATCATTTCTGTTTTACTTGCCGTAGGCGTGATTATTTATCTTTTACGGAAACATCATTCGATATTGCTTCGAAAGTAGCATTTCAGACTTTGTGTACAATAATTTCTAACCCTACTTTTCCTACTTCACGACTCTTTCCTTAATGAAAACTGATTGTATGTTATAATTAATCTTTCTTGATTCATTGAACAGGTGGAAGTCAAAGTACCTTACAGGATATAAAAGTCCCAAAGAGAGCGGGTGGCTATTCGTACAGCGATTGCTCAAAATACTTTACACGCAATAGATTCATTTATTGGCGTATATCCCACGATGTACTCGAGTTGGTTGAACATAGTCTAGACATTAATTTGGCTAACTGTAGAGTAAGATACAAGTTTACAGATACACCTATTTTGGATGGCATTTCTATACACGAAACGGTTAATTCTGTTATTATATTAATAGCAACCGTTTCTAGCGTTCATAAGCTATCGTTTCCTCATCCTGAAAGAATTCATAAAAATGTGAGTATATATTTGTTAAGAACGATTTGTAAAAAGTTTACCAAGGCTGCAGATATTAAATTTTGATGAATCACTATCTTCCAGGAACATTCGCTAAGTACATACAAAGATTTAGGTGTACAATCAATTTTTAGCGAAGCGTCTGCACAAAATGTGAAAAAAGCAAATGAAGACCCCCATATGTTTCATGTCATTACAAATGCAGGAACTACAAGTTAGCAATTTTCTGATGAAATTGAAGAAAGAAATTTTGCCCATTGGATACATTGATTAATTTGAAATTACATTGACTTTTTTTACAGATTCTCCGGTTCCTCATGCAGCTGCATCGTGGTTTATTCCACCGCAAGAAGCGCTGTTTGCATTTGCTTATAATTCTGGAACTATACTTCTCGTAAGGCTAGACACTAAAACTGGTCTTGTACATACCAGTGAACTAAAAGAAGATTCGATGGTACCAAGATTTCTTAGTGGCATAGCAACTGCTTTCAGAGGACGTACTTCGGAAGCTCACGTGGCTATGTCATTAACTATACATAGTTATGGGATCGATACATATCTGTTCGCATTGTGTCGCGAGGGTAATATCCGTATGTGGTCTTGCAATAAAGCGCAATGCGTGGCCGTTACCGACGCAGCGATTGATAATCGTATCGCATCACAGGGGGCACAGGGTCATATACTAAGGAAAACGTTAGGTCCTAATAATGAATTATACTTGGGTACCTTTCTAAAATTTAGCACCAGATGTGAATTTAGCATTCTAAAGCCGATTCAAGATAATGGCATGTTTAAATTTGTTCGATTGTGCACCAGATTTGCACAAGATGTACGTACTATTCGTGTTTGTTTCAATTTCCTATTATACTCCTCATAGTTGGAAGTAACATTTCCATGTATCTTTTCAGCAACATTTAGTCGACTTTTCGTTTACAACTACTCGATTGTGGGCAGTCTGGAGAACCACCGACATGGATACAGTTGAAGTGACGCACACTCAATTAGCATTGAGCGGTACACGCGTTAATTCTGAATGGGAAGCAGCAGCCCTCGAGCAAACACCAGATAGAGATTATATTCTTAACGATGCTGATACTGATCCAAGACAAGCGTACATCAATTATATTTTTCATCCCGGACAGTTTTCATTTGCAGATATAACAAAAGCGTTGAACATATACCGAAGATCCAATTACATGGAAGACAAAATCCTTTCTCCCGCTGAACTGAAAGAACGTGTGTGCATCGCGGTAGAATCGGAGATACAGGCAGAGATCATGGACTACGAGCTTATGGACGAAGATTATTTGGAAATCGCTAATCGTTGCTGGTCGAAATTCTATTCCTGCGTTATTCAGTATCATGCGAACAGTACAAGACCAGTGGGATTGTTATTGCTGACCAACGTTTATGGAGTAGTTTTACTTAAAAAATCGTCTTTCTCCCTCTTGAGACCAATGGAAGCATTGGAATACCTAATGTTTTGTAATGAAAAATCGTATACGTTGCTATTCAAAACGACGCCAGTGTTATCGCAAGACGAAGATATCTGTCAAGATCTTATCACACTGATGTCGGCATTGGTGTTACTGGAAGAGCAATTGTCCGAGGAAACGAAAACTGCGATAAAAAGAGAACTATACCACTTGAAAAGTCCGGATATTATTATCGACGATCTACTATCAAAGTTGATGTTGGAATCGGAAGAACCGATTAGCGATTTCATTACAAATCATCCTAGCTGTCACAGATTATCGAATATCAGAGATATATCCAGTGCTATGGCGATGCTTCTGGAAGCATTGACATACGATCTTGGCCAGCCGAACAAGTTACAGCTTAACGACGAAGATCACGATGCTTCGAGGCTCTTACTCAATATAAATCACTTTTTCGGTAGTCACTTGGGTGTATCCGCGATATCGAAAAGCGTAGCACAGATATCCCAATTGAGGTTCACGATCTGCAGGAATCTGTTAATTCTGCAACAAATGATACTGTTACGGCCCGAACTGTTCGATTCACGATCGCTACATTCCATAAAATCATCGTTAGCACCCAGGACAGTGGTATTAACGCAGGCTTATCACGTTCTGACGTGGATATGCGAATCTACAGCTTTACCATTGCCTGTGCAGTCGCTATTAGATACTAGCGTTCAACGCTTAGCATTATTAAAGCTGATTGATTCGAGAACAAGCACAGGATTCAGACAGTGTCGATCTTTATCATTGCTAGAGTTATTCATAGAGAACTGCGGTGCGAAACACGCTCATCATTTGATGGCTCATACAAATTTGGATGCGAATACTTTGATCCCTTGGCATTACGGCATGTTAACGCATGTTATGCTTATCGCGCAACTCATGTATCCTTTCATAAAAATTGTCAATTCGTGTGTGTGTGTGTGTGTGTGTCTATGTATATATATATTCTTCTGCAAATGTTTCTCTGCTTCCTTAACGAAATTCAATTAGATGGCCACGATCGGGAAATTTCATTTTCCCTGAATGGTTGCTCTCTAGCTGTCAATTTTTATTGGTTCAAGAATACGTGAGGCTCTTGAATATGTGGTGCGAGTGGAACAGTGCATCGAGGAAATTTATATTAGCGGTCGCGTTGCTCGAAATGGGAGAAGCCCAGAAAGCCTGCGATCACTTTCTCCGAGCCTCCAGTGGAATTTTGACGGATGAGTTTCTAGCCGATGCTCTACTTGAATCCAGCGTACTGTCCGAAAACAGTTCATTAATTCAGTATTACTTAAAAGTTATCAAATTATTCGAAGAGCACAATGCATCCGATTGTATCATAGAATTGGCTGAAACAGCCATTCTGATGGCCGATAAAGACGATCCGAACTTGCCAACGCTTCATTCGATAATATTTATGCAACACTTGAACCTGGGACATCACATAAAAGCTTACAATTGTTTGAATTCGAATCCAGACGCTGCGCGTAGAGTAGACTGTTTGAGACAATTGGTAGTGACTTTGTTCGAGCGAAAGAAATTGATAGATTTAATTTCGTTTCCGTATGTCGATATGTACGAGGATTTGGAAAGGATAGTGGAGGGTAGAGCCAGGAGTGTGGACCTCATGGAAAATAATTACTACAATTTCTTGTACAGCTTTCACATAAACAAAGGAAATATGCGGAAAGGTAGTACTAGTTTGATGCATCCGGTAGAAGATAGCAAGATAGATCGATCGAATATCAGGCGTGTAAAAATTGTTTGTTCTCTTTCACAGCCGCGTCCGTGATGTACGAGCAAGCCATGCGTTTGAGTCAAGAATCTCAATCCGTTTTAATTGTGTCGAAGCAAGCACAGTGTTTGTTGGCTTGCATCAATGCACTACACCTTGTCTCCGAAGTCTACAGATGGATCGTTAGGCCTGTGATCGATCAGAGCTATTTGGAGGAGATGGACTACGAAGATTCACAAACCAGGCGAAGTATTAGCGACGATGACGTTTCACGTTATAAAATAAAGAAACAAGTGGAGGTCCTTGAGTTGAGCGACATAAAGAAAGAATACTATATAGTGGATGCAAGATTGAAAGTATCGAAAATGAATTCGGAGCTGCACATTGTCTCGCATGCTGGACCGTCGGAGCTGATTATTATTCTACCAACAATTGGATTGTATACAACGGCTTTGCATTTATGCGATGAGTTTAAAGTGAGCAAGTGCTCTGTTCTTGAAAGTCTGACCTCGCAATGTACACGATTGAGCCGGATGGAAGATCCGAATGCATGGGACTGGCTTATTCAGAACGATATATTCGACATTGGCCTGTCAAATACAAATATTACGAACACCGCTTGGAGATTGTTGGAATACTTGACGCTGAAACACGAAAAAGACGGGTCCAGTGAATTGCATAAGGCAGTCGCCCGAAAGTTACTCCAAGAAGGAGCGTTCGTACCTCAGTGGTTACTAATGTCGTATAAGGTAAGGAATGCTGACAAAAAAATAATTGTATTAATCTTATAATTAAGAGTGAGCTTTACTTCCTTGTACATACCGTAGAAACGAAACGCGGCGGAACTTCTCCGGCTTATGTTGAACACCGGCAGAATATTGGAGGCCGGCGATCTAGCGGTTGAATATATCAATGCCGTCCTGGGCGATGGTAAAGAAAACTTTGGTCTTATAACGCACTTAACAGCTGTAACACCGGCAGTGTGGTTACCACATAATACATTAGAGATATTGTTATCCGAATTGAAAGAAGTTAGCGAGGATCCTATATTTACCGAGGTATGGAACTTTTCAATTCCGTAAATATACTTTTTAGAAAAACATTAATGGAATCGTTAATATCAATTCCAGGGTTACAAGAGATTGCAGAAAGCATTAAACGATTACGTACAAAAAATGACAAGGGTGTCAAAGGATATGATTGAAATGAAATTAAATAACAAGAATCGTTAGTAGTAAGTAAAACCCTTATATAATAAAAAAACATGATGTGGAAGTCACATGATTGTTAAAGTAATGTTTTCCATTTTCTATTGCAAGAGAGTACATACGTATACATATATTATATAAAAATATTCAATATGTATGTGTGCGCGCGCGTGTGTGTGTAGTTTCTACCGACGATGCAACAATTTCTACATCAGTCTTTGTCTGTGATGATTCAAACAGACTAGAAAAGATCAAGTTTTGCATTGTTTGCATTTTCCGATTCGCAAGTCACATATATAAATGTATCAAATGTAAATCGGAGCGTGATTAACCGATACCAATGCTGTAAATATAATAATAACGCCAAGGATCGATGCAACAATCGCAGCGACCATCTGTGGGCATCTTTTAAACAGAACCTGAAATAATTGTAAACTTCAATTAACTACTAGTTCCGAATGTCGTTTAGAACGATTAATTATCCGATTGTTACGAACTCGTGTGGACGTGTAAAGAAAATGTTACCATTAAGAGGACTACCAGAGCGAGAACGAAAATTGTTCCGATAGGTAGAAGAAAAGATGCTGCCCAAAAATGTCTCTGTATTTCGGGATCTAAGGACAATTGTTTAACAACTTATGGTAACGAAAGCGCTCGATACGGGAGCGAAATTTATAAGACTGTGTACAAATATAACACAAGGAATTTATTAACTTTCATCCTACCGAGAGATATCTCACCATTACGCCAATAAGCTCTGTATACTTCGTAGGTGGGTACGCGAATTCTTCTTATAACACTTCTGTTTGTTACAATCACAGAATCAAAGAGGCTTTGTGTGTCTACAGATTGCACTCCACCTGCGAATCGGTCTCCTACAATGTACATAAGTACTTATCGTAGCAGTTTTATAATCCCCATTCTCGCGTGCTCAAAACATTAATGTAAATACAACGAGGAGAGCGGATTTGGTTTTGTACAATTATTACTCAATAGCTGTATCTCGAGATATACGGACGGCAAAGAAAGACCATTGACTATATTACAGTTTACAAGTGCCAACGGTAATAATTATTATATATCCTAAATTTTAATAGAACATATCCGAGAAAAAGAATTACTATATGTACAGTACAAGCTTTAGAAAAATTCATACTTCTCTAAGAATACTTACTTCTATTTTCATTTGTTACTATGTTTTTTATATTATTTTATCATGCATACATACATCTATATATATATGTGTGTGTGTGTGTGTGCGTGCGTGCGTGAGCGTGTGCGCGTATGTGTGCGTACACTATTACTAATTTAGCAGCTAAAATGTTAAGAATTTATAGTAACTATCATCTGTCCACTATAGAATAAAAAATTTTTATACAATTTATACAGAAAAATGTATTCACATGAATGTATTGTGATCATAGTTCAATGAAATTTCTACAAGCTGGTATTTCTACGTATAGAATTTTTTTATATTCAATTTCTTGTTAAGCATATCTATATTTCTATTATTAATATCGCATGTATTCGCTAGATTTTACGTTTAATTCGTGTTTAGTTACGTTTATTTATTACATATATATATATATATATTTACTACTAATTTATTAACTCACAAACGAATACCGTACAATAATATGCTTCGATAACACTTACCCCGTATCATGAACATTGTTGCATGCTAAGTTCAATAGTTCAGTCAATGCTTTGATTATATCTCTTGATGGTATGTCTTTTTTAAATATCACCGAAATTCATTCCTTTTAATCTAATCTTTATGCTTGTTTCTCGCAAGAAAATTGTACTTACTGCATTTACGGCTTCAACCTGAAACGAATGAAGAAAAGTAAATCTCAATTCTGTTAATAATACAAAATAAGGTAATTAAGGTAAAGTAGAAGGAAGAGCGATCACTAAATCGCGTCGTGCGATCGGTACACCACTTACGTAGCAAAATTTTTATAAACGCCAGCCATTAGACTTAAAAATCCTAAATAAATCAAGCGAAACGATTACTAAATTGTTAATACAATACGAGAATAGACATTGCAATATGCACGAAACGTGTCTGTAGAACTATCGTCAAGTTTATAGATAACGCGATATACAGGGTGTTTAAACAATAATTTCAATGTGTCAATCCGATTCGAATGAACCGCGTACTGTACGCGTATGGCATACACGAATGCGCAAATTACCTTCTCGTAGAGGATGGTTGAAAATTGTGAAAAATATGGAAAAGGCGAATACGTACCTTTCGGACACCCTGTACAAATATGTACATACAAATCAGCACGTTGTACGCTTAGTAGCATGGCGGCGCTAAAAAAAACCGGTTGATTTGTTGATGTTTTATACATAAGTCTGGCTATTTAAAAGAAATCTTGAAAATGATCAAGATATCGGCGTTGAACGAGGAATCTAGCGAAGAAAGCGAAGAAGAGGATGTGCCGACGATCACGAAGGAAGCTCAAGTACGTGTCAACACTGTTAATTCTTCGCTTCTTAGACAACTTAACCTTTCAACACTTGTCCAATTCTACGAAAATCCAGCTAAACGATTTCCACTCTAAAGTATATTGTACACATTTTACGTTAAATAATACAAAAAAGCCATGTGACAGCGAGTTACAAGAACTGTTCGAAATAATTTGTGTCTCGTTCGAATGGTTTAGTACGAGCAATTATTTTTTATTTCGAAACAGTTTGTTACACCAATCATTTTACAATCGATAAACGCGCTATTTGATTAGATATCACCCGTACGCAATTCCTTTAAATTGTTTTCTCTCTTTCAATTTCACTACTCGATAGAAACTGGCTAGAGAATTTGTTATTCGCTATTTTATGACATATGCTAGATTGAGGGGTGAAAAGACTAATGCGTTTCTTCTGTGTTTGGTTGCAGGAACAAATAGCTCTAACGGAATATAACAAAGCCTTAGTATTGTTGAAAGAGAACAAGCAAGAAGACGCGTTGAATATTTTTAAAGATCTTTTAGAAACTGAACTATTGGATGAGGTTGAGAAACCTGAGATACCTGATGGTAGATCTAGGCCGATGTTATCGCTAAAGTATTCTTGTTTCAAAAATATCGGAGGTATTCAAACAGCATTGGAAAATTATGATGATGCCATAGAAAATTACTGGGAAGCAGCTAATTTAGATGATACGGACGTAACATTGTGGTACAGATTGGGTACATTAGCTATGAAAATTTGTAACTTGGAATTGGCATGTTCGTCATTTAAGCAAGGTTTAAAATGCAACGCGAACCACTGGCCGTGTTTAGACAACATGATAACTGCTTTATACGCAGTGCCCGACTACATGAATTGTCTTTTATACATTTCTATGGCGTTAGAACGTGACCCATATTACGTGAAAGGTTTAGCTTTCCGTGATAAGATATTTAAAGACATTCCATGCCTTGAAGAATGCTATAAATTATATAACAGCGACTGGCAATTAGATCCACCATTGTGTACTGAATATGATCACGTTATAGGAGACAAGTTGATAGCAGAAGCGCAGGGTATCGCGACAAAATGGGCAGAAACATGTAGAGTAGAATTTTGTCCCAAACCGTTGCCAGACTTAACATTGAGGAAACCTATAAAAAGTTTTACCTGGTTAGATTTGGGAGAATCCCTACTGGATATGCACCGATACATTACAGAAAATGATTTAAGTTTCGTCAGTAGAATTAATTTAACGGTTCAGACACCCGAGGAAACATCTAGAGCAAGTACCGAAATGAACATCTCGGGAAATAGTGATGGTAATCTCGATCAAGATGTGCCACAAAATAATGTTGCACCAAAGAAAGAAAATGATATCGAAAAGTCGATGAAAATGGATATAGACGAAGCGAATTCCCCGTTCGATATATCTGACGAGAATCCAGTGTGCGGTGTTACTGAATCTATGATGGACATCGAAATGGAAGATGATAAAAAATCATGCTCCACCGACGTACAAATAATAGAAGATCAAGATCCTCTGAGAATCTCGGATACAGACGCTGCACAGTTTGAAGATCAGATCCAGGTAAAGAATGATTTAGACGAGCAAAATAATTTTGAAGTGGACGAAAATGGAGAGAAATTACAGTTGAACAAAATAATAGATGAATCTGGCAATGAAGCGCAAAATGATAATATCAGCGATAAAGATAGTAACAAGTCCAATGATGAGAAGAGTCTAAAAAAAGAAGATAAGGCACTGTGTAATATGGAAGAAAAATTAAATGAAAAAATTGAGGGGAAAGAGGAAGTGCAAAAGGTGAAAAAGCGAAGAAGAAGCGCTCTATGCTTCTTGCAGCAGTGGGCCTGGAGCTGTAACAGCATGAGGCGTTCAGCAAGAGTAAGAAGTTCGAATAGAAGAGAGGCTGAAAGAGATGACGTCCAATTAGAAGGGACTCTCAGAAGGATATTTCCCAGTACATTATTGTACGCGTAACATTTTTGTAATTTCATGTAACTTGTTTCTCCGATATAATATCAGTGTTGTATCATTGAATATTTCAGGCCAGACACAGTAAAATTAACCAAAGACGATCCTTCCAAAAATATTGACGATTCTATGGATACAATGGATTTATATCAGCTATTTGCTAATCAAGAGAATAACAGTAATACCATGGAAACAGTTAAAAGTTTTGAAAGTTCAAAGTCACCAAGTCCAGATACAGGGTAATTACTTTGAACGTCTTTTCATGAACATCTGACATAAACTGTTGCAATAATTAACTCTTTCCCTTCTACAGTCAACCAGAAAGTTATTTCGGTACAGAATCTGAAATAGCTGATGTAAATATGTTCATTAATGAGCACAGTGGTAAAAGTAATTTAATGATAATTATAGCAAAATATACAGAATTTTTATGCACTAAATGGAATCAAGAATGGTTGAAAGGAATGCTGGAAATATATTTGCAAGCGTATTCATTCATGAGGTAGAATATATAAATATCCATTGAACGTACTGCAAGATATATATATAATGTTCTAATGGCTTTTCATTATTTACAGGGAACACATTCCGCATCTATCGCCATTTGAAGAAAATGTAAATAATGATATTTTAAAATTAGATGCCGAAATGACTTTGTTATTCGGTGAACTTCATACTGATAGGTGGTTAAGCAACAAACCGGACATCTTACCCTCTTCAACGTATACTTTGTTTTATACTTTGGCCTCTTATTAGATCACTCAAGTAGAGAAGTAATTATTTTAGAATCTAAATAATCTATTTCAGATTAGATAAGCTTGGTACGGGGATGCCATCCGAGGAATTAGGTCACATAATATTTACGAGCGTCAGAGGGGATATTTTAAATGAAGAGAATATTTTCATATTACTAAGAGTATTATGGCTTAAAGCTAACATCTTTTTATGCCAAGGAGATACAGATGTTGTCATTGAAACTTTAGAATTGGTGAGCAGCTACAAGCAATACCCATATAAAAAGATCATTTCTAATTTACCTAACCAGAAGTTCCTATTAAATATTTTCAGCTGTTAAGCCGCATGAAAGAATTGGAGAAACATAATCAAAATATTTATTTAAAACTGCCTAATTGTAAATGTAATTCGGAAATCAGTATTAAAATAGTGGAGAAGAAACTTAAGTCTATTCAGAGAGGACAGAAATTAGGAGAGGTACAAAATTTGTACGAGGAAAAGAAGTATGCCGAGCTAGCCTACATACTGCAAGATACATTTAAATTCGCGAAGCAAGGAAACAAACTTTTATCTGTGACTGATAATATCGTCGATAGGGTGCAACAGTTATCCATGTTATTAGATAGCTTGTGGCAACTTCAACAATACGAGGAATGTTACGTGTGGGCGGAGGCTTGTCTGAACGAAGCGTGGCAAAATTATTTAAACGCTTCGGACGAAGCTGAACAGAAGAAATGGACGAGTTCTATTTTAATGTCGCTTGAAAAGTTAGAAGCTTGTACGATCGAAGTGAGCACCTTCGTTGTAAAATATTTACCCGAAGCACGCCTCACGAGATTGGTACAAAATTTGGTTCACATTGTTTGCAACCAATTGGACGTATCGGATACCACCGTGGAGCTGCCACTTGAGACCGTCTTGCCATGGATCTTATTGCATTATATTTTGCAATACAAAGAAGACAAAGAGAGAGCGAAGGCTGAATCGTCGTACAAGAATAAGCATAGTTCCAATTGCTCGGAATCGGACGACGAAGACGAAGGAGTTCCAGCATCCATTATGATTTTATTTATTGGCCACGACTTTATGGGAAGGCACTCGTGGTGTTGCTATAACGAGGCGAAATTATTATTTTTCACCTTAAATCTAGTTATTCCAAAACTGGACACACCTCAGTTTTCCAGCATTAAGGGTAAAGTTTCTACATATTTGGAACAAATATTTTATTGTTTGTATGGTCATTACAATAAAGTAAACAAGGCACGGCCGAAATATATAGAAGATCATGGAGTGCATGCGATGGACGTGACTTGGGAAGGGGCGCAATTATTGTTCGATTTTTATAAACCGAAACAGATTCCAGATTTTAATTCACCGAGATCTTTGACGATTAGCGCAGATACGGAGGATTTGTTTAAACGTATAATAAAGTTGATACCTCCAGAAAGCGATCCGCATCAGGTGATCGACGAAATGATGGCTTATATAATGGGCGAGCGAGAGACGATGCCAACCATTCAAAAACTTTTGCCGCATTGTATGTCCAACATTTACTACTTGCTGGCAGATTTTTACTTTAAGAATACCAAATGGTACGCTGCGATCCGATATTACATGTTGGATTTATGTTTTCACCCAACAAGATTGAGCTCCTGGACTGGTTTGGCTATGTCGTCGGCCACTATAATAGAGACGTGGTTAAGTAAGAATAAACCAATGTAAGCATAGTTTACAGCTCAAGTTATTTTTTATTATCGTGTGACACGAGACAAGTGTCGATAATATCGTTCCTCTATTTTCTGTTTAGAAATGAAGATAAACTTTTGGCGAAAGCGAAATTGGCTCAGTCAAGCTATCGACACGCTGTCGAGTTAGATTCGTGCAATCACATCATTTGGACGGAATACGGAAGTTTCGCATACGTTGTTCATTCATTTTGCTCGCGGTTATTGAAACAGGAGACCGACACGTTGAGTATGGAACGGTTCGAGGTCTTGGAGACTAGAAAAGAGGAGATGTTGGAAATTGCCCATCACTGTTTTCAGGCTTGTGCACATTTATTTATCGGTGCTAAAGACGGACCGATACAGCATGATGAAAGGTGGCTTTATCAATACATGCTTGGCAAAGTGGCTGAAAAGAAAAATCAAGATCCTCCTACGTATTTAGAACATTATGCGAAGGTAACTCCCAGGCAAATACGTACGCGACTTTTCTTTATACATTTAAATTTGGTAGGGTGGCGTTGATTTTAATTCGCTTTATACCATTTATTGCAGGCTAGTGAGTTATTGTATCACAATAATGCACAATATCCACGCAGGATAAGCCACAAGTCTCCGCAGCATCTGTCGGTCGAAGCGTTGGAAGTACACTATAGAATCCACGCGAGTATACTGAAGTATCTCGAACAACACGAAGGGAAACCACTGAAGAAGTCTTTGGGACAGTTATTACAGTTTCATCTCGAGAAATGTGCTAAAGGCCCGTTAATGAAGTACACTTCGAAGATGAGTGAGAAAAGTAAGGAGGAAGGTCTTTATCTGACTAACAATAAAGGTTCGGCGAACGAAGGGGATCTTACCGTCGAAGGAGAGAGAAAAGTTATTACCGTTGGTCAGCGTTCGAATAGCATCGAAGAGATTGAAATAATAGACAGAACGAATAAAGGATTTGGAACGAGTCAGCGTACGGAACAAGGAAAAACTGAAACACGTAAGAGATCACCCGGTGAATTACCGCAAGATAACGTGAAAAAGATAAAATTAGGCAACGTGTCTCATTTACAACTGATGCAAGACGTTGTGGCTTTAATAGATGATGTGATAACGAGAGTTTGCGATATGGTTTCGCAAAAGGAGAAGAACGACGATATTATGGTGTTATCGAGCGATGAAAGCAACGAGTCGAAATCGCAGAAGAAGAACGCGAGAAGGGTTGTCGAAAAAACGAAGCCGCAAACAAAATCGGAAGATAGTAAAAAAGGTACATCGGACACGATGAAGATTGGTACCGGATTTGAAAGCGAAGGAAAGTCGGGAAACGTTCAGGACTTAATGGACGCCCTCATGAAGCAAGCTATGGAGATTAGTCAGGAAACGCGGCAATCTTCGCCCGAAGACGAAGATACGAGAAAGTTCGAAGGGAAGTGGTTACAGAACGAAGATTTGCAAATAAATAATAAAGAGGCGAAGGATAAGGTTGTCAGCGATAAAAAGAAGCTCGCAAGTACTACGAAAGAGGAAGTGACTTTGAGTAGAAGGGGTTCCCAAGAAAGTACTACAACCACGCAAACAACCACGACAACGACGGAAACGAATAACTCTAGTTCAAGTAGTAGCGACGAGTCGAGCAGTAGCGATGATAGCTCTGACAGCGACAGTTCAAGCGACACCGAGAGCGACACAGCCGAGAGTGAAACCGAGAAAAAAAAAGAAGATTCAGAGTTTCCGACAAAAGAAGATAATATGACCGAGGAAGAAGTTACTGTTCTGATAACATATTGTTTAGCTGGTCTAGAACAATGCATTTTAAGATTTTCAGAACACTACAAGTCGTTCTATAGACTGTCGCATTTCTTCTTCAATAACAAAACAGCTAAGGATGTTACAAAATGCAGGAACCTTCTATTGGACAGTTACAATTGTCAATTTTATCCGGGCGAAAGCTTTCAAGGGCTATTTGCTGATAGGAAAACTAACAATTTTTTCAGCGTAAGTATTTTATATTATATTCGTACAATTAATTTCATATTTTTTAATACAGCTTTTTAATTGCTTTATTAAAGCCTAGGAGAATTTCTCTAATACCAGTTGTTGAAAAGCGTTCACGTCGAACGATTGTATGATTCTTGCGTTTTTTGGTCTGTCGGTTAAATTAGTGTAATCCACTGTTACCGAACCCCTTGCAAGACCATCGATCACAGGACTTACGTTTGTGACTATTGATTTCGTTATGAGCTTTGGCCATAACATAATTGCAGCAGCCATCGCGTCTGCAGGGTCCCATACATCAGTCTTCGATAAATATACTCGTTCCGCTTTGTTTAAGAAATTCACGATGGTAGAGTTTACTTTCCCCAACACATATTTCCGCCAATTCTGCTCGAACATTGGTAACATTTTCACTTACATCTCCTTCTCATAATATATTGTTATACTTTTTAGTGTTTTAAATAATTACCAAAGATATAGATTTGACTGTCTCCCATGGAAATAAAACGCTTATCGCGGTTTTATTCATTACGATATAATTGGCTTCTGGATCTTGATAAAAGTTGTATTCGACGTTAGGTAAAACATTACCGACACCGGAGACACTGGCGCCTAATATTATGTGATTTTTTAAGCGCTTCAAAAATGAAGGCTCCAATGCGATCGCTGTAGCAACATTTGTTGATGGACCGATGCTCAATAAAGTTATTTCGTCTAGAAATTTGAATAGACGTCACTTTAAGACAACATCTCGACTTGTTCCATGTTAATTAATTCGAGCAATCGGTCACCTGGATATTGTTTCACTAAGTCTACCAGAGCTACAGCTGCATGTTTGCTTTTGTCCACTTTGGCAGTGATTTCCTGGGTAAAATTAAAGTCTCCAAGGCCATCCACTCCAAAGTAATGGCTAACTTTGTATTCTTTTATTAACGCTTTTTGAGCACCTCTATACACGGGTATCTGTAGAATATACGCGACACTTTATTTCGAGTAAATGCCTAAGTAAAACACTTACGTACATCACTCCTGTTGGCGACTGTTAAAATTTTAAGAACGTTAGTAACCACATTTTCTAGGTACGTGTTTCCATAGGAACAAGTAATTGCTATCACTTTGAATCCCGTTTCTTCAGATTTGAGAGTTAAAAGTATAGCTATCGCGTCATCTGCTCCAGCATCTGTATCTATTATAACTTTTTCCAAACCAGTGGCAGACCTGGCAAAATTTGAATAACAAATTCTTTCGTCGCAATATGTTTAGATGCTACACAGAAGAATTAATAGAAAGTTTATACAAAAGCTCAAGATGTAACTAACAGATACTGGCTATAAGTTGTTAAATGTATTTTAGTTTATTTTACCTGATACTGTATAGCATCAAACAAACAAGAATCGCAGCAGAGAGTTTGCAAAGAAGTATATCCATCTTCATGGTTTCTTCCCAAGAAAATAAAAATATAATCTGCGTAAAAACAGTGATGTGAATTATGACGATAAATTTACACACAATGGGTTTACATACGTACTATTTAACTTGCAGTCACACAGCTGCTACTTTTATGATTTAGTTTCGTTACTATCCGTGGCATTCAATTTCCTTATCTGAATATATCGAAGATAAAGTAAGCGCTTATCTCTTTTTAGGGTGTTTGGCATATACCCAATAGAGAAGTGGATAGAGCAGGAAGTTTCGCATTTCACATGTCTCGATGCGTGACGTTATTAATGCAAGTGCTTAAAGAGACAAACGATGGCCGGTTGTTAATGCAATTGAGCGTGCAACTTGGAAAGATTCCAGAATCAGACAAGTATATTTTAAATATAAAGACATGCTATTCTCTATGTAGTAATTTTCATATGAATATTTAATCCATTTTTTCTAAACTTTTACATTGCCTCCTCAGAAAATATTTGCGCGACTCAGAAAGAGAACAATTGTCCCGTCAAGCATTGACTCTCTGCTTACAATCTCTCAGAACTAAAGTGCAATCAATGGGAGCGAACACTTCTGATCCTGCGTCAAACAAGAACGCGGACGCCAGAAATCAAGTACTTCTCGACACGTATTGGGTTTACCAGAAAGCCTTAAAAAGCTTTCAAGGTAAAGAACAAACTATACAAACGCTCGCTTCCTTGCTGGTAGACACGTATAAAACGTATACGGGCAATAAAGTAAGTTTGTATTTCCAACCGCAATAGCGAGCTTTCTGATTGTGAGTCGTACAATTATTTCACTTAATCGTTTCGATTCTTCTTTAACAGAATTTAGAGGGGAATGTTTTGGAGATTGCCACGAAATATTGTACCGATTATAATTACAATCGCAAAGCGTTGAGTAAGCTCTTCTCCACCTTCGACAAACCTTCTACAGAGAATAATCAAGCACAACCTCGAACTACATCTCCGATTCCTGTGAGTTCTATTATACACCCGCTTCTTCTTCTTTTTTAACTCCTCGCGTTTGACCTATCAATTAAAATTTAATCTTCGATGCGACGTACAGGTAGTTACATCTCAACCTCAAGTTAGTTCTACGTCACCGCAGTCGTCATCTCAAAGCCGAAAACCGTATAAAAATCTATCGTCTACTGGCCGACCGAGGGGACGGCCACCCAATGTAAATAAATATCTACAAGCGATGCAGCAGAGTAACACGATGAATCAGTTCAACGCGAAAGCTAATTTCGCCAATTACATGGGCCCGTCGGGGAATCGTTCATTAATGAATCCCTATTTCATGCATCCGATGGTCGATCCGAATATATTGTCCGCTTTGTTAACCAGCGGTTTAAGTAGTAGCATGATGGATCCCTTGTCGGCTATGAATTACTTGAACCAAATGGGAAATTATCAAGACATCTTCCGGCAGTACCAAAACAATCTATCTTCGCTGTCGAGTCTAACCGGTGGATTAAGTAATACAATGGCCACCGTACCTAATATCAGCAGCGTGCCCACAATGAGTACTTCCAGCTCTAATATGAACGTTGCTTCCAGTATGAGCAACTTGGGTAACTTGAACAACCTGACGGTGCAACAGCTGTTGAGTTTAAGTAACACTACCGCGACGACTGCACGCCCTACGCCCATGTATCAGCAAGCAGCCACGGCAAAGACCACGAATACCACCACTGCGTCGATGACTAAAGACAGACCTAGTATATCGATAACTCCGGTACCAGTACCCCCAAAAAGTAAGCCGTCGAAACCAAGTCCGCAGAATGACTCTCTATCGGTTCAACTGCCAAAGGCTCTGCAAATGTCGCAGCCGTCGAAGCCTCTCTTACAACCACCGACCACGCAAGTCTCTCTGCTGAAGCCATCCATTGTCCCCACGCACGTAAAAACTAGCCCACCGAAGCAAATAAGCGCGCCCCAAATTCGGGTCTCTAAATCGCTGACCGAGCCTCAACCGGCGCACAATCCCTCCCTATCGCATCCAGCTTTAAAAAGCAACGTTACGACGAACCCATCCGTGGTTCCTCAAGTTGCTCACACAGCGATTAGTCCACCGATAGGCATGAAACAAACGGTGCCTATGAGCGTGCCTGCTTCTCATTCGGGAACGTCGTTGCAACATAAATTGTTATCGAAGAAAAATTCACAAAGACCATACACGCAGCCAAACGTGCACAATCCCGGTAGAAAAACGAAACCAACTAAAATGATGCCCTCGTTAGCGGGTACCTACTCGAACATATTGAATTCGATACCTGGAAACTCGTCGATGCCACAACCACCGTATATACCGCCAGAACTTAGTGGGATTTCCGTGAGTCCGGTAAATCCTCAGGGCAACTTGAGAGCTCCGAATACAAAATACTCTAATTACAAAAAGTCTTGTAGTACCAAAACGAAACCAATCTCGATGGATATTACTAGTTCTTTGCCAAATTCGTATTCTCAAGGAAACTCGGTGGAGGCTATCTTCTCCCAACTGAAGCAGCATTCGCATTTAGAGATCATACCTCAGCAAAAACCTCAGCAAATGAAATCGGCTATGGATTATGCGAAAAACTTGTCCTCAGGTGTGAGTGTGATTACGCAAAAGGGGTCAGAATCCTTGAGGCCATCCAACGCGGAGTGCAAATCTATATACGATTTACAAAGGGGGAAATCAAGTAACGTTTCTAGCAAAAAAATAGAAAAATCTACCAACGACAGTGTTGAGATTATAACATTAGACGATTAAAATGTCCACCACGATAACACTTGGTTGGTGTTTTATCTTTTTTTTTTTTTCTTTCTTCTTCGTTACTTTCGCATCGCGTGCCCGAATTATTTTCATTGATGTATCATTCATATTGAACACTATTGTCATCCACAATTTGTAGTCGTGATCTATAAACGATACGGTACGACACATGGTATGCGAGTAATATTTTCTAACGTCATTGCAGCGTAGTTTCATTTCCATCAAGAATGACTGAAATAGATCGCTAGCCTTCTCACTTCTGTGCCTAATGGAATCATTCTATACAAACGATTTAATTATCACACATAAAAATAGATAATGATAGACATATTCTCTAGATTATATGAAAATAATTGAAGATGAGGTTCGTACCATAAAGTATTTATAGTACATAAAAGAAAAAAGAAAGAAAAAAAACTGTATTCTATGGAAAAAGTAGTGAAAATTTAACTTCTCGCAAGTTAGATACTTCTCAGGATGGCAATGCTTGTATATCACAATTCTGCGAGGTTCTGGTTACGATCGAGATAGCAACATAATGACAAATATTGTTTCACAATAATTCCAGGGGAATGTTTTTGCATATTAATAAAATAATACATTATTTTTCTACATATATGTACATTCAGCAACAGATACATTTTTGTTTGTATGTATAAAACAAACAGACGCGTGTAATTAGATATTAGCGATATCCCTGTACATTTTCTAATTAATTATTTATAAAAATATCTTTCATTAAAAAAGATTACATACATATACATACATACATACGTACAGTATAGTGTAATATTGGTTATTTCTATCAAATAAGAATAAGAAAATAATCTTTCTTTAAACTTGTAAAGTTTATTTCTTTGTAAGTATTATTATACAAATGCAACTTTTATATATGTAATCTACAAATTCTTGTTATTCATCATTCTTCTAGTAATTTAATGTTAAGAAAATATGTTTTATATATTTGTACATATATTGAATATTTATATACCAGTATATTATACCTACGTTAACTTATCCGATAGTTTAAATGAATTTGCAGGGAAACCACGAACGCCTAAACCTTTTATAGTGAATAGATAGCCAGCATGTGGTTGTTCTCTTAATTGGTTCTCATTTAAACCGATGCTCGCTGATGTTACGTATAAAACATCGAGATTAGGACCACCAAAAGCAACGCTAGTTATGTTCTGGGCGGTGTTAATCTTCACAAAGCGCAACAATTCGCCCGTTTTTGGATTTATTTGAAGAACCTAAATATTAAACGTTTTCTTGTTTCAGAAACTGAATTGCAATTATTTCGTTTAGAATGTATTTCATGATATTTATGCATCGCCACAGAAATTATAATAATTCTCTTACACCAGCTCCACCATACACAGCTACCCAAAGATTTCCATTTGTATCTATAGTCATGCCGTCTGGTAGTCCAGGTATATTATTTTTTTTTAAATCAAACACTACTCTCTTATTAGCTGCAAAAGAAACAGTTAGAAGCACAGATACGATTATCGACACTACAAACATTGCACGTATACAAAGTGAAATTCTTACATATGGCTCCTGTCTGAGGATCGTAATTATATGCTACGACCTGATAGGTAGGTGAATCAATGTAATAAAGTGTATCATTGTCGGAATTCCAAGCTAATCCATTGCTTATAGTTACAGGCGAAACTTGTTTTTTTATCCCAAGATGATTATCAATGCAATAAAAAGATCCTACATTAGGTGGGAAAGATCCATCCTTCTTCTCAAAGCCCATTGTTCCTGTAGGAAGAAAAAAATTAGATTGCAGGAACTTATATTGTGAGTAATATATTTTCATATAATATAGTTCATATTTTTAACCAACCACCCCACAATCTTCCAGAAAAATCTGCTTTTGCATCGTTCCACCTGATCTCTGCTCTGTCGCTATCGAGAGTAGCCAATATTTTAGGTTTACATTTTGCAAGATCTTTGTCCCCATCCCAAGAAACCAGCACAAAGTCTATGCCAGATCCTGCAACAAGCTTGTTGGCACTGCCTTCAAGGGGAATGACGAATCCAACGGGTCCATTGTCTAATAATCATACAAATAATATATTTATGGGGTGTACTGTAAATAATCAAATGAGATTGTTAGTCACTTACCTACGAAGACGGATGTAATGATTCCCGTTTCAGGGTTCAACCTGAATATCTTCTGAGCAAATATATCAACAAAATAGAGCGTTTGAGAAATGTGATCCCAATGAGGTCCTTCGCCAAGGCCGCATGGTCCAAACAATGGTTCAACTATCGGTTCTGACATTTTGCTAACGACTACATATAATATATCATATATAAAATCATCAATTACCTGCAATTGTACACGCAGAGACAAGCAAAGCAGAGATAAGTCAAATTACAGTCATTTTATTCACGTGGAAAATAAATATTTGTATTTTCTCATTGAAGCGTAAATGAGGAAATTAAATGATAAAAATAAAAAATGTACAATGTACAGATACCTTTTTTGATTACATACATACATATATATATATATATATATATATATATATATATATATATATATATATATATATATATATGTTTAAACATAATTCATTTTTTGAATTAAATGATACTTACACTATCAATCTGTTATGTAACGTATCAAGATGTAAAGTTATTTCCGATTAATATCGAACAACCTATCAAGAAGAATGATCTTTCGAGAATAAGTAGATGTCATGAAAAAATTTTCCTTTTATACGTACATATATCATAATCAACGTAGATAAAAGTACTTGTATATTTATGTTAGGTAGCTGTACTTATTAGTACTTATACATATCTACGTAATTAATGATCTGTTACGACATAGCCTGGTAAGGTTATCACAGGCAGAATAAAATCTAAAAACGATTATACTGTACGAAAAATAACGTTTGAGTAAGCAATACAAGAGGGAGAAATGCAAGTATTTTACACACACGCACACACACAGAAAATGAGCGAACGACTAAAAATGTTTATAAAAATATCATAATGTCGTATTAAAAAAGATACAAAAATAATCTGTAATTCTATACGACCAACCGTTTTTGTTGCACTACCAATATTGCAACTATATTTTCTATTCCAGGTTTATAATTAGTAATTATTACTAGTGGTTTAATACAACTAATTACCTTACAGAGTATTTTATTCAATTACATTTATTGTTTTTATTTTCTCAATAATAATCTAAGACTACGGTGGATATAGATAGTAAGTAGTTAAACATTTAACATTAGAAGTTGTTATTTAAGCTTTAAATGAATTTGCGGGAAAGCCACATACTCCTAATCCTCTGACAGCAAAGACATATCCAGCGTACGGTTGTTGAACTAGTTCTTCTTTATTCAGATCACGGCTAGATGTTGTTACGTATAAAGTATCAAGCAAGAATCCACCAAATGTACAACTAGTTACTTTATTAACAGGAAGTTCTATAAGACGTATCACATCACCAGTGCGAGGGTCAGCATTGACAACCTATTTATTTAGTATACATATTAATATTTTGTAATTATTATTAACCATGTATGAAAAGAGTTATAGAATGATACTTACACCACCTCCACCGTACAGAGCTATCCAAAGATTTCCATCTTTATCTATAGTCATACCATCCGGTATTCCAGGAACATTATTTATCTCAAGATCAAATGCAATTCTCTTGTTAGCTGAAATGATTTATATCTATTACATATTACTTCTATTCAATATAAATTCAATATTCTATATGTGGTATGTTTAAAAAAGATTCATACATATAGTTCCATTGACTGGATCATAATCAAATGCTGCCACTTTACGTGTAGGAGTGTCAATGTAATAGAAAATATTATCTTGGAGATTCCAAGCTAATCCATTGCTATTGGTAACAGGAGATAATATTCTTTTTGGTTTAAGATCAGAATCGATACGATACAAAGACGCTTGATTAGGTACAACAACATCATTTACTTCTGGTCCTATTGTTCCTATATTGTGTAGAAATATTAAATATGTAGGGTGATCAAATAGTTCTCAATACTTTCCAGTAGATCGATCATGTTCAACTTACCACCCCAGAATCTTCCCGAAGAATCTACTTTTCCATCGTTCCACCTAGTGCCATTGCGATCAGTATCGACAACAGCTAATGTTTGAGTAGTAGATCTTGTAACGTTATTATTAGTATTCCAGTCGACTAGAATGAAATCTTTACCAGCGCCAGCTACAAATTTATTAGGCTCTCCTTCAACAGGTACAGCGACTCCAACAGGACCATTCTCTATACACATCGATTCATAGGTATAAAATTTAATTATAATGAAAAGAATTAAAATAATTTCTCTTACACTAAATCTATACGCTGTTATAACGTGTACATTTACATATATAATTTACCTATGTAAGTGCTGGTCAGTTCTTGTGTCTCAGGATCAAACTTACATATTTTCTGCGCTTCGATATCAACAAAATAAAGTTTATTTGTATGATGATCCCAATGCGGACCTTCGCTATGATCAAATCGCCCTACTACTGCATCAATCATCAGTTCATTATCACCTTCATGCTTTTCTTGGTTTTTCCTATGAATAGTCAGAAAAGTGGGAATACTTTAAATGTTCCAAGATAATAATTATCATATAAATGATAGGAGATTTAATTAGTTAGATTATGCAATATCAACAGACAAAAAATCTATGATATTTTTTTTACATTCCAATATAATCCTTTCACTCTTACCCGCCATAAACGAGGAAAACAAAGCACATTCCAAAAAATAAAACTTTATACATAATATTTTGCATTTTTTATCCAGAAAAAAATGCTAATAATTATAAGGCGCGAATAAAAGTAACCGGCAGTCGATGAAAACTTGCGCAAAATCTATTTGAGTGTACAGTGACCAGTGACTTTCGCTTGTTACCTTCCTTTGCTCTTTATATATACTATTTCCTTATTCACTGATACTGTTGACGGTCGCTAATTATACAATCGTTTACTTAGAACA
The DNA here is from genome assembly GCF_050948175.1 of Xylocopa sonorina. NCBI lineage: Eukaryota > Metazoa > Arthropoda > Insecta > Hymenoptera > Apidae > Xylocopa > Xylocopa sonorina. Next base: position 12,512,643 of record NC_135201.1, on the reverse strand, counting down.
CATATATTATATTAAAAAGCAATTCTAAACGAAATAGGTCTGATATATTTATCGATATTTTGTATACGTTTTGTACAACAATAAATTTAAATATGCGAATATATATATATGTATATCTCTCGCTGTTATCGCATAAAATGATATTTTAAACACGAAGGAGAGAAAGGGAAAAAGAGACTGTAAATTTGTATCATTTAACAATCGTATCGATTTAAAGGAATATTTAATAATTATGTATATATATACATTATAAGTTGTAAATAATATTTCTTTAAAGGTATCATAAATTGCAGACAAATATTAAAATGCATTCTATTATTATGAATTATAATAACTTATATATTTGAGTATAAATTTGATAAATTATAGCAATTAAACCGTCTATGTATTATTGTTTGAAAATATATTGAAACCGTCTGCTAATCTAGAATTCGCTGTTTATACCGTAGTATTTGTAAACCATCGGTCACATAGACGTTAAATAAGTATTCGTGTATTTATTTAGAGCAAAATAGAATGCTGCCCATAGCATTAAATGTTATGTAATTCTAAATGGGAAAACTTCAACTATCGTAAATTGCTTAGCGATAACAGTTTGAAGTCTTCGACAGAAGTGTCGTGAAATATCGCTCGAAACTTCTCGAAGATCGTTACCGCATAACTTTTGCATTTGATTGATTTGCGTTGATATTTTCACGCCTGTGTCGAGTTTCAGATATTGAAATTTGAAAACGACAAAATTCGAAAATGCTCATCCGTCAGCGCGCACGTGCGCGTTTTTCCCGCTATCAGCGCCATCTAACGACGTTCTCGATTACTACTCCCTCGTACCGGCCAACATCATCAGGTCACGTGACAATAGCATATTGATACGTGTCGTCGAAGGCAGCCACGATTCGCTACGATTTGCCAGTCGAGCATACGCGGCCAGGTTTACCAGGATTCTTGCTTAAGTCGAGTGCGTCCTCGCCGCATTGTTGATTCCCGCGTTAGTGAGAAGCGTCACATCACCGTGGTTCCTTAGAATTATCACAACTCGGATTCAAAATGGGATGTAAGTACGATACTTTCAGTCAGAAATTCCGGAATCTTTTATTCACGATCGTAGCGGCCGTGATTAACCGTGACCGTAACCTCTCGATACCATTTCGCCTACAACATATTGTTCGTTTCATCTCGCCTTTGATATACCATTCTCCGCTTGGATATCTCGTTTACGGAGAAATTAATTCCCCTATTTGCGTGTTCCAGTTAAATTTTTGGAGGTGATAAAGCCGTTTTGCAGTATACTCCCGGAAATAGAGAAACCGGAACGGAAAGTAAGTTCTGCCAATCTATTTCTGTCCCTCTTCTATATTTACTATTTCACGTGATACATTTCCCCACTTTTCATACGTAATTACTTCTTTCTGCGATTTCTTATAAATATCTTTATTCTTACCCATCTGCTTAGTAGCCACATCCAACTCTACTCAATTGTTACGATTATTCAAACATTTTTACAGATTCAATTTCGAGAGAAGGTATTATGGACTGCAATTACCTTGTTTATCTTCTTAGTATGCTGTCAGGTAAGTCTTGGTGTGGTTGACAATAACCGCTTAAAAGTATTTCATCAAATTCTCTCGACTAACGAAACGCGTCGTTTCGTTTGATTTTTATAGATTCCTCTATTCGGTATTATGTCTTCGGACAGCGCGGATCCCTTCTATTGGATTCGAGTTATACTCGCGTCAAATAGAGGAACTCTTATGGAACTAGGAATTTCTCCCATCGTTACATCTGGTATGATCATGCAATTGTTAAGCGGTACAAAAATAATTGAAGTCGGCGATACTCCTAAGGACAGAGCGCTTCTTAACGGTGCCCAGAAATGTAAGAGAATCGAATGTGCACTTTAACGATATTTCTATTTAATAAGTTTGTAGTATACAATTTATTCTTTCTTTCTTATAGTATTCGGAATGGTCATTACTGTCGGTCAAGCCATTGTATACGTAATGACTGGCATGTATGGTGATCCAACAGAAATTGGGGCTGGTGTTTGTCTGTTGATCATTATTCAGTTATTTGTTGCTGGATTGATTGTGTTGTTATTGGACGAATTACTACAGAAAGGTTATGGATTAGGAAGTGGTATATCTCTTTTCATTGCTACAAATATTTGTGAGACAATTGTGTGGAAAGCATTTTCTCCAGCTACTGTTAACACCGGTATAATTGAATTTTTATTTTTTTCTTGATGTTTCTCAACATTGTAACTATAAAATAATGCTTTTTATTATGAAACTTTTTAAGGACGCGGTACGGAATTCGAAGGTGCAGTAATTGCACTGTTTCACTTATTGGCTACAAGACAAGACAAAGTCCGAGCTCTTCGCGAGGCATTCTATAGACAGAATCTTCCTAATCTTATGAACTTACTTGCTACAATATTAGTGTTTGCTATTGTGATATATTTCCAGGTATTAAAATGGTATTACTTAGATATACTAGTTTATAATTGACATTATATATTATTATTCATTACAGGGTTTCCGCGTTGATTTGCCAATCAAATCTGCCAGATACAGAGGACAATACAGTAGTTATCCCATTAAATTATTCTACACGAGCAATATTCCTATTATCTTTCAGTCCGCATTAGTGTCTAACTTATACGTTATTTCGCAAATGCTGGCCGTTAAATTTCAAGGGAACATTATCGTGAATTTATTAGGAGTATGGTCCGATATAGGTGGTGGTGGTCCAGCACGATCTTATCCAGTTGGAGGGTTGTGTTATTATTTGTCACCACCAGAATCAGTGGGGCATATTCTTCAAGATCCTATTCATGCCATCCTTTATATACTTTTTATGCTTGGATCTTGCGCTTTCTTCTCAAAAGCATGGATCGAGATTTCTGGTAGCTCAGCCAAAGCTGTAAGTTACCTAAATGTTATTTTACTTCATTTATTTTTTTTTCTTCTTTTTTTTACATAAAAATTAACACTTTTCTCCAGGTTGCAAAACAGCTTAAAGAACAACAGATGGTAATGAGAGGGCACAGAGACAATTCTATGATTCACGAATTGAATAGATACATTCCAACTGCAGCGGCGTTTGGTGGATTGTGTATCGGTGCTCTGTCCGTACTAGCTGATTTCCTTGGTGCTATTGGTTCAGGTACTGGTATTTTACTCGCCGTCACAATTATATACCAGTACTTCGAGACCTTCGTTAAGGAACAAAGTGAAATGGGTGGCATGACATTACTTTTCTAAACTTAATTTACATAGACTTCAAAAGTGAACTTTTTTAATTCTAAAGAACTGAATAATAATTTATTGTAAAATAAGTACATTCGCGACGTCAAATACTGTTGATTACTCAGTAGAGTAATAATGGAATGTCTTCAATATGAATCGAACCGCACATTTTTATTCCTTGTTTGTCGTTAAAAATATCACATACTTCATAAACGTGTATATGTGTTATGTGATAGTTTTTTCCTTTGAAATTTGTTTTTTTTTTCACCTCTTTTGCGGATAATCGTAGCATATCCAAAAGAAGATACATTTAATTAGGTGTCATTTCATATCGACCGTGTAACATTTTCGCGACTACCATCTACTAATCTTGAAATTAATAGCTTTGATTTACGCATCGTGAAAAATAATGCTGCCTTTGATATATGGAAAATTAATAGTAAATTTTACACTATGTCAATCGGTATCATACAGACAGAAGGCATGAAAAGCGATGCAACATATTGACAATGCGTAGAGGTTCGCACTCGTACATAACATACAAAAATGCTCGAATGTAAATACTGGCACTCATTGCGGTTTGAATGTTTTGAATTTACACGCAATATGTGTAATATCTTTCATACAACGAGCAATGTACATAGAAAGAAAGCAATTAAATATTTTCAGCATTTTTTACTAGTGTTTTATGCTCCGCATGATACGGAGTCAAGTGTAAAAGACTCAGAGCGTGCGATTAAGATCGTTACGTTTATATAAATCGAACACATTGCATAATGTATAATCATTCCGTCAGGACGAGACACCCACCTAGGGTATTCGTACAACCGACTAATTCGTACAATGTTCGCTCATCATAAATATCACCATTCCTGTATTAAGAATGATGAAAAACTAAATTAATATTTGTTTCTTACGTGTATTTAGGAAAATATGCTTTTATAAAAAATTAAATCTTTATTATTTTTGCCTTGTTTTCCTTGTTGCTCTTACCTGTATTCGTTTCATTCTTTTTTTTACTTTTTTTTTCATTAGCATTCGAGAGTAGCGAATTGCGTTTGAATAAATGTTAACGTAGATAGACAAAAATGAAGGAAAATATTTATAAGTTATGTACATTGTATTTGTACATCGTATTGTACTGTATATTATTTAGTTGTACTCAGTTATTAGTAAACTTAATTCTTATTTTATATAATACGAATGGGTACCTCTTTTATTTTGTACGTATAATTGTTACTAAAATGTGACCGAAAATGTATTTATTGTTACGCACTTCCAGGGTAGTAAGTGAAAAAAGCCCAACGTTTAAACATATTAAACCACGACGATGTCATTTAAAATAAATACAAAGTATATTAATTAATATGTTGTTTTACAGATGTGATTTAATAAAATAATCTAAAAATGTTTGTTATAAAAGTGAAAGTTTAAAAGTCGTATTAATCTTCATATGAAAAACATCAGTTTAGGCGTGACACAGTATCTTTTACCGTTTATAAACAGTTTATAAACAGGAATGATAGGAACACGCGAAATAAATTATTTGTTTTCGTTGTAAAACAGAATAGCATAAAGTGGGCCCAGAGTGTGAATGTTGGATAACAGAACCAAACGAAGTGTTTCTGTAAATCGTAAATTAGGAGTGGAAGTGTCTGTATCTCGCCAAGCAATATTAGCTCCTTCGCTACGCGTGAAAAGAGCCGGTGACGGAATATTTTCACGCATATAAGCCCATACACACTCTTTCATTATAATATTTATCTACAATAATACATATTTTATTATAAATTTGAATGTTGCCGAGTAATATTGTTATATGGTAAACACGCACCTGATGTGTCTCTAAAACCGGCAAAATGTCCCTTATACTTGCCAATGGCGATGGTAATAATTGGCCAAGTGCCATTACACTCACAAGTAAAACACCTTCTTCTGTATTCCAGTTAGCCATGACCGTGGCAGCGATACCTCTTAACAGAACCGAACAATAAGCCAAAGCCGGTCTGTACCAGGCTGTTAATTCTAACAATGTCCATAATAATGGCACATCCTTAAACGTTCGACGTATTTGTAAATCTCTTTCTATCGTGACCTGACAATAATTGAACACATTGTATTACCACATACCAATTGTTAAGATTGCAATTATAATATTTGATTGATTGTTAATCATACTTTTGTAAATTCTTCGTCAGGCCACGGTAATCCATTATACATGACGTCGGGTGAAACTAGCTCGACTAACAATAAACTGACCATCGTTAGTGCGTCGAGGTTCACAGGATACCGTTCCGATTCTCGATTACTACAACAAGCCTATCAAATTTAAATGTTGAATAAATTGTAATTTAACAATTGTATTTAATAGTTATGCTTTCGAAAATGTTACCTTTATTACGTCTATAAGTAATATTTTATTCAGGGTAATAATTTCTTTGTCAATTGTATTTTCTGGCGGCGGTCTTCGAGGACCGTGTCCAATCACTCCAGCATGGAATACCGAAGAGTGTTTTTGAGCCAACATAGTACTCGTCACCTACGTTAGAATAAGATTTTCGTAATCTTTAGAGATAACCATTACACGTAATTCTTTATTATTATTATCAATATATATTTGCCTGTTTATGATTTTGATGTAAGAGTAACGCTTCCTCAAATTTCGGTTCAAATTTTTCTTTCGCTCCGAAATATTTAGCAGGATCGTTGTTGATACTATGTCCCAAAATTTCTCTTAGAGCCAAAACTCGAGCGCACGGCGAGTAAGAAGTTAATTCTTTTAATAAGTGACAGGTGATTTTCACACCCTGCTGTTTTTTGGTGATATCTAAGAGCAAAGAGTTTATTGAACCTTTGCCTAGACACTTTTAACGGAAAAATCGAATACTTACCACCTGCTGCTATACATAAAAAGAAGTACTGAATAACGGCTCTTGTTAATTTCAAAGTAAGTTCTACGTTTGGTGTGAAATTATCTTTTTCGGGCGTACTAAATAAATCTAACATTTTAGCGATATCGTTGGCTAAATCAAAGTCGGTTGTTTTCGTTAACAGAGCAGAAATTTGATGTAAATTGGATTTTATGGCCTGCGTTATCATTTTCGATCGGAACAGCGTTACTTTGTTAGATTTCTCCCATCTGTAGCAAGAAAAAGTTATGCAAGAACGGAAGAAACGTAAATGGTACAGCTATTTGTATATACGTAAGTGTCTGATGTACTTACTTTAACAATACTGTAAGATTTTGAAACAGCTGTCCTGCTTCTCGTATCTCTACAACATTCTTGTAATTTATTTCTCTGAGCGCTTGTTCTACGACTTGCGTAAAGTAGCCATAGCTAGCTAATACATTTTCCGTTTCAGACTTATTCGAGAAGAATAGTACGATGTTATTAGAAATAAGCCGTATTAATGCAGCAAGATGGAAAGTAGTTACAGCTTTAACCAACATGTATGATGCTGCAGATATTAATATATTGGGGCTTTGACTTCCAAGGAAACATAGCAATCTGACAGTTGTTTGAACTCGCAATGGATTTTGATTTAAAAGTAACGGTAGCATCACTGGTAATTCTTGCTTGATAGAATTTAATAAAGCAATATTTGCGGATTGCGGTCCCTGCGCCCTCAAGAGTAAGTCAATTTCCTGTAACATCCGCTCTAGAATTTCGGAGCATACATTTTTTACGCTTTGAGCAGCGTTAACACTATGATATCCAACATTGCTTGTGTTTAAACTGGTATCTAGTAAAATATTTATTATCTGAGATGCTCCTTGTTCACAGCCTAATACTAGGTGAACAGTCAAGTCGATCAGAGCTTCTGGTTGATTATCAAAGTACTTGCACCACTCTGACGCAAACAAAGCTAATTGCGGGATTATATCTGGCTTTACTGAAACAAACCGATAAATTATCACCCGCTCCGGCGATGTTAAATACAAATACTTACAAGTTTGTAATACATCGCTAGTTATTGCTTTTAGAAGGGTTTGTGAAAGTGATGCAAGATTTAGAAGAAACGGGACGGTAGCCAATTTTTGGTTTTTTATATCCTCATCGATATTTACATCTTCCTCTAAACTCCACTATAAGTAATATTAATATTATTATTATTATGATTATTATTATTATTACTATTAAAATATATCTAATAAAAGTCCTGAATTAATATTACAATATTTAATAGAGATTTTACTTTGAATAAGTCTAACAATGCTGCTCTAATATCTTGAAAGTGACTACCAGCTAAATGTCCTAAAATTCCAACAACCGAATTCAATTTAGGATTTTTAACATTAAGCTCATGTTCAACTGCACAAAAATCTTTCAGGCCACAGGATAACACTCTGGTAATGACTGTGTTTGGAAAGCAGCTTCCAACATGTGCCACTACCCAATCGAAATATGGACTGTGTACCACGCTAGTATCTAAAAGTGCTTTAATGCAAGACTCTGTGTCTGAATGCATTAGACATTGGAGACATTGCGCTGTGATATCGATCAAAGTGCGAGTGGCACGGCAAGACATCCATTGTTGAAGGAAATCGTTAATTCCTGCATTACCAGGTAAATTTCCACGTTTCGCATAATCAGAGGACAGCTTGCCTATAATAAAAACGACACTATTACAACAGTCTGACCCGAGACACTTTGATACTACATGCCTAACAACTCCAATGACCACGCTGAAATAATTGGTGCCCATGCTTCCGGGTTTCCGTTAATGAAACTGCTTAATACAGTGTGAATTTCAGCTATTATAGACTCCTCGCATATCGTTAAATTTTGGTTCGTCTAAAAAGAAAGTTCACTGACAAAGTTTACTTCAAAAAGATTATACATATCACCTGTAATTAAACTTACTTCGATTTGACGAACATATTTGGTAACTGCAACGAAAAACACGTTGCAAAAGTATTCAAGTACCGCATCTCTTGCAGCAGGTACATTTCGTAGTAAAGATAATGCTGTTCGTGTCACGTCGAGCGTACTCGTGCTATGAGTTGGTCGAATCGCTCCGGAAATGAATTTTCTAACCTCTGCTAAAATATCTTGTGGCGATAATGTACCCATCGAATGCATCTTAATTTTTCTTTCTTAATTGATTGGAAATTATTATTTAGGAAGTACATGTGTTTGCATCCCCTTTCAAATTCTTTGAACTAAACGCAGCCATTAAATGCATTGTACGAAAGTGGAACTCGATGGTTTTCATTCCTATTACTATGATCTCATTACTATGTTAATATTACTGTTCATAGAGGATAGTATGAGATGAAAAAACATGGACGTAAATAAATGAAAATGCAATAAATATTAAACACGTTGTACGATATTTTCACTTTCTTTAAATATCTGCTTCATATATTGCTTGCACATGGATCGTGTGCGTTTCAATGCCATATCGAACAATCGATTTTTTATCGAAATTTAAATTTTCGAGAGAACAAGAAATCCTTCGATAAAAGATATGGAATCGTAGGTGTCAGTTGTGATTCTTTACAACGTACATTTTTGATATGAAAACAAGAAAGAAATGAATTATGAGTAAGTTATTAAATTTGAAGTTTCTGTAGAGATGAAAAGATGAATTGTAACCACGAACGTATGTTTTCATCTGGTTATAGAATAAAATTTTATTCAAATCATTCGATATACGTATACATAATGTTTAAAACATATTTTTAAATAAATAAATTACACGATTACACGACGAGTATCACTGCTGATTAATATATTCTTTGCGCAGTTAAACAATCGATTCACCGTCTCTTCTTTTTTTCCTGCTTTCGTGGTCTGTGGGGTCTTCTTGGCGTAACCTGAGGACTATTCTCAGAGCATTCTACATCGCTTGGATCATCCTGCAGTGAATTTACAATAAGGCAATGTCTGTAAGTAACTTAAGATTAAATTATTTATACTTTTAAAGCAGCTACACCATCGGAGGGCCCGGCTTGATAAACTACTATCGCCAATAAACATACAACTTGGAATATAGCGCCAATGTAGAGTCCAAATCTTAATAATTGTTCAAACAGAGTCTCTTCGGCTGGGAGTAATAGTCGCTTTAGCTGTGGATCAGCTTCTGCCATTTCTAAACGCTACAAACAAATAATTTTGCTTACATCTAAAACATTATCTATTAATCTGTAGGAAACATTGGTTTTTTTATTATCACAATGATAAAAACTACTTTATACAAGATATTTTTGTCCGATATTTGGAAATCTTCTAAATTAAATAACAATAATGTAATATAATAAAAAGAAGTTGATAAATAAGTGAAAATTCGCTTAAGTAAAGTTAAACAAATTCAATCTATTTATCTTTCTAATATTCATGATTAGAAAGTAAAAACAATTTAACTGTCGCATTTTTTCCGTTCTTCTGTTTCAACTATTTTCGAACTAACATCTACGCGTACTTATAAGACATCATAGGCAGCAGATTCCTAAAATAAATTCATTAAATATCTCTCATTCAAGAGCCACTAGGAATTACGTTCTAAAGTTTTTTTGTTTTTTCAAAACATATGTTATATATATCGCATATAGAAATCAATAACCTAAGCAACAGAGATCGTAGAATTTTCATACCGTACAAACTTGACAAATACTGCCAACTTTCCCAATGACGTTCGCGTTAATAATTATTTAAATGTCAGTCGACTTCGATCACGATATGTACCGATCTGACATTGATATAAAAACGTACGTCGTCGGGCGAGACAATTGAACGGTAGCCGATCTATCGAGGAATATGCTCGGCTATCATTGATTCACGGTAGATCTTGTAATTTTTGTATATTTCCTTTTTTAATCAAGCAAAAAAAGAGATAAACATAAAATACTTATTTCACTTCCCTTGAAGTTGGCAGCAGAACGTTTACTCATATATTTCAAACCAGATGGCATTTTGAACTAACGATTCGATTTAGGCGCCAGCTACCAGCGATGTTCAACATTAAGGTCGTAGATTTGAGTAGAATTAATAAAAAGGCAAATACACGTGTAGTTTTTGGAAGAAAAAGTTTGTGCGACTATTCTACGAAAATAGTATAACGTAACTTAAGCTCTAAATGGTATCGCACTATGGATTTCTCCGAAACAAGACCGTATAATTTTGATTGATCGAAAATGGCGGGCTGACAGCAGCGCCGGAAGTTATCTGGGTTCGAGGCTTCATTGCTTGCGAGTCCGTGGATGTGAACCTTTGTTTTGTACAGAAGAATGGCTGCCATCTTTAGTTTTCGATGGATGTTTTCCGAAGAGATCGTGAATTCTCGTATTTATTGTGGTATTTAATAACGTAATAAAATCTCGAATGGTGAAATAACGTTGTCCGCGATGTAAAGAGTGTTTTTTCGTTGATTATTTAAGCTGCCCTGGTGTCAATTCCATTAAAAAATGCTTGTGTTTACATCCAAGTTTAAAGTGAGCTTCTGTATTCCTGTCATATTAAGGTAAGCAATGTATTTTTATGGATTTCGATCGTTCCGAACGGTTGGGAAATTGCAATTACAGTGACAAGTGAGAAAAATTCGTTAAGACTGTCATACGAAAGACTGGTGTAATGTTCCATTCTGTTCGTATTATGAATCGCTTGTGACGTTCAAATTATCTTGTGTTTCGTGTTTTTTTTTGCAAATCCTGTTTAAAAACTTGTAACAGATTCGTCGTTCTAAAGTTTTTACACATTCCATTCGCATTGATTGCATTTTCGGACCGAGTGCTGTATTTCACTTAACCAAAAAAAAAAAGAAAAAAAGGCAAAAAAAACTTCAATGTTTCGAGACATCGATTTCGACAGCTTACGTCGATCCCCTGTGTGATTACATTTCGTTGTTGCTCTTTTACAACAAGATGAACGTTTAAATAATATATTTTAGTTGCAATTTTCATTTTCGAATGGTGGCAACAATGGTTAGTAAAATGGTGAGTGAGTACAGGTCAACCACATCATACATACGCTACATACGTTTAGTTACAAAATTTACGTGATTGTTAACTTTTGTGTAATATTTAAACGTTTACTTCCGTTTTCCAATGTTTCGACCCATTTTCATTTCAAATCACTCTGTCAACAATTATTATTAGATGTCTTATGTGTTTTGCACCAAAGTATTGCTATTCAGCCTTTTTTTTCTTCTCTACAACTGTCTGTTAAGTAATTTACTTTCGATTTTATTCAGATACGTAGCATTAGCATTTCACGTTTCTTAAAAGTAACCATGCTTGCCATTGAATGAAGAAGACAGTATCTAAAGTGTAAGATGTGGTTATAATGATTTAATATATCATCTTATGTTTTCTATAATAAGTAACAAGACCCTTTACAATCTATTATGTAAATATAAAGCTAGACAAAGCAAGCAGATAAACAGACGCTAGATGTTTGGAGAATGATTATTTCTGTGACATGTTTATTGTACATTCTCAGCGAAGCAGTACCAAGTAGAAAATTAATTTATTTGTTCGCTTTGTACCCAATGTACATCGATATAATTTTAGCAATGCATATTTCATCCGAACAATGTACGAATTGACAATGATTCGGTATCCTATTTTAAACCTGTTATTATTGGAACCGAAGGAACATTAAATTTCATTCTAAAATATTGTCATTATGAAGAGAACTCTGCAGGTACTCATTTGATATATTGTATATGACATCATGTGAGATTACCAAGTAGTTACTTAATTTTAGAAACTCATAAGATCCTATATATAATTTGAACAAAGATAATGCGCTTGATGCGCTTTAACCTAGCATAGAAAGTTTGTACGTTGAAAACTACTTCACGGCGGGAATAGAAAAATCTGCCAGGCGGCGCTGGTCTCTTAGGCGGCCATACTGTTGCCGCTCTCTCCCTCTTCTCTTCTTCTGTTCCTCTGTTTCACGTGTAGACGTGTGTGCGTGCGTACGCGTTGCATATATATACATATTATGTATATACACACACGTATTCGCTCCCCCTCCATCTCCCATTTACTTTCATCGACCCCTCTCTTTCTCCTTTTTCTTGATCCTTTCGTGATCCCTTCCAATCCTGCTCTTGTATCTCCTATTTTCTCTCGCGACCCCCCTCTTCCATGAAACTGCCTGCCTCTGTCTTTCTTGTCACGTTAAATTCTTTTCTGCGTGTCTTATCTTGCATCCCAAGGATCCGAAATTCATCGAGCACCAATGACTCATTCTTGGTACTCGTTCAAATTAAACGGTTTTGCAGTAAAATGTACACATTTTTCGGATGTAGTTAAAAAAAATTTGTTCGTCACGCAAATTGTATGCTTACGGTAACGTTGAAATCGATAAGTCATCGTTATGAAGAGAAAGAGAAAGAAATTTGATCTCTGGGGCGTCTATAAATCTTTCAAGGTGTCTGAATGGTTTCTGTTTGTCAGATCAAGCCACTTGTACGTGAAATCGCTTGGAGTGCGTGTAAAGTCAAATCTGGGGTACTTGTAGTGGGGTACGAGTGTATAGATATGGTGTTCGTGGGTGGTTTGCCGATAACCAGAGGCGTTGCCACAAATTTCTTGGCCTGTGATCTCTATCAGTCGATCGCGGTACACAATTCGCTTTAACTATTTATATTTATCGTTTTATTTCCAGCCGTATTCGAAATTATTTTCCTGTTTACTTTCTGTTTTGTTTTAGGAGTTTATCAAGCAGATTTAAGGTAAAATGAATCGAATGGGAATAGGAAGAAGGTAGAAGTTTAAACGCTCGGGGTCGAAATTTAGTTTGGTGGGGTACGCCTCTGGTGGTAGCATTTGCTGGGTACGAGGTGAAATCGTATCGACCGCAAGGGAAGTTTGCGCGCAGTGACGGGCACGCGCGACACATGCCTACACATATACTTGATTTAGAAGAGAGTCAAAAGAAAAACATCCGAAAGGAATCAATTCTTCCTTTCAATTACTACACATTCTGATACTCAAATTAGAATTCACTCTTCCAAGTAATCAACTTTTCTTTACTCCGTCACTTTTTTCGGTGCTCGAGAATTCAGTGATTTTTTTCATATCAGGTCGCGGTACCAGCATGAAACTAGGTCACACCGTGTATTAGTTCAACAATTGTTTGTTCCTTTTTTTTTTTTTTTTTATAAACCAACGAGACAGAAGATCAAAGTGTTCAAATGGATTTGTTCGGATTTGCTGGTTCTGCCTTTTCTCTGTGGGCATTACCATTGGTCGAACCTACTGACGTCATCGGAAAAAGGTCCAATAGGGCGATGTCAGTGCGTATTCACACGACTATACTGCAGTTTACTTGCAAAGTGATGGTATATCGTATACGCGTATTTGCGTGAACGAATTCGTGTCGTCGCCAGGGGAATAGTTTGGGTTAAATTAAATCGATCGGACTGTATTCTTCTAAATCAAAGGACCTCACATTTTCCTAAAAGATATCTCGTTATCCAAGATACCAAGACCGAGCGATTTTTAATAGGATCGCGTGTACTTGGTTAATTTCGATGTAGAACCGAGGAAATCAGCGGGAGCGACGGTGATTTCGCAAGATTTACGCTGCAAAGAACCGATGCATTTCTTCGGGATGATATCAGAGTGTATTAATGGTACTTGCGGTTACTATGGGTACAGAACGTATTCACGTATAAACGGAGGAGAGTATATCGTCGGCTAACACATTGCTGACGTGATGTAGAAATACACGCGTGGTTGGTTGGTCAGCCGTAAACCCATATCCCGCAGAACCGAACTGAATTTTCCACGCTAGTTTTTCATCGCGTCACGTTTACACAACGCTTAGGACAGAAGCTTACTGCATATGATTATGATTGCATAAACTTCCGCCCGTTAAATCGCAGCGATAAAGTTGTTCCGCTCGTGCAACCAGTTTTATTATATCTTGACCACGGTTGGAGAAACGCTTTTAATTCGTTTTATCGAAACATTTCCGCGTGGGGAAAGAATTCCGGTGCCCTACAACAGCAAGTAGGATTTAAAAAAAAAAAGAGACGAGGTACGGAATTTACGAGCGCGTCCGGATTGGAGATGCGACGAAATGTTGCAATAAAATTTAGTCCGGTTTGGAACAGACTCGTCGTCGTGCGAAGGAAAGAGACGAAACGAGATGCGCGGTTCTTGCTGGTAACCTTGGTGTAATAGCGAAGGTGTACAATGCTGGATCTTGGTCTCTTGTCCCCCTGTTCTTTCAGCAGTTCTACGTAATGCATAGAACCGCGTTACGTTTACGAAATCTCTTATGCGCTCGTATTCTAGAGTAGTTTAATCTGTAGATTCGCAGCACGGTGGAATGAGATTGTTGTCCGCGATAGAACTTTTTAGATACGCGTTGCTCGTGTCGCATGCACACGCATCCTTATCGCGTGCTTCCATTTAGGCTAAACTTATTTCTCTCGAAAAATTGGAAAGGGTTTCGCGGAAAACGCAAGCAAAGTCATCCTTCTGAAGTACGCCGAACGATCACGATTCCCGCGGCGGTGCATATCGACCGCCGCGAAAGTACGAAAAGGCATTGCAAAACAGCGGCGCGCACTCGCACACTCGCAGGCCTCGTGACGCTTCCATTCATTTACATGCATGATCGAGCGAACAGACACGAAACTCTGATGGAAAGGAGCGCTGATCCTTTGTGAAACGGCCATCTTTTCTTCCTTTTTTTTTTTTTTTAATCGCTAATAGCTGTCCTTCTCGGCACCGCTGTAAGAAAAATGTTCGCACGGTGACATCTGCGGTATCGTTTCCCATGTATCTCGATTCACTTCCATCAACGTTTCTCGTTACGTTACGGTGCGGCGCGATGCAGTACGGTGCGGTGCGGTGCGGTGCGGTGCGGTGCGGAGCGAAGTGGCATGGCGTGTATGCGTTGCTGCCCTCCTCTTCATCCTCCCCGGTCCGATCTGTCGTGAGCGCGGCGAAGACAGCGCAAATGCGAAGAGAGGACGGCCAGATACCGGTTATTGGCGGGGAACTGGCATATTTCACCGAGTGTCCGGCAATCAGGCCTTTGTATACGGCTTACTGTATGTTACATGCTCGTGCTCTCCCTCGCCAGGAAGGGACAGAGAAAAAGAATAGAGCGAAAGATGGATTCGAAAGGGAAGGAGAGTACAGAAGTCGAACGTTTATCCAACGGCGTAGAACTAGCCGTGGATAGGTGCACGGTTAGTGTCGCTGTTTGCTGGAAATCGCGTTTCCTCGATTTCGCGTCTCTCTAACGACGGGTCGTGGTCGTTGCGTTCGCACTTACACCTAAGCCTGGCGAAACAACAAAAAGATCAATACGAACACGCCAGAGCCTCTCTTCACGGGATATTCAACGGGATGGTAGTTACGGTGGTTAGACGGTGGGACCGCGTTCCTTTCGGGATTAAGTAAGGTCACGCAGGAAATGGAACGGTTGCCATTGCTAATTTCACACGCGAGATTGCTTACATCTGGTTAGACGATATAGTAGAATGCGCGTTTCAGCTGCGCGCAACTTACCAGCGAGAACAGCAACACCGTTTTTTCTGCAACGTCGAATAGCCCTGCAGCGATGGGGTCAGCGGAAGCGTCGAACGACTTGTCGGAGACGCCTGTCGACCCATGTCGGCTGACAATGCTCGATTGATAATCTTGTAAATATCGCGTTGCGGCCTTTTCGAGCGAATTTTTTCTACCCTTCCATCGAGACACGATTATTTAGGCCAATCTTTAATGAAAAAAATAATATCTCGCTCTCGAATGGAAGTTAAATGTCGGTGCAATATGCCGAGAAAAGAATGCGGATAAAACGTCGATAAAATAGTCGATGCCAAACAAGGTAGAGTAGTAGAATGGCCGATATCCGTTCGATTGGAATGGTCAGGGATGGAAAAGAAGCGTGGAGGTGGAAGAGGAGAGGTCAGCATCGAGCGATAATCGTTGAGGAATAATTTTGGTTCGTATCGAATCAATGCAAGGGGTCGAGGTACGCCAAGTAGGTCGCCACAAATCCCATTGCTGCCAACGCGACAAACCAGCCTGTGCAACGCTGCACGCTCGCGCGTCTTCTACTTCGAGGCGAGTGTTCGCGCGCGCGGAAGCTCGTTAACTTCGAGACTGGTTGAAAAGACCAAGGAGAAACTATGGTCAGAACGCGACAGCCGACAGCTGTTCTTTACACTCGGGGGGAAAATATTATATCCACGCATGTGTATATACGTTTGTTGAATTGTTTTAGGAATGGAACGAGACGCGGAATTTTTATTTCCACCGTCCAGGCTGTTCACGTAAATTGGACTTTATCAAAGCTCGTCAAGGAATGTTCGTTATCTGGTTAACACGGGCACGCGTAACTGCTGAGGCGGGCTTTATATTTAGCCACGGAAATATAGTTTCCCCGATTTCGTGCCATCTGAAATAATACTACATCGATGGCGGTTCTCAATGCTCTCGTGAGATTCGTAGCTCAGTCGAGAGAGATGCCAAGGCGCGCCAGACGCGGATACGTTCGAAAAAGCACGAGTGAAAAGAGCTTTCGAAGAGCGATGATACGATGGGATTTTCACTGGGTTCGGGTTAAAGTTAAACCGAACTCGCAGCATGCTACGGGAGTGCATAACCTCGGTTAACGGACGCCTGCGTGCCCGCGCGATCACAGCTGAATCCCCTGCCATTGGCGTTTTGACAGTGTCGATAACGTCGTTACACTGCAACCAGTCACGTCACGTGGATGCAGTTGTGTAACGCACGATAGCTTTTCTCGAATCAGCCGCGAGAAATTGATGAATCGCGGATCAAATTTCGATCTCGTGCCGCGTACCTATCTGTTAGACACGGCGCGCGGCCAAGGTAGACAGAAATTACTGGAAACGTACTGTCGAGCTGGCTGCACGTTTAATGGATAGTCGGCACGATCGAAGAAAGTACTTTCTATTAGCGTTTAGAGTTGAAACGTTTCTGGAAAAAATACCCCATCCCCCGTTGGATTTTTCTAATCGATAGTTGCTCGCAGAAAATCTTGCATTCTTTTCCCTCTCGCCGTCCAATTAGCGCAATCTCTCTCTCGAGGATGCGAGGACGAAACCAAGGAGAAACTGGAAAACGAGCATACGATCGTCGGTTTTCAGTAGTACCGGCACGTGCCGCTGACAATGAGCGCAGTAGAAAAGAAAAAAAAAAGGTACCGTCGCATCGAACAAACTGCTTCTTCCTATTCACGCATTCGCCACGTGATCGTGACTCCAGTTTCGCTCGTCGTGGAATTTTTCATTCCGCGTCACTTCGACGCGGCTAATGTATGCATTTTCATCGATGACCGCTCGATTATCCGTTTCGTCGCGCATTCGTCTATTATTCTAGAAATTCCAAGTCAAAATGTAATTCGTTATTATCATGTTACTCGCTTGTATACGTTTTATCAGTTACATTGCAAACAGTCCCCGTTATCGATAGTTGCACCGAGTGAATTAAGCTCGACGATAACGGACGCGGGAGAGCAGTGCCGCGTATTTTTCTATCCGTTTCGCCTGTTTACATCGACGCGGCTCGGGCTCGCTCGAGGAAATTGATAATAGCAATTTATTAAGAACGCAGGACGCACACGCGAGAAGTTGGAACACGCAGACACACTTGGCGCGAGTCCAGCCCATACGCGCGGACTTAACACGAGCTGGCAAACGCTTGCTATATGGCACGTAACGATTCACCGAGGAATTTTCTCGACACTTCCGAAATCGAATCGTAGCGACCCGTGCATTTCCCCTCTCGCCTCTCGTAACACGCGATCCCTGATAAAAGTAAGTAGTTTACTTGGCGGACTTTGTCGAGCAACTACTCTTATCGGTGATAAAACACGGTCGCAATTAAGCACGTCAAGCACTTACGATCGATTCGCGGGTTAATCTCGCTGTAATCTAAATCGATGTAATCGCGTGACCCCGAACCGGTTCGTTGGCGAAAGACATCGTTATACGCGTGCAATAATGATCGTCTCCCTCGTTATTTTTTCTTTTTTTTTTTTTTTTACCTTTTTTTTCCACCATTCTGGATGCTCGCAATTTTTTGCATCGCTATACCGGTTTTTTCACGCTGTGCGCCATAATTAAATAGTTAAAATACCGCGCGCATTCGTTTCTCTATACTATCGACAAGCATCTTGGTCCATGATCCTGTTCGTACCACGAACCGGTTTAAAAATGACATTTCTGCACGTCAGAGGGATGACGATGACGATACGAGTGTTAGATAATCAGTGGGTTGCTGTATAGAGAAAGAGCGGGAGGGAACATTTTTCCGGATCGATACCCTTGAATATTGCACCGCCACCGTCACGGACGCTGAATAATTAATACCTTCTGCCTGCAGGATGATGGCTAGTTTGGTGGTAGGTACTCCATACACCGACGTAAGATTTCCGCGGGCACCCCTCTCAGTATATTTCCCTGACCGCACGATCGTCGAACGATCGCCGAACGAGATTAAGCAAGAACTCCTCTCGCTTGTATGTTGCAGCAGCCTATGGTTCAGGATCCTCAAATAGCGGAATCGACGATCGTGATACCCCGTGGTACTGCCGGGCGGGGATAGCCATTCGATCCTAACTCGCTCGAGTTTCCAGTTGGCGTGATCGAAAGGCCTCCAAAACGTCGACCCCGTCGGTGATCAAGTTATCGGGGGGTGGAACAGGTGGGGGTGGGGAGCAATTATCCCCAGGGCCTGGCCCACCTCCCCCGGTGTCCCCAGCCGAGCAGCATACCGATGCTAACGAGAACGATGCCACCACGACGAAATGCGTCGACA
Source organism: Xylocopa sonorina (assembly GCF_050948175.1). NCBI lineage: Eukaryota > Metazoa > Arthropoda > Insecta > Hymenoptera > Apidae > Xylocopa > Xylocopa sonorina. Next base: position 12,493,635 of record NC_135201.1, on the reverse strand, counting down.
GCTTTCGCTCTCCGCAGAGCGGTGAAACCACCATGAGCTTCGTTTTTCAGCTGGGCACGGTTGAAACATCGCACGAGAGAAAGAGCAACGGCAGCCAGTCGTCTTCGTCGTTGAACCAAGAGACGTCGCCGAGCGTGGTGACCACGGGATGCGACGACACCGCCAACCCCCAGATCCTTCAGTGCTTGGAGAGCACCGCGGAGATCCCAGCCGGTCATGTGATTTCGTTCTCCACGGTGAAATCGGTCAGCGTTACCTATCCGGTGGCGAAAGCCGTCAGGGAGTTGCAGAGAATCCCCGGCTCCCAGACGAACACCACCCAGGTGTTGACGACCCGCGTAATCTCGCAGAAATTACCATCGTCCGCCGGCCACCAGAACCAACAACCCGCACCCTTAACGCAGAATGCTTCCACCAACGTTACCCATGTTCCGGCAAACGCGCAGCCCTTACCGTCCCCGGGTACGGGAGTGCACCAGGCGCACGTCTATCCTTTGCACCACGCCGCGTCCACGCAGAGCAAACACCAGGCTAGGAATCAGCAGGTAGTCACCAGCGAGGGGAAGCAACAACAGGCGAGCGTGCCGCTGAAGGTTCAGCCGGTCACCTCCCAGCTGATGGTGAACAGCGGCGCGGTCAGAGCAATCAGCAACGCCGCTTCGTTACCCAATATTCAAAGGATACACGTGAAGGCGCAGAATCTCATCGGTCAGGGCCAGACGGTTAACTTGCAGAAGGTGAAGGCTGTGACGAATGTCAGTCAGGGGGTAACCGTTCAAAGGAATTCTGTGCCTAGGATACAGACCGTACAGAAGAGTCAGGTGTCCACCGGGAACGCGGCTCAAACAGGCACTCAGTTCTCTGTTAATCAAGTCACGAACAATGCCAACGTACAGAGAGCCCAACAAGGGAACTCGACGCTCCAAAAAGCACAAGCGAACGCCGCGAACACGCAGAAGGTTGCGCAGGTTTACAACAACCAAAAGGTACCGAGCCAGGTGTTAACTAACCATCCGAATCACAAAGCACAATTACAACCGTTAACCGGTAATCAACAGCAGGGATTACAGAAATTACAGATTCAACCGCAGAAGACGATGACCGTGCCCAGGCAACAAACAACGACCACGGCTGTCAACAATGTTCAGAAATCTAGCAATTCTGTAGCTGGTATACAGAAGGTGCAGCTAGTCGGACAAGTGCAATGTCAACAGCAGCAATCGTCACAGGTCTCGAAGCATGTACAGCAGATACAGCCGTCGCAGCATCAACGATCACAGTCCACAGCGGCCCTGCAAAGGTCCCAAACTATCGCCGCGGTAAATTCCAATAGGGTGCAAGCGATCGCGAACGTTTGCAAAAGCAACAGCGTTCCGAACATCCCCAAAACCGGGCAGAACGCCAACACGATGACTGTAAATAAACAGCAAGTGATTTCGCAGCAGCAACAGATGCTGCAGCAAACGTCGCAAACGCAGCAACAGACGCAACAACAGGCGGTGCAGAAGCAGCAACAGCAGCAGACGCAAACGCAGAGGAGTCACAGTATTACCAATGTCCACCAGAAAGTCGCGACAATCGCGACGATGCCCAACAGCCAACGAACCCAGGTAGTGAACTCAAAGATACCGCAGCAGCAGCAACAACAACAGCAGCAGCAGCAACAGATGGTCATGAGAGTTGGCGTACCAAAGAACCAAATGCAAAATGTGCAACAGGCCAACTTGAAGAGTATACCGCAGAAGATGGTGAATACGGTGAAAACGTCGAATTCGCAGACCGCGGTGCAACAGTCGTTGCACAGAAATGTGAGCTCGCAGCCGGTAAAAATAATACAACAGCAACAGAATGTCGCAGGGCCGCAGAATATGCAGAAGCAGCCGGGGTGTATTAAAACGATACCGCCTCAAAAACCAGCTCAAAGGAATCATACGCAGAAAGTAGCTGGCATTAAAACCTCCTTAAATACAAACGTAACTGCGGTGAAAAGTCAAGGGCCGACAACCGCTGTCGCGCAAAAGGCAAGCATCAAAACGTTGCTCCCTCAGCAGACAGTTGCCTCGAACATGTTGATGCATAAGAATCAACCGATTAAAATACAACAGCAAACGATACAACAAAAGCAGCTTATCCCAACACCACAATTTCCTCAACAAGCCAGGCAACAATGCGGACAAGTGAAAACGTTACTGCCAGTAACTAGCACGGAACCTCGCAAGGATCTTGAGAACAAGTTAGTATCTGATTTTCTGATTCTGTTTAAAGCCCTTGAAAATCTCGAACTATCGTCGACGCATAATTGAAATAATTGAACGTAATATTTCTAGGGCCGAGCTTGATCCGCGCGATTCTAAAGAAGACGAACATCAGCAACGCTCTACGTCTCCGATTATAAGAATACCCCCTCCTTACGAGGTAACACACGCTGTACTAGACATAATGCAAAGTTTAATAGCGAGTCTTCAAAGTCAATTCTTGCAGTGTGCACTGCTGAATTTTTGTAGTCATGTATAGTTGTTCCTAGAACACTTAATTCTTGATTATAGTGTCTTCAGTACGTCCTACAGGATCACAATTACGGGGCACCACCGCCGCGAACACCGTCACCTCCGTCACCACCGTCTCACCCGAAACAGCCCATGAATGGTGCCGGGAGTTCGACCGCAACCTCCCAGCATCCTTATATTTACGGAAAAGGTACACTCTGCGGATCGATCCATCGTGCAATCAGCATAGAAGTAGGAAAATCGCGTATCTTTAACGCAGCATTGATTTCTGATCCCAGTTATTAGCGGTACTAATGTCGATGACGACGCAACCAGCGCCATTAGCAGTGAGACAGGCAGAGACCCCGAGGAAGGTGAGGAAACTGAAACTGCTCCCGAGGGAGAAGGAGACGACGAGGATAGCGTTACTAGATGTGTATGGTAAGTGCACTTTTTTAATTAAATAAGATATATTTGATTAAAAAATATACTATTTGCAGTGAGTTTGTACACGACGATGGATATATGATCTGCTGTGACCGTTGTTTGTAAGTATATACGACATATTTGGCCAGGAATTAAAGCTCGATCGAAGCTTCAGCTTTTAATATCGCGTTAACGCGTCAACCTGTTAATTTCCGGCTGTTTATAGGGTTTGGCAACATGTTGATTGTATGGGCATAGATCGTTCCAACATTCCCGATGAATATCTCTGTGAAATTTGCCGACCGCGCCGCGTAGACAGACAACGTGCGCGCGCTTTGCAAATGCGTAAGCGCGAGGAATTGCTAAATTCAGACACATCGTCCGACACTTCTTCCACGAGTTCGGCGGATACCGATGTCGGCGTAAACACGATCCCAAAGAAGCGAACGTTACAGCAACAAGTACCGAGACGAAAATCTGAACCGCCTCAAGTAAGACGACTAAACAACAATAACAACAATAATAATAATAACGTCGCGAAACGACAGAGGCGAGATTCTCATCCGAGGCAATCCAGCGCGGTTCGTAAGAAAGAGGTCACTAAACGGGGCCCAGGTAAACGGAAACCGAAACGAAGGATGAGCCTGGAAGATAAAGAAGAGGAGAGTCAAGATATGTGGAGCTCGAACGTTGCGCCGCTCAGGCAGTGGATCGAACGTTACGAAGAAGCTGTGACAAATCACTATAGCCCGGAATTGAGAGCCCGAATATCATCCATCAAAGTGAACGGTACGCATAGCGATTTGAGACAGAGCAATATGAACGTTATTGCTACCGGGAAGTGTAGGCTCAACGTACATAGTAACAACGTTAGAGTAAGTACGATTACTTTTTTTTATTTCCGAATGAAAGATGCTTGTGCGATTAAAACGCGTGTATCGTTTTAAAATAATGTAATTCTTACTTTGTTCTCTAGTTTCTGGTGGCAACGATGTATCTTCAACCAAACACGCCCGTCGTAGAATTACGAGGAAAGTATATGCTAAGTACGCAACATCGGCCGTCATATCCTCAAGGAAGGCAGCATACCCAGAGGCCAGGACCTTTTGTATTCTTTTATCGGTTGCCACGCGATGGGACGGAAGTGTGTGTGGATACCAGAACATACGGGAACGATGCTAGATTTGTGCGACGTAGTTGTAAGCCTAACGCGGAAGTGAAACATTGTATAGAAAAAGGAACGTTACACTTGTACATTGTGACCACTGTCGCGATCGAGAAGAATGCTGAGATTACAATCAGGCACGAGCAACACGATCTCCTGTTGTCGCCAAATCCGAATGGTCCCGTGATGCCAATCGTTTGTGCGTGTAATAATCCAAGGGAATGTCAAATAGTGTCCCTAAATCAGTTGAACAGAAGAGGTAGTAACGGAGCATTGGCCGAAAACGCTGACGGCCGCGAACGAAGACGAAGGGGTAGACGGAATACAATTTGCGAGGATAGCGATTCCTCCACTGTGATCACTAGTAGTACCGCTATTGTTGCGCAACCTACGCCACCGCCTACGACAGTGTCCACGGTATCTGCGCCACCAAGGAGAACAGTCACGACCACTGTAGCAAATATAGTGCGTCAAATACCCAAGGAGGAACCGCCTACGTTGGTTCAACCACCGCAGACATCTCCGAATTTAAGTCAATCGATAGCACCGGAGACAAAGAAGGACAAAAAGAAAATGACCAGGGAAGAAAGGAAAATGGAAGCCATCATGAAGGCTTTCGAGAGGCTCGAGAAAGCGGAGCAAAGGAAACAAGAGGTTCAAGCGCGGAATGCGCAGAGGAAGGAATCCGGTAGTACCCATAGCGATAACGAGGACGCTCACACGGTCGCGATGCAATCGAAACAGAAACAACAAAATACCGACAGACCCCTGAGACGAAAGAGAAGAAAAGGTAGAGCAAGGACTACCAGTAGCTCTCAGTCGCAAGGCAGTAGTCGAAGGACCAGGCTGAATTCCGCGGACTCGGACGAATCGTCCGGAGAAGAGAGCACTTCGATGCAATCGCCGCCTCTGTTGAGCCAGAATCATACGCAGAATAGAGATGCTCCTTATTCGTCCGCTCTGCACACACCTTTGAAAAACACAAATGAAACTGTAGCTACATCTGGACATCAAGGAATTCCAACGGCTGCTGGTCTGTTACTCGCGCTGGCAAATTCTAACGCACCTGGGCCTAGCTCCCCACCGCTACAGCAACCAACACCAGTTAAAAGTCCAGTCTGTGACAGCGGCGCGAGCAGCAGTTCTCAAAGTTCCACTCCATCGACCCCTCTATCCTCGGCCTGTCTGTTGGTTGCGGCAGCGGTTAGCCCGCTGACACCTGGCTTTAAATTTCCAAAAACTAAGAAAGTTCTGATGAACGAATGGCTGAAAGAGTCGCCTGACCCGCCGCAAAGCAACATATCTCAGGTGTCACCGTTACCAGCGATGCCCCCAACACTAGCGTCCAGTTCGATCAATCCGCTCTGTAGACCGTCTGAATTCTCTTTACCAACCGATTCCACGTCCGCCGAGCTTTTATCTCAGAGTTGCGCGGCGAAAAGTCTAGCGACTCTTGTCCAAGCAGCCAATTCCGTCTCTGGCATATACGATTCGCCACCTCAACGCAAACAAGCGACCAGCGGAAACACAGCGTGCCCTGTCAGCACAGGATCTGCCAAGAAGAGATGGCTACGTCAAGCTATCTCCGAGGAATGCGATTCGCCAAATAGTCGACCGGAAAGTCCGCCGCCCAGCGAAATGGTAGCTCCGCCGAAGAAGAGAAGAATAGCCAGAGAAAGTTTGTCGTCGGACAATTACACTCCACCCACAACGCCTACCATGCTGGTTCCTGAGTCTGCTCAGAATAACAGATCTCTGTGTCATGCTGAGGTAAATTGTTACTTAATTCCACGCTAATTACGTATGTGATACGTACTTGTTTGCATCTTTTAATTGAATTGAATCTTATTTTTATAGGACGATTTCATCGAGCAGCTACAATCGCCATTGATCGAACAACACGACGAGCGTCATATGCCAACAGAGACCGTGAAACAAGAGGTCGATTCACTCGAACAAGCGAACACGGACGAGGCCGTGAGGCAGAAGCTGTCGATAGATATCCCTGCGGATTTTCACGTTAAAGCCATCAAGTCTGAGGAACATGCAATGGTGGCACAAATGGATGGTTCGTTGGTGAAGGAAGAGAGTGTGAAGAAAGAGGAGAACGACGAAATGGAATGCGACACTTATATACATTTGGAATCAAAACCTTTCGTTAAGGATGAGTTACAATCTGTTAAAAACGAAATAGTTGATTATCAAAAGGAGACCGGTAAGAGGGAAGATTACGTTGCAAAAAAGGAAGACGAAGACTTGGACATGGAAAAGGGAACAGTGGAGATAGTTGATCAGAACGAGGGTGACACGGAAATGGAAGATTTCAATGCGATTCCTGTCATGGAATCGGACGCGATCTTGAAGCAACGGGTGGCCGAGATGAGACTCGAATTCGGTGGTAGTATAAGTAAGATGGTTAAAGTTGAAGATGACAAGTGCGATGACGAAAAAATGTCCGACGACGTAAAGTGTGAAGCAAAATCAGACGATAATATGTCGATCGACGAGTTCGATGTCGAAGCTCAGATGAAAAAAATCACTGGGGACGATGGGAACGATTACAAGGAGAAAGTAGACTCCAGTTCGGAAAAGGATAAGAGCATGGATGGTATCGAGGGGTTGATGGAGAGTTCCAAGGAGGATTCAGAATCCGAGGACAAAGAGATGGACGACGTCAAGTACGAACCGTCCTTCAAATCGTTCAATCTAAATCACGAGGGTAAGTTGTTCAAAGAGTTTGAAAGTAAGCCTGAATCGACGGAGATTGCAATCAAATGTAGCGGCAGAGAAACCGAACAGAGCCAGGAATCTCAAAAAATCGAACAGCCGTCCGCGTTCGTCACTTCATCCGAAGAGTCCATATTTGAATCCGCATCCTCGAACATGGACACGGAGTCCATCACGGAGCCGCCAAAGATTTTTCATTCCATTCCACCGTTGAGCGAACGCATTCGTAAAAAGGCAGACGCAACAACAGTTACCAGAAGCCAGTTGAATTTTGAAGCAGCTATAATCGAGTCCACCATCGATATGGACACCGCCGATGGATCCAAGAGCGGTGAACAAAAGTCGATGCTCTCGACGGCGTTAAGGGAATTGCTTGAAGCTAAATTGGATGATCTACCGCCTGACAGTGTAAAGGAGGAAACCTGCGTAGAAGAAAGTAATACAGTATATATCGGTCAAAAATCTGAACCTATGGAACAAAGTGAAGAGGTACAAGAGGCAATAGTGAAATCCACGCTCCAGAATGTTCAGAACGAGGAAGTTCCAATGAAAGAAGAGGAAGAGAATGCCGCCCCGCCTAAAGAGATCAAGCGACTGAAGGACCCGAGAACCGTCGTTCCAAACAGTATGCCAGCCCCTGCATTTAAACCCGAGGCGATACCACCTGTTAAACGGAAGGTTAGAATAACTATAGAATGGAACGTCTGTCTCAGGATTATTCATTCATGTGTTTCTTGTTTATTCAAAAGTAATTTGCTGTTTCAGTTGTCCATATCAGAATACCGTAAACGCAAACAGCAATCGTCTGGAACACCGCCGGAACCTGAACCGTCGAGCGATACATCGACAACGGATAAAGGAGGAGCTAGGGGTAGGTCGGACAGCGCGAGCAGTGGAACTTCGTCGCTTAGCTCCGACGAGGAAGGCTCGAAAATCCCACTGTCCCTCGATATACCGAGTCTAACCGCGTTACCGCTCTTTACGAACGTGGATGGTGAGGAAAAGAAAGGTGATTATCAAAGGAATGAAATGAAAAAGATATCCCGGTTTGCCAAGTTAAGTTGGCTGTTTCGTGATATAAAATGTTGGATATTCACAGGTGGCGAAGAAGGGACAATTGGTTGGTCCGCAGCGCCAACGTTAGTTGAACGTCAACGGGAAAACCTTACGGAAAGATTGAAACGAGAATTTGGATTGTTTCTCAGTGACGACGAGGAAGAAAGAGCTCGTAAACATGGTAAACATCTCGTTGCGTTATTTTATATTCGAAATCGGTACACGTGTAGAATTAAAAATCGTTGCAGGTCTAACGGCAGAGGCAATATTAAAAGCACGGAAGGCATCTCCGCCACACACCACAGTGTCAAACACTCCACCGGGTTATCCGTTACCACAATTGCCGCCTCAGCCGTACATACCTCCTCCAGGATCCGCGTCCATTCACTATCCTCAGTTTCAAGCGAAACCCTGCCCAGTTCAATATCCGAACTTCACGGTCGCGCAGAACAGTTCGCAGCCGATCTACGTGAACGCTGCGCCTCAGGTCTCCGCGAACAAACAGGCGCAACAATTCTTAATGCCGCAAGCGTCTCAGGCACCACCGGGCTCGAATCCGTATCCCCCCCAGTTTATTCCACCGTCTACCACAGCAGTATCGATCTCCAAATACTCGTCCGTGACACCGCCATCCGGCAGTCAAATGTATCCTGCGTCTGGCCAATCGCAGAAGCAGTTTTACAATCACCCGGCGCCGAGGTCTTAACCCACAGAAAAAGGTAGCGCAGTCGAAAAGTTTTAGCTGGGGAAATTTTATTAGATTTCGATCAGACACGTGCGGTCGGTCGTTCAATTCCATTAGATTAATGTGTTAAGTTATCCTCCCTGGCCTGAAAGTGGGAAGGGGGCGAAACGAGATATATTTTGAGTGGAACAGGAAACAGACTCGCGATCTCTTCTGTCTTACGCGTCGTTCGTGTTCTAGCAAGAAAAAAGAAAAGGGTATTTAGATATTATAATGATGTAAAATGATGACTCGTTCTCGCGCGAAGTGATAGTAAAGTGAGAAGAGATTCGTGATCCCAGGTGCTATACTGTTCTCGCTTGTATTAAGGACGTTATGCGTACCCCGTTGACTGCGAAAAAAGAAACATAAGAATTATTCAAACTTCTGATCGTTTCGGAGACGCACTCGATGGAGAATTCGCATGGCCTAAAGTGATAATTAAGTATTTTGAACAGAAACAAAAGGAAAGAAAGGAAGAAATGAAATGAATACAGAACGTAGTGTTTCCGTGCATTATACATATATATATATGTACTGACCGTGTTTAAGGGAAACTATTGGCATCTAAGCATTACGGCCAAAAGTGTAGCGTGCGACGTTACACTTTTTATATCGATAAAATGGTGCCCTAAAAAGCGTTTATACATAGCATTAGTCGAATTTTGGTGAAACTGCAACAATGTTGGAATTAGTCCGAACCGATAACCGTGATATGCATTGGTTTGGAATCTCTGACAACTATATACATATATATTGTATATGTATACACACGTACACAGAAACACACAACACAAAACGTGCATACCAGCATTATCCGAGTTTTCTGTAAATATCATTTGCATATATGCATAATATAATGATATCGAAGTGTACATTTAATCTTAGTTAAGAGTCAACGGAGAGATACAAAAGAAACTAAGACACTGTGCTATGAGTTGCAATTTTTATTTTATTTTTATTATCAAGAAGAACGGGGAAAGGAAAATGGTTAATTAGAATGAGCGGAATGTTAAAAGAAATAAGCCAATAAATAACGCCATTTAAAGAAATATTCGTTTGAGCCATTTTGAGTAGAACAAGATCACCGCACAGTGGCAAGTTCCTTGTGGAAGATTAAAATTTTTGCTTTTCCAATTCCATCGCGATGGTGATGATTATCATCGATTCTATGAGAAGAACACTGGCCTGTTTAGGATAAAATTGTACAGTTGCGAAGAAAATTCGAGGCCCTAGACTGAACATTCTCATATATCGATTTTATCACTCCGCACCTCCTGGTACGAGTACGACGCATCTCTTTCCTTTTAAGAATTGTTCTTTCGCCCTCAAATTTTCCAATTTCTCTTCGTTATGTGATTTTTTTTCTGTTGTTATTATTTTTTTTTTTCTTCCTCTCCTGAACACGATCGACGGTACAACATATCTTTAGTTCATACTGAGAGGCGTCTCCGCGACAATGATTTTTTTTTATTTAACGATCTGTGGAAGTCCTGAAACTGAACATTCATTCTGAAGTACAAAGCTCTTTAAAAAGAGGCGATTTAGAGGAAAGAATGCATCGAAAGAGAGAAAGAAAGGAAGAGAGTGAGAGAGTGAGAGAAAAAGTAAACCGCAATAAGAAAAAGAAGAAAATGAAATTAGTATGGCAGGAAAATTGTAGGCTATTTTTTGTAAAGAAACACAATGGGAAAACATTATCGAATGCATAAGTTGCTTGCATTTTTTTTTTTTTTCGTTCTCGGGGTACGTAAAGTTTTCTAATCGTTTTGTCACGCGTACCAAAAAGCTGTCCAGATGTTTATTTTCTAAACATTTATTTATTTATGTTGTAAATTTTTCGTTGTTTTCTTTTCTTCCTTTTTTTTTCTTTTTTTTTTTCTTTTCCTTTCTTTTAAATCCGGTGATAACGGGGATTCTTTTAGTCGACGAATGTAAATGGTAAATTTTGATTAAGGACAATTCGCCCAGTGTACACAGTGGTGTAATTTAAGACTAGTATGTTGTACAAAGATTTCATATCGAAATTCTCGCGTATTTGTCGTGTGTACATATATATATATATATATATATATGTTAATTAATCACGATGTTTCTTATTGGGAGTTCCTCGTTGTAATAATATGATTTATAATAATTATTCGGCTCTTGTATATTTCGTAGATTTTAAACTCGTATGTAACACATTCTATTCGAAGAGAGAATAATACACACAACGAATTAGTTCTTTTTTTATCAAAGGGAAACCCACTGAAGAGTTTAACTTTTGCTGAATCTGAAGGCCATAAATATTTCTTATTTCACGTTGATCTTCCATTTCCAACAGCAATTCTAAAAAAAAAAAAACATTGTACAAGCAATTGTCGAATCAAACATTCAACGCAATTCCAATGAAAAAAAGTATTTTAATAATCTTCCACAGAGATAATGAGACGAAAATATTTTCTAGCATCAATTTAAGACCCTGATACGCGTGTATGTATAATACTATCTTGGACAAAAGGGAAAGTAAATTTAAAATGCATAATTTCTCGAGGAGTCCACGCAAACCAACGGATTGTAAAATTTTATGATATTTTAGTTCCAGACCTCGAACAAAGAATAGCCAATCGGCAAAGTTTAATAGTAGAAGATGAAATGATTATTCAAAGGTTTTAATGCGCGTAGAAAACCACTTGCATGTGTACTCACTCCGCAAGAAAATATTTCAGCGTTATTATCAAAGGACATAGAAAATATCCGCAACTAGAAAGTAAGACGCAGAGGAACGAATTTTACGACAAAACTCCTGAATGCATTTTATGGATCTCATTGGTGGAAACAGAACCGGCGAAACTCGTCGATCACATCCAGTTTTGATTTACATTCATTTGGCCGCAGCTTCTACGAGGAAAACGGGAAGAACGAAATGTAGGAAAAATATTTGAAACTTGGGAGAGAACTACACGATGCAAAGTACTGTAAAACGAGCGATATTTTTGGCATTTGGTATTCCTTTATACTTTAGCCGATATTTTGTAATAAACGTGTATACTAGTGTAAGTTACTTGGGGCTAACCGGGTCGTGCATACGTCAGATCGAGGGTGTGTACAGCGTGTTACGTTCACCACCCGGTTGCCGATACTGTGAAACGTGTACATATTTTTGTAAGATAAATTTAAGTATGGACGTCCTCTTCGAGATCTTGCATCTTTCTTTCAAAAGGGAAACGAAGCATCTAATTGAGAGCAAAAAGTTAACAATATATACAGAACGATAACGGTAAGGGAAAGTAAGAAAGAAAAAAATGAAAAAAACAGAAGAAGAGTAATAGGATTGCTTTTCGCAATTACACATAAACACAATCACACACACAGGTACATCTACACGTACACACACACACGCGTATACGCGTGTTCAGCTTTATAATGTATCCTATTTGTTATGCAATTCTCTCTGGTTGCCCTAACGTATCTGAATAACGGACATTCTGATAAAGCGATAAAGGCGTTCTGTTGTTACGTGTAAAGATATAAGTAAAATATGTTAGAGAGGTGAGAAGGCAGGAAACCTAGTAAAAGAAAACAACTCGTTAGTACAATAGTTTCAATGTTGTAAATAAGACAGATCAATAGCGGTTATTATTATATTATTATTATTGTATGTACATATATACATATATATAAGTATATATAATTATATGTTGGTATATAATTATATATATATATAAAAGAGAAAAGTTCGTCTTTATAATAGTATCGAGACACATGATTTTTTTATTTGCAATTCACTGTTACATGTATGTGCCTAGTTATTAGCCACGTTGCATTATATTCTACATTGTATGATAATTTAATTCGTACTATCAATTAATGAATGTAACAAGTTCTTCGATATTAAACTCTATATGAATATAATATTATAGCGTAACGTGTAAAGAGCTCATATTTAGGCATACATGAAATTTAATAAATCGGAATACATTTTACGAATTAATAAGCCTGAACGCCCTCTTACTCTACATATGTACCCTCGCTTCTTATATCCGTGTACCCAGATGGATTTTAAACCATACGGCCTTTGTTTCTCTTGTTTCTTTCGTTTTTTCATTTGTTTACATTTATCCCCCTTACGACTTGATAACATTTATTTTTACACTGGTCGTTAGTACGTATGGAAAGTATTAATTTATCGGCGACGAAATCCTCTCACTAAAAAACAAAAATCGTTACGTGTAAAATAAACAAAGCGTCCTCTCTCACTCTCTCTTTCTCTCTTATTCTAATCGTTTTATCTATTCTGTCAAAGAGACGCTCGCGATCCCGCCGTCCTTGTTCGCGCGTTTCAATTGATCGACTCTTGCCTACGTCATCTGCGATAATCACTGGCAATTGGCTGGGGCAAGCGGCGGGCGTCTGCTATGACAGTCGACCCAGCGACGTCGAACGCGGTGATCAGCAGGCAGTGCAATGTCTTCGTCGACTCAAGCTCAGCTGGACGCAACAGCTGTAGAGAATTTTCGCGAGTACCTACGAATACCATCGGTCCAGCCGGACATCAACTACGGTAAACAGTTCGACATGCTAATCGTTTGATATTTCTATCTCGCTCGCAACAATCGCGACGGTCTCGTACAATATTTCTACGAGTTTTACGCGTGTACTTTGGAGCGCGCTGTCCTGTGTAAAAATCGTACGCATATATCGGCTATTAGAATAGTGTCGGTCATTTCCTCGTTAAGCGAATTAATCAGCGTTCCTCGTGCACCGCGGTGCCGGTACAGTGTTAGCCTTGCACGTTAATGTTGAAGATTAATTCGTCAGGCTCACGAAAGCGCTTCCGCATGGGGACAGGGAATCTCTCGGTTGGCCACATCCGACACAAGTTTGAAGCGTCGGAGACGCTATCCAGCCATTGCATGCCCCACCCTGCGTGGAATGTTATTTCTATTTCTGTATTTTTTTTCATTCTGTGCCTCGAATTCTTTTGTACGCGAACTCGACTTCGTAACGCCGGTTCGGTTTCCAAAAAGATTTACATCTGTTTAACGGCTACGATACTTTCGTTATTCCGAGAGACTCGTGAGTGACCTAAATCGCAAGTAATTGATGATTCCTCGTATTTCTCGCATTATTTTATATATTTCTTTAGTAGTCCCTCGATAAAATTGGTTTTAGCGATATAGTGAAGATCATCGCGTTGATAAATAGCTCGCAAATTGTTCATTGTAAAAGATATTAAAGAAATTTCGTCGTAGCTATCAATGACTCGCAATTTCTTAAAGTTCATAATTAAAAATTTAGAGAGACGTTATCTCTGAGAAAGATTAGATAACATATTTTATTACATGTCAGATAAGACGGTAGATGTCTCAAGGCTTATAAAATTAGTTTGCTTTGGGTGTTTTATAGTACATCGGTGTGTGTAAATAATGGAACCAAGTTCTGGGAAGAAACAATTTGATCCTAGCGTGCTGAAACCAGATAAAGAAACAATGATATATGAATAGACAAATGCATTTTAAATCGTTAATAATTATAATTTTTATTTTACAGATGACTGTGTTACTTTCCTTCAGAACCAGGCCAAGTCTCTTGACTTGCCTGTTAAGGTATATCACGTTCATCCAAATAAACCAATTGTGGTTCTCACATGGATAGGTACAGATCCATCAAAATCAGCTATTTTATTAAACAGTCATATGGATGTTGTACCAGTCTTTGAAGTAAGTACTATCTTAGCAACAATTTAATATTAATAGAAATAATCATCTAAAGTATAGATACACATATATGATACATAACAATTTTTAGGATAAGTGGACTTACCCACCCTTCGGTGCTCATATGGACGAACAAGGAAACATTTACGCTCGTGGCAGTCAGGATATGAAATGCGTTGGAATTCAATATTTGGAAGCAATTCGCCGTATGAAGTTAGCTGGACAACGTTGTAAAAGAACAATTCACATGTCCTTTGTACCAGACGAGGAAATAGGAGGACACCTGGGCATGGAAGATTTTGTACACACTAAGGAATTTCAAGCGTTAAACATTGGTTTTGCGCTGGATGAAGGTATGGCCTCGCCTGATGAACATTTTCGCATGTTCTATGGTGAGAGATCGATTTGGCAGGTGGAGGTAGAGTGCTCAGGCACACCTGGACATGGATCTCTTTTGCTGGATAACACAGCTGGTGAAAAGATCAGGTTCATAATTGATCGTTTCATGGACTTCAGAGCTAAAGAGAAGGAAAAATTAAAAGATCCAAAGATATTGCTTGGTGATGTTACAACTATCAACTTAACACAATTAAAGGTATATCTTTTATGCAGTACTGTCCATTTTTCTTATTCTACTGTTGTTGTACTATTATTATCATTACGTTATAACTTAATTTATTAATAGTTTTATCGTAAGAACTTGAAGAAAGTTATCTGTTTTTTTTTGTTTTCTTGACAAAATTACATGTCTGTTCATAAGGAAAGTAATACTACACGGTGAGTATCTTGGTCACGTGAAAAATATGCCCGACATAATTTTCACTAATTTCTTTATAAAAATGACAAAATGTTTTATTTTGCATTCTACTAAACGTGGAAAAAAATAATTGATTTCAGGGTGGTGTACAAACGAACGTAGTACCTGTTTCATTGACGGCAATATTCGATATTCGACTTGATCCGTCTGTCGATCACAACGAGTTCGAAGCTATGATGAAAAGATGGTGCCAAGAAGCTGGTTCCGATGTTACGTACTCATTTGAGCAGAAAAATCCCAAAATCGAGAACACAAAGCTAGACGAGTCTAATCCCTTTTGGATTGCTTTCGAAAAGACGTGCAACGATCTTGGACTAAGCTTGCAAAAGGCAATCTTTCCAGGCGGAACGGACAGTCGATATGTAAGAGGGGTAAATATCTTTTATTAATTTTCTATTTGTATTAAACGTTGGATAATTATTAAGAAAGATACTCAACGTTACAGGTAGGAATTCCTGCTATCGGTTTTTCACCTATGAACAAAACAAAAATACTTCTTCACGATCACGATGAATTTTTGAACAAAGACATATTCTTAAGAGGTATCGAAATATACACAAAAATAATACCATCAGTGGCAAACGTTTAAACAGAAAGATTGAAAGTATGTTTACTAAGAAACCAAAGTTATGAAGAGTGGATGAATTAAAGGAAAAGAAATTTTAGAAAGTACTAGAATATTTTAATATAACAGACTAAGAATAAACAAAATATAGTGCCATAATATATGATAATATCAAAGTTGTAAGCTTCAAAGTTTATATATTAATTATTAAGAATCAATAAGAATTCAATTGTATATATGTACGTGCTAAAGTTACTATAAGTACAATCACATAACAATTGTACATAATAACATTACACAAGGATCCAATGTGCATCCGTGTAATCAAATGGCACAGGGAGAATTCATACAGTACGAATTATTCTAACGAATAATAAGGATTCAAAGAAAAAGGAGTAAATTGCATACAAAGCATATTTTCAAGAAGTAATGGAAAAGAAATCTCACCAAGAAAAACAGCTGAACAGAGTCAGGTACTAAAAGAAATACACATATCAATTTTTACAATGAATTTAGTGACACGAGATTTTGAAAACATAATACTCAACGTACAACTAAAGTATTAATGTTATTTTTCCAAGTAAAAAAATAAATATATCACAGTTGTAACAGGTCAAGTGCAATGCTAAATAATATAAAATTATTTGCAAATGTGTAGAAAGTTGTGCATATCGTGCAAACCAGAGGAAAAACTATCCACGCGAATCTCATACATTCTTTATTGATCTTGGCGGTATTAAAAATGAACATTCCGTGCGAAAATCCGCAAACATCACCCTACCATTGTGTTTCATTCGTATTTAGTTGCAAACAGTCCATAAGGACGATTTCATAGAGTCACATATTTTTTTCTCCTGCTAAAGTCAATAAACGTGTGTACGTGTGCGTATTCCCGCCATTATTGCGGTGGTTCATTCTTAACGAGACTACCGTCCTCCCCTCCCTCTAGCAGAACGATGGACTCGTCCAATGTTTTCAATCTCCCACCATGAAGAATTTTCATGCCGACAGCACAGGTTGTAAAATATTTTATTTTTAAGCGAAGGTAGAAAATAAAAAAGTTGTTTCTAATCGGATACGATATCAAAGTATATTGAGATTTGACGAGAATAACTGATTTTCCATGCATTGTTTGGGTTCGGCCATTTTGAAGTGGGGAAGGTAAGGGAGAAGACATACTACTGTTGTCATTCATAGTGCGTATACTGGAGTGTTTGTAGGTATGGTTTAGAATTTAACGACCGATCGGTCATGAAAATTGATTGCGTTAGGTAGAAATAATAATTGTGTAAAATAAGATTGAAGAAAATCCCCTCGTGCATATCCCTCTGTCAGCCATGTGCATAAGTATATAGTTTAAAATGTCCTCGCAACCCAGACCGAACAGCCAATGAGGAGAGGGCAGGAAAATCACGTGACCGTGACTAGCCAATCGCCAGGACGGGATTTGAAATCGTGCGTGGTCTTTGTTCACGAGCTTGCCGTCAACGTTACTTCAGTTCCGTAAAGGGGGCCTTGTGTCGGTGTCCGTTTATACATGGTCGCTGCCAAAAATCGCATAATTCTCTTGTAAATATATGTGTGAAAGTGGTGCTTGCCCGCGAGGACGACGTGCTTTAAGGATTGTCAAACACACGGTAGGTCTTTGTACGGTTTATTATGCGCGGTTCACGCGAGTTTTGCCTAAAAATCATGGAAAAATATTTTCTGTGCTTTGCCGGCCCGCCGAGCCATCGAAGCTTTCGAGTGTCAAGGTACAAGGGGGCAGTCATGACGCTTTGAACACACGCATTTTTTTTCTACCTTTCCTGTTCCATAGAATTAATCGTCTGTTACAGCACATTTCTACGTTTACGTTTCTGTTTACCTACGTCGACCGATCGCGTTCAATTAATCTGTCAGAGCAAATCGGTGGTGTAGCGGTTTTTTCTTTGCTTTTGTACACCGCCGGTATTTTTATACCGTTTTCGACACGATAAGTTCACAATCGGCCGCGAGATTCATACGTTTGCCGCGCTCCGTCGATTCGTGGCCGCAGGCGGCCGTGAGCATATCACCATGGCAATTATTTATTAACCGTGCAACACGCTCTGTAAAAATAAACAATCGCTCGGCCAACTCGTGCGTCAACTCGAACTGAATAAGTGATTCATCGCCGATGCTAGAATGGACCTCAGCGGCAGAACTTTCGGCGGGAAGAGAGTGCATTACCGGGAAACCTTACTGATAATAATATATATTTCCGGTGATGAAAGCTATTGTTTTGTCGTCTAATGCACTCTATTATGTTTACGTTCGTACGACGAGTCCTCGTTTTCATACGAATCGTAATTATGACTGACAGACGAATTGTTGTACAGGAAACTAGCTTTACCATCAATTTTTCATGAAATTATTCGTCTCAGCGTTTGAAAAATGAATACGTCTGTAGTTTATTCTTTAGTCGCGTAATATAGGATTTACGTATTAATTTCAAGTAGAGGCCAAATTAACTGTTACCAGTTTCCGATCATAAATTACCACAGATTATGTTATTACCGTTTACTGATTTAATTCATGTTTGTCTGTTGCGTAATGTCATTCTTGAGTGATACAATTACGTGGTAATTTGTTGCGTGTGTGTGTTATTAAAAAGAACAGCCACGAAACATAATTAAAAATCAATAAGCAAATCAAGCGGCTTCTTGTTTACGGACCGCCGTTGGTTCCTTATGAAGGAATACGTTGATAATTAGAACAGAATTCTAAAATTATTTACCACGAACGTGAAAAGCTGTCTACGTTTAACATAATTAACGAAGGTAGTCTAAAGTGTCCCTCGCGTTGGCGGCGGGTAATCGATAACAATTAGGCGGTAGTTAAATGGGACGGTTTTCGACAGGTATAAGAATCTATAGAAAATCGAAAAGTGTAGCGATTTTCAGGTAGTAGGAAGGAACAGGGCATTGTCGTACAACCGTAATTGAGCCATTGCAATATTTTTGTATACGCGCGTAACGGTGAATCGTGCTGTCCTCGGAATAGAAGATTTTTCGAAAACGTTGCGAATAACGAGTAATAGGAAGAGTCCCTCGAGCTCTTTCGAGCCTCACCACCACGAAAGCTATTGACCGTGGGAACCTTCTGGGAACCCTACCCCTCGCCATATGCCCACCGCAGGAAATATTCTACAGGCTCGACCGAAATTTACCTCGCCATGTTTCGTGTTCACGAATGATTATATTTGTCGCCGAGAGCTGCTCGTTCGTTCGTTCGTTCGTTCGTTCGTGTCGTTCGATCTTTTTTCTTCGTTTAATAGCTTTTTTTTTTTATGCCACAGAAACGTGGCCTTTTAACACGAACCATAATTCGTACTACTTTCGAATTTTTTTCAAATATCTTGCAATTGGAAAATAAACGGTCATCTCGTGATTTCGAATTGCCATTTGTAATATCTCATTATTTTTTCTGTTCATTTTAGGTTCCTTTACAAGACGAACGTTTAATTCACACGATTGTTCAGTAACGAAGCCGGGAGAGTGTCTCTCGGACGCGTTAGAAAGTCACTTTGAAAGATGTGGAAAGATAGTCGTAAAAAAAAAAAGGAGTTGGTGAATTACGCTTTCATGCGATGCTTATGGCCGGCGGCACTCCTACGTATACAACATATACACTTCTGCAACATAATTTTTTTAAAATGTACGATAACGCGATGGCTTTCAGGTCGTACATTTATTTAAATTGCTAAGCACTTTCGTATTCAAATATTTATTCATACCATAGAAAAAGATATACTTTTTCTTTTAAACTTTCAGAGTTGCCTCTCTCTCTCTCTCTCTCTGTCTCTCCCCCCTCTCTCTCATCGTGTATGTACGCGCGTGTGTGTGTGCGCGCATTTTATCGTCGTTGGATTTAATCAAGATCTAGGACCGATCTTGGGCTCATGTGTTGGAAAGCGCAACAACTTGTATCTTGCTGGATGTGTAGCGAAATTGTCCAGGTAACTAATTCCTCCGGTGAAAGCAAAATGCAACAACAAATGCAGGACAGTTCGATAGAATAACATACTTTTGTATACATATACTTTGTACTTGTGTGCTTGGATCTTCAGATATTTTTTCGCGCCAATTTGCCACTGGCACAAGCCCACGTGTACGTGACATTCCTACGTTCATTCGATCTGTCTTTACGAACCGATACGCAATGTCGCGTGAAATGTTTGTTACAAAATTAAATTTCCAGCCCACGCAGGAGCATCTCTTTTCAGTTCAAAAAAAAGGTCATTATTAGTTTCCTTCGTTATCACGTTCTACGAAGTTACGAGATAGAAAGTGTAAACGTTAAAATTATGTTTGTCATAGTTGGAAGTAATCGGTAATTAAGAGCAATTGGACAATTGACATGGCTTAGAAACGCTCGTGTATCAGGAAGGAAAGCTGTCTCGGATGAATTTTCAAATGGTCTTGCGGCAGGCAAGAACCAAGCTCCACCACCACTAACGTCGCACTTTGTCGTGCATTTGTTTGCGTGCATGCGTATACACGCCGACACGGGGTGCAGATACGTTCGTAGCCTCTCGCAAACACTGCTCGACCGGCGGCAGGGATATCAGATCGATACTCTGCGAAAAGCGCGGGTAGGAGAGGACAGCGCCGCTATACGTATCTCTACGGTTGGTCCATTGCAAGATCCAGAGTCTGTCGGTTCCCCCCTTCCACCTCTCTCTCTCTCTCTCTCTCTCTCTCTCTCTCTCTCTCTCTCTCTCGCTCTCTCTCTCTCTCTCTCCATACATTCGTGGGTACGCCCCACCACCATTTTAATGCCAACCAAATTTGTCGGATTTACTTCGCTAATCTCAACGTTATTTAACGTTCCAGCAGACAAACAAGAAAAACGAACAGGGTGTCTCTCAAAATCTCTTTCCAAATTCCTTCCATGGTTTGAGTAGTTTCTACGAACTAAATCAGAGGATGAGGATGATGGTTAGATTACTGTTAGAAAGTGGGGAGCGCTGTACACCGATGGAGGAGGTAAATCTTTGCAATTGTATGCTGACTCAGCGTTCGTATTATTGCTCGTTGCAATGGAAGATAAATTGTATAGCTGTAATAGCATTAGATGGTACCGTCGATGCAAAAAACGCGGGAATAATTTGACCGCTTCGTTAGAGGGGAAGTATCAATGACAAAAAATGAAACAGTTTGTCGATTTGTCTCGTAACGGGGTTTCGTGGGTTATTTTTTAGCTTTTAGCGACCCGAACGACCTCGTTATTTGGCATATGAAACACGAAGGATAAAAGAGCCAGGCATTGCTCTCGTGCCTTTCAATTTTATAGCGCGAAAATTGTATCAGGAAGCATGCGGTTAAGTCGGTACAGTCAGCTCTATATGCATTGTAAGAACACTTTCATGTTACTCTACTCGATATCGGGCATACGTTTACACGTGTCTCTTCCTCGGTGTTTATTTAAGAGCCATGAAAATGATGTCACCGGAAACCGGCGCTCCTCGTTACCCGCGTGCCACTTCAAATCCGCTCGTACATTTTTCGGACGCTTTTTATTATGAATCGTCCAACGTTCTCTTTTCACATTTCCCTCTTTCACTGTTCTAACAATACCTTTTTCTGAAAAAGAAGAAGAAAAAGATAGCTCGCGTACCCAGAAATGAACTGTGGGCACTTGACGATCTCGATAAGCTCTCGAATGCTAATTTAATTTTGCGAGTTCCGCGAGGTTTTAATCCTTTCAGGATTTAAAGTCGCTAAACATTGTTAATGCCTACATCGTAGATAAATATTCTCGTCACGTTGTCCCTCGATAGTCGCGCAGTAGAGAAATCCTATTGCTAGGGGAAACAAAAAAATTCCACCGGTAATTTTGAACGTCAGAGAATTTCGATACCTGGCTTTTGGGACGCTTTGTGAGCGACTCGTTAGGGTGTCCCAGAGGTATGTACAATATCCTTTCACTCTGGCCGCACCAAAAATCGTGACAAGAAAAGGAATATTATAGCTATGGCAAAGGGAAGCATTGTAGGAACAGCAAAGAGTTTATACCTGTCCGGACATTTAGCTGATGGTTCTCGTTCACGTGGCCTTCTTTTAACTTTTTATCTGTTACGTAATATAGCGAATATAGCGAGTATAGTTAGCTCGAGAAGAAGAGCATCACTTTCTCAAGCGTTTTACTATCGTAATAAGAGAAGGATGAATTTTGATACCGTTAGAAAGTAGCTACCTGCATATCAGTCGGATATTCCTTGATTAAGATTTTCTTTTTTAAACATTCAAAGTGTTAATGCGCAAAACACCACTAGGATAAGACAATAATCGCTATTATTAGCACACAGAGATCGTAAAGATGTTCAAAGTCAGAGGAGAAATATTTATATGCTTGTGGAGATAAAAGGAATAGATTTGTCGGTGATTCCTTTCGCCGTCCTATCGTCGACATTCGTTTATCGGCTAAAGAATACTATTAATCCGCTAGCTATTTCACATTCTGTTCTGGTGCGCCGTGCAATCAGATCTCGCATGCAAACGTTGCGTCACGGTCGTTACAAAAGCTCTGAATAATAATAACTGTACCTCTGAATCGTGTTTATTAATTTACCAGTATTTCACAATTGATTCGGGTAATAATTCCATTCAGGTCATCGTTGCAAAGGCGTGCAGAGGAGGAGAGAAGTTGCCACGATCATTTGCATACAACAGCGAAGAAACGAGAAAGAGAGAAGGGAAAAAGAAGTGTAACATTGTCGAGGCTCGAAAAGAGTCCAGATCGCGAACATTATCAGCGGAAGCGTGGCCCGTTGAAGGAATAGTCGGTGAGCACCGTGGCCATGGGAAAAGATCTGCCGTGAGATGTCTTGTGTGTTTTCACGACCGTAAACTGTACGTTCCTCGACGTACGCATGTTTTTCACGGTCCTCGTATACGCTGAAAGGTTCAGTTGTTCCTCGTGGAACGCTATCGGTATCGTACTACTCCTCTTTGCTCTCTTCCCCGTTAAAACTGTGTCGAAGAAAATCCTCTAGAGATCACGTTTTTCTTTTAAGCTGCCGTGGCATCAAGTTCACTGGCATCGATCAGAAGGTTACGGCCAGGTAAACGGGTCACCTCAACAAAGGAAAAAGTTAATAAAGGACAGGACGATGACGCAGGGACGGACAGGGAATATCGAAGCATGAGAAAGCAAGAGTAATCGAGCCGGTGCTAAAAATTCGTAGCTACTCGCTGCAGGAAAGAAAGACTTCCGCCGGCCGACACGCTTCGACTCTCTTCTTACCTGCACGTAATGGTAGCTTCGAGAACAAACGGATAGCCAGCCAACTTTACACCTGTACCCCTGTGAACACCGCAGAAACGCTTCACGGTCTTTTCCAATCCCTTTTGACCAATCTGTATACCTGCATGTATTCTCTCAACTACTTAACGATCCTCGTTTCCCTAGGTTCTCGAGTCCCCATTGATCTGCTCCAAAGATTTCCAATGCTACATAAAGGGAGTCACTTTCTTTCATGGGATTGACAAATTTCACCGCTGCATAAGTAGAATACATTCTCTTAATTAGCTATACCTTCTTCCCCCTATAATCGTGCCGATGTCACTCCTAATTCCACTGTTCGTTGCCAGGATCATTACGGAGGACGAAGGAATTTAAAGCGATTAAGATCTAGGATGCGTCGAGGAGATACGTCGCGAAGCTTGAATTTTCGCTAACGATAAGGGGAGAAAGCTCTCAACTGGAGGGGCGCGCGCGTCAGAGCCTGCAAGAAAATCCAGCTGCAGAGTTCGACGACACGTAATGAAATTGACTGCGCTCCTGGCAGCTGGCTATCGTTGGGCAAGGGTAAAAACGTACCGAACTTGATTCGGTATTGCTAATTTATAGACAACGTTACCGCGCACGATCGAACATCGATTCTCTCCACCAGTTTACCAACGTATGAACGAATACGGAACGTTGAATCGCAACAACGAATCGTGCACTGTAAATTGCACATCGGTTACATACGCGAGCTACTGCATCGTAAAACCGTCTGCATCATAAATTAACGCATCACGCTATTCACGCGTCACCCTCACGCAGAACGTGAACGCCTGTAACTGTTGTGTCTCTTCCCATTTTGTTTCTCTTCTTCTTCTCAACAGAAAATAGAGCGACGCTCTTTTTCTTTGCTCGAGATTTATTAGAACTTCTCGTCCCACAAATCTATACAGAATTTGTAGTCTTGGAATCAAATCATATTGTATGTAATATGTGTCAGTGGTACCATGTCCCTGTAGACGGAAAGCTCGTAGTTCGTTGTTATGGAACCGGTTGACAAAAGTCCATTTATTAGACGCACACGATTCACATTCGACTCACTTCATAAGCCCTCTTCTGCGCGATTCAAACCGGTTCTCGAGCAGCGATCACAAAGAATCCCGCCGTTTTACGCGCACGCAAGAAGCTTACACCGTCGATTGGCCGACTTTGCCTCCTTTCAATATTTATAAAAATCATATTTCTCACTCTACTCTGTGTTATCCGTCTCTATTATTTTGGTTACCGCAACATGCTCGAATGTCATAAATTCCACTTCATTTTCCACTTCGGTGTTGGTGAAAAATTATACGGGGTGATTCCTGTTATTACAGTTGATTACCTTTCCTCTAGCTTTTCTTGGTATCCACCATAGGTACTAATCTATAACACTCGAATGCTCTTTTTACGGGAATCTTTTTGGAAAATGTTGTCCCTGTCTTTACATCACTCTCCCCCTCTCTCTATCTCTCTCTCTTTCCCTCTCCCCCTTTCTAGTCTTCTACCTGTGAGGCTAGACACTAACTTCCAACTTCTTTTTATCGGTATACAGGTTTCAGCACCGAAAGAAGTTGACTCTAAACTTGTTTTACGTCTGGTCGAATTCAAACAATCCGTCCACCGTCTTTCCTGTTTGCCTAACAGTTTATCATAATTGACAAGTTTTTCCAGAGGAAAGAAGTAGGGAAGCACCTTGCCCCTTCCGCGTTGGGCCTTCCTGCTGGTGCTCCCTTGTCCCTTCTGTTTATCAGTTGCATCGTCCCGCCACAGACGTTTCGTCAGGTGTTCCAAGCGTATAGCTGCGCCGTGTGTACACGCACACAGCCACGAAAGCCCAGTGAAAGGGAAATCTCGTCGATTGTTGTAACACGAACGAGTTATCGTGCTCGAGTTCAGTTTTATAGCGTTGTAACGCCGTTTCAACGTCGCTGCCGCTCTTTTTAACCCTTTAACCGCCAACGTTGCACATTTACGCCCTGCTGGTGGGACTGTTGTCCGCGTTCTCGACGTACCAAGTATACGTGTTCTCCCACATCGTCGCATGTAGCGTAAATTACTCTTTCACGTTAGCCTAGTAATTTCAGTTGTAATTTCAGACTAGTTGATCGTCATTCCTCTTCTTAACCACTGCTAATTCTTATTATCTTCACTGTAGGTTGAGTAATAATCATTTTTTAAAAAGTTTTCAGTCTCATGATACGTGCTCGTTTAGAAAAAGTTTGGAAGATCGCTCGACTAGAATTAAATAGTGGCAGAGCTACGAATAGAGGGGCCCTTTATGACCTGCGAAGGATTTCAGGTTGAATAGCTCCGGGGTCTTAGGATCGTCTATCGCTGGAGGACCCTTCTCGGAACTGGAACTCGAGGAGGCACGGCGGAGAAAGATTATCCTGTTGCATGAACGAGATACAATTTTCGACGATCCTCTTTTCCACAAATGACAGCGCATCGAGTAGACGGCGCGCTTCGTAAAAGGGCTTCATGCAAATGTTGTCTGCCAGCTTTACGATTCCTCGATCGCGTCTACCAAAATACTTCGATTCTTTAGAGAAGTTCAAGTGTAATCGGGAAACACGATCACGGCCGTTATGGTCACTCGTTTAGCTGGTTAATAGGCAGTTATTTTCCAAATTGAATAGCCAGGGGACGTTGATCGACCTCGTTCCAATTTCGATTCCTCGAATTTTCATCGGTATTCTTTGACAACCGGTAGTTTTCTATGAGAACGACCATTATCTGCCACCATTTGATACCCGACGATAATATTACGATGGGCAAGCGGGCGTTCTTCTTCAAGGTTGTTTCTTCGTCGCATCTCTCGGTCGATTTATCACTAAAGACATTGGCGAGCAATCTGGCATTCTTGATACACTTAATATCATCAGCAACTCGACTCAATTTACGTCTCGAATCGACACCATCTCGATTTTTGGCTTTATTTGTTTCATTCCGTCCTAAAATGTTTCACGCATTCGTCGTTGCAGCGTTCTCCACGTCTGGTAGGTTACATCAAACGTGTGTCTGGTCCGTTTTTCCTTCCTGCCACTCCCCACCGCATCGCCTCTTTTTTTCCTCCTCTTTCCAAGAATTTCCATTCAGAAGTGGTTAATCCCTGCTTGGTGCCTTGAAAAAGGTTGGGTAGGAGGGAGGCAGAAGCACTCTCGTTAACATTCGTGGAGCAAGAGCCGCGCCTCTAATCAAGGGAAATAAACGCGACCTCGCGTTTATTTCCGAAACTTGAAATTTTAAGAATTCGATTGAATCCTCGTTCGTTTGTTGCTCTCGACGATGGGTCGACGACCCATTCCTGACGTTGCACGTCTTCTTTTCCCATTTCCCAAGCTCCATTTTCGCATCGGCTAGCTAGTCTACGGTTCAGAGTCGCGAGACACGCGAAAATTTTGTTACCAGACACAGCTCGTCGTATATTTACCGTGGATGCCTCCCCAACTAGTGCACACACGATTGCGTCTGACCGCAGATTCCATGGAATGCTCTACGTAAACGTGCCATAGCTAATTTCTGGCCAGGCAGAGGAAAGCGTTTAGAGAAACTTCGCTTCGGAGGAACTTGAGACTTGTGTCGTGCAGTACTTTTTCCGAGAAGCATTGTTTCGCCTCCATGCGATCGTGCGAACGCGCGGCAATTATTAATAGGAAGAAACGTGTAGGCGTTAGAAAAGTCAGGCCCCGGTCCAAGCACGTAAGTGCGTCGAGTGAAGTTCCATTACACTTGCATGTCTAAAAATATCGTTCAGTCACGTAGACTTGAATCAGTCCCGTGCGTGTAAAGGCCACTCCACGATGGGAGTTACGTCGAGCAGGGTCAGTTCTCTGTTCGTCGTTCTCTTTTCCCCTCTATATCGCGGTCGATCATTTTTAGAGCACCAGCTCAAATTGAACATACGAGGCTATTCCCATATGGCCGTCTCGTGGTATCAATTTGGTAGGTAAACCCGGGCTAAGGAATTTTAAGTCCCTCTTGAGAGCTGACACGCAACACGATAACAATTTCGTTAAACAGCCTCGCCGGGAATACCGTAGTTTTAGTAGGTTGTCGGTTCTACGCATAGAAGGATAGCAGAGCCGGGTCATTCGCGATCTAGAAATATCAAGTACGGGTGGAAACGTTGTAAAACACGGTGGACGTAAAAATGGAACGGAAAAGATAGAAAGATGAAACGTCGGAAGAGTAATCAGGCCAAGAAACATATGTAGAAGAAAAAAAGTCAGGGTTCAGTAAAAACACGCGATGCAGGATGAAAACTGGAAAAGAAAAGGACTACCGAACGAAGAAGGATGAAACAATACACAGAACTAAGACCGGGTTCCCTTCGAGTCTGGAACCGGACGAAGATGAAATGATGAGTCGATTCAACGAAGACAGAGAGAGAGAGAGGACAAGAGTAGAAACCGACAGCGCGGAACGAAAGAGACAAGGAGGGGTTGCTGTGGCGGAATAGTTAAACGAGCAAGAGTGGGGCTACGGGGTGAGGGGGGCATTGGGGGAAGGGGGCAGATACTACGAGTCCACGCGTTCTATAGTAAATCGACTATAGTACTATGAGTCAGTCACACCCACAAGCCGGTTGTGGGTTCAAGAGCCTCGTTGCTCGTTCGTACACGTTGTGTACATTGTAGCACACACACGCGCGCGCACACGAGGTCACGCGCATCGACACGCTCGAGAATCTATTGGCCTTGCTGCAACCAAAGATCGCGAGGATGATCCTTAGATCTGATAATATCATCGAAATTCGTCTTGGCTCGCGTTCTCTACGAAGAAAAATATTGATCAATGAACAGGTCCTAGTTTACACGTAAAACTAATTTCGGTATTAATAAAAGTAATTGCTTGATGTAATGATGTAATTTGTGGATTCTCTTTTTTGTCCCTTTTTTTTGTCATTAATTACCATATAGATTACCATTGGTGATTTTTCCTTTTCCGTATAATTTCAGTCAGGTGAATGTTGGATACGGAGAGTAGACACGGTACTGGGCTGGTTCAGGGACCGTCAAGGGACCCTTGGCTCACGATGGATTACTACCTCGGCACGGACAGTCTGTCGCTGCAGGAGATGCTCGATGTCGACATCAAATGCGAGATCGAGGGTGTTATCGGTGGGCACACGGAACTGGGCTTCAATTTTGCCGACATGTCCGCCTTAGAGATGGACGACGATCCCATTGGGTGTCAGAACGATCTAAGCGGATGGTTCGGCTCGACCAGTTTACTCAATGGAAACAGCAACAGCTCGAACAGGTCTTTTATTCATATTGTACATGTCAAAATGCATATATAATGGATAACGTGTTTTATCTGGCGGTGAATAAAATAAGTTTCTTAAAGGTTTACTCGTTTCCTTTGATTTCAGTAATTTCAATCTCGATTTGAGCGGATGCGACGCAGCCTCCATTATGGTGAACCCTAATTCGGTGATGCCTCACATCGCCATCCGAAGTCCTACACCGAGCAACGGCAGAAGGCATTTCTCGTTTTCAACGAAGAAGGATATAAAGGAGGAGAAGATCGACGTCGAGGAAGAGATGGAGAACGAGGGCAACAGTTACATAGAGAACGAGGGCAACAGTTACACGGAGAACGAGAATGAAAATGAAAACGACAACGAGCACGAGCACGAAAATGAGATGGAGAACGATACCGAGACCGAACAGTACGAGAACGATATCACAGAAACGGAAGAGGACTCCGAGGATGAACAGGAGACCGCGAAATCGATGTCGCCGTCCAAGTCGAAAACCATATCGATATCGACTGTTAAGACGACCTCACCTCAGTTCATCAAGGCGCAGGCAACCACACCGAAAATAAACGGTATACCCAGCATCAGAGTGCAGAACTTCAAGGTGTTGCAGAGTCCTAATCAGACGCCGCAACATGTGCGGAAACAGATCTATAACAACAACGTACACCTCAGCCCAGGGGCTAACAGTGTAACTGCGGTGAAAAAAGAGAAGGATTTCGATTTGTCTGACTACGACGACAAATCCTACCCCAAACCGGCTTACTCCTATTCCTGCTTGATCGCTATGGCGTTAAAAAACAGCCAGACGGGCTCTCTGCCGGTCTCGGAGATCTATAATTTTATGTGGTAAGTTGAAAGTTACCTCCTTTTTTTTGGATACATTTGTAAAAAAAAAATAAAGGACGAAGGCAGTTGTAACAGGGTTGAAATGTGATTAACATTTTTCTGATACGTAATATAATACAATAGAGCGGATTCCCTATTTGACAAACGACGTGTTGCCCAGCCGCTTATTTTCAACCATTTGGTCGGAAGGATAAGGGCTGGTCGAAGCACTCCGGTACTTTTAGCCTACTAGGGGAGAAAGTATTGTCCTCCCTTCCTTTATTCTCAGGTTATACAAGGGGGAAGCTGCCATTTTGTATGGGGCCCTTGGAGCACCAGGTGCATGCCAGAGTACAGTCCCCATAGAAAATGAGGGGGCTCGTTCTTTGTTTAACTAGCCTCTACGCTCCCTCGTGGTAACACGTTGCCGTACGGTTGTTAAAAATAATACTTTAGAACTGTTACATTATTTTCGATACTATACCAAAATGATTTATAATATATTTTTATGTATGTTTAAACTCTCTAAACTTACCACTTCCTCTCTCTCTATCTGTTTCATTATAGCGAACACTTCCCATACTTCAAAACTGCACCAAACGGCTGGAAAAACTCGGTCAGGCACAACTTGTCGTTAAATAAGTGTTTCGAGAAGATAGAGAAGCCTGCAGGAAATGGAAATCAGAGGAAAGGTTGCCTGTGGGCAATTAATCCGGCAAAAGTGGCAAAGATGGACGAAGAGGTGCAGAAGTGGTCCAGAAAGGATCCCCTGGCTATTAAGAAGGCAATGATATACCCAGACCACTTGGAACTACTCGAGAGAGGCGAAATGAAATACGCGGGCAGCGGCGACGTATCCGAAGAAACAGAAAGTTCAAGCGACGAGGCTATCGAAGAGGGTACAACGTACGAGGAATCCATTCACGATCACGTAGCTACTAATTCTGTGACGGACAGTTACGACGAGAGTAGCCAAGATTGTGACATCGATTTACACGAGCATCTGTACCACGAGATCGATATCGAGGACAATAAGGAATCGTTGCACATGCAATTGAACATCTCCAAGCAAGAATCGTTCGACTACGAGTTCAGCCCTAGTACGAAAAGACAAAAGACATTAACGGGTGCGATACAAGGGAATTACGTCTATCAACCCGTAACCACCTCGCGAAGAAAAACGCCCCTCTTTCTACGAGCCGCTACGGGAAGTGGCTCCTTTCTTAAGATCGATTAATTTTAGATTTATCGTTTAAATAAATTCTTAATTTTATACGTATCTATAATAAGTACTGATAAATCGGGGTGAGTACGATACTCGAAGGTCGTAGAAAATATTTGATACGAACAGAACCCCTTCTCCCTAGTTTGCTCTTTTTTCCTTTGGTGCTTTGGTGTTGCTCGACCCCAATAACCCTGTTATTCTATTCCACTTTTACTTATCGTGAGGCCTCCATTTTCATTTACTTACTCATTTACGCATGCACTAGAACGCATCGTAATAAGTAACTGGGAATAGACGTCTATAGAATAGCAGGGTTAAACCACAGGATACAAAGAACATTTGCAGCGTATCAGAATGTCCGTTTAAGGAATTATCGAGAAGTCCTGTGATGTAAAGAATTTATTTTGTAAGTCACGCTTTTTTCTATTTTTCTACGAATACTTCATTATTGCGATCAGACTGCAGTCATCACGATCGCAAATGATTACTCGCAACACTTTCGACTTCTAGATAATTCCATGGCTTGCTGGCATTTAAGTTCTTTGAGAGCAAACAATTGTCCAAAAGTGTACAAATGAATTCAGTTTATTTTATTGATTTAAAAATATTTCTTATTTTATTTTCCAAACTGAAGTGTCTTTTAGTTTCACTATTTTTAATCCTAACATCTTGCAAATTACTTTCAATTAATTGCGTTTTCTGTTTTAAAAGGAAGGAATATTTTCGTATCAAATATTAACCGACAATTATTACATTCATTACAGTCAGAAAAAGCAGTCCCGAATCTAATGTTTCATTTTTAATTAACACACAAAATAGATACGGCAGATATGTAACCAAGTTTTCTTTCGAACGTTTCTTTTCTATATACATAGAGCTCATTCGCGTATCCATGACTGCTCCGGAGAAAGGGAGAGGGGAAATGAAAAAAAAAAATGAGAAAAATGAAAAATGAGCGTAAAGCTTTAGGTATCGGTGTAGATCGATAAGTATTTTTGGTCAAAACACGGCCAGACTGATGTATTATACTTTTTTACACATTGCTGGACTAAGTAATAACTGTAAATTTTTACGCGATTGTATACCTGACAGATATGAAGTTACTTAGATTCGCATAACCAGGTAGAGTACAAAGACAAGACAGCTATAGGAGGATTTGGATTTGTAAAATTTTGTAGCATATATGTAGAAACAGTTGGAAATCGTATACCTGATTTAGTATTTTAAGTTCCTGACAAAATCTCGTGCTTTTTTTTTTACATCTTTCATCCTGTTCATTGCTTCTTTAGTTGTATTTCATTTTAAATTCAAGCGTACCCCGTTCAAATGTTCCCCGATATATTGAACTTTTGGCCAGTGGAACTAGGTAACTTTCACGTCGAACGTGTAATTATTATTATTTTTTTTTTTAAGCAGTGACTACATGTATATTTTTTAGTCATTGGCACATTGAGAGTAAAAGAAAGAAGCTCTACTTAATTCTGCTCGTTTTTTTCTTTATTGCTCGTACAAGTTAAGAATAATACGTTCTCTGAATATTATTTGCAAAGTTTGCATGCGAGCCGCCAAAAACTGAAATTGTGTTACAATAAAAGAAAAACACACCGGAGAAAATTGGAACGAGTTGAGAATAAAGTATACCTGTTTAAAAAATAATATTTTATCGTTAAAAAAAGGAAAACGTCGGCAATAAGATTTATCGAAGTATTGTACAGTTGTAAATACACGCTAGATCGATTAGTCTAGCATCAAAAGTGACTTTTAACTTATCGTTGGACATATCGGTGTACAATTAAGTGAAACTGATGACTAATTTCTAACAGGATACCTCTACTTTGTAACTCGTGTATCCTTGTCTCGGGTGTGTTTCGCGGATGCAAACAATTGTTTTCATGTATCGGTAAATTTTCCATTGGAAAAGAGGTACGATGTTCTAAAGGTGGAAAATTTCTTCAAACGTTCCCATTCTCACACCTTAGATTGAACGTTCGAAGTTGATTCGATTGAAACCTGTAAATAATGACGAATGATCGTCTTTTTACAAACTAGTTTTACACGAGTACAGTAGCTTTGTCTCGCGGGAGGGTTGCGTAGGATATTGCTTTAAGGTGTACAAAGGCTATCTATCTTTTTTTTCCGATAAGAAAAGGATAAGAAAAGAGGAAGGAATAGGTAAAAATCGAGACGCGGGACCAATCGTGTTCAAGTTTTCCAAGTTTCTATTTAACTTGTACGTGTTTTCTTTTACTGACTGCCTGTAAAAATTATGTTTAACGAACATACTTCTGTACAGTCACTGTAAATATCTCTTTCTGTTCATTTTTAGTAAGTAATCTATGTGAAATTTCAATCGCGGTACAACATTTGGAAGAAAATATGAACATTTACAGTGTAAAGAAAAAGAACAACGACAGATATCATAAATAGATATGAATTTAAAATAAAGTTTTAATGAAACCAACAACATTAAACGATTTTATGTATGCCACTGTATGTCTGTTCTTAATCGATTTGATATTTTAATTCAAGCAAGTGTAGAATTATTTCGTTATTTTAAATGACCGTCTAATTTAAGTATTTTTACTAATTTAATACACTATCTGATCTCGACGGAGGAGAGATGACTAATGTTGCCCTTTAAGAGAACAAAATGAAAATAAAATCGGACATTTTGATATCACACTTGGCTCCTGTACACCTTGAAGAATGCCATAATTTCTTTTTCTTTTTAAATACTTTGAAAAACTTAGTATTACTAGACAGGTATTCTCATTGATTTGTAAGCTGTACAATTGTATACGACTACATTTCTTATGTAACGAAAGTATTAGATAGCTTTCTGCTAATCTAGAAATCAATTCTCTTATCGGCGAAAACATTTATGATTAAATTTGAATGGGAAATTTAAAATATTGATCAGCTATTGGTAAGATTTGATGAAAATTTGTAAAATCTGTACGATACGAATAAAATTACATTGTAACGTGATCGCAAGCGAATGAACACTTTCGTCGCAATTAAAGTTCTTAATAGCGACGACTGAATCTTTTCGAAATTTTCATTGTACCGCCTTACGCACAATCAGTGGGAAAGTTAAATCAATAATATCACTGCCAGCTAGTGGTCGAAGATTGGAAAATCTTTGCCGCTGTTTGAAAGATCTCTCTGAAATAATCGATGTTAAGTATACGTAATAAATTAGATCTGGCTCAAATGAAAGTATTATGCCTCTACCAGCTGTGCGATAACGTGAAATATTTTCCATCTACTATTAATAAGGTATTCATCGAACGAAATGAAATTATTCCAAGCACAACTGGGAGAGCAGCAAGCCAATTTAACGATTAAGAAACGAGACAAAACACTGTACATAAGCCACAAATAGTTCCCATTATGATAAATCGATATCGGTCAAATTTATTAATTGAACGATCAAGCGTGCAGGATCTGCATTCCATTCGATGAAACATTATTTTTAACCCTTTATACGTATTAGAAATATTTAAAGCGGCACGAAAAGTTGGATAGTCGTTCTTAAGGATTGAAAAGATCTCTTTTTATTTTTCTACGCGTGACCAGGTGAAAAATTTCGAAGTTACACCATTATACATTCAATTTTAAACGTTATTTATAAAATAAAGGGTTAAATGCCTGCGGGTGATTGTATTCGTAATCGAACAATTAAATTAAGGAAACATGATAAGAAAGTAGCGTAGTTTTTGTACCTGTTTGTAATATTTCTATTTCGACTAATCATAAATGAATGTAATATTCGTGTAGATGCAGCAGAGTAATTTGTAACGATAATGTATATGTGCAATGAGAAGTTTCAATAATAAAACGTTGAGAAATGTACTCGTCCGTTCCCATTTGGGATATACGAAACACGAATAGAAACATTTCTCATGCTCCAGAGCGCGATTCATTTAAGCAATCATTTTTAAATCGATAAATTCGCGCGCGGTTATCGACAGAGAAGCACATCCGTGCTTCCTTATCGACGAGCAGTGGCGCCATCTTGGTGGCGAGCCGTGAACCAATGCGCGATCAGTTTGCGCGCTCTCCGCAAAGATGGCGCCACCGCTCTCTTCGGTACTGTACTTCGCTGATTGGCTCCTGGTATTAATTATCAAACTCGTTAAAGAGAACGAAACAGAAATTTTCGCATAGGAAAAAGTTGCTCGAAATGACCTCAAAAACGATCCTGTAACGGTTGCTCCAACGAGTTCTCGAACAGCCTGCGTGCGATTGTTCGATTGAGAATGACACCTAAAATCACGATTAAAAATCTCAAGGGAGAAAAGTACTCGAACTTTTTTTTTCACGATTGATATTTTAGTGTCGGCTTAAAGGGAAAATTTTACAAGTGACCAGGTTTCCTATTTTATCCACGTCGATTACCTTCTAATTAACGTAGTTTTATATACGGTATACGCGTACATAGAAATAGGTATGTGCACGGAGTTAGTTAGGTGAAAACGACATATAATCGAGAAAAATGCATTTTATATAGCAGACTGGTATAAACACTGAACAACAGATCTCGATTTCCCTCTGACGTGAAGTGCGACAAGAACCGAAACAGCTGTTCTGCTGTTGGATGGTTACATTGACAGGAAGATCGAAGGATAAAGCGAATGTTTTATCTAGATTTAAACCTTTTAAATGATATCGCGAATATTCCGTGGCGAAAATGAGAATGTCGCAGTCAAGAGAAAACGGCAGATCGACACCTTGAAGATTTTTAACGACAAGTAAGACTTTTGATTGTAACCTCTCTTCTCTAACTCTCTCTCGTTTATCTAATTGTTCCGCGTATAATAAAATAACTATTTTACATTAGAAACGTAAAATATTTCAATTAATGCGTTTTGTGTTACAAGGAAAATAAAATGCAACCCTCGATGAGATTTCTTTTACAATACCGTGCTGTAACTGTCAGGTATAAGTGATCTGACTCATCGTGGATAACTTGGTTGTATGTTGTTTTCCTTATATTCGCCCGTGAAAGTGAAGTTTTGCATTCTCACATTGTATCTCACAGGTGATTAATTGTTATACCCGATTCGCATTGCAGTGTAGTAGAGTTGAGGGAGGATGTGGAATACCAGGTACAATTTAATGCAGGGGAGAGGAGAATGGCTATTATGGTCTCTTTGTCACCAGAGTTTCCATTGGAAAAGCCAGTGCTCAGGGTCTCCCCGCCTGTAAACCATCCTTGGTGCAACGAACACAGCGAAATCACAAGCGCGCCAGGGCTACTCAATGTAAATCTTTAACCTTCTATGTTCGTTTAGTTGCTCGTTAGAATAGGAAGGATTATTCGATTTTTCGTTTCAGTTTACAGTACACAGTGATCTAGGCCGTGTTGTTCAAGCTATTATTAGAGAATTTAGTAAAAATCCTCCGCAATTGTTAGAAGATATCTCCCCTGGATCCGTATCGTCTCATAGAGGTATATAGAATGTTTTTAAAATACGTAGAAGCAGAAAATTATATAGGAAACGAATTGCAGATTTACAAGGAAGGAATTCACCATCTTATTCGCTGCAACAGTATTCGGAAATTCCGGCGACGTCGTACAATTCTTACTACAGCACGCAATTCCCGCAGTATTCATCCGGCAGCGCGAATACTTGTATTTATAATTACAATCACACGAATCCCGGTGCCGCTTACGTGACGGACAGTCATACGAAATTCGGTTCTCCGTCACAGCATTCGACGTACATAACGAGTTCGAGAAGTGGATCGCTTTGCAATACAGATCCAGCAAGGTACAATTCAAATCAACATGGAGCATACTTGAATTCGCATTATGTAAACGCGAATTATCACCAGCAATCGTTGCCGAATCAATTGCAAACGAAGCTGCGGCAAAGCGTAGTGTTTCCAGAATTAAATAGCCTGACTAACGAGGAATTGAAACGGCTGAACGAGGATGACGATAGATTAGATGAATTTCTGGATAAACATTCCGAGTTAAAAGACATTAATATAGCTATCGACGACGCAATAGATTGGGTCCAAAAAACTGCCGGTAAAGGAGCTTTCGATAACGCGTTTTACTATGCTAGTATCTAGTCATTGTTGAATTTATCTTGATATATTTATTTTAGAGGCTAACGTAGCCAAAGAACCCGAGCTTAGAGAGTTACAGTCTGATGTAACAAATAAAGTGCAGACCGTCGCTGCGCTAAAGGCCAGATACGATCAACTAATACAACGATACCACAAATTGTCCGAGGTGTTTACTCCGGATCACATAAAAGAATGCCTGAGGAAGGCGGCGGACAAAAGCCACGACGAGAGCGAAAGGATCGCGGAACAGTTCTTGAATAGGAAAATCGATGTCGAACGTTTCCTGAGCACGTACATCGAGTGTAGGAAGTTGGGTCAAGCGAGAAGAACTAAAGAGGAGAAACTAGCACACCAGTTGAACGAATTGAAACGAGCCGGTTATTAATATAAAAAGTATCATTTTAATCATTTTCTATCTATCGAACGAACTGTAAATAATGCCTAGTTAAATTGAACGATACTATAAACTTGAATAGCATTCATGTTTATCAAATATCAATATATGGCAAAAATACTCGTTGGCAATGAAGAGAACATTTTTTATAACGTATTACCACGTTACCACCTTGTTACGGAGTTGTGTCTGATCGCTTGTTAAAAACTTGGACTGCGACGAAATTAGATCGCGTGGCATTCCGAAATGTGAAATGATAGTCGTAAATTAAATATGATACTGTTTGCAAAAAAGAAATTATCAAGTATGTGTACGTGCGTGAAATAATCGTAAACCAGAGGTGCTGGTCCGAATCGAAGAGGAAGTATGTAATACATTTGAATTCATTTTAAATGTACTTATCTTTCCACGCAGAAAGTGTATTTTAACTGAATTTTTAGGTATGCTGTTACGCTGCGATATATTTCAATTGCTTCGATCATTCTGATGGGGCATTTTCTTTTTACTATGTAAATAAATGTGCGGGAATATGATTAAATCGATTTTTCAAAGTTTGCTATTCAGTGATATTAATCTATTACTTATCCTACAGATGTTCCTAATATTGTAATATATTGACAATTGTATAGATACATCGAGCCTGAAAGGAGAAGATGCTTTTTTTTAAACAGTGTGACATGTGTAACTCCACTAAAATATTCGTTGTATTATTATTTAAGATAGAGAGAGAGAGAGCGCGCGCGCGAGAGAGAGAGAGAGAGAGAGAGAAAGAGAAAGAACACGACTCAAGTTTTATCGAGAAGAAAAAGAAAATAAAAACACTGCTTTGCTTGTATAAATGATGCAGATTAAAATGTGAAAATTATGTAGGAATCGTAAGTTGTGTAAAAATAAGTTAATAAGAAACAGAAAAAAAAAACAAAACAAAAGCAATGCGAGTTTTAACGATAAGAAAAGGGTTCGACCTGATTTACCATGAAATAAGTGATTATTTCATACTGTTATGAAGATAATAAATACAAGTGCAACTTAATATTTTATTTCCATAGAAACACTTACGATTACCAACTGTTCCGCAATTGTATTCCTGTTATATTAAAAAAATAACATAGACAGGGGAGACCCGTTCTCTTGAAATGCATACCTCGTTCTCATTGGCAGTTAAATCTTTGAAGAAACATTACTGTTTGATAAAATTACGTATACGAGAACACATTCAATGGTTTTTATACACTGCATTATACTAATGCGACGATAATACGCTTTCTTTGTTTCGATCGTCGTTAAAAACAGTCCTAACATTTGATATGTCGATCAAGGATCGACGAATGAAATCATAACATATCGAGTACCATTTGTCACTCGAAGCCCTTCGTGATAATGAGTTAGTCTTCCAGGATGCATTAACATCCAGCCCGGTTTAGTGTCCGTCACGGAACAGTTATACCGAATGAATCGACAACCACCACCTTCGTAATCCACTCTTGCTCTATTTAAAGCTATATTGATGGTGTAAGTTGAACTATCGTGGTGCGGCTTCAACGATGGTTGCTCATCCGGACGATATCTCACGACAAAGTTCATGAGCGCACGAGGTGGCTGCAAATAGAATAGGTTCTATTAATTTCTTCATAAAAATATGCCGTTCAAAGCGATTCAAAGTATTTGTACAATTTTTCTTATTTACTTTGTCCCTTTTAAGACTATGATTTCCTAATGATCATAAATGGTATATGGCACGCGAATAGCTTGGCTATATACAACTGTCCGATTAGCAGAATAATTACATTACTTATTTAAGGATAACGGTAATGTGGAAAATTGGTAAAGTCATCGATACGTGAGTGCGAGAAATTTGCTAAATAGTGTCTTATAATTAATGATCGGTGCAACGGTGGAACGGCTTGTGGAATAAAGTGTACAAAAATCTGGTGCAAACAATAAAATCCTAATCCCATGTCTCCAGATGATTGTTTCTTATAACTCTTACGCTTGTATTGTAGCCTATAAAAACAAGGTCTAGTAAGGGGCTGACATATTCGTAAAGAAAGTTTAACCAAGACTCATGGAGGCCGACTTGTTTCATATGAATATCTCGTGTCGGTACAGCTTCGTATCCACCTTCGATACGCGGATCCTAGAAAAAATGATCGATACGTTCAATATAGTAATATAAATATGTCTTACATCGTGATAATATCCAGTGAATACGAGTTCTTGAAGAGGTCTAACATATTCCTTTAAAAAGTACAACCATTGCGGCTCGAACTTTACTTGATTCATATGAATATCACGAGTTGGTACATTTTCATAACCACCCGTCAATCTCGGATCCTGTTGGGAAAATTAATTTATTTCTATCTTTCCGTCGTGAAAGAAAGCAAACACGAGGGTCCTTTGATTCTTCTACGAACAATTGAGGAACGATCGAACGAGCATACAACTTTGTTACAACTAAATATTGTGTAAAAATTATTGTAAAGAGCGTTGTGGTATTGTAAAAAAAAAATAAAAATGATAAGTTGCCATACATTATTCGATCCATCCGACCACCTTCCATACATTTCCATAACGTCTATCAACTCTTTCGTAAACCTTTCGTTCACTATGGGGAACCAGTAGACATCCGGGCAAGGCTGCAACAAGAATTCACCGGGATCAAGTATAAAATGCGTATGCGCGAACAATTTTAACTGAACACCATTCGTACGAATAATCTTACCTGCACTGGCGTTCGATTGGGATTGAAATTTTCAGAGTAGTTCTCGTGTATGTACTTTTTCTCCCAGTCCAATTTGTTATCAAGAATTTGATACAAGTCCGGATGGGTAACGGTAACGTCGTAACTATCCGGATTAACGAGATGTCCGAAATCAAGCCTGTTACTAAGATACATGAAAATGGATCTTTCCCTGTTGGCGTAAGCGAAAGCCATGTCCGTATCCAGATCGCCTTCCGAATAAGACGGGCGAGTCTTTTCGTTGCTTATCAACGTGGCATTGATTAAGTAACAGCTGCTGATGAACGGCACGTTCCACAACCCTCTGGAACAGTACAATATACACTATTAGCTATGGCAAGGTTCCCTGGGTATCCGATTCGTAGGAGCCCAAGGCCAGAGAAGAAACAGAGACACGCGAAACGATTAGAGGGGCCGGTATACTTGTTTGTTAGTCCCAGGAGGCAATATTTTGTCACTCTGATGTCGCGATTGGTCGATGGGCACACCGTGGCAATGGGTTATGTATAATTATCCAATTGAGATTCATAACTCTGTCACCAGTGACGACATGCCCATTGAGGATGGCAATTCATTCATATTTTAGGCAGTAGGGACAAGCGAACCCCAAAGATTCGACTTGGCCACTTGTCAGAAGTAGCGTCTCCGAGTAGTCGGTAAGCACACCTTGACTATTGCCTCGCCTAATAATTGTCGTCTGTTTTTTTTCTGCTAAGCTTCGATTCTAATCGCCTCTTATCATATGTAACTTTAAAACTATAAAGTTCATAGAGACTTGTATATACAGAGTGTGTGTGTGTGTGTATGTGTGTACAACATGTGTTGCGTTGTATTGAAATAATTACGGTTACTTAAAAAGAGTGAAATATTTTATACCGATTACACGCATTCTTGTGCGTGTGCGTGCGTGCGTCAGCTCTGCCCGTAAAGTGTACGAGCACCGTTTTTTAGAGAGAGGCTGACTTTTTCATCGTAGAACAAATGAAGAGATGTCAACTTTTCTGCCTGTTCTTTTTTACCGCTTTGCTGATAAGCACAGACGCGGCAAAAGGCGGAGGTGGTAGAATTAGTGGCAGGCGCACTGGCGGGAGACTTTACAAGTCTCGGATGCCTATTCTAATTCCTCACAGAAATCCTGCCAGCGCTAATTACTATGAGAACAAAGACGTGAGTCGAAATGATCTGAAACTGGTCGATAAGAAGATATTAAAAGGAATCGTGCTTGCAGGGAGCGAGGATAGTGAAAGCATCGCACTTTGAACTGGATTACATGTTGGGGCGAAAGATCACTTTCTTTTGCATGGCCACTGGATTTCCCAGGCCTGAGATCACCTGGCTCAAGGATGGGATCGAACTGTATCATCACAAGTTCTTCCAGGTACTCTCGTCGTCGAGAGAAGAAATTGCATTCGGTGAACTGGTCCATCTGTTTCCAGGTACACGAATGGCCCGTTGGTAACGACACGTTGAAGTCAAAAATGGAAATTGATCCTGCCACGCAAAAGGATGCAGGATACTACGAATGCCAAGCGGATAATCAGTACGCAGTCGATCGTCGTGGATTCAGGACGGATTATGTCATGATTACCTATTGAAATAGACACTTTTTTATCCAGATTTTTACAACGTTTGATATAGTACAAAACCTGATAATTATAAGTAGCGATTTAAATAATTTTGAACAGAAAGATCAGAAGCTTGGGCCTCCCTTGATTAGGCGAAGTTAAATAAATTTTTATATTTTTAATAATACTAGACTAATAAAAGAGAGTATACGACATTTTCCGGTGGCTTTATTTCGCGCAAAAAATTGTGCTGGAGAGTTATTAAGAATTTCAACGCATATAAAGGCACACTTGGAAATTTAGAGTTCCCCCAACCATCGCTCATTAAATCACAATTGATTCCCATAGGGAATCAAGGGTGGTACGTCTGTTATATAGCGCAAACTATAAAAGATATTGAAAATTGCGAGGCATCGAAAAATTCCAGCAGAAAGATGCGTCACTTTGCTCCTGAAACTAAATTAAACGAATGAGCAACATTTATCGTAACCGTTTACCTCTATTGCTGTACGAACGATACCTAACTTCCAACTAATTTCTCTGCCAGAGTATTATGTAGAACGAACAATCACGGTTGGGGCATTTAGAATTCGATGATGACCGAGATGCGGATAGGTGTCGAAGGAATATACCAGCAGTACACACACGTAGGTGTAATACACGCAGTTCACCAGTATTTGCCTATACATCTGTAATAGATAGGAGAGAACACTAGGGGAGTAATGAGTAGGTGGCTGTCAGTTACATCGGAGTTCCGCGCGATCGTCGTACGTAGCATCAGTACTCGAGGTGCTGAATCCGCGATACATTAACAGAAACTTTTCCGTTTCCTTACTCTTTCCAAACGTTCACTCAGAGATCACATCGATATCAGATACTTTGTTAGCCGGTTTTCGGGGGAAATCATGGGACGCTCCACGGTGATGCTATTTCTGGTACTGGTGTTGTTGTTGTTGAACAATGAACAAATACTTGGACGAAGAGGACGAGGTAGGAGTAAATCTAGATCACGGGTACAAATAGGATTGCCTATCACAGGGAAGTATCGTGACCCAGAGAGCGATCAGTATTACAACAATCACGATGTACGTAGA
Source organism: Xylocopa sonorina (assembly GCF_050948175.1). Lineage (NCBI taxonomy): Eukaryota > Metazoa > Arthropoda > Insecta > Hymenoptera > Apidae > Xylocopa > Xylocopa sonorina. Next base: position 12,451,484 of record NC_135201.1, on the reverse strand, counting down.
GAGTTAAGGATGGAGCTGATTGAAAGAACCTTGATTTCCGTTTCTCTAGTTATTATCTAAAAAATGCTTACTCGATATTAGGGAGCAAAAATATTGTTGGCATCGCACTTCGACTTCGAGTACGTTCTAGGGCACAAGATCGCTTTCCTTTGCGTCGCGCGTGGCAATCCACGGCCGCACATAACATGGTTCAAGGATGGCGCAGAGATCTATACTCATCTTTATCTGCACGTCAGTACGATTATTATCGGAATCGCGTGAAACCGTGTGTTAAGAGATAATGCGATCTATTAATTTTCCCTAACTTTGTCGTCCAAAGGTGCACGAGTGGCAAGTTGGACCGGATAAGGTGAAATCGAAACTGGAAATAGATCCTGCGACTCAAATGGACGCTGGCGTTTACGAATGCACAGCCGACAACATGTACAGTATTGATCGAAGATCCTTCAAGACTGACTTCTCCATTGCTTTCGATTAAGTAATTACGTCCCCCTTTAAGTAGTTTAACGATAAAAATCGTAGGCAGAGTGTAACACGCTACGATCACAAACGAATAAGTGCATATTATTTATGTACGCGCATATTGTCCGGGCAATAAATATTTACCGCATTCAACGAAAGAACTGTTGAAAAATGATATCTTTTACCTGCGTTCATTTTTCACTATTTCCATGTAATCGAAACTTCGAGCATAGAATCCATCGTCCATTATAGCTCCCCAGAAATTGCTCCACATTTTGTACGGTCTGACTAATAACGGTGCGACGATTCCTCGTTGCTGTTCCACGAGAAGCTTCAACGTGTATTTATTGTCCAGATGGGAGATCGAGTCAACCGAGAAATATCCGGAACAGTCCTTCGACAGGCAGTAGTCCCTGAGGAGCAGATTTTTATATTTTTAAGTAACAAGGAAATCTAATCCAGCATATCATTCAATCGCATTTGTTACTTTCGACACGTACAAAGCCAAGTTTCTTGCGTCAACCTCGCTCATAGCATCGCTCACGGAAACTTGCTTCGAACTGTTGTACTCCCTGCTGACTTTCTTCAAAAAGCTGTCCACTGCATCTTGGTGATACTCCACGTTGTTATGAACGAATAAATGCAACCGCGACTTTGGATAAGTCTGATGATGTATCGTAGTAAAGAACTCGTTCAAGAAAGGAGTGGGCCTTTCGATGAATATTGCAATCAATACAATCGGATATGCTTCTGGCGTTGTTTCCTCTAATTCGATGGTTCCCTCCCAGCACATTATACATCCCTCTTCAGGACTCCACGCATTAGCCAAATAATTACCTAGGGAATTCAATGATAATTTGCTATAACCATTCCCATGGAGTACCAGCGGCTCCGTATTATACACTGTGTTCAAAAGAGAAGCCTTTCCACCCTCGAATTTCAATTCCACATCGGCTGTAAACAAAAGATTATTTATTAGTTTTATTTTACTTCTGTTCTCTCTCTCTCTCTCTCTCTCTCTCTCTCTCTCTCTCTCTCTCTCTCTCTCTCTCTTTCTCTTACCTACTGCACCATAGAGATTCTGGAATATTTCCGACTTGTGATCTAATTTCATCTTATGACGCTCTCTTAATTGTTCGTTAAGGTACGCAATGGTACAAAATAGTTGATCGTCGTCTTTGTCCTTTATGGGAGCATACGTTAGAACCGCGTATATGTCCGAGGCGTATCCCATAAAACCTCCGGAATTTAGAAAACGTTTTCCACGCGTTGCTGGGGGATACTTGGAAGCTAGCGATTTGTCAGGCCAACAAGATCCCTCCGCGGAGAATAAAATTCTGGCGTTCATACTCTTGAACTTGTTAACGATTCCAGCCAACCCGCTCAGGTATAACACGTCGTAACTGAAACATATAAACAAATATTAATATGCAAGCTAAAAATCAGACCTAAAATCGGGTATTAAACTCGCAATAAAACCTGTCTGTAAATATCACAATCCTCTCATCTTCGTTTTTGTAATTCTCCAGAGCCTTTATCAAGAGATTTATTTTGTATCCTCCTCCGACGCTGGTTTTTACATTATCGCCACCCAGCCAGGGCTTCCCTAAACCAAGAACCCTCAAGTTATCGCGGAATCCATTGACATCGACAGATCTGAGAAATCGTTTGTAGCCGTCGGTTTCATTTGTGGCGACGGTGAATACGAGCACGTCTGAAATTAAAACAGCACAAACATTATTATAATCTACGTGTCATCTCTAGGCGTAATCCTGGAAATTCTTTAAACGACCGACAAATTTATTTCAGATACGGTCTACCCATCTGATAACTCTGGTACATATATATATATATATATATATAGGCATGGGTCCAAGTTAATTGCTATGTCTATTTCTGGTGAAATAACATCAACGACATAAACGTGGGACCGTACAGTCTGAACAAGCAGGCAACCGCGAGACGAACACGCTTCTTGCAAGCGTCGCTTACTTTTTCAACGTGACATCACGATTCAAATGTCGTACAAATGAGCTTGCCATTCATCTCAACGGCCACGTCATCTCTCGAACTGAAGTATTGGCGAATTCGTGTAATATCAATGCCACTTTCACCCTAAAAAATCTACACTGTTGCGAAACCTGACACCCTTATTTACAGCTTAGTGGGGAAATCGAAGAGCATTGTTCTCGCAATACAACGACTTTCATTGAATCGAGAAAAAAGACGTTTACACGCCTGAAGACGCAAGGTCTACCATCTACATCGTTCGTTGGTAACGCGTAGGCGTATAATATTCACTCTCTGTGAAAGAAAGTGTTAAAAATGTTAAAAGTATTCCAAGGAAGAAGGTATCTGCAAAGCGTCACGTATGCTTGTGTAACCGGAAATGGAAAGATAACGTGATGCTCCACACGATCTAGCGGTCCATCAAACTGAAGGTGACGAGTAATATTAACATTCAGAGCGAATCGTTGATCGACATTTGTTTTATACTTGGTGGATCGTAGTAGTTGCAGAATTTATTCTCCTCGTAATCGACTGGACGCACAGAAATGTATAATATACGATACGCCGTTGAAACAGCCATCGAGCTGCGATGATTTCGCATCATGCGTACGCTTTCAGACAATGCGATCTAACTTTATTGTTCCAATTGCCCCTGTAACTATAGTATGTAACGTTTACAAATAATCAGACACAGACTATGTATACATTTTATATTTACGATAATCATAAATTGTCTTATGTCACTTAGAATAGATAATTTGGTAATTAATTAATTAATGTATTAGTTAAACTAATAGATCCTTTTAACTTTTCTCTATCACGTATCGATATTCGTAACATCGCAACAGAATGTGTACTTAGGGAACAAACAGAATGATCTGACGATTACGTTTTTTTCCCTGGAATTATGTCACGTACAAGAATATCGTAATCTCGCAGATGTATGAAATAAAAGAGGTCAATTATCCTTGGTCCGGTAGATCGTGCATACGGACTCTGTCCATTTTATAAATCACGATGGAAAGCGAACGAAATGTTTGGTAACCGAAAGATCTGGTCTTTACCATCAGCTTTACTGTAGCATCGTAAATTTACGCAATTTGCGTAAATTCATCCTGACAATATTCGAGTAAACTTAAGAGAGAGCCGGTAAGATTACGAGAAGATACAAATGACGTAATCATTCGATTACACAGACTGCTTATGAATCTGATAAATTAGAATAACACACAACAAAGCTCATCGCGTTTATAATTTAAAGAAGACTTTCAGTTTCTCGTCTCTATTCTCTTTCGAGTCGAGATGCATGATAATTAAGAGTAACAGATCAACAATGAATCTCCTCTGGACAGAAGCTAAACAGTTCGAGAAGAGAAGAGAATAGAATAACAGGGGAATAAAGCGAATAGCTACCCCTTTCGTTGTTGAAACAGTTAGAAAAACCACACTGTAATTATTACCGTCTGTGTCTGTTGGTGGCGGAGTTTCGCTGACCACGTGGTACGTTAGGAATAAGCACCAAAAAAGACAGCATCCCACGTTCTTCGCACGCATTTTGAACTGAAAACGACCGCGAACGTGCTGGTGAACGTATCAAACGCACCGTTCCGACTAAGGCTAGCTTCGAAGAACGGAAAGCAAGTTCGTCGTCACTCCCACGCTTTTTGAACGAAAGCTACTATCTTCGGCAACTATGTTCGGCGGTTCTGCATCGAGTCGCAAGTTTTCTCGTCCGACAGAATTTCCATGGGCATCCCTCGATTATTAGAAACTACGCTAGATATATATTTCAATCGTTCAATCCGTGCGACGTTCCTTCCTCGAATAACATTAGAATTTTAACAGAGAAACAGAGGATGATATATCATTACGTGCATCGTGCTACTAGTATCTCGTTTGCATTCAGATTCAGAATAAGGAACATGGCTTATTATACCTTTAGATCGATTGAAACGTAAGACATGAGAGATAACTATGCTTTATACATAAAAAATAATGAAACGTTAGACACTAGGCTTGCATAGATCGCATGGTTATTGGACCGTGTGAATGTTAATGTGCGTGTGTACCACCCCGAAGATGCCCGTTTCTCGACGCATCTGCCAACTTGATAAAGTAAAAGTTAAGCTTCGAACGAAGTTGGCAATCCTTTGCGAGTCATTTTTGAATCTACGATAAATAATTTTACTAGACCCACATAGATCGTTTCTTTTTAGGATAATGGAATAAATATAATAGATTACTCTTCTAATTATATTGTATCTGATATGATGTAACTCACCCTTTGTATTGCCACTGTATTGACATGATTTTATATCTGTATCGTCGTGTTTAGCAATAAACTCTTTGAATATATTTGATGGGTTCCGTTCACACGATGCGCTTTCGTTGTCGCCTCGAAGCGAGTTGGAATCAACTTTTTCCGTCAATACGTTCACAGCGATGTAACTTAACGTTAAGAAGCCGACAAGCTTTTGTTTGTTACACATTATAGCTATTAAACGATAATGAAATGGACCTACTATTACATTCACATCACACTTTTTTAGTTTTTAGTTATTCGTTAGAAGATAAAAAATGTGCTATGAAAAATGCTTAATTTCACCTTGTTACGTCAGTTAAGGGATTCAGAAGGATATTTATACGGACAGTTAATCCTGATCGACAAGCCGATAGTACTAAATCGATCTCAGTGGACGATCGAATCATTTATAGGTGAAATGGAATTCGAAAGCGCGACGGATCACGTTTTTTTCGTACGGTTCGTAACATACCGTAACCGCGCACTTCTTTCCTCTTCTTTCCACTTCCTGTAACTTAAGTATAGCTTTTTTATGAGAAGTTACAAACAATTGTAATGTCACGAATAAGTAATGTTAATGGGGAAAAAGAAAAAAAAAAGAATTACGCACATGGTGCAATAATAATCGTTACAGGTGAATGTAGGTAATCGAATTAGAGCGGAGGGCCAAACTAATGCCGAACAAATAGGATTGAACGTTAATTTAATACGATTACTGGGGCAGCAGTGCAGACGATGCTGTGGCTTCTTTCGCATTCTAATAAAAATTTATTCGCAACATCCGTACGGCCAGCACCGTCAGTGTTTCAGTCTCGTCTCCGCGGTAGTTTCCAAACAAAGCCAATCGGCAGAAAAAATGGGGAAGGACGACGCGGAAATGGTAGCTTTGAAGAAGGAGCTGGAAGATCTGATCAACAAATGCAAGGTTGTATTAAGTAAATTTTACGTTATTTATCGATAGATTGATAGAGGAATAATAATAGCAATGAAACTCGTTCTCTGGTATCAACTAAAAACTTACTTCGGTTGTACGTAAGGAGGATCAAAAGAAACAGCAGGATACAACTCTGGAGGAAGCATGCGCCAGTGTAGCGGACGCTCCTAAAGTAAAATTAAGTACAAAGAAATTGCTAAAGGGACACATAAATAAAGTGAACTCGGTGCATTACAGTGGTGACAGTAGGTCGGTATTGATCATCGGTTCTTCGATTTCCCCGTGAAATCAACCGTAACGATATCGGGTTCTCAATCCTGAGCGAAATCAAAATGGATACTTCTTTCTAGGCATTGCGTCACTGGCTCGCTCGACGGGAAATTAATTATTTGGGACTCGTGGACCGGTAATAAGGTTCAGGTGATTCCGTTGCGTTCAGCATGGGTAATGTCCGTAGCATTCGCTCCGTCTGGGAATTTCGTTGCCTGCGGCGGTATGGACAATATGTGTACAGTTTACGACGTGAATAATCGTGATGCCACAGGATCGGCGAAAATTGTTCGTGAGCTACTGGGATACGAAGGTTTCCTTTCATCCTGCAGATTCTTGGAGGACAAGAAAATCATCACTGGCTCTGGCGATATGAAAATGTATCCGCGTATCTAAAAACCAAAAATAATAAGAATTAATCATTTCTCATACAGATCTATTTGATAGTCGTTCGAATACTTTTTTAGCTGTATATGGAATTTGGAAACAAACAAGAAGGAGACAGACTTTTGCGCTCATGCTGGAGACGTGGTTAGTATCAGTTTATCCCCAGACGGAAATACGTATATTACCGGATCAGTGGACAGAACGTGTAAACTGTGGGATCTAAGGGAGGAGAATGCGAAGCAAACTTTCTTCGGACACGAATCGGACGTAAACTCCGTCTGCGTGAGTTGTTGGTCTTAATCGTGACTATTAATCCGTGTTCCTACGCTCACCTTATAATGTTGAAAATTATATTCTATTATATTTGAATCAGTATCATCCCTCGGGGCAAGGTTTCGTAACAGCCTCAGAGGATAAAACGGCGAGGCTGTGGGACCTTAGATCGGATCAGCAATTAGCTACGTTTAAGCCACCAAATTCAAATCCCGGCTATACATCGTGCGGTTTGTCTCTCAGCGGAAGATTCATATTTTGTGGGAGCGATGATAATTCTATCCATATATGGGACACCTTGAAGAATCAACACAATGGTAAATATCTTAGATCGTACATTTCCAAATTCTAATTAACCATCTGTGATAATTCTCGTAAATTATAGCATCGATTTCACCTGTTCTATTCGTAGGTGTTTTATCGGGCCACGAAAATCGGGTAACATCGCTCAGCGTTTCTGGAAACGGTATGGCTGTCGCTACTTGCTCCTGGGATCAAAACGTTCGAATTTGGGTGTAGAACTTTAAAAGAAAAAAAAAACAAATTAGAGAAGTAAAAGGGGAAAGCTTTATCTACCTTTCATTGAAATATTCCTCACTCGTATTTCACAATCCCCGTCGTAGGTTTTGATACACGAGAATAGGACTACGGAACGTCTACGAGAAAACTACTACGAGTTATACATAATAAATTAAACGATTATTTAAATGATATGTTATAGGTAAATGACTGGTATCGTACATTGAAAAATGGAATTTAGTTGGTCTTTCTTTGTAAGCTGAAAAGTATAAGTAAAAGGTATTAGGAGAAAGATTGTAAAATACAAAATGAAATGGATAATGGTAAAACGAATGAACTGCGCTGCAAAATATAAACACAGTGATTATTTCTTTCCATTTGTATTGTATGCATTTATAAATAGTGCACACACATACACACCCGCGCGCGCTACGCACTCACTCACTCTCTCACACACACACACACACGATATTCACAAAGAAAAACTGCAATTCTAAACAGCGTACTTGAAAATATACTTATTACATTTCCCAAATATATTCAATTTTCATGGGAATTTGATTCTTAAATTCTGTACGGTAGCCTTGTAGTGTGATTTACAATGATGTTACTTTATTTCTACATTATACAGGAAACATGTCTCTTTATCGATGTTGCAAAGATGTGCTTGAAAAAAGAGCAAGAGAGAGAGAGAAAGAGAGAGAGAGAGAGAGAGAGAGAAAGAGAGAGAGAGAGAAAGAGAGAGAGAGAGAGAGAGAGAGAGAGAGAGAAAGAGAGAATTTTAATTTGTGTTGCTAATACTTAACGATTTGGTATTTGTTAGGCATAATGCTTCAGGATTAAGGTGCTTCCTTAATGTAGCGACGAACCTTCGGTACAAATCTGCTTCGCATAAATCTTGGTAAACCTAGGCCAGTGGCTACATTAAATGTGTTAACATAATACGTAACGTGTACTATGCATTCCATTATTATATACTACTATATAGTTTAATGAAACTGATTATTACAAACTTGTTTCATCTACAATCGATAAATTACACCTACCGTGAATCATTTTTTTTTCCTTTCTGTTAATATTGTTTACCGAATTAAGTGAACAAGATAACAAAAGCCTCAACAGATCTTTACAAAACGAATGCTATTACTTATACTGAAATACTTAACTGAGAATTCAACGTAAATATACACGACGGAGATTCGACGGAATAATTCAATAAGATAAAAAATGTATCTTAACAAATATCTTACGATAATTATATATATATATGTATATATTACGTTATATAATATTTATGTACATTCGTTAACTTGAAACGAAAATGGACCTCTCGTAACAAGTCGCACCATGGAAAGCTCTCTTACTCCCGTACTATATAAATTAAAATCCATCGAGATGAATTAAAAGAGCCACAATGACAGTGGCTCCGGCTTCTTTGGTAGCCCATTTAATCGATTCGAATTGTGGATCATCGGTATCTTTGCCGCAAGAATTGATTGTGTACGAGCCAGGCCTTACTAGCAGTTGAAACGCCGTGGAGGCATTCAACTTTTTATTCGACTGGGTATCGATGTATCTATGAAACACGAGCGATTGAAAGCTGCCACATAATCAATCATTGCTACATATAAAACTGTAAAATGTACACTTACGGATATTTCCTTGTAAATTCCTCGGATGCTGCGTACTTTATACTAGGAGAGAACGCCACCTGAGGATTTTGATCTTCGGTCTTTATATTCATCGTTAAATTACTTACGTCCAATTGCTCTTTCGTCATGAGTTCTCCTGTATCCAGAATTAGCCTGAAAACAACGAGTGAAATTAGAGTTGTGCATAAAATACAATTTGATTGCGTTTCATTTACCTAATCGCGTCCAAACGTATACCATAGAAAGCAACGTGCCACTTGTCGGTTGTATTGTGTGGAATTTGATTGGCGTTAATACTTTGTTTTAACGGAAACCTGGTCCACCCAACTGGTAAAGCGAATTCTGCCGGTGGTTCGCCCTTTTTGCAAATCGTACTGTCTCTCTCCACTTTAAAACAGTTATTACAGTAACATAATACATCTTCTAACGAAAAGAATTCGTCCGGTAAAACGAGAGATTTCTTCAACCTCATACACGCCTTCAAGTATTCACATTTTTTCGAGGATATAACGTTTGTCCCGAGAGGAGTGGACGGCAACGACGGAGCTTGCAGCAGCTGCAATGAAGGTACATTTTGAACAGAGATAGTATTTTGCCCTAACATTGTATTTTCGTCGACAGAATTATCGATAGACACTGTGTTGTTCCACGATATATTTGAACGCAATTCGTTGAAAGTAGAAGAAACGGTGTTCGAAATATCAGAGATTGCGTTATTTGGTGTATGCTGAGACGAGAATGAAGAGTTCATCTGGGACGAGCTTAACGTATTAACGGATGCGTTATTCTGATGCGAGGAGTTTAAATTATTCCCTTGGCTATTGGACGCTATGCTTTCGTTTATCGCATTATTAGCGTTTGTATTTAAATTAGTTATGTTACTGGTGCTGTTCGCGGTGCCATTTTTAATATTAATATTAGTTGCGTTATTTATTTCTACATTTGTACACTCGTTTCTAATACTCAAGTTTTCCGACTGGCTATTCAATATCGCGCTGTTATTCAGCTGGTTTGAATTGTCGTAAGTTTTACTTTTAATATTTCGCGTTGTGTCGTTCAGACCAATGTCTGAATTCGAATCCACATTATTTCTGTCCGACATACTAGGCATTGCTTTGTTTTCAATATTATTTGCTAAATGCAGATTATCGTTGTTACACGGTTCGTATTCTACGATATCATCATCTTTAGCATTCGAACTACACTGACTCGGTACGCTCGGTGAGGTAGAAGAGGATAAATCCGAACACGTCGCCGCGATCACATTTTCTTTTTCATGACACTCCAAGTCTGCTTTCTCTTTCGAGTTCTCCGCGTCTTCTAGCTTTGTTCTCATAGATTCCGCAGATGCTACAGTGTTGTCGACAGTGGTGGTAATAGTGGTAGCAGCTGTAGCAGTAGTAGTAGAGGAGAACGGCTCCATATTATTGCCAACAATGGAAATTTGTTCGCACTGCCCATACAGATCAAATACGGCGTAAACGTAAGGAGGTAAATCTATTACAGCTGCGCCTTGATCTATACCGTTAATAATTAAATGTAATCTGTTTTCGTCATCGATAAATAAACCTACTATGGAGTTAGAACGAAGATCCTCCAAAGCAGCTCCATACTTTGTTTTTACCTAGAAGAAGCGAATAAATGTAAAGCGACCGATTGGCATAGTATGCTCTGTTTTATTTCAATCTCCAAACGAATATTCACCCTGATACCGTTATGCGATATCCAGTCACTGCAAATAATCCAAGAATGCTTTTTGAAGCCAAGGGCGGTCAAAGGAAAATTTGCTTTTTCCGGCGAGATGCAAGTTACGCCACACAAAATATTAGAAACCCATCGTTCGTTCAATTTCTCTATTCTTACTAAAAATGGCTTGCCTTTTATTAAAGGTCGACTAGACATTACAACTCCTTAAAAGCATAATATAATACGATTTCAAGAAAAGAATGTATATAAGAAAAATAAGAATAAGAAAAAAAACAGAAAGGTACCTTGATTATAACTTGCTACTCTTCGGGCAGTCGTTTTACTTTCAAGTTGTATATTTCTACCATGATTTTCGTGAAACTCGTAACTCCAATCATTTTCCCCTGATAAGAAACCTGTAGACTGCGACGGTGTCAATGTTGCGTCGTTTAGTAATTTTCCCTCGGACACGTCCACGGATGTATCCATTCCAGCATCGCTGTCACACGAGATAACAATGTTAAAAATTTTCAAGTTTTCAAAGCATACAGATACATTAAACGCATAATTGATCTGACGCATACTTTCGTAAAACAGGCGGCATGGGATCTAAAAATAATTCCAAAGAATCTTGCAGTCTCAAGCTAGCGTTCGGGGATACAGCATTGTTCTGCTGCTTACTGCTTGTTACATTTACAGTGACCGTGCTACCAAAGAGATCGACTACGGCATATACCATTTCCGGTACGTTTGACGCCGCTATACCCATATCCTCGCCATTTATATAAAACTTTAAATTGCCCTCGTGCGTACGTTTCACTCCAATTTTATCACCAACGCGTAGCCATTCCAAACTTGGACAATAATTCATAGACAGAACATATCCGTTATGCCTTACCTCGTTACCTAAGTATTCGGGTAAACAGACGACTTTAATATCTTAATTGCATCTAGTATTTTAATTTAGTATACGTATTAATGTTGATTTACCTGTTAAGTACCAAGCATCCGTCGAAAGTACCAAGGATCCCATACTAGGTACTAGATTCATAGACGTTAACCAATTCCCCGTTTCATTTTTAATAACTCCTATTCTTAAACAACCGCTCCATTGCCGAGCAACTTCTCGAATGACAATTTCGAAGAGTTCATTATTTTCTAACGGTGTCTCGCTTAATAATATTGCGTTACTGTAGTGTGTACATCTAGTCGCTACCGTTCTCTCGCTATCCATTTGAACATTTAAACCAACAGATTCGTGAAATTTGTGCATTATCTCCGTTTGAGCTTGAAGCTGAATCACCGACGTAGGTTGTTGACTAGTACTGTTTTCCGATGACAAAGACTGTTGTATCGTTGGATCTCTGCGTTCTGGCTGCACAATTGTGACCTGATGCAACGGTACACATTTTTAATATCTTCTTTTTTCGCGTTCAAAAGTAAGTAAACTTTATGCGAGCAACATACCTGTACACATTGTCCGTACAACTCGATGACAGGATAAACGTGCGGCGGTACACCTGTACAAGCTGGTCCTTGATCTACTCCATCTAAATAATAATGCAAGCTGCCATCGGAACATCGCATCATACCAATTCGATTGCCCTCCACTAGCTTGTCCAGATCGCAAGCATAATTATTTCTCAGGGTATCACCGTCTCGCATAACGTTAGATCCAGACAGCATCCAAGTATCATGATCGATATCCGTCATCGTAGACGGAAATTCTAATTCATCGGGTCTTATAAGAGTTACACCTAAAATACATTCACTTACTGATAGATACGGCGAGGAAAAGATATAAAATGATTTCCATATTTTAAACATATACCCGCTTCGATTGCTCCCGTCCATCTATCGACCATTTTGTCAATTGTCACTTCAAACATTTCGCCATCGCGCAGTGCTCGATTTGCGATTACGATGGCTTCGTTGAATTCCCCTAAAGCTCTGGGCCTCAGCGCAGTTAATCCGTTGTTTATTATTTTCGCATTCTTACTATGTATGTGGTGAAATCTCAAGTCACTATTCAAAGCGCGGGAAAAATGATCAATAAGAAGCATCTGAAATTATACTTGTACGAGAATGCTTAACAATATTAATTACGAACCTATATAAGGTTGTATTGCTAACGCTTGAATTGTTCGTAGTGGGACTATAGAAGTCTGTATTGTCAACTATAGTTGCCTGTGCCGCTTGCCCGTAAAGATCTATAACACCGTAAACTCTCTCAGGCACGTTCATTGCCGCAGCTCCTTGATCAGCACCGTTCACAAAAAAGTGCAACGTTGCGTTCTCTTTCCTCATTACACCTACACGATCGCCTACTTGTAGTCGATCAAGATTCTGACCATACTGATCTACTATGGTTGTACCATTGTGCAGTACTCCATTTTCTGTCATCATCCATGTGCCGGATCTGCAAGGGACATGACCACCTTCGAGCAATAACACGGGCGATAAACTTAACATAAATTTAAACAAATGCATATGTGTATTAATAGAAATTGGTAATATCATTTTACACACCTAACATTTGTCATAGTGAAAGGGAACTCCAGCTCGGTCGGAGAATGTGTGGTGACCCCTATCTCAATTGATCCCGCCCATTTCGTTACGATTTTGTCCAACCGAACTTCGAATAATTCATTCGGTTTCAACGGCCTTGAGGTCAACACAACACCGTTGTTGAAGTCGTCCATTATGCTGGAATATAGTTATACATGAATTGAATTCGCTAGAAATTTCAATAAAATACAGTCTACATCTTGATAACAATAAATGATTAATTTACTTAGGCCTATGTGCGGTACGACCATTATTAATCACTTCGACGTGCGTACCGCAGCAAGAATGAAACATGAGTCTGTCTGGTGGTTCTTCGTCCGTTTCTAAATAAAATAGAAAGTTTATCGTGGTGTAATGCAGTACTGCGATAAAAAGTATGAAAAGTATTAAGAGTATCAGTATTCTTTCTTACCATTTAAGCCCTGTAAGTGCAATGTGTTTCTTCTAGTAACTAAATTTTGTTCTTCTCTTTCATCGCGATCGACGATTGTCACTTTGACCGTCATACCATACAAATCTATGACACCCCATACACCTGCAGGTACTCTAGCAGCGATACCTTGGTCTAATCCGTTTATTAGGTAATGCAAATTCCCATTGCTTCGTCTTATCATGCCGACTCTGTCACCTTCCTGAATAAAATAATCTATTTTTAATAAATCAAACGCGATAACAAGTATTGTTTAGAATCGTTTCATTCCGACTTCAGTTACCCTTAATTCGTCTAAATTAAATTCCCCGTATTCACGACACGTTCCCTTTCCGTTCACCAAAATTCCACACCCGGACATCATAGTTGTTCCCGATCGCATATTGGTCATTGTTGCTGGAAATTCTAATGCCGTTGGACTGTGCATAGTGACTCCAACTTCTATGCTACCTGACCATTTGTGCACAAGCCTATCGATTCGTACCTGGAACAATATCATTTGTTAATATCGTTGTTAAAAAAAGGTTTATTCTATATCTATATAGTTTTCAATAAACATCCACCTCGAACAATTCATTGTCTCTCAATGGCCTATGAGTCATTACTACTCCGTTATTGAATTCATCTAAGGGTCTTCGCCTCTCTGCAGTTCTTGCATTATTGGACAACTTTACCAGCGTGCCAACTCTCTCATGAAACCTCAGTCTATCTTCTCTAATAGCAGCAGGGGTTGGATTTTTGGGTAAATTAACATTAACATTAACATTTAAATTAACATTCAAATTGGCGACTAGATTAGTTGTAGAGGAATTAGATGCCTCTCCGAGAACGTAATCGTTATTAATTTCAGTTACATCTTTTGGTTCGTTACATAAAGCGGAGGCAACTTGTGGATGAGTTATAGTCACTTGTACGCAATCACCGTACATGTCTACAATTGCAAAAATACGTTCCGGTATATTAGATACAGCTATACCTTGGGAGATACCGTTGATGTAAAACACCAGCTCGTGCTGTAATTAAAAGAGAACATATTACAACGAGGCGAACAACATTTGTCCAAGCAAATTATAAGACTTACGTTGGACGTTCTCATTACTCCCAATGTACTTCCTTCCTCTAATGTATTCAGATCCATTCCGTACATCTCTACCGTTCTTACTCCATTGTGGATTATACCAGAATTGGTCATAATCCATGTTCCTTGAGATAGATTAGTGGCACGAGCTGGTAAATCTATTATTTCTGGATCACATTCCGTTACCCCAACTTCTATACTACCACTCCACGATATTATCTGTATAATATTATTCGCTGATATACTTTTTTATTACATACAAGGTATTGTTTATTAAATTTTTAGGTACAATACACAAACGAACATGAATTGAAATTTAATCGCACGACAAAAAAATGTACAGCGCGTTGTTAGGAAATGTTAAAATCGTTAAATAAACGATTAAATATCCGCAATTCGATTCGATAACGATAAATAAGCGCAGGGTATTTTGATACTGCCAGAATCCTAAATAAACGAATGGATATATCGAGAACTTCGTGGTATCAAGTTTGTAAACAAGATTTTGACAGATGCAAGGACTAACGATGAATGAAAAAAAGTGGACAGGTTCGAAGTTTGCGACGTTCCACAATACCTTTTTGTCGATGCGGACTTCGAAAAGTTCATCATCCTTCAGTCGCTCCGCGCTGAGAACCAGTCCGTAATTGTATTCTGAAAATTCTCGTATGGCCGTGCAATTGTTGTTTGTCAAAGTTACGCGATGACCGCATCGTTGATGAAACATGTCGACCATTTGTTGTGCACCGACCATCGACATATAGCGAAACCATGCATTGCCTTCTCCTTTCGACTATACCTCCTTCTCTCTCCAACCAATGCCTCGTTTACGCACTCTATTTCGCTTTCTCGCGTTACACTCCTTTTAATTTACAATTTCTATTTCATCTTTCTACAACAACAATAAAAATAATAACAATAATAATCTGATTAAAATAAGTATTTACAAAATAAGAAAAGATTGTTTACGTATCGATGAATATGATCGAGGACGCGGTCAGTTTAGAAGTTCGCTCGATAATATCCAAATAGATACCGAAAACTTACATTCTTCGAGAACAATAACAACAGGCGAACATTGTATTTTTCAATTGCTCTTGAATTATTCTACAGTTTGAAATATGCACTCGGAAAGAGTGCCAAGAAAGAATTCAATTCGCTCGTAAAGTAAATATCGATTTTCGAGGTAGGAAATCTCGAAATCCATTGATTTAGTAGAATATCGTATCGCGTGTACGAATCGCTTCGACTCGATCCGATTCGATTTAAATTTTCACTCTACTGCAAATAATGAGTCCGCTGCGATCAGCATTTTACAATTTTTGAAAATGTCACAACAAATTTATTAATGCCAAAATTAATTCCAAATACACAAGGTTTCTGTGATCTGTTTAATTCGAAGAAAATGATTAATCATTTGTTCGTACACTACAGAATATTTTTAATTACTTTTACTAATTTTATAACCTCGCTTAGATCATTCTGTTAGTCTAGAAAGTATTTTATTCGATCTAGATATTAAAATGGGTATTTAACGATCAAATTTATGCTCAGCATTTGCTGATATAAACGCTACTTGTAAAATAATCAGTATGATAAGATTATCGAAAAATATCTGTTTACACGTGCATCGATATACGGGAAATGTTTAAATATTTCGAATCTTCTCCTTGTATATTAGATAAATAATACGTGCAATTTTATTGGCCGAGTCATGCTTCAATGTGGGTGTGATAATGAACACTGTAAAACATAAAATATGGTTTGTAATTAATCCATTAACTGATCCGCTTAATATGAAAAAGAAATATATATATATATATATATATACATGTGTGTGTATTACATTTTACAGTATGGTGTCAGATTTTTTTTATCCCAACATGGGCGGCGTGGAGGAACATATCTTCAACTTGTCACAATGCTTGATGGGACGCGGACACAAAGTCGTCGTGCTCACTCACTCTTACGATGATAGAATCGGAGTACGTTACATGACAAACGGCCTAAAAGTATGAAGAATACATAACATATATATTAATGAAGAATGCTCATAAATTTTCTATGCTTAGAAGAATATATTTTTTGCTCAAGGTATATTACATACCGGTGAAGGTATTCTATAATCAATGTGTTCTTCCAACAATGATTTGCTCCATCCCCCTCATTAGATATATCTTTCTAAGAGAAGAAATTCAAATAGTGCATGGCCACTCTGCGTTCTCTGCTCTTGCCCACGAAGGAATGCTTATTGGCCGTCTAATGGGGTTAAAAGTAAGTTGATCGTTACATAAGGATAGAACATGAATTACCTGTACGTTTTATTATTTTTCATGTGTTCAATCTTGCTTTTTTTTAGACTATTTTTACAGATCATTCACTTTTCGGCTTTGCGGATGCATCTGCAATTTTAACAAATAAATTCTTAGAGATATCATTAGCTGATTGTAATCATTGTATATGCGTATCGCATACTGGAAAAGAAAATACAGTATTGAGGGCAAAAGTCTTAAAAGAGAAGGTTTCTGTTATTCCAAATGCGGTTGATACTACATTATTTATGCCTGATGTTAGTAAACGGGATAATAATTTTAGTAAGTTATTTTCTGTACTCATACTTGCATACAGTGGTATTATGTGGTATTTGGAAAGGGAGATATCTAACGATGCTGTTAATGTTGTTATTAATTATAGTTACAATAGTCATAGTGTCGCGATTAGTATATCGAAAAGGTGTCGATTTATTGGCTCGCATCATACCCGATATTTGTAGTCGGTACGAAGAGGTGCAATTTCTGATCGCTGGAGATGGTCCTAAGAGGTGGCTCATAGAAGAAGTTCGCGAAAGAAACTTGTTACAGCATAGAATCACGTTACTCGGCAGCTTGGAACATTCTCAAATTAAACATGTCTTGAACAAAGGACACATATTCTTGAATACAAGCTTGACAGAGGCTTACTGTATGGCAATTGTTGAAGCTGCGTCGTGCGGGTAAAGTATTCTGTAATTACAGTTGTCACATGATTAAGGAAATTGTCATTATTGCTTTGCATCGGCGTAATATTTCCATTTATTATAGACTGCAAGTTGTCTCAACAAAAGTTGGTGGTATACCTGAAGTATTGCCGCCTGATTTAATTTATTTGGTAGAACCTACAGTACCTGCTCTTATTAAAGGACTTGAGTCTGCTATAACAGATTACAAGGAAGGCAATACTAGATGTCCATTTGAGACGCATAAAAAGATAAGCATATTTTATAACTGGTTCAACATCACCAAACGGACTGAAGTAGTATATAATTTAGTAAACAGAGAAAGTAGAAAGAACTTGGGTCAACAATTAGCGAGTTACGTGCAAAGCGGGGTATTAGCATACTTGCTCGTTGTATCCTTGTGCTACATTATTCTAAAAATATTGGAAGTTGTTGTACCGAGAAAGGTATGTTTGTTACTGTTGTTAGACGTGTTTTCATATGTGTGGATTATTAAAAATAAAGTATTTCTAGTATATCGATATCGCGAAAGATTACACGGAGATTAATGCCATAAATCCTCAGGGAGATGGGAAAGAAGACGAGCATTTAATTCCCGAAACTTGTTGTGAGATTCAAACATTTTGCTCTAATGTATACTAACGATATACACACTTTATATACCAATACATTCCAGCCAGTATGGTAGCCGTTGATACAATTACTTTTAATATACCATCCCGCACAAATGAACGTTTGCCTGTACATTTCTTAACATTATCTTTTTGATAATATACTTTCATGTTATACAAAGGTACATTTGTAAGAAGAGAAGTACAGTGTCTAAAGTACAAATGTTAATTGTTCGAAAAGATCAGACTAATAGAAAATTATTTCAATATTACTTTTGATAGCGATATCGTACTGATTTACAATACTTATTCACGTACGTAAAATATATTAAATTAATGCACAGATTACGTTGCGCGATTTTAATAATATTAGATAAAATAAGAGGGTCAAATTGAAAATATAATAATATTTATTTTATTATGTTGTACGTTAGATACAATAATAATAATAATATTAATACAATATCAATAATTTGTTTTTGTCTATTTAATTATCCTTGTATTACTGTACATTTATCTATTTATACATAAATCTTTCATGGCAAGGGTCTATGATCTTCTCCTAAAAATACTTGTTTCCGTACTAAGAGAAGGTCAACGAACCTTAATTAACAACCATTATAATATTAAGAGCGGTCAGATCTGTCATAACGTTTCCCGCACTTATAAACAGAGTATTCGTGTCACTTTTGTTTAAATATTAGTTCATTTAGGAAAAAACCAACAAAAAGAATTGAATAGTTTTCAAACAGGTGCTAAAACTTTTCTCCTATAACTCCTTCTTTAGAGGTGGGACACTTCATGACACATGTACATTTTATAATTAAAACTTTACAAAAGATACTGATTTTAAATATTGCATTAATTAAATCTTACATAAAACTGTATGTTAGATATTTATCATTAGATTGACCTCGATACATAAGAAGGCTATGCCGACGAGAGTGAGATCCACACGTAGGCACACGCAGTAATCAATCTGGAATTTCACTTATGTGCTATGAAAATTTTCGTTTAAAGTAGACAGTACACGTTCCTAACATTACACGCGAGCATTACTTTCATATTTTTTTTTTCTGGTGCAAAACAGGAGAATGGAAGATATAGCTTATTTCACTTATAAGTTGTACAACATGCAAGTAATATTTCTCGTTAAATATTTATATGTCATTGTATTCAAAGTGTTAAGAAAGTACAAGAGCATTTTTTCGTCGCAATGTTACTGTCTTCAAACACACAGTTTCCTTTGATAAGTATATTCGTTTATGGTAGTTTTTTCTTTGCTGAACGAAACTCCACACATAAAAGCAGCAGTTCGTTCTATTAATATGCAATTAATTATTTGAATTGTTACTTGCATTCAATCGTTCATCAGTCAAAATATCATTAGCTTATTCTCAAAAACAGTCGTAAATCGGTCAAAAAAAAAAAAAAAAAAAAAAAAAGGTATTGAATGTATCAAACATAAGGTAATCGTTCCCTTAAAACGTAATAGCGAAATATAATCCAAGGCAAAACCGTATCGTTATCGTGATGTTGCAATTAAGCAAGAAATCCATAGGATTTATATATCATGCTTGAAGCATTCGATGCAAGCAAACACAAATGCACTCCATTTAACACACTATGCTTGATCGATGTGTTCTTCTTGACCACAAGCGTATAATTTTAACAATTTACTTTTGCTTGTTGAACACTTTCGTGAGCACATATTGCTTTCAACTGCGATGTTTCCGCGTGTACAAGTTATCGATCGGCATAATTTCTTCATTTACGATGATGATAATGAAATATTACAAAATGTTTTATATTTTATACACATATATATATACATATAAAATGTTTTATATTTTATATGTATATACATATATTTATTTATTTATATTTATATTTATATATTTATACTTTTATTTATATCGCGTAAATAAGAGATGAGTTCGCCTTGCTTTATGAAGTATCTTTTCTTTGAATAGTATGTACAATTGGGTATTCTCTCGGAGTGTCTTTCAGTTCCGTTCGAAAGGGAAACAATGCCACGCTGTGCCGGTGTCTAAGGCTCCCATTAACGTTCGAGTAAAGAATACGAGGGACAAGAATCCTAGCACGCATAATCATAGAAAAATCTAGTATACTTTTAATGAGGTACTCGCAACGGGTTCCTTAGAACTTATTTGGCATCTACAATAAATAAATAACGAACCATTTTGTTGGGCCAAGCGTTGCACAATTTCCATAATACAATTATTAGAATGATCAGAATTAATTCAAACACCTTCCCCATAATCGCGATCACCTACGTTGATACGATCAGGGGCTGCGGTTACGCTAAAGCCAAGAATTCTATTATCAACTTTGTACATTTTTCCCTTCTTTGGCTTCTTTGACTTTCCCTAAAATACCACATTAACCACTTAGGCGTTTGTAAAAAAAATACATCATCCAACATTATCAACATTTATCGTCTTACTCAAGATACCTTTACTTCCTGAAATTCCGGGGGTGCATTAGGATTAACAGCAGGCGCTGGCTTACACAAATCGTCCGCTTGTACTTGAGGTCGTTGGGCTGATCGCCATTTACTACGTTTTTCTAAAAATTGCTTTGCGAATTCTGAGCTCTGTTTATTATCGCCAAGATAATCTCGGACGTATTCTTTTACTTCGTACGCAGACTCAATGTCTCGCAAGAATCCAATAAACGTGGGGACTGTGTGCACGTAAAATTTGCTCATCAAACCATATCTATAAACGAAACAAAAATACATGTGTGAAAGGGGTCTCTAACTTACTGTCTACAGACACTTGTAAACCGCTCAGGGCTTTGTTGCACCATTGCGTGAAATCATCTGTCTTGGCAGTGTTCTGTTCGAATAACTTCTTTACGAGTTCCTCCTCCCTTTTATTCCTGCTTTTATTAGCCTTGTTACTTTGCTGTTGTTGCTGATTGGCAGTAGAGGCCTTCGCCGTGGTTGTTTGTTTGACAGGTTGTTTCGCGATTGTAGAGGATTTTATGGGCATGGGATCATCCCAAAAACCACTCGTACCACTACTATTCGACCAAGCTTGGCTATTACTAGAGCCACTCGAATTAGCCCAGTTCAAACACTGAGATGCCGTACCCCATATTCCAGCATTCTGTAGCACACCCGTTGATTCTTTCTGCCCTGTTTTTTCTTGGCGCTCCCTCTCTTGTTGCTAAATAGTTGGCAATAACAGTCAAGAATACATAATCATTGTTTTAAAATGTTGCAGTCCTTTCGTTTTGCTCTTACACCGTCGTACAAGAAACGTAAGAACACAAGAACTTTTCGAAGAGTCATCATAAATACTTGGGAATGCATACAAGGATCAAGTATCAAATTGAATGTTATATTAAAAAAGTAATAAATACCTTTACCTTGGCGATCCGTTCTTGCTCTTCCTGTTGGATCTGTGCGAGACTTTTTACCGGCACAGATTTAGTAGAGGCTGTTGTCTTTTCCGCCCATTTAAATTGCAACCGTTTGGACGAGTCAATTGCCGATGCTTCTTGAGCTGCATCCATAGCTTTCTGCTGTGCCAATTGTTGCTGCACCATTTGTTGAAACCGTTGCTCTTCCTGGTCAGACATTTATAACGTTATATAGCATTCGTAGGAATATTTATGCTGCGCCAACAATTCGAAAGCGTACCGCTTTTTTCTCTCGTTCGAGTCTCTGAATCTCAGCAAGCGAAGCAGCAGGAGTAGACGGTGCTGGTGCACGAGGTGCCTGTGCCCATGGTGCTTTACTTCGTTCTTGTAATCTACGCAGTGCATCAGCCTCTCGTCGTCTCTGTTCCGCCCGCCGTGCTTGTTCCTCGGCTTCAGCTTGCTTGCGTGCTTCTGCTTCTTTTCTACGATACAGAATAATAAGTAAACGCAAAGTTTATTAACTGTTTCTAATGATAATTCACATTTAACACAGGCATAACTTTAGTTGAGAAATATACCGCATTCTCTCTTCCTCTTGCTTCCTTTGTTCCTCTTCTAATTTTTTCCTTTTCTCTTCTTCCCTCTTCTGTTTTTCCTCCTGTTTTTTAAGTTCCTCTTTCTTCCTTTTTTCCTCCTCCTGTTTTTTCCTTAAATTCTCTTCTTCTTGCTTTCGTTTCTCCTCCCGTTTCTTCTCCTCTTCCTTTCGCTTTTTCTCTTCTCTTCTCTTCCGCTCTTCTTCTTGTTTACGCTTCTCCTCCTCTTTCCGCTTCTTTTCCTCTTCTTTTTTCTTTCTTTCTTCATCTTTCCGTTTTGCTTCTTCCGCTTGTTTAGCCTGTTCTTCCTTTTTTCTCTTCGCGTTTTCTTCTTCAGCTTGTCGTTGCAGTTCCTCTTGCTTCCGAAGTTCCTCTTTCTTCCTATCCTCTTGTAATCTAAGATTTTGTTCTTCCTATAATATCATAATATATCATTCGAAATGTTTCTATTCCGTTTTTACACGATAAAGTTATCTGTATCCTGAAAGAACAAATTACCAGTATCTGCTGCTCAGTCTTTATTTCTTTTGAGTGTAGATTCCATAATGCTGTGGGCAGTTGACCAGGAGGTACTGCTGGTATCGGTCCAACCTAAACGGTATAATCTCAGTTGTATCCATCAGGTCTTTCTAGAAAGTAATTAATTAAAAGGAACAATTATTTCCACGCGTACCTGGGCTAACCAATTCTGGGCATTGAATTGCGGATTTATTTGCGGCGGAGGCTGTGGCCAAACAGTATCGATATGAGATGTCTGGGGATGTCCGTTCATATTAACATTAAGTTGACGTAACAAAGATTTTATGGGATTGTCTTCCTGCGTCGCGGGCGGCGTAGAATTTATATTTGATTGCTGAATTCCTGGTATATTTTGCATACCACCCATCTGCTGTATAAGCTGCTGTATAGGATCTACCGTTGGTGGATGCGCCGTCGTACTCGAGTGTGGATTCGACGTCAAATGAGTTTCCGGTTGCGTTTTGGTCTGCGAAGAATCATTAAGAACATATGGATCGTGGTTACTTATATGTAATGTCGTGATCATTTCTGCAAACCGCTACTTCATGAAATACACTGATCGCATATGTAATAACTACCTGCTGCATTTGAGTAAAAAGCTGCATAACCGGATTTGAAGCCTGGGTTGGAAGGTGAGGTACAAATGGACTAGTAGAGATTGGTACCTCTGGAATTTCCGAATCCTGAAGAACATATTGGAAAATCAATTGATTTTGCTCCATAGGGCTTAACGTTGCCCAATGCTCGGATTGAGAAAGTTTCGCTATAGCTGACGTGCGCATTAAGAGTAATTGCTGATTTCGTAACAATCGCATGTGTTGATACTGAAGTAAAAGAAGCGGATCTTCTATGCCAGTCTTGGGTAGCGCAGTCATACCAGCTGGTACTGCGTTGGGAACAGTCGGTATAACCTGGTCCGTTAACTGAAAGAAGCAAACAGAACTGTTGTCTCCATATATTTTTCCTGTATATGATTTTGGTACGTTAAAGAAATATACACGTACCTTTAAGGGAGGTACCTGAGGCCCAGGCATAAATGGTATTCTACCATATATCTTCATTAAATCGCCTAAAGTGGCATATCGTTCATCACAAGTTCTTCTTACCATTAATCCAGCGGTGAAGTAACCAGATTTGCACCATTCCGCCATTTCACTTGCTAAGAATGGACCCTGAACTTCACCCTGTGGATCACGGTAAAACCATTTTTCCTGCCCATTCGTAGATGGCACTGTGGAAGGTTGGTTACCAATAAGAGGCGGTACACCAGCGGTTTTCTCCTTGTGATTTTCTTCGTCTGCCATTAATTTAGCCACTAACGCGTCTGCTTCTTCCTTCATTCTATCCAAATCATCTTCCGACGATTTATTTGTTTCCGTATTATGCACGACCTTCTGAGGCTCCGATTGTAACGTGACTTGTCTTTTCACACTGACAGGGATCGAATCTACCTTTACTTCAATTTCAGTATCTTCTCTTTTTTTTTCTTTACTAGGAGATTTATTAGTTTCTGAATCAATCGGTGGTATTTTCTCAGACTCGGTTTGCTCCGTACCTGTTGTTGCTACTGTGTTCCTTTTCTGCGAAGTTTCGGAGGACGCCGACGTCGAAGTTTTAGTAGGGGTATTACCCGTGACTGTTACGGGTGGCTTTCCTGGAGAATTGCTTCTCCTTTCCTTCTCAATAGATTCATCTTTAGGATCAAGCGAATGCAAAGACTTTGGTCGTTCTTTATTGATTGCACTAGTAGTTCCACTATTAACATTGCGACTCGCTATTTGTCCTTGAGCCGAACTGTAAGATAAGGATTTATTATCAGATTTTGTTGTATTAACTGCACTTCCTTCGGAAACACGACGAGTCCTTGTTTCTTGAGTACCGCCTGCACTAATTACCCCATCTTCGTCATCATCTGAATACATTCCACCATGGAACGCACCCGAAGCATCGAAGCTTCCTCCACTCTCGCTTGGATTCTCAGTAGCCCTAGTACGAATTTCAATATCACTGAAGAGCTTCGAAGAGATTAGATCAAATTAGTGATAAAAATATTAAAAAATTATTAACCATTCAGGAAGATTATCATGATTGTTATCATGATGATTTGATTCCCAAGTACGTGCTGTACGAGGAGGAGGATGATGAGTTGAATCGTGTGTAACTCTATGACTTCCACGATGTTCCCATCTACCACCGCTAGTCCGTCCTTCTTCTCCATCCCCTTCATTTCGTTCTAATCTATCTCTATCCACGCTCCCACCTTCGCGCCAACTATTTCTACCTAAAATAGAAATTGATTATTACGTGTAAAGCATATACTTTATTACACGATGATAGACTTGCAATGGGAATGGTACATGTATACTTACCCCATTTGCGCCATCCATCATCGTCTTCTGTACCCCCACGATGGCGTCGCCAATTATTTTCCATGAGAGAACTACCACTAGCCCCGCGACTTAATTCTTTTCTAGGACTAGTGGAACCATTCCATTCTCCCGGATCCGACGCTCCATTTCTTTCTGACCAGCCACGTTCACTTTGAGATCTATCAAACGGCCGGTTCCTTCCCTGGATAAGAAATATAGATACGTAGATAAATTAACAAAATATTCACATTCTTATTTAATACAAAAAATTTTTTAACCTTTCGAGTACCATATTATCTAACGATATATATGCGTACCCGTATTAAATACTCGTAAGGTAGCTAAAAAATAATTTTGTTTTCTTACATTTAACGTTTCTATCAACGTATTTCATTCCCATGGAATGAAACAGATTACATACTTGAAATGATTGACCGTCGATTCGTGATCCATCTCCTGAATCATCGAAACCAACGCCACGGGAATAATGAGAGGAATACAAGCTACCTCTTCCGTTCCTTACACGCCCCCCACGATCCATGCTTCCACCTCTTCCTCGACTAACGTTTGTTATTCCTCCATTCCACATTCGCTAAAAAATTTATATCGGTACATTATGTACGTGTGTACACTACATCCCATTAATAGAACATGAGATTGTAATACACAAACTCTTAATTTTGAATGGGTACATTAGAGAAAGAAGATACAGCAAAGTATAAAATGATAATAAAATAGTAATGATTATGTAAAGTACACAGCAGTAGATAGAACAGAGCTATGAAGAACTGGCACAAGGGCTCCAGTGTGTTATATTTTTAGATTCTCTTCTAGATCTCTTCTTACACACACACACACACATGAAAGGCAATTCTCAATATAGGATATATTAGAACATATGTAATCATTAAACAATTATAATTACCACTTAAAAGATAGCAGTATTGTAATTAACAAATAATAACAAATTTTATATAGAAATTCCTTATTTTATATTGTTATTAACTACAATCAAATATATTAAGAAACTAAATATCAAATCTGAATGTAAATAGTATAATTTGGTTATTTATTTACCGTTTCATCTTCTGTCATTTGTATGAGAGCCAAAGGAAGTTGAGTTTTCTCAACGTATAGTGATGAGAAATTTGTCAATGGTTCAGGAGGCTTACAGTTACGATCGAATAAAATCAACATCTCTTCTCTCCCATATCTATGTTCGGCTAATTGATAACGTGGAGTAGTTAAACTTGTAGCACCTCCACCACTACCACTACTATTGCAACTGTCTCCAGACAGATTGCGCAACCTGTACAGGCATTATAACAAATTAAATACTGAATATAATGAATTAACACGAGCGTACTGTTAATAGATTACAAACCATTCTGGACCAAATTTCATAGAATCCGTCATGATAGCTTATTTGCTGAAAATACAAAATTTTAGAATAGAAATGTATTCAGAAGGATTTGAAAAGGTTATCAAAACATCATGTTAGTAACACAAAGGTTACTTTAAGAAATATATACTGGAAACAAAGAATTTCTAACAAAGAATTATTGTTTTGTATTTTCTTGTAAAAGAGAGATCATACTGATGTACAAAGCATATATGTGATTGAAGATGTTTCGAAAATATCAGCTGCTGCTGGTAAGTACAGTTGTATGACAATAATCACAGATGTTGAAAATCGGAGCACAGTCGTCGAAAATCGTATCGGTAATATTTACCTGTTGCTCGACGAAAATCAAGCAACCCATGTGCATTTAAATGTAATAATCACGACGATCGAGAAGTGTATTATTATTACCGAGAAACATATAGATTAAAAATAAGAAAAAAGAAGAGAAAAGGGAAAGAGAGAAGGAAGATAGCAAAAGTGAGCAAAGGTAAGAAGTACGACAGACGATGGTAAAGTATTTACAAATGGTTCTGATCCATTCTGGAATAAAATTGACGGCAGCAATGATTTCACGCGGAGATAATAATGATTAAGGAGGTATCAATATTCTATGAAGATTTCGGTTCGGTGCAAAATAGCACGCATTTATTTACGACATGTTCTTAAACAGACCGATTTCCATGAGCCCAGGTGGCAACATTAACCAAACTTTTTCCGCTGACGAATGTCATAAAAGTCCACAAACGGCAATCTAGTTCAACTGAATATCACATTAGCATTCCCGATTATTCGCAGAGCAACGGGTATTAAATAAATCGGTCGATAAACGAGAAAAATACCTCACTAATCTTCGAAATTACTGAGGACAGCGATACAACACACCAATATGGCTGATGGTTTTTTTGGAGTAAAGCGCATGCGGAGTTCGCCGATATACCCGAAGCGTTGAAAAGTTACTAGCGAAATATATTGTATTTCTAGTTATACAATCAGCTGAACAGAATTTTTCAAATTTTTCACGCAGCGCAGGAGAAATGTTTTCAATTAGACCACTCCTCGATTGATACGTTAAGAGCGAAAGGAACGTTTCACCTAGATTCTTCGGGCGTTCAAAAGTCACATTACTTTTTATTTCTGATAAACATCATTTTATCGACGATAATTATATATTATACATTTATAAAATTTCAATTTTAAATGCTACTTATGTATAACGTTGCGATTATTATCGATAAAAACATGTCTAAATTAACTTTGAGGATAGAACGTACTGTATTTAAAATTTTTCATCGTATTAAATCTATTGTATATGAATTTTCTATTAAATTAATTTTATGATTTTAGGTATTTCGTAATACTACATTGCTTAATTCTCGTAAAAGCTATACAATGTTATATTGTACATTAAAAGCTCACTTTCTATATAAATAAAGTACATTAAATACACAAAACTTTTAGATCAAACAAAATAGTGTGGTTTTTTAACTACAATGCCATATTCTGCAACCGCTGGTGTCAGATCTTCCATGGTAAGAGTATAACGCCGGTCTTTTCCTTTTGTTTTCGAATTTTGATTGGCTCCACGCGTCTTGCAATGTTGTAGAGCATCGTTTGCTATTTCAGATATAAACTTTTGCGCCGCTAATGAAACTAATCTCACGCTAAAATTGATGTACATGTAATTATAAAGTTTGTAGAAGAAAAAATCAAAGATACATATTTTAATGAAATTAATTTCTTCTTGACCGCTTACATTCTAGGATCAGTTGTATTAAAACCAGCCGTGTGTAAATAATGTTCACTGATAGCATCTGGTACCTATAAAATGAACTGTTTAATATACTAGTAATGAACAAATGACGATAATTAAAATGTTTTACACATATAACTACCGTGGGTGTATAATCCTCGAGTTGCAACAAAAAATCTGAAAGGGGTTGACCAGCAGTCTTTGTTTCTTCGGTTGTTGTGTATATGGGTGGCGTATCTCTTCCAAAGTCCTCAGCCATTTCGATTTACTTTTTTGTTTGTATAAAATATAAAAACGTTAAGCAGACAAAATTGAGTTAAAAAGCCCAAAGACCTTTATATTCGAACAATCTACAGTGCACAAGTTCTAACCTCTGACAATAAAAGTATCGAGTTCCTCTTAATGAATATTTAGAACTCTTCCAAATAGAAATAATAAATTTAATTCACTTCTGATATTTTCACGCACTGATAACAACGCAGAGAGAAACTTTTAAACATCAACATGTCATAAAGGAAACTACAGAAGTTGTATACCTATATAGACGTACCAATTTCCATTAACCGGATGTAACTATACGGAATGACTGTCTAGGGAATATATCGATAGATCGATTGCCCGTAATTCGTTCAAATAAATAATATAATTGTTTATTCTACTCCATACGATCAATAGAATTTCTGTGTATGCGTGTACGTATGTGTTAAGAAAATACTAAAATTTCATTTAACATAAATTCTTTGACATACTAATATTTAATACATCCATGAGGAATATTTGAAAATTATTAATATAAATGCTTATAATATAAATAAATTACGCTGATAATGGATTTTTAAGTGGTATCGATGAAACCCAAGAATCGCTCTTCAGGTTCTCATATTTCATCTTATTTATACAAATACTATGTACAACCTGCTCAGCAGAATGAGTCAAACCATAGTAGTCCACGAATAAGCCATCTGGATCTATCAGATATATAATTATTGTATGATCGACCTAGAATGTAATCGAAATAAAAAGTGTAAATATTACTCTAGGTGAAATTTCACTTATATATAAAGAAGAAAATAATTACTGACAATGTAATCAGCATCCTGATCCTTTGGTCCATTGCTATAATATACTCTATAAGCTTTGCATACTTTAGCGACTTGTTCTTTATTTCCGGTAAGTCCAAGGATTTTATCAGAGAATTCTTTCACGTATTTACCCACTATTTCCGGTGTATCTCTATCGGGATCCACAGAAATGAAAATAGGCTGAACCTTTGTATTATGTTTCTTCTCTGAAATATTTATGTAATGTAATATACTTGTTTAGGGTCATCGTATTTATACCGTACCTAATGTATTGACAATCTCTGTCATCTTTTCGAGTTCATCTGGGCATACGTCAGGACAGTGCGTAAATCCAAAATATATTAAAACCCATTGTCCTAAAAAATCTTCAGATTTCACTGTTTTTCCCTGAGGATCGACTAGTTCAAATTTTCCACCAATTGCTGCCTTTCCTAGTTCGCGTCTTCTTTCACGTTCTATTTGTTTATCTTTTGACTCTTGCAGATAATACATGTACATTAACAGAACCATACCTAGTGTACTTGTAATTAATACACTTCTCCACGTGATAGGACTTTTTTTCAAATTTGGATCTTTTTTATTACTCGATAATGAATGTAATTTGTTAGAGCTATATAAAGAGGTATGAGTGTTAATACATCTGACCTGTGGATAATACTGCTTAAAATTTCGCAAGTGTTGGAAACGGCAAATCTGTAAACAATTCTACAAATATTATTAAAGTAAAGTTATATAAAATACTTTCGACAGAACTGGATTTGCATGTATTTAATTCAAACAACACTTACGATTGTAAATGCGCGATTAGAACATTTGTTTAAAAGGAAACAACTAATTAAACCAGACATTGTTCGCGTTACTATAAACTTTTCTTGATTTATTCAAAAACCGTGAATACGTATAGGTTATGTCGTTCATTCTATTCTGCTATACTTCATTTTCTGCGCGCGCCATTTCAAAAAAATTCATCAGTCAGATACAGACGGTGAATTTTTATGGAAACTACTTTTTGTATAATTCATTATTCAAATATCTATTTTTAATTACTTTACATATAAAAATAACAGTGAAAAGTGTCACGTATTAATTTAATTTGTTTCGTATAATAAGTAAGAATTTCCTTGAAAAAAGAGACACTGCTAACGATGCAGTACTATTAATTTTTGTTCTAAACCCACAGCAGTATTTCGATCGTAGTACTCCCACCTAGAAATGTAAATTATGTAAAATCACCACAATAATAGTACAATAATGCTTTAGATAACTACACGGTTACATACTTATTGCCTTTTCTATCCTCAACAATAATTTTGTCTACTAACAGTGTATCCGAGTTGGTAATTTTAATAACATCTTTTTCTTCATTTTTATTTCTTTCATACCAAATACGTGCCTTTATCGTTGACTGTTCATTCGACAGCAATTGATATTTCATTGCAGCGATATTGTAAAACGTTGACTGCTTATTTCCGCGATTCGATATTCTTAAACGAGTAATATTTTGTGAAATACTTTCGTACAAACATATAATATGGAATTTCCGAATGCATCAATAACGGTGATAAATTTTACTATTTATCATAAGACATATCTTACGTGCATCGAAGCTTAAAATTTATCGTCGAATTATTTTCTGTAATCTTTAAAAATAATAGGCCAGATGTTTTTAATGCCTCCCCTGAAATTATCACTGACGCTCTCAAAGGTTGTCCTGATAACAAAAAAGAAGAAAATAAATGAAAAAGAAATGAACTTTGAGTTATCCGATGCAAGTTAATTTTTACCACAAAATGGTTCTTCTTCTCGCGTGGGCAAATAATAAATTCCTAATGGGCCACGGTTAGCTCGGTAGCCCATTTCTTGTAACCACAGCGTGGATTCGTTAGGAAAGCATAATCCACTTGCATATGAGATTCTTCCTCGAGGACAAGGCCAGGCGATGAATTTACACGATTCATTTGCCATGCGTACACTTTCCAGAAAATAAGACCAAGCTCTCAAATGACTACAAGCGATCTCTCTAGTTAACATATTCTCTAAAACGTCATTATTTTTACAGCCGCTAGTACGCTAAGTAATTTTGATTCCCATTTATCGATCATTAAAAAGCATCGTACCGTTCGCGTGGCTGACAACGACAGAATTTTTCACATCGGTGCAACCAGGCTGCTCTCTACCACCGTTTGGGAAAAAATCTATGTGGCCAAGTGGCTTCAAAAGTCCAAATCCGTCTGCAAAGTCCTCGGATCCATCGGTATGAATCACGTCTACTAAACGAGCATCGGTAGCATCTAACTTTCTGGACTTTTCCCTGAACAAATTATTCCTAAAAAATGGTGACGCAGGATCTAGACCAGTTATACGTCCTAAGAGAACATTTTTTCTCTTGAGGACCTCTGAAGCACAGCCAGCCACGTGAGCTCCGAGACTGAAGCCAATTATGTGAATATTTTCAGGAAGAGTACCCAAATCAATAGCGTCTAGGAGGACAAGACCTAACTGACGGCCTACAAGTTCGGTGTTCGCCACTGCTGCGGAATAGGTCGTTGCTGCTCCTCTTGTCCAATCGAGCATTAGGACATTCACCTCTTCCTAATGGACATTTTACAATACACGTAAATAAAAGCGTACCCAATATTTATCGATACTAGAACAAGCATTTCTTTCATCTTAAATACCAAATCCAAGAAAGCCTGCGCTAACGAAACCGCGCCAACATCGCTGCCGCTTCCTTTATATCCATGTACGATAACCTTCAGAGATTTCGTCGAGTCAAACCGCGACTGAAGAATAGATTTAAAATCATCACCGTACTGAAGGCTATCAGGAGACTCTCGCCATGGACGGGTATACAAGAAAAATCTCGTTTGAATCACATTGGGATGTTCTGGTGGTCTTCTCAGTAATATGTGAGGCGGTGGATCCGCGAAACAGCCAACTAAATCTGTAATTTACCCCTTTAATTTATACATTTTATGTACTGAGAATTAAAAAGTGTTTTCTGTTCTGTCCATACCAAAGCATACTTTGGGCTTGAAACTTTCCCGACCAGCTCTTATTTTGCGAAACATTGTTCGGTTCCTTGCGGTAAAAAGCTTCACTAAAAACACACAAACTAGTTTATAAAAACGATTCATTCTATATATTTAGTTGTGTTAAAGTTTACTCACCGGCACGCTTAGTTTCGATAACAGAATGACCAATGAGGAACGCTAAAAAGATCAAACGTTTTACCAAGAAGAGCCGCAT
This sequence comes from Xylocopa sonorina, assembly GCF_050948175.1. Lineage (NCBI taxonomy): Eukaryota > Metazoa > Arthropoda > Insecta > Hymenoptera > Apidae > Xylocopa > Xylocopa sonorina. The sequence continues at coordinate 12,418,950 of NC_135201.1, read as the reverse complement.
TTTTCATTCAACCTTCGTCGTGTATTCAACGCGTCTGGTGAAGGCTACTACTTTTTTCTTCTCTTTGCTTATCCCCTTTTCTTCCTTCACACTTCCTCTTCTCTTTGTTCGGATATCCTCGGCAATCCGTAACTCTCGTACCTGCAACCTGAAAATGATTCGAAGAAAAATAAGCAACTCAGGCAATTTTCCTTTTCCAGTTCGCTGATATGGCAAGACACCATAACGAACGAATTCTCTTTTTGTGCAATCCGCGTTCCTTTAGCGAACACACGGTTCCAAATTTACCACTCACGCTGGTTCTATACACCTGTGTGACTCGTTAGACATACCGCGGTACGAATTATTTGTTAAAGTAAAGCAACGGAGTGAAAGTAAAATTCAGCCAGTCAGTCGTTGCTCGACTAGTAACTGATTCATTCAAGGATGAAGGATCGTCAATTAAAGATGATAATATACCATTGTAACTAAATAGTAGGCATCAATGCCATAAACGTATGCCAAGCGTGGATCGCAATACTTTCCTCGGGTTACAATGATTGCGACCCCCCTTCAACGTTTCGCATGTGTAAATGCTTATTGCGAAGCGTTCTGCTTTCACCGACAAGATTTCAACAATATTTTTCTCAGGAGGAAAACTTGTCGCTAAGAAGCATATGAATGTTATCTAGAAAATTATTATATATTATTTTAAAAATATGTAGATTAATAATCGATTCAATTGTTCTTTTTAATTGTTTACTGCTTTGCACCTGTTCCTTTGATATATGAAAAAAATAAAAATCTAAATATTTACAATGATAAGCATGAATTCATCACAGTGATAAGCATAAAATCTCCCCATCCTCCTCCCTCCGCCACCACGTAGTATCGTTAAATAATTTATCTTTGTAGTGATCCAATCAGCGACTTTGATTGATAGTTGGTTTACTGATAATTGATTAACACTTAATCCACTATTGTTTATTCGTGTACATTCCTTAACGACTTCTTATATATATATATAGCTACGAAATAATTCGAACCGTTCAATGATTATTCCATCCGCAACAATGCTCAGAATATCCGTTATTTTGTGCTGCTTGTCACCAGTGATTTTAGGAGCAGTACAGCATCCTGATGCCTCAGTTTACTTCGAAGTACCAAATCCTGTGAGTAGATTTTGTTCAAAATTAAATTATCGTAATTTAATTTCTATGCGCAACGAATATTTCTATTAACACGAATGTACATGGTACAGCAAGAACTAATAGAACAAGCAGGATACATAGGCGAAACTCATGAAGTTGTCACAGAGGACCGGTACGTTTTGCAACTGCATAGAATTCCAGGGTCAAAGCAGAACCCCCCGTCCGATAAAAAACCGGCTGTACTGCTTCTCCACGGGCTTTTAGATTGTTCGGCTACATGGGTTTTAACAGACCCTGGAAAGAGTTTAGGTACTGTCAATTTAATACTCGCGCTTCATATTTTCGAAGAAGAAAAAAATGAAGAAGAAAACTACCTACTTCGCTAACGTTTCTGGACATTTCAGCTTTTCAATTATCAAATTGGGGATATGATGTATGGTTGGGCAATGAACGCGGTAATAGATATTCACGAAGGCATTTGGACTTCACTGTATCCGATCATGAATATTGGCTGTTCAGGTATAATTGAAGAATTATAAAAACAATATTTATTCATAGGAAAAGTTACGCTACGAAACATTTTGATAATTATATATTAATACATACCGATGAGATTAAGGATGAATAGATTAACGACAGTTAATGCTACCTTGTTTCCGTTAGATGAAATGCATTATAGAAATTTATTTTCCTGTAATACGTAGCTGGCATGAAATGGGAGTGTACGATATTCCAGCGATGATCGACTACATCCTAGGTAAAACCAACCAGAAAAAGATCTTCCTTGTATCGCATAGTCAGGGTGGTACCGCATTCTTTGTAATGGCCAGTGAACGACCAGAATATCAAAAGAAAATTGTTGCTTCATTTACTTTGGCTCCGGCAGTTTTCATGTCCAGATCACGGAATCCTTTCTTCCGTATGTTAGCTCCTCACGCCAACGATATCGGGGTATGATTCACAAGCTATTATTTGCTATCTTTTATGCTATCCCAGGAGATAGTTAATAAAACTTCTTTAACGTTGATTTTCACGTAGTTTCTAGCTGACTTGATTGGTATGTACGAATTCAAGCCATCGAATAAGCTTATACAAATGTTGGCAAAAGAATTGTGCCACGATGAGTCACTTCTGCAGCCAATGTGCAAAAATATTGTATTTCTAGTCGCTGGAATGGGTGATAAAGATTTTAATTCGGTAATTATTAGCACTCGGTACAACTATTTCAATACAGTGGTCTTCGATTGAATTTCATTTTTAATTTACAGACTTTATTACCTGTTATTGGGCAATATGACCCTGCTGGTACATCTACCAGGCAAGTTGTACACTACGGACAATCCATAAGTACAGGTCAGTGTTCGATATCGTAATTCGGGAAGTCTATACTTTCACGTTTTCCAAATCACGCTTCTTCTTTTTTCTGGGGAAAAGGCAAGTTCCGGAAATACGATTATGGTCTCGTGAAAAACTTGAAAAAATATGGAAAGATTCATCCTCCTGATTACGATCTCGCCAACATTAAGCTACCAGTATACATCTATTACAGTACGAACGATGCGTTAGTTGACGATAAAGTTCGTATGATCCTTCAATGAAGTTTTAATATATTCTAAATTTTATTTATCTTTATGTATATAATATTTTCATTTTTTTCTGTAGGATTCGTATGACCTGTATTGTGCATTACCCAATGCTCAACATTTTTTGGTACCGTCCGAGTATTTCACACATCTTGATTTTGTGTGGGGCAAACACGCGGATGTTTGGGTGTACAATAAAATTCTGAGTCTCATGGAACGTTATAGAAAGTAAAAAGAAGTTATTGTTTATATATCCATGTAAATGGAGTGGATAATCCATATTTTGTACATATAAATCATAAAATATATGGTCTTCTTTTATTTCGCTTTATAATCAGGTTTCTTTTTCATTATGGCATTGAATTAGAAAATGAATAACCATTTCTGATTTAATTAAACCATTGAGCAAATAATAGCAGTACTGCAATATATGTATAATAATATGATTGTTGATAATGTACAGGCTCATCGCGATGAGTGTGAAGCGATTCTCAATAGCCCCACCGTTTCTAAAAAATATCATATTAATATCCTAATTTTCTAATTGGAAACTTATCAGACAATTAAATAAGAACTTTTTGTGCTCTAAAGGAGAATCGCGGACGCTACTTCAAGCTAAGTTGTCTAGTTTATTATTCGATGAAACCAATGAAATTTTTATATCAGACCAGTGTTTAAGCAACTGAAACACATGCGTATACGTGAAGCTTTGAAAAAAAAAGTATAACCAAACTACCATGATATTGAAATGTCAAGTTAAATGATATGAAATATCAAATTAAACAGAATGTCACAGATGGACTGATTTTCGTAACAAGTTTTTAGTGTCAACGGGATTTAATTGCAGCATAGCGGAGTTATTTACGAAAATCGATGTATGACATAACAATGATGTATGCACGTGCAATAGAAAGTTGACTATTATATGTTCTTTTTTTTTTTAAGTAATTATTCTTGAATTGCCATTACAAGAAGTATGTTAGCCATATTCCAAATATCACTCATTTCTACATCTATTAGTTGTGATAATTTTAATGCAATAACATTTGACATTTCACCATCTATGCATAAAAAAAATGTCCCACAAAGAACAATAGAAGCTCCAAGATACAATACATTTGACTCGAGTGTCATAAAGTTCCTCCATTCTTCTTGAGTTTTTACAACATTTTCTTGGATTAAGCACTGCAAATGAGAGCACAACTTTTCTCTCTGTAAGCATACGTCTACTTTACTTACTGTATATATTATTACTATTGACAAGATAACCATTAAACGATACAGACCTGCAAATAAACTAAATCCAATAAACTTATAGCAAGCTCTTGGATATTTGGAGTGTCCATGAGCCCTGTCGCAGTTAGGAGAACCTCTATGCAATTAAGCGGAGTACAAAATGGCATTCTAAATCCAACAGTTTTGAATACTTTATATTCGGATAAAAATATTGTACTATGTGTATATTCAGATTCTTTATCTATCCATTGTAAAATATTTAATACCTGTATTGTAACAAGGGAATTAAAATACCAATACTGGTGATTTCAAAATGAAGTATTGTATATGTACTTGCGATATTTTTAAATTTCTAGAATGTGAATCCATTTTACTTGCTAACTGCAAACAGGACATGAGATATAGTTTTGACTGACTCGATATCTTTCTACAAACTTCAGTCCAGGAATTTTCTGCCTGGTCAGTATTTTTATATACTTCCCAGAAATAATTACACATGAACTTATCATATAAATGGATGGCAACGTATCTAGTATCCGGTCCCAAATCGAGATGTTCTGTTATTTTAAATATCGTGTTAATGACTGGAAGTGGTATGGCTAAAATTATTATATTTAATAATGAATATGAATCTTCTTACAATCTTGTTAAATCAAGAAAACAAAAGTAGTTTTGATGAAGTGATATATAGTATTCCATATGCAACAATTACCTACAAATGGCATGTAGAATTCATGTTTAGCTTTGATAAGATTCTCTTCTGTTGTGATAACTGACCGAAGTCTCTCTAACCAGTCATCGAGTAAAGGTTCTACATTAAGTAAACATTTGCGTTAATATGAAAACTGTAACTAGATTCATTGTTTTCTATGTTGACAGTCTCCATTTGCTTGTCAATATTCTTATCTAGTAGAAACTTATATTAATTACCAATATAGGCAGTATCGAAATCCATTTGCTTTCTGATATTTTCGTTTGAATTCTTTTCTTTAAATACAATTATCATCAAAAATATTATTTATAATTATTAATTACGAGATCTGGTCGCACACAATGTCACCTTTTAAATGCACGAGATACTACTCGAAACTCACCTGACGTTTTTGCGATATATCGAAAGCATACTATCGAGTTAAAATTCAAATTTATCACGTGCAATATTTTGCGATATATCGAAGATAAACTTCTATAAACTAGAAAATTAAAATTTGCTATTCATATTTTTTTCTTTTCTCCTTAACAAAGATTATAACACATACAAATTAAATGATTTAGGGCTTACATAATATGTATACGTAAAAATTTTATTTGGTACATATACATATATATATAAAATAAAATTTATATATATATATACACATACACACTTGGTTACTTTGATTGATAGATTTTATTCTACGTTCATTGTTTGATCTTGATGTTGCAACTCTGTTATTAACAAAGGTTCGTATGTCCATTTTGGAAATACTCGTTTATATAAATTCATTAGTATAGTGTCCTGCGATTTTAGTTGGCCATTAAACACACATTTCATATGACCGTGTGTACCTAGTGATAGAAATAATAAACCATTTCTTGAAATCAATTAAATGGAAACTATTAAGAACTATGTACTTACCTAGCGGCTCTTTTATATGACCTCTACGACCATATTTTGTTCGCAGTTCAACTGGCTTAAACCAGTTTATGTCTTCTCGGTGGAAGAACATGAATCTTATAACAGCTGATCGTTTATTTACTTTGTACGGATGACCGCTGAGAGTGACCCGTTTTACGACTATTCGGTCTGGATTCGCAGATAGTACACTTCCGGTTGCAATTAGTTCCTATAGAAGTATACGTTTTAATAACATAGAGATAGATACAAACTATATTCTGCAACCATCACCTCCTTACCAATGATTTGTTCAATTTTCTAACGTAACACAGAACTGGACACGGTGGGAAAGTAATCGGTGCGTACATGCTTGCTACAACAGTACTCTCTGGTTGAAAGTATCGCTCGTACTGGAAAATATGCCTACTTTTAATAAAGCGATACAACAAAATGTATAAAAGTCTTAGATGATGTTTAATTGGCAATGACCTTATGTTTATTCCCGTTTGTATGCTGACTAAATATTGGGCATGCGGTGAATCTTCTGAATCCACATTGGAATATTAGTTTGTCCTTGGACTTTACTGGTTGTGGAGTAGCATTGGTATGTTTTAATACCAAATTTAATAGAGACATTTTATGTTCATACGGATATAAACCGAATACGATCAACGGACGATTATCTAATGCACAGAATGCAGTAAAAAGATCTCGTCTAACATTTGCTACGTGGATTGTGATGTACCAACCAGGCTGAAACAAACAGTATACGTTTTTATAATTTAGCTAAGTGACAGATCATTCCTCAATTTATATAGCGTTCGTATACATACCATAGCACATTCTGTTTTCTGAGGTTCCTTAAATATGCGTTTTCGAGTCCGGTCAAAATTCTGAAATTGAAATATTCGAGCGTAATCGACAGGGAGATTTTCTTTTGGATCCCACGGGCTAGTTCGAAAGGATTCAAGACCACGATACTTCTGAAATCTCTGTTTAGCCAGCATATTTTGAGGTGTATCCACTTCATCGGGAAATTGCGCATCCAATTTTGCTTCTAAATTTTTAACATAGTAATGATACATTGATTCGTCGTGAGAATACTAATAAACAATATATATATATTGTTTGAATTAATAAATATATACGTTTCAATTTTTCCAATGCTTCTGTTTCCTCCGTCATATCGATATTCTGATCGTATCGATCGTCGGGGGCTTCAGATATAGTAACTGTCTCGCATTCTTCTTCGTCTTCATCTGCCTCCACATCGCTATCTGCTTGAGACTTTGCTTCATCGATAGACATGCCGTCTTCTGATTCATTATCCGAGTAGTCACTCAACTCTTCTACAAAATTGTCTTATATGTAAAAAATTGTTATTTCTAAATCTCATTAATGAATTCAAAGAAAAAATACCTCCGTCCTCATCAGGAATCCATGCTGCTTGATATTCGGAAGTTCCCTTTGGAACTTTTTTCACAATTTTCTTTTTTTGAGCAGCTGCTGCATCAGCTAATTCTTCCTCTGTAGGCCAAGTTTGTTCAGCATCCATAGGATCCGGTACATTTTCACTTTCGAGAGATTCCTAAAAGAAACAAAGTACTTACGACTGGATTTTTCGCAAAATTCAGTGATTATAGTTTTCTACTCATGTTGTAGGATTACTTGTTTCTCTGGATCGGCACGTTCAACAACCCAAGTCGATGGTTTATCGTCCATCGCGTCACTAGGTTTCCTTAATTTCTTTACTACTGGATATGGATCTTCGGCTGCATCTATCTGAGACATTTGAAAATCTCCCAACCCTGGTATGTGTATTAAACTATTGACCGATAATGATACGCTTCTTAGGTGTCCCGAAACCATAAGAGTTCCAAGCTCTGCAGAGTTCTAGAGAAAATCAAGCATATCGTAAGATTCTACCGCTTATTGATACAATTTATTGGATCAAATAATTATTCAACATTGCATCCAACACATACTTCGTTACATTTAAATTGCACTTCTTCCGCTAATAAATGCGCTCTTCTATCCCTATAGGATACATTTTTTTGTTTCTGAGAACCAATGCGTCGTAGAACATTAAAGGCATCGGTCGGACTATCCAATTGAAAGATTTTCTGATCCGGGAGCCACTTTGATACTTCGGATTGTACATGATTTTTAAAGTCTTGACGTTTCTTTAAAAAAATTCATAAAACAATTGAAATTATAGTTTGCAAAGATAGCAAACTAAATTCTAATATAATACCTTTATCGGAATACTATCAAGATTTGTTAGAGTTACTACAGAAGTGGTCAAGCCTTGAGCAATGCAAGGTGAAATAATTTCCTTTCCCCAGTCATCGATAACCTCGTATTTAGGGCTGTTGTCTAGCTGATTTACAGCGGAGGCAACAAAAAGGACAGTTGTGGCTACTTTCGCTAAATCCAGTGTGGCAAATAAATTACCAACTGGTGATATAACAATGGAAAAGCGCTGCTTAAATCTAGGTATACTGTTGCAAAAAAAAACAATAAATCAGTCTTAAGTTCTATATCTTCTAAATAATAATTATCATTGTTGCGTTATACCTCAAATGCGTCGCACCACATGGACTATTGTTTACGATTGCAGTCTCGTCCGATTTTGTTATGATGGACAAAAGGTTCTCTACATTTAAATCGTTTTGCAATGGAACAATGCATACAAGAATAGGCGTAGAATCACCTAAATTCCTTTTCTGCTGCAACACTTCTTCCCTTTTCCTTTTTCTAATTTGGGAAGACTGATTCCTCCGAGCATCTTTCCCAATATTTTTAGTACAGCGCTTTGACAAAACTTTTACTCCAACTTTTCCTAATTGTATTCAATAAATTATATATATTATTCGTACATATAAATCGACAAAATATTTATAAAATTAAATGATACACTTATTTATAAATTATTTTACCTTTAACCTCACTACTTATTGAACCTTTGCTGCGATGTCTACCAGTTTTATGTGGTTTATTAGTTTGCTTAAATACACCAGGTCGGTGTACCTCTTGTTTTCCTATTAATCCCATTTTATTTGATAATCTGTGTCTTGTCAAATAAATAATATGCCATAATAACCTAAATACACCTTTAGAAAACACGAGTGCTTTTAAACACTTTCTTCAGAGATCATAGGAACATTTGAGATCAGTGAAATTTATAGTGAAATTTTCCTACAGCTATACGTGCAGCTGTGCTTTATTGCACCAGCGAATTAAAGAGAAAATAATGATTTTATTCGATAAATTGATATTTCTGATTGATCTTTTTATTTGTTTGATTCATTTATATACAGATGCAACGTAATAGAAGCTGTTCTTCCTGCATACTTGATGCATTTATAATTCTTTAAGTTGGCAATTTAAACACACGCTTTGCAGTCGCATGTAACTAAATAACAAATAGAGAGTACAGGTTATAACTCACGTGTCTTTTTCGAAATAATTTGAACATTTTCTGTTTCTCGATTGTACAATTTTCTTATTTAAGTGCGAGATATAATTGTGTGTATACATAGTATGTCATAACAAGGAGATGCAACAGTTAATGATCTACATACATTTAATGTTTTAGAATATATAACGAGTACAAACTGGTAGGTATGTATTTTTGAATATAACAATTGGAATTGTATTCTGTTTCCTTCTTTTTTTTAATACCAATCACTCGATAAAAATATTTTTAGTACAATGGGACGGAAAGCTAAATTTGATAAAACGACTACTCCGACTGGCCCTGGAAGGAAAGCAAAAAAGCAAGGAGATCCAAAATTTCCAAAAGGAATATTAGGTACAATGAGTTGTAAAGTTATTTTTTATAAGAAAAAGAGCTAGGAATTCACGCTGCTAATTTCAGTGAAAGAAGAAAAACAATTAAGTCATAGGCAAAGGCAACGTGCAAAAAAGAGATTGTTAAAGAAACAAAATCTGAGTAAAAAGTTGAACAATGTACAGAAGAAACATGACAAGGATGTAAAGGATATCATAAATGAGGATGTAAGCGCTTATTTGTTAATAATTAAGACTTTACGTGTAACAAAATTATTAAAATATATGTTTTTCTGTTATATTAGAATGTTAAAATTGTTACAAAACAAACGAAGAAAAAAATGAAACATCTTAAAGAAGAACTATGTGAAAATAATGATTTAACCAATACCAATACCAGGCAGAAAAAGAATAAGAAAACAAAATTACTCGGTAGTGACACAGAAGATGAAAATGATATTACAGAAAATGGTAAAGAATATGATAGCGATGAATACAATCAAAATGGAGAAGTAGACGATGAGGAAATGGATCAGGATGGAGAAGAAAGTGACAGCGATACTGATGCTGATACGGATGATAATGAGGGTGACCTCCTACCTGTGGAGAAAGCTAATATAAAATTGAAGAAAAAACAAGAAAAAGAGCAGTAAATATCACCCTTATTGTTACAATACAATTGAATATTTTTAATTTAATTTTATTTCCTTTCTCTTAGAAAATTAGCAGAGGAGGAGATGCATGACATGACACTTCAACAGTGTGTCTTTACTTTCCCTACAGAAGAAGAACTTGCAAATGTTACTAATTTGAAAGATGTAGAACAACGTATAAAAGATGTTGTCATGATATTATCCGATTTCAAAAAATTACGTGATGTCAATAGGTATATGCTTCGTAAGATCGAAATATTTCTCGGGAAAATTTCAAAATGCTCTTATTTGTTCTTTTTTTGAAGATCGCGGTCAGAATACATGGCCCTACTCAAAAACGATTTATGCACATACTACAGTTATAACACCTTTCTAATGGAAAAACTGATGCAAATATTTTCGTTGGATGAATTGTTAGAATTTCTAGAAGCGAGTGAAGTTCAGAGACCTATGACGATACGAACGAACACACTGAAGACACGTCGTCGTGACTTGGCAGAGGTAATTATTTACTTGATGGAAATTGAAATAAATATTTTATTAATGTTTAAATACTTTTTCAATTATCATATTAACTCGTTGCGATATTAATATTGCAGGCATTAATCAACAGAGGCGTTAATTTAGATCCTATCGGCAAATGGACAAAAGTTGGATTAGTGGTGTATTCTTCGCAAGTTCCCATGGGTGCAACTCCGGAATATCTAGCAGGGCATTACATTTTACAGGGTGCGTCTAGCTTTTTACCCGTTATGGCCTTAGAACCTAAAGAAAACGAAAGGATTCTTGATATGTGCGCTGCACCAGGTGGAAAGTCATCACATATAGCGGCATTAATGAAAAATACAGGAGTACTTTTTTCTAACGATGTAAACGAAGAAAGGATAAAAGCCGTTGTTGGCAATTTTCATCGCCTTGGTATCGTGAATTCTGTAGTTTGTACTTACGATGGGCGAAAATTACCATCTGTAAGTAGTGCTTTTACGCATACATAAATACAGCATCCTTAACGTACTAATCGAGTGGTATATTTTTCAGGTAATTAAAGGTTTCGATAGAGTATTATTGGACGCGCCGTGCACTGGTACTGGGGTTGTTTCAAAAGATCCAAGTGTTAAAACAAATAAAGACGAGATAGATATACAGCGTTGTTGTACATTACAAAGAGAATTACTTTTAGCCGCTATAGATTCTGCCAATGCACGTTCAGAATCCGGCGGAATTATTGTTTACTCAACGTGTTCAATTCTTCCCGAAGAAAACGAATGGGTTATCGATTATGCTCTCAAAAAACGTGACGTCAAGCTAATACCGACCGGCTTGGAATTCGGTGCTGAAGGTTTTACGAGTTACAGACAGTATAGATTTCATCCTTCGTTAAAATTAACGAAACGTTTTTATCCACACGTGCATAATATGGACGGATTTTTTGTAGCAAAATTAAAGAAATTCTCAAATATTATTCACAAAAATAAAAATGAGGAGGAAGAGGAGTCCTTCGATTAAAGTTAATGTAACAAAATTAATGTAATAAATTAATATTTTGTATAATAATTATACTCAATGTTTGAAAAATGCCGCTGAAGCAGTTTAACTATATAAAAAGTATATAATGTCCATGTATATACAGATGTTATATTGTATATTAAACTTTATGTATAAATTACTTAAACTTTTTATAGAGTTACAATGCTACCTTTTAGATTATATGTATATTCCTCGTATATCGGTTGAAAGAGTAAACAACTATTTAAGTATCGTACAAAATAGTCGAACATTCGTAGCTGGTAATTTTACTGGTTAAACTTTTGCTCTAATGAAAAAATATACTCTTCAGTTCTTTTTCACAAAGCTTTTTCACATCGTCTGTAATAAAAATTATATTGTGTACCTTGATATCAGAAATTGATACACCATATTGAAAAAGAGTACAGAATAACACCAATACCTTCTATTTCGATTATGCTTGCACTTTTCTGTTGAATAACTACAAAGAATTCCCTCAAGTTTGATAATTTTCCAACAACCCAATAATCGCTCATGGTCTTTATAATAACTTCTCCAGATTCTTTTAATCTAAAATCATACAAAAATTTAATGCTAGTTGCACATATCGCATGTTGTACTCACATTAAAATGTTATGTCATACTAACTTATTTGTGTCATTATATATATCAGTGATAACTTTTAATACTTCAGGTGTTGTAAGTACGTTAGAGCATTGCCTATTATCGGGATGTATTGTACTTTTATATGCCAAATTAAGTTTATTAAAATACAGGTACTTGCAAGATTCTGACGAAACTATTACGTGTTTAGCGCATTGCTCTGCGACTGAACTAACGAGCGTAGTTAATTGCGGACCAAGAAAACTGTCGAGACTTTTAAAGAAATCTATTAACAAACTTGTTTTGCCTGTAAAGTAAAACACCTCGGATCTTATACTGTTTGAAGTTTCAAGATGAAACAATAGAATGGCTAATTTCATAAGAAAAAGTACATACTGTCAACAAATAGGCATATCGTAGCACTTAATGCTCTGTAAACAACTAAATATAATGAAACTGGCTTTGTAGAATAATTTATAAATACTTTGGGTGATTTTCCAATTAAACTTGGTTCATTAATGCTAGATGGGCCAGTAACAAATCTGAAAAATGTTCATTATAACACATTATACTGTGCAGAGAAATGGATATGCATAGAAAAGTAAATTATTACAGGTGTACGAACTTTCCGTAATGAGTAGTAGTAAATGGGGAAGGTGAATTCCTTGGCATTGAACCTCCATGTAATTCTTTTTCCAAATGGGCTGGTAACAGTGTACTTACCAAGTAGTTATAAACTACTTGCATGTCCTCAGGTTCTAAACCACTCCTAAACAATTGCGAGTAATATCTTAATTATTATATATCCATTTGTATTGTAATACAACAATTTATACGCTACTAACCACACAACTTGATCATTATAAAGGAATGCAGTGTATTTCACTTGAGAAAACATAGCTTCTATAAGATTCATAAAACACTGAACTCTTAAAAATGTCACTTTATCAAGAGGTAAGAACTGCAAGCCTTGGAAAACGTCCAAAATATCACTGTTATTTAACTTTAAAGACAGTAGATACTGTAAAAAATATTATAATATTAAAACAACCAATGAAAGTAGCGTGATTTAACATTTTACATGTACATTCTTACCCTTGAATAGAAATGTTCGAGTTTGTGTTTTAATAATGTTATGGATCCACATTCTGGTTCATTGATAATAGTATCAAACGATCCCATAAACAATCTAAACATAACATATGCCTGTTTTAATATAGCTTGGCAAACACTGCTAGAAACCTCCTCGTATTGATACTCTGTATATTTATTTCCATCTTTCTCCTTCCATATATACGGTACACCTACAATCTATCGAATAAATATATCATTTAAGAATATTCTAAAGTATACAAATCTTTGTACAACATAAGATACATTTTACACATATTCCCTTTCTTATTGCCAACGAACCGTACCATTACCATCCAAAAATTTGGTTCTGGTTGATAATAAATTTGTCGAGTCTTATGTGTATGACAGTAATCGCATGGTTGTCCAGGATTGAATGACCTAAAAATTTTTAACAAAACAATCGATTCTAATCAACGAACGTGTCGATGGAGAAATGTCTAAACCGTTAGAATGAAATTACATATTCTACACACGTACTGTGCAAATTTAATAATTGCCTCGCTGAGTCCTATATTTTTTATCTGAACATCCAAATCTCTTTCGGGGTAATAATATAGAATCTTCTTCTCTTCCTGAATGTACACAAAACATATCATTTATTTGTATATGTATGTATAAAAGATTTTTCAATTGTCTCAACTATTCATTTACTTGCCTCTCCTTCCTTTTTTGCATAACAGCCATTGAATATATAAAAATGTTCTAATGTAACCTCTGTTTTCGATGACATTCCGAAGAAAGATTTAAACGAGAGATACTCCCCAATTGACTTTACGTAAAGCGCAAGAACATTAATAATTATCGTTTATTCACTGAAACACTTACTCGCACTCATCTGGCTGAGGCATACTAGGCAGTAAATAAACAGATATAACCTAACATTCGCATCCATACATTATACATCAAGTGAATAAATTATTTAGAAAACTTGAGAGATATTTAGATGGCAGCACATTTTATCTTTATGTCTATGATACATATAAGATGCTTTTTAACAAGATCATACATTTTCTTACATTAGAGTGTTATTTATTCCCGCAAAAACTGGAATTCTACAGTAGGCTAAGTTTCTTTCTATAAATATATGCTAGGATTTCGAGAAGCTTTGTTTCCTTCCTACTAGAACAAATAAAACTATTCATCTCTTGCAGTATAAATATTGTATTTCATGTATATTTTAGTAGTTTTATTGTAATTTATTGTATATTTCAGTAGTTTTATTATAATTTGTTGAATATTTCCCGCTTTAGAGGTAAGAGAGAGAAAGATATACACGAAAGCTATAAGAAAGAGTGAGACAGATGATACCGACTCGATTCTAGAACCCGTGGCGCCATCTCTGTGAAAAGTGCTCAAACTGGTCGCTCAGCGTTATCGACAGCGAAGTGAACTACTTACCGACCAGTGGCGCCATCTCTGTGGTGAATGCTGAAACTATTCGTCGAGTAGTTTCAGCATTCGCCACAGAGATGGCGCCACGGGTTCTGGAATAGAGTTGGTATCATCTGTCTCACTCTTTCTTATAGCTTTCGTATATATCTTTCTCTCTCTTACCTCGAAAGGGGGAAATATTAAATAAATTACAGTAAAACTATTAACAGATTTTGCAAATATTTGCTTTCTAATCTGAATTCAAATATTTAATACAAGAAAACTGTTGGGGTTAGGTTGTGTGGATTATATAAAGAAACATGGAGTTAAGAATAAGTCCAGCATTGAAAAAAAATTATCGTAAAATTTTTTAGTAAATATAATACAAATAAATATTGTTTGAACTAAAATAATATAAGAATTATTAATTAAGTTTTAGAATATCAAATTGAGCCACGTCTCAGCGACACTGCAATGCCAAGCTGACTCGTGACCGATCTGGAGCAAGCTCCAAGAATCAGTCTAGGTCCAAAAAACAGTTTAATATACTGACTCTCGTGTAGAGAGTGTACCAGATATTAAGCTGATAAGAACAGATACTACACTTTGATCTTAGCTAAAATAGCCGAGAAGCGATAACTTCACTCCGCATAGAACCCTCCTTTATATAACACGGAATGGCGATGTACTTGGGGTAAACTAAACTTTCGTGCGACCCATAGCGGTGAAAAATGAAATTACGAATCGTATTTTCTATTTTGCATTCTATTTCTCCTATAGCAATTATTACTCGTTATCATTCTTTTTGCTACAGTGTCTTGATATCGAAATTTAAATATAAAAAAATCCATATCAGCTGATTCCAATGAGAAAAAAATGTTCAACCTAATCAAACCTATAGTTACGTCTATAGATGTAACAAACTATAGTAAAACGAAATCTTAAGAACTAGAGATAGGTAGAAAAATATGTATTTACTTTTAATAATATATTTGTTAAAGTTCTGCTGGTTTTAATATGGATTGGGAATATTTAAACGATTAGTTTATTAAGAAATTAAAGGGAATTTAGTAAAGGGGATTTAGTAAATTCTCGCGAATACGAAAAGGCCACGAAACCATTCGTTATCGATAACGTTGCCAGATCGAGACTATACCATTCGTTTGGAGCAAGTTTCACGTATTACGTGTACGAAGCTGAACATAACAAATTAGTCGTGATGTGGGCAATGATTAAATTTAGATAACGCACAGTAAAGAGCAACATGTGATAATAAATTGTAAAGGCGAAGAGTCTAGAAAAAGTGTCGGTCCTTAAGTGTAACGAAGATCGTAACAATACACTAATGGCCTATCAAACTTTTCGGCAGGAGTATATGCAAATACCTGTGGTGACACGAGCTTATACAACAGCTTGTGTTATCACAACTCTTGCTGTGGTTTGTAATATATTTTTCTCATAGTATCGTTCTGCACGTGTAGGACCGTACTTTTGAAACTTCATTAGTATTCTCATTGCTCGCATTTTCTCATTCTAGCAACTAGATTTGGTATCACCGTTTCGATTGTACTTTAATCCTACACTGATTATCGAACAATATCAGGTGAGTAGAATTTCTATCTATACTCTTAACTGTTGAACAATCGACGTTGTATGATTTATAATCGATGGTATCTTAATTGTTTCTCTTTTTCCAGCTATGGAGATTAATTACTACGTTTTTATTCTTTGGAAACATGGGTTTCAACTTTCTTTTCAACATGATCTTTACCTATCGGTATTGTCGAATGTTGGAAGAAGGATCATTTCGCAGAAGAACAGCTGATTTTGTGATGATGTTTATTTTCGGTGGCATATGTATGATTGTATCCTTTTAACGGTTCAATATTACTTCTCTTCAAATTTCAAACTACTTTGCACGCGATCACAAGTTTTGTTAACATGTATATGTCCTGAACTTACTACAGACATTTGCATTTTTCGTTAATTTGTTGTTTCTGGGCCATGCATTTACGATAATGTTAGTATATGTTTGGTCCCGGAGAAATCCGTTCGTTAGATTAAACTTTTTTGGGCTTTTAAATTTTCAAGTAAGTTTCCAATTACTTCTGCCTTGTGTATTGTATAAACTGTGGATCATTTCAAAATTTGTTTTATCGATAGGCACCGTATTTGCCTTGGGTGCTTCTTGGGTTTTCTGTACTTCTTGGTAATACAATTTGGGTTGATCTAGTTGGAATGGCTGTGGGACACATGTATTACTTTGCAGAAGATGTATTTCCGCGTTTAAGGGGAGGTTTCCGCGTTCTTAAAACTCCACGAATACTGTAAGTTACTCTTTAGTAGCAAGCCTTGAAATGTTGCAAGTAAAGTTGTAACGCATCTATCGTTTGTTTGCAGTAAGACTTTGTTCGACGCACATCTAGAGGATCCAGACTATACACCACCGCCTGAAGATCGTCCCGGTGGATTTAATTGGGGTCAAGAAGCCAATGTGCAATGATTCTCCAAGTTCAAGGTCCTGCTTCCAAATCATCGCTTATCAATTGGCATATCAAGTAAATTTTCTATCGCTAACATGTACAACATTGTTCCTTGATTTTCTCAGTTACTAACAACAATACTACACACTTACAGCCTTGATATTGTACGAAATGTAACAGAAACTTATAACGAAAATAAGACTTCCAATTTTTTACAGGGGTTACAATTTTTCACAGAAAAATTTCGGTATCACAAATAATATGTAATAAATATATGTTCCAATACTGGGCAGATTGTGTACGAGGGATGAGTCCGGAGGTGACTTTAAGCAGCATTTCCGAAACTTTTTCCGTTCGATCAACGAGTCCACAGATCCCGACTGAGTGATTGCTTGAAATCACCTCAAGAATTATTAGCCTTTAAACGATTCTCTATCGAGTATTGGATCATTCTGTACGTATGTATCGATAATGTATTATCTAAATGATACACGTTAATAGCTATAGACGAAAACAGTGTTTTTCTGATGATCGGCTATTGTGATATATTTATAGTGTTCACGATTTTCCGAGATAAATATAAAAGATTTTCATATAAGAGAGGTAATAACTTTATCGAAAAATTGAATATTTTTGAACATACCTTTTCATTTGTTAACATAGATCGTAATCAATATAATTTGCAGAGTGTCTATAAAAGGAAGTAAGATTTAAAGAAATGTACATAAAAATAATTTTTTAGTTTTTCGCTTAACTTTGTGTTTCTGTTCAAAAAGCTGGTTTTTGTTATGATCACATTGTGCAAGTATGAATTTCCATTCCCTACAACATCAATTATTTGCGTTCTTTCTGTATGTGATATTCAGTTAAAAAAAAAGAAGAAAACTTGTGTAATAGGACACGTATAAGATAGTATTTTTACTGTTTACAGAAACATGAAATTGAAACCCCTGACTCCAAAAGATTCTATTGTAAAAATCTTATATCGATAATCGAACAGTGTAAATATTTTTATTTATTCTCCTACTATAAATAATTCCCTGGTCTTTTTTAATTATATAATAATACGTTTTATATACAATGTATGAGGATGCATATTACTGTAAATAATGGAATACATCACAGTAATTCTTTTTTACGGGCATTTTGATAAAGATAGTATTACATGTTACAATATACGTGTTGCAACTTTAACAAGACCAGAGAATGTTTAAGGAAGGATAAAATAGCATTCCTCTTCGTTTTTGATGTGCGAGTATGAATGAGAATCAAAAACTATTAAAGTAATATTTAGAATAGCATAGTCTATAAGCGAATCTAATTGTTCTCTTTTCTTTTGGTTTCATGCTGGTAATATAACATGAAAAACGTTATGTATCGTCAGTATCGTATAATAGAGTTTTTACCCACCACTGTTTGCTTGATTTAAGGCGTGTTCTTACATGTTATACTGTGATGTATTCGTGTTACGTATCAAATGATCGCATTCTAATGTATGATAGGAGAATACAAATTTACTTACGACAAACTGAACGTCGGCAAGAAGCCAAAGCATTACAAAGAATTCCCGTGAACGATTATGTATAACTTACTTGCGTAGGTAGTATTTAAAACTGCGAAAGACTTTCGCAACCAATTTGCATTCTTTTGGAAGTCAAATGTCCTATTTTAACGATGCGGCAATCGGATTGGTTATCATGTACAGGATAAGGCTTATTCTAGATAATAATTACAATTGTAGTCTATCTAAAGAACCGTTCGAGCTAATGTATCGAGCCTTTGCTGATCATTCCGATATGTTCCAAAAGAACGCATTTGACGTACCGAAGACTTCAACAATTTTAACTGCAAGAATTCAAGCTGCGAGAGCCTTGAAGATTTAATCAGATAGTATAATCATTTTGTAAATACTAGGTAAAAATGTTATTTATATGACCATTATAATTAAATAAAATGGTTCACTTTTATTTGACATTATCATATTATTTTCGTCTACGTATATGTGTATCGTATCTTTTTTTTCATAGGCGATTGGACGCGTTTATTTTAACACGCGATTAAAACTGAATGCATTTGTTTCTTGCATTATTGTCTGTAAAATTTATTATACTTTATATTGAGGTGCTCAATACAACAAGATAAGTAACTTTTATTTATAATATATTACAATATTTCGCTATTATGTTATTGTGTCATACGATATGTATTGCTGTAATTGTTATTTAATGAAGTTAATTCAAAGAAATTTATATTCGTTTGTTTAATCATTATTTCTTTTAAAAATATTCTTTTACTGTGGTTATACATATATATAATATATATAAAAAAAGAGATTAAATGATTTACAAAACCATTTATTCATATTTAAATAATAAATGATTATCATTATGGGATATATAATGATGTATAACTAGGTACATATATGCAATGACATGGACTATAATACAATGATCAAGATACTATTGTACATACTTTATCATATTGCCACCGTTGCTAAAAGCACTGTAATGTCATCTGGTTTACCACCTAAAAAATATAAAATGCATATTGCCGATATACACGTTGATACTTGAATTAATCTTGATTAAGACAAAGCTTAGTTATTCTATAGTTTGTGAATTTCATTCTCTTTTTTCCTTTTTATTTTCAAAATTCGATATTTATTTGCGTGAAAATGAAAATAGAATATTTAGGATATTTGTACAAGTTCTTTATATTCTAGATATAAGAAATGAAAGGCAGTTAAAAGTATAGAAAGAATACTAGTTTACTAAAAAAATGATTACCAAAATATAAGAGAGGCTGGCTCTCTCGTACATAAGATATACGAAATTGTAATTGAGTGTATATGCTTTATAAATAAATTGAATATATTTTTTAATAAAATGATAAAGATAGTTGCATTTGTAGGGAATTCTACGATTTTTCGATTAATATCATTTCAAGCATTAAAATTGTATATGTACCTATAGTGTCAATTCCATTCTCTCTAGCACTTTCCGCGAATGGAGACATAAATGCGCCATCGAAAGCTAAACTGCGAGCCATCCAAGCTATAGAATTGGCTACTCCTTGTATCTTGGTAGGATCCCTTTCCCCCTGAATTTTTCGCATTTCAGTAATAAGTAATTGGTCAGGCACATTATCAAATACTCCATCTGTTGCTAGAAGAATGACATCACCATCTTCAACTCCAAAACTCGAAGTATCTGCAGATTCTGGACTACAGTTAGAACACGAATACAATGGTATGTCAACAGGCAATGGGTTATATTAAACGTATCATGTACATCTACTGTGTAATTTTACAAAGTGTAGTACCTGTCGCTGAGAACCAGACCAGAATGCCCTGGAGGTGGAAGAGACAACTGAAATGGAGTATTAAAGTAGTGTTGTTGTTCAGACGAACGATGAACTACTTCTCCTTTTCTTACAACTACAAAACCACTATCGCCGATATTAGCTGCATAAATGCTGCTTGTCTCTTTATTGAGAACTATAACACACGCTGTACTGCTACCTGGAACAATTATCCTACGTTAACAATGGAACAATGTTTCTCTTTCTCCTTTGAATCTTATACACTCGTCAGAAAGTAAGAACAACAGGTCATAATTTGCTTTATACCTAATATGGGTTGTTTACTTTCTAGTAATTCATAGTAACTACGTGCTAGCAAACCAGCTGGTTCTGAAGGCGTGAACCTGCCCATAGAGACCAGTCTTTCGCAAGTTCTCATTAGAAAACTCGAAAATTCTCCTGGATCGATACCGTAATGCCTCCATCCGCCTACGCCATCCGCTACGCCTGAACAATCCAAAAAACGGTCAAACCAACGGACGACACAGTCGAATGTATTAATCTACGTCTATAAGTCTACAAGCCTCTTAAACGATCAATCATGTGTGAATATAGTATAGTCAATAAGTTCCATGATACGTTTCTCTATAGTATCAGCATTTCGATTGATTTACCTATTACTTCGACAGTCTTGAATTTGGCACTAAACCAGGCGTCATCGCCAAATTGTCCTTTACGTATACGTCCCCGTGCGAAATCTTTCGGAAAGCCACAAACAGCAGAAATGAAAGATGCCTCGCGACGTTTATTCACGTTCGGATCGGCGCATGTTGTATAATTTGATATGCCATTCCATATCGCCCGAGACAGCAGCCTCCCGGTCCAATAAATGGACTGCATCGTACGGTGAGGCTCAAACTTTCGTGACGCACATCTTTAATAATTAAACGAATCTGCATGAATCGTGCAGTCAATTCACAAGTGTATCGGAGGCATGTTTTCGTCGATAGCGCATTAAACGTCGATCGTGTTTAAAGATTACTGTCCTTTTTCTCTCTGTATTAGCATCGACCACGCTATTCTCGAATTCTGATCTTCACGCTCGAGGGAACAAGGATCGGTGACCACGATTTCGACTGAAATTATCTCCTGCTACGATGTAACCCGAGAAAGTATCCACACTAGTGTCTACTAAACTAACCAACCTGAACACCGTTTACATCGCAACCAGTTCACATGTAACTATGCCCTCTGCGTCTCACTTCAAGTCGATGCTTGGCGGGGTGAATCCACATTGCCGGAGGGCACGCTTTTGTCACCAAACACGGGACGAAGTGTTAATTAAAAGGCTTTCTTTCGGATTTAACAGAGGAAGGTGAGTCACCCACACGCTTTGCTTTTCTTAATAATAAAGTAAAATATATATTTATGCATATATTTATATGACAACGGTCCTGCAGTTTCGTTTCAACTCTAATGTTGGCATCATTTCAAATTGTTGCCCCTAAAAATGCATTATTATCTTTATTTCTGTTAACGAACAAAAATTAGCGTGTTAGAGAAATTAGGATAATTAATTTTTAAGTTAATCGGTAATAGTGGCGGCTTGTGTATAGCAATCGTGAAACTGCACCATCCATTGTGTAATATAACCAATCTTTTTTTCTTCAATTCTTTCTTGATACTTGTACAACATGTAATTCTTAAGTTTAATGTCATTAGCCATCCCTCAGTTAATGAAAAAGAGGCAAAAATCTTCCTACGGAACTGTACGAATCGCAGTTCCTGCGGCGTGGTGTTTGGCTGTAGTACGCATGCGCGCGTAGGAGAGAGGAGCACTGTTGTTCTCGCAGTGTCGATCCTGATCAATGATCGCGGCAGACAAATCGAACCGGAAAGAAAAACCTGAAGTTAGTGGCGCAAGTCATCAGACGTTATTTGTCATTATCGAATGGTATCGAGAATTTCAAGCTTTCGTTTTAAGTAATGAAATAAGCGAGCTCAAACGTGATATTTCAAGAAATATGTTTGTTGCAGTTGCATGTCAATGCAGAGATTCGCCACCGTTTGAATAGAGAACGCATGTAAGCATCGTGCTGGTAACAATTGGTGAGTACACGTTAATTATTTCTCACTTATTTCATATAAATCACGTTTTCGAGTAAATCAACAATTTAACTCGTCGTTGAAGAAAGGAATGAAAATCGACATTTTTTTATAAGTTTACAACGAAAGTGATAAGTAGGTTTTTATAAAGTTCAACGGCCAGTTTTGTCGAAGAGGTGAAAGATAGAAAGGTTTTAATTATTAGTTGCTCTTAAAAGGTAGAAAACATATTGAGAAATAGTTGAAATAAACTGTTCGAAATTTTCTGGGGAACATACATACGTACATATGTATATAGGAATAACAGCGACGCGTTTCTTTTGAGTAAATCGCTTTACTAATGTTTATTAATAAACATTTCATATAGATTATTTTAATTTATATAATTTAATACCTGTTTGCCGTTGTTTTTTTTTGTTATTGTTGATGTTTATCAACAACAATTCGGTCGATCAATAGTTTATCGTTATTTACACTATTCAGTATAAAATGCGAGTTCAAGATTAAATCACACCACTATGTTTTATGGACACTATCTGTCATCGATTAATAATTATCAATGCTTGTACTCAGGAAAATGCGAAGGGGGCAGTAGGGCAGTATTTTCGTTATCACTAGTGTTGTTGGTATTTAATTCTTTAGGGGAACCATTATTTATGTTACAATCTAGACTAAAGTTATCGTCTAGTGGGCATTTGTTAATATTAGGCAAGTGATTAACATCGATTCCACGAACGTCAGGGACCTTTTGTTGTTGGTGGGATTGAGCATTTTCAGTCTCGTCATTGTCGAGACCGTTATCAGTGTGGGGTGGGGATGGATAATAGCCGCGCTGCTGTATTGGCAGTTGTTCCACCGGCAGTTGGTGTTGTTGTTGCTGTTGCTGCTGCTGTTGCTGCTGCTGCTGCTGCTGTTGTTGTTGTTGTTGTTGTTGACGTGGATGTTGCTGCTGCGACGACGGCGGCTGCGGCTGCTGCTGCTGCTGCTGCTGCTGTTGTTGCGATTGCTGCGCGTGATGGTAGCGATGATGCGGTTGCTGCGGTTGTTGACGATGTTCTCGTTGAGAATGACGCGATTGCAGCAACGGCACCGTGCCACCAGTCATTGCAGGTGGCAGCGGTGGCGGCGGCGGCGGCGGCGGCTGCTGCGGTGGCCGGTGTTGCACGCCGTCCTCACTAGTCCATCGGGCTAGTTGTTGTTGAGCTTGAATAAATGCATCACTAGAAAATAACAAGATTACACGAGCCCATTGGATCTATTCCACGACCACTAATGCTGCATACGCACGCCGCGGTTACGCGCGTCTAGGCCGCGGACACGCGGAACTTACGACCCTCGACAACGACTCTAAATCCCTTCTTCCCTATCAAAACTTACCTTACTCTTCCATCTTTGCTATTCGCGGTTCTTTTTTTTTTTTTTTTTTTGTTTCTACCGGTATCTACGTTACTATATCAAGCCGAGCGTGGTCTAATGCACGCGTCTGTCCGTCGATCTCGCGAAATCGACAACGGAATCGTATCCACGCGTCACGTATGTACACAGAAAGCTTTCTAGCCTGCGCGCACGTGCGAAGCCCTGTAATTTTCCGCCTTTGCCTCTTGTTTATTCTCACGCACGACGAAAGCGATGAATTAAGAAGGAAGGGAATTTTCAGATAAGGATAAGTGCAGAATCGTTCTAGCGTCATAGTCGTAAATCGCGCGGATTGATCGCGCTCGAGTATACGTTCAAACTCGTTTATCGCGTGACTCGCTAGTTTCCAGTATCGCTTTTGCCACGGTTTGTGGCGCGACGCTAAAGATGCGGTTGCAACGCTTCTGGCCATTCGCGCGTTAAGAAGAGAAATCGCATACAGTTCGTCTCGAACGTATGTAGTTTGCGGCACATTCACAGCGCATTGCACAAGCAGCTAGAACAGTGGAGTAGCATGCGAAAGTTGGTGTGTTGAATTTTGTCGGATCGTCTGTTCTTCCCTCTTATTCGTTTGTGTCTCGTGGAATCTCGGTGCGATACTCTCGTTTATTCTCTGCACCGACGACCCTTTCGATCGATCGTGCTCGATCAGGGACCCGGCTAAAGATGGACTTGCAAAAGACCCAGTTGTAGTATGCCGAGTCTATTTATATTCCGTTTTTGCACGTACCTCGAACGGTTTGGGACCAACGCAGCTAAGCATGTATACATCTATGTAACACGATTGCATCGATTTGAAAACCCATCGAATCGATCCGTGAACATTACTGCCGCGCGATATTCTCCAACGCGGTACTTCTCTAACTCGGGCATGCACCAATATCCTTATCTGAATGCGCGTTCGCTCTAGTGGTGGGAATTAATCGACGTCGGGATCGTGATCTCGACTAATTATTAACGAAACGACGCTTTTCTGGTCGCGAAACGTTCCTGCGCGTACCTCGATTCCCAACACTAATCGGGGAACGCGGCCAATGGGAATGCGACTCTCGGTCGGGGGGAGATTAGGATATCTGCGATTCTAGAAGATCTTCACCGAGTAAGATCTTACTCGTAATTAATATATAATATTAATAAAAAAAGGAAAAAAAAAGAAAACGGTAAGAAACGGTTCGCTACGGTTCGGTTCCTTCTTTACATCTACCAAGCCCGTGTTTCGTATTGAAAGAATCTGCGATACCTTCCACTATCGGGAGTTTCACCCCTAGTATTTGAGCCTCTGTCAGGATCGGCAGTTGCATAGATACCCTCCTCCTTGTGCATTTGATGGGAGAGTTGAGCGGGCTGATGGGTGCCGTAAGGACTTCGAGACGATGGTTGACAATATCTACCGTAGGTATCGTCACGGCCGCGGGTACATCTTCTGCTTCTACGTAGGACATCGAATCATTTTCCTTAGAAATGTTCAGTCGAGAATTTTACCATCGCGGGTTCACGTTCCCTCGAATTATCCAAAATAATGTACTTTTTATCGAGGGACCGGGTTGGGGGTGAGAGACGGTATAAACAGACTCCGCATGTGAATTTCATCGAGTTCTAGCTCGTCAGAGCTAATGCAAGTCGATTTAACCAACATTGTTCTACCAATTATCGTTTGCGACATATAAGTACACACGCATAGGTAGGTGCTAACTACGCTAACGCTATCGTATCCAGACACGTGTCACGGATCTTTGGATAATTGTAATATGCGCAATGTTACGAAGCGAGAAAGATATAGAAAATACGAACTCGCAATAGTAGGAAAGAGTAAAGCAATGACGGACTGAGAAGAATAGTAACGACAGATATGACAGAGTGAGAGAGTCGTGCCAGCGTGTACGATGATGCCTCTGGCTCTCCGGTGGGATGTCATGGCTTTTTTGTGTCGCTTACTCAGGAAGAACGGTGGCGGATGTGCGTGGAGAGTCGATCGTTTTCGACACTGGTGTACAGGATGATAAGGTACGCACTTATGTATGTATGTATGTATGTAGATAGATAGGTAAATGTGGTAGATGGTAAGTCTGCATGTATCGCGCAGGGGCATCGAGTAAAGAGAAAGTTAGGTCGGCGATCGAAGCTTTGTCAAATACATAATTGGTATATATATATATATATGTATGTATATGTATGTAGAGTGGAAGCGACGAGACGAGAACGTCGAGAAAGAAGGAAAGCATGGCGAAGCTTGTATTTCGCATCGGCTCTTACCCTTGGGAGGACTCGCTACAGACGGAGGAATCTATTCTGTAGGGACGATCGGCCTCGCTCTCCGACATCCGGATATCCTCTGAGCCGCACGGACTTATGTTCCGTGCCGAGTGACGCTCCAGCTGCTTGATCAGGTCCTCCAAGTTTCGTATGCGAATTATTCCGCAAGGCGGCATGTACTCCTCGTCGTATTCCTCCTCCGCTTGGCTGTCGATATGCTTCTGTCCGGCGATGTCCTTGCGATACGAGTCCGTTGGGTAGCCTCGTATCGTCAATGGTTCCGTTAACGGTTCCGTCAGCGGTTCCGTCAGAGCCTCGTCGTCCATCGGGTTCCCGCTGGCCGATGGTGTATCCGATGCTTCTCGATGAGCCGCTGCGTGTCTCAGGGCCTCGATAATATTCTCGTGGTATCCGTTCAGCTGATCCAGGGTCCGTTCCACGTTGGCCACGGTCCCCTCTCCTATACCTGGTTGGAATCGTCCCACTGATTAATGCTTGACGGTTTTCGCTGGTCGCCGTCGTCGTCGAGTATCATCGCATCGTGCATGGAGGGTCGATGCAAAAAACTGCACGATTCTCTACATCCCGATCGACGATTCACGTAAATAAATCACGTATCTCTCATTCGTCGAAGCTTGTTGCATCTTCCCTTCATGGGTTCGTGAGTCATCTGCCCACTCGTTTTTTAATCGATCATGTTATCAGCCATTACAATACCGTAACCGTGTTTCTTTAAAATTCCCTTCTTTGTCATATTGTCTGGTTGCAGATCAATGAAAGAGACAACCTCCTCTGCACCCGTACCTCCGTCCTCCTCGCTAATGCCGTGCGTCTTCAGCTGCGATTTGTGCTCCCTGAAAATATCGATTCGAAAAGGACATTTTTTCGAGTTGTTCGCCAACTATCGACATACGGATTCGAGCTAATCGTCGACGAGACGTTCATAGATGTTTCTTCTGCTAGTATACTCTATTCGTCTATTTCTTTTCGCTTATTCGTGTCTCTTTCTCCAAATATTTTACTTGTCTCAACGATAGTGAGTCGCACCTTTGAACGTCGTGTCTGAAAACGCGATCGTTTTTCGTCGCACGTTTCATTTCTGTCTCGCGGTGACTCGTTTTCGGCCGCGCGAGTATCGTCGTCGCACTCGTGCGAAAGGCTCTCTTTAAACCGGTGCAGTCTCGTAGTTACAGTCACGTTCATGTTCGTGCCTCACTTTTAATCAAGCTACCAATTAAAACGTGACACGAATACGAACGCGACGTCGCCTCTTTTCCTTTGGCTCTGGTTAAACGCGAAGAATTTTGACGATACATCTCTGTATACACGCGTGGTCTTCCCTCGCAAATTAATTCATCCGACGTCCGAGATTTACATAAGTCTGATGCACAGGGTGTCGTATATTGTTATAATTAGTTTATCGAATTCAAGCATGCACAATCGTCGAGTGCAACTATTGTATAACGTAGCAAGTGAACGATAGCAAGTGAACGATGAGATTGTTACATCGATCTTCGATGCTTTGCTCGCGTAACGTGTGACGGTATTTCTCTCTTTCTCTCTCTCTCTCTCTCTTTCTCTCGCTCGCTCTTTCTCTCATTTCACTCTTTCTCTCCTCCTTATTTCATTTTCCGAATCGATTATACAGCTGCAATCGGAGTGTATATCTACGAATGCGTGAGCTGAAAGTAAGACACGAAGCATGCTTGGTGCAGGTACGTCAAATTGCAAGGGATGCACGTTTCATCCGATGGAGTTTGACGTACAGGTAGATTATTGTGCGGCTGGTTCGACAGGGGATAGTCATGCAGTGCGTTGGAGTGTTGAAAATAACGTGGCGTGTCGAATTCTATGCATGCACTGTTCACTGTACACTCTACTTGAATCGACCGCAGCCTGTGTGTTTAAAGGATATGATAAAAAGTATGATGATACCGACCGATCGATTGTGTTTCAATCGCGTGGATACGCGTACGCATGGATTAAGGCTGCCCGTGTGAAATAAAGTGGGAGCAACGAGATATTGAAGAAGGCAACGAGACGTCCACGGAAAATGAAATGTAACGGATACGATCGTATAACGGATGGGTGAACGAACATGGTCTTGACCGTGAACATTTCCTAGTTCCAATCGAAGGTCCAAAAGAAATAGGGGAACAAAAAATACATGTCTCGTACGATCGACGTTTGTGTCTCTCAGATGGTAAAAATTGGCAACGCTACCGCGTTACATTCCTGCGATCGATGCTGTTAAACAATGTCACGTTCACGAACGTCGACCCTCGGTGTGTGTTACGGATCTATATGTATATCCACGTACATATACATAATATACGAACGCATCTGTACGTGTGGCAGTGTCGCACGCGAAAGGTATTCACCCTTAAACGAGTGAAATGCAGTTTCACGCGCAGAAGGGATGCATATCTCTCCGCGTGGTGATGGTGTAAACGACCTTCGCCGCTAACTCCAAAATCGGAGCGTTTCTGTTCGTCTCGTTAAAGTAAAAAAAAAAAAAGACAAAAAACGTGACAGGACAGCGTAGCGAGGCTCATCGAGTTCCCGACATATCCGTTTCGTTTTCTACGTTAACAAGTCTCGAGGATCGATTCTGATTGTACGTCTATCGTTGGGACTGGCCTGCCACGTTGCCGCGATCGTGGTGGGAGCGTGTTCGAGTCTTGAGATCATCGATCAACTATATGGTGACATAACGGCGAGACACATGAGACTTACTTGACTCTTGGCCCGTCTGCGGTGGCGATGTTATTCGGGGGTCGAAACATCACGCGCTGGGTATCGCCGCGGCTAGAAATATACTAATATAGGCATGCCGCGGGTATTTCACCACGAATTTAACCCCTTGCGGTCGGATTCGCGACGAGTTACCCAGGAGAAGGAACTCGACGAACGTATTTCTCCCTTTTCTATCCTTCTACGAGAGCCAGCGATCAAGATGACCGGAAGTAGTGGAAGCGGTGGAAGAGGCGGAGGATCAGGAGAAGATTGTTATGGGAAATTCAGAAAAAGTTGCGAAGCGGAGAGCGTACCGACCACAAAGGGTTAAAAAAGGTGTCTGGAAAACGCGCAGCAGACGTCGATGACGGTGTTCTCGGGTTTCTGATCGACGACGAGGCGTCTTCGTTTTCTCCGTCGTTCTTCTCTTTTTGATTTTCTTCGAGTCTCGCTGTAGAACGCGGCAAATACGCGGTAGGTACGAGATCGTAACGGACAAATGAGTTAGAAGAGATCGATCGCGTAAGGAAGTTGTTCGTAACCTGTCGCGTATACCTCGTGAAGCGAAAACGTTGCGCCTGATTTTCACCTTTCGCGATCTCATTCGAGCTGAGTCGAAGGGACTGGTATTCGAAGCGAGATTAGCCCCGAGTTTCGCATCGAACGACAGAGAAAGATGGCTCGTCGCGAAAGTTACGACACCACCGAGAATATCTATCCGAATGAATCGAACGCGTGGTATAAGACGTTGCCTCTCGAGAACTCGTTCAACGCGAATCCCGTCGGATGATTTTGTTACCTAGATGTCGAATGAATGCCGTGTGACATGAATTCGTGTGACGCAAACATTAAATGGAAAACCAATGTAAGTAGGTATAAGTAGAAGCGAGATGTGTCTTTGGCGATCGTTGATGGATCCTTTTTAACACTAGTTGCAGGGGTCTTCCCTAAATTGCCTCTTAAAAGCGTATTCCAACACGTATACTCTCATGATCCCCAAACTTTCATTCGTATCAGCTCAGGATCGTCGGAAACTTGTTTCTCGTTTTCTCTTCCTTCGTTTACCCTTCGACGCGTCGATGATCACGCGAATCGATCTCGAGCCTTCCACGTGGACGACACGTGGAAACGTTCTATTCTAAAGACAGCCGAGAAACAGGTTTGCAGCTTTCGTGCACTCTATGCGCTCTACGTTCGGCAAGAGTGATGGAGAGCTGCTGTACTACATGGTCTCGTTGTTTTGTAATTAGCGAGTATTCGCGTCGAAAGCTTGAACCGCGTCGAAGATCTAGGTACGTGGAACAAGATCTGGACGGATCTAAATTCGAACTCGACCGTGGGAGTGTTTGCTCGTTAAGTGTTAGCTAGAGTAAAGCATCGAAATGATCGTCGTACCTGCAGTTGGGCATACTGGTGAAAGTGAGGATTTTGTTGTTGACGTTATCCAGAACCGCGTGTCCCGGGTGGTGGTTTCCGGGTACGCTGCTGTAACTCCTTTGGTGCGGTTTCTTCACGTACGGTTGGTTGTACTTCTGGATGGTACTCTTCCTTCTGCGAGAAATTCGCCGATTACGAGGATGCGAGGGCCGCGAGATCGGGGTTACGATTAATAAAGAACGACCAGGAAGCGCATGCAAGCTACGAGAGGTTGACTGTGTCGAACGAATCGCTTCGTTCCTTCGTTCGTTCGTTCGTTCGTTCGTATTGTCGTGAGCTGAGATCGTTGGTTGTTCGTGTTGCGTGTTCGGTGACATTTTGCGAGTATCTCGACTGAACGAAAGGGAATTGCCCCCGTACGTTTCCCTTCGAAACTTTTCCTCGACGAGATACCATCGTAATTATGCACCTCGCGCGTCAGGCTTAAACGTATACTTTAATCAAACTCGTTTACCGATTCTCTTTCGAAGTCGAGTCGAGTGAAGCGAACGAAACGTGCGTCTGGCACTAAAGGAACAGGTTCAAAGTATACGTTCAGCGCAGAATTTTTCGCGTCTCGTCGTGATCGCATGATCGTCGTCGTATTTCGCATGATCGTAACAAAAATGTGGTTGAAGCTAGCAAAGCTGGCGCGTCTACGGGTCTTTACAGGGAGCCGTGATTCCCATGCATTAGAACGAAATTAGATAACCAGTCGAATGGTACACCCGCGGCTGGCGTTTACAGCCAACCACTCGTGCGGGATCTCCTTCCACTGCCAGTATATCCATCCAACATTTAACCAAATGCCCAAAATCAAACGATAACGTAGACAGTGAAAATATCTTGAGAATCGAGTGGAAGCTTAGTAACAAAAGACGCGTGCGTTCCATGGAGGTGAAAGATACTCTTTTAAGACTCGATCGACGGAACAATGAGACAACCGCGATCATCCTGCTGTTACACGGTAACCTTTAACCGATACCAATACACGTACAGACTAATTTACTCTCTCTCTTTCTCTCTCTCTCTCTCTCTCTAAAAATGTCTCGATCGTTCGTTAACGATATCGGTTAATGGCCAATTTTTGCGGAAGCGATTTAAATCAACCTAGATGGTCCGGTAACAAAATTTGCCGGCAATCGTAGCAACGATCAGTTATACACGGCACGCGATCGATCGCGATCTCGTTTCGTACCAGCGCGCGAGTTCATCTCGAGAACCAGCGCAAGCTCATCTTTCGTCGCGACTCTTCTGTTCGTTGCGACGAATATCGCAATTTTTGTGCGGTCGTACAAGCGAGATTATCGAGTAATGTTCGTTGCCAAACGAATACTGCCATTTATTGTGACACGGATTATGCAGAGCGCTTTATCGGCACGATAACAAGGATACACCGAGAAAAGAACGTGAAAACGCAGAAAGGGACTAGGAAGAAGGAGAGAACGACGGACCAGATAGAAGGAAAGAGTGGCGTTGGACGGAGAGCGACAGAGGAGGTGAAGGAAAATGAAAGAAAAGTAATGCAGAAAGAACATTAAGCGAAAAAGAGAAAGACAGTAATATATATATACATATACATGTACATACATACATACATGCATACAAAATACATACGTAGATACATTCGTACATACGTACATACATGTGTACATACATCCATACATACGTTCATACATTCATACATACGTACATACGTTCATACATACATACATACATACATATATACGTACATTCGTACACAGATACATACATAGATACATACATACATATATATAGTACGGTCTCTAAAAGATATACATGTAAATATATATGTACGATGCGTGAATCGTAAGGAAATGAAAAAGACATACATACATATATATATATAGATAGGTAGATATATATGTTTTTATATATATATATATATACGCATACGAAAAAATGTCTACGTGTATGTTTCTGCACACTAACCTGAGACAGAGGGAGTAGTTTTTATGTACTACGACTGACCTGTAGCAGAGAGCCATCAGAGCAAATACTATGAAAACACCCCCTACCACCGACATGAGCACACCAACTAAAAATACAGTGTTAGAGCCGTGGTAGTTCTCTGTGACGATCAGACGTGTGTTAGTCAGTAACATCGTTAGATTTGCATTCGGTCGTTGGTCGTCACGTGTCAAAGATCATCGATATCCGATCACGATATCAAGATCGTATACCATTGTTCACGCAGACCGCGGTATATTTTGGTATCCGAGCGTCCCACAGCATGCAGACAGACAGAGATGGCAGTGACAGACAGAAACAGACAAGAAACAGAGAAGCCAGAATCAGCACATATACATAGACGTAGTTTATCGTACAGTACACACCATCGATCGCATCGACGCGATATCCGTCGGATTCTTTCGACTCGCCGCTCGAAATCGAAATCGCGACGTTAGCTTCCTTTTTTTAATCGATACATTCCCCGTAAAATCGTTCGCGTCTTACGTACGAGTCGAAAGACCGTTTGCCGATACCGTTTTCTCGATTGGCATCGACGAAGACACGATATCACGGATTTATCGCGATCAAATCGTTCGATTAGTAGACTGGTTTTCCATTTTTCTTTTCTCTACTTTACTTTCACTTCTTTTTCTTATTTTATTTTATTTATTTCTCTATTTACTTATTCATTCGTTCGTTCATTTATTACTGAATCGTATCATCTTTTATAGTTCGTTTTGGCTCCAACGGTTAACGATTTCCTCGATCATAGACGATCCGGGGGAACGATGTTCGTTTCTTCGCTAATCAGCCTTATTCATCATGCTTTTATAGGGCATACAAGCAGCTGGCACATTGGCGTTGTAGTGGATCGTGTGGTGGACATCGCACACCAACGGACGAATCATTAACATAGGATTAATAACGCGTATTTATCTCTGCCTCCTTAATCTCTGGAATCGTTTTGTAAGAAAGATTCGCGTACCAATTGATACCGTTGCACGATCCTTTCCCGTTGGTCCCTTGGTCTGCGATACCAAGTGGATACGTGTACGTAGATCCCTCGCTCGTGCAGCACAGTTACGATCGTTCTGGTTACTCGAAACGCACTATGCGAGCACGAGCGCATTCAGAGACAGACCGTCCAAGTATTATATATGTATCATATGTATGCGAGTATAGTGTATGTATATGTATCATGTACGAGACGTACGCATAATCACGTGTAAATAGTCAACATCGAATAAGTAGGCTAAGATGAATCAATATTATCAGAGCAATCGATGGCCGCGTGCGATGCCTCGTCATCCAGCTAGCCACGAATTACTTGACAACGACAGGCGTAGATCGAACCCACTCAAGAACTTTTTATTTCTTTTGCTTTCTTTTTTTTATTGCTACTATACCTGTAGCAAACGGCCATTAGTGCAAAACAAATGAAGACTCCTTTGACCACACCCACCAGGATTAATACCATCATTCCGGTGCTAAGAGTGTTGTTAGTTGTTTCTGAAACGACCATTACAGTTTGTAACCTCCACGCGTGCCAGAAAACGGGTAGGATCGCGCTTTGGATCTCGTACGATCCTCGCCTATCATCATTCTTTCAAGGACGAAACGGTACGATTCTTATCTGTTAAAAGGAACAAGTAGGCTGCCAGATAAGCCAGTGGTGGTTTTCCTACAAAACGGAACAATTTCTTCCAAGATCGTCCCTGAAACGCGACGAGGCTGGTCTAAAGTGATTAGCAGATCACTCGTGCTATCGTCGTACGATGGACCGACCAGTGCGGTCCGATACTGTCTACGTCCAAGCGAATTTAATCGATACAAGAGAATAAGAAACTGTATATGGTGAACTGGATTACAATCGTTACGAGTCGTTACTACCGATCGATTCAACCTGCCGCACTCGTAATCCATTTCACCGAGAAACGAGTCCCGGGGCGAGACAAAGTTCTCGATGAAGGCTCGTTGCGCACCCATGAAAGGAAGCACGGTCTAGCCTCTGATAAGCATCGTCACGAGAACTTGGTTAAAGCCTTGGTTGCGAAACGTTCACCCCTAGCACGGTTTCCGTAACGCAATCGTTCTTTTTCTCTCGAGTGGAAAGTGGAAAAGTGTAATCGGGTAAGCTTTTATCGGCTCGATATATGTACATATACACATATATATTTATCTATATGTATATGTATA
This sequence comes from Xylocopa sonorina, assembly GCF_050948175.1. Classification (NCBI taxonomy): domain Eukaryota; kingdom Metazoa; phylum Arthropoda; class Insecta; order Hymenoptera; family Apidae; genus Xylocopa; species Xylocopa sonorina. The sequence goes on along the minus strand of NC_135201.1, from coordinate 12,384,465 downwards.
CGTATACGCGTATATACGTAGACTGGTGTACGTATATACGGATGACGCATCGAATTTTATGTGCACAGCTGATGGTATGACCCCAAATGATCAGGCGGCTAAACCCGGCGCACTCCGCCGGGGGACAAACGGACGAGTCTTCGTCTTATCGTGAAGAGAAAAGACGTCTGGTAGACGATCGGAAAAAAAGTGTCTGCCCTTTGAGATTACCAGGGTACGGTACGTTATTTACTCGAATCTTTCTGCGAATGCCCCGAATTTCTCTATTTCCATAGCGTATCGCTGATCTCTGATTCGAAATCTATTCGAAAACCAATTTTAACGAATCGCCACTTACCGTAGGGGGTCTCTTTCTTCACCAATTTAGGATCTGTACTATTTTTACCGGCTGATTCGGTGCTGGCTGTTGTTGGCGGGAATGTTGGTATATCCTGCTCTATGGAGCAATCCGGCCCGCTCCATCCTGGATTGCAATAGCACTTGTTCACGTTTGTGCACACCTGTCGAATATAAACGTACGTCATCCACTGTGATCCATCCACGCGAAATAAATAGAAAATACGTGTCTACCACTTACGCCATTTCCCGAACACTCGTTGTTCTTATGATTGCTAGGACACTTCTCTTTGTCTATCAACGGGAAAAGGCTCATGCAGGTCTGGTTCACGCAAATCTGAAACATCCGATTTAATCGAATCGTGGGTGACACGAGACAGCTTGCGAGCTTTCTTCCGTCGTTTTGCTAAAGTCAACGCGTACGTATATTAAAAGCAAACAACTTCCTTCATTCGCGCGTAATCCTTCTATAAAGAGGTGGTGTACGGTTTTGCATAATCCGGTTTACGACAACGTATAAAGCTGCTATCGACGTATTAAAAAACTCACCAAATTGTCCCCACAGGATGTCCCATCGCGTATTAATCCCATGCCAGGCACCTCGGATCCTTCCACTTTGCCAGCCGTGGACCTTTAACGAGGATCAATCGAAACGTTATTATACACGTGGCGATCGGTTCTTCGAAAAGGAATCTAGTGAATTCAATTTTATTTACTTGCACTCGTATTCCTCTCCCTTTATCGAGATGATGGTTCTCGAATAATCCATTCCGACTACCACTGGCTGTTTGCTACCCTGTTGACACTGAAGCGATCCGCAACGAACGTTCCTAAGACGCGTAACAGTCATATTAAAGAGAGCCACGGTTCGATTGAAGTGTGAACCTGGATGTAAAAAGACTTACTCTAGCTCGCACTTAACGTAGTGGCCGGAAGTATCAGTGCCGCAGTGTCCGGTCAGCGAGCCCTTCGTGTTGAACTGTTCGAAACACTGTTTATCCGCGGCGATTCCACCGTATCCCCAGATTTGTTCGCACTGAAGGTCCAACGCTGGACAAACGCCGTTGTAACAGTATCCGTCGTGGTTCGAGCAAGGGTTCCCGTTCTTCTTGAAAACGTCCGTCGGGCATTGACCGCTCTCCCCGGAGCAGACTTCCGGCAGGTCGCACTCGTTGGTCGATTCACGGCACACCACGCCACGGGCGAGCAGCTGCATTTTCGAAATCCCTCGAGATTAAATCGTTCAAAGAGAGATCTAATCCGGCTATCTATTTACTACCCCTCGACTCTGCCTCTATTTATCGACGCGTTTATTCTACTTCCCGCTATCGGGCACGTACATCTTTTGCTCGAGCGGGACGAAATGTGTACATTACCTTGCATTTGCTGCAGCAAGGTCCGGTTGCGCATTGCGCTTCCGATTTCAGTTTACAGGTGATGGGATCGCAGCAAGGATCGCGCTCTTGACACTCCTCCATCCCGCCGCAATCGCATTCTTCGCCGTCGTCGATTAGCCTGTTTCCGCAAGACCTCCTCATTTCCAACTGTGATCGTCCAGTCGCCAGAATAGGGGGAGAAAAGGTTGTAACGTGCACGTTTATGGCTTAGAAATGGTATCGTGCGAAATTAGCTCGCAGACGCAACGAACCGAGATAAGGAACTTTCGCGAGACTGCTCGCCACCGATGGAGAACACTTTGTTCGAACATTATTTGAACGCGTTCCGCGACATAAGTATGTCAGTTAGTATACCAAGCGTACACCACGTAAGACGGGCATTGTCGAACGGTTGTTGGTTCGTTTCGTCGCGAACTCGCCACGGCTCTCTCCTCTTACCTCGTTTGGTTTGTTCAAAAGACAGAGGCCCTCGCCGTTTCTCAACAGCTCGATGTAATCCGTTTTACTGCACTCGGAGAACGTGTACGGTTGCACGTTCTCCAACCCGACGATCGATTGAGCCATGATGCATCCGTGCCACTCGCGACAGACGCACTCGTTCCCTGGAAAACGAGTCAGATTTTCATTTTGCCACTATTGGTTCTCTGCAGTTCGAGACTAACTTCCATCGTCGTGGCTCATCCCGATATTGTGCCCGATCATGTGAGCCATAGTGCCGGCCAAAAGATGCGGCTCGTAGGTGTTCAGATCGACGCTGATCCCTACGGATTTCTGTGTGCAGACGGTCGAAGGCACGGCCACTCCCGATTCTCCACCCGAGAACATTTCACCCCTGGCGAACAAACGTCGAACGTTTCGATCACGATTCTCGATTCACTCGACGATCGAGAGAAACTCGTCTGAAACTGGTACTCACGTGAGTAATTGAATGGTATCGTGAGGAACATGGAACATTCTTCGCATCATGTAATCGTTTAAGTTGAGCAAAGCGAGACCGATATCCATGCCCGTGCCTATGTCCGCCTGGTTCATGCCCTGCCAGGTTTCGATGTATATGACGGAGACTCTAGTGTTTAACGTGCGGAAGTACTGTAAAAATAGACAGAGAAGGGGGAGAGAGAGAGAGAGAGAGAGAGAAAGAAATTAATCGGCTCAGAACTGCGATCGCGTCAGCTGATCGCGTAATTTAAATTTCACTCACCATATCCGCGATATTAGCGACTTGGATGGCATCGTGAACAACCTCCGCTCTGGTGCTACCGTTCCTCTTCTCGAACTATATACAGGCAAAAAGGGTATTTTTTCCGATGTCTCCCGGTTGTAAAAGAGCGTGCTGCCCTCCAATCTAATCGTCAGCAATTGTTATATCGTTCAACTTAGCGAGACCCGAGAACAATTTAGAGCCGGTCGACTTTCCCGATTCGAAACTTGTCGCGCTTTGTTCCAACGATTATGACCACGATTGCCACTCTCCCTTGTGGCAACTCCCACACGCTTTTAGAGGGAGAAAGAAAGAGAGAGAAAGAGACAGACAGACAGACAGACGGACAGATAGAGAAAGAAAGAAAGAAAGAGAGAGAGAGAGAGAGAGAGAGAGAGAGAGAGAGAGAGATGAGCGGTAGCTTTCTCATCGAGGTAGGAGTGAAAGGGAGGAAGAGAGAAATAGATATGATAAAATTGTTATACCATAGCCTTATCGATAATGATGGCAGTTTCGATGTATTTGGTTGCTTCACGGACGTCTCTCTTGTATCGATCGGAAGTGGTCTCCGATAGCCCCAGAACATGCTTCTGCCGGCGGTTTGCACGCCACTCAAGATTTCCCGAGTTAGCGCAGCCTTTGTTAGCCTTTGTTCGGGCTTCAAATATAACGTGAGGATGTTTCTGCTAAAAGAGAGGTCTGCATATAGTTAACATTCTCCGAGCAGCTCGCCTTTTAACGCCCGTTCTTCTCTCTATTCGATTACGGCTTTTTGTTCTCGTATCCGCGCGAGGATTATGACCTACTAACATTTTTCCCCCAATTTCCCTCTTAATTGTTAGTCACCCGTTTCCACGGATCATCGAACCCGCCCACGGTCCCCGCTGTGCCACGTTACGCTGTAAGATCAGCATCTCTTTGTACGCGACCATAGTACGCGTATAAGCAAAACGGTGTAAATGTTAACCCGACAGCTGCGCTGAACAACGAGAACGAGGACAGGGAGCTGGGAGAATTGAACGCAAAACCGTACCCCAGAGTCGATTTACTCGTTTACGAGTCGTGCCGGCTTGACAGAGGCTTAACTCGATCCTCTCGTTTCGTCCGGCGTACTAACGAAACTGGATCGAGTGGCTCGACCAGCTGTTTGCTAGCCCCGACGAAACAGCCACACTGCTCGGATTCGCAGGATCCGGTGAAACATTCGCGTCCCGAGTCGTAGATCCTGGAAGGATCGCGCCCGCGTTCTCCCTCCTCCCTCACCCTCCGACCCGAACAGAATAGTTTTTGAATAATATAAACTGACCGACAAATCGCCGCCGTAAAATGGATGAATGACGAATGTCTCGTTGCCTAAGTGAATAACACCGCTGACACCGTTACACGTGTGAAAAGCAGCGCTGGCTCCTGGATAATCCCTCACGGTGCCGTGGTAGTAACAGTGTTCTATCTCCTGCGAACATTAAATTCGATCGCGAGACATTCGCTGGTTCGAGCTCGTCCGTCGCGCGTGCCGCTGGTAATTACCTGTTTAGAACTTTGTTCCGCGCCGTTGAATAAAAAGTCTTTTTGCACGAGATTCGGAGCTAAAAGTTGCCTGAAACAGAGGGTCCTGCATTTAGAAACGGGAGCGATGATTCCCAGCCTGGCGAGGCCAGCGAAGCCTCCGTGGATCTGATCGTTAACGGTGATACACTTACGTATTTAATTCTAAATCTAGACGAAATTTATGATTAAAGGCCTTGATCAAAAGGGACGTCCGATGAAAATGTCTCCCGGTCTGAAAACGATAAGTAAGAAACTCGTCTCGTTAATCGCCACTAATTGAAACCACCCAGCCTTCCGCCGAGCACTTACTCTTATTCTGCCTCTGGCATTTTGATATCCACCCTCTCCGTATCCCCTTTGAGGGAACTGAAACACGACAGAAGAGAGTTAGACCTCGATCGTGCCACGTGCTCGCACCACGCGGGGAACTGGTCTACGATCTTTTTTTTTTTCTACCTTCGATACGTTGACTTCTCTCGTGGATATCCCCATTTTCTCGTGATGCCGTAACTGTACTGGATAGATGATCTGATAGTAATGGGCCCCGATATTTTGTACTAGCTCTTGGTTTTGTCGATACTCTCGTAGTAGTCGTTCGACTTCACCTGAAATCAATGTCTCTGCTCAGTCGAACCTTCCCTCTGATCGCGTCTTCGTTCTCCACGGTCGTTCCGTTTTATCGGGCGCGGACAAACGCGGGTTCGTATCAACAAGTTACTAATTTATTAAAGGGGATGAAAAGTGAGAAGGAGGTGCCGCGAGTGAGCTATAATTGACAGCGGAGAATCGGTCGAAGGGGTTGGGAGCGGGAGCCATTTTCATCGCGCTATAAGCTGTTGCTTGCGTTGCGAGCAGCTACGAATGAGTCGAGATAATCAGTGGAGGGCCTCCTTCAAGCATGTAGTGTCTAGTTTACCCTCTTATCGAGTGTCCGGGCTTTGCCCGATTTAACCCGACCCATTCAAAATGAAGTGTATGGATTAATTACTTGCCACGCTTCTCCACCCTCCATCCGCGAACGCCCCTTTTACCCCCTTCGAATCCACCGAGAGACGTCACCGGCCGTGTTTCGAGTCACGTGTAATGAATTGTTACGCGGTCCTCGCGATTAGCGACCGAGGAACTAATTACCCAGCCACTCGAATCGAGCATCGTACACTCTTCCACCGGTAGTTTTCTTTCCCAAGAACGGTGAAATTATTATTCTTTCCTAAATTATGCTCTCCTCCCGTTCTGTCCCACTCTGACGCGAGATTGCTACTTTCGCCACTTCACCGGAATTTCGATGCCGCCTTGCTATTTTCGCCGCGTCTGTCTCGAGAATTAAAAAAAAAAAAAAAAAAAAAAAAACGGAAAAAGAAAAAAGTGGAAAAAAGGAGAGAAAAAAGAACCGTGGAAACTTTAATGCTCGCCGATCTGTAACACCTGTTGACGGGACACGTTGCATTTAGCCGAGACGTTCACGTCCGCGTGCAATGGATGTCGTTTAACCACCACGAAGCTGGCGATAGCAATTATGCTAATCTTGGCTGGCTGGCTGACCCGTAAACTCGCCTAATGTTCCCCCGCAAATGCCAACTAGGGAAAGCCTGGGTGCGCGCGCGCGCGCCTCACCTAATAAGATTCGAGAGAACTTATAAAATGAATTTCGAATACGAGACACTCGATGCTCGATAATTTTGTACAGTGGAAACGAATGTAAAATCTTGTCCTCGAATCGAGCAAGGGTTTCCATTGTAAAGCACCATCGTCAGAGGGGGTTCAAGGCGTGGGCAATGTTTACTGAATTTTTTTCTCTCGTTCTTCACGTTGCTTACGAGAAACATTTTCGATCTTCGCTACCGTCGCGTTTTCGCAGGGGCTCGTTGTCGCGTGTCGTCGAGAACCACGCAAACAAGCAACGCAGCTCGAATAGATTTTCTCCTCGGTTAAGATGTTTCGTAGCCAAGACACGCTGCTGCTGGTCGTCTACTTTCTTTTTTTTCCTTCTCTCCCGTTGCAACGGTTGCCAGGACTCCCGCGAAGGTTTTTCTCTCGTCGACGAAACGAGCTGCAGTCGCGACGAGGCCAGGGCTGGAATTCGTAAATTGAATTTTGCCCAAGCAGCGTTCGTTCGGTTCGGATTACGAGACCAGGATTTAAGTTGGCCATGGACTTGTCACTCCGCGGAAACGCCGCGTCGCGACTGCTTCGAATCGCGATTAATTCGAACGACCTAACAGGCTATTACATGTCGAGTGTGTCGGTGAGAAAATTCACATCTGATTTACTTTTCGACCCGTAACATCTGCCCGCGCGCATAGGCGGCGCGTACGCGTGTAATTAAATACCAGTATGAATATTAATCTCTCTGGGCAACGTATAGGACGTTCTAGCCGGTTTCGCGGACTGACCGGGTCCTGCTTTGCAATTCAGATTTGCCAACACTTTTTTCCTGGCAAACGGCACGAATGGAATTGTTCCTCGTTAAATGAAAAGATACGCGCGCGGTCTCGTTGAACGAGGAAAGAAAATCGTCTGGCTGGAAGTAGGAAGGATTCTCGCGAACGTGGACGCGGCACGCACACCCTCTGCTACCGTACGGATTCCTCTGGTTCTCACTCGAGCGCTGCACGATCTAACAGATTTTACGGTACCGCGATCGGAGACGCTCGGATGGATTGTCCTCTCGTCTAAAATTTAACCCAATTTAAGTTTCGTGTTTCCAGCCAATCATCGCTGTTGACTTAACAATAAACCATTCTCCGAGTCCGGAGAACTGGATGTAACCGCAGATCGAGTTTCGAGGGAAGTGCTGCATTGCGGTCGCCTCCCGTTGCTTGTTCCTTCGCGTAGACATCACCCCGATCGACGAGTCGATAGTTCTTTTTTTACACGAATCTGGCTATTCCTCTCGCGACTAGAGAATGCGTTAAAGATTTCTTTGGCTGTGTAACATCGATCCAAGTAATTAAATTTAGGCAAAAGAGGGTTGACGACGCGCTAGAATTTCCGTGAGAAATTGTTAGAGACTGCCGTGGGCTCCCTCTAATTTTGGTAACGTTGGTTCAGACACACTTACCAACAGGAGTTTCTTCGTTCCAAAAGGAATCATCTAAAGTGTAGTCGGCTTCTGGAACGAAAAACATAAAAACGTAGTTAGCCATACCGTGGAACTGTCGCGGCGAATTGATCACGTGCATGCGTACGCGATTATTTTGAGGGTGCAACTGTGAGAACGAGGGCCGGGGCACGCTCGTTGAAAATTCCCAAGTTCGCTAGGAAAATTCCTACGGGATGCACTCGTTCTTCGGCGAGCTCTACGCCCAAGTTGTACTCCCCAAAGGAATTTTTGATGGGTTACCTGGGAATTTCGCACGCGGATGGAAAGTTTTCCAGGAGTTTCGAGGCTACGCGACGCGATACGGAGCGTCGCTCCGAAAAGACTCCTTGACCGCCGTGGGGGACTCGTGTTATCGAAAAACGATCGAACCTATCCGCAACGAATTTTAATACTTGACCAGCTTTTCTACAAAACCGTGTACAATTGTCCAAAAAAATAACTGTGTACGTTCGTTTTACAGGAATAGCCCATCCAGCTGCGACAATCCACGAAAGGGGTTACCAACGAAGGACAACGATGTACGTACTCCAGTTTCCCCGTTTCCGGTGAGTACGAACGATTTCCTAAGACACTTGGCTAAAAACCATTCTCGTTCATTTCGAAAGCGGTCAGTGGGCATAGTGATACGTTTCTCCAAGAGAAATAGATTCGACCTAAATCCCGACAGGATTTCCAGCCGATGTCGAACGACACGGCATCGTGAACGGCATTCCATCCCTGAGTACCGTCTCCCAGGTTCGATTTCCTCCCCCCCTTCTGATAATCCGTCACGTTTTGCTGCGCACCTAGCAATCAGTGACCGTCACGCTTGGACGATTTTCTCGGTACAACCATTCGCTAACCCCTCGCGCATTTAGCACATTCGGCAGGTTGCTATGTATATGCGACAAACGAGCCGGAAAGCCAACTCGATGACAGAGTCACTGGCACAGCAGAAAATTGCCGCGTGGATGGGAAGGGATCGCGTGGAAGGGAGAGTAGAAGGTGTCGTGAGAAGACCACGGCGGGTACACGTGTCTATACTCGGTAGAAAAATATACGAGCCGAGAACAGAGAGCGCGGTGGTTCGGTTAGGAGGGGTGGGGTAGGGGGTCGAAACTTTTCTCCAAAGTTTCATTAAAGCCCGCGAAACTTTTTCATCTCCCATACCAATCCTGGGGTTTCATAAAATTCATAAAATGAACGGGGTGCAGATAAAAAGACTCGGTTTCCAGTGGCCTAGTTCCCGGTAGTATACGAAAAATAACCCCGAGGCGTGGAGGGCCTCGAATAGATGATAGTCAATGACGGTATTTCTATAGGGGCGAGCAGCCCACGGGCGACTTGCAGGTAGACGCGGAGCAAGCGACATTCCGCCAGGGGTAATCGACGCGCTCGAAATTACTTCTGTTCCCTCTTCTGCTCTTCATCCCTCTTTAATAACTAATCGCCGAGTTATCGTACGTTACCCTCTGCTAACCCAGCGGCTGCTCGCGTGTACGAGAACGAACGTCGCCGAGAACATCGCAAAAATTGCCAATCTCCATGAAAACACCCCGATGATTACCGTTCAGCTTGAGGGATGAACTTTTCATCGTATCGGACAACGGCGACAATGGGATACCGTCCAACTAATTGTAAGCGAAAACTGGATTCCGTAATGATTTGGTCGACAACGGTGCACAGCTGAGAACGTGAACGTACGTGGGACGACAGGGTGCACCATAATACCCAGCTTCGATGTCTGACTATCGTCGCGGTCGTTTCACTGACTGAACGGTTCGAGCGGCAGCTGCAGTGCGCGCACCGTTTACGATTGTTCCATCTAAATCTGTTCCATTGACCGGGGGGTCGAGCTTTTCTTAACGACACCGGCGAACTTGCCGGTTGTTCGGTGAAACACGGTTAAAGGGCATTACTTCCTCGAGTAACAGGGCCGTGGCGTAATGTTGCCACGGTGAAATTAAATGGTTCAGAAACTCCTCTAATCTGGTAGGTATACCAAGCCATTGGTACGGGGTTAATGGGGGAACGGGTGAGAGAGAGGATTTACGGATCGCGACGGTTCCGGTTCCCTCGCGTGGAACTCGAACGAAAGGTTTCACGAGGAATCGCTTGTTGTTTACGATGATCGCGAACGCAACAGTCTAGACGCACCGTTTCCGCAGTGGTGCAGAATGATATACCGCAACGGTGACGAACGTTTCCTGAAAACGGTGCCTACCATCGGGCGGGCGATTAAGTCGACGAAAAATTGGCCTCGCCGTGGAAAAAAGCGGGCGTCGCAGCCGATGAACCCTGCTCGTTTCTTTTCGCCCGGGGCCTTTTAACGATTTCACGCCCAGGCGTCGCGACGCGGAGATCCAGCCGTTTCCCAGCGCATCGTGGAACCGTTTTCGCTCGGTGGAAATTCTAACAACGCCGCTCTGGATCTAATTAAAATACGGGCGAAAGGGGCAAGCCGAAAGTTCGCGGGACAAGTGGCCGGGGGGCGATAATGCTCGTACGCGTTTCAAACGAAATTGCTCGAAAGCCAGCCAAGCCACCTCTCTCTCTGTTTGAACACTGACACGAATTACCGCATCGCGGTAATCATATTCAGTAATCGTTTTGGTTGATTCGATCGACGAGTAACGCGTCTCGTTCTAATTGCCTCGAGTTAATAAACGAACATGGGAAGCGAAGCAAGTCTTTCGTGTCGTTTCGTGCTTGGCACACACCGTCGACATAAAATTCGCCACGGTCTCCGCTGGTCCTGTTTCGCGGGTAATTAAATTCGTTGCTCGACAAACGCGTGACGTTACTTTCTCGTCGACTCCTCCTACGAATACCAGCTGGTCGAATCGTCGCTCGATCGCCTCGATACCCGATGGATGGAAAAGTTTTCGGAATAAATGGAAGCAGCGGTAGATCAAAGCCGTAGTAACGGCTCTCACCGTACCAAGCATTCGAATATCTCGTAATTAGTCGATGCCTTTGATACGGTCCCGGAGGAATGTTTACGTAGAAGTAGGAATTATCGAACTCGATTCGATTCGCTAATTGCGTCCGCGTGCGAAAATTATCGAGGTCGCGGGACTCTCGAGGACGAAAAGCGGTTTTCGACGGAGGAGACAAAGCGACGTCTGCCTCCCCGTGCAAAGAAACGACGCTGGGGCGTCCCTTTCACGGTGCGACGATCGGATTTCTATCGGTACGTATCGGCCGCGCAAACAAACACGGGAACAGGATGGTCCGCGCGGGTGTTGTTAGTTTTTGATTTTAACGAACACGATGATAGCGGGGATCGATGTCGGCTAGTGCACATTTCAACGTTTGTTGCCGCGTTCCCCGTACCCGCGCGCATCGACTCCGCTCCCGAGTATATTAAATTCTCGATGCTATCGAGCGAAACATCGGAATCGCGTGCCCCGCGCGCACCACAGACCCGCGCTTGCTGGTCTACGTACATATTTATACCACCTTGTTTTCCTAACTAGCCCGTGCCTGTCGTGGCTTAAAACGGCTTAACCGACGACTCTGTTTTACCCCTGTCCACGGAACACCGTGTACACGTCGCAAAAACGACAAAGCCCGCCCGCCCTCGGCCAGACCTAGAAAATTGAAACGTTAAACGGGGCTGCTCCTGCGCGTTTCAACGATCCCGTGGAAAATACGCGACCGGGTGTCGGTAATCGAGTCGACGCACCTAACCGGGGCTCCGTCTAAACGAACGATTTCTTCTTTTTTTTCACCCCCTTCCTTCCTTCCCTTTCCTTGCCATTTTGCTTTTCGTTCTTTTCTTTTTCGTCTTTTTTTTCTCTTCAACCTTGGCACGCGCACCTCGAACGGAAGGAAGCTTTTCTTGCGAACCTCTAACGCTTTTTGCATCATTACGAGCCATAAGCCGCTTATGCAAACGGTCCCGCGTTTCGTTCGCGACCGCCTTTTTGGAATTAACGACCCCTTACAACCGCGCCACGGCCCCACGCTCCCTCCTTTCTTCTGTCCACCGACAGTCGACGTACACGTGTACGTACATGTCCGGAATTTATCTAAATTCCATTTTAGCCAGAACTCCGATATTATTTCGGTCCCAGACTTATTTATCGATCGTGAACTACTGTAGACGATTGAGAAGCGCGAGAACAAGCAGAGATCGATCCAATCCTTTTGACAATCCGTGCTGACTAGTTGACCACGTTAAAGTAACCATGCTGAGTCCGTACACTGTCCAATTTCGACAACAGTCTCGCGTAACCAATCGCGTCCAACGAACTGCTACCAAATTGCTACCTTTACGCAGAGAGAGAATTTCAAAAAGGTTGAACAAAGTTCCCGGTTGCGGATGCAACGTCGTTATCGAGTCCATTAAAAAAAAAAGCGGTAAAAGCGGTCGGGAATCTCTAATTTATTTCCATTAGCCGAAAATAGCTCGAACGTGTAATTCGATCGCGCGGGAAATTGTGAACGCGTCGCCTGCCTGTATTTTTAAAGTGGCTGCAATTTTCCGTCAACTTTCCGAGGGGCGTCGCCTCCCGGCCCTAACAGCTCCCGATTACACGGTGGGAGCGCGGTGTAAATGGGACGTGCCGATATTTTGCGCGTTCTCGTTGACCCTTATTAAATTTTCATCCGATTCCGGACGGTGCACGCCGTCCGAGCGGGGGACAGAATATCGCGCGATCATTCAGCGGCGAGGGGTTCGATTTCGCGTTCGTCACTGCCCACGTTTCGACCGGCGGGACCGGATACCGATTCGTTATATCGATCTATCCCCCGTGCGTCCGGGTGTGCGGGTCCCGCGCGTATCGCACGGCCTCCCGCAGTGCTGCCAACGCACGGCTGGAAACTCCCCAGACGAGAGAGGCGTCTCGTTTCGCGCAGAACCGTACGGATAATCGGAGTCGCCTCGCGGCAGAGATGGATAAACAGATAAGTAGATGGACGGAGGTGAAGAAGAAGAAGAAGAAGAAGAAGAAGAAGAAGGAGGAGGAGAAGGAGAGGCGAATAACTAGGCCGAGGAGCGAACAAGAGAGACAAAGAGGCTGGGAGGGTTGGGAGGGTCGAAAGAAAACGGGGATGAGGGAGAGAGAAGCGGGTATAGACACAAGAGGGTAGAGAAGGAAGTTGAAGAGGGGTTGAAACGTGGATGAGAGAGAGAGAGGGTGAGGCGTGGAAGGAGGAAGAGGAGGAGTAGGTGGCGTCGGTGGCGGAAGAGGGTGAGAGGGACGCGGATCCCGGAGCGTTCGGTACCATTGCATATCCCGCACATCTCGCAGATGCAGGGCGTGGTGCCTTGTCGGCAATATCGATTACAAACCCGGGCGGTTGCGCATTCACGTCGACACGTGGACGTGGACCGGCAGCCAGACTAAATTTGTGTTGCCCTATATTTTAGGTTCCTGCACTCATCTGCCTCTCAAAGATTGATTGCTTTTCCCTCCACCACCCCGAATACGCGGCCTATCCGCCCAACACCGACGGACGCGCACAAATTTACGGTCTGCGCCGTCTGCGATCACGCCGTCTCTACCTGTACCACCTACGATTACGTATACGCTCCTCGTGTGTCGGTTTGCGTGCTCAGAAATCGAGAGAGAGAGAGAGAGAGAGAGAGAGAGAGAGAGGGTATGGTCGCACGTTATCCCAGAGTTAGATCGTTTCCTTGGTGTATCCATTCTCTGCTCTCGCCTTCGCGTCCATTTTCTGATCCTCGATCTTCCTTCCGCGTCCTCTTCGTCTCTTCTTCCCTTAACTGTAAACGAGCTTAGTGGTTTCACCTGAAGGAACAACTCGACCAAGAGGAAAAGGACGTCGACTCGCATTAGGACTATATCTACGAGACCATACCTTTCCTCTTTCTCTCTCTCTCTCTCTCTCTCTCTCTGCAGTTCGCTCTCATTGCAGTCGCTGCCCGAGTCCGAGTCGATACTCGACCCACCATTTTTATCGCCACTCGGGGCTACCTACTCGCTTCTGGATGCTACTCTTGAATTTACTCGCCGCCCGGATCCTTGGATTTGTCTGTCTTTGAAAACTTTACGACTCGAGGAACAATCGAGTACCTGTTTCCCTGCTTCGAGCCTCGGATCATCGTTGCTCGATCGATCGATTCGATATTTTAGTTCACCTGCTCTCGCGGTGAAATCTAGAGTCCCACCGTTCGAAATCGCGAAATTTTTTTCTAGCCTCGCTCGAGATCGCTCGCTCTCGAATCACTTCCTCTTCTGGCGGTTGTTCAAAACGATACGAGAAAAGAGTTCGAAAGAAGGGAAAACAACGCGGCGAGTAATCGTCGTTCTCCTTGGCGGATCGATTTTTGCTCGTTTAGCTCGGGAAAAGAAAGCCCCGAAGGGGTAAAGGAAAGGCGGACGTTCAAGCCCCGTGATCGTCGAGTGGCGTATATTTTGTTCCAGCCTCGAACACTCGTACCTATTCTGGCGTTTTATTGAACTTTGATAGTTTTCTAAAAGGTCGCTTTTCCACGGCACGCCTAAATCGCTCGCTCGATCGATCGACTCTTGAAAACGTCCGCTATCATCGTTCGTAGATCGATCCAGGTTCCGCGTAAAGTTACGCGACGCTCACGGCCTCGTGGAAACGCATCCGAACCGATCGATTCCGCTGGTTGGTTGGTCATTAAAGTTGGACCAGTTCCTCGACTTTACCTTACGTAAATCCGCCCCGGTTGCGAAAGACGAGTTGCGCAACGAGATACATCATTCTTTCGCTCGAACTCGCTCGTCTTGCGTGTTCGAAAATCCGTTTTTAATTCCCGCGTTTCCGAGTGCGACGAAGCTCGACGCGGTTTCACCAGCCTACCGGATCAATCCGCGCGTTTACCCATTGCCGCGTACGCCACGCGGGACTTTAATCCCGCGTGAACCGTTTCCACCAACGATCGTTCTCCCTTCGACTAGCCCATCGATCCGTTTAGTCGACGAAATCACGCGATGTCAAAAAAGATCCATCGTATTACCGATCGCCTCTCGTAGATTACGAAAAATCTCGTTTCAACTTTGTTTTCCCGTGCAGCGTGCACCAGCGTCGATAGATTTGTGTGTTTAACTTGAAAAGCAATTAAAGCCCCGGTTAGAGCGGCTGTGTACCTGCGAATTGGACCGATCGGTCTGCACGCTGACGCGACCTCAAGTTTTTCCCGTTTCGCTGGTAAACAGATCGAAGCTTTTTTCTCTGTCTTTGAGAACGATACATGGTAATATTTCGCTTCGCGTGATCATACACGATGATACGAGTTTCATCGGGGTGAGAAGGGTTCGATCGTATCAGGTTGGAAGGAACCAATCGACTCGAAATGGAGTGTTGCTCCCGTAAATCGGTCCATCGATGGAGCGTAAAAGGTAAAAGTTGAATCTCGATTCAGTTAGCATGGAAACGTCAATGTCCACGGTCGTGTAATTAATAGTCACAGATTTACGTCCAGCTGACATTGTTCCGTGATCAGCAATGAAACTCGTCGTGTGTAATCGAAGTACTCGCGCACGTCGTACGAAATTATTAATCGAACGGGCCAGGGTATCCGTACGGGGATCGATCAGTCGTTGCGAGTGACGGAAACCGTGCCACTTTACTGTAGGCTGCTTCCTGCGCGCGTACGTGATCCCAAACCAACTTCAACCGTTTCCATCTTTTCTTAATGGAGCTGCGTTACGTCCGTGATAAATCGCCGCCACGGAGAGCTGTTTCGTGCAAACTGTTCGTACCACTGAGCAATAGAAACGTTTTCTAATGGAACAGAGGATGACGGGTAGAAAAAGTCAGGACGAGGAGAGTTTCGAAGAAAGATTCGTTGGTAGCCACCCTGCGGACCTTGGTTCGCCACGGAAATCCTTTAAACTGCTCGGTCTGTATACGCTAGGAATGTCTCCCTTTACTCGAAACAGCGAGTAGCGTTGCTGCTCTTCTAATTTATAATCCTTCGATTAACGCTCGGTTTTTATCCGCCCACGTTTCACTCTCGCGTGTACGAAGGCTTCTACTTAGACGAGAACGAGTGATCAACGTGTTGGGCGCCGATTTCTATGGGAGCACGCTATCGAAAGAGCGATTCCTCGCAAAAACCGCTCAGAGCCGCGGACGCCAGCTACGTACACGCTCGCGGAAATAATCGGGTAAAGAGGCGCGCGGAGTCTCCGAGAAAATGACACTCGACTTTAAACTGACAAATAGTAGAGCGCGCGCTTAAACGGCTCTCGAGGTTCGAGTTGATTTATCGTCGAGTAATTTCATTTCGCAGCGAATTCGACGTGGCTCGAGCACGGTATTAATTTTTTCCCTCGAAACGGGACGAGGCGTTCGTTGTTGGCGCAACTACCAAGGTTACACGCACCGGTGCCGGGATTCATTTTAATCAAGCCTCGCGTAGAATTGCGCGCGCGCACAGGCCACCGTTTGTAATTATTGGATCCGGCCGTAGTCGATATTTCATCTTTCTTTAACGGGAGGCAGAGAGGCGAAGGAAGGAAGATAGGAAAAGGGGAAAGAATGAAGAAAAGGAAGGAATAGTTGGCGTGTAGAATTAGAGAAGGAAAGATACGAAATAGCATGGATGTATGCAATGTGTCACATCCTTAACCACGCTCCTCGCTAGCGTCCTCCTAATTGAGAACGGATCCTGGCGGATCAATGCATCTTTTGTTCCCCGCGCGCTGCCGTTGCGTGGCCTTTTTCCGCGACGAAATTACGGTACGCTATTGGCTTGGCTCTCGGGAGTTTTCCAAAGAACTGTCCGCGTTTTGTTCAACCTCGGACCGATACGGTTGATGAGAGCAGCTGCGTGAACATATCAGCCTGTAGCCGTCCGACCAAATGAAAGAGTACTCCTGCCCACTCGCTGCTGCTACCTATCCTAGATACCAGCCGCTGACGGTGTATTCGCGTTCGTCAAACTTGCCCTCTCCCTTATTCCGTCAAAGACGAGAGTAACTCCATGCTCGCGACAAGCGCCAGCTTGTGTATCGTCTCGCGCGCCCTTACACGTCTTCCTCTTCCCGTGTGTGACACGCGGCGAAATTAATACGCGTGCCATACGCGCTCCCATCGGGGTTGGCGGACAGGATATTCGAGGGAAACTTTGTTGCCAGATACGGGGTGACACGACCACGACACACACCGGGACTTGGCTACTTTCTTACGTCGAGCACGCTGTTGACAAGCTGTCGATCGTGTCGCGCGCGTCGAGGTGGATCGTTTTTCGGGTGAACCGGAAGCGCCGCAAGAGCCGGAAGATCGCTGGGTTCCGTCGTACGAGAAACTGATTTTGAACGCAACGCGTCACGAGTGCACTATATTTACGTGATTGGCTAATGTTGCGACGTGTTTTATAACACGTTCGATAGGAATTCTGTCTTCCTTTATTTGCATCCATTCTCGATTCGCGCGTTCATTTTCTCTTTCTATCGTTTTCTAACAGTCGCGAATCTACGATTGGAGCTTTCTAAGTCGCTGCTTCCGCGACAGTGCGAATAAATAACGTCCCCCCATTTTTTATTTACAAAAGCGAGAACATCGCTCGTAAGAAAAGGTTCACGCGTTCTCTGTCTTCTCCTCTCGTCGATAGCTTGCTGTAGTCGCGAAGAAAAGGAAAAAAACAGCCGAAAGGAAAAAGAGAAGAGAAAAAGATCAATATTCAGGGAGTTTCAGCCGTGAAGAAATCGGCTAGCGGCTGCCTGGTATCGCGGGTAATAAAGATAAGGGGTTTCGAGCCAGGGGCAGTTACGTTTAAAGTATCGAGCCGACGTTTTCACGAGCATCGAAAGATTCAACGTTTTATATTGTATTTGTAACGAGCGGTCCAGCTCTGGAGAGAATTGATGGTCGTACCGTTGAACTTTACGCCGCATCCTTTTCTTCCATCGAGACTCGAGGTATAAAAATCGTGGGACGCGAAAATAGGGTAAACTTCTCGTCTTGATTCGAAAATCCTAGCAGCGCTGGGCTGTCTCGACGGAAGAGCCGGTGGAAGGGCGCGGAATCGAATAAATATACAATCAAAAGCGACGAGGGGAGGCGCGACGAAGGGGACAGTTCCGCTTTGAACCGCTTCCTCGTGTTTGCTCGCGTCGCTATTTATTTTCTACATTTCTGGGATATCAACCGTGAGCTGCAGTCTCGACTACGCAATCCGTGAGCCGCTTAAACTAAACTTTTGTATCGAGATACACGAGACTGGAGGATTCTTCTGGCTCGCTTTTAATTAGCGACTAAGATCGGAAAGGACCTGTGAACGGAGACTCTGAGGACGACTTCGAGATCGAGAACAACCAGACGAGAACGTCCGTCGAGAGAGGGTCGGATCGTGGAAGAGATTTCACGGGGCGATAGAAAAGTATCCGAGGTATCTCGAGGAGATTAGTTAACAAGATCACTTACGACTGTCAACGGTCTGTAAGCAAGTATACTGAATAGGGGGCCATGGCGGGCTGCGCTGTAGATGATCTACTATGCAGTCAGCCAGCCATGTCAACGATGTACATGCATCGCGTGCACAGATAGGTGCGTACATACGTAGGATTCATTCAACTCGATGGCTGTGCAAGTAGGGCTGCGATGTCTGCGAAACGGTAATGGAACGGCAAACGACCGGGGATTTACCCCGTTGGAATACCCTAACAAAGCTTCAGCCGCCGCCGCGCTAGCTCGAGAAGAAGTAGCAAGGAAAAAGATTCGTAAAAAATTTACATAGCTGTTTGGCGTTGGCGTTGGCGCTGGCGCTGGCGTTCGCGGTAATTGCGTTGTATATTTCACGTTATATCGTAGCTGAGAGCAGCTGTTTCTCGCAGGACTGCCTTAACCGCGCCCTCGCAACCCCCGTCGCGGCGTGTGATTAGATCGGAACCGGTGCGCCAAACGTGCAGCCTCGCGTTTCAGCTTTAATGCCCGCTCCAAGAGAAATAACCCTCTGGAAACCTTGCAAGATTCATCATCGGGGAATTAACGGGCTCTGAACGACGTCGTTGTTAACAGTTCATCGTAATCGTAACGGGGTGGACGGTGCGCGCCACGATGCTGAAACCCTCGATCCCCTTTGACCCTGTGTCACCCTGTCCGAACACCCTGCGCGTCCATACGCGCGTGAAACGCGGAATGTCTTCTTTCTTTCTCTCGGCCAGCGTGCCATCCATGGACGAAGGTTTATGCGCATTCGTTTCAGATTTCAAACGCTTTGCCACTTCGAACATCGGTAAAGCGTAGGAATTCTAAAACAAATACCACGCTTTTCGTTCGTTGCCCTCGGTTGTGTCCTCCTATGTTTCCAGTCTTCCTCGTCTTTGAAATCCTGTCGACGTCCACCAATCGCGGTTCGACGAAAAAGATTGTTCCTCCGCTCTCGAGACTCGAGCTGGACACTTTGGGGGTCGAAGAAAGCCCAATCTTAGCTGCGCTCCGAAAAAAACTTTCGTTAAAGCGTACAATCGCGGCTCCGATAGCCTCGTATCGAGCCGTTCGTTTGCGAGAAACGTTCGTTAAATGAACCGATGGCTCGTAATGCGATTTACCGATAAAGGTCGTTAGTACTCTTGGAAAGTTCGCGTCCGCTTACGATGACTAAACTTTGTTTGCATTTACAGGAAAAGATTGTTCGCGGTAACGATCGATAGTATTATTAGCCCCAGAGAGCCTATTCCTCGTTTCAGGCTGGACTCTCTCTCTCTCTCTCTCTTTCGAGTCGGAATCTCTGCCAGTCCTATTTAACGGGTATTTTCTGAAAAGAGAGCAAAGGAGGACTTTTTCCCCGTTCTTCTTGAAATTCTTCTCGCGGTGTAGATGAAACACAGCCGTGTACAGCCTCGTGTATTTATTGGCTTCCATCCCATCGCTTAACTCGGTTGGCATTCGGTCAAAAGTGATTCGAGTACTGCGAAAACATTATTCGAGCTCCCTTCGCCCTATTATTCCTCGCAGCGCGCGTGCAGGATTCTGCTCCTCTCGCCTTTGCAGTGAGATTCCTCTAGTTTAATTTTAATAGACGACAGGATGGAACTGCGCGTTTCGTAGTGTTTACGCGGGCAGGAAAGTGTCTCGGGAAAAGGTTTCGACGCGACACGAATCTTCCATTCCTCGAGCAACCATTATCGATACGTGTCTATGGTATATATATATATATAATACGTATGTATAGTTGGGAAGGCGAAACTTCCTTCTTCGTACATAGCGCCTCGTTTCCGTGTGTCAGCAAGACCAGCGGGGACGCGCTCGGGAGGAAAATTATTTCTAATTGGTTTCTAATAATCGTCAGACACCGCTTCCGTCCAGGTGATACAGAGATAGTAGTCGGACAGATCGCGTCTACACATCGAACTCGATTCTCTCCATTTTTTCTCCTCTTTTATCTTGCAAACTTTCCACCCGGGAGAACTTAATTTAATCCCTTAATCCTCTGATCCGTCCATCAGGTTTAAGCCGCCTTAGCCGGCCGCCGGTCTCCTCTTCCATCCCCTTTCGCCATTCTTCTCATTTTTGTCCCTCTGTCTCGCGCATTCGAAGAATAATTTCAACGGTAACTCGATATTTAAGCGAATAAACATCAATTTCTAGCCTGCGGATCAGCGAGTGGAAATTGCGAAAATCCTTCGTCCCCCGTCGCTGGCACCGCGAACGAACTTTCAAAGCGACTCGATTCATCGTGGAACAGCGCTTCTATCTCGTTTACGACCATACGTTACCCGCCAATATAGCCGAAGAAGAAGCTTAAAGCCGCGTTTCTACTCGCTAGGCGTCCTAGATATTTCCGGTGAAAATTGGAGACCCTCTCCTTACCTCGTGACTTTCACCCTGCGCACCGTCGTCGTCTTCTTACCGTGCGAAATTTAATTTCATCCTCGGTGCCAGACTAACCCTCGCACCACCGCATTTTTACCCGCACCTGACGAAATTTCCGATTTCCTTGCCTCTCTTTTTTTTCAACTTTACACGCGTTCACGATTCGTCGCGGCTGACAGAATCATTCGAGGCGATAAATCGGTTTCTGGAAGATATCGATCGTATTTGAGTCGCTCTGAGACATCGTGGAGGTTAAGGTTCGATATGGAATTAAGATTAAACGGAAGATCGGCTCGTTCCTCTCGTACGAGTCACTCAGTGAGAGATAGCTACCTCTTTTGGCTCGTGCCAACTGTTCATTTCCTCGTACGTGCTCGCGAACCGCCATGCTTGATATCGTTAACAACGCACATCTTCGATACGACGTTCAATTGCAAACGAGTGTTATCTTGTTAGCCGATGCAAACTCATTAATTTAGTAGGGCAGATCGGCTCGGAACTTTACCCGTGGCCTCTTTGAGAAATCTTGAAGCTCATTAAATGCTCGAGCATGTGCGCCCGGGACCTCCTCTTCTTGTACCCTTTCGAACTTTTCAAGTAATTATTTTTTACGCCGATCAAGTTTGGCGCGGCTACTCGAGAAAAGACTCCTACCACTCCCCCTCCTCTCGCCTTTCCATCTCGCCTTCCATCTGCGAGTACAGGTAATTATTTAAATGAATCGCGACGCCATCGATCGCTACATGTTGTCGGTTGGTTATTGGGAAACTTTTCGTTCGCTAGGGAAATTAAACGTTCGAGATTAGTCCGGCTATTATCGGTTCGATAAGATCGAGCCACCGTTTCACCAGGGTCCCGCTCGAACCGACCACTGGCCCTTTCAACGTTTTCAAAAGGTGGCAACGGCACTTTTCTAACGCGACTTAATTAATGCCCATAATGGAACTCTCGCAAGGATGACGGGGACCGAAACACCGAGTCGGAGGGCACTCGAGGAAGACAAAAGTCTCTCGTTAAATTGAAAACGTTCATTGAATTCGGTCTGTTTCTGCTGCTCGTGTCTTGAAATTTGATCTCAACTAATCGAACAGCGACCGCCTTCGTTGCGTTAGATTCTATCTTGGTTATTCAATTATATTTGCCCTGACGATTGACCCGTTTTCACCTCTGTCGTTCGATTCCGATCGATTACGAGAACCGTGGCGTGTTCTTGGTCGAACGTTTCCCGTGCGAACCGGGGAAATTACACAGAGCGACGCGTACGATGCATAATTGCCCGGCTGGATTGCCGAATAATTCCTGGTGACCGCGTTCGATGGATGAAAAAAGAATCTTATCCGATCGCGGCTGGAAAATTGAGCGGAACGGCGACAGAAACGCGGGACCGGATGAGAAAGAACGACGCTCGTGAATGGTAACGAGGAAAATCGGATGCGGGCACGTTAATTACGCGCGTTTCTCCGTGTCCGGCAAATTGGATTCTTCAATTCATCGATCGATCCGACGTCGTTGTCGAGCTGGATACGCGCGCGTATATCGGCGTACCCACGCAATAATAACCGTTTTAAATATTCGTAGCCATCGTGAACCTCGGTTGTAGTCAACGAACGGTTTCAGAGGATCGATCATCGAATCGACTACCTCGAAATTACTTCTAAAATTATTGCTGCGATTTAAAATGTTCGAGATCGATTGGTTGAACGTCGACGCTAAGGTACGTAGAGTACAAACACGATCAGCTGATACATCAGCAATAGCTTCGCAGAGCTCCAAGTCCCATCGAGAACGATCGAGAGGATGAAAGGCGGGAAGATCGGTAGCCAGGAATCGATTCGCGTTGCGGGCGAGGGATACGGGTCGCGGAGTAACGTTATTTGCACGATCGGAGGGTAGATCCGTGCTGGAGAAACAGAGAGAATAGGCGAGGAGGGGGTGAACTCTGAAATCCAGGCAGCTCGACGAGGGTAAATGTGCTTATTCTGCTCGAAAGGGGGCGACGCGACGCGTGGAAGTAAATCTAACGGGGTCGAAGTGACGATAATATCTAGCTTCCCCGAAGGCATCGCTCCATTAACCGATATCGTGCAGGCTCGTTTCTTTCGACGAGCCGTTCTCACAGCGAAGTTATACCTTCCGAAACGTGGGATCGGTAGTCACGGGTAGGCTAGCTTGCCCCCGGACCAATTACCCGGCCGCCGTTTCTCTTCGCCTGGGGCGAGCGTGCCTGTTGGTTATTTCGGCTGCAGAAAATCGTCGATAGCAACGCGACGTTAATTAGTCAGCCAACCTTACCCCAAACGGCGCGTTACAACCCCCGTGAAAATTAGCCACGCGACGTACGCGCGAGTTCATCTCGTACGCGCTTCGACGTGTAAATCTGTAAACTTTCTCTTTACCTCTTCTTGCCCTCCGTTACGAGATCACGCAAATCGCGGGCAACGAGTGCGCGCAACCTGTCGCCACGCGACAACTCGACGAGGTTAACGCGCATAACTTGGCGAACCCTGCGACCTCGTGGGAGTTGGTAATATTCGGCGACGAATGGACGGGAAATTGCACTCTTCGCTCGTCTACGCGACGCAACGTTCGTTTCCACGATCGCGGCGATCGATTAACGCGCGTGTGTGTTTTTCCATCGACGCCGGAAGCTGATGGCCTTTGATTAAACGACCGATCGCGTCCTCCCGATTAAAGTAAAGGTCGCTGGTGTCGGCGAGAAACAGGCGGGGATTATTAATAAAAGTTGCTCGCTGGCTGACAACTGGACGAGGAGTTTTGGTTTCGCTACGGTTTCGCCACGGTTGCGCACGCTTGCGGAACCAATCAACGTGGAATCGTAAATCTCGTAGTCGCGTTGCGATCGAACCGGGAAAGGGAAGAGAGACAGGGCGGGCACAAAGGTGGAAAAAAAGAAGAACTCGCGAAGCATCCGGTATGTTCACGACAGAAGAGAGGAGGAGACCCTACGTCCCCTTTACCGGGCCAAAAATCGGCCAAAAGTTCATGTATTAAAAGTACCTACAAGGCCAATAAATTAGAACTGGCGCTCTGCCATTTCAATCTCGCGGATCTTGCTCGAGACAAGAACGCTGAAAACTCTTCTACGAGCCATCGTTTCGCCGGTAGCCGACTTGATTAATTGCCCTGCACGAATTGATTGATTCTGCGCGAACCTAACGGGTCTCTGTCTACCTGTGCAGCCGTACCAATCCTCTGATCCGAACTCTCTGCCAATTTCTAAATGATCAGAATGCTTAAAGGCGTGCTTTGTCCGACGTTATACCCCGCCGCGTGAATCACACGTACGCGTGTATCAGGTAAACGTGGCGCGATGCACAACTGCCGCTCGGTTGGGTTCCAACGGGGGGCGAACCTTCTCGATGGTTGCCAAGGACGTCGCGGCAAGGGTTCGAGGATTCACTACTTCAAATTACATTATTCTTCTTCTCTCTTCCGTTGCTCCCCTACGTCCGCCCCTTATGGAAACGATCTCTGCTTTCCTAGCCACTTTATCGAGTTTTCTCCGTGGACAAATTATAGAGAGCGAGTCGCGCTTATCCCCGACCCCATCATCCGATCGAGTCCCTTAATTTCAAGAGCGAGGAGACGAGAAAAGAAGGGAGAAAAAATACCATAGCTGGCGACACAGTTTTATCGTTTCTCCCCAGCGCGCGCGGCTTCATATTCTGGTTTCGACTTGAGTTCCACCGAGAAGCACCCTCGACTAAATCGTCTAGGCAGAATAGCTGTTCCACGGTAACTTCCCGTGGCTCGATCCCCGTCCTCGACGAACCCGTCGAGAGCAAATTGATATTGGATCCGGTTCTCCGTGGAACTTTAAATCGAACAAAAGTTGCGATACGCGGAAACGAGTATCGCGCACGACAAAAAACACGAGCACGTATCATCCGAATCGTTCGCGATTCGGCGTGAGGGGGATGCACAAAGGAGGGAAGTGGATCGCGTTCGAGCAACAACGTTGCACCCGGTGAATCGCGATAAACGGTTAAACTTACCATTCGGTTCCGTCACAAATCAATGTGCCTCTAACGTCTATTAATATCGCCAGAGAGTGAGAGAAAGAGAGAAAGAGAGAGAGAGAGAGAGAGAGTTAATTGAAATTCGAAAAGTGGGTCTCGAGCTCGTTACTTTTTCCGTCGCTCGTTTGATCGTCGCTGCTAAATTTAATATCGATAATTTCTCTCGGCGTTTTTCTTCCGCGGCGAAATCTCGCGTAATTTCAATTTAATTAGAGAGTAGACGACGCGAGTTCTGTGCCGTGGTGCGTGAAGCGAGAGAAAGCCAGAAAGAGAGAGAGAAAGAGAGAGAGAGGGAGAGAGAGAGAGAAAGGAACGAATCGCTTTTCCGTTGATACGTGAAAAATCGGGTCTCTCCGTTGCGCGTAAGCATAGGTACGCGTGTCAGTGCACTCGTGACCCATCTCGTTCTTCGATGACGTCATTGCTCGCTGGCGTAAACCTATGACGAATATGGCGGGTTCGGGAAACGGGAGTGGCAGGAATCTTTTAACCGGCGCTCGATGCTGAAACGTCATCGGATGGGGTGTGCGCGCGCGAAAACCTGAATTCTAGATAATCCTATCCTCGATCGTTCGATCGTTTCGAGCGACCAACACCGTCGACGAGAAATTAATTGGAAATTTCATCGTCGCTGCTAGCGGGCTGTTTCGAGAAACCGTTACCGCTCGTTCGATCCGCGTCGAATTTGATTTGTACGAGAGAGAGGACGGTTTAAAAAGTTACTCTCGTTAATTGAAATAAGCTTGGAATCCAGACTCGTTCCTCGAATCCACTCGTTCTCAGCTGGCTCTACCGCCCGCCTGAGCGTTCCTTCTCGTGACGTTTCGACGGTAACGCGATGCATAGATAGGCAATTAATCACGTCGATCGAATCTTGATTCAGTCCGCATACGCAAACATACGGATCATCGTATCGTGACATGTTTATGGGACGCTTGGCCAGCTATAGTTGATGCAAACTTAATTGTACGTAATAACGCGACGGAACGTCGCCCCTTTGAACGAAAATTAATCGCATCCGCGAGGACCCTACGGCGAAGAAACAAAAGTAACCGAACGTCGTCTCGTGGAAACGATCTCGATTCGAGACGCGTTACTCGTTTATCATAAGGACGAGGAAAGAAGCGCGTGCACCTCTCGCGTGTCCACGCTTCTCTTTGATCTCGCGCGAACGCTTCGCGACTAAGCATCGTCGAGGGAAATCGATAGACGATAACGGGACAATAACGTCCTGTGCGAAACATCCAACATTCGGCGTGCGGTTTTACGCACAGCAGCGGATCGCGACATGCAAAGTGCGTAGTGTAGGATAACGTAACGTCAACGCTATTATGAATAATGCAGTTTCTGGATTCAACGCGGCGGAAATATGTACGGCAACGGTTACGTATTACGCCCTGTCTATTCGGGATACGGTCTATTTTATCATGAAATCGTCGTCCCCCCCCCCCCCCCCCCCCCCCCCCCCGGTCGTTGCCACGAACAACCGATTTCGCTCTTTCCACTACCTCTCCGCCAGCCCCTCCTTTCATCTTTCACCTCATCTTTCTCCTTTTTTCCCTTCTTTTTCTCTTATCTCGAGCGAATATTGCTCTCGACGAATTTCAAGATAGAGATATAGAGAGAGAGAGAGCGAGAGATAGAGAGATAGAGAGAGAGATAGAGAGAGAAAGAGCGAAGGGGAGGAAGTTAGGAGAGAACGAGAAATTGACGATAGAAAAAGAGGTATGGAGAAGAAAAGGACGTTCGATTGAACGCATGCAGCACGCGTTGGAGGGAAATACGCGTTCGCATACCGAACGCACACACGCTGTACCACTTTTATCCCCGCGTATCGGCCGACAGAGGAAGAAAAGAGAGAAAAGGGTCCGTGATTCGAGGGCGGATAACAATTCTCGGGCGATCTGCAACAGGCAATCCGTGTGTAACCGGAACACGCCATGCCAGGGGGGCTCGCGAACGATTAACGGCCGCGTCCGGTGGAGAATTTACGTGTACGGGCTGCGAAAAGACCATAGGCGAAACGGAGCGAACGCGAGGGGCGGCTGAAACGGGCACGTAACGATGATGCACGAAATTACAGGATCGCGTGCCAGCAAGCATAAATCAAGGAAGGAAGAGTAGTGGCCCGGAGATGAGAGATACCGGATTCCCGGGACATCGAGAAATCGCTGATCGAGCATGCCAATGCCTGGCTTGCCTCTCGCGTCGACCGTGGAGGAAATCCTTTCCTCCGTGGTGTCGTCGCGAGTAGACGCGTCGTTCGATTTCGCGACACACCAGGAAAACAATGAGACTCGTGGCCAGACGGCAAACAGAAAGGCAGGAGAACGATATTCGAGGGGGGAAATTGGTTGACAAACAGACGAATAGGTAGGTAGACAGGCAGGCAGGCAGGCAGGGAAGCAAACAAGCAAGTAAGCAAGCGAGTGTGCGAGCGAACGAGCGAGCAGGTAGATAGATAGACAAGAGCAAATAGGTAGGCAGGCAGGCAAGCAGGCAGGCAGGCAGGCAGGCAGGCAGGCAGGCGTTACCTCGCTTGGACGTGCTGTCGGCGCTGCTAATAAATCCAGGTACGGCAATCACGAGAACAAAGAGTCCACAGTGTAGCCAAAACATGTTTACGTCTTAACAACATTGTTTAATTCCATTTTACATGACGCTCGTAAAACACTACGATGGCGGTGGTGCTCATGTCGCGCATAATCAGCGATACTACCTGGTCGCCGGTCGGATCATGAGTACACGACTGACTGACTGGGTTACGCGGTTCGGGTAGGAGCGTAGAAGCGAGCAAAAGGCGAGAACCGAGGGCACTGAGTAGTTGTGTAGAGGCGCAACCAAAAAAAGAGAAACGAACTGGAGAGACCAAGCGTAGGAGCGAAAGGGCTAAGCGAAGGATTCGCGGAAGAAACAGGGAAGCTGACGTAGATGGTAATCAGGAGCGAAGAGAGAGAGAGAAAGAGAGAGGGGATGATTTGACGAGAAAAAAAAAGGAACGGAACCGAGTAGAAAGCTAGAGAGACAGAGATGAGAGAGAGAGAGAGAAAAAGAGAAAGAGCAAGAGAGAGAATGAGATAGAGATGAGATGCAAAACGAAAGAGAGAAGAATTCGTAGATGGAGGAGAGAGGAACGGAGAGGAGAGAGTAGAGTAGAGTAGAGTAGAGTAGAGTAGAGTAGAATAGAATAGAACAGAGAAGGCTCGCGGCGATAGGAGGACAAACCGGCACCAACGGTATAGAACGACGGGTCCTCCTAGAACATCGCGAATCTCCTGGTACACTGGACGACACGCGATAATGCACCACGCTAGCGCACTACTTCCGCGATCTGCGATCTCTCCGTACGTCGAAGGATACCCCCTACTCGCGCGCGCCCAGAGAGAGTGAAGGTCCCGGTCTCGAATCACGCCTCGGCTGCCATCTTCTACCTACGCCGGGAGTCTGGAGTATGAAAATATTCTCTTGCTGCCTCCCTACCCCACCCCGAGCAGCTTTCCATCCTAACCTAACCCCTACCGCGAGCTCTCGTCCCGTCTCCCACCCCTGGATTCTACACCCGCTTCGTTCACCCGCGCCGTACACCCGCGCAGAGCCACCACCAGCTTGGGACCACCTCTTATCGATTCCTGCGCCATTTCCCGTCATTCCTGTCAAATCAATAACGCGGTGGAGTCGGGTGCCGGTGCCGGTGCCGGTGCCGGTGGCGGTGGCGGTGGCGGTGGCGGTGGCGGTGCTCCCGACCACGGTGGCGGCTCCTTCTTCGCCACGGATCAGGCATCGATACAGAGATGCCAACTACTCTCTACCTTCTAGCCACCATTTTCCACCGCCACGATCACGAACCACCGCCACCCGAAAGATAGGACACTGCCCGGCTCTGGATGATGATGCTGCTGCTGCTGCTGCTGCTGCTGCATCCCACACCCCCGTCCACGTGCCGCCGCGTCGCCCGGACGTTGCCCCGCTATCTTCTCGCGTCACGCGATCGCCCCCTCGAACAACCTATCGCACAGCATCCGATACCCGCTCGAACCTCCTCCTTCTTCGAATATCATAGATTCTACCTTCTTCGGCGTATCGATTACAACTGAACGGGCGAACCTCTTTACCACGGCAGGGGCTCGATGGATATGTAAACCGTTGCTTCGTTCGCGTTTATTTTGTTAATCGTCTAAGCGTACGCGAAGGGTTGCACCAGAGGTTCGCGTAGTTTCCGTGTTGGATTGGGATAGTGGACCACTCCAACTTTGTCTTCTGTCGAAGGATACGGTAATCTTGGCAATCGAAATCTCTGTAAAGAGTATGGATGACTCTTTCGAGGGGTCTCGAATGTGGTCCGCATACTTGACGATCCACAGCTTCCGGGACGTGTCTCTGTTTTCTGAAACACGTACAACCGATGGAAGTACCTTGTCGCAACTAGTCAGACAGGTGTGTACGGGGCTCGCCTATCGATGCGCCGTGCTCCAACGACGATTTTCGGTCGGGTAAGCTTATTAACGGGTATTTCACAAGTGGCCGATCCTTCGACGAATACATTTGTCAGGCTACAGCCATATCCTTTCTTTCCCCGCGTTACCCCACATCGGAGCGCCGGCTGCAAAAAGATAGAGGTTCGATGAAAAATGGTCGACGACGCGGGTGAGAAACCGAGCAACCGTCCTCTCGACAAATTGTCGCTACGTTAAGTTGAATCGGAATCGAGAAGGAAATTAAAAACGTCCGCGATCCGTGGGACGCCGCTCGACGCATACTAATTACCAATGATCGAGGGGTGAAACATGTATTCGATCGAAAAGTTGCTACGACCAGCCTCTGAATCCAATCCTCGAACTCTCCGTGGAATTCGATCGAATAGATCATGGAAAAACGTCAATGAACGATTCTCATCACGGATGCACGCGATCGAGGAAGGCACAGGGCAAGAGCACCGTTTACATTAAAGGGTTTAATTCAATTTCTGAAGCGATCGCGTGCCACGGCGGCGTTTTATGTCGGAAAGATTCGGTTCCGGTATCGAGTCGACTGTTTCACGGTAGGAAATGAATTTTGCAGCAACACGTGTTTCGAAAGGGAAACGCGTTCTGGCAACGCGTTCTACCGCGTTGACTAATGAAGTGTAAATCAAAGAAGAAACGCCGGCAAGTTCCGCGGCCTCGCGCTCCCCTGTCTGTTATTATACATTAAATTATGGAATAGAGTGCCGATGCGAGGTGGTGCGAGTGCTCGCGAAACCGCGTGTAGCCTAGTTGCATCTTCGCGGTCAACGATCTTCTGACGCAGTGCGGATGCTTAAAAATTTCTTCCCCCGATCGTTCAAGGTTCGGATGAAACTGCGATCCCGCGACGATCGATGCTCATCTTAATCAGAATTACTGCTCGACTGATTTCAGTTTTATCGGGTGGCTCTAGGCGGGGCAACGTAAATTGCCCGATCTCGTCGAGTATGTTTCGAACGTCGGCACCTGCGTTGTTCATTCTGTTGTTAACATCGACAGGATCCAGATAGACAGGGCTAGGGATCGTTGTCGAATCATCGATATCAACGCGTTATCGGAGTTGAGGGTAGTAGCCGTCGTTATCGAGTGGCGATGTACGAGCAATGTTTGCCCGATATTAGAGGGGTGCGCGTACCCGTATATGTACATACCCCTTGGTAAGTGTCCCACGTGGGACGGGGATCGAAGCAATTTTCGCGCGAGAAAACGGCACGTGCCAGTGAATAAATCGTGCTCGTTCGTTATTTCCTCCGTGCTACCAGAGTCGCTCGGAAGCCGCGTCATTTTTTACCTACCGTAACGCGATCCTCCTTCTTCTCTTCTTCCGTTCCCCGGTTCTCTTGCCAAGCGAACGCGAAACTTTCCTACGAATTCTTCACGGTACTTCGTCATCTGTTCCGCGCCATTTCCTTTATTTCTCCTCTCGCGCTGCACCGACGCGAACTTTCCGCGATTTACTTTATTTCTCTTCAACCGAACAAACAGAGGGAGCCGACGACCGAGATAACGATCCGTGTATCGATGCTTTCAAGAAGAAGAGTGCCGCGTTATTAGCCAACAGGATCCTTTCGAGTCTCCGCTTTCATTCAAATTCGACTCGAGTCGAGTCTGCTCGGTAATACGGTGATACCTGACAAATATTTAGACGGTTTCTGGTCACTCCGGAAGCGGAGAGGCTAGAACCCGTTCAGCCTTATCCAGCCACTTTCTCGTCGACGATAATGGGCTCGTCTCGCTGGGTAAAATCTTAGGCTGCAATCAATTTACTCGGAACTGGTCTACGTGCGCGATTCAGTAAGATAACCGCGTGGCTTCTAAGCAGAGGCGGCCGCTACCGCTTTCTCAAGAGTGTAGATAGAAGGGACACCTTCGAGGCTAAGTTTTCTGAAAATGACTGACGGCGGATTATCAGATCGCCGGGAATTTCCCTCGTAAATTATTAAGACTCCTTCTGGACCTCGCCGTCTGCGTTTCTCCTACCTCGACTCCTCTCCATACGAACACAGCCACCTAAACCACGTTTCACGGTTAGCATTCTCGAAATTTTCGACTCCCTTTTCTCATTCCTCTCTGCCCTTATCTACGCTCCTACACCTACCCTTCACGCAAGTGCAACGACTCGCATTTGTCGTTCGTGTTTGTCCGTGGGATGTAATTAAAGCTAACCAAGCGGTACGGGACCAGCACCCATGACCAACAAGCGCGTCCGCTCCAGATTCGAAGTTTGTTGGAAGCAAAATTTATAGTTTATTTGCGAGACATGAATAACAGAATCTAATCGCGTCGTCGCTTACTTAAAGGTATACCAATCTTTTTAGGGGTGAAGTGAAAACTCGAGTAGAATGATTCGCGTCTGACCAGTTACAGTCCTCGACTACTGGCGTTCGAACTACGCGACGCCCTGTTCGATTCATCGACGAGGTGAAAATTTGTGTGACAGGTTTAAAATCGAGGAAAAAGGTTGATTTCGATCGAGGTCGACCTTGCTACAGAGGTTTCCAGCAGTCAAAGAGAAGGAACTAGATATCAAAGGGCGTTGCGAATCAAACCGAACCTTTTGACTTTCATTTCGACTTTCTCGCGTCGTAATCACCGTGGCACGCTAATAACTGGCAACCAGTTGGTTAACGCGTAAATGCTATTTTACGCTCGAGTAATAATTTCCGACTGGTAACGCGCCGGAACATGGCAGCAGCTCGCGCCAGCTGGTGTAAGAAGACGGTGTAATCAACCGTGGCTTGCTCAAGTTTCGAACGTTGTTAATTAGAGCTCGATGCAACGCGTACGTATCGACCAAGGTGGTTACTAATCCGAGGACGGATGTTGCGACTCGATGTGGCATCCGATGCCAGACGAAATTATTCTAAATTCGTACTCTGGCAAGTTATTCTGTAATTAAAATGCATTTAGCGCGATTCGAGGAAAGTAGACCGCGTCACATTCTGGGAACATCCGAGTAGGACGAGTTCGTGTCAGAGGACAGCTATTTATACGGGGAAAAATTGCGGTGCCTCGAGAATTCTCTTCTCCCTGTCTCTCTCTCTCTCTCTCTTTCGCTTCTGATCAATTGTACGCGTAGCTTGGATCTCGCGAGAGCATCGACGAGTTTTTACTCCTAAAGGTGAGTCGAATTACACGGGGTGAAGCTCAAAGTCGGTCTGGCGATTCAGAGATGAACGAAATGCCGTGGCTCGAAGAAAGTGGGACCACGTACCCGCGGTACACCGTGGATCAATAACCTCGTCGCCTGTTGCGAGATTATACCTTTTGCTTTTCGTATTTACTTTGCCTCCTCTGGATCTTTCCTCGCGCGTTGCTCGCGTCCGCTCGCACGCGGCGGAAGTCGCAGGGAAGACGGACGCAACTCGCGCGAGCTTTTCACTAATTATTTTAAATCGTAACGTCGCGTCGCGAGCTCTCGAGGATCGGCTGGCATCGTTCCTTTTTCATCCAGCCGGATTAAAAGCCGGAAAAGATAAGAACGGACGACGCAAACCGAGTATCAATCTTCCAGCGACGGTTCCAAAGCTTCGCCTTCTTTCAGACTCGTCGCTTTTAATTTAATGAACAAATTTCTCCGTCTATATCGGTCGATGCTGTTGTTGTCGTTACATAATATTTATCTGGACGAATTTATGACGTGTACAGTAGATGTAATGTATGGACGATGGCAGCAGAGAAAAGAATCGTAAAAAAACGTGAAAAAACGTGAATAAATGTTGGCGTGTTCGTGAAGGAGGGACAGGAGATACGCGCGCGCTTCGATCTGTAAATGAAATCGTAGGTAAGAAGTGGGTGTTAGCAGAGAACCGCAGCTCAAACGATAAAGCGGCGACGTAACAGGTTGTTCGACGCTAAAAAGCGTGGCGTAAATCATACGATTAGAAGAAAACAGCCTCTGGAACGCTCTCTCTGAAAGCAAGAACGGAGAGCATTAAAAGTATCAGCTTGGCGCTCTCTTTTTTCTACATCACTTGTTTATTTAGTTACGTATAGTTGGATACAGTTTCTGTGTATTGTTTATTCGATAGACGTAAGGGATAAATGCCCTAAAGGAAATGAGGGGGGAGAAAAGCGAAAAAGCAAGATGGAGAACGAAACGAAACGGTGTTGGTTCGAAACGGTTACGAAATAAAAGCGATAGGGAAGTGTCGCGGTTGTTAGTTGCAAAGGAATCAAGCCTACAACGATACCACGAAAAGTGAAACACAATTATTGCCGGAGATCGACTTCCAATCGTTCGTAATAGTTGTGTAATGACTCGTTCGATATTAAGTACATTATGTATAATAGGTTCTTTTGGTGAACGATATATTGCATTATATGATTCTTTATTATTTACATTCTTGCTTATTGACGCATCATTCATCGGACACTCGCTCGCTGACAATTTTACGCTAATATGTATGCATGTGTACGTGTGTATTTGTATGTGTATATTTATTTATTCATTTACTTATTCATTTATTTATTCATTTATTTATATTCGTATTTATATTTATATATATATATATATTTGTTTATATTCATTCATCGTAACGTGATAAAACGTCATTAAAAAAGTCAGTACATCGTTCGTAATGCTTAAAAAATCTTAATTCGCACTACTTCATTTTATGTTTCGTTTTGACAGTGCATAGTAGGATTGCAAATTGTGATTATATATTCTTCCTTACATTTCTCTCTAATTCTCTCTCTCTCTCTCTTTCACACACACACACGTGCACACACTCTCTCTCTTTCTCTCTCTCATTTTCATTCTCTCTCTCTCTCTCTTTCTCTTTCACTCTCTCTCTATCTCTCTCTCATATAATTTACGTTCACGCGTGCCGACGCGCGTGAACTCGCGGCTAATTAGCGCGAATACATGCACACGCGACGACTCGTCTCGCGCGAGGGAAGACTCGTTCTCAATCTGTTTCTTCTTCTTCTTCTTTTTTTTTTCTTTTTTCTTTTTTCTTACACGTATTCACCGTTTCCTTTTGCGTAATTATTTCTCTCGTTTCGCCCTTTATCCGCTCCCTTACCTCGTGCAAACCTTACCTTAATCACCCGATGTAACAATCGATAGGATCTAAACACGCTACGCGGCAATAAACGGCCGAGTTTATCAAAGTGTAGCTAGATCGGTTCGATACACACTTTCTTTCGCTCTTTTATTCGCACTTTCTTTCACTCTGACTTTCTCTCTCTCTCTCTCTCCCTCTCTCTCTCACACACTCTCTCTCTCTCTCTCTCTCGCTTTCTCTCTTTCTCTGGCTAGTTTTCTGGCCGTAAATGCGACCATGCAGATACACAGAGGTAATCGTAATGCGAGGTTACTTATATTTCTGTGTCTCAGTGCTCTCTCTGTCTGTTCGTTTCACGATCGATCCTCTGCGCGATCTTCTTTCCCGAAGCGAAAACGCTTGAAATAAAACTGGAAACAACAATCGCTTAATCGAATCGATAAAGAAGACGCGTGTGCCTCGTAGCGCGCAAAGGATTAAGGAGTAAGGCTACGTAAAAATTAATGATAGAGGTCGTAATGCTTTTAGCGGATCGACATAGTATCTGCATATACCAAAAACAACGGTTACAACTTGTAACAATTCTTTTTATTTTATTATTATTAGTATTATTATTATTATTAGTATTATTATTAATATTAGTATTAGTATTAGTATCATTATTATTAGTATTATTATTATTATTATTATTGTTATTTATTATTAATTATTATTTGTTATTTTTGCTTTACTCTTATTTATTTGTTTGTTTATTCATTTATTTATTTATTTATTTATTTATCCGTTCGTTTATTCACGTTGAATAGTTAATTTATTTTATTAATGTTTAAAGTGGCACTACACGATACGAAAAAAGTTGCAAACAAGTTCTCAAAAGTGTGAAACGTTCCTCGGGAGATGCGGAAGTCGTCTAGCGTTAAATTCGTAAAAGCACAGGTAACACACTCCGCTCCATTAAAATCGGTCGAATAAAAAAAAAGAACATCCGTCGGCACGAGAAGAGAAGTGACATTTCGCGCAACAAAAGACGCGCTCCGTTTTACCTCGTTCTCTCTCTCTCTCTCTCTCTCTCTTTCTCTCTCACACACGCGCACACACACTCGCTCTCTTTCTTTCTCCAACTCATTCGCACTCGCTCGTAGACGCATTCGTGTATCTAATAGATTCGCAGAGGCGATCCTCCAGTTCTCTCCCTGTTTCTCGGTATACTTTTTCATCCGTTCGCGTTTTCCCTCCTCCTCGTTCTCGATCGAGTTCCCCTCGCATCGAGCCCTCTCTACTTGATACGAAGAAACGTAACGCGCGAGAAAATTCGAGGGCAGAACGAGGTACGCGCGAAGATCGTGTCCCAACTGAAGCGACTTTCAACCGAAAAACCAAACGAACTTAACCCGTGGTTTCATTTTTCCTTCTTCTCTCTGCAGAACGTAACGGTGCCATTTGTTTTTTTCCCCCCCGTTGTGTCTTATCTCGAGCACCGAGTCCTCTCTACGGAGTAATTCTTTATGTATATATTTATATTTATATCTATATTTATATATATATATAGGTATATATAGTGTATATTTATATATACCGTTATGTATAAAGTGTGGTTTTCTTTGCACGACTCGTTATCGCTACCATATCGTTATCGAATAGTTTTCGTCGTGTACTTGTTTCGCAGTGTCAAATATACTTATACAATAGAAATATATTAAAATTGCAAAGTTTCACGGAGTATACGCCGTATATATCCCGTATGCGGCGCAATTAATTCTCTTATGTATTGGTATCACTTATCGTAGCGTATTTCGCTAACGTAAATCCTGAATGAGGTTCCCCGTATGTATTCTCTATACTCTGTGTTGGCCTCTGTGTGTAGTATCGGTGTGCATGTGTGTGTGTGTGAATGTGTGTATGTGTGTGTGCGATGTATCATTCGAAATAACGTGTCGCGTGTATACTAGGTACACATGTATACGTGTGTCGTAGCAGCGAGAGCCGGGCAGTTGATTTAATTCGTTTCTTACAGACCGACAAGGAACAAAATTTTCCTATCGAATTATCACCTTTCGAACGAAACTCGAGGCTACCTATTGACTGTACTCGCGAGTACTTTCGATAGAAACGATATACGTATATAGGCGCACTGTGACAGTGGAACGAAAACGAGAATCCTTTGCTAAACTCGAATGCCCGACTCCGACTTCAAAGGATCCTTGAGTACGCAAAGCGCGATTTGCCTCCGTGTGAATTTTTTTTTTTTTTTGGAGAATTTACGTCTGCGTGACGAACGGCCAATAAATCGAGCTCCTCTATCCTCTCCTCCGTCTTCCGCATCTTCTTTCCCTTCGATCGCCTCTCTAATTTTCGCCTCCATCTACATTCTATAATACTTGTATATTCTTCTTCTCACTTTTTTATCTCCTTCTTTTAAGAGGTTTCGGCGATTTGATTCGCAATTCGCTTCTCATAGCCTCTGCCCTCTCTCTCTCTCTCTCTTTCTCTCCGACTTTCGATTAAGAGCTGGCGAATTTTCTTCGGTTCGTCGTCACGAGTTCGATCCGTCGATCGAGAAACGGAAAACGACGTGATCGCGAGCGAAACAGCGCGACGAACCGCCGCGAGTAGAAACATCTTCCATTTCTCACTCACGTTCCCATTCGCGTTCAATTTTTTTGCTTTTTTTCTTCTTTTGTTTTTTTTTTAGATAGGGCAGTGTTGTGGACGGTTACGGAATCAACTTCCGTAATCCCAAAAATGTTTCCTACAAGTATACATACTATTTAATAAGTACATATTTCAACAACCGTCTTTAGAACTAAGTTTATAAGGTATCGTATGATTTTTTTTTATTACGACGCATTCCTTCGTTTCATTATGAAAACATTTGGAAAAAAAATCACGTTTTGTCGCTCGTCTATCCTATCTTCTCCCCCGGCCTTTCTCTATTCTCTGATCAAAAATCAACGCGTTCCTACATTTCCCCTCTCTCTCTCTCACTCTCTCTCTCTCTCTCTACTCCAATCTTTCCATCGCTTCAATCGTTTCAAGTCTCTAACCCTTCTCGCCCCCATCCACCCGCGACTCACCAGTACATACTATATTAATAATAACCATTAATAGGTGTATAATCTATCTATCTATCTATCTATCTATTTATCTACCTACCTATCTATCTATCTACCTACCTATCTATCTATCTATCTATCCAACTATCTATCTATCTAGTAAAACAGCATCATATTAAAGTCTATCTTCCTCCTCCTCCTCCTCGTTATCCTCGTTATTCTCCTCGGACTCCTCCTTATAACCGGGATGCTCGGAGATCGCGTAGTAATTCCCGTTATAAATAACCCCCAGTTCCCGCAGCACGTCTCCCCTAATGATCGCCTTGATCGTCCAGTTGTAACACTCCTCGCTCTCGCTCTCGCGATCGAGCCGCTCAACGTCGAGGATCTTTGAGCTCAGCCGTTCGAGGATAATGCCTATATCCTTGATGCTTAAATGCTTCTGGTCTACGGTGAGCTGATCGATGAGCAATAAAAACTTCTCCGAGGTCACGATCTCGTCCTCCATGATCGTGTTCTCGGTCTCGGACTCGGAGCTGTCGTGCTCCTGATGATGGTTCTGATGATGGGGTAGATGAAAGCCACCGGCTGAGTTGCCGGCGAGTCGAGAGCTCGACTCCTCGTCGGCCGTGTCGCAGAAACGGACGTGGCCCTTGCTCAACCCTGCTCGTCTCGTCCCATCGGACAAGGACGACGGCGGCTGAGGCGAGGACGTTTGCGTCTGCGTCTGTTGCTGCTGCGACGGTTGCTGCTGCTGGTGCGGATGATGATGCTGCGCCTGGTACTGCTGGTGTTGAGCGTCCTGGATCGGCGAGGTGGCTACCGATTTGTGAACAGCGATCCTGCGGCCCTCCTCGTGCAGGGCGCAACAGTGAAAGTCGCACTCCCCGCTTGGGCCGCCGTCCGTTCCGTTAACGGGGCTCCCGTTCCTCGCCACCGGTTGATGGATGTGATTCGAGCATTCAGGCGTGTGGATATGAATGGTGGTACTGTCGAACGAGTTGGTACCCTGCTTCACCAAACGTCCTGGGATTCCGTGCGGTTGAGGCTGCAGCTGCGACGGCTGCGGTTGCTGCTGCTGCTGCTGCTGTTGTTGTTGCTGCTGCTGCTGCTGCTGCTGCTGCTGCTGTCGTTACCACGACGATTTTTAATCGTTTGTCTAGATCGAAGATTCGAAGCTACTACTGTGCGTATCGAGCTCGGTAGACGCGAGGTGACGCCTACCCGACTCGACTCGACGCGTTCGAGGCTTCCGGGCGTCGTCCTGGATCTCCATGGAACGTGACATTGGCGCTCGGTGTCTCCTGCGCCATCGAAATCGACTCGTTACCCGGAAACCTCGCGTGAATCGGTTCTACAGTGAATGGAAAGGGACTCGAGATAAAAGTATAGTCACGATCTCGTACCATGTCGTCATGATTTATCACAGTGATATGGGGGCTGGTGTAGCGGCTCGGACCGACCTCCGCCGCCAAGTGTCCTAGTTTCCCTCCGTAATTGATGTTGTCCAGGCTGGTCTGGATTACCAAAGGGGGACGCTGGCTGCCGCTCAGATCGGTTTTCTTAGTCGGCGAATACTTGGAGGCCTGCACGTCTTGACCCTTCTGCTGTTGTTGCGCTTGGGACGACGTCGACGAACGCTGGTCCCAGTGCAGCACAACCGTGACCCGTCCTTTATTGTCCATGATTTTCCACGACGGCGTCTCATCGTGCAGCTCCAGGGCGTGGATCGTTTCGCAAACTATTTTCGGTATCGCCGAAATCGCTGCAATCAGAAACCACATACCGTCAACTATCTCTGTCCCTCTATCTCGTTTCACCATGCAGGAGGAAATTTTTAACGCGCTTCTTCCCGCGTTAAACGCTCGACGAAGCGAGCCGTCGCCTCGTAACCAGTCCAAGGTACAAATATCTCACCTCTTGTTCTCTATAAAAATAACTCTCGAGACTCTACGTGGATATTTAGCCGTAGAACGTGGCTATCCTTGGAAAAGAGTGTCGCGTACGCTTTTCGCCGCTTGTTTACCTCGCAACGGGAGAACGGAATACGTGTAGATAAAAGCGGCTGCGGCGAACACGCTTCGATACCTTTCAGCTGACCACGCGTTAAGTTTCTTCCGAGGAATCTGGCGCGTTTCGCGGCCTATTTACACAGTTTTCCACGACGCGCGACAATAATTATGGCTAATGATCGGAGATAGATACCGGCGCGTATGATGTCGACCCCAGTTGGACACCAACGTTCACCATGCCGCAGCAACAGCAAGATCGTGTTATTCGCTAGGGTTTTGAAGTATTCACCGTCCTCGACCTGCGTCCCGTCCGACTCCAGCACTACAGAGACATTCTCGTTCTGCGGCACGCCCAATTTCTCCTTGCCTACGGGAAACGGGCGGGCAGGGAAAAAAGAAGAGAACAACGATTAGTTGATTCAGGACGGATGATTAGTTACGTTCGAAGCGTCGCGATTCGAGCCGTGAAAGAAGGAACGGGAAAATAAACTGGCAAGAAAGAGTGATGGATAGATCTTCCGCGTTACTAATCGCCTATCGCTCCTTCTTCCACGTCTCGAAACGCTTCGTGATCTTGTCATTCTATGGGTAACATTTCTTTTTTCTTTTTTCTTTTTGTTCTTTCTCTCTCTCTCTCTCCCTCCATCTCTCTCTCCCTCTCTCTCTTTCTCTTTCTCTGTCCGACGACCGCTGACGACGTTTCGATTCGATTTGATTTGATTCGATTCGAGTAAATGTTCTGCATAAAAAAAAGCGATACCTTGCGATCAGTAATCCAATATCTTGTGTGTCGTGAAAAGAAAGAAAGCACGTTATGTATATAAATGTCGTGTATCGGAGCAGCGTTTATCCGCGAGAAATCGAGCATCGAGGCAAAGACGACTCCGGTTCGGAGCAAAGGTAGAATCGTCGTGATACATGTATGTACGTATATATTATATACTTTCCAGAGCGAGTACCAGAGTCGTTACTTTCACTAGCGGTTTCAGAGGGCACGCTTCTTACCCTGGTGTATCAGTTCCTCGAAATTGCTAACACACAGTCCCTTTCTTACGTTACGCCAGCTGTCCCATATCTTAAAAGGTCTCTTGCTCCGTAACTCCTGCACAGAAATTAACCGTGGCAATTTTCGTCTTCACTCACCGTGTACATATTCCTAAACAAAACCTACCAGTTTCATTATTAGAAGTGCGATTACGAGCCGGTCTGAGGTGGAGGAAGGGGGCGGTGGTCTCGGATGAAAATCTTTGGATGAGACAGGATTTCGAAACGAAACGGGAATCAATTATCCTCGCGTCGGGGTCGAAGGTACGCCGAAATAAAGCAAACGCGTCTAGGCTACCGCTTCCACCCTTATCTATCGGAAAAATTCTCCATCAATGAGAGCGCGCGAGAGAGAGAGAGAAAGAGAGAGAGAGAGAGGATAGCTTTAAATGAGACGTAATTGCGTATAAAGGAACCGTAAAACTCTCGAGCCCCTGTGGAAAATGCTTATCGCCTAGATGTTAAGTGGAGTGTCTGCGCCGGGTCAACGGGAAAGTAATTTACCCTACGTGTTTTATACGCGATAACTAAGTAGAACAGACTATAAACAAAGCCTATCGCGTGCCTCGGTTGAGAAAGTATTATCGAATATCTATATATCCTTGCAACGGCTCGCGCAACGGCTTTCCTTCTCTCTCTCTCTCTCTCTCTCTCTCTCTCTCTTTCTCTGTCTACCCCTTCGGCTTCCACTTTTCGATGAGAAACTACGAACGTGAATTGATTCAGAACAAGCAGAGGAGAACGAGTTCGTAGAAATAAAAAGGTCGGGACAGGAGGAGACGGGAATTTCGGAGGTATTCGGGTTTTAGCTCGAACGACAGAGAGAAATAGGACGTACAGGACCAAAAACAGTATCCCAAGTCCTGGGTGGCGTGCAAATCGGTGGAAAGCGTTTCACGACTACCTCGCCGATCGTCTCGATAACAACGAGAAATCTAGCTTCATTTGGTAAAACAGCATAGGAATGTGGCTGCGTGTCCCGACGGCGGTGTTGGTGGACGGGGCTCGGGGCTGGGCGCAGGAGAAACCGAGGATTACTCGATTATCGGGGTTAAGGGGTCTCTGGATCGGGCAACGGGGACTCGCAAACGATATTAGAATAATGCGAGCCAGAGAGGAATATTATGTTTGGGTTGTCCCTAGTTTTCAACAGGGAGGCGCAAAGTGCACAGGGCGCAGACGCAGGCGCAACTTATGGTCGAAAACACTGACCTGATTCAATCATTCTCGGGTAACCGAACAAAAAAATCGAAAAGAAACTCAACAGAAACTAAATAGCAACGTTAACGATGATAATAGGGAATTGCGGGTAACGACGTTGACGATGGGAACGAGGATACAGATCGAAAGTAGAGAATGGAAGTTGAGGGGTGAAAGATCGAGGGAAATAAATGTAGAGAGGGGTGGGAAACGGAGGGAGCGTAAAAAGGCAACACCGTTCGCGAATCCTGTCTGTTTCACGTTCCGATTATTCGATCGCGTTCAAAGGAACCTCCGTCTATGGAGCACAGCCTTGGTAAACAATGCCGCGAACGCGGCGATTATCAGAGACGCCGGGATCGAGGCGACGCCGATCCC
Organism: Xylocopa sonorina; assembly: GCF_050948175.1. Classification (NCBI taxonomy): domain Eukaryota; kingdom Metazoa; phylum Arthropoda; class Insecta; order Hymenoptera; family Apidae; genus Xylocopa; species Xylocopa sonorina. The sequence continues at coordinate 12,342,898 of NC_135201.1, read as the reverse complement.
CAAGGGGTTTCGCGAACCGGGACTAATCGCATAACCTAAAAGGACAGCTGGGTCGTGGAGAGAGGATGGAAGGAGTAGTGCGAGAGGGTGTACGCGAGCACCGTGAGACCGTGGACGGGACGAATGCACCAACGGGTAGGGTATGCGGCATTTCCGTGCGTACGCGACGCGGATTCGCAACTGGCCCACGCACAGCATTCCGACATGGATGGATGGTGCACTCGCGCGGGCAACCCGCGTACCGTGACCTACGCGACGAACGACGCGAAGACGCGGAGGAGTAGGAGAGACGGGGTTGCGTTTAAAGACGAGATGTCGGTATAACGGACGGATGGAGCACACAGAGAGACAAGGGGCCAACGTGGATATAGAGAGCCAGGCACTCGCGGTCCTACTATCCGACTAGCTGATCGGTATATGAGAAATGCTATGGAAATGCGTACCTCTCTTGCCATTACGTCATATCCCTGCAGGTAAGGGACCGTCCCAGCAAGCACTTATTCAGAACGAACGAGCAAAGAAGCTGCACGTCGCATTATCGTAGCGGCAGGATGCTCTCGGGCACTGCTGTCCGCCCAGTCTTGCTTCCTCTCTCTCTCTATCTCTCTCACCCTTTCTTTCTTTCTTTCTCTCTCTCTTTCCTTCTCACTCCCTCTACTCTCGACCGTTTCTCTTTTCTTCGTATCCACTTTTCCTTTGACCCGGTGGTCCTCTCGCGATCTTTTCGCGAACGTTTCTCCCTCTCGTGCACCGTAACTACACCGAAACACCTTGCGTTGCGACACCGTTTCCTCTTTCTCTCTCTCTCTCTCTCTATCTTTCTTCCTCTCCCCCTCTCACCACCCTCTCTCTCTCTATCTATCTATCCATCCATCCATCCATCTAGCCATCTATCTCTCTCTTTCCTTGTTCGTATACGTGTATATACGTGGGTGAGTATGGGTGTAGATATATATATATATATATATTTCTATCTCTCTCTGTCCGTCAGTTCCGCGTTCTCTGTTCCTCCGGTTCTCTCGGTCAATCTATCCATCTATCTATCTATCCATCCGTCTGTCTGTCTATCTATCCATCCATCCATCCATCTATCTATCTATCTATCTATCTCTGGCGCGATGTTCGCGGTTTTTCTCTCTTTCTCTAGCCGGGGATCCTGGCGTGTTCTCTCGGTTACTCTTGTCCGGGGTTTAGCCGGCCGTTCGTGGTGGATTTCCGCACTGTATCAGGCCCGGTATCGGCGTGGCGTATCGCGCGAGCCTCGTATCAACGCGCGGGCCGTACGCGAGCGACCACCTCGCGGGAACACCTCATTCTAGCTGGCTCTCTCGCCGTACAATTACCCGATCTAAGATTTCACTAGCGCATATGGGGGCAAATTGTAACAGTGGCTTCCTCCCAGCGGTTACTGCGGCGACTCCTAGTTTTAGATCGATTCTCTCTCGGTGTACGTACAGACACCCTCGCCCTCGCCCTCGCCCTCACCCACGGCCTCTCCTTCTCCCCACGAGTTCACCCGCAACAACCTCGCCCCACGCGCGCCTCTCTCTTCCGACCGACTACCGCTGCCTTCGCGTATACCCCACGATCGAGCCCAAAGTGGCTACCCAGTGTTCCCGTCTACCCCGATCCCTCCCAGAGACGGTGCTGCCTTGCGTCCACCCTGCTGCCAACCCTCTACCGATCCGCTCAACGATAACGTCCCAGCTCTGCGTTACCGCCGTATCCCCCTGGCTCCGTCGATACTTTCTCACCGTTCCCGCTTTCCTTGACGACCGTCCCGTTGCCACGCCCGCAAATAACACGGAAACTGCCCTTTCCTCGGACGCTACCGCGTTCGCGTCGATTATGATCAACATCGCCCATCGAAGGATCGTTGGGAAGCCACCGTCTGCGAACGGATCGTTACCAGCCGCTCGAGATGAAGAGATCCGCGAGACACGCGAGATACCGGATGGGAATCGAAACGTGTGCTCGTTCGAGCAACTTTGCGACATGATCACCGAGCTGGAGAGAGACATCACCGATAAACTTCCATCGAACCTGGATTTCGACAACGACTCGAGCGAGAGGGATCTCTTGTTCCAATTGGAACCGGAAAAGGACAGATCGGAAGGGATGAGACCTGGCGAACATTTCACCACCACGTACGACGATATAATGTCCTTTTTGACGAACCTCGAAGACGGTATCCGATGATGATAATAATGATAAGTCGATCAGGAGTGCTGGTCTCTTAACAGTTTCGTATAAATTATCTGTTGCACGATCTAGGTTCACCTGGTGAGGCGAACGTGCCGGAAGTAGAGGGAACGATACTCGAAGAGATATTCGGTAATTCGCCGCAACTTTCCTTACCTTCAGTTAGCTACGATAGGTGAGAATAAAACGAGAGTGTATACATGTAGAATACGAAAGAAACAGTAGTAAAGTATCCGCACCCTGACAGCGTAGCTCGACCAACGTTCAAGGAAGACTTGGCCACAGCGTTGTTGCAGCTCGAAGAGAAGGATGCAGCGATATCTGTTCTAAAGGAAGAGCTGAAATCGGAGAGAAATGCGGCTCGCGAGAAACTCGAAGGTGAAAAGAAGAGGAACGGTCGCAAGTTCCACGAGCAGGAAGAGAAGTACAAGGGGATCGTTAGGAGGCATCAAAAGTTCATCGAGGAACTGATCTCGGAGAAAACTGTGCTAACAGAGAAATGCAACTCGTTGGCGCAGAGGGTGAAGGAGATCGAGATGAAAATGGAACGAGATTCGAAAGCCGCGGCTGACAGACACGCGGTCGAATTGCAGAAGGCGAAGGAACGATTCGCCGCGGCGGAGAAGATCAAACGGGAACGATGGATAGAGGCCAGGACGACGAAGATCAAGGTAACTGGATGGGTGATTCGTTTCACTGATCCAATCGATCGTTGTTATCGACTAACTGGCCACGAAATTTGAAGGAAATGACGGTGAAAGGGTTGGAGCCGGAACTGCGTAACATAATGGAACGGCACGCGGAGGAGATTCAAAGGTTGAGAAATGTGCACGCGAAGGAACTGCAGGACACGGAATTGAGGATCGTACGTCGTTCGAATGAACAACTGGAGCAACTGCGTCTCGAGTTGACGGCCAGTCACGAGAGGATGCTGAGCAACGAGACGAACATCTTACGAGCCAGGTGTGTGCACGCAGAATCGATGTCCAGCGGATCGACGTTTATGCTTGTTTATGCCCAGGTACCAGGAGAAACTGGAACAGCAGGAAAATATGTTTGAAACGCAACGAACGAAGCTCTCGGACGAGCTGCGCTTAGCTAGGGAAAAGTTCGAAGAGGAACAAGCGAAACGAGATGCCGAGCGAGAGGACAGCTTGCAGAGGGTGCATTCGAGGTATCAGGTAATTGATTGAGACGTCGAGGAACCTGCTAAATCTGGCGTTACGGTGATGAAACGATGACGAACGCTGAAAGTTTTAGCAAGAAATCGAGACTCTCAAGCAGCAACATTCGAACGAGAAAATTATGATTCGCGAGTCGTTGAAAGTGGAATGGGAAGCTTGGTTGGCCGACTACAACAGGCAACAAAGGTTGAGAATGGAACAAACTGAGAACAAAATAAGAGAAGAGTGTTACAGAGAGAGGGATCGTCAGATCGAGCTTGTTATCGAACGTTTAGAGAAAGATTCTCGAAACGCAAAGTTTACGCTTGAACAAAATTTTGATCGCAAGTTTAGGTAAAGATCGCACGAGTGGTATCTACGATATGATATTCGAGTCGCAGTTGCTCTGCTTTTCAGGACGCTCAAGGAGAAGTTCGAATTAGATTTGCGAACGGCGACAGACAATGAACAGGTTCATAAAGGTAAGTTAATAGAGGCAACGGATGCGTTGGAAAAAACTAAAATTGAACTGGATCAAACGGAAGCCAAATTGCAGCAATTGACGTCCGAGTTGAGTAATGCCAATCAGGTACTTTGGTTTTTGCGGGGCCGTTTAAAAATTGGTAGGCGAACAAATTTGTTACCATTTGGAACGATGAACAATATTCGTAGGTAATTGCACGGCTGAGTGTGGAAAAGGATGATGCGAGAAAGTTGGCCAGACAAGAAATCGAAGGAGAGAAGAGGGACTTGGAAGAAAAGATTGCCTCGCTTTACCAAGAGATAACTCGAATGGATAGAGACAGAGAGGAATCGATGGCTCGAATACACAGCAGGTGCGTAATTAATGAGAAACGGAAACTGCTTACGTATGCGTTTACAAAACATCTCTGATACATACGATCGTTTCGCGCGGGTTCGCAGAATAAAATTAGTAATGACGCAGAAGGTTCTAACGATCAAAAATTTGACCAAAGAATTGAACGACGCGAAATCGAAAATGAAACACTTGGAGAAATTGCTGGACCAACAACGGAAAGAATATATTCTAAAAAGTTTATAAACAAAAGTTAATAAATGAATTCCCATCGAACGGTTCGTATCGTTGTTATATTAATAATAGTCATTAATAATTTACACGTTTGTTTGATAAAAAACTAATTTGTGTCGCCATGCTTAACGCGTCGCTCTACTTAAATTTAACATTCAATGATTTCTCTCTAAATCAAGATGCTAGAGAGGAGATTATTATCTTGGGCGAATAGCAAACGAAAGAATGGAAACGCGAACGATATTTCTCTAGTTGCAAAAACTTGGATGGCTATAAAAATTTATTCAATTTCATTTCCTATGTGACATGTTAGACTTTTTTCACAATCTGCACGACATCCTCGTCGCATAGCACGTGATCTTTCCCTACTTTCTGCGGTTGATGCTTGACGGACGATCCCCATACGAGGGCGCTAAAAATGAATTGAGTTTAATTGAATCGAATTGGAAGGGATATTCAAGAGCAGAGGGAATACGTACTACTTGAACTCCTTCGCGATAGATCGGTGTAGTTTGTTGCAAAAATCTTCGACCGTTCGTCTCTCCCTGTTCAACACTACCGGAGAATTGTAATCCGGAAGTTGACCCTTTGGCTTGGTATATCTAAACGGGAATATCGATATCAGATCATCGCACGAATCGAATCGTTTTTGCATCGCTTACATTCTGACCAGCTGCAGGTATTCCCACATCTTCTCGAGCAGATCGTCAAAGTTCCACTTATGATGGGCAGAGATAGGTACGCAGTGCGGTATTTTATAAATGATATCCAGTTCTTCGATGCTAATTTGATCTAGACTCAAATGGAACAACTTACGATCGACGTTTCAAATCGTTCGATTTCAAATCAGTGCAAGCTGATGGTCAAAATGATAATTTCGTTTACCTATTTTGTTCAGCAGATAAATACACGGTACGTAGACACGATTCCCTTCGATGACATCGATCAAATCGTCGGACGTCGCGTCGTATCGCAAAGTAATGTCGGCATTGTGAATTCTATATTCCGACAGAATACTTTTCACCGTTTCTAAATCGAGTTCCGATTGCGCGCACTGCCAAACAATCCAACGATCTTAAATTAACGCGCTCTTCAAATCAGTATCGAAATAGTACGTATAATTACCGTAGTTTGGAAATTAATCCCGCCTTTATCCTTCTTACGGAACGTAATATTAGGCGGCTGTTTATTTAATCGCAAACCAAACCCCTCAAGCTCGTGTTCTATTAATCTTTTGTGCCCGAGTGGTTTCAATACATCCAGAACGATGAATATCAAACTGCAGGTTCTCGCAACTGCTATTACTTGTCTACCACGTCCCTTGCCATCTTTCGCACCTTCGATGATCCCAGGGAGATCGAGCAGCTGAAAAGTAGCATCGAACGTGTCTCCACCATTCTTTCTTTTTGTTTCTATGAATAAAAACGTAACTGTGACACCTGTATCTTTGCGCCTTTGTATTTTATACAACCAGGAACAGTGGTTAGAGTAGTAAATTCGTATGCTGCGACTTCTGAATAAACACCGGCAAGAGTACTCAATAGCGTAGATTTACCCACCGAAGGGAAACCTGTGAATGTGGAACGGAATTAAAACGGATTAAACCCAAGTTGTAACTCAGACGTTTCATTGGCTGCTCTCTCGTACGGACCAACGAACCCTATCCTAGCATCACCGGTTTTAGCTACTTCGAAACCTTGCTCTCCACCACCACCGCCACCTTTTGGAGTTATTAGCTCTCGCCTCAATTTAGCCAACTTTGCTTTTAACAAACCCAAATGACCGGACGTGGCTTTATTCTTTTGGGTACGGGCCATCTGCGAAGAAAACAATGTGTACAGAGAAAAGCAAGGTGCAAAGGAATTTTTTGGTAGACTAATTGAAGGTTAGAAACCTCGGCCTCGATGGAAGCGATCTTCTCCAGTATTGTGCTCATTTTGAGAAGTCCTCGAAAACCTTACTTAATTCTTGTTAACGTGTTTTAACGAAATTTCAGACAAACTTCCGTCAAGCTCTTTCCCGTTCTTCCATTACAAGATCGCTCGACTATCCCACTGCACCGGACAAGCCTAACACGTGTCGACGGGTTTAACAACTACGCGCACATGCCAACATTTGTTTAAACTCTGCAAATTCAACGCTGTACTCGTGGCGGAAATTTACGATTCGAGGATCGAGCAGCGTCGATACAAAAATAAAGTGCTGGTATATACAGGGTGAGCCACTGAAATATCAACCTGCGCGCAACCAACCACGCGATACCGCTTTCAACTTGGTTAGAAACGCAGAAACTCTGCAAATTGATCTGATACGTAAAGCTTTATTATTTATAAATAATATAAATAAATAATGTTAAAGTTGTGTTGTCAGGATGTATATTTTAATAGTTTTATTCTAATTTATCGTATATTTCCCGCTGTATAGGTAAGAGAGAGAAAGATATATAAGAAAGCTGTAAGATAGAGTGAGACAGATGATGTCGACTCTATTCTAGAACCCGTGGCGCCATCTCTGTGAAAAGTGCTCAAACTGGTCGCTCAGCATTATCGACAGCGAAGCGAACTACTAGCGACAGTGGCGCCATCTCTGTGGAAAAGGCTGAAACTACTTCGCGTTTTAGTTCCGCACTTTTTACAGAGATGGCGCCAGGGGTTCTATCAGGGTTCGTATTATCTGTCTCACTCTTTCTTATATATCTTTCTCTCTCTCACCTCTAAAGCGGGACATATAATTTATCTCACTATCTTTATTCAATGGAAATTATGGAATTGCTTTATTTAATTCGCAGTATTATAAGTTTCTAAATTTAAATTAATTAACGTAATTAAAATGAGAAAGAGAGAAGCAGAGAGAAGGGAAAAGAAGGGGAACAAAGTCAGAACGGCAACAGATGTGTAATATATATTAATTTTTTATTAGTATTCATTATTTCTAGAGGAATTGTTATATATTTTATGTAAATATATCTTAGACTATTTAACTGTATCGATAGATAGAAGATATATTATATTATAACTATTTGTATTATATAAATCTTCAGTTACATTGTAAATTGTGTACTTCAATAGTTTCATTGTAATTTATTGTATATTTCATTAATTTTATTGTAATTGATAGTATACATCAATAGCTTTAATGTAATTTCTTGTATATTACAATGGTTTTATTAAAATTTATTGTATATTTTTATAATTTTAGCGTAATTTATTATGCATTTTCCACTGTATAGGTAAGAAAGAGAAAGATATAGAAAAAAAACTATAAGAAAGAGTGAGACAGATGATACCGACCCTACTAGAACCCGTGGCGCCATCTCTGTAAAAAGTTCGGAACTAAATCGCGAAGTAGTTTCAGCCTTCTCCACAGAGATGGCGCCACTGTCGCAAGTAGTTCACTTCGCTGTCGATAATGCTGAGCGACCAGTTTGAGCACTTTTCACAGAGATGGCGCCACGGGTTCTAGAATAGAGTCGGTATCGTCTGTCTCACTCTTTCTTATAGTTTTCGTATATATCTTTCTCTCTCTTACCTCTAAAGTGGTAAATATACAAGAAATTACAATGAAATTACGAAATATATAATAAATTATAATGAAACTACTGAAACATACAAGAAATTACATCAAAACTATTGAAGTATACTATGAATTGCAATGAAACCATTGAAATATACAAAAAATTAGACCCCAGAGATAAGACTCCAACTGGAAAATATAATAGTAAAATGCATATAAAAATGAAATATTGTTATGTATCAAGACATATTTTAATATATATATACTTGTCTCAATGTTAAGTAAATTAAAAATATTCGATATGTATTTAATTTTAACTATAATGAAGTCAAACAGTAAATTTTCGCCTAAGAAAACTCCATAATTACTATTAATTCGATCGTTCTCGACGAATAATTATGTAATAAGAGCGTATATATATATTTAATTTTCAGGAAAATTACGTGCAATCTTACGTACTCTAAGGTATATAGCTAAGCGCATGTATTTGCTCCATAAATGCAGAATTTGACCGATGGTGGAGGATCATGTCGCACTTGCTGATCTACCAGATGGTGGAGGACCATTCTGCGATTGTTAATCTTCTTCGTGGTGGAGGACCTCGACTGATGGTGAAGGACCATTCAAAATATCTCAACGATACCTTATGAGAACACACAGAGAATACATAGATGTAACAAAAGCTGGATGAGATTAAGAGTTTAAAAATGGATCTTAATTGGAATATTATTTAAAATAGTATATATGTAACTTCAATATATGTAAAATACATAAGCAGTTGTATATATTATATATATACTACTGCAATAAATCGCAACGAGCATAAATTTCAAAGTAATATATCAAAATTGATCGATTCTGAACAATTATAGTATAATAATGTGATTGCGTAAATGGTTGAAGGGTGGGGAGACACAGGTTGGGAGAGGGTATAAAAGGTCGTGCAGTCGCCAGCACAAGCTCTTTGCGTGCCTAAACGTCAAAGCAGAAGGGTCTATGGTTGGAGGGGGGTGTTCTGTGACTAAACGTGAAGGAGTTACTGGTGGAGGTGCTTCTGAGGGACAAGCCAAGGGTGGAGGCGCTTCTGGAGAACAAGCCAAGGGTGGAGGCGCTTCTGAAGGACAAGTCAAGGGTGGAGGCGCTTCTGATGGGCGGAACAGGGGTTGAGGCGCTTCTGATGGACGGAACAGGGGTGGAGGCGCTTCTGATGGACAAGCCAAGGGTGGAGGCGCTTCTGAAGGACAAGCCAAGGGTGGAGGCGCTTCTGATGGACAACCCAAGGGTGGAGACGCACATGATGGAGTCGCTTCTGATGGATGAACAGGAGGTGGAGGAGCATCTGGTGGAGGCGCTTGGGGTGATACAAGTGATGATTGGTGAGTGAACAATTTTAAGATTTAACTAGTTTGTAGTGGGTGTAATTGCAATTGAATAAAAGATGAATGACGTGGGGGCTATTATACCAATCAATTAGCAATAAATTTTAATTATTTGGAACTTGCTATCATTAATTTCAAGTATATCTTGCTCTAAATCGTTACCTTCAAGTGGTTTGTTCAATTTTATTAAATTAATTCTGCGTTAAACTATACTGGAATTGAAGTTCCATTATTGGGTCCCTGCGTAGTCACCTCCACGGGGTGGACCTGGGCACTTGATATCGTTTCCGAGAGACCGGTCTCTCGAAAACGATATCATGCTAAGGACTACGCACGTAGACATAAGTATAATTGTAAACTCGATACTAAAAGTACCAGAATCAGTTAAAAGATTACGATTTATAACTTTTGTCTTGTGTAAAGAGTTCATAGATTTACTTTCACTATTCCATTGATTTATTTTATTATCCAACTATTATTTCATTAATTTTGCAGTAGATTAGAATAATTTAATCACTGGTACTTTTAGTATCGAGTCTTTTGCAGTACAACTTAAATCTTTCAAGTCCTTTTCAGGACTTTGAAACTTTAAGTTGGATTGCAAATAGTATAAGTTAGTTTTAACGAACATATTTGTACATTCACATAATATAATATTATAACTGTGTAACCTAAATCCCTTCTATCCTGTTTTCCCTAATTTATCTCAATCGAGTATAATTATGGTCGTCGTTAATCAGTTCATTGGGTATCATTTTCATTATTTTTCTCTCTGTGGTGTTTGTTCTCGACGAAGGGTTGTTCTGTAAAGCAGTTTCACTATTCTTTTTTTCATTTGGAAATGAGAAAACGGTATTTCCGGTGAATACAGCGTTGGAGTTCCATCTTTTCCAAGATTCTTTCCAACTATTTCACGTGAATGTTATGTTTTTCTCGTCATTTGATGGTTGATATCCATTCCGTTACTTCTTCATTTCAATTTCTACGTTCGACGCTGGATCACAGATGAATCGCCGTTGGATCGCCGTGGGATGCGTGCGTTCTTAGTTATAAGCACTTAGATTTAAGTAATTTAATTGTAAGTCAATTGTAATAAAATTGTAAAGAAATCCATTTTCTTATCCGAAGTGAGAAATAGCCATTTCTATAATCGCGTGTAGTCAGTACCGATAAACACGCGTTACATTCTCCCTTGAGTATTCTAAGTTTCTGTTACGTGAAATCGCTTCACGTATTTTTCTTTTCTTTTCTTTTTTATTCGCTCGAGATTTAGACTTCCATTTCCACGCAGCGAAATAGTCGATACTCAATCAAACTGATGTGGTTTTCGGAGCCCATTGAGATTTCGCAGCCCTTGTCGATTGGTACGCCCGTTGGGTACTCGACTTGGGTATAGGCTTAGTACATTGGACGCGCTCACCGCGGTTCGTTCCGAGTAGCTCCTACCCCGTGTCGCTGGGGTCTTCGGACCTGCTGTAAGACGACTTGGGGCGGTCTACGAAGTTCGTTCTCGTCGGTGGGCAATGCGTCCTACTGCTAAGTCTCGCTGAATTCTTGATGGTAGCCGCATTCACCATTGGGGAGAGCGTGGTATCAGCTGTTTCGTTGTAAGACGTGGCATAAATATTATTTGCTCGCGATTCGCGTCGGGTATGGTTCACCTAGTGACTAGTATCGAACCATCGGGTTAGAATCCTCTCGCGAGAATGTAACGCAGGTTTATCGATACTTGTTCGTTTTGATCGCGTCGCGAATTTTATCTCAATTCTTAGTTGAAATTAGTTTCTTTTCTTAACTTTAACTTAACTTAATTTTGTTTCCATTTTTACTAAACGTCATCGTGTTAAATATCGTATCGTAGAACACTTTAATTTTGCTAAAGTGTCAGTAGATTCACTTAAAAAATTTCACTTCTGGTAGGATAATGGCATTTCTTGTTATCCCACTTTCAAAGTCCATACTGCAATTTCTGAAAATCTATGTGAGATTTTGGAAAATGTATTATGGATTTCGTGTTTAAATGATTAAAGTAGAGTCAGTCCTCGGTACCTTCTGTACCGAGAACACATATATGTAATGGAGGGTGGATGGGATTAGGGTACTTAGGGATGGGTCCCTGCGTAGTCACCTCCCCGTTGGTGGACCCGGGCCCTTGGTAACGTTTTCGAGAGACCGGTCTCTCGAAAACGGTATCAAGCTAAGGACTACGTGATAGAATTATATCATTTGTAGGAGTTAAGTCGAAATCCTAAGATACAATTACTAAATAAGTTGTATAAAATGTATATACTTGAGAAGAAATAAAGCATACCTGAAAATTACTTTTTACCTGCAATTACTTATTACTTTCAATCACCTCTCCAGAACTTATAATTATGTTATGACCTTTCAGGTTTAGCTTTCTTGCAAGAGATGGCTCCACGATGGAAATCCTTGTACCATCGATCCCATATCTTTTTTTTAATATATTCGCATAGAGGAATGAATGAAGTCATCAGACGATTGTATATCGTTGTCTTAATTCGAGATGCGTTCTTTTTATTTCTAAACTTTTCCAATCCGTAATCATATAATCTGCATCATCGATCGGGATCGTATTCTTTAAAGAACATCGATGCACGCCTAGAATATTATATTTGAACTTCTGATCGTCTGAAATCGAACACGTAGAAGGAAAAATCTACGAGTTTAATAAAAACGTGATATCCTTGACAGAAAAGGATTCTTTCTCTCGCAAGTGCCTCTATATTAGGGTACGCCTAACACCGTGGTGTATCAATGTTCGTGTCGTGATGTTACTCCTCTGGCATTTAATACCGAGGATGCTCACTGACTTCATCGAAAGGTTATGCATTCAAGGATTACGTTGATTGCGGTAGACCAACGTGAATGAGTGGTTTCAGGATTTCTAATCTCTCTCGTTCGGCAAGTACGAAGTATCTCCACGAAGAATATTCACCCTATTGCTTATCTTGTGTAATTGTCACCTATTGCGTTTAGAAAGCATACCTGCTGATCGTTGCAATATCCCATATATCATCACGGTACAAACGTGTTCGTTAAAATTATCTTATTCCCCCTCGAACGAGAGTCATCGTAGAGATTTTGTGGAGATGTCTTCGCACAGGCACGCGTGCCAACGTTGGTAGAAAAGAAAGTCCAAAAAGATGACAGTCTGCGTAGAAACAATATGAAGGTTTATCGGGAGTCTAGCGAGAACGTGGATGAACTTTGTGTGTGATTTATAGGTTACAGGCTCTTTTAGTCGAAGACACTTGGAGGCCTGAAAGGTTACAGCAAGCATGCGGTTTACCATTAAATCCTTTTTATAATGTACTTTTTACTCAAACAGTATTTCACTCACCTAGTTTTATTGTACGTAAAAGAATCAGCCAAAAAGCCAATGCTAGAACAGCGATGGGGAACGAAGTAAGTAACCCTGGCTTCTTCCCATTAGATTCACCGGAAGGATTGTGCAAAAACGGAACAGAGAGAGCCTAAACGAACGATCAGAACCGGCTAAATAATCGTCCTCGCGCTTTTCCTCGAGATTCTATCTACCCCAGCGCTTCCCATTGCGCAACCTGGTCTTCGTTTCCTAGTCCCCATGGGCAGGAAGATGCCACGGCGAAGAATAATCCGGCTGACAATAACGCGTGTGTTACGCGATCGCTCGTGTTAGCCGAGCAACAGCTCGTTTTACCAACAATTACAAGAGCTGACGGCGCGCGTACCCAGCCAGCGGTAGAATAAAAAGAGAGAAAGAAAATTAGTTATTTCCTGTAACAGATCATACCGGGATATGGCCCCGACCTGTCGAGGGAACATCCTTTCGATCGGTTCGACTGCTCTCCAGGCTTCGTCTTCCCTCAAGGTTCCACGATACGAAAGTTCACCAGATAGAAGCGTGTCTGGACTGTGCGTGACACTGATTGCCGATTTCGTAACGTTACACGGGACGTAGATCGTCGATCAGATCCCGATAACTCGTCGAGGATGTTGCTTTTATACGTGTAAAGGGATTTTTCAGTTATCCGGTGTTCTCCAGACGTTAGAATGCGATCGAAGTTAATTCCAGCGACGAAACCTAAAAGCAGAGAAAAGAGAGATCAGAGGTGGGATTGTCTAGGTGTTATATACGACTTGGCACTGTTCAGGGACAACAGGAACCGCGAAAGCGGCCTGATCTATTCATCGAGGGTGTAAGAGAGGAAGAGGAGGAAAAAATGGTGCTGCGAAAGCGAGCAGAATGACAATACATCGGTGGCAACACGTTTCAGTCGAACGGTGTTCAAAGATGTCTAACTTCGATAACGCGGCAGAGAAAGTCGAGTGGTGTTTTTCGTTCTTTTCGCGGAGAGAAGTGTATCGGCGGAAAAGGAGGGAAAACGAGACGACAGGATCCCCAGCCGAGCGGACAACGCATCCTTGTGCTAGATTCGACCCGGCAACGACACATTCGTACCGCGAAACCGATCCTGCGATTTCGCGATTCCGCGGTTGCGACACGAATCGACAAACTGTACGGAAAAGTTGAAACTGGGGGGGAAAATTCGAACGTAGCCGGGCGAAATACCTGGCCAGGGAACGGAGAGGTAACTTCATGAGAGACGCGAGACGCGTAATTAAGATGTAGCAAAGTTGCACCATTTCTCCAGTAATGAATGCACGCTTCCTACGCTTCCCCCAATTAACTTTTGATCCGCTCTTTCTAATGAAACTCGACTCGGATCACGCAACATCCCGCGCGCTTTCATCAATTTCGCTCCTCTGTTTACGTTCTGCTACACTCGACGGGGGCGGGGAGGGGTTTTAATACGCCGTTAAACGCGAGAAACTTCTTTTCCTCGGCGAGGTCTGCGAACGAATTTGTACAACGATTTGCATGGACGCGAGAGGTTCCTAAAGACACCCGAGGCATGAATTCAATCTTCTTGGGTGTATTGTTGGAACAGCCGGGACTAATTAGCGAACCTCTCGCTCCTCTCGGCTGGTAGTTGTCTCTCACGAGAATTGCGCATACGCGAGCCCCTCTTCCTCGTCAACCATCGCGCTTCTTTGCCCCGAATGCTCGATTCAAATACAGATTTACGTAACAATCGGATTATTTGGTCGAAGACTCCGATTACCCTGCTCTTTCGAATAACGATCTCGATAAAAATTCACTCGTATCTCGCGATTACATCGTTCGTTGATTTACGACTGTAAAAGAATTTCGTTTTCTCCAAATCGAGACGATAAACAAGATTCGTATGCGATCTTTATGGAGATCGATATTTTTTTAAAAGCACGTACGCGCCTCTCGTAAATCTACCGACAAAGAGAGGAGGGCTCTGTAAGGAGTGAACGGGTTCGGTAATTGCATCCGAAAGGGGCGTCGAAGCGGAAGTCCTTTCCCGTGGCAGGCATTTTTTCGTCCCAAAGTCAAGCACTCGCCCGCGAAGTTCATCAGCCAAGATCTCACCTCGAGCAGCGGAGAGGAATCCAGCCTCGGTCGTCTGGAAAGTCTCTCTCGGAACCGGCCGCTTGTATAACTTCCACGTTCCAAGAAGCGGCGTTCGGCCCTGGTTTATGCAACATTTCCACGGGTGATTCGCGCACGCACGAGACAACGCTCGGTGTTATTCTCGTCGGTGAAAGTTACGCTGATTTACGCGGCGTAGCATCGCGACGCGAGTCCTCGAATCGGAAGCTGACCCATCCGCGAATTAAGGAACGTCTGGCGGTCTCGATTTCTGGACGGTATCGAGACACGATCGTTGAGAAGTATCGATTGTTCTCGGCTTGTCGAGCGAGCTGGAAACAATATTGGGAATCGAACAGAGGAGGGGGTCATTGTGCGAGCAACGTTCCCGATAAAAAGTGGAGCACTTCCCATCGTTTGCTATTGGAAGAAATGCGCGAACCTCGCGAATCATCGAATCCCCCGTAATCATGGGAAAGATTTCTCTTCGGATAGGAGCGCGTTACGATAGCGATAGAAACGTCTGGCCCGTTTAGAACGATCGGTGCCGAGTCCTCGGATGATTTCGATGAGGAGCGTACGAGATTTTCGATTTGCCACCGAGAAAACGAACCGAACGAGTGGATTGCGCAAGAGTACGGCGTCGAGCGGATAATTCCTCTTTTCGCACGAAGTTGCACACTCTCTGTCACAACAATAACGAGCGACCGAGGTAATTAAGAGCTCGCGCGCCGCGTTGATCGTGCTTCTCCTATTATAAATCGCGCTCTCGTTCTGTATCAATGAATATCCTCGTCCCTCTATCCAGTCGATGGATTAGAGGAATTCGATCGCATGATATCGACTCGGAAAGTAAATCAAGCTATCGCTGTGGTGGCGTAACAATGGTAACGACGGTTGACGGTTGTTTGCTGGGCAGGATCTGGGCTGGACTGGTTGCTCTGGGATCCTCCGAGTTGGTTAACGATCCGCTTACAGCTGAGGGGGCCAAGGGGGAGCAACGATTTTCAGGATGATCGCCAGAGACAGACGAGTCGTGTTCACCTCGAAGAGGATGCCACCGCTAGCGCGCTCGTCTTTTGCTTTCACTTTCTCACGTGGCGAAGACACTAGAGGAGAATCCTCGTGCACACGGATCCACTACTCCGCCATCGGCAATCGCGTATGCAATCGTTACGCGACTATAGACAGTACAATCGTAGGCGACCAGGTTCGCTCGAGACATCTTCCTAAAAAGTTCAAATTTTCTCGTTAGGTGAATCAACTTCGCTCGCTCGTTTGTTACTTAAGACGTGCAAATATACGTGAGCGCGGTCTGGACAAAGTTAGCGCGATCGTTCGTGGCTTTTACTGCCGACAGCGAGGACAAGAAGGTACAAAACGATGATTTTCTTCTCTTTTCTTTTCGAGGGGGAAACGTAATTGCGACAATGTAATCGACGCGGTGATGCAGCTGCGAGATAGCAGCCGGCGCACGCGAGGTGAATACTCAAAGAGAGAACATCCTAGCTACAAGATAAAATGTCGACACGAGCGCGTAGTATCTTCGCGAGTGTGTCGCAAGATTCAAAGTTGAAGCATCGCAGGTAAACGACGCGAGAATCCTCGGGGTCTCTCGACAGACGAGCTGCTCCAGTTTTCCTATTGCTTTCGCCGTTTCGGAACGGTCGAATAGTCGATCCGTGAGGAAGGCTCATCGTAACGCGAGTGTTGGAGGACGTTCGAGATCTTCCAGCCAACTTTCACTAGGTACTCGTACGTACTCGTAGTTACTGGTATCTACACCTCGATTCTAGCCAGAAAAGGAACGCGTATCAAGGGAAATAGGGAAAAGGGGTGCTCGTCCGTGCCAAGGCCGCACATCTCGTCCTGCTTATCCGTCGATCGTTCCACGGACGTTCTTACGAGTACATCCTGCGTGGTACGGACGGATGGATAGAATTAGGACAGTCGACAGCTTAAAAGGAGATACAATTTCGCGCGAGCGGCTGCGAAAGTGTTAAAAAGATAGCGAGATGGTGGCTGAACGAAGAGGTGCACGCGGCTGACGGAAGTCGAGTGTGTTCCCGCGCATACGCTTAGCACCTTTCTGTATCCGCTTGGGTAACGAGGAACATTCTCTCTTTGTCTAAATCGCTATGCAAATCTGCGTAATATTATTCCCAGCAAGAGGCCCGGAAATCGAAGAGCAAACCTCTTTAAGATAACATAGCTAACGAGTCGTGGCACGAGCCTTAAATAATCGCTAACCAACCACGCAAACAGAATTTATTAAACGAAGTTTAATAATCGATCACCAGGCGAGAAGGCTCCGCCTCGGAAAAACGATCCAACACCTCTGACCCCGCTTTCTCCGTCGCTTTGGTATTTGCCGCGGTACGCCACGACGATCGTTTATTCGGTTTATACCTGCTACTCGCGTGGGCGTTCGCGATATGGAAAAGCTGATTAGATACGCGTACGAAAGTTTCAAGTTACCAGCGAGAAGTAATTAAAACATTTAGTCGGATCTCTATTAACAATTATCGAACGAGCAATGGAAAAAGGATCCCCCACTCGACTCGCGTTCCTTCGCCTGTAACTGCAAATATCGTCCCATCTACGAAGAGGCCGAAGGCGACTTTCGCCCTCCAAGGCTGAGAAGATTCCTCGTCGCGAGCTCGTCACGCGTAATAGAGATGCAGATGGTCATTGAGACGCGGAATGGCCGCCGTCTGCGAGGGATCCTCTCTACCAAAACTATTTTTTCCTTACCAGCGTTGCGCAACTCCCGTCTGACTCTCGTCCACGATACGGTACCGGAAACCGGCCACTCTTTCACGCGGGTTAAACAGAATGCGAATGGGATTGCGAAATTCCGATTGTCGAGGTACGACCTCGATCTTCAGCCCCTCTGCGTTGTTTCCTTTCCGTTTAACGGTCGCCAACACGAGGAAGATCTCGATGGGAACGTCGCGAGAAATCGGCTGATCGTTGGAATGCGACTCCGTGCTCTCTGGACGAGCCTTTTCGAGGGGTCGCGTCTCGATCTCGAGCTTGCAAAGGTTGCTAGTCCAGTCGCGGTGAACCCCACGATTCTCGTGTCGTCAGAGACTTTATTCGAGCCGCTGGATCGATCGTATCGTTGTATGAACTTTGGACGCTTACCTCCGAGCTTCGATCTCATCCAGAAACGATTTTGTCCGCTCGATACGATACGAATGATTTAATAGAAAGCGGCTTTTACTGGCTGTCGCCTGTCGTAATCTATCGACGATTTGTCATCCGAGGGAGACTAATCGCTGCGTCCATTTGTCGGGTCGTACAACCGAATAATAACTTGACCGAGCTCTAAAACGGTCGAGTCTGAAAGCATACGGGGAATGTAAAGACAGAGACGTGGAAGAAGTCGAAAGTATAATAATAATCGTCTGGTACTTCTCTATGGCCGATGGTTCGTTCGTGCAGCTCGTCACTGGCTGGTAGAATCTGGCTTTGGCGATCCGAGGAAAGAGTGACGTAACGGAGCGTTACGTTCTCTGCCCCTGTCGGACACGTGTGCCTTCTTCTGAAAGGGGGCCCCTACCTCGTCCACGGAGCCCCAGAGGCATCCTCCTAGAGAGCGTTTCCCGCTGGGCATCCTCTTCTCGGTCGAGGCGTTCTTCTAGACGCCGCAGTCGCGATCGAAGAGTCCCTTCGCGAAGGTAACGCGGGAGTGTCAGCTTTCTTGGTGAATCGACCACTGTAGTGCTACCAACGATCTATCAATCTCGTCGCGGACAGGATGAATTCCATGGGGAGGCTTCTCTCGCTACTATGGGGTACGTTTATCTCGCGTCTCATCGACCGCGCGAATTAATCGCAGGATCCGACACAACTGGCGTATAATTTTGCTCGATTTCGCTGGAGAGCGTCCAACAGATTTCTCTATCGCTCTATCCCCTAACGAGTATAGGTAAAAGAAGCGCGTGTCGTCACGATTCTGCGAGAATATGCGCGCTCTTTTACGCGTGAAAAAAAAAAAAAAAGAACGCATCCTCGTAGACCGTGACCGACAACTTTTCTTTCTCCACGGAGATGGAATCGATCAGATACATATAGAAAGCGAAAGTTTGATGTATTTGTTATTTTTTTTGCCCCTTCTTCTTTTTTCTCCTCGATCATCCTCGATCATTCTCTTCCAGTGTCTGTTACATTTGGAGTCTGCGTCTTCGGGCTCCAGCGACCACCACCCAGGTACTCGCAACAATACATGCCGGAAACATCGTTCAATTGTCGCAATAAAATCGTAGGAAGCTATTACGCCGACCCGGAGACCGATTGCCAGGTGTTCCACGTCTGCGTGTCTGTATCCGGTACCATCCAGGATTACAAGTAGGTCGTGGTGGAAGGACGAGAGGAACTGGGCGCTTCCTGCAAATTCAATACGACGTATTACAAGAGTGTCTAACATTTTTTTTTTTTTCTGAAGGTTCCTGTGCCCCAACGACACAGCATTCGACCAGGAAAGTCAGACGTGCGCGGATTGGTACGACGTAGACTGCGAGGCAGCCACTCTGTACTACGCCAGCGACAACTTCGACTTGTACAGAATCGGTTCTGGCCTGGAATCGCTTCACTACGACAGCATACGTAGCGATGCCGAGCCTCAGGACCATCTTCAACGATCCGAGACGAGCGACCCCGTTCGTTCCTCGGCGAACACCCTGAACAGAGTCGCGTCTGGTAGCTTCAATGGTAACCGTGATCTGAGAGGCAGCAACAGTGGCAATTACTATAACAACAGAAACGGAAAAGAGGATAATTACGAGAGCGAGAAATCGTATAAAGACGAGGTTGCTCATGACAGCAAGAAGAAGACTGGGGTCAGAAAGGTCAGCAGGAAACAGCAGTACGACAATGGCAATAATAATTACGTACCTTCGAGTACATTTGCCCCTGTGGCTGTTGCTTCTGCTGCTGCTGCCGCTCCTCCACCTCCTCCTCCTCCTCCTAGCAATCAGAATACTTACACCGGCTTCTACAGTGGTAACAATTATAATCAGAAAGCAAATGGCTTTGTAGCCGCGACCAGTGTAAGGCCCCAAGAGAATTACAACAGGAATCAGAACACGCAAAAGTATAACACTCCATCGCCTACACCATCGTCGACTTACAGGCCCAGTACCAGCTACCAGAGTAATTACAACAACTTCCAATCCCCCAGCACGACTGCCAAGACTACCATTTATAACAACGTTTACAACAACGCTAATACCAATTACAACCAACAGAATCCAGGTGGTTTCAGTCAGAGTACCACGTTGAAGCCGACTAGCTACCAAAAGAATTACAATCAGAATTATAATAACGGCGGACAGTTCGTACAGTCGACGACGTTGCAACCAAGCACCAATTACCAAGGGAACGACTACACGAATTACCAGAGGAATTACAATAACATCCAACGTGGCACTAATAACGCGCCCACGTCGTATCAGTCGACCACCGGCGCGCCAACCGTTTACGACAACAATTACGACAACACCAACAACAATAACGGACAGTACAGAACTGGTACTACCAGGCAAGATATCTCTCAGGCGACCACAAAGTACTTCCCCAGTTTCGCGAGCAGCAGCTACGCGCCGACCACCTACAGTCCACCTACTAAAAAGTACATCGCCACCGACAACAGCCAAGCCCAAAGCGCTGTGAGGAGCAGCGAGGTCGGGCAATTCTTCGAGAAGTCCAGTCAATCCGTTAAAAGTTCGTCCCAGTACTACGACAGTACCAAGGCGCCGAAGAAGGCCACGCAGTACAACAACTACGACGGATCGAACGGGAAGTACTACACGGAGACCAGCACCGGAAACTACGATCTGGCCAGATCCTCGGTTGGAATTGGATTCAGTCCCGCCAGTATCAACCATTTAGCTGAGACCCCAAGATCGACCACTCCAGTGCCAAGGTATCGAATTTTAACGCTTAGCTTGTAGTTCTAAAACAGAATCGAAGATCGATCAGGGTTTAATGGGGTATATTCTTGCGTAGGAGAATCTCGACAGCCACCACGTACAATCCTAACAGTTTCAACTCGAATACTCAGAGACCACCGCAGTCGCCAACCACTTCCAGAGGAAGTACCTACGTCAGCGGTTCCGCCAGGCCCTTCTCATCGACGACGAGACTAGCTAGCAGCACCACTACGCCAAGACCAAAAACTGGGAAGAAGAACGACTACGATTACGCCTACTACGATAACACTGCCGGATTAGAGTACGACGCCCTCGACTTGGAACAAGTAACCAGAAACAAGGAGTCGACCAAGATCGCGAGGAATTGATTTCTTTTTCGCACGCATTCGATACCACGTGAACAGATACGATTTCGAAGAATGCGGGAGAAGCGATGGAAAAAATAAAAGAAGTATCGAGATTTCTGAATAACGCATATAGTGGCCAGTGCATTGTCAAAATCGGCTTTCGATCATGGTAAAAGGAAAGCGCATTGAAAACCGGTTTTGTTGCGAAGAGTAAATCGTTTTTAATTGCATACGTATACACGTGTATTTATATATATATATATATATATAGTGATCCTTTCAAAAATCTATCAATTATGAATATTTTTAGTCAGACTTGTTCTCCACTCTGATTTTCTTTTACAGTATTCTAGGATAAAGAATTTTATGCGAGTAGACGATCTGCTTACATTTGGAATTATATAGAAGATGTACAAGTGACGAAATGGTAATCACGTAATTGCCTGTTCATCAAATTGTTATCGCGAAAGAAATATTTGATCTTGGTGACGCGATTCTCTTGCTGAAAGTAGTTATCTTTTGTACATACATACATACATATATATATAATGAAAAATATTCAAATCTACAATAACGTCACTATTCGCATGTTAAAACCTGCGGACTGAGTGTATATATATATACTTTATATATATAAGTATTTTAATAAAAGAAAGCACTAAAAAAATATATTCCGCCTCCCGTTTGCCCGATTCTAAAGAGTTTTCAATTCAAATGTATGGCTTTACCAATAGAGAAACACGAATCTTTCTAGAACCCAGTGGAAAGTATAAATCATTGATTATTACATCATGTATTACACGCACGACAAAATTTCCGGTAAAAACATTCTTCAAATTCGTCTGTCGTGCGTATATAATTCTATCTATTGGGATAAGTGAAAATTGGTACAACCTTGATAGAAAATTACTAGAAAGGATAGTGGTGGAAGGTCTGATACAAATGCTGTTGGAATCGCACGCTTAATCTCAAGGGGCTTGAAGAATTCGGGATGGAGATGTTCCAATTCTTCGAGAACCATTAACAATCATTTTCAATTTTCATTTAATACTTAAAATAGTAATTCTCATTAAATTGTACATTCGTATCGAAACGTTCCTTCAAATTGACAGACGCATTGTCAAAAAGTTAGATCCACTTAAGCAACGAGACTTCGTATGTACATAGCTCCATGTAAGTGTTTCAATAACTCGCCCGTTTTATCGAGACATTATATTTGAAGGGGTTTATTTTTAGCATTCGGTAGTAGCAATATTCGACAATGACATTGAAACGATAGAAAATGTAGGTTATTATATAATTTGTTTGTAGGTTAGCACATCGATGGTGGATATCACCGTTTTCTTGAATGAAAAGACAAGTATTTTAATTTGAAACGCTTGTTACAGAGGTCCCATTGAAACAGAATGGGTAATTTAATGACTTCTGCTGTATCAGCGACCGATGTAATAATGCCAGTGCATCAGCAACAAACTCCGACAACTCAGCATCATGGCATGCACAAATCTGAAGGAGAACCTCCACCCGAGTGCCCTATGCATAAATCGGTTCCGGAAAAATCACCTGCCACATATTCTAGCGAATGTCCAATCAACGATATGGCTCCACAGGACATTAATCCTCTTAACATGGTTAATACGATCGTAAACTAGTCAAGCAAATATTTTTTTATGCTTCAAAATTAATCGTCAACTCTGCACTATTATCCAGATGCCACCTGCTAATCAACAACCAGCGCCAGATCAACCTTTCCTACTACCCACAGAGAGACAAGTTTCATCTATACCGAAAGCAACGGGTGATGAAAAATTCTGGGTGTACCCCTCCCAGCAAATGTTCTGGAACGCGATGCTGAGAAAAGGCTGGCGTTGGAAGAACGACGATTTAACGCCAAACGACATGGATAATATAATAAAAATCCACAATGCAAATAACGAGCAAGCCTGGCAGGAAGTGCTTAAATGGGAGGCACTTCACGCGAGAGAGTGCAGCTCTCCCAAACTACGTAGCTTTGGGGGTAAAGCCAAACAGTATTCGCCACGTGCACGTATTCGATATTGGATGGGGTGTGTTGATGATTTCGAATGCAAAATAATCGATGATTATTGTTACTAACTACGAAATTATTAAATATGAAACTCGTCTTTTTCCCTTTTTTAGATACGAGCTACCATTTGATCGTCACGATTGGATTATAGATAGATGTGGAAAGGATGTACGATACGTTATCGATTACTATGACGGTGGAATGGTCGATGAAAGGTTCACATTCGCGTTACTCGATGTTAGACCTGCTATGGATTCACTGGAGAACATTTGGGATCGAATGAGAGTAGCATGGTTGCGATGGAAATATTGCAACAATTCGCCGGAATCAGAATGTGCCACAAAAAATGAGGCAAAATAATAGAAACGATTATATAGAATAAAGAATTAATAGCTTGTCAATTAATTAATGCTCGTTTTGTGAGTTACTTGTTAAATTCACACAATGTACAGTTTTTAAAATACAGGATATGCAGTTACACATGCGAAAATACCAAAGAAGTTCACTAATATTTAAGATGCGAAAAAAATAATCAGATGTCCCAGTATTCTTTTATACTTTTGCGATTACAAAAGTTCAATTTTATAGGAGAAGACAGGAGACAAATTTCGAAAATCAATTACTTTCTTTCGAACATAACGAATGTATGTTCTAATAAATTAAAGAAATTCTTAAAAATTTGGAATTCATTTTTCTATGTACCAAACAAGATTTTATTGTCAGCATTGAACACTATTTGTACCTAACAATATGTGATTTGAGGGAAATATGTTCAAATGCTTTGTACATGGAGTAAAATTACATTACTATCACTTAAAATGAACGAATACTTTATTTCACTGAAAGATTAATACATATACATACATGGTACACTCTATGGTTCAAAAACTTTCGTACCTTTCAATCACTACTTAAAAATCCCCGTGTTAAACTGTTATTTAACTGTTATTTAACTGCATACGTATGTATATAATGTTTTGTATATGTATGTAAATATCCTTATGTAATACATTGTTAACATATATCAACTGTTATAAAACTATTTGATACATGTATAACGTTGAATATTAAATTAATATCCGAAAAAAGAGATTAATATCCATTCCGAAAGTGATATCGTATGGTTTGAAAACTGCGCGCACACGCGTGTTTGCGTCTGTATTAATTACAGAGTACTTAATATGCTTTTATCTGAAACATTCAATTTTATTTTGCTTTTATTTAACATTCCTTGTGTCTATAAAATCATGTTTTTTATAAATGCTTCTTGCAATGGCAATTTACAATATATTCTTAGCAATTGTTACCTTTCATAATATTAATCATTAAACAAACACACAAACGGATTATGTTAGAAAATATACCTATCATTAATTGAATCGGTATCAATTTCGTGTGAATCAAGAAAAAAGATATTGTAATTGTTCTGTACAATTGGCACACTAATATCCTACGTTCTATAGTTAACACAAGTCCACAGGCAATATGCAAACTTGCTTGGATATAATTTACACTTACTTCATCATCGATAAACAATCAAAGCAATGTATAGTTAGAAAGAATAAACGAATGCGAGACGCTATCGAAAATCTGTGTCCATTACATTTATAAATTTTTATAATCGTCTCAGGATATCTATACCGAATTATACAAATTGATTTTTATGATTAACCCGTTAAAAGGGTTAATAATTTTATATAGAGTTATGAGGCAGATAACCAGAACAATTGTTAGAGCCACAAAGGCAGCGTGTATCACTGAGATTATGGACGGAACTAGTAACTCCGCCAGCATAATTGAAAGTAATCTCCTCGCCAACCTCTATGTCTCTGGATGCGAACAAACACAATCGAGGTACCGGACCTTCGACTCTGATAGGTACAAGATTAGCGTTTGGTTCGCAGCTATGATTGGAGTACCGTCCGATATTACCAAAATGCTTAGGATCTATGCATGTCACCATTACTCGATCCTCGATATATTCAGAAACAACGAGAACATAATTCATACTATTTTTGTTCGCCTCTACCCTACGCTTTGCTTCTTCGATACCTATTACTTCACCAGCGTACTCGCATATAAACTGACATTTCTTAATGCATTTATTGGTGAACAAACCGAATCCTTTCCCATTAACCTTTAACACAATTAAACTGTCCACGGGACCGTTCTGAATCACCCTATTGCCGCAATTTTCCCTACAGGTACAGTGAGAGTTGCATTCAATTATTGGCCCTGATAATTTCTCGTCTACTATCCGACCATCGACGTAATTCGGTGAACCACGTGTACACGAACAATTGAAACACTGAATTGTACATGAACAACCTACAGAATATTCTGATTCGAATTCATCTAAATCTACTCCAGGACCTGGTATATTGTTTACCACGTACATGACATCAGATACAGTGTGTTCATAATCATCTGTACAGGCGATCGCCTCCATTGCTTACCACAATCTCGTATTAACGAAAAAACCAAAGAAAGTTCGAAACACTCTTTAAGGATAGGCAGCATAAAATAAAGAAAACAATATTGTTTTGCTTTCGTATTGTTCTTCTCGATATTAGGTATGCCTTGTATGTATCAGTAAAGAGAATCCAAAAGTAATATTTCCAAGCTACTCTACTTTTTAACACTGACCTTTAACAATCCCTGAATCGACGATTTCATAGATTGTAACGTACTACTAGAAGGCATGGGTATAACTTTATATCCCACATAAAGTACAGCCCCCAATAATGAGACTTTAATCGTAAATTTCAATATTTTGCTCGATAATGCTTGGGGAGGTACTCTACAAAAAGGAAAAAAATGAGTAATAAATTTAGTATCCATAAAAATTTATCTATAGACACTTATGTTAAATATATATATATATATACCGCATGATAGGCCATATATCGGATTCTTTTACTTTCCCCCAGTTCTCAAGAATTCCTTTGGTATGTCCTATACCAACAACTCCTACAACTCTTGGTGGTCTTGATCCCTTTGAATTGAGTTGAGCCATAACGGCCATTTGTAGATGATAGGTAAGATATATATCCCTCTCTTTGACAAATGTTCTCTCTATTGCTGGGTATTCTTCTCTAAGTTTTGTAATCAACTCTTCTATCACAGATTTCTTTTTATATTCTTCAACCCCTTCCTTATCGATATGCGTATCTGTCCATATAAATATCCACGCAAGCTTGATAGTCTCCCACCAAGACAATTCTCTTAATGCACGTTGGAACGTTATATTAATCGAACGATCAGCCAATTGAATAATACAATTCGGTATTTTTTTTACCTGAAGAATCACCATATGGAATTTATAATTATTTCATAACCTTGTTTAATTAAAGTAGATCTAGCCTTATTTGGTTTACCTCTTCGAATGCTGTACGAAATTCACCACCTGGTGGCATTCCCAATTCTTTAATAACACTGGCTATGACTTTGTACAATACAATATGCAATAATCCATTAGAAGTTCCATAATCCCACAATATTTCAGTTAAATTTCCTACAAAACCAAATAAATAGGCTACAGAATAAACGTGTTAAAGTAAGTGATCAAGAGACTGGAAAAAACAACTTACGAAGACTTAATTTTGAAGAATAGTGATATAGAGCATCTTCGTTAATATTTATAATGTTGATCCTGGCTTTACATAATTCTACTACCACTATATCCGGTTGCACAGCCCGAATAATCTTTAATTATAAAAAAAATAATAAGCTTTTAATAATCTTGATACTATAAAGTTTTAGACTACTTTCTTGGACTTGTAACACAATAAAGTACTATCTAGTTACCGTCGAAACATCGTTTTGACTATCAACACTGAAATGTGCCGTGCCTACTAAATATAATTTCCCTCCTTCCGGTGTAGTAATTAATTTCACAGTCTCTGGTAACCTTTCGTCTATACTTGCATCGTATTCTGGTTGAATTGGTACATTGGTATCATTTTTATCATCTATATGATTATTGGTATTAAATCTCAATTGATGACCGACAACCTCTAAAGTAAAATATATAGAGATATATACCATAACAATGAAGAATCTAATGATAAAGAATATCTTTGTGAAGAACTAATCTTATATAAATTATTCTCCAAGTGATGATGATACCTTGACGCTTTGATAACTTTCTTTTATTTTTGTATTGCACTGGCATATTGAAAACACTGATATAATAGTGTGTAAAACTGTTATAACTCAGTCAATAGCTCTACATTGATTTTATTATTGTATTAAAGAGAAAGAGATAAGAAACAAGACCTTGTAGGCCTTTGTCTACAGAAACCTTAAAACATCAGCTGTTTCAAAGTATCCTTTTGATCAACTAGTACTACAGTTACTTAATGTTAAACATTGGACTTTCTTGGTGAATTTCCAACAATTGGAAGCAAAATAAAATTAATTCTCAAAGGTACTATCATCACTTGAGAATTCTTTGTCCAACTATCTTGTTTTCACCTTTATTTCGTTTTTCTTTATTATCCACTGAAATTGCCGTAGTATTGTACTCATTTTTTGATTTATCATTTAACTGTACATCTATTTGCAACTCATTGGCAATAAATGTTTCGGTTGGGCTCTGGACTTGTAGACTTTTAGCATCACTCATATCTTTTGTATCAGCAATACAAAAACTTCAGTAAACTTTTGCAGTTTTCTTTTTGTTAAGACTTGTCACTGACAATATCTGAGAAAGTTTTAAAAGTATGGATTGGATTGAATCGTACTTTGCGTTGATTTTAACGACTACTTAAGATTAAGAACAATTTTATTCTCTTCATTTAGAAAGTGGAAACCGATAAAATTTTTCTATCGCGTAATTAGCTCAATTATTTGAAAAAATGAATTTAAAATACGAAACAGGAAATATTTCATGCTAAATACGAGAACAATTTTCAAAATACCAAAAATCCAAGAAAATCGCAAGAGATTTGTCAAAAACACTCATCATTTACAGCTATATGATATAACTTTACCGTAACCTCAAAAAGTAACAATATGGCCCTAATAATTACATCATTCTATCCACAAATTAGCACAAAATTACTTGCAAGATATCAAGAAGTGCTAAGCGATGGACGATAATTTAAGTATTTTATATTTGCAAATAAATATAACAAAAGGAGCCTATTAACAACAAGAGTTATAGCAACCTTTCACTACCTGTCGATGATGTGGCAATGTTACTATATAACACAATCTTCCTAAAAGATATTTATCTGTCAGTCTCTAATTAAAATATTGCTCTAAAGAACGTTGTACGACAAGAATTGAAGTTCGCCTAATTTTCTCTTTGCTGTTACTGCGTACTTTCGAATTACAATTAAGATTACACACTAGATGGTAATGCCTATGTATATACCACCACACACTTGCATACAATAATTTACTGGATGTATCTGGATTAATGCACAATATATATGCATGTGAATATCATACATGTAAATATCCGATTATAGTTCCATATATAACTTTTATTATTAACATTTTTTAATAAACTAAAGGATTTTTAGGTAATAATTATATTCGTATTAGATATAATGTATATTACTTTATGCCTTTTCTCACAATTTTATTTGGACACATGAAATATCAAATATTTCTATCCGATATCTGTAGCAAGAAAACGTAGGAAAAATTTAGTTTCGTTGGATTTAAAATGTTTTCGTAGGTACATTTTATTCTTTCGTTTTTCTAAATTAAATCCCTACAAACTTTAATTCTCTTTAAACTTAATTACGTACGAGATAATCACGATTTTATAGCGTATGCAATTTGAAAAGAACAAGCAATTTTGCATTGTGAAAAATAAAAAAATAAGTGTTGAAAGGTTTTTTTTTTTTTGACTTACCGACTCGACATTTTGGAAGAAATGAAGAAACAGGATGCAGAATCCAGAGTTCGTCGTGGGCACGTATCCACCTGCGACAAAAAAAATATATCAATTAGTTTCCAATTTACGTGTAACAATAAACCATCAACGTTCAAATTACAGCGATTGAAGAAAAAATATAGCCGCTAGATGGCAGCGTCAAAGGTAACGGACAAATTTAAACAGAGCTATCGTAGAACAATGATTCTCCACGTACGCTACACTTTTTTCATACATAAGTTATTAAGCACTTTATTGTTAATACAAAAAATATAATATGACATATAGAAAAGCGTAAATTTCAACAAATTAACTCCATCTGTGCAATATATAATATGAGTAAATATATATACGTCATAAAGGGGAGTCTTACCATACAGCATTTTTATCGAAATTATTGCATTTCGTAGCACAAAGTACACTCTAATTTATATCTGTGTATACTATTTGAAGTGTAGTATACACGAAACGAGCAAAATTCGAGTCAGATCTAAACTTTTTCTAGAAAAAATTATGAAATTTCGCGCACTGCATCACCGCGTACCGTACAGTTCACGCGCCAAATGGCGACTGAGCGGGGGTCGTGCTACGGGGTCTACACGCAAACCGCGCGAAACTCTAAAAACGCTGGTAAACAAACTTTGTTATTAAACATGCTCGACCGAGGGAAATTCCAAGAAATATCATGTTAACTCGCCACTGATTTGTTTCCACGTATTTTCTGCCGTATACGGAAATATAAATGTACACGTTATTCGACATTTGCTTTTAAAGTCTGATATTTCTTTTACTA
The DNA here is from genome assembly GCF_050948175.1 of Xylocopa sonorina. Taxonomy (NCBI): domain Eukaryota; kingdom Metazoa; phylum Arthropoda; class Insecta; order Hymenoptera; family Apidae; genus Xylocopa; species Xylocopa sonorina. The sequence continues at coordinate 12,313,113 of NC_135201.1, read as the reverse complement.
CTGGCAAACGAGCGTGTCCAGAATGTTGCGACGTTTAAAAATGTACCACTAAGATTTATTGCAGCTTTGTACTTTCTTTGCTAAAAATCAACAAAAAAATAAAAGCAACAATCATGAATATTTTAACATAAATAAAAGTGAAACATACATACGTAGTTGTAAATTAAGGTAAAAGAGCAACAAGCATGGGATTTTTATTCCTTTCAATATTAATGAATTACGGATTATGTAACATAGTCAATCTTGCAAGTTTTAAACATATATTTATTATTCTTTTTCTTCTGATCGGCACATTCACACAATTCTTACAGCTTCTTGCACCTCACATAATTTATATAAGTTGTTATCGTTTTGAGCTGTATTCAGTAAAAATAATGTTATTTAAGCAGTAATGAATGACACTCGACTTGTGCAAATCTGGAGGTATCAAAATATTTTCTTTAAGTTATAAGCGCGAAAACGATACTTCACTTTCTCCCTCTCACGAGTACCCTTTAATTTTTTTCTTTATTTCATTTGTTTTCAGTGTCCACCCGCCAGCCCCCCGTCTCTCTCGCTCTCTCTCACTCTCTCTTTTAACAACATAGTAAATCTTCTTTCTGTCTTACAATTGGAATGATTTAAGGCCGTCTTCTTTCGCAACATAGGAAACCATGGTAAGTTTGATCTTTTATCATCAACAACAAGACCACAATTGTTTGCACCTTGTGATAGTTATGTGAAAGTTACAAGCAGCGATCCTACCTAAAGAGTATAGAGTATGGGCATGTATCGATTAATATAGAACCGTGTACAAAGCGTTCAATTCAAAGTGATTTCGCAATAGTACATCTTTATTCGTTTTTTGATTTTTGAATGCTTCATTTCAAAAGTGAACTTGAATAGTACACATTTCTATAATTAATTATACCTGCAATCGCTGCATGAATTCTCATTGTCAAGAAAAGAAACAGAAATTTCTAAAAAAGCCATTCTTATGCTAAGTACACATATCAGTAGTTTTTACATGTATAAGCTCATTATAATTATGGAAATATTCTATCCATCCCTTTGCACAAATAATACAATGCGCAGTTAATGGTCATTTTTACTGTGATATTCAATCCCTGTTTCTGACTTAAGTTTATGAAGTTTGACTAGTATGCAATACTTTTATACAATATATTTATAAATAAATAAATAAATAAATAAATGTAGTGTTTATTTATTTATTTATTTGTTCGTTTATTTATTTATTTATTTATAATCTTATTCTGGTTAAAACTATCTGCGAATATCGCAATTAAATAAAACCATTTAGTACCCTTTAATATGATCTTTAGCAAGATGTATTTTCGTCGGGCGAAAAACCTTTTTATGCATAAGAGGACCACTGGAGTAAATTTAAAAGAAGCTTCGTTTTTCTGTTATTCGGTACAATATCTTTAAAAATCTTCACACGTGTTCTTCCAGACATTCGTTTCATTTTTTTCTCTAGTCATTGTCCACTTTGGAAAAGACTTTCTAATTCTCTCTCTCTCTCTCTCTCGCGCGCGCGCTCTCTCCCTCTCTCTCTCTCTCTCTCTCTCTCTCTCTCTCTCTCTCTTTAAAGTAAAATGCTATAAAAGAAGCCCTAAAGGAAGAGCGTTAACTATTTTGTTTCATTCATTTTGGTCGTCCAGCCTTGATTCTTCAATAATCAAGGTACAGTAAAAAATGTTCTTTTCTTTCTTGTATGAAATAAAAGGCACCAAGTTTTGCCAAACATTTAGTTTGTTCATAGGAGTTTCTATATCTTTTAATTCAATATTGAATATAAGATGTAGTGGCATCCTACAATGGATACGAATTACGCTTACGTCTCGAGATACGTTCTGACTCGGAATTTATATACCTTGCAATTCGTATATTCTTACATATTAAATCCTCGATTTCTTGTAAAATACGTAGTGTGCATTTACAAAGCTTAGACAAACGATCTGTACAGCGGTGTTTTGCAGTAAAAAATACATTTTCAATATCGATCCTGTACCTGAACGAACTCGCACGCAACTCTTAACAATTTTGAACAGTAATCTTTTGATATATGCATCCCACAAATTATACGTTTCGCATAACTGCAAGCATTAACTTATACATATACGCACACATGCACACATACATGCACATATACTGCATATCTGCAAACTTTAATTGTGTTGCAAGAGTTTTACGTGAGTGTAAGTTTTACAAATGAAATCTATTGATAAGCGAATTGTTGGAAAGATATTTCGAGCAATACGTGTCAATTTCATTGATTCACTTTGTACTTGTTTTTAAGGATATGATAATACGTGTTTGTATGCATTCATGTAGCTAAGTACATGGAACAAAAATATAATACAACGCAAAGGTATATCGAATATTTGTTAAACTTAAAAATATCTAATCCTGATGGAAACGAAACGTATGCAACAAATTATACTCCTTCCCAACATACACTAAAATGTTTACACGCGAACATATTAAGTTAGAATATGATTTTTTTTATATCGTATTGTTGATATACAATCTATAATGTACTATCAATATTATCGATTTGGAAATTTAGTCAATTCCCTTTACGTAATAAAACTAGCTACGAACGATATAGAAATAAATTTATGCATGATAATAAATTACTAAATACTTGATGAAAATAGTAGTATTTAAACGTGGTAGTTAAGAAAAATATTATGTTTGTCTTTAACTCTGTTAACAGTTGGCGTATTTTGATACCCTTTTATAAAATGCGCATCTAACAGAAACAAAAGAATATAACGTGAAATTCACAATTCACACTTAAAATTTAGTTACTTTCTTTACTACAGAGACAAGTTACACGAGTGTCTACAAATATAAAATCATATATCAATACAAACTTCTTTCGTAGTTAAATATATTAAAATTATTTAATAAATGTGCGCAAAGCACGTTTGAAGACACTCACAGCTTCTACCATAAAAATTTGCAATTTCATGTTTTTTTTTTCTTTTCTTTCATTAAATTTCAACAACTATGCAATATTCTCTGTCACACCGTACGAATATATACATTTAATGTAAGAACCACAGTGTATATTCTATCAGTAAATTAAAACGATTACATTATACCGTTACGTTCGTCATTTCTTTTCATCGCTGTTTTGTACTATTCGTTTAAAAATACTGAAAGAATATATATAGAGAGTGTAACAGACGGCACACAACAAAACTTCTTTTTATGCAGCTCGATGTATAATTAATAAATTGCATTAAAAAATATGAATGTCCGAAATATCTAAAACTCGTGTCGATTATATTATTATAATAATCTAATTTGCATCTTCTGCAGTAGGAATAGTTATTTCTTTCTTTCTTTTGACAATACCGTCGGCAGGGCGGATTTCGTAAAATATTATTCGAGTATTTGTGCAAAATAGAATCCGTCGATATGAATACAAGATTAATTCCTTTTTCCCAGTCAAAAAATGTTATCTTCCCATAGAATGTATTCTTTTGCACAAACTCATGTTTCTTATTTTAAGCTCACTCGACTGTATTATTTTCGTGTGGTTTATATAATATGCTAAAACAAAATTATTTAAAAAATGAAGTATATTAAGAGACATATAACATGTACGTTAAAATAATATCTAATAGAAATTTCAGTTCATAAGTGTTAGTAAATCCGTGAAATATCTGCTTTCTTTTTTAATAAAAATCCAATTTTTGACACGCGTTCTGAATACGCGCAGAGGTTGCATAAGAAATGACACCTATAGTCGAGTAAGCCTTCAATATTGAATACTATAAGGGCATGACAAACTCATGGTCCCATATATGTATATTTGAAAGATGTTTCGACTAGACGATACATATTAACGTACTAAACATCGTGCCAGCGATACCTTACCAATTGAATCATACCTCCGTATGAAACAAGAGATTACATTACATATTCCTACGTATTATATCACACGAACTTACTTAGATTGTATACATCCTGGGCGTTCGTTATGCAAAAATCTTCTTTGTTTAAGTCACGATACAATAAGATCTCATTTTATATAAAATTATAATTTATGGGACTAGTGTGTTAGTAGGCCTGCATGCTCTTGTGCTAACGTTTTATTCTCAGGTGCTACTGGCTTATTTCCAAAAACTAGAAGGTGTAGGCACGCAGTTAGCTTAATTTCATGCGCTTTGGTTGGCTTGCATTTGATGTGTCTGAAACAAATTCTGAATTACAAATTTCACTTATAAGTGAAAATAGTGTTTCGTTTATAAAAAGAAAATATTGTAGAAAAGAAAGTAACTTACCTCCATTCGGAGTGGCTCCGAACGCGCTAACTAAAGAGCAATTTTGACTTTTCTAAAACGAACAATTAAACCAACTATTAGTCTAACGATAATTACAAGTAAGGCATCTTGTTTCATAAGAGCACTTACATCTCCCATTACTGCTATCGGAGTTGTTCCTGTGGCAATCGCTACTTGATGTTCGATCAAGTAAAACATATACTCATCATATAACAATCGAATCAGATGAAAAGAACCGAAACTTGCCGCGCTTCTTAAGGTAAGGTCTCGAATGACCATGGAACTGTTGAAAGAATAACCAAGCTTACGAATAATAATATTAATTTCAAACAATTTTATGTATAATTACCTGTAAAATGACCACTTGAGCAAAAATTGTCGAGCAGCTTTCGCAAACGTTGGCTTCTCCTCAAATGGCTTTAGAACTTGTGTCACGACATTCTTCAGCCAAATTGCCCAGTCTTCTAATGAATTTTGTTGTTGCAATGTTATTTTAAAGTCTGCTTCTAGGCGTTGTACCATTGCGTAATCGCATTGGCATACCCACGAAGCCTGTATAAAGAATATTTACGTACATTTCTCGTGGCTAAAGGGACTGTTAGGTTGTCTTAATTACCACAGATACCTGTTCTTGGACATTATGAAAATCAACGCGATTCAAATCGGCTAGCATTTGATTTATTTGACTAGAATTTTGAAGCACTGCACGTGCAGCTTGAGCAAGGTGATTCAACGATGTGTAACGTCTTAGTGTCTGAGCAAACGCAGATACTGCAGTCAACTAGAATGAAGTATTGTTAGGAAAAAGTACTTCGTCGCAGTGTCTCTTCGACATTACCTTTATCTGGGTCATTTCCTTAGGACAGTCAGCCATTGCTGACGTTAACCACGATTCTAAACCTTTCGCGAAATTTCGGATAGACTGCGTTAATGAACCTATTAATTATACATTAATTACATTAGCGTCTTAATGACATCGTTAATATAGAAAGCAGAGATCGGTACAACTCACTTGGTATAGGTCGTAATACGTTAGGCATTAATACTTCTACCAAATTTTGGTAAAACGTATAGTCAACTTTCCTTATGAAATCTTGTACCTCTGAACATTTACACATCTGATATAATTTCGTCCTATAAACAAATCGCAGAGTAAAATTTGATTACACAATATTTTCTCGCAAGCTACATCCGTTGTAAAAATCTTACTTTGATAAATATTTTTCTTCCTCGCATTCATCGCCGTTATTATTGTCCTGACTACGCCAAAATTCTCTCCAAAGGCTTTCTACAGTAGCGAACTCAAAATTGAGAACAGCATCTAGAAAGGCTTCGCAATGTTCTCTGTATATACTACGGAACGTGTCGATGTCTTCCAACGTGCAATCTTCCGGAAGGGATGAACCGTGTCCAACTATTATTTCTGGAAATTCTGGAATAGCAGCACTCGCCTCGCCTAAGTACTGATGATACTGTGGCGGTGAATTATTCGATGAAATATTCGTGTTCGAATGCGTATTATTCTCGTATGTAGTATCCTGCTTTTGATTCACAAACTTGAATCGTTTCGTTTGCGAATTTGCGTTTTGTTGCTGACGAGGTGTTCCGTCTTCGTTTAACATAACTAACGGAGAACTAGGCTTCACGCGAATCCCGTAGTAATGATACTTTGAATTCCCTCTAATGTGAATAGTGATAACAATCAAAAGAAAATGTTGTAAAGTAAATGGATAAATGATAATAGTACAATTCTTTACCTCGTGCCCAATCGTCTAGTTCTTAGGCCCAGAAAAACGGACCGTATCAGTTTTCCAAAACTCGCGGCATTCACAGGGTCTAACTTGTTTTCGGAACAATGACGTAAATAGTGATTGTAAAGTGTAGATCTTGGAAGGGAAACACCATCTGCTGTTTCATAATTTTCGAGTAACCAGTGAACCTAATTATGCAAAAATTATGCACTATATAAAAGTATTACTAACACTTTTAAGACAATCTGTGTACAATATGAAGTCAAAATACAAAATGCTAAGACCAATTAGTATTAATCAATTACTAACTAAACTACACATACATTCATAAGTATTAATAATGTTTAATGTTAAAGAAAATAGTTTCTGCATTATTGCCAATTCAAAGGAAATTTTAGACTTGTACAAAGTAGCATCCCTAAAGAAAGCAATCGAACATGCCGCAATAAATTAGTGTACAGCTAAGCCTGGAAATGAGGATTATAATCAGCTTACTGTTGCTTGAGAAACTCTAGTGGCATGCGTCATGTTTGCAGCTGCAGCTGCAGCGTCTTCCACGGTGACAGCAGCACCTCCTGAGTTACCGCTGATCAAGTATGCCCCTCCACCCCCGCTAACCACAGTTTCCTATCAAACAACCCAACATACCAATACCTTATATTAAACCCCAAATTTCAAAAAATACTTTGTTTCGTTTCTCCAAAATTGCTTGATACATGTTCTTGTTATATATAAATTATACCTACAGAATCAGTATACTTCTAAAAGTTTAAACAGAATAGTCCAAAAGAAGTAAAAAGCAACGAAAATTGGAAACATGCAACATTGTCTTACCGCATTTTCTGTTTGTGGACTAGCACGTGCTGCAGCCGCTGATATTAATGCGTGTGTTGTTGGATCTCCATCCACAACACTCTGTTGTATAAGATACGTGCCATTGCCCTGGGATAACAATTGTCCGGTTGTAGAATTTGAACCCTGACCAGTGACCTGAACGTAACAGAATATTACTGATGACAATGCTACAAGATATGCTTTACATTTTTTTTTTTTTTTTACCAATGTATGCCCATTAATTGGAGGGATAACATTTTTTGTATAAATTACCTGGGCATATGTTACTGGTGTAGATGCTGGTGTGTAATACTGATTGGAAGCAGGAGTGTACATCGCTCCTGCTTCTCCAACAGCATACACAGGATATGTCCTGTGAAATGTAAATTTATAAAAATAATTCACTAGAATAATTGAAATATGATATTAATATACCTACATCTGACCATTTGTTGGTATGTAGGTGGAACCATCTCCCTCAACGTATTGAACATAAGTAGGATGAGAAACCGACTCGGACCCCACCGCCTCTGGCTCGCCCGACACTGAAACAAATACCACAAACTTTAATCTATCCATATTTACATAATTCAGCTCTTACATGAATAAAGCTTTGTGGTATGCGTACATAGTTTAACAACTAAGAACTTATACTTTGCCAACCGCTAGAAAAAATTAAATGTATCTACCAAATACTAGAATTTACACTCTTGAAACAAAATCTAGTATCGATACATTTATGTATTATCTGTATCTTCTCCTTATCATTCGTACAAATGAAGAATATACTAGTACATGCAAAATGAATTAATGTGTACCATCAAATAATATGTAGCTTCTTTACAGATATGTACATAAGTAGCAAGAAAAGAATAACGCATGCTGATTATATTCTGCCCTCACCTACTGCCGTTGTGAGGGACGCGTAGGATGGTGAGTCACTGGTGCCTAGTGTGGTCAGAGTAGAAGAACAGAGGTGCAAGTTTTTCAGCAGCATGGAAAGGGCCAAATCTCTACTCAAACACTATAATTTTTTTCACACTGATCCTGATACTCACCACTAACATAAACAACTTATAAGGAGATTCTTCACAACTAATCGCGATCTCATTTTTAGTTAAAACTAATCTCTCTGACTTTAGTCGAATGTTTCGCAAGATCATAATCGGCAACTTTACAACTAATAGAGGTAAATAAAACAAAAGTATACATAAAAATAAACTCTGCTTTTAGACGCACCTGTTACTGTGATAAAATGTGGAGATCCACTGACGATGGTACCGGTTGACGTGGATGCCGCGTCGGAGTCAACAAGAGTATGCTGACCGGAATGGGTAGTGTTTACTACTACTTGTGCTGTAACATGCGCTGGAGTACCTGTCGAGCCGTTGGAAGAATCTGCAGCTGTTTCAAGTGGATCCTGAACCAATAACTAAATTATTATTTATAGTATGCGTGTTCTCATGATCAACGGTAAATTTCTGTATAATGGAGTATAAAATGTAGTTAGAATCAGTATTAAATATTGAAAAACAATTTTATCAATGGAATGTAACGCAACAAACCTGTATAGGCTGTAGATTGTTTGGACTAGAAGGATCAGGACTGGTAACAACAGTAATAAGTTGTTGGCCTCTTGTGGACTGACTCTGTGCTGCATTGCCACTGCCACTGGAGCTGGAAGTAGTCACGACAACAACGCTTGGCTTAGGTTCCACCCCCACTGTAGTAGAGCTACCCCCACTGTTATTAGCTCTGGTGGATGCTGCGAGGGCATACTGGGCTCCTGTCGTAGTCATGGCAATCACTCCTTCACCTCTCTCTACTCCCACCGTATCACCACCACTGCTGCCTCCCCGTTTGTGGAGAGAAGAATCTGTACATGATACACCCACACAAACATAAGAAATATCAATAACGTTTTCCAACAGCTTTCATAGAGGAAGGAGTGTACTATAAATTCCCTTTGTACGATTCGATATCTTACAAAGTACACCCATTAAGATGTATAATTGGTTGATAAGCAAAGGGAAGGAAATAAAATTCCTATCAAATTTATGCTCTGACATCAAAATCTCCTTAGGGCAACTTTTTAACAAGTGTCCAAGCGCAAAAGGAAAAATGAGAATAATTTTTGTAAATAAGTGCAAAACTTATGTACATATATATTGTATAAAAATGTATTGATTATTTGTTGAAACTACAACAAATGCAATCGTGTAAGTAGAATAATACAAGTACAGAGAATGAAGTTGATTTGTTTTTTTTTTTTATTACAGTAAATTTAACATTGTAGATATATCATAGTAACGACTGTTTCGATAGGTAGAAGGGACGGAAGAAGATCGAGCGAGGATGCCCGCGAATCAGTTATTATACGTATATAGAGATAGATTAGCAGGCACCCTAACCTACATATAAAAAGAATCGGCTACGTAAGTTCTCGCAGGTGTGCAGCATTTAATAATCTCTAGATCAAAGGGAAGTCCCGAAGAACTTTCAATACGAATGAAACACGTCATTGTCGTTTCGATGCGTGCACAGGAAAAGATGTGTTGGTACACTCTGTACCTGTTAGGGTGGCAGGTACCAAACAGAATGTTTCAAAGGGAAGAAAACGAACGGGAAGGGGTCGTGGTTAAAATGCAGTATACGCGTGACTGGACATAGAACTCTTGTCAAGAGGGTTGAAAGTATTGGTAGAGAAGGTCGGATCATAGGTGCAATTAGAGAGTATTAAAGCTCCCTTCCAACTGGTAACAATAAATTTTATAATTAGCCCGACATATCCGTGAAAGAGATACGACGATATAAAAAAAATGCTGAGAGAATTTTTACCGCGTATCTAATAAAAAACATTTATAATTTTTATCCGTACACGTATAAATAATTCCTAAATAATGTTATTTAATTTTTTTTTATTTAAGAATAATGATACTAAATTTTAGAAGATACATTTTCCCATATTTTAAACATATAGGTATATATTATTGAACATCGGACACATTATATTGCTTTGAAAAGTGGTAATAACATTTGGAAGCACACCGTGTATGCACCTGGCCTCTGTTATGCATGAGTGAATTCTCTTGCTCACTCAAAACAAAATATAGAGACATTCTACAAAAAACCATAAAAATATATTGAATGAAAAATATTTGGAAAAATATATAAAACTTGAAATTTATTGCAGAGAGAGCATCGGTAGTAGAAAATTGATGAAAAGGTGAAAATGAAATAATTCAATGGCTAACAAGAATGAGTGCTCTCCAGCTGTTTCTCCTTCATGCCTCAAGAAATACATTGATGAAATTGATAAGCCTATTTTAATTAAATGCTACAAAGGCTTCCAAATATTAGATACCCTTCAGGTGGGGTGCACAATAAAATCACCAAAGCATAATGAAAAAGGGGAAATACACAAAGCAAGAAATCTCTAACGGTTCTCTGTGGAAAACGATAATTAATTTTTAGTATAGCGAACGTGTGCGATAGGCTTTACTTAAAAAAAATGTTAACATTTCAAAATTGACAAGATTCTTAAAATGCATTACCAAGTCAAAATATCAATTCGAGGAGCTCTTTCTGTTAGCAGATATTCAAAAAGTCGCTCAGAACGTAGACTTAACATTGTAGCATGATCTTGAAACGAATGTCCACCTAAAATAAGCTTCAGTATCACTGTACGTATAACCATGGTACAATATTCTGGCATTAGACAATTCAGATACGGGGAATGAAAAAATTCCTGGACACGACATTTGCAGTTATTTGAATAATTTAACTAGGAACTATCAATAGTCGACTGTGTCAACTGTCACTGAACAAATACATATTGCGAACGATAAAATTAATACGGCATTGGGTGATAAGCGATCGGGGCATCCGACGTTCGATCACGTTACACGTTATCCCCACAATCGTCTCCCTAATAATTACGGAAACACGCGCACGAATGATCGTAATTAGAATAGTAAGAAAGCGCGGTTCTTACGTCTCCTTTTTACTCACCTGTCTTCATGAATGGCGTGTACTTTCAACACGACGCCCGGGCGCACTTGCGCGGCCGAACGTGTCCCCCCACGTATTTCAACCGGGCTTTTCCCCGTTGAAGGAACCGCGGTACTTGTCACCCAGGAAACCACGCGGATAGCCAAGGTACCGTATAAGTAGGAAAAGCGGAGCAGCACACTCCGACGAACCTGTATATTTTGTTGTCGACGGCTGGTCGGAGTGTTGGTTGTCTGCTGCTGCGGTCTCCTTGACTACGGCATCACTGCCCGCGTCACAACCAGTACCGTATCTAATCTCCGTCTGCCAGGGCGCGATAACGACCATACAAAACGAGCACCGCAAGCTATCGCCCGTACAGCTATTTATTTTTACTAATTTTCATTAATACTATTCGATCAGCTATGCTACCTTTTCGAAATACGACACGCAAGATCGATGGTACACGTAATAGATCAATACGCTTCTTAAGTAACAGAAACAATATTCGATGATCGATGTTTTTGATGATTCTGATTTTTCATTTTCCTTTGCTTTTTTGTACGGAGATTAACGCAATCGTTAACTCTAGTTATGTAGATAGCGGGCAGAGTTAAATGTTAAACTTTTGCAGGATTGATATGTAGGTGAACGTAACAGAAAGTCGAGCGCTTCTGGTGTAATCGTAGTTGAAATGGCACCAAAGAGTACTTGCTTTGGAAGGTATAATAATACTGAGAAACAAATGAAATAAAAATTGTTATGAATCGAATTTGCACCAAGCCTACAGAATAATTGATACGCGCCTACGTACTGTGCCGCGCGTGCTCTTCTTTTTACATTAATAGTCGACCCATCCATTCGATTGAATCACTAAAGTTCAGAATGGTTGCTTAAATAACATATAATTTCAAGTTTTTTTTTTTCCAGAAAATCTCTTATTTACGAACAGAAACTGTTATTTCTAACTGAAATTTGTACATACAGCTCACGCATAGTCCGCGTGCGTGCGCAATCGCATATTAATGCGCAGGCTACGTATGACATCGGTCAATTGCACTATGACATCTATTTCGTTCTGATGAATAATCATTTAGATTAGCCGCCGATCTTTTAGCTGATTACACGTGCTGTATACCAGAGTATCTTTAATCCACCATAAAATATCTTCGATTCGCTGGGATCAGCGAGTTAAACAAATACAGCGCGCTTTTACGCGGCGCGCTGTTCGAAATTATCAAGGAACGAGAAATCGAGAACGAGAATATTGATCATCCATCGACGTAATTACCGTTATCAGAGACGAATGGAAGCGTGGAGAAGATTTTTCTTTTTCTATTTCAACAACCAAACGTGTGAAACACGTAAACGATCGGAACATTTTCGAACGGGAAAACATCGCGGCAGCAATTAATTAAATGAAAATTAAACTCTTACTCGACATCAAGTTTTGCGATCTGTAATAAATAATTGGTAACGAGGATTCCTCCGCCATCATTATGGAATATCTCTTGGAAAAAATGGAATCGTAATCCTCCTCTTCCGGCCACTCCATGCTCTCGCGAGGTCCACGCGGAAGTTTCGAACTTTTTGTCGCGGGAAAAAATGTATCGACCGTATCCCAGAGATACGGTTTCCACGAGCACAAATTATGTATCTGCTCTTTACACAGAATTGTCGTAAATATTCCCGATTCTGACAGTTTCGTAACAATCGAGCATCAAACTGTAGCCGTTCATTTCGATAGAACAATGCACGATTTCTCTTAAACTAGATTAACGATAAAAAAAAAAACGAGTTAATCGTAATACCTGCAATTTGTAGTACTAATTAATTAATTTTTTTTAGGGGAATAGTTAGTATTCAAAAAATGTTACCTAGCTCTCGAAGCATGATCAATGTGCGTATCGTATTCGTGTTTTCCACGAACGGTGCGCATTCTGACGCAGTGTCGTTAAAGCTGTGTTGCTTGACAGTTTAAAGATGATGACTTCTTCTGAGCTTGAGGTAGAGAATTTGAGCGAGAAAAATGCAGAGGATTCTGCGATTCTAGAAGTAAGCACAATGGCAGTCGGCGGTGTTATTAAGCACGAAAACCGCGACGTCGATTTTCTTTCGAATTGTAGCACCTCTGTCGAGGGTTCTGTGGTGAGGATATAACCTGTAACTCTTTTGACAGCCACTATACGATTACGATGCTGAAATAGCAGGCAGCTTCATAGAGAATTGTTCTTTGCACCGATTAACAGTATTAACCGTTCACGCAAGCTGCGCGTTCCAACTGAATAGAATTCTTCCATTTCCAGATAGCGTCTCCATCCATTGACAGTTTCTCCACTTTACCGGAGCAGGAGATATCAGATTTTCAGGCGGATTCCAGAGATCTACAAGTGAAAGTAGACAATCCGCAAAAGCATCTGGAAACGCTTGAAACTTACATTACTTTTCGAATAACAACAAAGGTAGTTTTTGCTTTGGGTAATTATACTTGGAAACGTATGAGCAACGATGATATCTCTGTGTCATTTCAGTCGACAAGACCAGAATTCGAGGAAGGAGAGTATATTGTTAGAAGACGATATAATGATTTTATTTGGTTACGACAGAAATTAGTAGATTCTTACCCGACGCACATCATACCAGTGAGTCGTTTCATTGACACATTTCAGGAAAACAGTTTACTCTTAGAATAGTCTTGTAACTTGTACAAACAATTGTTAATGTTACCATTTCAGCCCATGCCAGGAAAACATACGTTATTGGCTCAGCTAGATCGTTACTCCAAGGAATTTATTATAGCACGCATGAAACTGTTACACGTGTTCCTTAATAGAGTTGTAAATCATCCGATTCTTAGCTGCGACAAAAATTTGCACATCTTTTTGACAACTAAACCCGCAGTGAGCATATTGTCGCATTCCTTGTGTCTAATGTCCTAACGGCATATTATATTTTTACCTTCCTTAGGAGTTTCTTATATATCGTAAAAATCGTGGTAATGTTCTCGTTAAAATGACTGACTCTCTGCAAAATATTGCAAGTACATATACTATGAAACAGCGTCATTTCGAATTCGAACAGATTCGAGATTATTGTACAGCTCTTAGTGAAAAATTAGCGACAGTAGATAAGATAAATCATCGTATACATAAAGAGAGGCAAGGTACAACAAACGATTGGATCTCTCGTTGCGTTAGTTCCTTTTTATTACGTATATATATATTTATATATATGTTTCATTAGACTACTTGCTGGAGTTGCACCAATTACATCCAATCTTTACCTTATGGGCAACTTCCGAGCCAGAACTGGCTCCTTTCTTATTAGCGATTGCCAAAGCGATAGAGTGCAATGCAATGGCGCATCAAAAATTATTGGAAAATGTTCCAAATGAAGAACGGGAGTATATTTCGTACATAGATGCAGTTAAGAGTGCTTTGTCACGACGTGATTCGATGCAGATCGAATATGAAATGACCGTCGAGGATTTAGCAAAGAAACGGCTGGAAAAGGATCAGGTGTGTATTGAATTTAATTGCAAAACTGGCCAACGGAATCAATGAATCGTAGCAATCTGTAATGCTAACTATTTGAACAGCTAATAGGTTTCACAAGCGGTAGTACTTCTACGCAAAATTGGGGTGGATCACTCTGGAAGGCGGAGTCTCGTGACGAGAAATTGGAGAGACTCGCACAGGCCATTCCGCGATTAGCAAAGCAAACAGAATTATTACAAGATCGCGTGGAATGTGCGAACGAGAATTTGCGGAGTGATTTACAGAGATGGAACGTAGAGAAGCAAATGGATTTGAAGAATATGTTAATATCGATGGCTGATAAACAAATTCGGCATTACCAGCAGTGTATGAATGCGTGGGAAGAAATTCTCACTGGTTTGAAGCTGGATGGTGTAGGATCTGAGGTTAATGTAGGACCGCCTATCAAGATTCCGGTTTGAATTGTGCAATCTATCGTTTCCCAGACATACACACAGTAATTATCTTATGCATTTAAAAAGATAAACAAAAAAAAAAATACTGTAAAATCACCAGCTGCCAGTAATGACAAATATTTTATTGCATTTAAGAAACTGACCTTATCAGCTTCGTCGTTGCTGTCTCAGCAAATTAAATAACTTTCTCTCTCAAATCTTAAATGTTTTTCCATCGAAAATTCTATCGGTACTTACATAAATTACAATGTATTCATTAGTCGCATATGTTGCACGTTTATATATGTATTTCCGTTTTTTCAGATATAAAAAAGTTTGTGGTAAAATGGCTTTATAATACAGTACGATAAAATGAATGTATTTAATCCTATGAATCTAGCTAGGGCAAATTTCGGCATAGAGAATCAACTAAGAAATACCTTGAGATAAATAGCTTTTCCTTTCGTATCGTCAGTTAATTTTGGGACCAATTACTAAATAATTATTTATCGCTATTTGTTCTTCGTCTTACTTTGAATCACATATAATACATTCATTGACAATCAATTCTTAGTTACCTATATCTGGTAATATATTACCAAAGTTATCTATAATATATAAATAGTCAATGTATATAGCGCTAGAATATAATTTACAAAGTCCAAACAGACGCTTGTAACGTTCGTTGTATCGTTATTCAGTACCTTTAATCTACGTTGTTAAGTTTCGAATAATCCACTGCAGGATGGCACTTAACAATTAAATTATTTAGGTAGATTTGTCCTATAAAAAAAGGACAGTAAGAATTTATACAACGTGTTACATCCGTAATTATTCACGCTTGGAACTAATCAGTTTCCGAAGTAGAGTAAGTAAGTTTCCGTAAGTTTATGTATCAGTGTACATTTCCAATACATTCGTTACGTTGTACACCCTATCTTATCGATGAAAGAGATGAAGCTCTTAAATTTGTAACAATAAATAAATTATTGTTTGCAACTTATCGTCGTCCCGATAGTCGTCTTATTCGATCGAAGAGTAGTTCGGCATCGGTGTTATATAAAATTCCACCAAATTATCCAAATCATACAGTCGAGTTATGGATTCGCCTAAAACAAACACGACGTATACTATTTTGTTGGCTAAAATAACATTTAACTTGCGTTTAAGACACTCACCTGCCAAAGTCATTTCGTTATGTAAAAATCGTACCGTATGGGCGTACGGTTGTTGTATTTTTTCCCTTAATTTTGGCGCTAGGCGCCTGGTCGGGTTCCACAACGGGCTCCGAAAATTTGGGACATTCATACAGTTCGGCTTCCATAATTCTGATTTCACTTCTTCTAATGGCAGTATGTCGGTTATTCTGTATTGGCTTGTATCGATATTCCACGTGAATTTACATCCTACTTCGTACTGTTTCCTTTCTTGAGAGCTAATTTCATACCACCAAAATATGTATTCAAATTAGAACACGATGATCATTCTCGAACATAAACTTAGTACTAACCATTGAGTCTGACTACTAATTTCACTAGCTTGAATCTTCATGATCAATAGGCAAATAATATCACCACTTAACGCGCACACGTCGATTATTTCTATGTCATAATCACTGCAGTGCCAGTATTTCTTTTTGAATCTCATGCAGATCCAGTCGGCGATGTGATGAGAGAACGTTTCGATATCGAAACTTAGCTGGTTTATCGAAACACATGGCACGATCTAAAAACGCAATAATTGTTTAAAATTCGTTCTGTGATATTTTGTTGTATTAAAGCATTCTAGTTTTAGAACGCGATACCAATTTTTCAGCTTTACTGTTGCTAATCATTTGCATTTGGACATATCCAGATCCGTGGACATGCATCGGAAGCACGCATTGATAGCTCACGTACCCTCCTGTTTCCTCGTCTGTGAAATTTATATATACTTTTATGCCCGTTCGTCTTTTTTTTCTCTTTTTTTTTTCCTTGTAATTTTTAACCATTAAAGAGTAAACGACATTACAATATACCTTCAACATCCGTGATAACAGATATCATTTCATCGTCGAGTTCTATGTAAGTTCTCTTGAAGTGAGCTGTGCATTTTATACTAGGGTACTGTAAATTTATTTTCGGAACTAATGGCGAGGCATTCACAGAATGCCTACTGGAACGGTCCCTATTTATACTTCCGTTGGGTAGCTGATTTTGATTCAATGGACGTAGCACATTCTTTTCGGCTGATAAATTAAAATAACGTTAAGAATCTCATTGTAGCGCGGAGCTTTTCTTTCGTGTAGGTAATTCAATTTACCTGAATCCATCGTTAAATCGTTCGACGCACTAGTATCCTGATTAACGTTGAAATCATCAGTCTCGCTCTGATCAGAATCCACCCAATGCTTCTTACCGTTGGGCAGTGCAGGTGACATAGTTGGAGAGGATGGTATCTGGTGGATCGAACATCCACGATGTTTGAATTGATCTCGTATATGCTTGAAAGGAACTATATTCTCGGCGTCCTCTGTTTCGTCGCAGAATTCGTATTTCTTATCGGCAAGACGTCGTTTCCGGAACGAGCTGAGCTTCTCACAGGTCTCCTGCGCCTCATCCGTAAATTCGTATGCCTTTTCAGCCTCCAGGATAAGCTTGTGCGTGGCTCTGGTCGTCCTTGACTGTGTTGTATTTATGACAGGAGGAGGAGAGTGTAAGTTGGATCTCTTACGCGGGCTCAGATGACGAAAGGACCGCGTCACGGGAGGCGACATTAGCCGCGATGAGCACGAAGAGGATGGACTCACAGAGACCGAAGAATGAAGCGGAGAATTTACAGAGGCGACGATACTGTCCTTCGAAGCACCGGGTTGAGGGGAGTTGGGTCGTTGACTGCGCGTGCTTTTATGACTAGACTCTGAATTCCGGGTTCTCAGGATGTCCGAGGGTGGCGTGAGAATTGGCGAAGACCAGGTCATCATCTTGAGATCAGAAGGAAGTCTTTGCGGCGTAGACCGAGGTGAGCACGAAGGATGCTTTACAAGAGTAATCGAATCACTGCCGATGTTCAGCTCTTGGGACATGTCTTCGCAGAAATCCTGGAGGATCTTGTCCCTGACAGAGATCGCCTGCTGTTCAGTTCGCGAGATCGGACTACCTGTTCGGCATTTACACTCGCCACCGTCCGAACACCCACACGATTTAACACTTACGGCGTCGGTAGACTTATTTATATCACAGACACAGTCGCTTTGATTGCTGCTTGAGGTATTTAACGAATCACGGCCTAACTTATCATCTAATTTAATTGGTTCTTCTAAAAAATCGTGTTCTATACCCGCCTCGCATCGAGGCGATTGATCGACCGCGTCGGAACTCCCGTACCGTTCCGTAACCGTCTTGGTATAATCTAATTCCTCGACATCGCTCATATCTAACGGTACCGTGTCAGGAATGACAGAGTCTTGCTTATCACTAGACTTATGGTTTTTCGATCTCGGAATGTCCAAATCCACCCTGAGCACATGTAAAAAGTTCCCTGTGTTAACTACTACGTGATTCCAGTAATTCAAACAGACAGTAGCACGAAACTTAGGATATGGAGAAATTACTTCATAGGTAGTATGAACAGTGAGCCCGTGTTGCAGACAGTTACACCGTACGCAACCATCCCAATTGACTGCCAACTCTGTAAAAATATACGGTCCATATTTTTTCCTTTCGTCTGTCGCGACGCGCTTTATCAACGTATAAAGTTAGATTACCTTCACCTTCTTCTTCGTAAGATGCAGCTACCTTTAAACAGTCTTTACAATTCTCTAAAGATGGTACTGTAGTTATCGTTAAGTATGCTCTGTCTGTTGGTTGAAGGTGTAGCCAATTTGTACTAAATATTTGTACAAGTTAATAGCCTGTATATAATAAGCTTAAAGAAGTTGCAGAGTAGAGTAATCGAATGGAAACTCACCAAAGACCGTGTATCACTAATTTATTTCTTTCCAGGGGCCATTGAGATATAACGATACTCAGCTCTCTGTAGATAGTATAATTACCAAATAGTGTGACCTCTGCAACTTTACGTGCGACGTGGTTTGGGGTAAAAGCCCACCAATGCAACAAATATTTGTACAAAGAGGTAGTGCCACTTTCATCCATGGTGTACGTGTACGTAAGTAAAAACTGACCACATTGCGTCAATCCCATTACAATGTGTCTTCAGAATGGTAATAACATTACTTATTATTCTTATTATTATCATTAGTAAGATGAACGAAAATATACTATCCAAACATACCCTGCTTCCAGTGCTGATTTTGGGATTACGTGTAACAGTGGCAAGTGTCTCCACGAAGGTACAGTGGCAAACAGTCTTTCCTCCGAGGCATAATTGTGCGCCGATAAACAACCTCTGATCTGTAAAAATTGATACAACTTTTTTAAACGATGCTCTTACTCCTTTCTTTGGGCTTGCAAGCCTCGAGATTTCACTCTCTCCTCCACCTTTTCTCAAACTTTAATCGTCATTCGTGAAACATTACGCGATGGTTAATTCGACGAGATCAGGGTCGACGAACGACACGACGAGAAATAAAAAGGAACTCGACGGGCAAGAACAAAGGCAGATTTTTTTCTCGCCACCGTCGGTAGTCGAATAGGATGTGTCGTTCAACAACGAACGTTACGACACCGAGGAACGATCAAAATCATGGGAGACAATCGTCCAATGATTGTTCATCTCAAATAATCAGAGAATTTTGACACTCAACGGGGAACCCGTTCGCGTGAGTCTCGTAAATGTTCGCGCAAGTTGAAGGTTAACCAGGCTTACCTCCCTTAAAAATAACTTCTGTAAGAAATGCCTTTTGCTGCGACGATGGGACAGGCACGGCTTCTGACCCACTATAACGTACTCCGATTTTTCGGAGGTAATATCAGAGAACCATTCATTGCAACAATCTGAGGTAGTGTCGGAAGACGAAGCGTCCGCCATTTTTAAATAACCCTGCTCCGTGAGTGTACGAGTGAGAGTATCGAGAGGATCGGAAAACACGATTTGTTCCAGTTTACGAGGGCTTGCCACATGGGTGCACTAGTCGAGTTGATTGTTACATGCGTGTACAGACACGCACACATTCCTGGCTTCAACGTAACGGTCATTTAACAAATTAATCCGGCTAGAAATCTGAGCAGGAAAGATTTAAAGATTTGCTTATCGAATGAATTCCGTTAGATGAAGAATACGTCGTGGTTCCACGTAAAATTGGTCGCTTTCTAGCAGCTCCATGTCGCGTGACGATAAAAAAGCTGCGATGTTCACGTAGACCACGGAAACCTGGAAAGATTATATTATTGTATTATTGTATTCTGTTATACGTATATAAAAAGCTATGGATATTACATTGGACGATAGATTAAACGTATTGCAGCAAATAAGTCAGCGAAAGCTCGTTGAGATATTGGACGCGATCCCCGGGACTAAAGATCTAGTGATAGAACAGAAACTGATGAAAATCCTCGATAGTTTCGTAGGAGTTTCTGTGCTCAAGTAATTACTTTAAGATTAATCATTTCACTGATGTCAGTTGTCGTCTACATTTTCAAATACGCTAACCTTTTGTCTAGACGATATGGCATCGAGAAAATCTACAAAATGGAGCAAGGCTTGAAGCTTACGAACGCCCAGCATATATTTCTAGTTTCAAGCGATTTAATTGCTTGCAAGAGGGTGTTAGATCAGATACAATCAGAGATTCCTCCAACTGTCAAGTCGCATATACAGCCGTGTCATCATATACTCGTTACTCCATTTGTACCAGCTGTCCTTAACTCGATAATCGAAGAGGAGGGTGATTATTGTTAATTACATAACATAACGGTGGTCATTTAAATTATTCATGTACATCTAGATTAAGAGAGAATACGTATGTTTACTTAGGCCTATCTGGACTAGTCACATTACAAACACTGAGCTGGGAATTCATAAGATTAGATAGAAACATCTTATCTTTGGAAAGTTGTATGTTTACCGATCTTTATTACCATAAAGATACTACACTGCTACCAGCATTGGCGCGTGGTATATGGTCGTTGCAACTTATACTTGGTACGCCCAAGTTGACGGTTACCCTTGGAAAGCATAGCCAGCGAATAGTGAAAATCATGGAGTCTATGAGACAATGTTTAGGTTCTTCGAACATTGAGAATGAGATAGGAGGTTTAATTATAATGGACAGGCATTGCGACTTGGTCGCACCGCTTTTAACTCCTGTCACTTACGCTGCATTATTGCACGAGGTGGTTGAAATAAATGTTGGTATAGGCACGTTGGGCAAGTCTCAGACCAAACTAGATCCGGATAAGGATCAGATTTACGGGGAAGTAAGAGACACGCCGTGCAGCGAAGTTTTTCCAATTTTACATGGAAAGGCCAAGTCTCTAAAATGTCTCTACTATGTTTGCGTTTTTGTATAACTATCTTCTGCCAAGTCGATCATTACGGTAATTAATGATGTTTTTAATATTGTACATTAGCGGAACAAAACGCGATACAAACAAT
Source organism: Xylocopa sonorina (assembly GCF_050948175.1). Taxonomy (NCBI): domain Eukaryota; kingdom Metazoa; phylum Arthropoda; class Insecta; order Hymenoptera; family Apidae; genus Xylocopa; species Xylocopa sonorina. The sequence goes on along the minus strand of NC_135201.1, from coordinate 12,291,772 downwards.
GAAATTGTCCGAAATGGAAAGATACGTGGCAACGAGACTGCAAAAGACGAGAGATCTGACGCGACAGCTTGCATTTCATATATCCGCTTGCCAGCTAATCGCAGACACGTTGAGTTCCGATTTTCAAACGTTGCAAAAACTCGAGAAATGGATAATCGAGTGCAAAGAAAGGAAAGAGTGCTTGAGTCATATCGAGAGATATATAGGTAGTACAATTTTTCTTTTTTATTAAATCGTATGTAGGTATGAGTATCCTCGAGACGATATTCATTTTACAGACGATCATCCGCTGAGAACTTTACGTTTGTTATGTTTATTGTCAATCGCAAGCGACGGAATTACGCAAAACGAGCTGCAATCTATACAAAAGCTTCATCTTCACGCTCATGGTTACAAGCATATCCCGTTGTTTTATAAATTGCAAGTTATAGGTTTGTTAAAGTGCAGAACAGAGAATATTTTACATAGACTGCCGAATTGGACCAGCGAATGGAACAACAGCGCACAAAAATTGAAGTTACTACCTAGTTATTTTAAACAAACCGATCAAAAAGGCCGCTCGGGTCCCGGTTACGTTTTCAATAATGCTTACATACCACTAATCGTTAGTAGTACTCACAACTGAATCAGGTATTAGCTATCTCTCTTTAGCCGACAATACTGACAGAGTTCGCATCCCAATATAGGCACAAGTATTGAACGCTGTTGTAAATCAGGACAGAGATGCCAAGAGTCTCGAAGAATTGGCGAATCTATCGAATTGCATTATGAGTGGTCAACGTGGCTCTTTGCTACCAAAAATGGTAGTAATATGCATTGTTGGTGGAATTACTTATGCTGAAATAACTGCTTGCAGATTTATAGAAAAGTCGACTGGAATTAGACTTGTTCTAGCATCGGATAGTATAATAACAGGTAATAAAATATTCGAAAGGATACAAGATATATAAACATATCCGGAAGATGATAATTGATAAAGAAAGAACTATAATAAACTATTACGCGCTTATTTTTGTATAATAAATCGAATGATTTTATATGTAAATAGTAGCGGATGTGGAAAAGTACGAATATACATTGAAACATACAATTATTTTATATACTGTTATTGTTAACATTACTTAGACGAGTGTGTACACGGTAAAATGATAATCCACTGTTGAACACCCACGTAAATAACGTTCAATGAATCTTGATTTAATAATTTCGACTTTCTTCTCGATTACGATCTCTATCGCGATCACGTCTCTGACGGCCCCAATCTTGTCCTTGTCGATTGTAGTTTTGCCTATCGCGGAAGTTTCCTTGATTCCCTCTTGAGAAGAAGTTTCCTGTCGCGTAACAGATATAGACAAATGTAGACATACTAGAATAAGCTATGAAGATCCCTTAAAATTGCTAATAGCTTACCTTGCTTCATTTCGAAGATACGTTCATTAGAGTCCACAAAGTTATTCACTTTATCGGTAAGCTGCAATGCTAGCGATTGTAGACGGCTTGGTTCGCTGCGATGCATTACAACAGTCTCTGTCGGGTCATCCAAAGATGCCATGAGTTCCTCGTTTATTATCATCTTACTTATGATGGAATGAACAACAGGTCGTTTCAGCTGGAACATTTCCGCTAGTTTTGGCATAGAGATCGAATCGTAGACGTGCGAATAAGTGAACAGATACGTTCTCAACGCTTCCTCTTTGATTAGTCTCGTAAGCATATCGCGAACTTTGTCTGCTTGGTAAAAGAGATCCCAAACTTTAGCGTTCATTTTTTCGTTAATAATAAAGTTATTGCAGGCCAACCAATTTCCATTGCGCATTGCTTTCGCCGCCGCGACAACGTGCTCTCTCATTGACTCTGGTGGTCCAACCAATGATTGACGCTCGCTGGATCTTAATTGCTGGTAAAAAGTTTTGGAAATCATTCTTCTCCTCGCGTCGAATTCATGCGCAGCCATGTACGGAATTTCGATCAGCATAGCGGAAACCAGATAAACGCATTCGAGAAGCTCCAAGTTGATATGCATATGGAATGGCATTTGCCTTTGTTTCTCGATCTTTTCCTGTTCTTTGCTACGCTCGTGCTGTCTCTGAGGCAGAAGACCTTGCGCTAAGAGTTCCTTAACTTTGCCAGTTACCATTAAATCGACTAAACAATTGTGCGCGTCTTTAATATTTGCATGACGGAATGCGCACAAGCCCAGATGAGCAATAGTTCTATTGTACAAAATCTGCAATTGGTACAGTTAACAATTACTAGAAATTCATAAAAGTATAGGTGTACATGGTTCCTCTGCAGAGAAAGATACATACTTGTGTAGCTGGATCGGAATGCTGAATAGTTTCTTGTAAATGGGACATTAAAATAAGGTCGCGTGCTTGGAACCAGTTGTCGTGAAGAGCATGATGATAGATGTGAGAAAGAATCGCACGGGTTCTAAGTCTATCCGTTCCATCGTGGGCGTAAACATATTTGCAAAGCTTTTCCATAACTTGTACAGATGTTATAACATCTGGACCAAGTTCTCCCTGAGAAGATAGATCATTCTAATTTTCGTTCATTGAAACAGTAATAACTGCGTACTTACCTCTTTTTGTTTGAGAACATTGGGATCGAATTTATAGTACAGATGTTCAATTTTACGTAAATACACACGGCAAAGCTCAGATACAGTTCCTTGCCTCTCCAAATACTCCTGAACTTTATCTATTATAGTTGATACTTGCTTCTCATCTTTCAATCTTAAAAAGAAAGAAAAAGGAAACCGCAAATAATATTTTTGTCTGTGCTTGTAATTTCTAAATTTATTTAAGCTTATACATACCTTTCTACGTATTCGTTACTGTGCGGATCACATTCCTTTAGCAGTTTGATAAATTCTTCATCCAAACGTTCAACTAACGTTAATACGCATCCATGTATTTTGTATGGAGGTGTCTCGTACTCTTCCGCATCTTCAGACACCACTTCAGCTATTACCATATCCTTTGTGCTCAACAACATGTCAAGCATTTCTGTGATACGTTCCAGTATCCTACATAAAAGTGATTCGTACTCATTAATTTATAAATTAGGATAGACTTCTGTGAATTGACTTCTCTAATTTGAAATGTGTACTAACTTTGACCAATATTCGGGTTTCATTGCATCTGATACTTTCGGATTGTAATCGAAAATGGAAGATACGATGGAAAATTTAATCTTCACAGCTACTGCCGGTCCAAGATTATGAGCATCGGCTATGGATTGCAGTTCATGCAGGAGTTCGATTTGTTCCCTTCGATCGGTACGTTTTTTACGGCGGGCCGCGATAATCTCGGAAAGTTTCTTCAAGACAGCAGCCACGTTAATTTCGGCATCTTTTGCAAACATTTTCGGCTTCTCAGATGGAATGGCCACACCACCTTTTACGGTTTCCCATTCACCTTCTCCATCATCCTCATCCTTCTTCTTCTTCCTCTCCTTTTCTTTGCGTTCTTTACGCTGCTCTTTCCGTTTTGCCTTATCCTCGTCCTCTTCCTTATCAGTCGCCCTGCTTAGAATCCCATTTCTGTTAGTATACAACGCAATTTCCCGTTACCTTCATACAATTATAATGCAACATACTTTTTGATAAATCGTTCACGTATATTTTGATATTGTCCTTCATCCTCACTGCTAGTGCTTTCGCTGTCCGACGAACTACCCCAATCAGATTCACTTTCGCTACCGTCCTCACCATCAGCCACACTTTTCTACAAAGATACATGCATTCAAATCACTGTTATTTAAATAATCGTTCAAAATTTTATTGCATATATCACAAACCTTGAACTTGGACGTGTCTGGCTCACTCGTTTCCGATCCAGCTTTTTTGAAAGCAACAGTACCGTCTTCTTCTTCCTCGGATTCTACAGGCTCTTCAGCTAAAAAGTTTGAACATTGATAAACATTTATCCATAAGAACATAAATATATATATAACGAAGTTAAACTGCACCCACGTTTTTCTTCCTCTTCGTCGTCATCTTGGTCTGGATTTTCTCTAAACTTCGCTATATCTTCCTCAAAGTCTTTATTATATTTACGAAGCTTTTGACGTAACGACGTCAAAGATTTCGAATTATTTTTCGACATATTCTTCCGTCCCTCGCGATCCTCCCATACTTCATTGATGAAGTCTTCCATTTCTACCAAACATCTGACATAAAAACGCGGCGTCTGACCACCTTCCTCCTTCGCAATTACAGGCAATGCCTTCTGATAAGCACGCATCAAATCCTCGAAACCTAAAGGCAAATTAAATAAACTTAGCAAATCAAGAATCATCTCATTCGATATTGTCAAAGATTTTAATTACTTACTAGACAACATGCTACTCATGTCTTTGATCTTCTTATAATTTCGTATAAGCTTGATGAGATTAGCAATCTCTTCATATCTTTTCTCCTTCGTTGACCGTACAACCCTCTTAGTTTCCTCCTCTTCATCGCTGAACTACAATATCATTTTACATTATATCGGTATAACTTTGTTCTTCGAACATAAAACAGAAAAGAAAGAAACATTGTACTTTCTAGACTTACAGTAAAGGCTGCGGTTGGTGCTCTCGGTACCTGCTCCTCCTCGGGCGCACTGTCAGACTCGGTGTCTGTTCCAGTTGCAAAGAAGCGACTCATGATTCAAAAAGTACTGCAACGCAAGAACAAACAAACAATTGAACACGAACCTTCGTACTTGTTTACGCATTTTAAAACTAAAATACAATAACAATATTATACTCATTGTGTTACAGATTATACATGCCAGTGTAAAAAGTTTCTAGGCACATGGCACGATTACTCTGATTAGTATCAACAAATATCGTGCGCACTGTGTCATCAGTAAAAAATAAATTTATAAATTTAATTTACTTTCTATACTTACGTGTTACACAAGTTAGTCTCACTTTTCCTTCAAGCGATAGTACTCCAATAGGTTATAATGACAAAGACATTAAAGGCTGATATATACCATAAAACGAAACGCATGGAGCGTAAGGTGTTCGAAAAAGAGCGTGAAATATAATTCACGACTACCTCGCAAAATAAATCTGTTTACAGAAGTTATTATTAAAATATGCAAAATTCTGTTACGTTTCAAATTATTTCTATTTAAATATTCATTTCATTCGAATGAAAGGATTAATTTTTGCGAATTATGCTGCGATATAAACCGTTCTGAGTGAGTTTGCGAACGTACGTACTTATAGCTTCCCATGATCATTATTATTACTATGTAGTCGTCCCTTCTGTTGGCAATATTAAAGGGAAGAGGATTGTATCGCAAAGGGAATAAGCGGATCTAATTAATACGTATATGTTTCGTTAGAGTTTTCGAATCCCGTAAGAATATCAACTAATCGCTATATGTACATACAAGTAACATACAATATCTTCTTAGGTATTGCATTCATTTTCCTATCTCGCGCTATACGCAAATTAAATTCAAAACACTGGACTATGTCTGCTAACCCTGAACAGTCCAAAGAGTAAGTACTGGTATATCTAACGATAAACGAATATTTTGCTTCGTTAGATTAATTGAACATCGATCCTAATATAAGGAAACGTTTCTCGAACTGTTCGAACTTATTTCCATGAGTTGAGAGTAAAAATTTGCTGTCTTTCATGCTTTCTAAAGCTAATGGAAAACAGCAAAGTTATTGGTTTCACATAAACTCTGTAACTTTTACGCTTTTCCATGGAGTTACATAACTGATCGTGGTAAAGGGTCATCGTTAGAGGATAACGCATCGTTTAATGCGAGAATTAAATACGTAGCTATTCCAGATTGCCAAAATCTCAAAATGAGACTGCCAAAGAACTGTATGCTGGAGGAAAGTATAAGGAAGCATTGTCTAAGTACAGCAAACTTATTGGTAAAGTATATTTGTACAATTAAGAATGCTCCATGCTGCTGGCGAATCAATGAGATGATTGTTTTTTACAGAACAATATCCAACCAATCCATTGTACTATGCAAATAGAGCAGCATGTTATATAATGCTCAGCAGGTATTCTTGCGCATTGGAGGATGCAAAAAAATGTATCGAATTAGATCCAAAATTGTACAAAGTATGTAGTATGCAAACGCAAAAATTCACCTGCAGAAAATAAAAATTATCTTAACTTGATTCATTTATATTTTAGGCGTATGTAAGGCTTGTAAAATGTAGCTTGATCTTGGGAGACATTACTCAAGTTGAAACCACTTTATCCAAATTGGTAGAGCTCGATCCAGAGAATAAAGCAATTACTCCATTGAAGAAAGACTTAGAGTATGTAAAGAAATTTCTTAAGGAAGGAGATGTTGCATATGCTTTCAAGAATTACCGTAAGGTTTGAGATTCGATTTTTAAATAAACTGAAACGAACACGTAGATGGCAATTTAATTGATTTTATAGCTTAGTTAGTTAATACTTTCAGGTTGTCTATTGCATGGATCGCTGCCTTGATGTCAGTAAAAGTTGTACAAAATTTAAATTAACCAAGGCAGAATGTTTGGTATTCTTGGGAAGATATCAAGAAGCACAGGAAATAGCAAAGTATGATGCTGATTACATTTTCTAAGTTTAAAACAACTCGGACTATTTTTTTCATTTGTTACTATTTCAGTGATATTTTACATCTTGATAAACAAAATGCAGATGCTATATACGTTCGTGGTATGTGTCTGTACTTTCAAGATAACATTGAGAAAACATTCGCGCACTTCCAACAAGTACTTAGATTAGCTCCAGATCATGCTAAAGCATTGAAAATATATAAACGAGTTAAAAGTTTAAGAAAGAAAAAGGAGGAAGGTAATGCCGCTTATAAAATGGAACTGTATCAAAAAGCATACATATTGTACACAGAAGCTTTGGCTATAGATCCTCAGAATACAGTGACAAATGCAAAACTTCACTTTAATAAAGCTATGGCTGCAGTAAAGGTATCATATCTACATTCCCTAATAAAATTCTATGAGAAGACTTTCTATGAGAAGAATCATAATTTTTGTTTGTTACTCTACAGTTAGGCAAATTAAAAGAGTCGATAGCAGAGTGTACGGAAGCGTTGAAACTAGACGGGAATTATTTGAAAGCTCTATTGAGAAGAGCAGCTTCTTATATGGAGCTTAAAGAATATGAAGAAGCTGTTAATGATCTCGAAAAAGCGTGCAACATGGATAAAAGTCGTGGCGAGTAACTTAATTTTTATAGAAAAAGATAATCTATATTTGTGTATTAACAAATTGAATATTATTTAATAGATAATAAACGACTATTGATGGAAGCTAAATTAGCATTGAAGAAATCAAAGAGAAAAGATTATTATAAAATTTTGGGAATCGATAAGAACGCATCAACTGATGATATTAAAAAGGCATATAGAAAACGAGCGATGGTACATCATCCTGGTGAGTTTGAAAAAATGAATAGGAAATGTAAAAGATGTTTAATTTTAAAATGAATTAAATCAAATAAGTTAATTTATGTTTGCATTGTTGCGCATAGATCGACATCCTAACGCAACAGAAGGGGAAAAGAAAAAACAAGAAGAGAAATTTAAAGAGGTCGGGGAAGCTTATGAAATTCTTTCTGATCCTAAAAAGCGACTGCGTTACGATTGCGGTCATGATATCGATGACAATGACAGTGGATTCCAAGGTCACTGTTAGTTATATTAATTGTCAAGCATTAGTATAGTATATAATTGTAATTACTCATTCTTTTTCGTAGATATGGATCCAAATACAGTATTCCAAACGGTCTTTAACCAACGCGATGGGTACCAATCCCATATGGGCAACTTTAGTTTCCACTTTGGTTAACAGCATTCCAAGCATATGTGTTCTTTTACCATTTTCTAATATTCTAAAAAATCGTTTTGCTCTAGAGATGAATATATTGGATTCATGTATCTTCCATTCATAGCACATCCCGTGTCATCAGGTAGCATAAATAATATATAAAACCTACTTAGACATAGTTTTATATATTTATTTAAAATAACTGTAAATATGTCATATATATGATACCCTTATATGTGTGTGTGTAGAATTTATTGAGTTAAGCGTGAATGAATATTGATGATCGCATCGATGATCATCCATGGATCTCTGACGAAGTTCTTTTATCAATGTAGGTACTTATAAAAGTTGGAGTTATCTTCCTTTACCTTCCATTATTCAGTGACGTTAGAAAAAAGCTTTTATATTGGGCTGAGTAATAGAATTCCCAATTAACTTTCTGAAACCGTCTTAAATTAAGAACGTACTATATGATGTTCAAATTACCTTTAAAACAATAACTGATCTTACCTAGTTCACGGAATTTACGTAGAGATATATATTACATTAAGTATCATTATATAGAGCGATGAATTCTTAAAGAAGCGTACATGATCTTTAATCATAGTTACTGAAACGGAAAGTTATGGAAATAACTGAACAAAATATGACAAATTAATATAAGCATGTGAGAATTACTTTGACATCAGAAATAAGAAAACGATGTGTTAAATGTCTTATTTATTCCTCAATTAGGAGGCTACTTTGTTCATATATCAACATGTTCGTTAAAATAAAATATCCTCCTCTCGATATTTCTATAGTTTATTTAGATACAAATTTTGTTCTAAGAAAGAAAGCAATAGTTCAAAATAAATTATTGAACACTAACTATATATATGTGTGTGTATATATATATAGTATTTTTTTCTTATTTAGATACAAATAGTTCTGGAGGTATTTCGACCACTTTTATTTTGTTATCCACAAATGTTATCCAATATTTATATAGTTTAATGCGTTTTACCAATTTTGCAAGTATATGCATAAGGCACCCCATAATATAACAGCTTAAAAATAGAAAAGATGCAAAATTCCGGAAATCTATATAAACAGCGCGAACTTCAGGCGCCTAAGAGCTGAAATACATTTTTAAAAATCTCAAAAATATGCACAACAGCATTCTACATTCAACTAGTACACACATATATTTAATATTACATTGGCAATTAAAAATGTATAGCATTGAAAATTCATCTTTTTATACTATAAACTTTGAATTGTCAGTGTATAAGATAGCACACTTTCATCTTCAATATTTTTAGAGTTTCGTATTTTTTAGGCTAATATGTTAATATTATTGAGCACAAAAGTACAATTTAAAAGTAGATTGCATTAAACCTTTGATGTAAGTACTTCTGTTTTAAGTAATACTCTCATAAGACAAAAGTAATAAATTAAAAAACATTCCTTGTTACGCAATTATACGATTTAAATACTATGCTACTTTAATATCGATATTCAGTTTACAGCAAAATATGAAAATAATTTTCACCGTCCGGCCGTATTATATTCGTAACCGTAGAATAAAAATCTGTGCACTAGACAGGTACGCGATTCAAATAAAAGATAAACCAAATATAGTGTTTGTGATCTTACACTTACAGCATAAGTACATATCCGAGCAACAATATGCTTGATAATATATACATATATACAAATAACCTACTATATTATAATTCTGGATTAATTTTGTGCTATAATACAGTATTCTATAAGGCTATTTATTTGATTCGTTATAGGATGCTCGACCTGCCAATTCAAGTAAATAACGATCAGGGTGATCTATCCAGTCGCTCGCGCTTAACTTAACAATCCTCTGCTTCTCTGCTTCCTTTACTTGCCACTTTTTTATTTCCAATTGACGTTCCCTTAAAAAATTTTTCAGATTAATTTCTTCCCTGAAATCTGTCCGACTCGTCTAACTCGAAAGAAAAGTTATGCTACCTCAATTGCGTGTTTCCACAGCCCCATACTTCCAAAGTGGCAATTGGATAAGGAGCGCCAGAGATACTGACCGAGTGGAATGATTCATCTATACTAATGTATGCTGAGCGAGGATTACTTCCGAATCGTAATCCATGCGGATAACCCCTGATACTAGTATTCAGATATAATACTTTCGGTCCTCTTTCGATAACTCTGTACGAAGGGAACAGTTCGATACCCATCGAGTCCTCGTCGCCCCAGTACAGGTGACTCTCGCGCCATTCTACCGCTGAGGAAATGCAGTACGTAGGGCATACGGAATCTTTATCCGGGCTAACAGCCCTTATGAACAAAAGGGTCGGACCTCTGTATCCTAGCACGTGATGGAGGAACCGATTAGCTCCTGTCCCGTGTTCTGAGCTATTGTACAATAACGTCCAATGTCTAGGGCACACGTTGCCCATTCTTTTAGCTAGCAGAGCATGAGTAACGTCCTTTGGTGAATCATCTGTCTAAATGAATAATATTTTTTACTATTTTTTTCAGTTCAACAAAGTATGTAATAAGATAAGTAAATGAAAGAATACCTGAAGATAACACTGAGGTAATGTACTTGACAATAACCAGACATAGCTTACAGGAAGCAAAACTTGAGGGAAATCTATAGATTCTGGTTGTTCCAATATCGGTGTCGGTATTTCTAAACACGGCTGCGGCTGTTCTTTTGACAACAGAGCTTTACCGTTTCGGTAAGCAGTTGTCAGCACGTGTATCACGTAGCGATGTGGACCATATATTATACGCGGACAATGCTGCCAGATCCAGTTGCTTACATAACTCACGGATAGATTATATTTCCCATGAAACTGTAACATATATCTGATAATATACAGAGGTAGGATGAAATTTGGAGAAATTTAATTCTAATAAATTTTAAATTTACTGACGCATGATACAACAGCAGCATTGATTATATGATCTGCGTAGATACAAGAAGGAGTCCCACTGCTGTCCATAGCAATTTTGTAAGAACAATTCATTAAAGCCTTTAATCCTTCAGGACTTACACTTCCATCACCTTGTATGTTAGAATATAACTTTACATAATTTTCTAATACAGTCTGATCATTCATTACAGAAAGGAACTTCTCAGCTTGTTGCTTAAAGGAGTTGGCACTCAAGTACGAGGTATTAACATTCGCAGAATGATAAAGGTAATCAAATAATTTATCACCTAATTCCGGATAATTAGGAAATAGGTACCGTTGAAATATAGATCTAGTAATACCATTTGTACGTTCTTCCTCCTGAGTCAAATGAGTCAGAGTCTGTAAAATGAACATAGATTCGCTGATGTACATGAATTAAAATTAATTTCGGTAGATGTTGGATGTATCTCAGAGTTATAAAAAGAACTATATCTTATATCATCAATTTGGGAAAAGTATAGCGTATAATCTCATCTTTCTCGAGATATTTGAACGAAACTAACAACAATCTGTATTAATTTCTACAACGCAATAACATTATCTATAAAAATCGTATTGCATCAATAATTACAGGTTACGAAATTACAGTGACTGTTAATGGAAAGACAAATCATAAAGCAAAATTGGAAAATGATCCGTAAAACATTCGGGGTAATGTATAGATAATTATGTTTTTACGACTGCAGCACGTTACGCTAACGGGGAGTTACAATAATGAATATTTTCAAAAGACGATCAATCATTCCTTTGCGATATATCGAACGAATCTCTCTTATTCGATTCGTGAGGACCAAAGTGGAACGAATCTAAGAAGATAACAGTTAAAAGATGATTTCGAACCTTCGCTAAACTCTCGATCGGAAAGAATTGCATGTGCGAATTACTTTCCAAATCGGTTCCCGAGGAACTTTTTGGGAGGCTGTTAGCGTTTGTCGTGTCGCCGGCACTCGCGATGGCATCGTTCTTCTTGTTAGATGCATGCCCTGTACGCGTCACTTGATTACCCATTTCTATATATCGGCTGAATGTTAAGATACCAGCAAATTCACTTTCTTATTTAGACATATCATCGCTCACGACAACAAAACATGTATGGAACCATATGCAACTTTAGGAATATCGTCACGAATGATACGAAGGCAAGTGGTATGCTCGCAATACGTTCGCAATGCATGTGCCCCCTAATGATCTTACTTTTAAACGTGTTCTACGAACGTACGTTGAATCGACTGTGTTCGCAAATCAGCTTAATGAATGAAAAAAAAGAAAAAAGGTAAAAACCATACATATACCATTTTAAGTTTGTCCTTCGATACAGACTCTATTGTAATCAAAGTGAAATTGACGAATAACTCACAGCTCTATACTTTAATTATACATTTTAAGGCAAGCCTGTGCCACTGTACGATTCAATTAATTTCAAACTACGACTACGTTGCGTTAGATGAAATATATCTGTTTTCGAGGATCTTTATTAAGTAGAGGATCAAATGGTAGGTGGGAGTTCGTTTGTAGAATTTTATTCAGGTTACGTGGGATCAGGAGGCGATAAATAATAGGTGTGCGCGGGAGTTGGAGTTTTCAATGTTTCGCGCTCGATGACGCCATGTTGAGCTTAGAAGCGCGCGCATCCATCATCCTCATTAGCGCGTGAGATTTGGGGGGTGGGGAGAGTTCTTTTCCAAAAGCGTGCATCGCCTGTCATCGGGAAAAAATTTGTCGGTGAGAACTCTTTCTGCACACGTACTCGTGAAAAATATTCGCACGACAAGTTGATTACGTCCACGCGACGGTCGCGCGATTTTTCTTTACCTCCTGCGTATGTATACCGTTCGATACGTTTGTAGAAGGTATTTCTAAGAAAGTGCCCGAGCAGAGAAAAGAAGGCGAGACGGGAGAGTAATCGTAAGAAAAGTTTCACGAGGTATACCCATTTATAAGTCATAATGCGACAGAAGTAGGTTCGGGGGTAGGTATTTGCAGGAGCAGGGTGCGCACTTCCAAATAAGGTGCTCTCAAATGATCCAGCCGTTTGTGTCAATAGCGCTACTAGGTGGTCGTCCGGTGAATTACGATGCGACGTTATTACTAGCCGGCGGGAACGTTGAAATTCTACAGTGCGCCACGTTTTTCAAACGTAATATTCGACGTTTCTCGATGCCACATTCGCGTTCTTATCAATCGAATACAGCAGTGCAACAGTTAATCGTAAACCGTACCCGTGCGCGAACATCTCTGTATGCGTGTACGATATACAAACACGTGGTAGATTAGATACAGTTAGCGCGAGACGATAGCAGTCGGCGTCAATCTGTTGACGATAGCAGAACGACTAATCGGGACGTGGAAATTATTCCGTTACTTAGCTTTCTATCGGCGCGATTCTTACGTGGAATATAATTAATTTCTCCGCGAGGTTTGCACGTCGATAAGAATCTGTTCTCCGTTGTTCGTCGAACGTGCTCGCCGGGGTGAAATAAAGGAACGACGTTCAAGGGGGAATGTTAAAGGTATCCTTTTTTAAATAGATAAAAGGTGAATATTCAGCTGGTTTCTTCGGTACCGTAAAACGATCTTGCTCCAGTTAATTTGAAACAGTTGAACGGAAATTCGATTTCTAATATGTTAATTTCCCGTGGAAAGATATTTAATCGAGACACGAACGAATACGATTGACCTAAATGGGTTCTCCAGTGGTGTTAAAAATCTCGATGGGCTACCCTGGACTGGGTCACGATTGGCATAACGTCAAAAAACCGCGGCGGCGCGGATTCAGTCGTAGACAATTTATCCGAAAATATCGGAAGAGCGGTATACGGGCTGCAATCCATGCCTTAGACGGCACCGGACGTCTAAGGAGTATAGTAATGTAAATTCAGGAACGCTATGACGATTGGTGTGAATCATCGTCGCATAAAAGCGGCGGCCGGTTTATTTCGGGTCTTGGATCGGATCTATTTTTTGTTTAGCTGACTATGGTCTACCGAATATTTCACAAATATTCGTGGTAATTGCCAGCCCTCTGCAGTCGGGTGCACGCAGAGGCCGCAGGACGATTATATTATAGACGTAAAAGTCAGGATTCGAAAATATTCTTATTTCAGTCGCGCTCATTTCAACACATCGAGGGTAGGGAATCTATTTATAAAACGGGGATGGTCCATGCGACGCCCACGCTGCCAGTGGACACGTAACGATAATTTATTAAAATAATCATAATAACCGGCACAGGGCACAGAGCACCATCCTTTAAGTTTTAGGTTAATCGTCGTTTTCTTTAATTTTTTTTTTTTTTCTGTTTCTCTCTCACCACTCCTAGTAGGTGCAGATATGTCTTTCCGTGTGGTGCGCAGCAGCAAGTTCCGCCACGTGTACGGAACGGCTTTGAAACGTGAACAATGTTACGACAATATAAGGGTATCGAAATCGTCGTGGGATTCAACCTTCTGCGCCGTCAACCCGAAATTCCTCGCCATTATCGTAGAGTCCGCAGGAGGTGGTGCGTTCATAGTCTTGCCGCACAACAAAGTAAGTTTCACGCTATATCGCTGACGATTCTCGTGCTTAAATAAATGAAATTCAATTATTTTCTGGGAATTATATTGTTTACTGTAACTTTTAAAGTAGCGTGGAAGCTAGCAATTTACTTAAATGGTTGCTTCTGAAGTAACTTTAATTATTATTTACATTATTATAGGTAGGTCGAATACCAGCGGATTATCCTTTAGTCGGCGGACATAAAGGTCCTGTGTTAGACATTGCATGGTGCCCGCACAATGATAATGTCATAGCATCCGGTTCCGAAGACTGTGTAGTTAAAGTATGGCAAATACCCGATAGCGGTATTTCCAGGACATTGACAGAATCTGTGGTAGATCTTCAACTGCATCAACGCAGAGTAGGTCTAGTATTATGGCATCCATCAGCGCTAAATATATTGCTCACAGCAGGATCGGACAATCTTGTCCTGATCTGGAATGTTGGCACAGGAGAAGCTATAGTACGAATAGACTGTCATCCAGATATGATCTATTCGGCATGCTGGAACTGGGACGGATCACGATTAGTCACTACCTGTAAAGATAAGAAAATTCGGCTTCTGGATCCGAGGACTGGAGAGATATTAGAAGAAGCGATTGCACATGAAGGTAGTAAGGCTACACGTGCAATTTTTCTCAGGTATGTACATTTTTTGTTAGACATATTCATCGTAAATGCATAAGCTCTTTCAGTTTTGAGTCTACATGCAGTTATTCACAAATATCTCTACTATCGTGCACATAAAAGCTGAAAAATTAAAAATAAATATTTCCAAAGTATGTAGGTGTATTTTTAGGAATAATATATACCACCATTATGCAAGACACTATAAACATATCTTTCACAGTAAATAATCATCAAACAATATACATCCGCCTTTTTACACAATAAGTATTCCTAGGATAAATATGACATTTGTCTGAACTGCTTGGACTGTTTCATAGCAGTCTGTAGTATCTCTTAATGACATGTGATTGATACTTCTATTTGCACAGTTAAAAATATCTTTATTTTTTATTATCACATGGTCTTTCCAATTTGTGTAGTGCGAGATTTGGTATTTTTAAATGGAAAACTAGAAGATTGAAAATTCAACTCGTCAAGAGGATGTTGGCTTAATAAATGCAAATATCAAGATGTCCACTGTGTAGTATCCGCATAAAAGTTTCAGTAAGTATCGTATATCAAGTTACTAGTTTAAGATATAACATTTCATACGTTTCAGTAAATCAGTATTATGTGTACAAGTTCAAGATATGGTGATATAACTAAACTAATATCTAAAAGATCGTTGATACAGTCTTAAATATTAATATCTGTTTCGAAAAAAGGGTGGACAGATCGATTCAGATATCATATGTGTGTACATATATATTATGTATTCTCTCAGATTGGCTACTGTTTTTCGTTAATAATTCTAAAACGAAGCCGAATCGGAAAGTTTGGCAAAGGAAAATATTGGTTGGAATGACCTCAGGAATCATCCCTTAAATGTTGTCTGTTCAATCCTATAGGATACTCTGTATATTATACAGGATCGAACTTACAAAATTCAGTGACCGGCTGGTGTACTGATTTTTATTTAAAGTATAATCTATATTTGACATACAAACAACACAGTTTTTTTTCATGATTTTATTTAATGTATGTTACTTCATATGTGTGCATTTAATGTGAACTTAAATATTTGTGCAGAGGCACAGTTTTCGAATGTTGTAACAAGGTGGATGTTATTCAGTTTTGATGATTAACTTGAATAGGAAAATTCAGAAAATTAATAAGAGAAAACGATTACACCGTGTAATGGTATAATAATATAAATCAGATATTTTTATAGGAGCTTATATTTGTATGTATATATTATTTGTTCTTAAATGGTATTTTACTAAAACTTTGTATCCACAAAGATATGTTTTGCTATGTTTTCAGGGGAGGCTTGATCTTTACCACAGGTTTCAGTAAAATGTCCGAGAGACAGTATTCTCTTCGTGCTCCAGATATGTTAGGTGAACCCATAGTCATGGTAGAACTGGATACAAGCAACGGAGTTATGTTCCCTTTGTATGATCCCGACACGAATTTAGTGTACTTATGCGGGAAGGGTGATTCTGTAATTCGATATTTCGAAATTACTCCCGAACCTCCCTTTGTTCATTATATCAATACATTTCAAACTCCTGATCCTCAACGAGGTATAGGAATGATGCCAAAACGAGGCTGTGATGTTAATAGCTGTGAAATAACTAGATTTTACCGGCTCAACAACTCAGGCTTTTGTCAGGTTATCTCTATGACTGTACCAAGAAAGGTACAATTCGAATGCAATCTTTAATACTCATTAAATAGAATTAGTTTCTTCCGTCGCAGTAATATCTGTTCGTTTTCTAGTCTGAATTATTTCAAGAAGATTTATATCCTGATACTCCAGGCGATACCGCAGCGATTTCCGCTGAAGAATGGGTAAGCGGCAGTGACGCGGACCCGATACTGATATCTTTGCGGGATGGCTATCAACCTTCAGTAGCCAAAAACGAGTTAAAAGTGCACAAGAAGTCCAACATTTTGAGCAAAGGCGCGAAAGTCGCCTCCTCGAATTCTGCACAGAATGCTACGCAAGCCTCGGCAGGCATTACTGTACGTCGTTCATAGAATACATTCTTAATGAGCATTTTAAGGAACTTGGTTGTTTCATTTTTTTGCAGGAGGAGCTGCTAAAAGAATTCACAGAGGAGATAAGAAAATTGAAAGCGGTTATCGTAAAACACGAGGGTAGGATACGGGTGCTCGAGTCTGCGGTTGCTCTTCAAATGAAAGAAGATGAAAGAAAGGAGAAATCGTCTTCACCCACTGACAGAGAGGTGCTTGCATCCGACGAGGTGTAACTTTGTCATTTATATTTCTAGCTCACAAGAATGATACAAAAAAAAAAAGAAGAAAAAGATAACTAATTGTGTAATAAAAATGATCACTTATATTTTGATATAACAATTTGTGTAAATAGTAGGTTTTAGCTTCGTGTGTGTCTTGATCTTTTTTTCTTTTTTTTGCAATGATTTTTTGCTATTTATTGTACATCCATTCATCATACATCCCTTGCATTTGTACTATGTTTACATCTTTTATTTTATTAGACAGTAGTCGTCGTACGACACCACCTGTTACTAGTATTAAGACTTCGAGAGTTATTTTATGTCTAATACACAAGACTTCTATGTATATTCAATCTTATAATTCTTCAGGAGGAAACGAGTGTCTAATTTGTACAGATACTTCATTGTAAAATAACGGAAGATTATTTTATTCCTAGTACGAACAATGCATAATTCGTATGTATGTTACGCTACGTAAGATAACCGAACAAAGGAAGAATTACTATTTTACGAACAATTTGTCAGTAACAAATAACGAGGTACCAAGTATTTTTGACAAATCCATTTTTTGACATTGTAAAAGGATATCATTTGTTTTGTACAAAAAAAAAATGTGAATATAAAATAATACAACTGGATTGAACCAAGTTCCTTTCATTTTTTTTTTTATTGTTTGGTTAACGTTAATACGTCGCTTTGTGTTATTTTTCAGGATTTACGTTCTCTTTTACAAGAGGATGGAAGATCGAATAGAATTATCCAGCATTTGTTAAACGCGCCATTCGATAGTTCGAGAAATCTCCGAGAGATGGCGCCGGTGCGTTCAGTTTACATCTTTATTAAATGTCGTTTGATCACCGAGTGCGGTTCATTCGCTCATGCGAGTCCAGTGAAATGTCTACCGGCGTCCGTGTTGAATATGTGCATCGTTAATTTTTAGTTTTACGTATCGCGCTCACCACCCCTGTGCGCTAGTGTTTTCAATAATTTGTTAGCTGCCAATTCATTCACAGTAAGTGGAATGTTGCCTGTCATTCACGTACGCGCATTCATTCACGATTGTCGACTGTTAACTTAACATGTACTATTCTGTCTACGAATTATGTCATCGAATAATTATGAAAGTTATTTGTTTCTGTAACAGAGCTTTTAACTACTTGTAATGATTTTTGTTTTTTCATTCTTCTCACAGAAATATTGTATAACCTAACTTCAACGATCATTGTTTTCTGGTGGACAAGGATGGCACGTTGATGGTAGTCGGTCCATTAAAGAACGACGATTGTTTACAACGTTTCATTCGTTCAACGTTTGAGCGGTGGTCCCGAAACATTTTCATCTTTTTTTCATTGCTAATATCACAACGCGCATGTATTCATATTGTATAATGAGAACACTTACATATTGTACAAACGACATTCGTAGGTATTTGGCACGAAACTTGCGCGAGTGCTATTTTAAAACGCAGCTTTACGACATCATTCTTGTCTTTTGCATTACTGCAGTGTATAGGGGCTTCGCTATATTTCTAATTCGCATCGAAAGAATCCCGGAAAGGTTTATGACACCGTCCGTTTCGGATAAAGCGACACCTTCTTAGATTTACTTTATTTTCGCCCGTTCAAACTGGTTAATTATTTTTTCGCATTTTTGCAAAAAAATCTCGTCCATGTTATTTTACAATGCATCCATTCTTGTGAAATGAAATTGAGAAGGAAACAGAGAACATTAGAACTCGCTGATTAACACCAACTAACTCTTATATAATTCCACGTGTTTTAAAGATATATCAAGGTCTTGCAGAGAATAATACAGTCTGAGTAATTTTTTGTAACTCAATGTTGGTACTGTGGCAAAAAACTTCGCAAGTTGAGCATAAAAGAATGCATGCGTTCTTTTATCTTTCGATCATTTTCAATTTTATTACATTCGAATGAATATCGCTTGGTGAAAGATAATGCGTCAGCAGCACGTGCTCATTGCAACATATCGATATTTAATTCACGTTTATCTCCTACTTTAATTAGCAAGTATTGATCTACTTAAAAATAGTTACACGTATAGTAATTCTTTTTTTCCATGTGAACGACCGAAACGTATAAAAAATAATTATGCATAATATAGACTGTAGCCATCTTGGTTGTAGTCGTATTATCAATCATAATTGCCTTTCATTTAACAAGAAAGGTATCAAAACTTTTATTTATCTTTTTTATTTCTATTTAAAAGATCATATGTATCTGTTACGGTGAGACCATGATCACTTGTTAAAAAAACAATGCATTCAGTGCAATATTGTAATATTTTACAGCGATTCGTAACATTAAAATTACAGCTAGACTATAAATAAAAAAAAATGTAGGTTTCATTATATTCACAAGTTGTACATATCTCGTGTGACGTTATAGTTTCGCGTAGTCATTATCAATCAGGTATGTTCTACAGCTGATAACGCTATATAAAATGGTAAATGTGTACAGCGATTTATCAGCGTGGACTTCCTCGCGCATAAGCAGGAAGTTTTAGCAGCTCGTGCAATTACATCTTGATTAAATAATTCGCTTTACACCCGCAGTCATTTAATCACTAGACGATATTACATCATTGTACTCGCGATTTCTCGTATGATACATCGGTATGCCACATGACACGATGCAGAAGTAGTACAGAAATGGTACGTCACGTGCGATCAGAACAAAAGTATTCTGGGATACCTGCCAGTAGATCATTTTTAAAACTTCCTCGCAAAGAAGCCATCGAACTATCGGTATACTTTTACGCTGGATATCGGTACGAATAATCTTTGTACGATATATTAATCCCTTCTACGTAATAACGATAACATTTTTTATTCAATTGGCGAATTATTATCTCGACTTTTGTGTAGACATTACAAGCGTAGCATTCTTGTGCAATGCATCGCTTCTCGATAACCATTTCCTTGTCAGAGCCGCGCACGTTGCACCTGTTGATACATTGCCAAATAACATGAACGGTGATTCACTAAATAGATCAAGGGCCCCCAATTAATCAATCAATAGATCGCATCTATTGTCAAAGACGCATCGATATTGTTTTCCTTGTATATCTGAATCTTGAAAAACCTAGTTGATCTCGATATTACCACCGCTTATCATTTATTTAGATATTTCACCATTCCTCCTTGTATCTTTCTCTAATTTTTCCATTACATTCTCATCTTATATAATTTTCAGTTGACGCGATGACGTGGTAATATAATAATACGAACACGTTCTCATTAATTTCCAGATCTTCTGTGAAAGATTGTTGCCCTTATCATAAGTGACATAAGATGGCATCGCTAAAACTATTAGTGGGTGGTGCAAGTGCTATCGGTGCCAGTGCCCTTACCTCTTATCTGTTAATGTCTGATAACACCGTAAGTATATTTAATCTTCATGGAGCTTTTTAAATGAATTTTTTTCTATTTCAGTTCACCTCTCCCTCACCTCCTATCTTTTTTCCTCTTCGCAAAAATAATACTGCGCTCTCGATCGCAAAACTTTCTCATTAAAAGTCAGCCGTGAAATTAGAAATGTTAAAAACCGCAAGACAAAGGTAGCACGATATCGTGTAGTTGGATCTTTTTTTTTTTTTTTTATATCGGATAGAACTTTTTTACTCTGTTTTTGAAGCTTGTACCGTTATTCGTAGCGCGAATTCTTTACTTAAAATAGATATGATATCCGAAAGGAGTGTAGATGAGCGCAAATTTCGAAGAACGTCAACATCGTTATCGCTGTACAGATTCTGTCCTATCAGTGGCACATTTTTTCGTCTCTAGCTGGTTTGAACGCTACGAAAAGCTAGCGATGATTGTAATATATACCGGGAGTCAAGGTTGTATAGAGTTTCGTGATCAGCCAGCAACCACGTGGTTACCAAAATTTCACTGGTAGGAAGGTCTGTGCCAAGCCAGGACGAGCTACCAGGTATGCTCGACTATTTCGATACATGTTTGTTTCTCGAAGCTCTCAATAATCTTTTTAAATATATAGAACCGCTTCGTCTCGATCAAAGAAAATTTCGTGAATGCAAACAAATTTTTAAAGCTTTCATTTCATTGAAGAAAAATTTCTGGCACGAAACTGACTAATTTAAAATTACTACTGCTCGATGAAATTGAGTTGTATTGATGATTAAGGTATTGACGGCTGACGGGAGACGTGAGCTCGCCTATTGTGACAATTGTATCGTATCATAATGGGGACATGAATGCCATTCAATCTGCGGCAATAAATGCGCGAGGATTGCTCTTCCATTCTGTTTTATCCGCTTCGTTGTCGACTGTTTTATCGACCGTCACGATCCTTCTCTTCTACAAAGTCTCACGCTTATAATGAACTCAATTAGAGACTACTTATGCCTGACATACATTTAACAATTGAAAGAAGAAATTGTTATGATATGAAGATGAGACATCTTTGAGCATCTTTCTCTGGGATTTATGCTGTCGTATTTATTACAGGTGCACGCAGATGTGCCAAAATCAAAACCAACAAAAAGACCGTTGCCATCCAGAGAAGATCAAGTGAAAACACTGAAGAGTCATGGGGTGTACGATGTTCTTATTATCGGTGGTGGTGCAACAGGATCCGGATGCGCTTTGGATGCCTGCACACGAGGTAATTCTTTATTATCATTCGTATTATGCCAAATGATGTTTATATTAACCATGTGATATTTTAAATCTTCAGGTCTGAAAACAGCCTTAATCGAAGCTGATGATTTTGCATCTGGTACATCTTCCAGAAGTACAAAACTGATCCATGGAGGGGTACGTTACTTACAAAAAGCTATACTACACCTGGATGTAGAACAGTATAGAATGGTTAAAGAAGCATTACAAGAACGAGCGTCAATGTTACACAGTGCGCCACATTTAGCACATCCTCTGCCTATTATGCTGCCTGTTTACACGTATGTTAATGCCTGCTCTTACTTGTTCAAGATGAAATCAGGTATCATAATTATTGTTTATATCTTGTACCAATTTATTATTCCATAGGTGGTGGCAGATCCCCTATTACTGGTTCGGTATAAAGATGTATGATCTTGTAGCCGGAAGTAAGACAGTGAAATCGTCCTATTTCCTCAGTAAATCGAACGCGTTAGAATTATTTCCTATGCTAAAGGGAGACAAGCTCACGGGTGCCATTGTTTATTATGATGGTATTAGCTTTACTATTTGTTCTTTGTAATTCTTTTCATAAAAGGTGTTATTCCTCATAATTTCATATCTCTTTGGTATAATAGGTCAACAGGACGATGCCAGGATGAATTTGGCAGTTGCTTTAACAGCCTCACGACATGGTGCAACGGTGGTAAATCACGTGAAAGTTGTCAATCTCATAAAGGGTCTCGATAAGGTACTGGATCATTAATACCATCTGGCTATAACGAAAAATAGATCATTTATCAAGACGACACTTTTACTTTACAAAGGATGGCAATCGAGTTCTTACTGGCGCTCGCGTGAAAGACGAACTCACAGGTGAACAATGGGACGTGAAAGCGAAGGCGATAATAAACGCAACGGGCCCGTTCACAGACCACATCAGGAAGATGGATGATCAGGATGTTAAAGAAATATGCTGTCCCTCTTCTGGTGTCCACATCGTCCTTCCAGGTTATTATAGGTGAATAAACGAGCCTTAAAACTTAACTTTAGAAAAATATATGAGAAACTCGGTATGTATTGCGTAAATTTCATTTAGCCCTGATCAGATGGGTTTACTGGATCCAGCAACAAGTGACGGCCGAGTGATTTTCTTCTTACCCTGGCAGAAGCAAACGATCGCAGGAACAACTGACTTACCCTGCGAAGTAACGCATAATCCCCGACCGACTGAAGATGAAATCATGTTCATCTTACGCGAAGTGAAGAACTACCTTAACCCGGACGTTGAAGTTCGTCGAGGAGATGTATTGTCCGCATGGAGCGGAATTAGGCCTCTCGTTTCCGATCCGAATAAACCGAACACGCAGTCTCTCGCTAGAAATCATATTGTACACGTTAGCCCCACGAAACTTGTTACAATAGCTGGAGGAAAGTGGACAACTTATAGGGCAATGGCTGAAGAAACTATTGACGCTGCTATCAAAGGTAGCTACAAAAGTTTTTTTTTTTTTTTTTAATTATACTATTAATTTTTATGTTGCGTTTGTCAAGCTTGCGATCTTAAGCCTGAGAGGCCTTGCCAGACACATGGTTTCCTACTCGAGGGAGCTCACGGTTGGACCCCAACTATGTACATCAGATTAGTACAAGATTTTGGATTGGAATGCGAAGTTGCACAACACCTTGCCAAGAGTTACGGAGATCGCGCTTTCGCTGTGTCGAAGATGGCTTCTCTCACTGGTAAAAGGTGGCCAATTATAGGAAAGAAGATTCATCCTGAATTCCCGTATATTGATGCCGAGGTAGAGATATAGATCACTTTTATTTATTATATATATATGTTACATTTATTTATGTATTATAGATTCGATACGGATGCCGTGAATACGCGAGAACAGCGATCGACATGATCGCAAGACGATTGAGATTAGCTTTCTTGAACGTTCAAGCGTCACAGGAAGCACTTCCAATTATTATCGATATCATGGCGGAAGAATTACATTGGTCGGACGAGGAGAAGAAGAAGCAACACAAAGAAGCGAGTGAATTCCTCGCTAACGAAATGGGACAAATGGTTAATCGTGCCTCTCGCGACAAGATTCCTATTAATCTTACCAAAGAAGAAATTCAGCTGTACATCAAGCGTTTTGGAATCATCGACAAGGACAACAAAGGCTACGTTTCAATTAACGATATCAGAAGAGGACTTAAGGTTCGCCAGGAGATATTTTATTATATTTACTTCCTGTTTATTTTTTTTTTCTTTTTTATACACATTTAATTACCGAATATACAGGTACTTGGCATAAAACTCAAAGAGGATGAGATACATACTCTACTGAATGAAATTGATCTTAATTACAATGGACAAATGGAGTTACAAGATTATCTGCAGGTAAATCGTAAAGCACGTATTTAATAGGTATCGTTTTCTTACCGTTCGCAGCTGTTTGGTGACAAGGAAGTACCTGGTGAAGAGCTTCATGAAATACTGCGCGAAATCGACACTAATATGAATGGTCAGGTCGAGTTGGACGAATATCTTCAGGTCTGTGAAAGCTTGCACGCACGGAGTTTCCGTATAGTCTTGCTGCCGCCTTGAAGTTTTCTTTTGTTGCACCACTTTCTTTATGTATATATACTATTTATGTGTAACACTTTCAAAGTTTCGCTGTTTCTTGACGTTTCTCGGTGTCGATTCATTGCCTAATATCAGAAGAAAAGATTCAGAGACCTGTTGGTTAGAGATAGACGTGTATCCTGTAACACTTTTTAACATTCGTTCTCTCGTAGTTCGTTGTAACAAGTTATTCTTAATGTCTCTTTTCTTTCTCGCACGAACAGTTTACACGGAACGTAATTACATATCGGTAGGCAACCTGTATCTTGTCCTAATGTCTTGATTATTTACACGATACTGCTGTGAATATTAAAACTTTACTGCTTTATTTTTTATTGT
Source organism: Xylocopa sonorina (assembly GCF_050948175.1). Taxonomy (NCBI): domain Eukaryota; kingdom Metazoa; phylum Arthropoda; class Insecta; order Hymenoptera; family Apidae; genus Xylocopa; species Xylocopa sonorina. The sequence goes on along the minus strand of NC_135201.1, from coordinate 12,266,992 downwards.
AAAATACTCTAGTATCATGCTGCTCTTGTGCCAGACTTGTAAAATTGTGGTTATTCTTCAATACTGGTGAAACATCTTGTTATTTTTAATTTGCAAATATTAATTTCTTATTATTTTACACAGATGATGTCGGCCATCAAATCCGGACACGTGGCGTATTCGCGTTTCGCAAGAATGGCGGAGATGGAGGAAGCGCAGCACGAAAAAGAAGTATTGAAGAAACAGATTAGCGTGGAGAGATCAGGCGGTGGTTTGTAAGAGGCTCTACGGCTCTTACGGCATTGTATAATTTCTTCGTACGCTTCTAAACGCGGATCATACAACTTTCAAATCTCCTCTCTCTGATATTCTTTATTACAGAGGTTCGTTATTTACTCGAAAATGTTATCGTAGCCCACGTTAGTGCAAAATGTTTTAGAGTTATTACATTATGTAGGCATACATCATTTTTTCGTACATTTTGCAATGAATTTCCCCTTTCGTTGCATCCGGCTTTCAAGCTCAACGAGTAACAAGAAGAGGAAAAGACAACAAATTTTGACTCCGCAAATGTAAATGAATTATAACCGCGTCGAATTTTAACTGTTTTATGGTTCAACCACATGCAAAGAAAAAACACGCGATCATGTTACGAATTTCATTTTTAATATGTAAATATTTTTCTGTACAGCGTTTCGGTTAACATTACGCAATAGAATGGGTGTGTTCTCTAGTATATATATATATATGTATAAGTTACAAAATGAAACGGTGCGACTATAAAAAAGAAGCGCATCTAATGGCTGAGTTAGTTCGAATATTGTTGTACAATGAGTGTGTACAATTTTCAAAAAACTGTACACTTTCACAAAGTCTTGCGAGTATTTATCTATCGTGAGCGTTTTAAATTGCATAATCATTGAATCAACATTTTCATAATTACCAGAGATCAATGTTACAAAAATTGAACGTTTCTAATTTTTAATTTAATTAAAAAGAAGATATATATATATATAATATTCGTTTATTGTAACGAAGTCCGTCGAGTACTGTGAACATAGTTCTCTGTCTTAAGTACATATTTCGTTATTGTGATATAGTCACGCACGTTTTCGGATCTTAGGCTCGATTTTACGTTAGGTCCTTCAATGGGTAAATTTATTTATAAATTACATTAATACTTAATGTATATCCGAAGTCAGTCTATATGGATTACCTAATGAATTAAATGTAACTAAATACTTATTTAATTTATTGCCGCTAACGTCACGCAGTTACGTCATACGATCGATGTTAGAGATTAATTTATTTCACTTATCGCTAGTCATTAGTAATGACTCATTACCACTGACTTAATAAAATCCATATTGGACTATTACCGCTGTGCATAAAGGTCAATTATTTTTATATTATCCCATGTATTCATGTTCCTGTGCTTTCTCTAACTAAACTTGATCAATATTCCCAGGCATCAAATGTTTCCTGAAAAATCTGTTGCTACACGCGAGATATTCACCTTTCCTTAAAAATCAATAAACGACTATGAACCCCTTGAAACAACGGATAACGTATTCAAAAAGTATTAACAATTTCGCAGTTGTTGGATCTGAAAAATAGCCGCTGCCATTGGATCGAACGTGTGTAACACGATCAGCTAGTCAGTTACTCCATACGTACACACGTTCAACTTTCTAAGGAAAGAAAAGGGGAGCGCAAGAGAGGGAGAGAGAGATTCGTGAAGCATATTTCTGATTATGAAAAGAAGGGCGGTGGCAAAGCGGGGGAGTACTATCAGCTCCTCCCTTCTCTGGATCAGCATCGTCATCTGGGCAATCATTTAGCGTATCCACGGCACCAGAGAGAGAAAGCGAGATAAGGAAGACAAAGAAGCATGCCTGTAACGACAAGCATCGGTGTTTGCGACCCTGCTGGAGCGTGGCCCTGATCCGGTAGGGTACTGGTAAAAAGAGGGGAAGGAAGGCTAGAGAAAGTAGGAGGTGTACATCGTTTATCCCTCTTCGACGGGGTGGGCGTCCGACTGTTCCTGCGTACGCCCCTGTCTAACGAGCCTCTGCTCACTGCCAGCTATCGCGGACAAGGAACGACCAATCAGGGCCCTCGTCCGATCACTCAGCGGACGGCGACGTTGCCACCTCGTGTACCGCCCCACGGCGAAAGTAGTCCTCTCATAGCGGTATTCGTAGCCCTGTTTTCGCGAGGGACGGCCGACTAACACGTTGCAAGTCTACGTACACGTGTTGAAATCACGCTGGAATTGGATCTCACCCCGGGTGATACGAAACCAGCGTAAAATCGTCCCCTGGACAAGAATTTTCAGCAAGCGAAGAGCACCACGGATTTCGCATCGAGGCCTCGCGGAGCGAGGATGAAATATTGGCTCAGCCCATATCTGCATTTTGGCGGCAACTTCGAACGTAGCGTCGATCCCCTGGTGTTATCAAGAGAACGAACCGAACCAGTGTCGAGGGAACCGATCTCTAACCGAGCTACGTCTCGCATGATCGTCGTACTGTAAAAAAAAAGAAAGGCTCCGAAATAACCAGGCGAAGGTATCGACTAAAGAAGGAGAGCATAGATCGTCGAGCACGATCGCCCGCTGCGTAGCGTGCGCACGCGTACTACGTCGCCAGTCTCGTCTGTGCAACGTCGGTGTGTGTAGCTGTGTGTGTGTGCGCGCCTACCGAGCATTTACCCATTGAACGATGTTTCCGCATTTACTTTTCTGTTGGCTCTCAGAAAAAACTTGCTGGTAATCTGTAGTAACGTGGTCGATAGTCGAATAATCAATCGAAGTTTCTAATTATCCGTCGTGTCCCCATGATGGCTGCCTCGGGAGCAACCACGGTGCTGAACAAATAGACGGGGAGGCGTAAAACACAGGCACAGAAGTCTGATCAGAGTGATTTCAGTGGAAACAGGGGGTGGCGGGAGCGCAGAGCGGACTTGGCGTTTCCGCGGAGGAGCCACGTGCTGTTCGCGAGTTAGGTGGAGTCCCATGTGCAAAGTGGGTGGAGGCTGCATCGTGAGGCTGCCTTCCCCGTTATCGCAGGTACGTGAGCGTGTGAGTGAGCGAACAGCCCGTCGAGCGACCGAGTGGGCGGGTGTGACGACACGGTGCGCTTCTGTGTCGGTGGATATGCGCGTCCTTGCCACGGCAGTGCGATATTTCGAGCTACGGCGGGTGGGGCGGCAGGAACAGGGGCGTAGAGAGGCGGTCCTCGATTGGGTTCTCGAGGAGTGCTCTCTGGCCTTCTTTGTCTCCGGAGAGTGGTCTTCGCACGTGTCGATATCGCGTTTTAAGTCGTTTATGCGCGACTCTTGCTCATTTGTCGCTTGATAGTTTAGCCAGCGAGCGCATTCTATTCGCTCGGCTTTATCGTTGGATCGTGAAATACGGGACCGTGAGGTGCGTGTAGTTCAGCTTCGAAATAAAGGAAAAAGAAAAACAAAGCCAGATGCCGTGTTCGAGTGGCAGGGTCGTTACGATTGTAGCTAAGTCGGTGGAGATTCTCATGTTTTAAATACCTTAAGCCACGCTATGGAGCCGGTTTAACACGACCAATGGATTTTCCAGATTAAACGCTCGTCGATCGAGCGTTTCCGCTTACTACGGTCTAAACAGTCAACCCGGTTTGGTATAGCGAAGGATGGATTCCTAGCATAAAGGTAGTCGACATAAATTTAGTTGCACTGACATCAGCCGTTGTTTGCGTTCGGAAGAATACACGACGGATTTATTCATCATGAAACGAAGCGTGGATGGAAGAAATATCACTCAGGTAAGAAAGTGGAGACATTTCGTGGTTTCTTCAGAAATCAAAGGGGCAATAAATTTCGTTTGCAGGAGGAGATCGAAGATCACGAGTCGTTGCAAACCCAGCAACAGCAGCAACAAGACGAAGCTGAACAGCAACAGCAACAATTTGAACAACAAACTACGCAACCTCAGATTCGTTTTTTAAGCGCGAATGTTCTGCAACAGTTGCAACAGCAACAGGATGCTCAACAGCAAGCGCAACAACAACAGCAGCCGCAGGTGATCACTATGCAGCAATTGCAAAATTTTGTGCCTTTACAGACTCAACAGCCGCAACATGACCAGCAGAGAGCGCAAACCATTTCCGTGCAGTCTCTGCCGCAGCAATTTTTACAGGTGAGAGAAGCAACCTTTAGATGTATTATAAATGGTTCAATTGATTCTTCTTTTAAGATGTAACGATTGCTTTAGGGTGCTCAGTTAATCAGCACTCAAACTCAGGCTGCTCTTCAGCAACAACAGCAACAGGCACAACAGCAGCAGACGCAACAACAATCTCAACAACAGCAACAGCCGCAACAGCAGCTCAGTTACAGTGTTATACCGCAAATGCAGACTGTTAATATCGATGGTCAGGAAGCACTTTTTATTCCATCCTCGGCAATGTCTGCTGCCGGACATCATCAAAGCCAACCTACGATGCAGTTTGCTACTGCTAATGGGCAGCAAGTTCAGCTTGCTAGCCAGCAAGTTCAACTAGCTAATGGTCAAACTATTATTACACCGCAACCAGTTAGTTTGATAAGAGCACCCAATGTCTTTCCCACTTCTATTATACAAAATATTACTGGACAGACTGTACAATTACCAACGGGTATGTATTTCACGATTGTTTAATACATTTTTTAGAAATAGAATGATGATAATGTAATATATTTTTTTGCATTCAGGACAAAGTGTACAAGTTAGACCACTTCAGTTCCCTATGCAACACGTTCAACAGACTGTGCCCGTACAAGTACCAGTCACTGCTAGTAACGGACAGACGGTATACCAAACTGTGCACTTTCCCGTTCAAGCCTTGTCCAGTGTCTTCAATGTGCCTGCAACGCAAATGATACCACAAATCACGCAAGTATGTTGATTACAAAAATACAAATTTCAGTATTGCAAACATTACAACGTATAATTTAAAACAAAAATCACTTTCAGCAAATTCCTCAAGTAGCTCAAATTATTACACCTAACGGACAAATTCAGCAGGTCCAAATTGCTAATTTACCGCAACTTCAAAGTTTGCAGGTGAATATATAATAAATAATTTTTTATGCGCCGTGAGAATGTATAATTTTATTTAAGTAATTGCATATCAGAGCCAACAGGTAACGCAAGTAGCCCAGCAGGTTGCGCAGCAACAAGCGCAACAACAAGTTGTTCAACAACAGGCTCAACCCCAGGTAGTACAGTCCGTACAGCAGCAACAACAACAACAACAGCAACAACAAGCGGCACAAGCTCAGGCACAGCAACAGCAGCAGCAGCAGCAACAACAGCAAGTGCAGCAAGTTGTACAGCAAGTCATACAACAACAACAGCAACAACAAGCGCAGCAACAGTCGTCCGCACCGTCATCTACCGTAGCGACTTGGAGTACTACAGTAACGACTCCAAGTAACGTTCAGGTAGAAACCTATGGGATGTTTTATAAAAGTTAATTGTTTTTTATATGTATATCAAAAGCTTTTTTACTGTAGGTACTTGGAATAGGTGCACTTGGGAGACCAATGCAAGCAGGCAATAACGTAATTACCACGAAGGATGGACAGAAGATTGATGTACAAACGTTGTCGGGTTTAACGAGACCACCTGAGACAGTCGAAGGTGATATAAAAGTAACCAGCATCGATGCCAGACAGTTGGCTAGTGGTCAAGTTATACATATACCTGCTGCTCAATCTACCCAACCTGCCGTTCAACCTATAACAATTGCAGGTATACATATTTATGATGATAATAATTTATTTTTAGTTGTATATACGTTTACAAAAAAAAGAAAAAAAATATTAAAACATTCTAAGACATATTTTTGTAGGGACGCAAGGACAACAGCTAACTCTAATTCCCGCATCTGCGTTTGCAAATTTAACTGCCCAACAAAGTAACATGATGAGAGGCGTTGGTAGTGGGAGTATAATGCAGTTGCAACCGGCTGGCGGAATGAACGCGACGAACGGTTTCCTGCAGTCAATACCTGTACAAAATATTCCAGGTTTGGGTAATGTCCAAGTTATATCTGCGAGCGCCCTTCAACCGGCTACCGTTCAAACTCTACCTGCGACGGCAGCTGCGCCAATTGTCGCTGCTCCAACCATGCAGTTAGACTCGAACGACCCGCCGAAATGGCAAATTTTGCAAACGCTTCAGTCGAATAACATGTTAATGACACCTACCCCTACATCGCATCAACATCAAGTAACCACTGCGACGTCTGCAAACATTGAGACGGACTCTATCAAGCAACATCGCAGGAGAGTTGCTTGTACTTGTCCTAATTGTGGCGATGGTGATAGGTAGAATTTTCAAAGCCATATTTATTTATGTAGATTTGCAATGCTTTTATAAATTGAAAATATGTACATCTGACTGAATAGGAACCGAGACATGACCAGGAAACGGCAACACGTTTGCCACATAGCGGGTTGCAATAAAGTGTACGGAAAGACAAGCCATCTTCGTGCTCATTTGAGGTGGCACACCGGCGAACGACCATTTGTTTGTAGTTGGATATTTTGTGGTAAGAAATTTACTAGGTCAGATGAGCTTCAGAGGCATCGTAGGACTCATACTGGTGAAAAGAGATTTCAGTGTCCTGAGTGTACGAAAAAGTTTATGCGATCCGATCATCTAACCAAGCATATAAAGACACATACAAAGATTCGAAGTACGGTAAGGAAATGTTATAACGTGCCTAATTTATTTCTAAGTAAACGAACAGATGGACGTAGGGAAACAAAGCGTTTCATCGTTTCGATTCACTTTTATCAATGTTCCTTCTATCATAGGAAGCAGCTACTTCGACGCAGGAGGGTTCTTCCGATAGTCAATCTTCGGCAGAAGAAAAAATTATTATCGCTTTGCGTAAAGAGACAGAGCAAACCGATATTGTTATTTCCGAGCAAATGGACGAAATAAAACCGCAACCAGCAAATCATATAACAAACGAACAAAAGAAATTAATAGAACTGTGCTCGCCTCAAACACTAGAAGGTTTAGAAGTAAAAACAGCTGTTGATTAAAACGTTAATTGTTGTTACGTTAACGACGTCGATAAATGGTTTATAAAAATCTAAGTAGCGTTACATTGTTTATGGCAATTCTCAAAGATTATTGCAATTTTCTGCGATTAAACGAAACGAGGGGAGGGAACTTCTTACAGGGATTATCATAATTCGATAGAGCGTATGATATATTTTTGTATTGATGAATGAATTCTGTACATATGTATAATAATTGTACATTAATTGTAAAAAAAGATCTTTTGCACAAAAGAATTTTACACTTATAAACAGTTTTTAATATTACGATTTAGAGATGTTCTCAATTTTTTACCTTGTTATAACTAAGTTTTCGTAGCGTTTGAACGCACTGTTTGACGTTGCATTCAATTAATTATTTAACAACCGTGGGCAGGGCAGATATATTACTCGGATAAAATAGTATATACAAAATAAAAAGATAAAAGGTAGGGCATTTCATAGCTTTTATTATGTTGTCGAAATTTTTCTTGGAACAATGTTTATTGTATTAACATATTTTGTATATCTTGTGCTTTTTTCAAACTATATTAGTGTATATATTTTTTTTCCAAGAGTAATTATTCTGTGTGTTTGTGATATTTATAATCGTTTTGTTAATAAATTTAGAAACAAATGATTGTACATTTTTATTTTTACAGTTGGTGATTAGCTTTTAAAGTACAGACGTGTGTTTCTCTAATGGAAAGTGGGAATGTAAATTGTGTTCATCGTCGCCAATGGTAACACGGCTACAGGGGAAAGATACTGTTCACGTTTAAACAGTATGACTTTAAGGCTCCCAGGTGTGGTGTATGAGACGTATACATGTTCGCTGCAACAAACAAATGGTCGACTCTGATCAGGATGTGCATTAATTCGATCATCCGCATGCGTGATCGGTCGATCTTGACTTCTACTCGTAAAAGATTCTAGTGTCAACCGAACCGTTTGATATTGGAAGAATTTGGAATGGTGTGGGTTCCGTTCGTTCATAGTGAATCAGATACGGACACGAAGTGCGGTAGTTTCAAAGATCGTCCCGCTTTCACATAATTTTTCTGTCAAACTTAGGTAAACAGTTCATAATTTATCTCGAGAGACACTCGTCGCACGCTTTTAGACTACAATAATATAACTAATACAACGATAGAATGCCGGAGAGAATATGGAAATTATTTTCGTGCTAACCTAATTGTAGTGTTTTCTCTGTAGGAGGTGTAATCTTATCTTTTAAAATGTACTTCAGCCATTGTACGTTCTACCACCCACGATTCAACGTCGATAGTGGAATCGACGGGAATTCATGTAAATTGATCGTTTCGTTTTTATTATTCAACTTTATCAGGGTCCACGGTCTGCACTTCTATAAAAATTAAATCAACATGCCCGGACCACCTCCACCTCCACCTCCGGTATTCAATGCATCCAGTTCTGGTGTAGCGGAACAAGATAGAAGTTTACTTCTTCAGTCAATTAGAGCTGGAAAGACCTTGAAGAAAACAGTGACTGTAGATAAAAGTGCACCTGCAGTTAGTGGTATGTTTTAAAATATCTATACCTGCGAAATGATATTCCGATTGTAACAAGCGTTATTATTCTTTTAGGTAAAGTAAGAGGTGAATCTGGAAACTCTTCTTCCTCGAATACCAGGGAAAATAATTTTAATGCAGTAAGCAGTGGCATTAATTCGAATAATGGAGGACCGATAGGATTAGGTGGATTATTTTCTAGTGGTATGCCAAAACTGAAGCCTACAAGACTCAGAACTTCTTTGGGTGAAAAGAACACTAACAATGTAAATAATACAAACTTTGATCAATCGACTATTCCTAGCATAAAAAGAGGTCCGCCTCCAGTTCCACCACCTGCTACTCAGAAACCACAAATATTTGCTCAGGTAAACATATTTAAGTAATTACATTATTTTATAGACTCTGTGGTTTTGTATAACGTTGTAGAAGTCCAACGACCCCGCCAGTTCTAATGCAGAAACACCCAAGGGATTTGGAAAACCTACTCTCGCACCCAAACCACCATCAACTCCCTCACCTGCGCTGCACAAACCATCACCACCTCCTAAGAAATTGAACTTGACTACCGGAGGTAGTGTATCAAGGGCACAAAGTATGCGATTGCCTAGATCACCACCTGTACTTGCTCCGACTCCACCGTCGCTTCACCAGTCTCAGGATTGTTTAAACGAAACACAACCAAGGCCTACCAATCGAATTCTTAGACCTCCGGTCGCGAAACCTCCGTCTCCACCCACTTCTAGGGCGAACAGCGTGACCAGTACGACAACCAGAGTACCACCGCCGCCACCTTCTAGAGTTACCGTCAGTGCTCCCTGTATACCACCACCACCTCCACCTCTTCCACATCGTCCGGCTCCTATTCATCAGAGACTGGCTCCGCCGCCACCACCGCCGCCAACACCTCCCACGAGAAGTTCTTCCATGCGTAACGGGCAAACGATGAGTACTCTAGATTTAGAGGTACGATTTGCGGATATGTTTCATTCTATCGCGAATTTCCCGCCGCCGGAGCCGTTCAAAGGGTTCACGAAAGTCTACAGCAGCAGAAACGGTGAGAACGATAAGTTTAGAAGTCAGTCGTACACTTTCCTGAATAATACTATTAGACGATATACCGCAGAATTGTTTTCATAAGTCTCTTTAGTTCGCCTCAAAGAAATGTTTGTTGCACATTTGCATTTCTAAAAATACATTCATTACTTTCCGCGTGATTTAATATTGACTATGAGTCAGCATGCCATGATTCCTATCTCATTGATCGATCGACTGGCTTTGTCTCCGTGCATGGAAGTAAAATATTTTTCCTCCGCTTGTAAATCTACATGGCAGAAATAAACTATGTACTAACTTTGCTATTCTAAACACTTCTTTCACATCGCAATACACATTGAGGAATTAGAAGCGATTAATAAACTCTAGATAGCAACTAAGGCATACTAGCTGCATGCTCTAATTATCTGGAGTAATTAAATGGTTCATTTGCATTGACGCTAATATTGCTTGTGTTGAGTGATGCACATCAAGATCTAACTGCATGTTAAAGCACTAACTGTAATTGCCTGATTGTCGAGCAAAGTTAACGCTCATCAGGAGGAAAGTAATGAAAATGTTTGAAAATTCCAGCGGCAAAGCAACAAGCTCCTGCACCACCTATGTCTTCTTTATCCAATACAATGGTACCGTTAAATACATCATCCGGGGGTTAACTGTGGCAATGCAATACAACTTCTTTGGCACATTAAACGTTTTCAAGTAATTTGTCTTATTTATTATATTATGCGAGTAATTTTAATGATTTTCAAATGATTGTCACTATGACAATATATGGCAACTTTAGATTAACGAAAGGAGAAACGAAATAAAAGTATCAAAATGATTCATAATATTATAAATTATGATCATTTTATTTTTTACTGAAAAGGAAATCTCCATTTTTTTCGTATGCCGATATTCTGTTTCTGTTACAAATTATAGTGTAAGACTGTATTAAATTAGAATACACTACAAATTTCAATTGCATATACATAACTAATGATGTAGATCGATCAGTGTTTAACATTCTGAATGGTTTTATGAAAAAAGAACAGAGAATATTGTGTCATTTTATTTATAACAACGACTTTTTATTATTAACTAATATACAATATTAAATATCAGAATTTTTTTAGCTATATTGTATTGTAGCTGGCAGTTTTTTTGAACGATGTGAAACTTTCCTAATTCTACCTTGTTATAAATCAGAGACTCAGTCTATTTTGCAATTTCCATGTGTCAATAATGAAATATATATATTTATATATGTGTGATTCGAGATGCACGCGATTTTATTTAAAATAGACAATATAATTTTCGTGACAAAGGGTCGATAAATAAATTTAAAATAATCACTGTCCCGATTTAAGGAGAAGCGTTCATTCTCTTTCTCTCTCTTCTTTTTCATTTATTTAAATAAATCGAAATTTTCATGTCGGTAATTTAATTCAGGACAATGCAAAAGTTCATAATGTAGAATTAAATTAAAATAATTTTTATACTTCGAGCTCCTTTTCAATGATCCTACGATATTCGTCAAAACCACCCTCGATGCATCGAACAGAACCTTCTGCGCACACCCAAAGTTCAGTGCACACCATGCGAATTAATCTTTCGTCGTGTGAAACTAATATAACACCTGCCTGAAGAATTGTTAAAGAGAGCAAGTAGAAAATGAAGTAAAATGGAGTATAAATAATTAGAAGGCACAATTTACCTGACAGGTATTTAATGCTTTCCCTAAAGCTTCGATGGACTCGATGTCCAAATGATTCGTAGGTTCATCGAGTACCAAAAAGTTTGGCATGGCAGCACACATTAACGCAAATGCTACTCTCGACTTTTGTCCACCAGATAAGGAACTAATAGTTTGTAGTGCCAAGTTACCGCTGATTCCAAAACTTCCGAGCATTCTTCTGTACTCCTCAATTGGTTTTCCTAAAATGATTAAACAGAAAACCGACTTGTAGAAATATTTTGACTTATGTACGAGCTTGAAAATGAATTCGCACCTGGAAACTGGTTTTGCAACAATTCAACTGGGCATACACGCATGTCTAGTTGATCTACATGGTGCTGACTGAAATATCCAAATTTCAAGTTTCTATGGAGGTGCACTGTGCCTCGCGTTGGGCTCAATGCACCTGTTATAATTTTCAAGAGAGTAGTTTTACCGGCGCCATTTTCTCCCACGATACAAATGCGAGATTGTAAGCTAGCAGTCAGATTCACGCCTGTGAATATGTACGAATTATTGGTTCCCCCAGTATAACTAAAGGAAACTTCATTGAGTTGTAGTATAGGAGGACTTAGTGGTTCAACATCTGGGAAGCGAAGAGTTACTTCGCCTTCCTTTTCCATTGGTTTAAGTTCTGGCCTATTAACAGTAATAGTAGTTTTAAAGCTTAGTTTGTTAACCAAGTAAATCAATTAGATGTTGAACTTACAGTTTCTCTAACATCTTGATTTTACTCTGTACACTAGAAGCGCGATTTGCATTGTATCGAAATCGATCAATGAATTCCTGCACATGAGCTCTCTTAGCCTGTTGAGCTTCGTATTCCCTTTGTTGATTCCTTTCACGTTCCCCTTTAGTTTTTGCGAACTGTTCATAATTGCCACGATATGCTTCAATTTTCTGTCCACGCAAATATAATATATCGGTGGGAACCTGTTATCAAACACATTATAAAACTGTTTTACGGTGTTACTACACATAGATGATAATTGTAAAAGAGAAAACGTGTAAGGATCAGCACCGTATCCAGGAAATTTCTATCGTGAGAAACGACAAGTAAGGTTGTTGGCCATGATTGTAAATATTTCTCCAACCATAGTATGGCCTTTATATCAAGCATGTTCGTGGGTTCATCGAGCAGTAGAAGATCAGGTCTAGAGAATAATGCTCTTGCAAGCGCTAGTCTCATTCTCCAACCACCAGAGAAGGCTTTGGTTGGCCACGATTGTCTTTCGACGGAGAATCCAAGTCCCGATAAAATTGCACTAGCTCTTGCGGGCGCTTTATCCACCTCGGCTAATTGCATCGCTTCGTATACTCTAGCTAATTCTTCGTCCAACGCATCCCCCGTTTTACTGCCATCTTTCTCAATAGCTGCTTGCAATTCTGCTTCCTTGCTAAGCAACATGCTTCTTTCTTGATCACATTCCAATACAGATTCGAGGGCAGACGTATCATCACCGGCGACTTCTTGCTCTACGTGTAAAACTCTTACATGGGATGGTATTCTTAACTGTTTACTAAAGCAGTAAAAGTTAAGTGATACAAGAGATTAAGTAACAGATAAAATCGTTGTGGAAATTATTACAGAATATTTTAGTACCTAGATATCATTCGCAATAAGGTAGTTTTACCAAGTCCATTTCTACCGATAAGGCCATAGCGTCTACCGAACGCAAGCGTTAAATCAGCTCCTTGTAATAGTATTCTATCTCCGTATGCTACATCAAAGTTTTCTATCCTAATATCTTGAGTTTTATTTACACCACCCTTGGTCTCCATTCTACTGTCCTTTTTACTTGTCATCTGACTTGCACTGGCAGATTCTATACCTTGACTTATAGCGTTAATTCGTCCGCTCAATTCGTTGTTACTTCTCTTCTCTTGTTTCTGTTGCAATTTTGCCTCTGCCTTCTCTAGTTTCTTAGCATCCACTTTCTATTCGAGGAGTATTTTTTTTAATGTAAATATAATCTGAACGTTAATAAATTCAATTCTTACCATGGCATCGTCTCTAGTTGTAACCCATATGCTCTTTATTTGTTCTACTTGAGCTTCCAAGGTAGCAGCCATAGTTCCTAAGTGAATCGGGGCATTCAATACTTTATTCACACCATTTTTTCTCCTCTCAACGTTCTCGTCGTTTGAGTTTCCTTTTAACATTTCCAATAACTTCACGCATATTTGCCTGGAATTGAGAAGAATGCTCGATTAAAATATCATGACAAAAATTGTGCAACAGTTAGATTATAAGATACGATTAAGTTAAGTCACGAATCGAATACACAAATCATGGAATCGATACACCGAGCTCTAATGTCGGCTATGAGAATGCATTGAACAGTATCGAATAACAAAATCGATGGTATTATAAAAAAATGGCAAGTGTGAGAACACGTTTACAGACCTAACCTCATTCTCTGGTTTTTCTGCGACTTCGTGGAGCACCCCTCCTATTGCTTCGTAAACCTCGTCACCGTCCTCAAAGTCGTCCTTGGAGCTATCTAAGATACCTTCGACAGTACAAGTATTTGGATTATCGAAATGTTCATAGAATTTCAAATGTTAAAGTGCGAACGTTTCGTAACTTATAGGTTATTCTCTGGACATATACCTTCCACATATTGGTACAAATCGTCGTCTATCGTGGGAAATTGACTGCGAATATATTCCCCGCAGACTGCCATGCCAATCGATGCGTTCAACGAGAATGTCAAATGAAATTTACTTGGGGGCGATTTAGAAAACCGTGCGCTTGACAGAACGAGACGTCAAAATTCCATTGAACACTGCGAACACATGTTTACGCCATTTTAGAATGTAGTGCCGCAATCAAGACATTGTCCAGGTAGACTAATTTAAATTCAAATAAGCATTAGACGCGGCCCGTTACCACACGATTTTGCTCGCGATATTTTCTAAATCGTTACCACGTGTTAATCGTTAAGAAAATTATCTCTACAACAGCATTTTTATACTTCGCGTAAAGGTCTAATGGTAAAGTAGCCATTTTGAAGCTGTCAAAATGTTTCTTGCCATTTGATTGTGTGCGGTGCCCGTTCTAACCGAGTTCTTTTGCTCGTTTGATTTTGATTACCATTCAATTTTTATGTTGCCAATTACTCGTGCCTCGAACAGCGCACGTAATCGCGAACGGAGAGATGATTTAATGCCGATCGAATGCACGACGGAGATCCATCGCTTCCACGTAAAAAAGCTGTCGGTGCGAACTGATGGAAGTGGTGCAAATCTTTACAATGTCCTATCGAACCATTTTCTGATGATCGTTTAATAGCATCGGCGACGAATGCGTTTCACGTTCTTTAAATTGTTTGAATAGGAAACAAAGGTTCGCGGAGGATAGAAAAAATGGCTACCGATATCGAGGAATCAGACACCGACGATCACGAAAGACCAGCTCCACCGAAACGGCAGTGTACGCGACTTGTTAAAACTGAGACCATTTGGGACACGGTAATTACGTAGTGATAGGCCTGACAAATTATTTAAGTACTGATAACGCGTACCAATTACATTCTCTGCTTCACTTTAAAATAAGTCGATATTATCATAATTTTCGTTAATTTCTCAAAATTTGTATGCTCCATTTGAGCGTTCGATTCGTAGGGAAATAGTGGGAAGGAGGAGACGATACAAGAAACTGAGAACGTCGAATACGACGATGCGGAGAGGGTCGCAAGAGAGAAGTTGAAGAGATGGCAAGCTTGTCAAGTAGCTAAGGGATACGTAGACAACACGATTAACATATTACTGGAAAATTATATTATGGGAACATCGTCTTGTTACTCTTTGGAGGAATCCAGATTCCAATTGTTTAGGGGAAACGACATGGAGGATACTGCAGTTACAATGGCAATTCTTAATCACGGTCTGGTTCAATCGACAGGGCTTGTATCTCAGTCCAATGCTTTTTACAGCGACAAAGCACCGGGATACTGGACCAACGGCGACAACACAGCTATGCACTGTTTCTTCCCTTCTGATTGTGTACAAAGCATTGGAAGTTTTGAAAATTCTGTAGCTACCACATCCGCGGACTCGTTGAGACTAAACAACTCCAATAGCGCAGAGGAATATAACAGACTTGATTGGGATCTGGATAAAATAGATGAGAACGATCAGCAAGAGAACTTTTTAGAAAGAGCTGTGGCAGAAGCTATTAAGAAAAAAGGGCTCAGTGCTCTGAGTGTTGACTATGGTTGAGCAAACTAAACATTTCATCTTACAATACGTTATAGTGTCTCATATAATTTTTTATCTTTGCAAATCTATTTCGATTTGTATGAACAACTACATCGAGGATACTCATCAGAGGTGTTTTTTAAACAATTGTATACTCCGAGGACAAACAGTTCTGATGATTATCTATTTCTTTATCCATTACAGGCAGATATATGTCTAATTACACATAAAGATGTACAATATGTGTGCTAGATCGAGATATTTTCGACAAGATGTTAAATTTCATTAATATCTAAAAGAAGATGGATGTAGTACAAACTTTCGTTCATTCACGATTAATTGAACTGCACGAAATAAAAAAATTTCATCATTTTGATTTATCAGAGATTTGATAACGAAATTTTATGATGAAATACAAATGCTATTTTATTAAAAACAAGGCAGTTTCAATAATTTCAGGCGCTTGAATTTAAATATCTCAAGTGTGTATAACTTCGTGGCATCGATCGATGATTACTAATCATATTCAAATTCGAAGGTCCTAATTCATTCCATGCAGTATTGCATTGCTTCTATCCATTCCTGAAGACGAATTAAAGTACCTTTTTTAAATTGTAATTTTATAAGTGATATACACGCATAAAGCATGTTTGACTCTTGAAATTAATATTGCAGGCATATTGGACTCTTAGAAAGAGAAGTGGACCTGTTGTATGTTAGAGTATTAAAAATGCTTTCTTTTTTTCCTACGTTTTCCTTTTGTATACAAAGGCCTTCATGATATGTATACATATATCTCATTATCTGTAAATAGATTGTTACGGTACGAAACATAAATAAAATTTTCACTCATGTTACACGACACGTATCTGTATAGAACATATAACGTGTTCTTTATTGGTACACATAATAATTCGTATTTCTAGAAATTATGAATAAAGAGATGCATATAAATGAATATAGGAAGGTGTTATTGTACAGCAAACTCCCGTACTATGTACTGTCGAATTCCCGTTGCTATGAAGCGGAATTATACCTGCGGCTAGAACGATTGTCCTATACAAGTGTAATTTAGGGATTTCCGGTACTACGATGTACAATAGGTATAAACCTTCCTTGTAGAATTTTTAGTCAAACTCGTCCTTCTGAGAATCCCATTAATTTTACATTATTCTATTCAAACCATACCCTCTTTCCCTCTCTCTTTCCTTCTCTTTGTCTTTCACTCTCTCTCTCTCCCTTTCTCTCTCTCTCTAGTAGTAATAAAAAATTCTACTTGTACTATTTTAATTATTAAATGATGTAAATTGGATATATACACATGTCCAAGATAAAAGAAATTAAATAAAATTTATTTACTTTTCAGTTATAATACAAGCGGTCATGTTTATCTCCATGGAAATGGAAGAACACGTAAAATCGGATAAAAAATCATGCATGCACGTGCTGATTCGTGTGCACGAACAACGAATATAATTTATGTCTGTATTGCGGAGGCAAATGATAATCAATTCTCTAATTTGAGTATCCTTGCGATATACAGGTGGTTCCGCGTCATTTATCGCGTCAATGTCAATGAATAATGCAAAATCGATAGTACGAGGGCTATGGCGAATTAGTTGTTAAATTATAAATAAGCATCACACGCTGCGAAAAAAAATGTAATGTACATCAAATGCTTTCGCTTATCTTTTTTCATTGAAAAAGTCGATACACACGAGTCTAGATATCTATATACGTGTGTGCACGCGTGTAAAAGTGCCTGGCCATTAATCATACCGCAAATCTGTACACGCATACTATTACAGGTTACAACTCTAATAATTTGCATCGAACTAAACTATAGGGTTCGTTTATACGCGAAAATTGACGATGAAAAATTCATAGCGCATTTTTTTTCAGTAAAGAACCAAGAAGAGGGAGGATTATTCGTAAAATATAGAAATTACTTCGAACAACGCGTAATGCAAATTTTGTTAAGTTCATTCCGGAAATGATCAAATGCAAAAGCATGGAGATAAAAGTGTTCCGATGTAACGATTGAAAAGAAGGGAGAGAAAGGAAACGAAAAAAATAGAAGGGAAAAAAAGCTGAGATAACGAATAGAGAAACAAGATCGACATAACGGTCTATCAGGCTCGTACACGGAAAACGTGATCATTGAAAAAGGTATCTTTTTCTTTTTTTTTTTTTTTTGAAAAACTAAAAAGCATGTTCAGCGGACCAACGACGGTTAAGGGAGGAATAGTGAACGAACCATCGGGGCGAGGAAGGGAGGGGGTGAAGGAAAAGAAATAAATGCAACACGGGAGACCCGACAGACCATTCGTATACATTGAACTACAGCGTACTGAAACGGCTAGGACGCGGGACGAGGGGCGGTGAAAGAGGTGCAGAAACGAACTCTCTCAGAGCGAAGAGGGGAAAACGAGGGGAGAGAAAATCGGCGCGTGGTGGAGGAAGGAACGAAGAGAACCGACGAATCGCGTGAGAGAAGAAACGTAGAGCAGTAGGTGCACATCGGTGCACGTACAAGACGAAGTGACGGCACGCCGAAACTGAAACGCGGAGAGCGTCGGAGCCACGAGCCGAGTTTAATGTCGCATATCCGTACGCTTTTTCCACGGCTAGCATCTTATTCTGTGAGTGATTAAATCTATCTCGAGTGTTCCTCGAGCGCAATACTGCTGCGGTGCTAGAGGATGGCGTCCGATGAGGAGGTGGACGAAAGCTACGCGGGTAAGTGCGACGAGGGACACAGTTGGTCACGAATACTACCGGAAAGTTATATCCTCGAACACGCAGGACGCGCGCTTTTCGTACGAATGGCTGCCATGTCAATTGGTCCTTCTGTAGTTTTCCACACGCTGCCTCGTTGTCGCTCGTTCTATCGCGATTTCTCCTTTGTTTTCCATCAATTTCACCTCAGGTTGATCGTCGAGAGGAAATTCCTCGACTGCCGAGCCGATACCACGATTTGCCTTTTCTCGGTTAAAACAGTACAAACTAACCTTTTGAATTGTTCAATAATTCCACGGTGATATCTCGTTTAACTAGTTAACGGATAATCGGCGTTTATAGTGCGTTTAAGCATCGCTTAAATCTAGCGAAATTATCGTTTGTGTATAGGTTATTGTTTACATTCAATGGTTTGTGAGAAATCACATGGCTCTTGGAGCTTTCTTTATTTCCGGTGTATTCGGAGTTGCAGACCATTCGATGTCGAGCTGCTGTCACAATTCGAGCAAAGTTTTTCTTTTCTTTTCTTTTCTTTTCTTTGCAGATATTATGCCTCGGATCGTAACACGTTATGATTTGACGCGTCGATCTCGGCTAACTAACCGCTTGATCAGAATTTTCCTTTTGAACTCGTCCAGCATCGAAGTGTGTTTTCGCTATTCCCAATTTGTTTCTTACATAATTAAAGCTTAACGAGTGTTCGGTGAATGTCGCGCTACACAATTAACCCCATGTGCCTGTCGCATGTAACTTTCATCCTTCCGTCGGTCTCGATACGCTACATCGAGAGGCACATGTTGGTTTTTCGCAAAAGATTGCCTCTAGCAAAAAGCTAAATCCGCTCTAACCGCCAAATAGGAAGATTTCATTCATCTTGTACGTTTCGAGTAATTCAGAGATACTCGTTGGAAAACCGGAACCCTCCTAGGAGTGTAACAACGCAAAATGATACTTCTAATTTCTAACGGAATCTTTAAGTAATTTCGCAATGCTCGCTTCGGTTTTCTGACCATCTGGTATGCTTGTGTGTGTGCGTGCGTGCTTGTGCGTGCTCGCGTGTGGCTGTTCATCGTATGCACGTACACCATTACAAATGTATATACATATATGTATTAGCGGCCGGTTCGAGTTTCTGGAGGATGTTGTGTTCTGGGACTTGCTGAAGATTTCAGGATTGCACAGCAATCGCGGTTTTATTCCCAGTCTTTTTTATACGGTCGAAGAGTCGACGAAATTTAAAATCCGCGGTAATATTATGAATCTAAAATATAGACGTCCAATGTGGTGAGCTCTTTTGAAGAAAATGGCGGACGTATACTCTCGCACAAAGCATTCAGCGGACATGGATTAGTCTGAAATAATTTATATATTTCCAATATTTGATTTCGACGTCTTGTTTTCAAATGACACATAGACATGCGCACATTTTCCTCTCACACAGAGGCCTTGTACTCGCGTTCGTTTTATCATTCTGATCATGCTCGGAGAATAAAAAAATTGGTTTGTTATAAAACATAACTATCGATTTGGTAATTATCAGTCCGCTACCGTTTCGCGAATCGAGCGCTCTGTCCAATAACATGCGTCACAGGATTGTGTTACTCTCTCTCTCTACTATCTCTCTCTCTTTGTCATTCTTTAATATCAAAATTTATATCAAAATTGTAGCTCGATTCCTTAAAGATCACATACTTTCATAGACTTCTTCGTTGATAAAATATCGAGGATGTTTATTGTTCAGGCTTTTCGATTAAAAGTTATCGAAATTTCTCGAAAAAATGTATGGAAAAAATGTCCACACCGTGTCGTCGCGGCACTACGATGGAAGATAATTTAAACAATTCTTTTTTATGGTTTCACGTAAAATCTTTACGCTTATTTGTAAACCAAATAGAATGTATTAATATCAGATTAATAAGTAGGGGACATGTATATTTTTAATGGAAAATATTCTCAAATAAATCGCGCATTATTGATTTATGCAAAATATTAATTTCGCCTGTAATATATGTGTGTATTGGCTATTCCAAACCTACATAATAATGAATAGAGATATTGATTTTATGTAAGTTGGAAGCAGCCAGTGAAGTGGTTTAATGCATCAGTCATATAATATGTATATGAGAAATTGTTGTATTACGAAAATAGTAAAAACAAGCTAGACTATTGGAAATAATTATTTTTACATTGAAATGTAATTTTTTGCATTTATTGAAAGCTTTGCGTCAATATGTCACCTTTAGAATCAGAATGTTTCATAAAATAATATTTCTTTGATATGATACATTTTTAGGGGAAGATGACTTAGATGAAACTGGAGGTCAAGTTTCAAACATTAATCAACAAGTAGATGGTTCATCTGATGCCGAGGAGTCTCAAAGACTAGTTGGTATTTTTTGTAAGAATTAAATTTGTTCTATTGAATTGAAGGTTGCTAAAGAAAGTGTATTATTTTTACACAGGAGGAGGACGATGATTATGAGCCAGAAGAGAGAAAAAAGAAAAAGGGGAAGAAACGGAAAGCCCGTAGTGAAGACAAAAAGGGAAAGAAAAAGAAGAAAAAGAAAAAATCTGACTCTGGAGATGTAATTGTCTTTCTTTCATTTCTTAAAATGTATGTAACTGATACACTACTATAGTGGATATAATTGCACAGGAAAGTGACTTTGGAGGAGGTGGTGAGACTGGTGACGTTGCTGGAGATGACAGTGACTATGCTGGAAATAGGAAAAGTAGAAAATCTTCCTCCAGAAAATCCTCTGGTCACAATGCACCTGCTCCTCCCAGTCAGGAACCAACAACGGGAATGCCTACAATCGAGGAAGTCTGTAATACCTTTGGGTTGACTGATGTACAAATTGAATACACAGATGCAGATTTTCAAAACTTAACTACCTATAAATTATTTCAACAACACGTCAGACCGCTTTTGGCGAAGGAGAATCCAAAAGTAAATTCATTTCTATATACATTAAAGGTTTAAAGCAATTAGTTTTCCAATAATTTTATTTAGTTTTCGCCCCGCAACGTTTTTAGGTTCCAATGTCTAAGCTCATGATGTTAGTGGCCGCTAAATGGCGTGATTTTTCCGAATTAAATCCTCATACGCAACCAGACGCGGATGTGCCGTCCGCGAATGTGGATGAGGATAGCAGAAACGCGAGGGCGAATCGCAGTAATGCGGTGCAAGAAGGTGAAGACGAAGAAGACGACGATGAGGACAGTGATAGAAAACGAAAATCTCGAGGATCCCGGGCGAAGAAGGGAAAAAAAGCTTCGAAAGTACCGACGCTTAAGATTAAGCTTGGGAAACGTAAACGAGGAAGCTCGGATGAAGAGGCGGAGGGCAGCGGTGCTGGTACCGACAGAGATTCAGATATGGAGTTTGAGCAGATGTTGGCAGATGCAGAGGAGCCTTCTGGCGCAGACGGAACAAATAAGGGAAATGCAGAGGAAGGTGGAGTCGAGCCACCGGCAGAACCACCGGTTCGCAGGAAGGCAAAAACTAAAATCGGAAATAAGACTAAAAAGAAGAAAAAGACGAAAACTACGTCGAAATTTCCAGATGGAGAGGAAGGTCTTCAGGTATATATAATTAGCCTGTTCTTGATTAATATTCGCTATATCTCCTTTCCAATAGAGAATTACAATGGTTACACTTTTTTTGTATAGACTGATCATCAGGATTATTGCGAAGTGTGCCAACAAGGTGGTGAAATTATTCTTTGCGACACGTGTCCCAGAGCTTATCACTTAGTTTGTCTAGAACCGGAATTAGAAGAAACACCAGAAGGAAAATGGAGTTGCCCTCACTGTGAAGGAGAAGGTATTGCAGGTACCTTCCTTGTGGCTCCCGAACCTTTCATCCCACCCCCACATGCTGATGTGAATCCGATCAAGAAAAACGAACCGTGATCTATGAGATTGTTCATTCTGCCCGCAGGCGCCGCTGAAGATGACGATGAACACATGGAGTTCTGTAGAATATGTAAAGATGGTGGTGAATTGCTATGCTGTGATAGCTGTACCAGCGCGTATCACACACACTGTTTAAATCCGCCGCTCTCAGAAATTCCTGACGGTGACTGGAAGTGTCCTAGATGTTCTTGTCCACCAATACGTGGAAAAGGTATCGTAGACGTGGAAAAACGAACTTTTAGCACGTACGTGTAACTTACGCTTTCTTTTCCTCCTCCTTTTTTTAAATAGTTGCAAAGATTTTGACATGGAGGTGGAAGGAATGTCCAGAAGCACCTTCAGAGGAACCTTCGACAAGTAAAGCTGCTCCTAAACAGCGCAGGATTCGTGAATTTTTCGTGAAATGGGCAGACATGTCCTACTGGCATTGCGACTGGATCACAGAATTACAACTTGACGTTTTTCATCCTCTTATGTTCAGGTATGCCACTCATTGAACGTGCCAACAATACATTCAACCTTCTTTCTATCATTTTGCGAATCCTCTTATGATTTACAGAAATTACTCGCGGAAATACGACATGGACGAACCTCCGAAATTGGAGGAGCCATTGGACGAAAGTGATTCCCGTGTGAAACGTTTGAAAGAGCAGGATGGTGCTACCAATAGGGACGAATATAACTTAGAAGAACGATTCTATCGTTATGGAGTACGTCCAGAATGGCTTGTAGTGCACCGAGTAATTAATCATAGACTGTCGAGAGACGGCAGAGCGACGTATCTCGTTAAATGGAGGGAATTAGGATACGATCAGGCAACTTGGGAAGATGAACACGAAGATATTCCCGGATTGAAGCAGGCCATCGAGTATTACTTGGATCTGAGAGCCGCGAATTGCTGTGATGGTAGCTCTTCACGAAAGGGCAAGAAGGGTGAGAAGAGTCGGTTAATTTGTTGTTTTCTCTTTTCGATCAATCCTCTACGAATCAGCGAACTAACTGCTTATATTGTATTCAGGTAAAAGCAAGAAATCAAAGACTCGTGAACTGATCGACGACGAAGAGAGAACGCCTAAAAGGTACACTCCTCCGCCTGACAAACCAACAACAGATCTCAAGAAAAAATATGAGCGACAACCGGATTACTTAGATCAGACTGGAATGCAGTTGCATCCTTATCAGTTAGAAGTGTGTGTCTTATTTTCATTGTATTGCTTATTTAAAAAAAACATTTCGTAATTTCATTACTTCACAGGGCTTAAATTGGTTAAGATATTCGTGGGGCCAAGGAATAGATACTATTTTAGCAGACGAGATGGGTCTGGGAAAAACCATACAGACTATCACTTTCCTCTATTCATTGTACAAAGAAGGCCACTGTAAGGGACCATTCCTCGTATCTGTCCCTTTATCGACCATTATTAATTGGGAACGTGAATTCGAAACTTGGGCACCTGATTTCTATTGCGTTACTTATGTTGGTAGGTATACGCACGTAAAATTGATATTCATTATCGTGTTACTAATTGGTAATTTATACCGATTTCAGGTGATAAGGATAGTCGTATTGTAATTCGTGAAAATGAATTATCTTTCGAAGAGGGTGCTGTTCGTGGAGGTCGAGCGTCAAAGATCCGATCGAATCAAATTAAATTCAACGTGCTACTTACGAGTTATGAATTAATTTCGATCGATTCTGCCTGCCTAGGATCGATAGACTGGGCTGTGCTCGTAGTAGACGAGGCGCATAGGCTAAAATCCAACCAGTCGAAGTTCTTCAGACTATTGGCATCTTATAATATCGCCTATAAATTATTGTTAACTGGTACTCCCTTGCAAAACAACCTGGAGGAATTGTTTCATCTACTGAATTTCCTCTGTCGCGATAAATTTAATGATTTAGCAGCGTTCCAAAATGAATTTGCCGACATCTCGAAAGAGGAGCAGGTAAAGAAGTTGCACGAGCTGCTTGGACCGCACATGTTGAGGAGATTGAAGGCTGACGTATTAAAAGTACGTATCAAATATTTTACTAGATTGAACATATCGATAATCAAGTGTCATGTTTATTTGTAGAATATGCCAAGCAAATCAGAGTTCATCGTTCGCGTTGAACTATCACCCATGCAGAAGAAATATTATAAATATATATTGACGAGAAACTTCGAGGCATTAAATCCTAAAGGCGGGGGTCAACAAGTGTCATTGTTGAACATTATGATGGACCTTAAAAAGTGCTGCAACCATCCTTATTTATTCCCAGCCGCATCTCAAGAAGCACCAACTGCGCCAAATGGAAGCTACGAAACGTCCGCGTTGATCAAAGCAGCGGGAAAACTGGTGTTGCTGAGCAAAATGTTGAAAAAACTAAGAGACGACGGACATAGAGTGCTGATCTTCTCTCAAATGACAAAAATGTTGGATATTCTTGAAGATTACCTAGAAGGTGAAGGTTACAAATACGAACGAATAGATGGTAATATTACTGGCGCACAGCGACAGGAAGCCATTGATAGATTTAATGCACCTGGTACGTAGACAATTTTTTTATCTAATCTGTACCTATCTGAACATTGTCTAACACATGCAACAACAATATTGTATATAATATAATCTTTTCACCTTTTTTAAAAAGGTGCACAGCAATTCGTGTTTCTATTATCGACTCGTGCCGGTGGTTTGGGTATAAACTTGGCCACTGCGGATACTGTGATCATCTACGACTCGGATTGGAACCCGCATAATGATATTCAAGCGTTCAGTAGAGCTCACAGAATCGGACAAGCCAATAAAGTCATGATCTATAGATTCGTGACACGTAACTCTGTAGAGGAACGTGTCACGCAAGTGGCAAAACGTAAAATGATGTTGACGCATTTAGTTGTGAGACCTGGCATGGGTGGTAAAGGTGCCAACTTCAGCAAGCAAGAACTCGATGATATTTTACGATTTGGTACGGTTCTTATTACTAAAATAGATTAAGGATTAAGTTGTGAACGAGTATCTAACTGATCCTTTATATATACAAGGTACCGAGGAACTGTTCAAAGAAGAAGAAGGTAAAGAGGACGAAGCTATTCACTACGATGACAAAGCTGTGGCTGAATTGTTAGACAGAAGCAAGGAAGGTATCGAGCAGAAAGAAAATTGGGCCAACGAATATTTAAGTTCTTTCAAAGTTGCGTCGTATGTAACGAAAGAAGGGGAAACGGAAGAAGAGGCAGATACAGAAATAATCAAACAAGAAGCTGAGAACACAGATCCGGCTTACTGGATTAAATTATTGAGGCATCATTACGAACAGCAGCAAGAAGATATCGCTAGAACGCTTGGGAAAGGTACGTTATAAATTATATTTCTTTTCATGTTTTGTATAAATAATTAACGGCTTGTAATTATTTCCCATACTAGGTAAACGAATACGTAAGCAGGTGAACTATAACGACGGTGGTGTGACCGGAGATCAAAGTACAAGGGACGACCAACCTTGGCAGGAAAATTTATCCGATTACAACAGCGACTTCAGTGCTCCCAGTGACGATGACAAAGAAGACGACGACTTCGATGAGAAAGGAGATGGCGATCTGTTGTCCCGTAGAAGTAGGCGTAGATTGGAAAGGAGAGACGAAAAGGATCGTCCTCTACCTCCGTTACTTGCCAGAGTCAATGGAAACATTGAAGTATGCGTGTGTTTGCGTAATCTTGTTTATACTTCGAAACTGATTGAAAAACTGAAAGAGATGCTATCTAACGTTATTTCTGTATCAAGGTGTTAGGCTTCAATGCTAGACAGAGAAAAGCATTCCTGAATGCGATCATGCGTTACGGTATGCCACCGCAGGACGCGTTCAATTCTCAGTGGTTAGTTCCTCTCTCGAAATGTGTTTAGCAATCAGTAAATTTAAAGTACTGTTAAAGTATATTTTCGCATTTTAGGCTAGTGCGTGATCTAAGGGGTAAGTCGGAGAAGAACTTCAAAGCGTACGTTTCCCTCTTCATGCGTCACCTCTGCGAACCTGGTGCGGACAACGCCGAAACGTTCGCGGACGGTGTTCCAAGAGAAGGTCTCAGCAGGCAGCACGTTCTAACAAGAATAGGTGTTATGTCTCTGATAAGGAAAAAGGTAAACTTGTTCGTTAATTCATTTCTTTTACAGCGAAACATAGTATTTGTAACGTCAAATCTCAATTCTTGATGTTCAATTATAGGTACAAGAATTTGAGCACATAAATGGATACTACTCGATGCCAGAAATGATTCGAAAGCCGGTAGAACCTGTTAAAGTAGACGGCAGTGGGGATGGTGCAACTGGAACCAGTAGTACCAGTGCCACCCCTGCCACTTCCAATGCACCTAGCCCAAGTCCAGCTGCGACTCCAACGCCGACAACTGTCCCTGGATCCACAACCACTGATTCCAATAAAACGAACTCGGACGCATCTGAAATGAAAGAATCCAAGGACGACCAGAAGGATAAAGAGGTCAGTGTTTTTGGTCATATAATCTTCTTCGACATTCGCCTTGCCTCGCACTTAACACAAACTTTTAGATGTTTTGACAGTAAGAAAAATGAGTTTTTTTTTTTATTTCTCCAGAGTGCCGACGGAAAGGATGCGAAAGAAGAATTAAAAGATTCCAAAGAGGAAGAGGAGAGTAATACGGAGAAGGATAAAGACAAGGAAGATATAAAGAAGGAAGAAAAGGATATGGATGCGGAAACAGCGGATAAGGATAAGGATAAAGGAGAAATAAAAGATGAAAAGTCATTAATGAAACGTGACGAGAAAGTGGAAAGTAACGAGAATAAGCCAAAACAAGAACCCGAGGAAGATGTTGTTATCGTTAAAGATGACGAAGACGAAACTGAAAAACGAGAGGTATTTCTTCTCAATATGGTTTGACAGTAAGCGAGTGGTATCTTATTCGATACAATTAACATACAATTTTGTATTATAGGAAAAGGATGGCAAAGATAAAGATGTAAAGGACTGTGATTCGGAAGTGATAAAGCCCAAACGCAAATTTATGTTTAACATCGCCGATGGTGGTTTTACGGAGTTACACACATTATGGTTGAACGAAGAAAAAGCAGCTGTACCTGGTCGTGAGTATGAAATATGGCATCGAAGACACGATTATTGGTTGCTAGCTGGCATCGTTACACATGGCTATGGTCGCTGGCAAGATATTCAGAACGATATCAGGTAACAAAAGCTCGAACGACGAAGAGGAAAAGTATGGTTAGTAGAAAAATGTATGTGTGTCACTTAAATATTATTTTATACAGGTTCGCGATAATAAATGAACCATTCAAGATGGACGTAGGCAAGGGTAACTTCTTAGAAATAAAGAATAAATTCCTAGCTCGACGATTCAAGCTATTGGAACAAGCGTTAGTGATAGAGGAGCAGTTGAGAAGAGCAGCGTACCTGAACTTAACGCAGGATCCTAATCACCCTGCGATGAGTCTGAATGCAAGATTTGCTGAAGTCGAGTGCCTTGCAGAATCGCACCAACATCTTAGTAAAGAAAGTCTTGCTGGGAATAAACCAGCGAATGCTGTATTGCATAAAGTAACGATACCTTTCTCGTATATTTATTATTCTCGTATATTTATCAATTACTTTATTTTCTATGCGTTTATTGTTAATTCACAGGTACTAAATCAATTGGAGGAACTGTTGTCAGACATGAAATCCGACGTGAGCCGTTTACCAGCCACATTAGCTCGTATTCCACCTGTTGCTCAAAGACTTCAGATGTCCGAGAGGTCGATACTGAGTCGATTGGCGGCCACTGCGCCAGGTGGGAGCAGTTCTCAGTCGGGTCAAGCAGCGTTACTCGCGCAGCAATTTCCTGCAGGCTTCTCTGGCGGACAATTGCCGGCTACGTTCGCGGGTGCGGCCAATTTCGGCAACTTTAGACCACAATACTCAGTACCCGGCCAGCCGCCGCAGGGATTCACAGGTTCGTAATAGTTTACGAACGAATTAGAACTTGATCGGATAATAAAGATTGACACGAGAATAACTTATATTCCAGCTTGAACAGTAAATGGTTTAAAAACAATGGCTCAGACGAGAACTCGTACATATAATGGCGCAGGTTAATACTACCTTTTAAACGAGATCGTGCGCGCCGTGATTATTTTTCGTAAATTGCGATTTTTAGCTGAAATTCATTAGAAGAGAGATGCTAAAGTTTGAAGTAACGAAAACGAACACACACACACATACATACATACATACATACATACATACACACAGACACACACGCGCGCACACATTACACGTACGCGTAATATTTTACATCTAAATTACATTATTCCTGTATTTATTACATGTACATTCGGCGTTTAGCATTCAAGGTTCTCATGTTTTTGTATTTATACATATACGGTCTTTGTAGAAAGCGGCATAAATTATTTTCTTAAGCTAATTTAAGAGTATGATTTATATTTCTTCATCGACCGGTGTGTGTATCGTCTAGTTATCGATAAGTACATTTTACTTAAAGCAAGCAAAAGGAAAAAAAGAAGAAAAAAGTACACACACACACACACACACAAAGCTCTTATTTAAAGAGACGAATATAGATTTACGTGGATCTACGCAGTTTAAACGTAAGGCTACACTGATCGATTCGAGCGATTGTTATCGTTCGGCATAATTTATTCGCAAAAACTTTTGTTCTACGACAAGTTTCTCAATGGATGCCCGAAAGACTTAATTAGTCGAGGAGCGTGTCCTTTCTCAATATGTGCATTCAGGGATTTCAGTTCGGATTGCATGCTGAATATACCGATGAATCGTCGTACGTGGAGGTACGAATAAGATTTACAATCCATACGACGAAAAAAAAATGGCAATCATTTTAGTTAAGACTGATATTCACGTATTCTATTCGGGAGAATTCATTTTCGTACATTATTACACGCTATTGTAATGCATGGGTTCTCACATGAATAGGCAACACTCTCCCCATTCATGCACATTTCAATCGTTAAACCTTCAGTTTGACTTTTTTAAGATACGAATATCATACTATGTAAGTACGTACCATACGTCGAAGAGAGCAGAGGCACAAAAGTCTGTTTGATACTTAAATCTTACTAATAATGCACACAGTAATATGACGATACCGATACGTAATTTAGACCCGCAGCGATGGGTCGTTTTACTGGCAAAAGAAAAAAAAAAAAGAGGATAGAAAGAAACAGGAAAGCAAAAATAGGACTTAGGTTCGAATTGATAATATCGTAACTGTTTGATAAATATACTTTGTATATATTTGACAAGTCTCATTCTACTGCACCATGTACCAGAACACAGGAATAATACAGTACTCTCGCATAAGTAAAACCGAGAAGCACGACAAGAAAATAGTTTCTAGAAAGGTATTCGTTACAAGTTGTTATAATATCGACTCATGTGTACTACTATATGTAATCGTAACAGTTTTTAAACAGTCGAACTATTATTACCATAGAACCTTTTTGATTATATATAATAGTGCGTGTGACTCCCTATTATAACAGTTACTTCTTAGAAGCTACGTTTATCATTTGATGCTGGCTTTACGTCCCATGCATTATACTAGTTTCAAACGAAAAGAAAAAAAAAAGAAGAAGAAGAAAAGAAAACACGGATGATCGTAAGTAAATGTAATTATAACACAGGAACGCTAACAAGCATTGAGTAAATATATTTCTAGTTCGATCTTTTCTACTCCGGATTTCAGAAGACACGTTAGAGCATTTTTAATTTTCAAGTTAACCGATCTGCCAAATTATTGCGTTGGCACAGAATAAGTTTTTAAGGGTAATTTTAATATGTAGTTAAGGAATTCTAAGCGAAAGTGTGCAGCGTGAAAGGAAGAGGAGCGAGAGTATGCGAGTGAGTAATAAAGAAATTAAAGAAGAATAAGTCGAATCACGGAAAAATCGTCTGTTGGATGTATTAATAATTCTGCTGGAATAAATTAATAATTAGAAACCACAAATGGTACCCGACGCCAGTTACTTAACACTCGAACAACAATCGTACGCTTGGAATTGCAATAATTTTATTCAGAAATGATACATTAAATTAAAGAAGGTAGCAACGTATAAATCCAGTGACTCGCTGGCATGATCCGACGAAGTGATGTGTTACGATATGAGCTTGTATATCATAATGAGTACCAATTAACGAGATAAGTATCCAGAAAGAGTAACAACCATCGCCTCTTTCTAACTGGCCGCATCCTTATTTTGTTTCTGTTGGATCATCTCCCTAATGTTGTTCTCAAACTCTTTCAGGTTCTGTTGCAAGTACGTCTTATTGTTCTCTAACGTCTTCACCTTCTCGTCCGCATTTTTAATTCGTTTGTCGAGGTTCCCTTTAATACTCTCCATATCGTCCAAGAGGAACATCCTGCCGATGGGCTCGTACGCCTTGGTGTCCTTCGGGTAAGAGGTTATCTCTTTCACGGTTAGCTCAGCAAATTGTTTCGAGCGTTTCAATTTCTCTATTTGCAGATCCGCCAGTTTCATCGTTTGCTTCGTCGCGATCATTTTCGCTTCCAACTGCCAGAACGCTTTAGTTAATTCCTCGTCCGGTTTCCTCGCCATTTCTCTGCAACGGTTTACTTGTACGCGCGATATAGGTTAGAATCTTCGAATGCCGGCACTGCGCTTTTTGTGATTGCTTTTAGCGTACAATCGATCGTAGTACACAACAAAACGGAGGTAATTTCACTGTGCGTAATTGATTTATCGTTCTTTTAACATGACGAAAAATATGTAAAAGAACGTGAAGGTATACCTTGACGATTCCCCCTAGTGGGTTCACAGAAAAGCTTCAGAATTTCTCTGTCACTGCCCAATACTATGTATAGAGAATCGTTTCTAATTATATACTTCCAATTTTAATTTATCAGCTTTTCGAGATGTAATAAATAACAAGAATTCTTGATATTGTTTGATTGTAATTATTATAGTTTTATGTAGACACAAGCATACGCGCATGAATATTTATTAAGCTTTCTAATTGTTGTTATATTTAAAAATTAATTATTAGGGTATGTATACGGAAGATAATAAAAAATTAACCGCTATATTTGTATTTTGTAGTTTATTTTACGATTTATACATTTTTAATGTTTACATTTTATTTTGGAACCGGTGGCGCCATCTCTGTGAAAGTCGCTCAAACTGGTCGCACATTACCGACCACAAAGTAGACTATCGACCGACTGGTGGCGCCATCTCTGTGAAAAGTGCTCAAACTGGTTGCTCAGCGTTATCGACAGTGTAGTGAACTACTTACCGACTAGTGGCGCCATCTCTGTGGCGAACGTGGAAACTATTCGACGAGTAGTTTCAGCGCTCACCACAGAGATGGCGCCACGGGTTCTAAAGTAGAGTCACTATCATCTCTCTCACTCTATCTTATAGCCATCTTATATATCTTTCTCTCTCTTACCTCTAAGATTGGAAATATACAATAAATTACAATAAAACTTAACTTTTATATAATACAAATCATTATAATATAATATTTCTTCAATCTATCGATACAATTAAATACTATAAGCTATATTAACATAAAAAATATAACAATTCCCATAAAAATAACGAATAATGATAAGAAATTGATATATATTACATATCTATTGCCTTCTTGACATCGTCTCCCTTCTCTTTCTTTCTCTCTGTTTCTCTCTCTCATCTTAATTACAGAATTTTACAGTACTGCTAATTAAATAAATAAATTGCTTAATTTTCATTGAATTGAAAGAGTAAGATAAAATATATTTCCCTCTTTGGAGGTAAGAGAGAGAAAGATATATAAGAAAGTTATAGGAAAGAGTGAGAGAGATGATACTGACTCTACTTCAGAACCCGTGGCGCCATCTCTGTGGTGAATGCTGAAACTACTCGTCGAATAGTTTCCGCGCTCGCCACAGAGATGGCGCCACTAGTCGGTAAGTAGTTCACTTCACTGTCGATAACGCTGAGCGACCAGTTTGAGCACTTTTCACAGAGATGGCGCCACCAGTCGATCGATAACCTACTTTGTGGTCGGTAATGTGCGACCAGTTTGAGCGACTTTCACAGAGATGGCGCCACGGGTCCAAGAAAAATAATAATAAAAGCAATATTTTTTAAATAAAATCACAATGAATTTTTCATACTTTCAGACATATACTTAAACATTTAATTACAAGTAATGAGAACAATTACTTAAGAAATTATTTTAGAAGAGGAAACGAAATTATGATTTAGATTTACGAGGTAATCGAAACAATTGGAGAACAGTTTTTATTAATGAAAAACATTTGAAATTAATTACTTAGGATGTTTGGCTTTATTATAGATGAAATATAGAGTAATGAGATAAATGTATTAATCAATTTACGCGACTCTGCAAATCGTAACGGTGAAATTAGCCGCGTGCACACTCGCTGGAAGATTAGACTGCCCTGTCACGCATGGTAACACACCTACGAGCATACCTCCTCGGGAAAGTTTTAGAATGTGGGATTAAGAGAGCATTTCACGTAACAATAATGCCAAAAAGGTCGCTGCAGAGCCCGCCTGAGAAAAAGCTGAAACCAAATCAAGGCTCGGATAATTCGGTTAAGGATAGAAACTGTTCCAGCGAACCTAACCTCAACACTGACACTATGGTGGTTGATAAGATACAAGTGGAGAATCAAACGCAGCAGGAGTGTGTCTGCGTCCCAAAGCAGCCACGACCAAACGTTACTTATTTAGAAACCCCCGTTAAATCAGCCAACGACAAGAAAGAGTACAGGTTAGAATATTGTTAACGAAAGAATTGCATATGCACCGCATTGCTTTCTTAAACATTTGCTCTAAATCTCATGCGAATTCATTTTCTGTTGGGTTTAGGGTAATCAAATTGGAGAATGGACTGACTGCTCTATTGATAGCGGATACGAATGCTCTTCCATTTAGAGATAACGAGAATGATAATAAAGGTAGTCTGATTCTATATTATTGGGCATGTACGAATGTCTTTTGTAATTGTTTGTGTAAATATAAATGTTGGTTGCTTGTCAGCGGACGCGATAAGTAGTCAGAACGATGAAGAGGAGGAGGAAGAAACGGAGAGCGAGGAGGACGAAGAAAGCGGGGAGGAGAGTGACTCTGATGATAATCGATCGGACTTCGATAGAGGCGGCGAAGAGTCTTCCGCGTGTTCGAAGCAGTTAAAACGAGAAGAGAAACTGGTATCTTTCATTGAGATGTTCTGTTCGACGTTTAATCAATGTAAAATCTATATGT
Organism: Xylocopa sonorina; assembly: GCF_050948175.1. Classification (NCBI taxonomy): domain Eukaryota; kingdom Metazoa; phylum Arthropoda; class Insecta; order Hymenoptera; family Apidae; genus Xylocopa; species Xylocopa sonorina. The sequence continues at coordinate 12,233,481 of NC_135201.1, read as the reverse complement.
TGTTAATATTCTCAGTGTGCTGGTACGCATGTTTCTTACGCAGGCAGCATGTGGATTATCGGTGGGTGTAGGAAGCTTTAGCGATCCGCCGGAAATTCCAGGATTGGCGCATTTTTTGGAGCACATGGTTTTCATGGGATCCGAGAAATATTCAGAAGTATTTATTTTCGAGACGAGGGTCTATTTAAAAGTCCTGCATCTTTACTTTTCTTTAATTTGCGCGACGTAATTGTAGGAGAACGACTTCGACAGTTTTATTAAAAGGAGAAGCGGGTCGGACAACGCGTCTACCGAATGCGAATTAACAACATTCTATTTCGAAGTGCAAGAGAAACATCTTTTGTCAGCACTTGATCGTTTTGCTCAATTTTTTATTAAACCTTTAATGAAAAAGGATGCTATAACAAGGGAGCGCGAGGCTGTGGAAAGTGGTACGTATACGGGTGGATGGTTAAATGAAATTCATTTAACGTAATCAATTGAAACATTAAATAACTTTTTACAGAATTCCAGATGGCATTGCCCTCTGATTTCAGTAGAAAGGAGCAACTGTTTTGTAGCTTCGCACGGCCGAATCATCCGGCGACGAAGTTTAGCTGGGGTAACTTAATCACGTTACGCGATAACGTAACGGATGACAAACTGTACGAGGAGTTGCACAAGTTCAGAGAACGTCACTACAGCGCTCATAGAATGAAACTTGCCATACAAGTTAGCCCTATTCTATCTAGACTCAAAATTTTACTTCATTTTTCGAATAATACTAACTTATCAATATATTTCGCAGGCTAGACTTCCATTAGACGAGCTAGAAGACTATGTAACACAGTGTTTCACAAATGTATCGAATAATGGCCTACCACCCGACGATTTTAGTCTGTTCAAGGGTGCCGATTCATTTAATACGCCAAGCTTCAGAAGAATGTACAAGATCAAACCCATAAAAGATGTCTGCCAAGTATGTATTCTGGATTCTAAGAACTGTAACAATCTTGGAGATTAATTCCATTTCGTTCACAGATAGAATTAACATGGGCCATGCCACCTTTACACGATTTGTACAGGAGTAAGCCACACCAGTACCTCGCTTGGATTATAGGATACGAGGGGAAGGGTTCTTTGATTAGTTACTTAAGGAAAAAGATGTGGTGCCTCGCGATTTTCAGTGGAAATGGGGAAAGCGGGTTCGAGCATAGTTCGATGTACGCGTTGTTCAGTTTATCGTTAACGTTAACCGAACAAGGGCACAAGCATCTGCCAGAAGTGTTGAACGCTGTATTCTCCTATATCAATCTAATACGGAAAGAAGGCCCGCAGAAGAGAATTTACGATGAGATCTATCAGATTAAAGAAATTAATTTCAGGTGAATAAAAACGATCAACGATGAATTAATGGTACAGCAGTCTGAAGCGAGTAATGGGAAAAAGGGTTTTCTTTTAGATTCGCAGAAGAGTCTCCGCCAGCGGAATACGTGGAAGATTTGTGCGAGAACATGCACTATTTCCCACCACGCGACTATATTATAGGAAGTGATTTATATTTCGAGTACAATCCAGAAGCCATTCAAACCTGCTTAAATTATTTAACGCCCGACGATGTGAACATCATAATCTTCGATAAGAAATTCAACGAAGAAGAGTTCGATAAAGTGGAGCCCTGGTTCAAGATCAGATACACCGATATGGAGATTCCTCAGGAATGGATAGAGAGTTGGAAGACTATCGAACCTTTGCCAGAATTCCATTTACCACTACCGAATGTGTTCCTCACAGACGACTTCAATTTAATCACGATACCATCTGATGTCGCCAAGTATCCCACGAAGATTTATTCCGACGAAATCACGGAAATTTGGTATCGACCTGACCCGATATTTCGCTTGCCTGAATGTTATATGCATTTTTGTATTATATCGCCTGCAGCAGTTTGTTCGTTGAAGAGGTAAGTCTCGAGATTTCGAATGAACGACCAAGAGAAACGTTTGGACAGAGAAATGACGAAAAAAAAATTTCAGCGCAACCATGACGGATTTGTATGTAGCTATATTGAAACAATTGCTGGTGGAAGCACTGTATCCAGCCATAGTTGCCGATTTGAATCATGGCATTGATTCCAATGAGAAGGGTATTGTACTTAAAGTGAACGGATTCAATCAGAAGTTACCGGTAATGACATCTCTAATTAGTTTCTCTCTATCATACATTTCGTATCGTACCATTTCTTATTTTTTATATATATATATTTCTAGCTTCTGCTAATGAGCATCGCGAAATGCATAGCAGATAGTCCGACATTAATAACTAAAGAATTGTTCGAAGTAATGAAGGAGGAACAAATTAAGGAGTATTATAATAGCTTTGTGAAACCTAAAAAATTAGTTCGGTAAGTAATAACTTTTAGAAAGGTATGGACAGTAAATTTGTGATACTTCTGCAGTATGTTTTCAATCATTTCAGAGACGTAAGATTGTCAATTCTAACGCTGGTTCATTGGATGGCCGTGGACAAGCACGCCGCTATAAATAATGTAGAGTTTAACGAGTTTCTGAACTTCGTCAATCATTTCACTGATCATATTTATATTAAATCTCTGGTGCAAGGTAACATGACGAAGGAAGACGCGATTAAAAACGTGCAGGAGTACGTGAAAACATTGAAATGCGGACCATTGTTACCTAACACTATGCCAGAGATTAGAGTGACACAGATACCAATCGGTTCGTATTATTGTAAAGTGAGAAACTTCAACAGCACGGATGTGAACTCTGTTGTCTTGAACTACTATCAATCGGGTATATCGTCTGTAAAATTGTTAGTCATTATCGAGCTGTTAATTGTAAGTGCAATTACTCAACATAAATTGATTAGAATGATCTCGAATTTATCTTACAATCTGTAATAAGTGTTTCTATTAATTCACTGTTCAGACGATTATGGAGGAGCCTCTTTTCAACCAACTTAGAAGTCAGGAGCAACTTGGTTACGATGTTTTCTGCTTGTTAAGAGATACCTTCGGTATTCTTGGCTATTCTATCACGGTGTACACCCAGGCGGACAAATACAGCACAGAACACATAGATAACAGGATAGAAGCTTTCTTAGAAATGTTCAACAACACCTTGAAACAGACTTCTGAGAAGGATTTGGACACTGCACAGGAAACGCTGATAAAATTGAAGCAATGCGCCGATATTCACTTGAAGGAAGAGGTCGATAGAAATTGGATGGAGATTACTAGCGGGGATTATATGTTCGATAGAATAGAAAACGAATTGAGCATGATAGAGAATATTACCATCGATGAGCTGAGAGAATGGATGAAGTCTCATACGCTTAACGGGAGTAACCTGAGGAAATTAAGCGTACACGTAATTGGAACTGCTAAGCCAACTGACAAAGAGAATAACGAAGAATTTGAATCATGTACAAGTGGAACAAACTGTAAGTATTCTATTAGTTTTCCATTAAACTGTGGATTATTTAATAGAAATATTTGATCACTACATTGTATTTTATTGTTTTCTTCTAGCTAATTCGGAAACAGAGAGAAACAAGAACGTGAAATATTCATTGACTTACGTTTCTACTCCAGAAGAGACTGATAAATCTTCGGTGCACATCACTGATGTTCAAGAGTACAAAAGCCGACTGTACAGCTACCCTATAACCCATACTATTTTATGATACTAGATTCATCTAACAAAGTTGATAGCTGCATAATTAAACAGACCTGTCTAGCAAACAACATAATGAAATAAAGATGCAATTAATATCGTACGTGTTGTTCATAATTCGTAGTAAATAAGTTTGGTGACGCAAAAGGATTGAGTTATAATTTTAATAATTCTTAGTCCAGCTCATTTTGTTTTTATAAAATAATAGTAGTAATTAAGAATGCAACATAAAAGTTCAAGATAGCACGCAATCAAGAAAATGTACATCAGATAGTGGACATAGGAATTACGTTTTGCTTCTTTTTTTTATAGTTCTTTTAATTGTATTCAAGACATGACAACACGTTTCAATAAATCATTAAACTTCCAAAAATGTTAGCCAACCATCTCTGAGAACTTCTCACACGAACAGCACTTTCTTTTTTTTTACAAAACTTCATTGAAAGTTTGTTTCCTTTATCTCGAACCGTGCAGTGTGATCTGCAAACAGCTTTTCACTTTTTTCCTCCACTTCAAATTGAACGGAGAATCTTTATAAACCATCAACCATTTTCTCAACTTTGCATGTGTGTCGTGTAATTGCATTTATGAAAAAAAAAACGGAGGTAAAAATATATATATACGCGTATATATATATATTTTTATTAAGTTTTTTTTCTTTAAAAGAAACAAACTTAAAATATCTGCCATTGGAGAACTTCTCTGCTCGTTAGGATAAAGTAAAAGATGATTATTCTTTTTTTATTTCCGAATACGTAAACCTTATTCTTTTATGAGATTTCTCAGATTTTCTTCTTTTTTATTTGATCTATATGGAAGAGATATATCCTTTCGTTCGACCGGCAGAGCAGTTACACTCCAAACAACAGATTTACAGCAAAATGTCAATGCAATTTGAATACTCTAGAATTGTTACAACATCCATTTAAAGTGCATTTTGCATTTAATATTTCGAATAATTATTGAATATACTGTTTTTTTTTCGTTTTGTAGTATTATAGAGTTGCCACTACATTTATACAATGATTACCTCCTACTTTTTCCAAATATGTATCCGCTTTAAAAGTACTATAAATGTGACTTTTTTTTTTTAGATTCATAACAATTTTTTGGTTGCCTCGTGTTATAGCCAGCACTGATTCTTCCGTTTTCCACTTGTTTTTTTACTTTTTTAAACATCTGACACGCCTGTTTCCAAATTAGTCAGTAGCATGAAAATTTTCAGTTTGTTTTCTCAATGAAATTTCCGCTCTCCGCTTTCGTCGATTGCTTCTGTATCAAATTTTCCCTTAAAAGCGTATTTCTGTCGGTTTTCAGTTAGCAAAAGCATAGAATCAGCTCTGTTTTTGACACTAGACACGAATGGGGTATATGTTACAATAGTAAGTTACAAGGTAGAATAATCCAACAAGAATACATCAATGTGACTGTGTATTATAGAAAAATGCAATGACTAAATGGATCGGTTTGGTGGTTGTTCTTACAATGCCTGGAATACATCTGAAAATTGTCAACTAACACAGCATACTGTCTGATTGGGTTACGAGGATGTTTTATCATTATGCTTGCCTCAAGTTCTACAGCAAACGCATACGCAGGAATACATTTCACTGGCTAAGGACAGATAGTGTGTAACGTTAAATTATTATACTGTAATAAGTTAAACGCTGTTACCTCAACAGATAGCAGTACGAAAATGGATTACAGACATGATACATTTGACAATAAACGTTTTATGATGTTTGAAGAAATATAACAAACCACCCACCGACCCAATCAAGATAAAAGTAATGCGATCATTGACGAAATCATAGCGCATGATACAATTTCATTTTGTTCCTTTATCTTCAATACACTTCCCTCACTCAAACGCAAAGTTTCTCGCCGTTCCGTTCCTGTTCTATACGCTACACACTCAATCATCGATCACCTTGTTTTCTTGCAAGTTTACAAAAACAAAATGAGAGTAAAACAGAAAGGAAATAAAAGTACAATGTTCAATAAATTGTGACATACAACAGTTACCCTCTGTGTACGTATTCTGGTATTTCATTAATCATCATGATATTTATTTTTTCATTTCTTCTTGTTGCTTCCTTTAACTATGAAAAATAATAGCAGAATATACGTTATACAATATTTAATAAGAATATATAAGGTCGGGGCCCACATACATTTGCAGCTACATCGATAAGTGTATTAATTTGTTACTTTTTTATCTTTTTTTGGCTTTTTCTCTTTATTAATATTTTTTTTATTTACTGTCTTTGCTACCGTACGTTTTTTTTTTACATATATTTTGTTAATAGAGTAATGCAAGCAACAACTATGGTAAAAAGAGAAACTTAAAATTTACGTACTGAGCGCCACAGCAACTCAATATCACTTTCATTGTTCGCCTTTTACTTTTTTCTTTTTTTTACCGTCCATCGGGGGCTAGAAAAATCCTGACGTTATCTACTATTTAATATGATGCTGTAAGTATACCATACTTCATAAAACGAGAAATCAGGATAAAACGTATGGAACGTTTTTTTTTTTTTACTCTTTTCTTCTTTTCTTTTTTAATGCCCATCGGTTGCGTGCTTCTACCAGCAAGATGCAATGAAATAGCAACATAAACTCATCGTTCATTCATTTTTTTGTGGCAATCATTTAAGACAAATCATTGAAATTAAATGATCAACTCCATTTTTACATATATTGTTTTTTTTTTCTCTCTCTCTCTATATATATATGTATATATGTATATTTAATTTTTGCAAAACGACCCTAAGGCTCTACTGTAATGTGATTACAAAGCAAACAGAGAACGAAAAGTTAATTAATAGTAGTGATAATAGAAGAAAAAAAAAAGAACGCGGTAATATAAAATAAAAAATAGCAAAGCAGCGAAGTTTTCCCATTACTTTTTGTTTTATGGTGAAAAACTTGATCAATTGTATCCATTTTCAATACTTGGCTACTTGCTGTGTATAGAATACTTAGTTTAATCTAATAAAAATATAGCGACAGACATGGATTAAATAATAGAAAAGAACATAAAAGCAAGACCAGTCCATTGGAAATTGACGTGTTGATTTACAAAAAATATGTTTCTATAAATTGCGAAAAGAAATATACGTAATCCGTTTAATGTACATTCTCGTTCAATCATTCCTTCGCATATTAAGCGCTTATCACCGTTAATATTTCAGCATCATGATCCAGTTGTCATTGTTACATAGCAAGAGTTTAAAGATGTGCCTTACTTCACAGTACAATTAATTTCCTGTTTACCACAACGACATACAATGTTCGAAGATCAAGTTTAATAATTGGGATTTTCACGTTTTTCCTTTAGTTTCTAAAATACGTAAGATGAGATTATTCGTTTTATGTTCGTGGGCTCATTTCTTCTTTTTTTTTCGTTTTTCATTAATCTTTTGCGCGGATACGTCCTTTATCTTTGAACTTGTTTCGTGGGCCCCTATATTTTGCGTGCGTTACCGTTTATTTATTTTTTTTTTTCATTTCTTTCACGAAAAAACAGAGGCACGTGTCAAGCGTGCACCTGTTATTCTTTCGTCGATCATTTTTATTCATTGTTTTCAAGGAAGTTTTCATTCTCCTGTTCTTTTGCGTTACATGTATTATATTTTATATTATTTGCTTCTACTCTGTTGTATTGTTTTCAGTATAACATGGATTTCGCATATATTTACTTCCTTTATTTTCCCTCTTTTTCGTGTTTTATATTCATATCGTGGTGTTACTTGGTTTCGCTTTCAATATTTAGTAGTACATTTAAATTACTTCATTTCTTACATTTTTATTGCGTTTACCTCGTATCAGCGCAACAGCAACTGATCGTGTCTGTGTACCATCATGTTAATACATAGGTATACATATGTCTTTTTTCTATTTTGTTTCATTTTATATTATGTATTCTCCGGGTTTGCGCATATCAGGATGATCGATTTCTGAGAAAGAAAATCTACCTTTACACGAAAGCGTAAAGTGGCATTTTACTCTCAAATGTTCATCCGTCGGATCTGAAAAGTCTTTCCGCTTCTAGTTTTAACGTTATTTTATTAGTATTTATACTCTTTTTGTTTCTTTTTATTAAGACAGTTAAGAGCCATTCGCGAACGATTGGCGTGCTTTTAATTTTTTAATTGTTCAAGAAAGATTTTCATTTTCATCATCTTTTTTTGCTCTTTTTTTACATACGTCGGTAGATACTTTACACGTTACATATACTGTACTCGGAAAACAACGCGTGTATGAGTGTGTGTTATCAATTGAGATATATCGAATGATAGTAATTTTCGTTTCTACTTTTAAAATTTATTTATACAGTTCCGTTCACGGGTTTTCGTTTCCTTTCATTCTACTTTTTTTTGTAATCTTCTCCATATTTTCGAATCGCATTGGGAAAACTGTTTATTATATGCATACGCTGGCACAGTTTACGTAGAAGCCGACAATCGGCTTCATTTTCTTTAAACCGTCCCTATTTTTTCCGGTTTCTGTTTCATTTTCTTTTAGCCTTCTTTGTTTTATTCACAAGCAACTCAGAACAACTGAGAGCTCCGGAGACACACAGAAGAATTAATGAAATTTTCCTATTAAATCACGGATGTCAAATATGTTCAACATACCATCGTCTCTTCTAAAGCACTTTTTCCATTTTTCCATTAGTTTTTCAAACCCTTTCTTATGCCTTCTCTACAATACCCTTTTCCTCTACAATCTTCGTCACTCGCATTAACTCTCAGGCTCAGTTCAACCGTCGCTCAAATTATATAAAGTTTCTCATTGTCTTAATGCATTTTTTACGCAATAACAAATCTACAAAAATATAACATTTTTATCTTATCTCTCATTATATTATCTCAATAAATGGTTTTCTCTTTCAATCAATCACGTTCTCTCTCTCTCTCTCTCTCTCTCTCTTTCTTTCTCTCTCTCTCTCGCGCGTGCGCTCACTCTTTTACTCAATTTAAATTACCATTGCATTTTAGACACATATCCCCTTTGCATCATTATCTTTCCTACACTCTATTTTCCATCCTTTCCCATAAATAATCGTGTTCTGTCGTGCTGTCTTGTTTCTCTTTGTTATATGTATATTATTTTATACCTTTTTACTAATAAAAGAACCACCTTCTATCGTTCGAACGTCAGTGATCTTTGGTAGAACGTCCTTTCGACTATTCTACGCATAAATAGCATTTTTTCTCTCCTCTCACTTTTTTTTTCTTTAACGCAATCATCTTTCATTATCGAGCCGGGTTCGCGCTTACGACAAGCCTGCGAAATCACCGGACTCATCCGTTTTATGTACATCAGTGTCTCCCTCGCGTAGTCACTTTTAAAGCAACTATTCCATATGTACACACACACAATAAAACGAACGGCACGAATATCGTTTGGAAAATATGCTGCAGAAGGCATTCATCTAAAAGATTTTCACGCCAAGAATAAAAAAAAAAATAAGAATTTTTTCAATCGAGTCACGAAAAAAATTGATGTTTCCTTTTTTTCTTCAGAGTGCAGGTAAACTGTCACTGGTACAATTAAAAACGTAAATTAATTCTAATCACATAAAATTGAGACAGCGTAGTGCAACATATCTTTCGAACGATATTGGAAAAGACTGCCGCGAGAGTAACTCTTACAGAGAACTTCGCTCTTCATCTTTTTTTCTAAAGTTCAAGCCGATTACTCTCGTGACAAGTCTTTACAGGTCCATGGACATATATCGAATCTTTCACCGTACATGGAAATTTGTAATTTTCCCGAAGTCACTCATCCCTCTCTCTCTCTCTCTCCAATAGCAACAGCAAATAAATATATCGATCGGACCGCGTACACGTGTCTAATCTTCGATCTTGTTCATATTGTTACATGTCACACGCGTGTACGTGGACCGACACGCGATAACATCCCACGTTTATATACATTTCTTATGTTACTCTATGTTATTCATGCTCACTTATAGTCCCGCGTACAAGTTATTTACTTTCTCTCATACATTCACCTTCTCTTTCATAAAAACAGTATACTCTCATTCTTATGCAACTCTCCCACTCATTCAAACGATACTGCACACTCAACATCGCATTCATAGTCGTATATCTGCACCCACACAACTTACATATAATATGCTATTGGGAACCTCTAATCTAAATCATATATAAATATATATTTTACCTATATGAAAAGCATCAGTCTCCATTTGCTAATGAATGTCTCAGTATCCTGTGCTACAATATCTACAAAAACACAGTAGAACTATATCCCGTAATACAATTGTCCGGTTGAAACGTCTGTCTGTCTGTGTCTTATATAAGGTATATATAATATCCGTTGCGTGTCGTACGATTATCCGAGAGATCAGAGTACTGAGACTATCAATGCGAGCATTTCATATAATACCGGAAAATATATATTTTCATTGTAAAAAAAATAATCACACTTCTTAAGAATTAAATACTTATTAGCAGCTGACGACTTGTTCTCGTTCTTAGTAAAATTAGCGCACGCATACACTAATCAGTCGAGTTCATCCTTACGGTGATCCGAGCGGAGTAGTAATAGTAGTCTAAAAACACGCTCGTGTTTAGCACAAACACAAAACATTGTTTTTTCTTTATTTTCTTCTTTTTAAATCATGTTCGTATTCGCTCTAATATCTTACACACTGAATGGTACGTTTGGCAGTGAGGACATCGTATCGTGTACGTCGGAAATGAGTCTACATCCTTGTGGTTTTACAATATCATGACATCGCGTTAACGACGCCTTGTCTCCTATATTAGTTTAATTAGTTTTGGCCCCATTAGAGCTTTAGACATTGTTGAGTGATTCTGCGCGTAACATTTGAAGTCTTCTTCATCTTGTATCCGTTGTACAAGAATTCAAGGCAATTTGATCTAGATATTTTTCGTTAGAGTACCAAACTTGCATGAAAACTGTAACCCCTTTCCTTTCTCATCTTTCGTTCTTTCTTTTTGCTTATAAAAAACAATCTTCTGAATGGTCGAAAGCGATATTCTGCCGAGTTCAACAACTACGATCGGAACTCTCAAATGCCATTGGCGCATTATTACTCGCATTACACACACTCGTTTTTCCTAAGATCCTTTTGATTGCAGTCTTGAGTCACATCCGGGAGTGTCTAAAAGACGATAAAAACATGATATATAAATACCTAGTTTTCAGCAGCGACTGGCGCGACCAACGACGCGTCTCCCTGCCCTTTTTCTATGCCTTTGCCGTTCTCTACGGCATCCTCAAATTGGCCTGGTACTGGCAGTGCGTCTTTTGTTGTATTCACATTTGGAATCGTGTCACTAATGGATACAAACGAAAAGGAATATTCATGAAACGTGGATTCATTTTCAGGATACATTATACTACATTACACTCACTTATAATCTGTTATTCCATCGACGTTGTTACCTCGTCCCCTGCTGTCTTTTTTGTTCTCACATTCTTTGTTCTTTTTAACGGTAGTCTTCTTCTTGCCGGTTGCCTAATTGACATTATATAATAGGTATATAATAATTTTTTGAAATTGTCGATTAACATAAAACCGGACTCTTTTTACCTTCATCTGTGTTTTTTTTCCCCGGCCTGCTATTGGTGTACGGTTGTTTCCTCGAGTTTGAAACGTGGGCCGGCCCAAAGGGGGAAAACCACGAGGAAGACCATACTTGAGGCCACCGATCGACGTTACCTAGAATGTACACCTTAAAAGGTTACATTGGATAATTTTTACATTTATTAAAGATTTTCCTTAACACTTTATATGGTCGGATGAGTGAGAGCAAGGATAACGTTCTAAATCTGTATCCTAAATGTACAAAATTGGGCATAGTTAGAACTTAGTTAATTAATTCATTATTAATCTACTCAGTCGTTCACCTGAAAGAATAACTATTAGTAGTTGTGTAAACTATTTAAGCAGAATACCACCTACCTGTGGCGGAAGTCGTCCGCGAGGGTGTCCCTGTAGAGGCTGAGGTAAGCGACCAGGTTGTCCATAATTTGCACCCCACTGTCCAACAACAACACCGGCAATTTCTAGCTGTCCACCACGAGACGGTATAGGGCGTCGCATAAGTCCACGTTGAGGCATAGTTCCGCTACCTCTTCCACGCATTATGCCATCATTAATCGTACATCCGGTAGGTAACAGATTTTGTGGTACTGATACGCGTATACCTGTCACAAGATAGCAATTAATCCAGAAGAATTCAATGGTAGTAAGTGTTTATATTAAATTTTCACGTAGACTATCTTAATCAAAATCTCAGATATTTAAAGAACAGAGTAATCGAATTTGTGTAACAACTTCGAGATTCGCAGAACAAGTCATGACAAATTAGTTCCACGAAGCAATATAGTTGTATTTCTCTCCTTCCATTCTACAAAGCACACCACTACATGTGTATACGATATGCTGATATTATTGGAAGGGAAACACCGAACCAACTGACCAAAGATTCGAATTAAGGACTTAATAATTTGTAGAATAATTATTTTACCAACAAGCCATGTTGAATTCTGTAATTTGGCATGTTGAGAAATGTACCTGGACCAACTGGCGGCGTTCGCGCAAAAATAACGTTGGTACCCTCTAGAATAGCCTTCTTCATTCTTTCGACTTTCACGATACGATCTATATGACCACCGCAGAGTTCCAATAAGTTTTTTGCAATTCTAGCACGAGCTAACGTGTGATGGAACAACTTTCCATCGAAGTACAACCACGGGCAACACATTAACCACGGGATTGGTGCACCACACGCGTCGTTAGCTAAAAGAGCGGTCTCCACGCCGGCCATAAATAAGGTAGCTAGTTGAACTCCACGAGATGTTACTAAAGGAAGCTGTATAATATAGTTGAGTGAATAAAACAATTTAAAATTTGGATAGTTACTAAGGTAATGGTAATTTATTGTTCAAGTTACCTGAAGATCTTGCAAATACTGAGCATTCATAAGCTCGGGTGAAAAAGCTTGTGCAATAAAAGCATCTAATTCCCAACGCCGTAGAACTTTTATTTTATCCGAAAACGACATGATGTACCTTAGTACGCATGCCATTACTAAAAGATGTTGCGGTACGTAAGAAGTATTCAACATCAGAGGTGTATCTGACTTCATACAGGTCAAAAACCCTCGCAGTCGACGTCGTTTGTCGTCGATGCCTGTGCTACAAGTGAGATAACTCGCATAAGTTATTTTTCCTACCCATTATTTAACAATAATTATGTTATAAAATACTAACGTACCCAAACCATAAACGTTGTATCGTAGGAACACCCCAACCAATTTGTTCAGCCTTTACTAATTCTGGAGTCAAGTATGGGTTCGACTTGGACCATACCCATTCTTTTATCACAACATCTGGTACTTCGATTTTTTCACTATCTATTAATAGCAAACGAAATAAATATAATAAAGGCTGTTATTTACTTTCACAATACCTTCAAAGATTATTATCATATAACTTACCTCCCTTCTCTTTGCTTTTAGCAGCTAAATACATTCTGTGATGAAGATTGAACAGTATCGCATATACCATTTGTCTTACGGGTCTATAAATAAGGTGGATCGATGGGAATTCGCGATGATTCTCGTCCTCAAGGAGGACAGGTAGCTTGATCTCCCCGGCAATGAGGATTTGATAAATATGAGGGGACATCAAGCCTTTCTGGTGCCGTTCAGACGCGGTGCGCATCACTTCTGGTACTGTACTTGGAATAGTCGTAGTTTTCTCTGCTTGCCTTGCCGAATCAGCAGTCGCATGGGATGGAGACGTGGCGGAAGAACTGCTACTCGAACTTGACGAACTAATCAGAAGATTGTGCGTGCCGTTTATGGCGTGTCCGTTCGTTTGTTCTTCTTCCGCCCTAATATTGTCGGCATCACCATGTCCTTGAATACCCGGTGGATCTATCACAATTTGTGGCGCGGATTTTGCGTTCGCGATAGCCTGCTTGTATGCATTTAGACTCTCGCGTTCGCTTTCCACAGTCTCAGATGCAAATCTGGACGTTTCTAAATTCGAGTCAGCCTCCGAAGTCGACGGTGTTTCAGATAAATTCGACTGCTGTTGTACATTTTGCTTCGAATCCAATTTATGTACTCTATTTGGTTTCACTGGTTTATAATGCAAAAATCCTTCTTTAGTCCCATTAATGTAATACTGAACCGATTGCCTAAGTTTCGAGCATCTTGGATCGGACAAAGATCCGAATACTTTTTGAGACACTACGTCCAACTCGACGGACGGTAGATCTCGTACAAAATTGGCAATCGTTTTAATCGTATGCTCTACATTCACTTTGTTCATATTAGTATTGACGTTCAGCTTCTTATAAAGATCGGCCAGGTCGTGCTCGGTTAAAATATAGTTCCCTAATAACGCGGCCAGTAAGCATAGTCTGTCAGAAGGGATGTTCAACGCTTTTAAAAGTTCCGGAAGTATATACTCCTTGGTATCGAGAGTGCCCTTGTACGTAAGTTTTAATTGTTCAGATGAGAAGTATCGCGGCGGATCAAACGCAGCGTACTCAGCATCGTCCGCGATCAAACCATTGAAATTATTTTCTCGACAATAAGCGATCACTTCTTGATGATGGTCGTCCATACTGCAGAGTACTGTAACGTTCAGGTGTCTCAAGGCCATGCGTAGACTAGTTCTTAAACACACGGGTGGAGTCCACCAAATTTTCGGTGGTGGAGTGCCCTTGGTTGAAATATGTTTTAATACCTAAAAAGTAGAAAGCACAATTAAAACATTATGAAGTTTTTGTAACGTTTTCAACAAAAATCATTACTTACATTATTTACTTTAATTCGCACTTGTAATTGGTTTAGAACCCATTCAGCACGTCTAGGAGATTCGAAACATCCATTAAAGAATACAGCTAATTCTAAACCTGATATTTCTGTCCCTTGTATGAGAACAGCTAAGAACTGAAGCATTCTGTTCCATTGTCCTCCACAAGCCCAATCTATGTAAGAAATTCTCTCTGTATACACTTTGTTTGATGGAATAATAGAGGAACGAGCAAGTATCTACCTGAGAAATATCCTCCGTATAATCTGTCTAAGCAGCATTCTCCATCGAGAACTAATCTTAATTTTCCAGAATGCAATTGTGCTTTTCCAACTCGATTATGTTGTCTTTGAGTGATGGTACGTGCTATTTTTAATAGATCCACAGGTACAGATCCACCTCGTATATAATTGCTATCCAAAAAGACTTGTAAATCTTGAATGCCCATGTTGCTCAAGATTTCTTAGTTAGCGATGTGTAGTTATAAGTTTAAACTTGCTTTTTTATCAAGTAATATTGTGATCTTCCTTTGTTCTTTTCCTTTTTTGCAGGACGAGATGAATAGTTTTGTCAGCTTTCAATTTCTGGTGTTTTTACAGTACGAAGAAATCTAATTTCAGTTGCAATAATTTCAACCTGGAAACCAAATATTGCCTATTACTTGAATCCATCAGGAATTCCTCTTAGTCTCTTTTCAGAATATTCTTAATGCTAAATATAAATCGTTCTACAACAATTGTAATATGCGAATCGAATAATTATCGTATTGACAGATAATGCACGATGAAGAATTTTCATCGTAAAAATAACAAAATAAAAGAGAAAGAAACGTGAAGTCGAGAAACAGGTGAAAGAATGCTTAACGATAACATCGCCTGGTAATATCACCAAGTATCTTGGAAGGCGGGTATCGGAATAATTGCGATTCGAGAAGTGAAATTATTTGGATCACGGTTGTTGATCAACGAACACTCGAGAACCAAAAATTTGTCATATTTGGGATAGATGTATGCCGACGCCATTTATTTTGTTTATATGTGACCAATAATCTCGATCCATTTTCTTCGTTCTTCCCGAACGAATCGATCGATTTTTCCAAGACTATTGTCTTGTACAAAGTAAACAGGAAATATGGCCAGCAGCAATTTTCTCCATCGTTTCTCGGTTAACTGAATGTCTATTAGATAAAGAGGGGGTTTATAAGACCGGCATGGCGAGTTGCCTCCCGTCCATTCCTATAAAAACTTACGCAAGGAATTCGCGCGGTTTCGCGACACAATTACTCATACAAACGACACCACGCGAATTTTGATCAGTACAATTTAAGTTAACCGTGGATCTGAAATGACGATAATACTTACGTTAAATTAGCGATAATCATTGTGGCCCCAAAGAAACACAAAACACACGGGCTTTGAGAGTAGGTGACGTCGGATTCGAAAACGGAAATGAGCACTCGGCTGCGCTCGGATGTCTACGTTGTTTGTCCCAGTTCCATGGGAATGTCCACCCCCCATTGGCTCGTCCATTGTAATCAACTCTATATATTCTACCGGAAGTGAATAACTTTAACATTGTTTTGAAAATACGAACCGAGACTAAAATTGGGCCCTCAAATGATTTACAATTGACGCTAACATATCATTAATTATACAGTATTCGTAGACTTAAAAAATAACATTTTTCATCTACAGCCAAGTGACTTTTAATATCGCACAATTTTCCCCATTAAATAATGTACATAGGAGAATTCGGAATTAATACGAATCGTATATAAATTATTCGATATATCTCTCTTGTTAATTAGAGGATAAATGAAGGAAACTATCGTTAAAATCTTATTGCTAATAACTATGAAGAGATTGTAATTATTTTTCATACACGAAATTATTGCGTAAGTGTGTTATGCGCTTAAAGCGGAAAATAAGTCATCGATAGTTTTCTTTAAAGAAACGCAGCGATAACATTATTTCAATAATCTTTTTAATATTCTTTATACAAATACATTCATTCGCATCACAAACATACAATATGTACTTACTATTATGTTCAGTCAATAATTCTGTTCACTTTACTAATATATAAAAAGATGGAAGATCAAATGAAATAAATTATGAGAACTCTTGCTTTTTTTTTTTTATCGAGAATGGAATTAGTGGCTTTAAAATATGATGAACTTAATGAACGAAATAGCTTTTATTATATCCCTTGATGTGTCGTTGCGATAATATGATTAGAAAAGACAAAAAGAACAGTGAAGTGCTGCAAAGAACCACCAAAGGACACAAACGATTAGTTTTGTTCTCTGTACAACAGACCCCATATCATTGATCGCAACAATCACGGTTGCATCATTCAATGAATCATCGTACCACTATACATTGTATAGTTATATAATTAGAAAATTATAGTCTTATGCGATACGAATCTTGATTATAATTCATCGTGTTTCTCCTCATCTTTTTCATCGTCATCCGCATCCATGTTTATGACTTTCTCCGACTCGGTTTCCGTCTCCTCCGAGGATCCGGATTCTTCCTCTTGCACCTCTTCCTCCTCAGGAACTTCGTCGAGAGAAATACCTAATGTCTTTCTCATTAGCTGCTCTACGCTGTCTGCAAAATTGGCAGTTTCTCTGAGCATATACCCTGATCGAAGAGTGGCCGTTCTGAACATCATTAGGGCCATGTCTTTCGCTGTTTCATCAGTGGTGTCCACTTCTACTCTGCGCAAAAGTTCCCTTATTAGCGGGTGTCTTGGATTAATCTCTAGAGTCTTCTTCTGATTCAAATAATAAGTTTTCTGAGGATCGTCAGTTTTCTGGTGAGCATTTGATATGGCCAGTCTCTCCATATTCCCTGTCCAGCCGAACATACTGGCAACTAGAGCACACGGGGAGTCTGTGAGACGTTCGGACACTTGAGCTTTGCTGATATGATCCTTTAAGACATCGTTCAGCCACTTAATCAAAGGCTCGAACGTGGTCTTCAAGTGTTCCATTCTTTCTTTTGCTTTTTCTCCTTCGTCGAGCGAGAAGCCTTCTTTGGCTACGTTTTGGAATTTCTTTCCATCGAATTCAGGCAGAGCAGAAATCGCATATTCGTCAACTGCTTCGGTAAGATACAGAACTTCGTAACCCTTTTTATCCAGCCTTTCGACAAATGGAGACTTCTTCACTTCGTCCTCAGAGGAGCCAGCGATGTAATAAATGTACTGTTGATTCGGCTTCATCCGGGACACATAATCTGACAATAGCGTCAGGCTTTTCTGTGTGGACGAATGGAACAATAAAAGCTTGGACAACCTAGCTCTATTCTGAGCATCTTCGATCACGCCCAATTTGATGTTAGTGCTGTACTCTTTCCAGAATTTTTCATACTCCTCCTTGGGAATTTTCTTGATCATATCTAGAACCTTCCTGATTAGCTTCTTTTTGATAACTTTGATGAGCTTGTGCTGTTGCAAATTCTCACGTGAAACGTTCAGCGGTAAATCATCGCTGTCAACGATACCACGAATGAAAGACAAATAGTTCGGCATCATGTCTGTAAATTTATCTGTTATGAAGACTCTCCTAACATACAATTTAATGTTGTCCGCTTTAGTGCCGTAACGATTGAAGCTATCGCTCGGTTGAATCTTCGGAATGAAAAGTAACGATTTGAAAGTAACTTCACCCTCTGCTACGAAATGAATCTTTGCTAGGGGGTCCTGGGTATCTTTCGTTAAAGCTTTATAAAAATCGTTATAGTCTTTTTCCTCGACTTCAGATGGTTTCAAAGTCCATATGGGCTTGGAATCGTTCAGTAATTCCCAGTCCCAGACGGTCTTGTCAACCTTTTTTGTTTTTTTCTCTTCCTCCGCATCTTCCACCTTCGCATCGTCCTCCTCGTCTACTTTATCTTCGACAGACTCTTCCTTTTTGCTCTCCTCAGCCTTTGATTGTTTATCTTCTTCTTCCATTTCTTCGTCTACTTGGACGACTTTGCTACTCCAGAGATAGATGGGGAAGTTAATGAATTGGGAGTATTTCTTTACGAGATTCCTGATAGTATCTTCCTCTAAAAAGTCCAATGCTTCATCCTTCAGGTGTAGGCTTTAATAAAAAAAAATCAATTGTATTCAATTTGTATGAATTTTGTGAAAAAAAAAGGAAGAATGTATCTTATTTACCTAACAGTTGTTCCTCTCTTCAATGTATCTCCTCGTGGATCTTCTACAATACTGTAGCTGCTGCTGTCGGATTGCCAGATATACTGCTTATCATCGTTATGCTTAGAGGTGACTACTACCATATGAGAGACCAGGAAAGCTGAATAGAAACCAACTCCGAATTGACCGATCATATCGTTCAGATCCTGAGTATTTGAAGTTTCTTGCATTTTGCCCAAGAATTCTGCAGTTCCAGATTTTGCAATCGTACCAAGATTATTTATTAATTCATTCTTGGTCATGCCAATACCAGAATCGGTTATACTCAATATCTTGTTCTCTTTGTCAGTTTTTATTCTAATTGCTAGCTCTGGATTAGTATCCAAGACATTCTTATCGGTAAGAGAAAGCAGTCTAATTTTATCCAAAGCATCAGACGCATTGGATATCAATTCCCTCAAGAATATATCTTTGTTGCGATATAAGGAGTTTATAATAAGTTTCATAATACGATTGACCTCAGTTTGGAAAGTAAATTTCTCAGCTTTTTCTTTCAGTTCCTTTATCTGAGCAACGTTCAATCCATCTAGTTTTATTGCCTCCTCCTCCCTTTGAACCACCTCATTGTCTGTAGAATACATATGTTTGTTAATTTAATTCATATAAATCGCCACATTTATTACAATTAATCTCGTTTAAGAATTATTTTTAAGTCTGTACGGTAAACGACAGAATAGTGAATTATGTAGAGTAATTATTGTTATGCATATCGCCAGTTTCATATCGCCCATTACTATAAATTCTTAATCAAAATCGACCATCGCAGTGTATAACAGAGGGTACGATTTAGAGGATTTCTCACCTGTTCGAGATCCTTCGCGGCTAGCACCCAGATCATTCTCCACGGTTCCAACATTTTCCTCTGCTTCGTTTCCCTCCGCACTAACGAATCCTGAATAACAAGGATGTACTTTTAAATACGTTCATGTTTAACTACGATTAACGCGTGCACCTCCAATATTTTTTTCGTTCGCGGCTACGAGCTTCTTGTTAAACTTACCTGCGAAAAAGAGCAGGGCGAACAGTAATATTAACGTTTTTTTCATCGCTGTCGTGGATGACTCGCGAATAGTGATCGAGGGAAGAAAAGAGCGAAAATATTTCTTAATTCAGTTCAAACACCTCGCTCCACTGTTTTACGCCGACTGTCACACAATCTAACCCGCGACACTTTGATATACTAAGAGTAGTCCACAGCTATCCACCAATGAGATGAACCCACGCAATGCACGTCGACCAATGGCGTGCGAGCCGGTTGCAGCTCGGTCCAAATGTCTTTTCGTCATTGGTGGATGAAAGCAACATATGGCACTTGTTATTCCAGAATATTCCGTTAGAATTACCTCCTTTCTTTCGATAAAACGCTTACTAAACGATTATTTCTTGTACGCTGCTAACTATTTATTTTACTGTAAAAAATACGCTGAGATAAATAACACAAAAATACGTGCTGTTGTATTTAGAAGGAAATATCTAAAAAAAATTGTCGCTGATAGTTATCGACAGGGGGTAAGTCTGAATTTCACCAGTCGATAATTTACCATCTATCACATGATAAAATCTTGTCGATAATAAAACATCAATAAAATCAATTCAAATCTTCCAATCACTTTGTACTCCTTTATCAGCAATATTATAGTATATATATAGAATGGATTAGATTACAAATTGCACATGATATGTGTGATTTATATTATATACGTAATATTAGCATATCAGTGTGTAATTTCATGAAATTGATATAATTATTTTTAGATCCAAATGTGTATGTATATCGATCTATGATTGACATGTACATCTCTCTGTACATATATCTCTGAAGGCCAAAGTAATATTGTTACACTACTACTATGTGTGAGGCGAGATAATTTCACATATATGTATGTCATTCGATAAGGAAAATCTACCTGAATAAAAACTGAATACAACTTTTATACCAACGTAATTACGCAACGTTATAATATCATTGTAAGGTTACTGGTCAATACTGAATATAGATAGATATAAACCTATAGAGGCTGTACGCTCTATTGGGAGCAGCTGTATTATTATCGGCAGGAAATTATCAGTGACTGATCAAGCGTGAATTTTTTCCGATACACATGTTGTGACATATCGGTCGTTATGGATACGTTTCCTACAAACCATTCTACCGATTACACACATTGAACACACCTCGTTTTAATACGTGAATATGACTTGTCTGTTACACGTGTAATCCAATGTGTGTCTTCCTATAGAATATGCGGACTTCCGTCGAGAGGATCCCTTGTCACTACTCGTTTTGTGGTTCTCTTCTGAGGAGCCTCGAATTTCTAATTCATTCGTCATAACCGTCAGGTGATCAACATTTTTCAGAGAACCGGTACATGTAGTTCCAACATCACTATTTGGATATCACGGTAAGCTAAAATATAAAATTACCACTTACTAGTATCTTGTTTTTAAATGAATGTAACTGGCATAGCTTTTCTGACTGCATTTCTGAAAACCTGTCGCACTTAACTTGATTGATATTTCCCATATAACTTCGTTTTCCATAAAACGATATTTGTACAAAGTATCGTTTTGCTATTGCAATATCATTTCCTGCATTATCGATACGATATTAAAATAGCAAAACATTTGTAACAAATTTTAAATCTTAATTTTCAAAGCGCCAAAAATCCACGAACATACCATCTTTCTCTGTTTCCATCCAACTAAAATTATAAAGACAAAAATTAATATTTGAATGTATATAATTGGACTGAAGTAGTTAAGATTGGTGATAAATTCCCTAAAATGGTCAGTCTCAGTAGATTCGTTTTACGTTAAAGTAACTGAGGAGTTAAAGAGTTGGATGCAGATTTGTTTTCCCTCTCTCTTGGACACGTGAGTCATAGCCATGAGTCATGATATAGATTTCTCTTTCAGGGATGTTCCTGAACAGACCTCAAAGCGCGACGACCAGACAAGAGATTGAAATGATCAATAAGGCCCAACGGGCCCTGCACAGCACCACGGACAGCATAGAGAAACTTCGTTTGCTCTGCCTAGCCAGGGGTGCAAATGGCATCCTTGGCCTGGGTAGGTAAGTTCTGTAAATGTTTTTGGGGCTATTTTCGAAAGTTATCAATGATTTTCATCGTATTCTACTTTTTATAGAGCATTCCGTCGCATGGACGAAGATGGAAATAAAAAGTTAAATCTGGAGGAATTTACTACTGGCCTTCATGAGAGTGACTTGGACGTTCCGGATGAGGAGATCCAGGAAATCTTTAACGCCTTCGATACAGACAACGACGGAAATATCAGTGTCGATGAATTCATCGTTGGTATAAGAGTGCGTGTAATTTGTACAGGTATGCGGCTAGTTCGAATCGATAACCAGGTCAAAGAAGAACATCATTCTTTTTCAGCCTCCAATGTCTCAAAGTCGCAGAAATGTAGTGAGTCAAGCCTTCAAGAAATTAGACAAGACAGGCGATGGTGTGATCACGGTCGAAGATCTGAAAGGTGTTTATAACGTTAAGAATCATCCTCGTTATATCAGCGGCGAGGAAAGTGAAGAAAGTATTCTGAATAAATTTCTCGCAAATTTTGAACAGAATAACACTAAAAATGGCATTGTGAGTATCTCTTTTCTTAAGAAAACTGTTTTGAGCAGCGCTATAGCCTCAGTGGTTCTCATTGCAGGTCACAGAAGAAGAATTCATGAACTATTACAGCGCGATCAGTGCCAGCATCGATCATGACGCTTACTTCGATCTTATGATGCGAAATGCTTATAAACTTTGAACTTTTACACAGATTTACAACAATAGATGTTTCACCAGTTCCATTTTGATCAGCTTTTCATCACTTATGACTTCGACGATTAATATCAACCTTTGAAGTATTCACACGGCTAGTATAGACTGATAAAAAATTCATACATATGAACTCCAGGCAATTTACGGAAACTTACAATCAGACTTATGTAATAATTCATATCCACTAACCTCACCTGAAGGTTAATTTCCATACAATGCAATGAAGCAGCAACTAAGCTGCTCAACAAAAATATCAAAAAGATAATATGTTTCCGTGAAAATATATACTTTGCTTACTCTGTATCGATCATAGTAGAATATTTCTCAATCTGATACGAAATCTTTTTCAATTTTGCACGTGTATTTAATTGATTCTGATAATAGGAAGTATCCATATGTTGAATATCCTGTAAGTACACATATATATATATATATTTCAGATTAGTTTATTGTAAAAATGTTCTTACTTTTTTCCTTGTCCTTCATTAAACTGTACGGATAGTTTTTAAAAACGGAAGGTTGGTTATAGGGTCCAATAGAGTGAAAGGAATTTATGTATCATTATTCGAAGATGTATACTAAATAGACTATTTCAATTAAACATATAATGGAGACTAGTAGTATATATATATACATACCTTGCACCTAAAGTTAAACCTTAGGATTCAATATATTTTAAACTATCACAGAGTTATTTAAGTTTATTCTTAGAAAAGAATCCCTAGAAAAACGTTTCGTTGCTACGTATTATACCTTCTTCGGCTTCGTATAATTTCAATCTCCACTTAGCATTCTGTGTCTGAATTTTCCTTCAGCAAGCTATTTTCTTTTAAACATATCGATAAAAATCGATACTAATTCGATACTTAATATTTTTCGATTAATTACCAATTCA
This sequence comes from Xylocopa sonorina, assembly GCF_050948175.1. Classification (NCBI taxonomy): domain Eukaryota; kingdom Metazoa; phylum Arthropoda; class Insecta; order Hymenoptera; family Apidae; genus Xylocopa; species Xylocopa sonorina. Next base: position 12,210,067 of record NC_135201.1, on the reverse strand, counting down.
TGATAATGGTAGCTTATCAAACTACTTTACCATGAAACTACTCAAATAAATCATCGGCTGCATCACTTTTATGATACGTGTGATACTGTTTGTGAATGAAACTTACGATTTGAAAAAAAAATACGGAAAGAACATACTATTTAATACAATAAAAAAGTGTCTTGCATCGGCCGGGAATCGAACCCGGGCCGCCCGCGTGGCAGGCGAGCATTCTACCACTGAACCACCGATGCTGCTGTTGAAGACCATTCTAAAATATTTGTACAAATGTTCTTAATGCGGTTTATATTTAATGTATAAGAAATAGCCAAAAATAGTAAACTACTTAAACTCGACATAAAGTACTTTCCAAAAATAGTAAACTACTTAGACTCGACATAAAGTTCTTTCCAAAATGACGTTCTCGCATATAAACTTAACGTCTAATTTTCACGTGTGAGTACATTGATTTCGTTTGGCTTCGATAAAATATAACAATGCAAATGTAAAATGTATGAAAAGAAAAAAATATATACTCCCCGACGGGGAGTCGAACCCCGGTCTCCCGCGTGACAGGCGGGGATACTAACCGCTATACTATCGAGGATTTTTCGACGACTTTTGCCAAGTTATGTTCACATAAGTGTTATGCAGTTTATGCAAGGTATGCGTTACATATCTGGGTTCCCTATATGGTCTCTCATTTATGTTTGCTTAAGATAAGCCAATTTGTTGTAGTATAGCGTAATCGTATCGGATATGAGATTGTTTTGAAACCACCAGTATTTCTTTACTTTGTTAACGCGATGTTATGAATACTTTTTAATGGTACACCAACCACTACATCATCGAGGATTTTGTAACCACTGCTGCTGAACTCTGTGTACATAAATATCATTATGGTTTTATGTATAATACATGTTACAAGTATTGTGTAACGGATACTAACCACTATACTATCGAGAGATTTATAGCGATTGCCTTTGAGTTATGGGTACATTGTACAGTTTTATTACCATACGGTAGTACTGGTCATAAAATAAGAATGCAAAAATAATAACCTCCCCGGCGGGGAATCGAACCCCGGTCTCCCGCGTGACAGGCGGGGATACTAACCACTATACTACCGAGGAATTTTACAAGTTATTTTTTTTAAATTTTCTTCATAAATAACCTAATAAATATACATCCATTTTTTTGTGTTTACATATGAAATATTCTATACGAATTATCCAAATTTTGTATTACCACAAACCAATCAAAACTCTGCAAGTTTCAGCGTAAAACATCAAACTGTTACTAGAGAACATAAAAATCTATATATATTTCTAATTTCATTGATGAATTTTTTTTGTCCGCACCGTTGGCAAAATAATAATTCCACGGCATAGCTAGCATATTCATTACTTGTTGTACTGAACAGAACATTGTATCGTAACATACGTGAAACCGGATCAGAATTAAAATAACAACGTACTTAGGTACATATAAGCGGAGCGCACGCGCTTACTGGCTCAGTAGCGGAGTATCTCTTGCCCATATCGCTACGGCCCAACTCTGTCCGCAATTTTCTATATTGCTGGTGTCTCGTTTGCCTTCTGTGCCTCATCCTTCTACTGGTCTGCCGTGCAACGGTGACACATTAGTGTACACTTCTCATAATAAACAGAGTGCATATTGAATTCACAGAATGCCCATGCAGTGACACACCAGCAGCACGGGGCTAAAAGTATTTTCTGTCTCGTGATTTCGTCGTATAGGTACATACATTTTTCTTGCCAAGAATCTACCGAGGGAGAACATTAAAGACATCGTTAAACGACTTGACAAGTCCTTGCGAAAACTGTGCATCATCGAGGGAACAGAGATGACCAAGTACTCGGTTACATTTACTGCCGTGGTGTTTGTTTGCGGTAAGTTGATATAAGATATCTTCTGATGGCTCGTTTCGAAGCTTCACGGAAGTAGACGATTATTTCCTTTTTTTTTTCGCTGTATTTCTCCGTTGACAAAGTTCATGGTGATTGTTTGTAGCGCAAAATGTAACGTGAAGCGAAGCTCGAGTGTCAACCAAGAGAAAAAGACACGTAGAAGGACTCGATATACGTAGGAAAGTTGCATGTGCAAACTCATGCTTACGAACGGTGGATTTTTATTGAATTCATATTAAAAACTGCTGGTCTGTTAGTAAGGCCAGGGTTAGATGTCATAAATGTCGGTTCGCTGCGTTCGCATATACAGAACCTGTATTATTTAACGTTACCAATTATGATCGCAATTATTTATGCGAATATCATTCGATATGCTTGCTGTTGTTCCATATCGATTAGAAAATTAGTAAATCTTGAATATTATGTTCAATTTTGTGATCACGGAACGATAACGATCTTCGATTGTGTTTCAGATAATCGATAACGATACATTATTGGACTTAATGTCAGCCATCGTATATAAAATATACGATTTTAATTAGATTCACGCCGTTTATGGGTCTTTAATGGTTATTTCCCTATAAATTATTTGCAAATACATAGTACAATGATCGTCGCAATATAATTATTATCGTAATATAACCGCATCCTTTCTTTGTGCCGGTCAGATTCTTATCGTTATGATACACGTGTGACGAATGCATAGATTGCACGTTGATTCAGCTTCCGTACTTTGTACTGATGTTCTGCATCTAGTGGTCGGGATCGTAGATATTGAACACCATATGGTGTGTCGGAGGACAAAGAAAATAGAAAAATAATAACCATATAAGCATATAATTCAACCTACCCGTAACTGAAATTTATCAGATTGAAACATGAGGAATTTCTCTTGAACGAAACTCGTTTAGCGAATGTTAGCACATTTTGCTAACGAGTAAACGATTGCTCAAATTGACCAAACAGTAGAACATGTAAAAACAGATGACAAACTTAATAAGATAATAAAACATGCCTTGTTGTGGATTCGTCACAAAAAATATCGTATATGTTTAAACGTATCTTCCCCGTTGGTCGAAGTTTTTTATCATTGACGATTCTATGCCTGTCATAACCTATAGAAAAAAATTGATGAAATGACTTTTTGTCCGCAACTATGCAGATAAAATAATAAGATAATTGGTGACGATTCCAAAGCAAATCGCGACAAAGTCCACACAGGATGACGCGTTTTTTCCTGTTCGAACAGGAAACGCTGCAAAACAAGACCCTGAATATATGCAAAAATAAATAATTTTAACTTTAACGTTTTATAGAAAGTTTAAAAATATAATCGATAGATATAAATGATTGTTAATTTAAAAAGTTAATACCTATAAATTGATGTACCAATGACAGATTGTTTATTTTTGTTTCAGCATTTCTGCCACAAATCAAATCTCAAGAAAATTTTCCAAATGCAGAGGAAATAGTGCACCATCTAAATCTACCAGAAGGTACAGACATAAATCAGATTAATTCGTCTGTGATAAACGTAGTAGGAGAAGTTCAAAATGTTTTCAAACAAAAATGTGAGAAAAATGGGGGAGAGAAAGCATTTGACAATGTAGTCGATGCTGCAACGAAACTAGACCAGTGCCTTAAATCGTTTGTTAACTTAACACAGTTAGAGAAGGAAATGGGAAAATACAAACTCACTGGAGATTTGGATTTATTGTTCAAAAACTACTGCCGCAAAACGCCTACCCTCAAAAAATGTGTTAGTAACTTCACAGCGGCTATAGATCCTTGTTTAGAATCAGAAGAGAAGGAAAATGGGAAAATAATTCGAAATATTACAGACTCTCTCTTAAACTTTGTATGTTTCAAAGAAGGAGATCGCATTGCGCGTAAGCATTTTTTTGTTAGATTATTTGCAATAAAATGCTAGCATTATTTCCAAACATTGCTAAAAGAGATTCGTATTGTTTGTAGTTTTTATAGCTGCTCAAGGACCAGAGTGTTTGGAGTCTAAGCAACAGGAAATGCAAAACTGTGCCAACCGTACCATCGGACATTACATACCACAAATTGATCCTAACAATGCAACTCTACCAGGATTAAACAACTTACCATCCCTTGTTCTTGGAGCTTCAGAATGCGCGTAAGAAACAACATATCTGTATTAAAAATTAATGAAAAAAGATATATAAATGTTAAATTAATTCTGTGACATTTTTGCAGAGATATTATGAAGCTCCAAACCTGTGTCATAAAGGAATTGGAAAAATGTTCAGATCCCACACCAGCAAACATCGTGGATTCTATTTTCACTTTCATCCGGCAAGTAACACCGTGTAAAAATTTTACGACCGCTGAAAATTCTGCTTCTACTTCTACAGTCAGTTACCTGGTTATGATCAGCATAGTAATTTCATTATCAAGATTCGTATGGAACTAATGTCAGTGAAATTTATACGCAAAGAAACGAGATTTTGAACAATAGATTGTTTTTTACAACTATGAATTTCACTATTTAAGACTAGCTCACGATCAAACGAATCACATTAAAGAATGTGACATTTTTGAAAGTACATATTCAAGCGTATAACAAGAAGATGTCTTGGGTCTAAAATTTTTTCTACTCCGTTAATTCGAACATAATTGTACATTACGACGACCCAGGTGCTTCACTACGGACTGACATATTTGTAAATACGTCTATATAAATATGTGAACTCAAGCTAATTACAAATCACGATTAAAGTAGATCCTAGACCATTCTTCACTTTTGCTACTCTTGGGATATGTTTAATTTTGTATTACATAATCGAGGAAATCCGTACAAACTTGTAACATAAGTACTACGAATTACATGCAATCGTAAGATGTACACATTTACAGACATCACTTACAATCTTACAACATTACAACTGTATCGTACGTTTCCTGCGACATTTATTTGTTCGTTGTACATAACCCTACATTACATCCACAATAAAACTTTACATTACCATAAATTACTTTTTATATTCAAAAATATAAAATAATATATGAACAATTATGAAAACTGATTTGTCATCCTTTTACTCTCGTTATACGACGATTAAGGTACGTATGATGTAACAGTACAAGTTTATACACTTCGTTTATATATTAAAATTGTTCATACCTTGACGATAAACGTAATTCGAATTGATGTTAACACCATTATAATGCTCTATTTGCGTGATACATTAATAAATAGATGCTACTGAACATTTTCTGCAAGAATATCGCGAAAAGCAACACATGTTTCTTCCGATGATTCTCTATAAACAGACGCTTCGCAGGAGTTTACCAGTGCGCGTTCAAATTTCAGTTATTCTCGTAGAACAGCTCGCCTATTGGTCGACTCGCGATATACGAAAAGAAAAATGTCGCGCATGCGCAGTGAACGTTTCGGGGATTTTCGTCCATGTTCGAGTAGGTTCGCGATTCGTGAGAGACAGTGCACTTGAGAAAGCCCGTCGCAGGCTGTCTCGACGTGTATGTTTTGAATAGTTCGCAACATGTTAATGAGTTTTTATCAGATTCTAATTAAAAATTCATGCAGTGCGTTCAGTATACGAAAGAAAATTAATAGTGCAAGACATTTACCCTCTTGATCAAGTATTTCTCTTAGTATCAATTGTGCAATAAGGAAAGCTGAAGAACGATGCCAGGCAAAGGGGGCAGAAGAGGAAAATCCGGTAGGAGAACTGTTCTATTCTCTTCCGTTTCGCGTCTATCTTTAGTTTATTTCCTTAACGGATGATCGCTCGAAACAAATATTCCAGATTAATATCGATGGAAAGACCTGGATCGAGCAGCCACTGAACACCTTCTTTATTCAATTATTAGCATTCCCTTTCAATGACTCATCCCGCGTTTAAATCTCGTTTATTTCATTCTACGTCATGGTCTGGTTTGTCAATTATTTCCATTTCTCTTTCTTTCTTTTTTTTTTCTTTTTTTTTGAACAATATCATGCGACAGAATCGCTGATCGATCGTGTGGCCTGAAAATCTATTTAGATGCACGAAATTCCTGGCGATATTTTTCAAGGTGAAATAACGTAATATATAACACCAGTACTTATCCCCATGTGACTTTCATGCTTTTCGCACATGGGTCTGGGGTGGATGCGAGATATGCAAGAAAATTGGATGCTCGAACGATCGAGATGAATCGCCAGCTCGAGTCGAATTACGAAAATACGTAGTTTCGTCGATGAAATTTGCTGCGCTAAAATCACGGACGTTACGATCGTGTGCAGAAGATGGCTCGATGCTCTTCCGGATGTAGCGAAAGCCTTGACAGGGTTAGGGTGGATGAATCGTGGTTTTTAAGAAAAGAACCATGCTTTCTCTGAATCATTTCCATGCCAAATTTAGATCGTCACGCGTAATTTGAACGGCATCGATGTCGTTTATTATCCACTTATCGTTGTATGTTAAACATACAATATTCCCGATACTTAATCAATCCATTCGCAACTGCGAGCGTCGCGTTAGCTCTTATCTTATTCGTTGCGTCCGATAATTTCAACAAAAAATTCGTTAATGAAAACAAATTAAATTCGAAACAAAGAGAACAATAAGAGAATATAATTTTATAGAATTTGTTACTAGCGATGTACCTGTGTGTCGCGCGCGCGCGCGCGCGCATGGGATAAATTATACGCTACACGCATTTTTATGCAATTATTAATGCCTCTGAAAGGAAACGCATATTCATTCGTATTATGTCACATGTTACAATAATTCTGATTTTATGAACTAAGTAAATGTTGCAAAAAACTATTTTGTATCTTTTACTGGTATTAGAAGTAATTCTGCATGGATTTGAAAAGATCTTGCGCAATTCCATTGCACATGTTAAGGTTGTAACACGTTTCAAGAATAACAGCTGTTCAGACTTGATGTTGCGCAATACGGTATTCATTTTCAACAGCTTTTAACTGTATTACCGATCATTTAACTTTCAATTTCGATATGAATATTAGTTAATTTATTATTCAGTGTACCGTAATGCTAAAAGAGGTCTTTTTTATGTAGGTCACGGTGGGAAAAGAGCGGAGTTAACATCCGACGAAGATTCAGTCAATAATGATGCATGCAGCGTATCCAGTAGTCAGTCTGATAACCGCAGCATGTTAGATGAGGTGAACGATAATGAGGTAGATGAATTTGCGCAGCAAGAGGCATTTGAGGAAAAATTGAAGGAGGCAGTCGATGGTCTAACACAGAAAAGCGCGAAAGGCAGAACGATTTGCTTTAATGGAATAGGGAAAATATTTGCTTTGAAGTATGTCCCAGATTTTGTGGAAGATAGAAAGATGACTATCACAGACTCGATAGAAAGAGGTTTGAAGAAAGGGCGCAGTGAAGAACAATCATCAGCAGCCAGATTAAGTACTTTGCTTTGTGTTCAATTGGGAATATATGAGAGTGCAGAAGTAGCCTGCAGGAATTTAAAAAGTATCTTGACTTTTATCGCCTCGGACACCACAGCTTCTACTCAAGCACGTTCAGAGGTAATATCAAGAATAAGATAACAGTTCAATTTACACATAAATAACAATTGTGGGTTGTTTATTTGTAGTGTTGCTGGGCTCTCAGCATGAATCAATTCCTATCGGGTAATGATGCGGCTGACACCATTGAAATTGTCCAATTATTATCCGGTATCTTTTCTGGTTCCTATCTAAAAGGCAATGGTGCTATAGCGACTATTTCCCCAGAAATTGCAGCAATGCACGCTGCGGCAATTTCATCGTGGACTCTTCTGTTAACGGTCATGTCCCCAGCTGATATATATAATTTGATTACCAGCGATAGAACCAATACTTATATGCCGTAGGTATCATTTAATAAAACTCGAAGAATTGCGCCAAGCAATAAAAAACAATTATAAAATGATTTTATTTTGTTGTAGATCACTGAATAAATTACGCGAGTTATTAGAGTCGCCGCATTTGGACGTGAGGTTGTCAGCTGGAGAGGCTTTGGCTGTAATATTTGAACTGGGACGCGACTTCTGCTGTGATTACGAGCAAGATTGGTCGTTAGATTTAATCGATGTGTTGAAAGAGCTAGCTACGGATTCGAACAAATATAGGGCAAAGAAAGACCGTAAGCAACAGAGAGCCAATTTCAGAGATATACTTCGTTACATAGAGGTAAGTTTTGTAATAATAATTCATCGAAACACGCAGGATATTTACACAGGTGTTTTATTATTGACGTCTTATGATTGTCATCAGGAGGATGTTATACCAGAAGTTCACGTAAAATTTGGTCAGGAAATTCTGTATTTAGAAGGATGGTGTGCTCGTTCTCAATACAATGCATGCTGTAGATTACTTGGACCGGGTATAAATATTCATCTTGCGGAGAATCAGTTGCTGCGTGAAATCTTCCACCTCGGTAACAAAGTTTTGCCCATACCGTTGAGCCAGAAAACGACTAAATTGGAACGGGTAAATTTCTTATCACTGACACAGCACAAGATACGATTAATTATGAGATGACTAATTATTATTAATCTTATTACACTCTATAGACATTAATGAATGCAGCTGCCTTTAAGGCACGTACTATTCAACGTAATAAAAATCGAGACAAACGATCAGCAGCCTTGGCACCGTGATTCTTCAACTTTCTGCTTTTATACGCTAGAGAAAGATAACAACATGTTTTAAAAAATAACAAAAACTCCAAACACTTAAATTTTTATTTATTATAACCGTTCTATATATGGGAAAGAAAAATCTATTGCGTGTACTATTATCCGCAGTGGTATGTTTTAAATTGTAAATAGAAACGAAGAGGAAAAAGTGCTATATATATTTTAGGTTCTGTCTCAATTTAATAGGCCGGAAATTCACTTTAATCCACTCTCAATCATAATTAAAAGCAATTGTTGTTAACAAAATTTGTTTAATGCTATTTACATTTTGTGTATATACAATATTAAAACATGTATATACGATAAGTGTTTAATTATTCTACTCGTTTTTTCTCTGTCAACTCCGCTAAAACTTAACATCGATTGATGATATTTTTAAAATTTATCATTGTGAATACAGTGTTCCACAATAAAGAATATTTGTTATAAATTTTAATGATAGTGCTATTGATGTAACTTTGTTAAGTAATATCTAATTTAGAGTGTACGCAAAATCGCACGTTACGTTTGGTCACCCTTAAATATAACTGTTTAAATAGGATAGCTCGTCACGTCAACGGGTTATAAATATATACCGGCATTGTACATAATTACATAAATTATGACATAGCATAGAAATTCTTTATTATACATTGTATGGTAAAATAAAATAGAGATACTTGCAACTACTGTTCTTTTATTAACAGAATATTTTTAATGACTGTACAAATCTTTGTACGCAACAATCCGACCTAATGAATTAATTTTTAATCAGTAGTAATCTCTTTAACATTTACATCATCACAGCTAGATTAACAAGTGTAAACACATTACACTAATTCGAAATAATACAAACTATGCACACCATACTTTTTCCACACGTATATGGATTTTATAAAGATATGTAATCATCATTTAAATTACGATGCTTCTGATATAAAAGATTTTTTTACAAGAATATTTCTCTTTTTCCTTTTTATATAAACTATACATGTAACTTCACCATCTGTTCTCTAAATTCCCTTTCATTTAGCATGCGCCACCTGTAATTCAATATTCTAGATACCTCTTTCTCTGTATTCTCGTAACTACAACTATTTTTTTTGATCCACTGATAATGTTCTGGTGACCAATTCATTAGTTTCAACCAGTCCCCATCGCATTTCTTTAGAATCGAATATCTCCGTACGTACAAACAACGCAAGCTCTTTGCTGTAGACACGATTTCTAAAATGGTGGCCGTCGATATTTTATCACGAATCATCTGTAGACAAATATTCACCGAATGTAAAAGTTTGTAGAGTTATTAGCCCAAACTACTCTTAGACTTTCTTTACGAGTTAGTTACACGTCATTTACAGATGTATTAGCTGTATGAAAAATAAATACTCAGGACCCCAAGGAAACCAATCTGTGCGTGGATTAATGTAATGATATATCATCGAGATAACGTTCGTTTAATAACCGAAAGCCTAGGCAAGTTATCAAATGTGTCATGGCAAAACATTCGCCTCCCACCGATTGGCTTCCAAGTCATTGATACAATAATTGGTCTGAATTTAAATCTGTCGCCTTGTGTACTATTGACAAATCAATGATACATTGCCACACAACACATGTACATAAATAGATCTGTAGAAGCGGCGAGAGAAGATTTTTGACATTTCGAAACTATTTCTTTTTAGAGTTTGTATTATATAGACAAGTATTACGGGACAACTTAAATGAAATCTTACACGAACAGCAATCAAGCCAATTGTATAAGAATTTGACTGCATGCCATCCACACATGTTCAGCGAATTTTGTTAGAGACACAGTGATTTTAAGAAAGCCACGATGCTACATCGGAAATTCGTTCAAGTACAAAATGATACCAGTGTATGAAGATTCGGACACATTTTGCAAAATTGCACTAGCGCTTCATCCAATCTTTGCGAGAACTTTTTTGACGCAAAGTATCTGGTCAGACCTTTGAATGCATATACCCTTATCGTCGATTCGAAAAACATTCCATGATTAAGAACCGTCGAGGATGAAATCTGCAATGTTTCATCTATATAATCAAACCCTGAATTATTAAGTAATTTTCGTTAATATTTTTTTTTTTTGTTTATGATATAAGCATACTGACCTGCGTATTTGGTGTATCTAAGACAATACTGTGACACGGAATATTACCATGTTCTAACAAATCATTAGGTAAAAGTATATCTGTGGGTTTATAACTTTCCACCTCGAAATGTACCTTAATATGAGGATTATTTTTTCTCATTTTTATCCAAGATTTTCCTGGCGGCTAAATATAGAATAAAAATTAATTACATTAAGATCGTATTTAATATAACGCATTCCATGCTAAAACAATATTACCAATCTCACTGTGGTGTCCTTTGGACTATAACGATTTTGGACAATGTGAAGATGTTGTAATTTAGTATAACCAAGTAAATCTATAATATCTTCATGAAGATTCTGAGGACTAATGACTAACACCTTTGTATAAAATGAATATTTCAAGTAAAAGGATCTGACCAGATAGAATTTAATAAATTTCTTACTGGGCTCAACTTACATTTAAATTAATAAATACTCCTACATGTAGAAGGGGACAATAATACCTAGTGGTATTGATTAACGTCAATTTTGATAATGTCTGCGTGCAATTCGCACAGATATCATCCATCAAATGTAAAGCTTCCTTACTGTCCAACATGAGGTCTATTAACTCTAAGTATCTTAAATTACGTAAATTACGCATCAGCCTTTTCAATGCTTCTAATAATTTTCCGCCGGTACCAAACAGTCTAATACTATCAGGATCGTCTCTGTTTGCCATGTTACAGGGAAACGTAAATTTAAGATGTCGAATATGGGTACCAACTCCCGCAACGGACGTATTATCCGACCCCTGTCTCTCCGTGTACCAAGATATCATATTCATGAATTCGTAAAGATTATAAAAGTTCAACATTGGCTCAAAAATTAGAGATCTGAAATTCCTTCCAACTTTGTTCAAACACGTCGATGTTCTCATATGATCTAAGACGTATTGCCAGCCGCTGTGGTAATTGAACTTGCCCCTAGTAAGCGTGTTATCTTCCAACGTAAAGCTGGACCAAACTCTTGGTAACTTAAAGGCTCGATACCACGATCTACATACTAGAGATGCGTAGTATCTTTCACGAATAGTTAAATAAGAAAAAATTTCCTCTAGAAGTATATCAGGCGTTCGATCCCAGCAGCTGTATTCTCTATTTGCTCTATCCTCTTCCGTGTCATCTTCGTCAATGTCTATGTATAGTGCTATGAAATCAACAAATGTCCAATTTTCTTCTTTGCTTACATTAATTTAGTAAATATACGTTCTTTAGTTAAAATAGATCCGAGCAGATTACAACAAGGGTTATTAAGACGGAACACGTCTACTATTCTGTAAAATCGATTCGTTCATCCCGGGAAATCTTCTCGAAGATATATAAATCATATGCAACACGTGGTTATATAGTTAGTGCTCTTAGTGGTTAATCGCAATTAGAGACGATAATTCTACGACAGATCGTAGTTATTCATTTTTTTTTTCTTTATTTTTTATTATGTCTTTTGACGCATAATAACCTGTCACCTCTGATTTCATTCTCACCTCTGTCCTCTTCGTCGAATTTCCAACAGCCTTTGCTCATTTTTGTTGCGGGTTCGTTACCACTATCGTACCAAGATAAACAATCAATTTTCGAACAAAATATTTTCCATACAATATTTCTAAAAATACACTAAAATTGGAAGGGGACATCGAACGTCTCCATGATGCAGTCGGTTGATATATTGTTAGATTTTCTTCGCTATTCGAAACGGTAGATTTTCGTACCGGTACAATTTTCGATGCTATTTGAATCGACCAATCAAATGATATCGATTTAATGGCCATTGATTATCGAGAATCTAAAGCTGGCATCAGCCATTTCAAAATATATAGGAATTAACTAGAAACTTTGGTCCCCTCTGCAGAAAGGTTAGAACTCGACGAATTAATTATGGCTCGCTTAACGATACAAGAATTAAATACATAAATTAGCCTAATGTTCTAACTGAAATAAGATGTTTATAATAATGGTGCACAGTTCTGTATAGGTTATGTATTTTTATATCCGTCCCAATAAGAAGTAACGCCATCTAGTGATATCAATTCTCATTGGTCAGTTGCGTTTACTTTGGTGTTCAATAAGGGGTTGGAAACGTGGAAATGGTCTAAAGAACAATTATTGATATTTACATTTAAAGGGCTAGATGGATGTATTCTCACAATGATTTTGACTAAAAGATTATTTGCTTTACGACAATTGTTACAAAATGCTAGGTAGGTTGTTGCACTTGTTTAATTATAGCGGTCTTTTTACTTAATTATGTTTTAGTTGCAGACAATTTAGCAATTCGGCGATTAAGAAGGGGTACGAGGGGTCTGGTAAAACTACAGTGAATATCATTAATTTAGCGAGCGACGTGAGCTATCAGGGGCAAATTTTAATAAGCAAATGTTTACCGGTACGAAAGAATGTTACAAAATTAGTTAATCGAATTATATGTCAGCGAACAGTTTATTCTTACAGATTGGATTCAAATTATCTAATGACTCTGTTGTACTTGGTCCTCTGGCAATTTGTTCCAATGCACTTTTATCTTGGAACGTTAGTTCTGCGAAGGATATAAATGAAAAAACGTTATCCTTGTTCATTGCCCTACACCCAACATTGGATCTAGTCGTTTTAGGCTTGGAGACTAATTACGAATACAAAAAGACTTTAGAGATGAGAAAACATTTGATAGAGCATAATATCAAAGTCGAGATACTTCCAGTGCATCAGGCTTGTGGTATATATAATTTTTTAGCATCCGAGGGACGATACGTTGCAGCAGGCTTAATACCTCCACTAGAAGAGGAGAATGATTTCTGGAAAAATAAGACTCCAGAGGCGGAAACAAAACAAATAACATCTGAATAATCAAATAACATTTACAATTGGCAATAGAAATCAAATGGATAAGACTATATTAACAAATTATAGTCTCATTCATAATGTATGCTAATAACAATGTTATCGTTGATAAGTGTAAAATGAAATTTGTATATATTAATAAAATTCTATATTGAATTACAGACATAGTAAACAATTTCAAAATTCATATTGTATTGTATGTATAGTGTGGACCAAAAGAGAGAGGAAGGAATAAAGAGCAAGTGAGACAGAAGTTCAGATGGCGTCATAAGACAACTTTCTTATGCCGCGTATGCGCGATTCATTTTTGGTAACGTAAAATCAGGAGAGTTACGTTATTGTTGTGCTGTGAAAATAACCTCACGAACTTAATAGTAAGTGTAGTACGGTTCATGTGTTCAGCTGTAATACGATTTATGGAAAGGTGTTTTCACAATCATTTCTTTTTCCTAGATGACTTTGAAAAGCTTTCCAAGAGGTGGGAAGATCAATCTAAAGAACAAGCCCACAAATTCAGTAAGTTTATCATAAAATTGTTTATTGTACTTTAATATTTTATGGCTACCTTCTAATTAACAATTGTGCTTCTTGTAATAGTTACTCAATAAGCATGACAAAGTCAGCAAAAAGCATCGTGAAAAACAGAAAGGAAGGAAAGAAACTGAGGAGGAAACAAGTCTTGTTTCTACAACTGTGGAAAGATTGTCCTATTCGACGATATCGGAAGGATTAGTAGTGTTAGGATGCATTTTTCAAGTGACAGAGTATGACTTGATGATATCTTTACCAGGCGGTACAATTGGCCGTGCTCAAATAACGGATATTAGTGGATCTTATACAAATCTATTGCAAAGTTTAATTGAGTTGGAGAACCAGACAAATGATTTTAAACCTTTACCAGAGTTGTACTCCTGTGGGGATTACGTTGTATGTTATATAAAAGCTGTACAACCACAGGAAAAGTGGCAAATTGCAATTTCTCTTGAACCTAGGTTGATAAACCAAAATTTGGATGTTACTTACGTAAATACTGGCTCGAAAATAGTGTGCTCCATTAGTAGTATCGAAGATCATGGTTATATGGTAGATGTAGGTGTAGCAAACGTGAGAGCATTTATTCCTACTGAGGAATGTGATAACGACAAACGCTTGTGTAAGTAAATTTTCATATACATATATGGTAAAACTAACAGTCGTAATGCAAACTTTTTATTTAGTTCCAGGTAAACAGCTTTTCTGCCATATTAAAGAAGTTAAAGCAAGCGAGAGTGCATCGACGGTCACATTATCTTTAAAACAGAAACTTGTTAAGGGGGTGAACAAGATAGAAATCAACTCATTGGATAGCTTGACACCAGGCACAAAATTTAACCTCAGTGTAAGGAAAGTTCTCTCTAATGGCCTGTACATATCATTTGGACAAGACTATGTAGGATATATTAATCAATTATATCTGGATGAACCTTTGTCAAAATATGTAAAAGGACTGGAAATTACTGGCACGTTGTTGTACGTTTTACCACTTGTTAAATTTGCATACTTCAGTTCCACATTGGATAAACCTAAAGGCAATACTATCGAGCCTGGCCAGGTTGTAGAAAACGCTGTGGTCTTGTTTAAAGAATCTAATGGAGTAGTATTGCAGTTAAACAAGAATGACGTACGAGGATTTGTTCCTCTGAAAAGATTAAATACTGACATAAATAAAATAGTTGAAAAGTTTGTACCTGGTACTACACACAGATGTAGAGTACTGTCCTACAGCTGGCTGGACCGAACTTATGTTTGTACTATGGAACATTCGCTGCTAGAACAGAAATACTTTTCACTAACCGATTTCAAACCAGGCGATGTGATGAACGTGAAGATCACTAGTATAAATGAAGAAACTGGTTTCGTGAACGTGCAAACTGGTAAATTTAACGGGCAAATTGCACCAGAGCATGTATCCGATGAAGGTTTGAGTGCTTTGAAAAAATTCAAAGTCGACAAAGAGGTGGAAGCGAGAGTACTGTCCGTTCACACTGGCCGAAATAAAATATACTTTACTTTGAAGAAATCATTGATAACTAGCAATTTGCCTGTTCTAGCTGACATAAAAGATGCAAAGCCCAAGTCAAAACATCATGGGACCATCATCCAAATACATAAAAATGGATTGTTAGTTAAATTTTTCGGGAACGCCATAGGCTGGATTCCGCATACAGCTCTGGACAAGGAGGCATCGAATGAGAATTGGAATTATTCCATTGGACAAACGATTTTGGCAAAGGTCGAATCGGTAAATTTAGAATCAGGAAAAATATTTCTTAGCGTGGTCGCTCGAACAACACAGCGTGTCAAGAATAATATGCCACGGACAGAAGACAACGGAATATTAACGCAGGATAGTCATCTGACCTCGTATCAAACTTCCCATGGCACAGTTGCAACTGAGAATAAGGAGAAACGAAGTAAGAGAAAACGAAAGAAGCAAAAGCCTGAAGAAATTCTCGAGACTGAGAGTTCTGATTCAATACAAGTTAAGCAGCAAAACATAGAGAAACCCAAGAAGATTAAACAAGAGAACAAGGTAAGTAAAGGTTTCATTAATGAGCAGAACAAGGATATCATTTTTAATACAAATACATATTTTGTCTTTCTTGTTTCGTATTTCAGCCACTCGGTCCACCTCAACACAAACCAAAGAAAAGGAAATCAATGAAAGTGTGAACAAACCATTTTTATACATTAATATTAAACATAAAAAATATAAACAAAAATTTTATTTACGCCACAGTGGCGCCATCTATCCGAAGATCGCTCAAACTGATCGCACATCGTTATCGACAGCGAAGTAAATTATTGAGACCGGTGGCGCCATCTATTCGAAGATCGCTCAAACTGGTCGCACATCGTTATCGACAGCGAAGTAAACTATTGAAATACTGGTGGCGCCATCTCTTTACGTGCAGTTGAAACTCAGTTACGAACAGTTTGAGCACTTTTCTCAGAGATGGCGCCATCGATCTTTCAATAATTTTTCCTAACAAAATTTGATAGAAGTCAGTAATTATGAAATATTTGTACCTTCATTATTTTTCTTCTTTTTTTTTGCTTAGTTTTTTTGTCACCTTACGTTTCTCCTTTCTGTCTTCAGACGATCGAAATGTGTCTTGCAATCGCTATGTATATTTCCACAGCTGCCCTTGGAATACTTTTGCAAATAATTATTGCGATTGGTATATTCCTGTTAAACGTTCTGGGAAAAGTCATACATATCGCTTACGCTGTTTTCCAACTCGTTGAAGATGCATTGTAACGTAGCTACGATTTCGTCGACTGCTATTGCTTATCTTCATTGTACTTGTGTTTCATTTCGATGGAAAACAGGCGACGACAGCCAATGGTAAAAAAATGATTTTATTAATATTAAAAATCTAAGTTACACAACGAATTCATCTCAACTTTGGACGGAATGGTAATTTCGATTCGTAGCGACGATCCTGCACCAGGATTCCGAGCTCCGATCGTTTACGCGTCTAATTCGCAGGCATCGTCGATACCGCGCTGTGTGGCGTCGTGGGACGGGAACCAGCGATAGAATGAGTGGTGGATGCGTTCAAGGACTGCATGGTACCGATCTACGAATAACCAAGAATAATTGGTACTTTTTGTTCTTACCCTCCACGTATAAAGAAAGTACATTTACCCTCAAATGCGCCAAATCTTCCAGCCTCGTCAGATCACACAACTCTACGTACAAGGAATAGACAATTAACCAGCCATAAACGGAGAAGCAAATGAATACCATCCACAGGATACACATAGCGATGTTGTAACCGAATATCATGTCATTCACCGTGCTGGAAAATATGAAAGCGAACAATCTGAAAACAGTGAAAGCAGCGAAACTGTACAGCCATGGGACCATCTTCTTTTCGTATTCTTTACGCAAGGCACTTATCAGCATCAGAGAAGTCGCTAACACCGCTATAGCCCAGAGCATGGTGAACAGAGCGAATACAACCAGAGCGTTGCGAACTGAAACGAAATAAGCTCATCAAACTGTTATGGTGCTAGTTCTTATACATTCTAAACTAAACAGCTGTCTCACCATGTCGATTGCCCACATAAACGAATTCATACGATATCATATAATAACCATAGTGAACCGATCCTGGCGCAGCTTGAGACAGGCAGTAAAGATCGAATATTGAGGTAGAAATTGCAAAAATGGCTAAGCACTGCGAGATGAAACAAGTTATTGGTCTCCGAAGTTATAGATCCGATGCACCACTGTTCGACCTGCTACTCACCAATGAAAAGACTGCTGTAAACATAGCGCCTCGTTGAATATCCAACAGGTAGGCGTGTGTCAAAATTGGTTTCTGATACCAAGGTATTTTAACGCTTCGCATCGAACGCGAAGACTTTAAATTCACGCTGCTACGCGTCGTAACGTTTGAGTAAACCGAAGTACCCATGTTAACTAATTTCTTCTGCGTATTTTCTGCTCGAATAGATCCTGCTTCGTTTCTCTTTACCTAGGTAAATATTATCTCACGTACTTTCTGTCAAACCACAGCTGTTTATGCGCTACAGTGTTAACAACGTGCGCGAACTTCTTTCTCGTCGAGCGATAAGTTTCATAAATGTAAACAAAGATCGCAGTCGTTGTTTTGATGATCGACGTCGATCACGAGCCAACGCCCGACGTTTTAAATCAGGGAATTAGATGCGCGTATAGGGACGCGGCATGAAAAATCACTAGGCACCAAGAGACCCAGATTAATTCCATAAGTCACTCGTTCTGTAAAACGTTCGTCACGTTTCTATCGTGTATTGTCTTTTCCCTGTTTTCACTGTGTTGAACGAATCGAAAACGATCACTGTAAAATGTAGAAAGCTACGCATTACGATCTTCTCTTGTGGTCGTGTACACCTCGTAGTGGAAACGCGGTCACAGTGTACAGTTGGTCAGCGCCACCTTGCCTTTTGTATCGCTTGCTACGTTCGCGCATGTACACTACATTTTTGGCCACATCGAGTCAGGAGAGTTTCGCTACTGTGTACCTTGGTTACAAAACAGTAGCGAGGCATGAGAAATCGCATAACCTAATATATTATTACTGGTTACAATATTTGTATCGATATTTACGTATTGCAGGCGGAAGAAATGAAGTCAGTCGCTCGATCTCGTCGCAAAAGGAATTTGGTACAACGTGATGGCCCAAAGAACGCACGTAACAATGTTATTAATTACAAGGACGAGGAGAAAAAGCCAAGGATACCCGAATGTGGATTTTTCTGGAATGAGAAACCAGAATCGAGTCTTGTTGAAAATAAAGAATCGTCTAGCGACAGTGAGGAGGAAGTAGAGCGAGAAATAAAGCAGAAAAGAAAGAAATTAAGTGCCGCTGAACGTAGAGAACAAGAAAGGATAAAGGAACGTGAGATTCGGCAGAGAGAAGAAGCATTAGCTAGTAACCAGTTACCAAATTCTGTAGATCAATTCGATAGATTGGTTCTAGGTAGTCCAAACAGTTCCATAATTTGGTTGCAGTATATGGCGTATCATTTGCAAACAGCAGAAATCGATAAGGCAAGAGCGGTTGCGAGAAGAGCTGTCAAGACGATTAATTTCAGAGAAGAGAATGAACGTCTAAATGTTTGGAACGCTTGGTTAAATTTGGAATCGAAATTCGGAACCCAAGAATCGTTGAATGATGTTTTTCAGGAAGCAGTTAGGTCCAATGATTCTCTAAAAGTATATAGGCACATGCTGACTGTACACACAGAGGCTGGCAGACAATTTGAATTAGAGAAAACAATTAACACAATGATTGGAAAGTTCAAACAGAATCCTCAGATATGGATAGACTGTGGAGAAGCATTGTTAAAGATAGGGTTAAAGGACAAATCGAGGCACATTATGCAGAGAGCATTGCAGTCTTTACCAGCATCCGAACGTATGTATATGCTGGGCTTGAAGTTTCTAAAATAAGATAAAAATACAATAATAATATATTAATTTTATGTAGATGTAAACTTAATGGCAAGATTCGCGCTTATGGAAAATAGATTGGGTGATAAGGAGAGAGCACAGACACTGTTCGAGCATATCTTGAGTTCTTATCCTAAGAGAGTTGATATATGGTCTTGTTACGTGGACGCTTTAATTAAATCTAATGATATTGACATAGCAAGGTAAATCATGTTCACTTTTAGCTTCCCTTGTTATTCTACAATGTAAAGAGAATGTTGCACTTACAGAAAAGTATTAGAGAGAGCGATTGTTCAGACATTACCACCAAGGAAAATGAAGACTCTGTTCAAAAAGTTCATTAGTTTCGAGGAACAGTATGGTACTCAGGAGGACGTAGCCCGTGTTCAACAGATGGCTGTAGAATATGTAGAAAAACAGTGTAATAAAAATATTTGACCACTTCCGATAATATAAATTTTAAATAAAACATTTACACATACACGGATATATATTCGTGGCTTAGCGAAGCATTGATCATACAAGACTTTGATCTTAATGCTAATCTTTTTTATACTCATCCGTATCTACTTCTTCGATTCGAGTACAATTTTACTTCTACACATGGAAGAACAGAAATTTACTTATTGCAAACGCACATTGAAACTTAGTTAAAACAACGTACAATATTAACAGAAACTATTTTGATTGGCTACCAGCGACATTTAATTCTTGCGGAACTGGTGGTTTACTTGGCCACGAATGGTAGCACTGGTATCAACGTTCCACCCTAGAGAATCGAGATGGCATTTCCTTGTGCGCTAGCGCAGAATGCGGTAGTCGCGGAAGCGATGACTGTCAACGCGGAAATCGGTAGCTTTGTAATCGCCATATTGTTTGCACGCACGTTGCGTTAACGAATTAGTGGTGATAATCTCGTGGTGTCACAAGTGTCTGATAAAGCCACGAGAGGGAAGTTTGGAAATAAAGGTAAATAGCTTGAGCCTAAAGCCCGAGGCAGCGAAACTATGCTCAGACGGAGAGTTGTGTCAGAGATTTTTCTAGTAACGAACGTTGTAGGGTGATCGATGTAAACCGTGCGGTAAATCGATCGTGTCTAGAGCCTCTAGTAGCTTTATGCGACTATCTCCTCAGCTCAGGCACGTTGAAAGACCGTCGAGTATTCGTTGCGGTGACGTCAGCCGACAGTTTCAAGGGATGGCCCATGTTTTCGACCATCGCGACGCATCGCCCCTTTTTCTCGCTCTATCCTCATGAAATTGACCAAAGAAACAGCCTAAAATTCCTCGCGTGCATAACGACGACGTGATCGTGGAAACCTGAAGGTGTTCAGAACGTTAAAAAATTTTGGTGAAACCGTGTATACACATATTACCTTGGACAAATTAATCAAGTGAAAACTTCGTACTAGCGTAGAAGCGTCGGGTCGTGAGTATTTTCCCTTTATTCATTTTTAATGAATGACTCAACGGTATGTGTGAATTGCAATTATATATACAGGTCGTGAGTTTTAACTTTGGAACGTGAGAAATGCCAAAGGCCGTGTCCAAATCAATGCGTCTTTTTCTTTCTTTTTCCTCTTCGTTTTTCGCTCTCTCTTACTCGATCACCCCCTCTTATACACCCAACCTCCATTTACTCCCTCCTGCGCCACATTTTCCATCTCCTTGTTTCATTCTTTGGCCTCGTGTATACGCGAGATTGGGTTACAAATCGAAGCAACTTAGATAAAAATATTCCAAGTATCGTGAAGCGGTTCCTTTCTAGTAGTATCGTTCCGAACTGCGTGACGCGATCACGAGAAAGTATCTATTCTATGACAGAGAATTAATTATTGGTATGCGTCTTGAGAAAGTTTTATGGAAGACGGATAGATAGGCATGGATGGTACGCAGTGACAAAGCCAAGGGGATCGATTAATCGTTTTAATCAAATTTCTAAATGAACGTGTGAAAACGATTTTTAATATTTTTAAGTCGATCCAGATCGGTCC
Organism: Xylocopa sonorina; assembly: GCF_050948175.1. NCBI lineage: Eukaryota > Metazoa > Arthropoda > Insecta > Hymenoptera > Apidae > Xylocopa > Xylocopa sonorina. Next base: position 12,188,517 of record NC_135201.1, on the reverse strand, counting down.
ACAACTGTTAATAATTTTCTACGTATCGTACGATCCATCACTATCCTATTTAAAGTTAAATTAATATTAATGATCACACGTAATACGTGATAGCAGATAGGCGAATGGATCGAAAAGTTTTCGGTGCAAAGGCAACATGGCGATTTCCATATCACGTGCCCGTCTTGAAACGGTAAATAGACGATGTTGCGAAGTCGTTCATCTTTTCTTGTTTCCCACGGTTTTTCTCTCCTTTTGTTTTTTGTCATCGCGGAACATTTTCCTCGTAAAGAAATCCTACCGTTTTAAAATGTCGTACATGCTTGTATCGTAATCTTATGTAATGCAATACATTACACTCAGGGCTAGTCGGCGTACGAATGACTCGAGCCGTAAGCGAATGCAATCGATCTTATTAACCGCGTTTAAAAGTACAGTTGTACGCGAACCAGAAGTATCGCCACGTGCGCATGCACCCTACTGATCGGTCTTCTGTTTATCGCTTGTCATGGATCTTCAGGGAATTGCGCTGATATACGATTCTTAGTAACTCGTAGGGACCTCGTTTCTTTTATCTAAGCCATGCCTCGTTTTTTATCCGGATTCCGTACACTTTTCATACCTTAAACAAAGGAGAGGAAGCAAAAGATATTGAGAGTACAATGCTGTTGCTGCACGTTACTTACCAATGCATGTTGTATACCGTAGACGGTGATTTGAAATGCTAAAAGACGTTTCATCGTTAATTGCGTAAACGTATAATCTGCTCTACCAAGAATCCACGTGTATCGATTCCTATGATGTAATCGACTTAATCCATTGATCAGTAACGTATGTCCTGCATTGTCGCCTGTGTTTTAGAATTTCAGTTTCATCGTGCGAGATTGTTGTAGGGCAATTGGAAAATGTTCACGAATATTAAGAGGTAGAAGGACAGTTCTTAAGGATGCGTAAGTATCGAGGGATGTTCAGGCAGGCTGAACATGATTAGTGAAATCACATGATTCACAAGCTCCCCTAGAAGAATTCATATCATAGGATCAGTTACATAATTTTCAATTGTGCACCTCTATTCTATTATGTAAGCGTGTTATTGACTTTGCAACATGATGATAAGAGAGGGTCCATTATATCTTTATCGTAATTCTATTACTGGACAGTTTTCTGCAAATACGATGATACTTTCCATTGCATTTTATGTCTCTTGATACACGAATGCAGATGGAAATATGCCTATTAAATTCGTTAACTATTTATTTTACGAGTAATAGAATAAAATGTAATTATAATTTTTTACTAGACGATTTAACATAAGGCGAGCAGCTCTACCTGTTACATGATTTTCGAGGAAATTCAAGACGATTCTCGTATCGGTTTTGTGCGCCTGATGTATTCCGGTGAAAACTGGGATGCTTGCCAAAGCTGGGGGAAAAAATGTGAATGCTTTCTTGACGCCAGTTATTTGGCAAAAACGTGAATTTGCTTCTCGCATGTTGCTCGCACAATGTTTGTCCATCCGTTAATTCCAACAACAAAATTATAATTAATTTCATTGATTATTACGATAGAAAACTGAAAATTAGCATAGAATGGGGTTTACTTAGCTTGCGATGGTAATGCAGTTCCCTGTATGTAACTCTAGAGCGTTGCAACAAGATAGATCTTTTTATTTCATTAAGCTTTGTCCATCCTAATTGTTTGCTCTGCTCGTTTCAGATCTAAAAGGGAAACATTTCCGCTGATTAAATTTAAAATTGATGCTAATGGATTCTTACCAGCTTCTCGAATGAGCAGTGGGAAATTATTAAATATTTTGCGTCAGTCTTGTGCTAAACATTTGTGTTTCAATGTCATGTTTCGTTTGTTATCAGGCCATAAGCGATCAGGCGAGAAATATAAAATTAATCACTGCGCGTTGCAAAAACTGTGTAAGTTAGAGTTGTGTTAGTCTCCCGAATCGCTCTATCTTACTTAGATATTGTGTTTCGCAATCCGTATCAATTTCTTATCAAATCAACTCGATCAGCGTATAGCTTAAAACGATAGCACGCGTGGCTTAAGTATTAAGCAGCGCAACGGCGTTTGTAGCTACAGTTTTTTATTGGCTCAAGGTTAGCCTGCTCTTTTTAGCTCGACCCAGTAACCTTTGGCATTTCTTCGTTTTGTATTCCCCCCATTTGTCTTCGCGGAATTTGACAGCTGGAGTATCGACGGTAAGGTTCCTTTTTTCCTTGAAATTCTTTTGGTACCGAAGGCAGAACGAATCGATCTGCAATTGATCGCATAACGCAATGCGACTTAATGTACTGTCCAACGTCCATACAAAAATTTGTCCTTTTCTGTTATTTTCTCGTAGACACCGGATAGATTCTTCCGTGGTGAAAACAAGGACAAGGTGAAGTGGCTCGCTCGAGTCACAAGGTTGACGCTAAAAGTGGAAATGAGAAGCTTGTATCGCTTGTTCTTCTGGAATATTTTACTCTTCGTGTTTATGTTTAGCATTAATTAAGATTGGATACCAACGTTTTGAACTTAGAAATGGAATTAAAGTTGGCTATTCTTTCTAGATAAAATCGTTATTGGTACTTCGAAAGTTGTAGCATTGGATTCGTTATATCTGTTCCCTCGGGATGTCGTTGCTCAACATTTCCAAAAGTCTTCTCAGCTAGCGTTCTCGAACGGATGACATTTTACGAAACGGTCACGTTACTCTCACCGTTCGGTGTCGAAATCTGCTTACAAAATTTAATCGTTTCTAGGATAGATTATTCGGATACGATGTATGTACGTAAGCTTTTATACTTGCCCCGTAATCGATTCGGATTATTCGAATGGGATTACGGATTATATTCAAGTCGGTTACTTATCAACAGTTTCTTATATACTTCCACAAATTCAATGTGTTGAGATCACTAGGTAATCGTAAAGTAGATTACAAATGTTGAGTCCTTCAATACGAAGTTTAACCGATATCTCTTCTGAATTGTGTTGGAATTCAGGCAAGGGTCGTCTTCTAAAGAAAGAAGAAAGTCATAAAGAGAGAGAGGGATTGTGAGACTGGTAAGACGCGGGGTACAATGTCATATCACCGTGGTGGCCAGGCGGGCGCCGTAGCAGTATCGTACAGCACCAGTTCAATGGCACCGCACTCTCCTAGCAGACGATGTTCCAGCGGTAGCGCAGGCACCAGCAGCTCCTCTATCGGCGCCTCCACCTCCAAGCTGAACACCTACCGGTCTACTACTTCCTCGTCGACACTCGATCGACCGACAAACTTCTACTCGTCGTCGTCGGGCAGTTCGGGCTATCGTTCGAACTATACGTCCGAGTACAAGCGATCCTATTGTCCATCAGGGAGGTGAGTCTGTTTTCTTCTCAGGTCCCCATTTTTCCTCTCTCACACCTCATACGTCCGCAACTCTGCTAATTGATACCAGGGATCGGCACTCGTGTGCAGTTTACTCGGTCTTTGCTGGTTTCACTTCGAACGACGCCCTGTTTCAGATGCTTACGGACGTTTGGTATTATCTGCGAACGTTATACCAGCTGTTTAGCGATTGTTAAGACCAAAATTATGAAAGCTATTCTACTGACAATGATTGAATACCCTGTAGAAGTCGAATGAATATAGCGACGAATGAAGATACTATTTACACTTGATGCAACAAGTATTGACCATGTATTTGGTAGATGAATAGTTGGTCCTTCCAACGCATCCTTAACTATAACACCAAAAGCATACTCCTGGATGCTCCCTTCGACCTTTCGCTAATTACTGTGCTTCTTAAACAGTTCAGTAGCTCTTTTCTCTAACGAGAATGGCTTTGAGTAAACAGCTGCTTATAGTAAGCTTTTGCGATGTACTTTTGCAGTGTTATAAATTAATGTTGGTATCAAAAGAAACTAAAGTTCTGGTTAGCACATTGCTGCCGATCCCAGGCTTCTTGGCATTGTAAGAAAAAGAAAAAGAGATTAACTAAATGGTTGATACTCGATCGGCTCTACAGTTTCTACTCGTCGGCGGGCACGAGCATCCGCAGAAGCTACGTGTCGGAGTACAGCCGGTCTCGCTGCTCACCCTCAAGGTGAGCAATTCCCTGTGCGCAGGGTTACAAGGCGGGCATTGCAAGTTCAGAGATTTAACGCACCACATCCCCGTTTTCTTTCACTCTCGGTCACCATCCGATTGATAACTGTCCACCTAGTTTAACATTTTGCTCGGTTAATATTTTTCTTAGAGATCCATTGCTGCTTCGTTTCTACATGAAACAGCAAAACATAGAGTGATGCAAAAATAGCAGTTCCTCGAGTTTTGTTGACGTAACGATTATAATATCGCAGAAGAAGGATAATTGATATGTTAAAGGCTTGCTACGATCCAAGCTTTTCAAATTCATGGGAGGTATTAGCACGTAGAATAAAATGCAAAATTATCTACAGCAATAGAAACTTGTTCTATTATGCTTGTCTCGAAACTGGAGGAAGAAAGACGGCGCAGCAGGGTTCTCTGTTGGCGTTGCTTTTGCATGACCCTGTTGTTTAATCATGCAAATGTTACCTTCGTTGCTCGATGAACAACTAACGTGTCCCCCCCCTTTCAAAATGGAATTCCTGAAACGGCCAAGAATAGCACCTTGGTGCAGCGATGGATGTTCAGGCCGCTAATTATATCAACGTGGCCAACAAAGCGTTTAAGGTGGTACCGATTGTTGTCGGTGCTCGAAGGTGCGTGCGGTGGATCAGAGACCACGCGAAGGAATTCCCTTTGTCATCGATCATCTCTTCCTTTTCGTCGATCGATGAATCACTTTCCTAGCGGCAGTCGCGTACCTGTACGCCGTGGTCGTGGTGAAAATGGCCACGGGAACGCGGGCGTTATAAATACATCGGTGGGCAACAGGTAACCCCGAACGAACCGACACCCTTTACAATGCGCCAATTACTTTTGTCCGCGTCACAATGATCCAATTAGAAGGGCGCGACGCGTAAGTCCCCGTTTCTGAGGCAGCAGAACGACTACTAGGCGACAGCAAAGGTTGAGGTCGATGGTAAATGGACCGCAGGGAATCTGGAGTGGCAACCTGAAAACTGGTTACATGGGAAGTCCTGTCTGTCGCTATTGATGGAATATAATACGTTGTTTGGACACAAAGGAATTGAATTTTTATCTTACCCGATGCTCGGACACGTTTCAAGGAAAGGAGACGGTACTGAATTGTGGTCTCACAATAGTTTTGAGTGGATAATCGATCTTGGAGTGGCTACACAGTTCGTAGTCACTGGTTTATCTCTTAATAACCAGATTTTTCCCTCCTTATCAAACATTGCTAAAACCAGGCCGCTCTATAGCGATGAAAAGTTATTTTGCAAAATCGTTATCTAAATAAGAAATAAAAGAAGAAGCTTATTAGAAATTACAGAATGGTTATCAGATACAGTGGTTTGAAGTTGTAAGACTGGTCATTGTGGAGAGTTAAGAAGCTAAAGCGAAGTCTAATTTTTACAGGGAATAGGCCTATCCACGGTAAAGAGCCACGTGGGTATAAATACACATTGTACAGGTTGATCGATCGCGATTGACGCGGTAGAAGCGTGACGGGAAGGCCTTGACCTCGCTGCGAATTGTCCTCCGTGGTACGCGTGGCGAGATAAAGACAGATGAACGGTTACTTTCTCTCTGGAATCTCGTCTCCTCGTACTGCAACGGGATATCTAATGTACTCGATCGGACATGCGCGCGCGCGCATATATTTTAAATATCTAGTGCGTGGTTCCCGGCGCCGTTTCCAAATCCACGAACTGTGTCGCGCGTCTGATTTAGTAACCCGCAAACCTCGAAGAGGATCTGGCCAGCATGTAGGACAGCGACATCGACCTGACCGTTCGTGTATCGACTTCTTTTACTCTATTCGTCGGGAGAATCGGACGAGATATAGATTTCCGGATATATTTCCTTCGTTTTCCATTTCTCCAGCCTGCAACGGAAACTATTGTATCCACTAAAGGAATATCGGTGTAGAATTTTATAGATACACCGAGCAATTAGAAGGCTAAATAAACGATCGATTTTTCAAAGTCGACAGACCTAACGAGATACCTCCGTATGATCCCCTCCTCCTACTAATTTCTATTAACATACATAGACAGATTGCTTACTTACTTACTTACCGAAGTATACGTGTGTATATATGACTCGTGCGCATGTGTTTACGAGAGTGTCTCGCGTATGCTAGCCGAGAATTGCGTAATCCGTAGAAAGAGACGGGCAGCCCTTGGCCAGAGGCCCAACCATATGAAAAAGGATGCTCGCAATATTCACATTGGTCGAACGTTTGCAGGTCAGTCTCGTCGTCGACGTACAGCAACACGGGCGGTAGCGGTGGCACGGCTGCGAATGTGACCGTTAACGGTACCAGCGGGACCAGGTTCGGCTTGTCCACGTCGTCGTCCTCGTCGAGCATCTCGTCCAGGGACAGAGGGATCCAAGAATCGTCGACGAGCTTGTCAAGGCTAGATACGAGTGCGGATCTGAGCAGGTACTCGCCGTCCGGTTACATACCGAATATCCGTCAAACGAGCAGCAGCACCAGCGGCACCGGTGGTGGTCATCATTATCACCATCACCATCAGTGGAAGCATCACTCGACCGGTTCCTCGTTGACCGAGCTGTTCGGTGGAGACGATCGGGACGTAGCATACGAACGTACATCTAGCAGGGATTACCATCGTCCCGATTCGTCGCTCTCCTCGTCTTCCTCGTCGTCTTCTTGCGCCGTCGGTGGTGCGCTTTGGTCTAGGTCGAAGAGAAGGCCACTGTCCAGCAGCACGGTGCTCAGCAGCGGTCATGCACGCGCGGACAGTGCCGCGTCGCCTGGCGAGGTAACGATCGACGAACGCGGCACGATCCGCGATCTAGACGAGGACGAGGACGATGACGAAAACGATAACAACACCGACGATCGGCACAATAACAATAGCAGTAATGGGAATAATGGCAGCAGTGTCGAGGATAGCCCCTGCGGACCTCCTCAATACGGGATAAACAACAACGACCGCGACCACGACCCAGACGACAATGACGACGAGGACGAGGACGAGAACGACGTGGACGACGAAGACAAGCCGAACAGTCGGCGTCATCGGCAGCAGCAACAGCAACGTGGCATTCTTGCCCATCGGACTGACGAGGTTTCACCAGCTAAGCGTAACCTTTTGTCGCCTGTACCCGGTGGCGGTGCTGGCGATGCTGGTTTGATCGGTATTAACCTCGACTTGCTCACTAACCTAGCCACTAATCCGAATAACGGCAAGCTGCTGATTAACAACAACGCTCAGGAGAAGAACGTCGTCGTCCATGGTAAAGAGGTGGTAGAGGACGAAGACGAAGACGTCATCGAGATCGAGAACGATCCCCTTATATCGATCGACGACGCGATCGCGTTTCTACGTGGTGGGCGTACCGGGGACCCGGAGAAACTTGAGGACGGTGAGAAGCAACGTGTCGCATCTACCTCGTACGATATCGATCAGACTGGGTTTGTGGGCGGCAGCACGCCGCCCATTTTGCAAAACGGTGTGGCGGGAAGACCGTCTGGTACATTTGTGGACGACCCATCCGCGCCTTCCACATCCAGAAGACCGGATGGTCACTTCTCGGGGGCAAGCGTGAACACTGCCAGTAATCTGACCTCTTCGTTGCCCACGGCATCGTCCACGGCGCATCAGAATCTCTACCGTGCGGTCACCGATCAGTTCGTGAGTGTCCCTAAAAGCAATTTTCGTTAATTAGTACGATAGGAGGTACATTCGTCTCGATCTTGTTTCATGAAAAATTGTTTACTCGACACAGAATAGGCTTGTGCGTTTCAAGAAGGAATATTGCATCGGTGGATGTACCAAGTTTCTTCATTCGAATTTTCATTAGTTCCTCACCGTAGTTCTTTTCTTTGCGTATGTACGTTTAGTTGCAGTTCGAAAACTTTCGATGCAGTATATTTTGTTCTGTATCATTTTCCATCGTTGTATTATTAATAAACTGTAATGTGTCTATCGTTGTTCGGTGATGCAGCCACTTACAGTAGCTCGAAACACGGCCAAATAACGCACGCGCCGTCTTTTACGCGGGTTATAATTCGCGAGTTCATGGCCTGCGCTAACCAGCGGATTACTCGTGGCCCGCCATTTTTCTCGATTAGAGGAAGGTTCAGTGTCTCATAACGTAAACCTTGGCTGTCTGTATAGAGTACAGGAAATATGGTGGCGGTAGATGAGATAGGGGGGACGGTGATGCGTCGAAACGTTAGCTTATGCCCTTCCACTATTCGTCTTACCGCGTGTTACGAAACGAGTCCATGTTTTTCTTCGAACATACGCCAGTCTGTGCGAGGCAGTTAGTGGCGAGAGCTGTCTTTTATTAATAGACCAGAGCTCTCTGGGCAAGGTAGACGGAGATAGGGGACTGAAAGAGAGAGAGAGAGAGGGAGGCATAAGCAGCAGCAAACGGATCTCTTATAACATAACGGTATCTTGTGGCAACGAGGGCTTTTTGCTTGTCGAAGTACGTACATATCTGTAAAGATTCTCAGTGTGTACTCCGATGGTTCATCCAGTGCTAGAAGCTACATTGATTTCATCAACGGAGATCTTAGAAGATTCGCGTCGCAATCTTGCTGACGCGAGACTTGGATTGATCCTCCTCTGTCGTCGATGGCTACGAATACCGTACTGGTTTAGCACACCGTCTCTGCCACAGGGAGTGGGGGAAGAGCATCCGAGTGGAATATCTTCGAATATGCACAAGGGGATTCGCGTTTGACCGCAGAAACTTTCTTTCGACCCTCATAGACTGCGATTGCACGAACCTGGTGCAGTTATTCGTTTCTCTTATATCCATGTATTCTTCAAGTGACATGACCAAATTCATTCATTGGTTATATTTGACTCTCGACGTGGCTGAAAGATTGCCGGATGTCGATTGTGAATCTTCTGTTAATGCGGTGGCACTGACTGTTCTCGAAAGTTACATTGTGTAAACTGGCTTACACCCAAGTGATAGGCTGGGGGTTGTGGTGCTTGTGGGCAGTGATCACTCTGTTGTTCGTGTACGCATTCCTTCTTGGCGTTGCGGCACCTTTGACTTCGCAAAAACGTGTCTCTTCCGGTGTTTATTTGATACAGTTCGACGATTCGCTAGTGACTGCGCACGCTGCACTACAGCCTCCAGCTAGCCGTACGAAGGTGAGTGTCCTGAGTGTAAACTATTGGGTAAAGGAGATCTAAAGAAAAAAAAAAAGAAAGAAAGGAGGAATATATCGTGGTCTCGTGGATGAGAGCAAGCGATGACGTCTACGTCATTGTGTACCACTTCTCTTTTACGCCTGTTCGACACCTTAGATATTTACGCTGTGTTCCCTTTTCTGAATATATTATGTTGGGCATACTTTCTGTTCGGAACGATCCATACGCTGAGGTCGAACACACCGAGAAATGTACGTACTGTGTGAAAATTTCTTTTCAGTATCGATGATGCACACATTACTAATAAGTGCGATTTTGTTTTTATGTATGATTTTGTCCCCAACTAACTTCGATTTTCTATATATATATATATATATATATAATACGTATCCTCCCTCTCGAGGGTTATATCGACTTCGTGGTGTGTGCGTGTTCGTGTACGTATTCATGTGACATGTTCTTTATGTCGTAAGCTAGTCACCGCCACCATTAATGAACTGTAACTAGTCGCGCTTAGAACAGAGAACGTGACGGTAGTTGACGGTTTTCTTTCTTGGTAGTCACGTAGAACCCTAGAGAAAAAAATGATTCAACTGTAGTGGAAGGAATAACATTGATTTATATTTGTAGGAAGGAAGTCCAACAAACAAGTCTGCACGTAATCGGGTACAGGTGCATCGCGATGAACGATGTGGACTGAACGGATTGCGAAATATCGGGAATACGGTGAGTATAGTGATTCTGAATATACATACAAGGATGTAGTACAGGTGCTTCCCAAGTTTCCCAATGAACTTCCACAGCTGTAGAAAGTAGTTCTCCTAACGGCTGTTAAAAGGAAACCAGTTTTTTGTACATTGGCATGCTTTCTGTTTTAGTGTTTTATGAACAGTGTGATCCAATGTCTGAGCAACACGAGACCATTATTGGAATACCTACTAAACGAACAGTACTTGGCGGACATAAACACCAGCACGAGCAGTATGAAAGGAGCTCTCATCAAAGCGTTCAGTCAGGTGATTCACGAACTGTGGGAGGTGGGCGGTGATCACGTGGTGAACACCACAGCGCTCAAGAGTCAGATACAGAGATTCGCACCCCGTTTCATGGGCTATAGCCAACAGGATGCTCAAGAGTTTCTTCGATATCTCCTGGAAGGACTACACGAGGATGTCAACAGGGTGACAGTGAAGCCGCAGCCGATACACACGGATATTCCCGAGATGTATACGTACGGAGAACTTTTATTTTTTTACTTGGTTATTGTTAAGAATGGCGATAACTGAAACTTGTTTTGTATACACAAGTGTCTATAATTTTCTGTGAACAGAGACAGTCAAAAGGCAGTCGAGAGCTGGAAACGTTACCTACGCAGTGAAGATAGTATGATAGTGGATGTATTCGTGGGTCAGTTACGCTCGTCCTTGCATTGCACGTCCTGTGATCACGTATCGGTCACGTTGGACCCCTTCTGGGATCTGAGCTTGCCAATACCAGCTAGAAGTGGCATGGTGAAACTGAGCCAGTGTCTGGAGCACTTCACGCGAGAAGAGGTTCTTGACGGTGACGAAAAGCCGACCTGTTCTAAATGTCAAATGAGGAGAAAATGCACCAAGAGTTTCAGCATACAAAAGTTCCCCAAGATTCTTGTTATCCGTATCCTTTTTTCATCTGACTGGAAGTTAAGCCATCAAGCGTTCACTATTGCCATAAGCGTTCAGTATTGTAATTTTCTTAACCGAACAATTAACAAATCACAGATTTAAAGCGGTTCTCACCAATGGAACGTTTCCGCAGCAAGCTAAACGTGATGGTAGATTTCCCATTAACAGGTTTGGATCTCAGTGCCTTTGCTGCGCCCAGAGTTCCGGGCTGTACGTACAATTTGTACGGTGTTGCGAATCACTCGGGCACAACGCATTCTGGTCATTATACGGCATATTGTAAGCATCCCTACTCGGGAGAATGGCACGAGTATAATGATAGCCGAGTGTCCGTGGTTCCAGCCCGTTCGGTCAGTTCCACCGAAGCCTACGTACTGTTCTACGAGCAGCAGCCTCACAGTTCTCACTTGTAACCTTACGCCATGCCTAGAGTATAAAAGAAAAGAAAAAAACGACCATCTTGCCTCTCGATACCTCAGTCAAGCATACATAGTATAAAAAGAGAAACAGACAAAGAGAAAAGAAAAAGTTAACGATACGCAGCTATACTCTATCGTGTGGTATTGAAAAGCAACTAAACACTGAACAATGATAGATGTTGGGGTTGTTTTTGTCAAGCATAAAAAGAGCGGATCATAAGTGTGTATTGTGTGACTATTGGCGATAATCATGTCTCCTCCGGCCAGGATTTTGTTTTTCTTCGTGGCCAGAGACACTCCATCGTGGTCCAGTCATCTCTTTACTTAGGCTTCTTTAGATATCCGACACCGTTGGTGGATTTTTTCAAGCACAGAGAGTCACTGTAAATAGACCTCTTCAAGATACTTAGTATGATTGAATATTTTTAGAAGCTGATTTTGAAAAGAATATCTTGCGTTAAGGACCTGGACACGCCCCGCGTTCTCTTTTAAATCTTCCCCACTACTTCTTTCTTGTACTTTTATCCTCCTTGTCTTCTATATACAGTTTAATGTATTTTTTTTTCGTTTTTTTTTTCATGGAATGAATAACCACGTGTTTTGAAAACTAGATTTGCCAGACTGGTTTACAATCTTCAATATATAATGTACAAAACATGTAATTGATGTTTGAACGAAAACCGAAGAGAAAATCATGACTTCGCCAAAGATCCACGTATACGGAATAAAGGAAAAAGCGCTTCGGATGTCTAGTTACTTTTGAATAGACGATATAGTAAAAAGAAATACATCTCCTCACTCCTCACAGAACACCTGGCAATCTGCAGCTATTTACTTTTGTAAAATATTTTGTTTAATAATGTCACAAGTCAAAAGTTATTTATTTAATTTATGGAAAGAGAAAAACTGATAAAATATTAATATATTCGATATCGACGAATATAATATATATAAATATATATTATTATACGTATTACATACCAATAAAAAGTAACAAAGATTAAGGGAAAAATCAACTTATGAAACATTTTTCTTATCTCGTGTTTATGATCTCCGCTCTCGTTCTCTCTCTATCTTTATTTCCTCGACAGACAGAATAGATATCACACATTTGGATAGTCAGAAAAGAAAGATCTTCGACTAATGGTCCTAAAAATTAAAAAGTTGCATTCTTTTTTGTGCTTATTCAATCTAAGAAGAAGAATTGTGTGGCATAACCCAACGAAAACTATTGTTTTGGCAGTTACGAATTGGCTTTCGAGTATTAACGTTTAATAAAGTAAATTCTTCGAAAAATGAACTTAATAGACCTATTGGCATTAATAAATTACATGTAAAATTTCTCACCAATTTCGCCTGATTCGGTTTCAGTTGTGATACATAAAATACGTTATTAGAACAGACGATCATTTCCTATGATTCAATCAAAGCCTCTATTAAATCCTTATTGGTCACTTCGAAAGATATATGCGAGACGTTGACATTCTGAAACCAATATAAATTTGTATTACGAACGGACATGTGTGAATAACATAACATTTTCTTATAGTTAGATTATGTTAAGGATCTTCCATATTATCTTATAAAGCCATTGAAATTTCTGATTTAATCCTACTCTATTGGAATTAAAGTACTAAGAGTTTGTGAATTTCCAACCAATATTTGCGCAGGCGCAAAACTCCATTCCCTGGACATTAGAAAAAATGTGCGGGAGAATCCAACATCTCAAAATTACAATCAATTTGCATCACAATTAGATGCGATACTTGAACAGCATACAATTTTCTATTATATTATATTGAACTTCTAACATCAGTTTATAAAGTAATTACTACTTTCATTCGAATCATTTCCAATGGAACTAGAATATCGGTTGGTATATTTACAATGAACAATCGCGCAAGCGTGATGTTTTATTCGTCAGGGGCGTGTGATCCCTTGCTTGTCGGTCAATTCGCGATTATCGTGCTGCGATATTTGCAATACAGATGGCGACGTTGCACTCGTTGAACAAGTTGCCACGCGTGCCGGTGAAATAATAGAAATCGTCGTCTCGTCGCCGGCTCGTGCACGACAACTTCCCCTTTCTGTACACGTACATGTCTGTATGCCGTGGTGTGCGCTAGACGTGCAGACTCGCGTACACACACACGCGTGCCCTGGGGGGTAGGGTTTCTCGATCCCTCGTTCTTTCCGTCGCGAAAAGAAGGGGTTTTTGCAATCGGTTGCCAGCAGTCTGTGCGCCGCGAATTCGCGAACGAGACACGGCTGGAGTATGTGAATTCGACGGTACGTGAGTCGTCCAGTGCACTTCTCTAGAGCATGGTCCATCGCGAAAACGATTCCGTAGATGGAAATCTTCGATCAGTAAGGATTTTCGCACATTCGCGAGTGTTCGTTATGCCTGGTGGTTATTGCTCGTCCTCGTCTGATCGCCGAGGCAGCTCGATAGTCTCGAAATTTGGACCTAAGGGAGGGAAGTCCACGACTGGTAGTGATGGGAATGATGTGTTCACGAGTAGAGGAGCTGTGATTTTGCAGGAGATACTTACCGTCTATATCTGAATGTGAAAGTGCTGCTGTATAAAGATATATAATATTTGAAGATACTAACTCGAGTATTTAGTTTGATATTTCTGCATGCACATAGTCTCCAAATCCTTAAGTATTCGGCAATTCGTCACGTTTCTCCCCCCGTCGAAGACTGTGTTTGTAGTTATTTAGAAATGAACCTGAAACTGTTAGAAAATCGAGACAGTTCGTGTGCATGTTGTTTCGCAAGGGGCATATCGTGTCCACGGTACGTTCCTGGCCCCCATCGTCGGGGCAGAGGGACAAACGACGACCGTAGGAACGAGAGAAGGCATCGGGTGTGCGTGAGGGCAGTGATCTCTCAGGGAGCGGCGACCTGACGTACGAACGGACGGTGTCCGATAGATATATAGGATATATACTTACATCGCCACATTCTTTCCTTCCGTTGTTTTCTATACGTCATTGGATTTCTACGATTATATAGCGAAGTGAGCACACGGGTCCACGGGATGCGGCGACGTTCCTGTTCCGAGCGGACTACATCGAGGTAAAGATCAGAATTCGCACTTCCGCTGTTTTTTCCTGCTGCCACTCGATTCTGGCACGCGCGTTCTCGACGAGCAACGAGATGATACGGGTTCAAGTTCAGTATGCAAATTCGGCTAAACCATTTTAGAGATCAACGATTATTGTGGGTTACTTAACTTACGGAGAATACAGACATCGTTCCGCTTACTTGCGTGGACAGTCGAACGGTAGAGTGCGACGTGCATTTTCAAATTACTTTTTCACGTAATCGTTAATTCCGCCGTTCGTTATCCGAATCGAGCCTTTGATGGCCGCAGTATCCGAGAATTGCGGTCGTTCGGTTATCGATAGCGCAGTATACATCGATTAGAAGAAACTTTGAATTTCGTGATTGATCAACATAGTTAGAGAATCGATTCTCGTCGGATCGATTTTTCACCATCAATTACAGATGGCGCCGTCACGTTTTCAGTACCTTTCTTTTTTTCAAATGATAGCTTCCGCAGATTTTTAAGTTGCACGTTCTTTTACTTCGTGATGCTAATAATAACCAGGTAAACCGTATATTTTAAACTGCCGATTAACATATCGCCACCGCAACCGGAAAACAAATATTTTAATCTTGTTATTGTTACTTGCGATTTTAAACACCGAAGTTAAACACCGGAAGCTGCTTCGAACAAGTTGGATGGTCTCGATAATGCATAATGTTATCAGGCTCGTCGGTCCTGTAAGGTTAAAGAAACAAGAGGAGAACGTGTGGTGTCTAGGTTAGACTAATAAGATCACAAATTGCAGAAGGTCAGAGTCATGTGGCCAATTCCAGAGTCAATAAACGCATATGAGACTATTTACGACGCCATGAATCATGCATCGTGTATTCTGGTAACAGACTTAAAAAGGTGACAACTGTTAATATGTTTAAATATGTCCAAAAATTCTGAACCACCCGAAAGATTGCAATATTTTTTCTAGAGCGACTATTATTTCTAGGATCTCTTACGATGTAGTAACTAACGATTCTAACATTGGCCATCCGTCGTCCATTTTTTCAAGCCCGCCAAAATTTCATTGCAACGTTCATATTTTATGGATCAGATACCATATACGCAGTATAATCGAGTCTGAAATCGGCCGAGGAGATGATTTTTTCGATGTTCACCTCGAGGAGAACGATGGACATTGCAGTGAACGGGCTGCATGGTCTCTCCCAAACTTTTCTTCCCCACACCCTTGGCGTACTTGGGGCGGGGCCGTTGTGGTGCATCGAAAGAGAAATTTTTCCGGCGGTTGTTGGCCCAGCCCCACGACGAACGGATGCTAGGGTGTTTCCCACATGAATGGCAGAGAGACGGAGGTACGCTACAAGCAAGCTGCTGCACTGCAGTAGGCCTGTGGGCCAAGGTTCTGTCTCTCTCTTTCTCTTTTCTTCTCCTTTACCGTGCCTTTCTTCTCTTGCAGTTCTCTGTTTTACTACCCTTTTCTTACTTTGATCTTCAAATTGCAATTTTATATTTTTACTTACAACAAATTCCAGGTGTCTCTTCTTTTATTACGATGTAAGTTCTAAAGAGTTTGATGCGAGTTTTACTGAAAAAATGACCCAGTCAGCTAATGGTTAGCCAGACCACCCTCAGATTTCAGTTTCGTTGTTTAGTGCGGTGCCGTCTTAATTCCCGGATGCAGATGCATTTGGGTCCCCCTCCATTGGTTTACTTTTCTAAGGTCTCTCGAGGTTGACAGGCGTGGCTCTTTCCCTTGGGAAGTTTTTCATGAGGACCCACCTGGTCCTCTATTGGCCAGAGCTTAAATAAGAATTTTTCCGATATGGCTTTTTAGCCCGACCCCCTTTCTATACGCTTCCCCTCGACAATGGACACACGTTGCACTGTGCCTTTCATCGATTAACTTTTCTATCTATCATTAAGCAGACTCGTTCTTGTTATCTATAAATTGGCTAACAGTTTTACAAACATTATATTATTCTTCTCAATTTTTGAATATGATCAAGTGCTATTTAAATTTTATAGATAAAGTGTTGCGTGAAGGAAAAGCGCATTATCACGAGGAGGAAGTACGATGGAACACGGCCATTTTTCCGTCTCTCGCTTGTCTAGCCGAGGAGCATCGAGTTATTCTACATCGACGAAGACTCGTGAAGCTGTGCACGAGTATTCATGCGTGGTGCACACACCTGTATCGTGGTTGCGTAGGTTCGCGTGACCTTTTCTCTTGTCACGGGAATCATTCAACTTTGCAGAAGAATCGCATTTTTATGCGCAAGCTCGTTTACCCGCATACTCTTTGATAGACAGGTGCATTCTTACAGAATGCGTTTACGCTTCGATGCATCTTCATTTACCATTGGCAATTCTTCTCGATTATTTATGATTATTTTTTACCTAATTTATAGACCCTGGCCAAATAACTAGAGCTGTAGTAAGAATTGCCTGCGTTGTTCCGCTGTTTAATACTTTCTCACGAAGAAGAAGGATCAGCAGCAGTAGCTTGGTCGGTGGATTTTGTATTGTTTTTCCCTCGCCGAGTACACAGAGATTGGTGGTGTTTGTCTGTAGCTAGATTGAGGATACCGGAGGACGGTACATGTCGTCTCTGGCTAGTCTAGTCGCATCAAGGTGCATGCTTCAGCTACGTGCGCGTAGCCTGAACAGCGGCGAAGTGCCGAGTGGTTAGCCATGAAAGGGAAATTCGCACATTCGACCACAGAATAAATTGAGTTCTCTCAGAAGACGTCACGATACTATAAAGCGATTGCGGCTGTAAACAAACGGTAAATTAAATTAGAATTGAATAAAATAAAAATTACTGACAATAAATGACACATCTAAACAACAGGATTCAGATAGAACATCCATAGTGGACGTTGAAATATTGTGGGATTAGGGTGCAAAGGAAAGCCAGAAGAAAGAAAATCGAAGCGAATCGATTGGAAGATCAAAATCGAATATTGGGGATGTCCTTGCGAGACGGAGCGACGACACGCGATGAAATCCAGCTCTGAGGACGCAGCAACTTGCGGGGGCGTTCATTTCACGCATCGGCAATAACGATGACGCTCAACGAGCGCGGGAATACAAAATGCGTCTCCTTCCACGCTCTATCCAATCTTCCAGCCAACCTCTATACTTATTATCATGTTCCATTTATGAAACACGTTGGAGTTTTAGACCAAACTGGATTGTAACTTAACTAACATGGACGTGCGAATTTGAAAATTGTGCAGCTCACGTAAAATCTACTGGATAGAAGGATATTTAAGAAAGATATTGGAAACTGGCTGAGGAAGGAAGAGTGTGTGTGTGAGAGAGAGAGATAGAGAGAGGGGGGAGGGGGAGAGCGAGAGAGAGGTTCCTTTGCGTTCGCGGGGCTTCGGTGTCAACAGGTTTTATTTTTGCCCCGCGAAAAGGCCAAGGTCCTCTCTTGCCCCTACCATGCATACCCAGCCAGCCGTCCCCTGCCTCTTTTTCCCTCCATTCCATCCGAATCCCCCCTCCAACAGTGTCGTCTACGTCTCCTCGACAAGCGGGGAGACTCCCGGGGGATGCTACGAAGAACCTTCTGGATTAATGCTTGCGCTGCAGGAGAGTCTATCCCACGGATACGCTTTGAAAACTATGCCGAGTCCAGTCTGGTGATAATACCATGATAACTTCCTGTCTCGAAGAACCCTAGGCGAAGAATATTCTTTTGTTAACGATTGCGCAGCAAAGTAGAGGAGTTACAGATACGATGATCCGTTTGTACCTTTGTCGGACACATAAATTCCAGAGGAAATGCACGGGCGATCGTCCTCTAGCGGGAGCGGCGGAGAGAAAAGAACGGCAGAAAACATAGGAGAGATATACGGGGGGTATGCGACGAAGAGGTGTAGGAATACGGAGAGGAACTGGAAGGAAGAAAGGGATAAAAGATGAGACGTAAAGAGAGCGAGCACTTTAGGTCTGTGTGTACGCGGATGGACGGATGTGTTTGAAAGGTAGAATCAGAGGGGAAGAAAGACGACGAGACATATGGTAGCGATGGATTTGAGGCATTTTAGGTCGACTCAAACAGTGTAAACGCTATTGATACTATTCATTATCATTTTACAGATCCAAAACCAACAATCCTTAAGAAATGTAACCTTAATAATTCCAGATCCAACCATCAGTCAGATTCATTCCTACCATGAAATTGTTCACAAAATTCGAGATTCGGAGGCAAACGAGTACTCATCGCCAAACTGGCGGTTCAGTGGGAGCAAAAGGAAGAAGGAGAAGAAGAAGAAGAATAAGAAGAACGGTGGGGGTGGGGGTTGCATTCGACAGGGACAGGTAGATAATAAAGCAGAGAGGGGATCAAGTCGCAGAGAGGGATAGGGGAAGGGTGGGGGAAGAGGGAGTCGAGTGCAGCGGCCTGGCCGCCTATACTCCGCGTGACTATAGGCAGTCCAGCTAGGCTAGAGTCCGTGTATAATGTATTCTCGAATATCGTGCACTCTCTCGTGATCAATATAAGCTCCGACGCGGGCCGGAGATGCACGAAGACCCACCTCCTCCTTCCTCGGCCCGCCCGGACGATGTTTTTTCGTGCGGAGTGCAACGCACGCTGGATCGCGAGAACTGCACTCGCTCTCCTGTCCCCTTCTCCTTCACTGGCCACACTCTAGCTTCTCGGTCTTTGTCTACTCCATTCGCTGACTCGCTTTGCTCTTTTATCCTCGATTATATGTACTATATCCGTGACAGTGTCGAAGCGGATAAAAAAGGGTGGGGAGAGAGGAAGAATGAATATTATAATTTTGCAAATTATATATGTATATACTGACTTAAGCTTCCCTATGTGTTAGTGGAAAACTTGAGTTCTCTAACAATTAACGAGTGACTACATGCACACGATATCCTGTGTGGTTCGCAGCTGTTGCATAGATGGCCCACTTCAGCAATTAAAATTATACCAAAAGCGGGTAGCAGCCATGTTGGCTGGTGCAGTCTGGAAAATTGCAAGTTTCTGCAGATTCGATTGATTGAGTTTGAATTGGATTTTGGGGATGATACACTCTGCGGCTGAGTTTGATCACCATGGATGTATGGAATAGGCTAGGCCAAGGTAAAGCACAGAATGGGATGGGACACACTGGTGGAAAGCAGCAGCGAAGCGTGATCGACGAAATCTTCTTGGCTCGATTGAGCGATATTCACTCATACGAATTAAAGTTCGAGGCCTGCACGCCTTCTTCGACACTTAGCTCTTCTGCTTATTGACTTCTGCTGCCTCTCCGCGGCCCCTTGATCAACCTTTCGAGAGTAATGAAGCCTGTGACGACAAATATTTAACATACATGGGGATACAAGGCTCTTGGATCCTCTTTGTGATCCTTCATCTATGATCTTCACGTGTAATTAATTTTTCTTCCAATGTAATCTTTGACCAGAGAATCTCACCGAGTATCCAAGCTATTGTACGTAATAAAAATCGTACACGATCAAGGTATCTGACCAAGTTCAATATTTTTATATGCAATTGTTGGTATCGATGATGTTAGACTTTTGATAAAAGTATGTTTGACGATCCAATGTACGGTTCTTTTCAATCTCAGTCGATTCCATTTCCTTTATAAAAGGGCAAGGAAGGCAGATGAAAGGCTAATGGAACGAAGAAAGGAAAGAGATAAAGATTGAAAAAGCAGACAATGGTCGAAGAATGAAAATTGGTAGAAAGGCAGGCTGGTGTACGTTCCAGAAAACTGGCCGCCATGTCGGCCTCCACTACCACCCCCACTACACATATTGCAACCAGCAGCACGAGATATCGTCCGTTGCACTTTTCAAGCTCTCGTGTGAACACACTATGTATGTGCATACATAGGTACACTTGCGTCTGTACTGTGGACAGGCGGCGAGCTCCACACACGTTCAGTGGCAGCTCTCCGTGAGAAGAGAGACTGGTCCGTCCAGCGCAACAGAAAAATAAAATTATCCAGAGACATTTTGCTGTTACATCAGACCATCGCGAAATGTATATATTACAGGATACGATCTATGATGGTACATAAACGTGCACTAAAATATTCTTCATGATAATCTTTGAATCCAAGTTTAAGAATGCAATCTAATTTTTACTTTGTTCATTCTATAGGGTCTTGGATATACCGGTATAGATAGACCGGTGATTTGACTAGATTCCTAATTCTCAGTACATTTACTCGGTACTGGATTTCGGAATAACTCTCAAGGCTAACACACTTATCGCTCATTAAATGGATAGAGAGGGAGACAGATAGTCATGCGTGAAAATTAGACTCGCGGGCGGGATTTTCACTGTACGCTGGTTGATTTTCTAAGTCGACCTTAGGCAGGGGTAAGGGGGCTGGCTCCCATTCGGTTACAACAAGCTGGCAACGCCATTGGTAAGTGGCAACACTGGTCGGCTGCACGATGGGAGGGGTAACGGTGAGACTATGGCAATGCATGGAGTGGGGTAGATGGTCCCCCACTGGTTACGCCACTGGTACTGAATTTCGCACGGCCTAAGCCCAGAATTGCGAGAAACAGAGACGGAACGCGACAGACCACTAACTGTAAGGGGATGAGAGGGTAAAAGCCAGACAGAGAAAGAGAGGGAGAGAGAGAAAGAGAGGAGAGGCAGCCATGTGCGCCTTCGGGACAGCCTCGAGGTTCTCTGCAACTACACGAACATTCGGCTTCGATCCTGGTCTCCTTCGCGCCGAATTCGTGCTAGCGTGTAAGTACGTTTACCCTGTCGAGTCCTCCCTCCTTTTCTACCCCTCCCTCTGGCCATCCCAACAGCCCCCTCCCCCGTTCAGTCTCCATCTCTCTTCCTCTACTTTCCACCCCCGCGGAAAAGCAAATTCTCTCCGTGTCACTGAACCCGGCCGTCTGACCCCGTCGTTCGGTTTTTCCGCACGAGGTGCCTCGACCTCGTCCTCGGAAGTAGGATGAGACTCTCTTCTCTTTCCCCCTCGCAACGTTTATCATTGATTATGAATATAAAATAATGAAACAATTTTTCACCATTTAATTACCAGAAACGATCAAG
This sequence comes from Xylocopa sonorina, assembly GCF_050948175.1. Classification (NCBI taxonomy): domain Eukaryota; kingdom Metazoa; phylum Arthropoda; class Insecta; order Hymenoptera; family Apidae; genus Xylocopa; species Xylocopa sonorina. The sequence continues at coordinate 12,167,096 of NC_135201.1, read as the reverse complement.
TTTATGACACCTCTCTGAAATAATTCCTGTTGCAGGATTTAGGGGCGGTTTTTCCTCGAACACCACGATTCCCATCCACGGTATAGAGAGCATGTTGCATCACACAGGGCCCAATGAAATATCCCCGGTGCACCGGGTAAGCTACTACTTCCTCCCCACCTCGCCGTTCAAGAGCCCCCAATGAAAAAGATGATGCGAGGCCGATGCGTGTGCGGAACACGAAGTGCAACCGGGGGCCGCGCGCGCGGTTGATCGTTGTCGTGGGGAGCAAAGGTGCACGCTTGATAGTCCGCCGTTTCGCTCGTTCCTCCGTTCCTCCCGTCTGCGTTCCACCGTCCACTGTCTCGGTTCGTTCGCTGGTTCAGCTGGCGTCCCAACGGCACGCAGTCTGTCGCTGTCACCGACGAAGCTCGCTTCTTGCGCAGCCGTATGTCCGAAGTACGAGTTACATGTATACGTGCTACCACAGACTACGTTTTATGTCGTTTTCCTATTTCTCGACACTGTGTACTCGTGCACAATACCTTTACGTGTTATCTCGAATCGCTGTTCGAGTAATATATTTAAAAAGAACACTACGTCTGACCAGTGAATTTTATTGTCTTCTTCCGCGCGGTTATTCAATATGGTTACGTAGTTCGGAGACACTTTCGGTATTGGAAGCCTGATTGCGGGCTACCAACCTCTTAATTTCTACGTAATTTTTCAAGAATCGTTAGCCAGGGGATACCTGATTTTGCTGAAACCGTTTCAGAGGGCGCTAGATGGCGAGCTTTGGGGTCTTTCTTGGGCCTGATCTTTGAGATGGATCGCGCGAACCGTGATTGTGAGCCGTGAAACATGGGATCTTCCGACGTGTGACGCGGGTGTCCAGCAAAGTGGCATGTGTTTTCTCTCTCTTCTTCTCTTCCTGAATCTCGAGTTAATTGTGCTGTGCAACGGATGTGTGCGTGCAGTGTAACCACACAGTGTATGGCCGACGTGCTGAAGGTTCCAGGGAACTCGTGGATAGTTCTGGGATATCTGGTGCACTCGATGGAGATAATCGTTGAAGAAGCTGAACTTGGATCAAGGATTTCGGACGTAAGTAAACGGTAAACAATGTAATGCGATCTTAAATATAACTTGGATATAGTTTAGCACTAGCTTTTTTATTGTTTTATATGATATAGTTTTTCAATTTTCGCAGCATCTTATCAGTACGAGTTCTATTAGCACTTATTTCGAATCTGCACGTGGTATCGAGTGCATGTGGATACTCGACTACATACCTAGCTTCCTCTTCTTCGTTTCGTTCCGTTTCCTTCTAATAGGTAGGCTTAAGGAATATGAGTGTTTCGTCTTGCATTTTCTGATCTTACAATGGATGTACGTATACGTGTGTAGTTCTGTTGATTATAGGAATTCTGTTACCTTTTTCACGAGAAAGTTCGAGCCTTTTCGCAAAGAGGAAAGATCGATACTTCCATGCACCTTTCTACCACTGTTTCGGAACTACAAATCTGACGAATTTATAACTTTCCATACTCCATTCACTCTGAAATGAATTCTCCTATTATCCAAGAAAATATGTTGGAATTGTTTAAAAATTTGTTAATCATCATCTGGTACGATTGGTTTCTAGTAAAACCTTGTGCGTTGCGTTACTCAGAGGGAAAAGATATAACCGAAGGCCCTGTTCTGTTGAGCATTTGCATCAGTCTGCGAGCTCCCAAAGCCGGTCTCAAATTATGGAACATTATAACGTAGGGATATCACAAAGGGATGTTCGTTCTTCGGTTTGTAACGTCTGCATAGAATTCCATATCGATGGAAAAAGTATTTTTCGCCATTGAGCGATAAAATTAACCTTAACCTCTCGTTGGATACATACAGCCGGGGTCAATGACATTCCCTGTTATTTCACTTCCCCTTCGGCGCATGCGCACGTTTTGACAGTTCCGAAGCGGCGAAGATGTTTCCAAGAGAAATACATGCACATCTCTATCAACTATTCTTTATTATTGTGCAAAATTACACCTTCCGTCCGGGTACAGGAATTTCAACTAAGGAGTGCAATTAGCCGAACGAGTTCTGCGTATAATTATCGACGAAAAAATTATACTCGTTCCCTCGGATCGGAGACCGTTGATATCGCCAGACAGGAAATATACTCGTCACAAATAGAGTCAAAATAACGACTATTTGATATTCCAATCGAATTAGAAGAAATTTATTTCTTATTTTTTCAATGTCAGTTTTAAAATGACTCTTAACGTTCGACTAGCGTGCTGATATTTTAATGGAAAATTATTTGAATATTTTTAGAACAATAAAAGCAGAATGATACGTACTCTGACCGGAAACAACAAAGTCATTCGTCGCGAGGGGCATCAAGAAAACGTTGACAGGTCGTAATTCAATTTCTCCTTCGAACGATAAAGAGAACTGCTAGAAATAGTCGGCGAGGTACTCGTGTGATATTCCATTGTATCGTCTTCTTCATATCAAAGGGCATTGGCATTGCTTTGTTTCTAGACACAGCGGACATTCTTCGACGGAGACGATTATGTTGCAAATCGTGACATTGGAGGTAACAAAGAAATTGTTGCATCGTTGTTCGAGCCGCAGATATCATCCCCGACTGGGTCGTATTTAGGATTCATTTTTCGATCCTCCTCCTTTGGACGCCTGATTATTCGTTGCTTATCTTAAATTCCGTTTGCACGAAGATAGACGGCAACAAGTCGTGCTACAAATTCTGACGCTCGTGCCTGCTATCTCTTCGAATTCTTTTTAAGAGTGCCGCCATATTGAAATGGCGCGTTGCAACAAAACGTTTGATTGTGCCAGCGGAAACGTCTATTTGCGACTAATAGGTAAAGCTAAATTTACGTACGAGTAAATTCTGCAGATTGCTTGATCGTTTTCGCGTGAAAATGTGGAAGTACATTTAGATTCGCCGAACGAATTACTTAGATCAAAGGTAAGCGCCATCTTTCCAGATCAGATGTAAATCGTACACACGGTTAATGATTTCTAAATGGGCACATTTTTTCCACAACAGTGTTGCAAGCGACGCTTCTACGAATGACCTTAGTACCCGCCTCTCAGTCGTTCCTTTTTTTTTCTCTTTCTCTTTTCATCTATCACGTGGTAAAGTCGAGATCGATCGGAACAACGTGCTCAGGACGCAGTGGAACGAGGAAGGAGGAAAAAAAGAGTGAAACAGCAAGCTGGAAGACTGATAAATGCGCGGGAATTGGAGATTTATCGTTATGCTCTTGGAACTCGAACGCGCGTTGCCGTTTTAGCACCTCGATAACTTATCGGCGACGATTAGTTTCGCGCGGTTTGATCGAAAATTAGAGACCGGACAGAAAGTGCTCCAGGGGTCTCAGGCTGGTTCTTCTGTCTTTTTTTCTCCTCTAACGGTTTCCCTAATCTCGTGACAGTTCGTGCGTAACGCACGAACACAGACGTGCCGGTACACGATATGGGTTAGCTTCTTCTGAGAACCAACATTCGATCTCTTTGGACACGCGATGCTTTTTGACTTCGCGGTTTCTCGTGAGGCTCCCTTAAAATCTTAGATAACACACAGACGTCTTTTCACGTCTCGAAGACATTTGTTTTAGGCGGTCGGTACTTTCGCGAAAAGCAGTTACCATCTCGCAGAGCCCGTTCAAAGCCCAGGCCACTTAGACCAACCGAGTAGAAGAGAAGATTCGCTCGAAATTGAACCGTGAAACGAATAAAGCTTCAAAGTTGGATGTTTTTTAGGTATTTTCGGTCGGTAAGGCAAAGCGCAAGGATCGAAGACTGAAAGTTCGAAATGGAAAATGCTGGGTGGAAGAGGACTCGAGAAACCGAAAAGACATCCGCGAACGAGATCAATGTAGCTACCTACTCTTGCGGTCCCCGCGCGTTGCAGCTCGATAGTTCGAGCACAGAAAACGAGTGGCGAACGGAAAACTCGAATCGGAAGTGGAAACTATTGAATTCAAGTACAGAAACGACCGTAAACCTTAATTGAATATTTTAGCGATGATCGTCTTCGATGAGATAAGCCGAAAAGTAATCGTAGCACAAATGAGTCAATGATTCCCAATGCCTTTACTCGACTTGCTTTTGCTTATATATCTCTTATGAAATTCTTAAGTCTTCTATGTAACGTTGTATACAGAATGTGTGTGTGTATATATATAGGTAGTTCAGCTAGCAGATTTTTGTGGATCAAATCAAAACAAGCTCGTGAAAACGCCGGGAAGGGAAGACGGAAACGGAAACTAGTTCCGGCCAAGATCAATACCTAAGTGGTGCAACAGACTGTCTGGCGCAAGCCTTGTGCCTTGCTTGCGTGTGCCCCGTGCGCGACACGCAGCATGCACCGCCTCGTTACAACCGGTGCAACGTGCAATGCCACCAATTCGCTCGCGTCACGGGCACACGCATGGTTAGCTTCATCTAGCCGGCTATTGGCTAGGTCAGTGGAATTGATATTAACTCTTGAAGCACGGCCGCCGCACGCGTATGCTAATTATGTTAAAAAGAAACGGACTTACGGCCACCTCACTTTTTAAACTGCCTATTGGTTCCAGCTGCGTTCCTCTGGTTTATCTCGACTGGCTAACAAGCTCGATAATGAGTTGCCGCTGAGACTACAATTGCACAGCAAAAATGATAGAAATGGAATTCGAAACGGACAGCAGAATCAAGATGAATAGGGACATTGTATGATTCAGATGTCGTACTTGTAAATTCTAGTTTCGTGATTCATGATGCATCATCCTTGATCATTGTATTCTCACGTGACTCGTATCTGACTTTTCCATTATCACGAAATTACGCTCACGGTTTGTTGCGACTTTCAGATACTTCTACCAGTTCTCTGCTTATCTGACAGAGAGTTATTTAACTCTGAATCGAACCAAAGAGTTTCTTCCGAATGGCGAATTAATATTCAATCAAGAAGAGCTTATACGCTGTATCTAACTAATATTTGCTTGAACATTCGGGGAAGGTCCCCGAAAGTGATAGTGATTGCCGTGCAGATGTTCTGCTCTGTATCCATGACTGCACCTGACATTGACAATGAGCGACAATAATATCGCTGTGTCGTATTACACCTGCGGATCGCCGGATATTCCGAGATACCAAGACAGTGTTAATTTACCACTAACTCGCGAAACACGTCGGTCAAGGCCATCTGATAATTAGTTCACGGGTCGAGTACAGGTAATTGAAATTAATCATCGATTCATGTTTCAGTAAATCATTCACCTTCTTCTATGCAGAGCTTCTCTGCTCTGTTCTGCTTCTCTGCATTCTAGATGATTATTACACGCAGTCTGTCATTGATTGAAAGTTTAAAAATTTCGGAACAAGTGCCATTGAGATAATTTTTCCACAACACGATATTCATTCGAAACCTTAAACAGTGCGATAATCGTACAATACTAAGCCGTGAAAGCTTCGAATCCCTGATTATGAGAATCTAGAGCGAAAAGTTTTATTGGAAAAGAATAAAAACAGGAAGACGTCCTTTCCGTTTGGAATAATGATTGCAGTTTTTGCTGATAGATAGTAGAATTATCAGCTGAAAAGACCGGACTTACTATTTCCATTGACGCACATCGACGCAGAAAAAAAAAGGGGGAGAAAACGCAGTTGAGTCAGGCACGTGGTCGTTCTATTTTTGTTGATTCGTCCTCGCGTTTTCTTTTTTTCATGCTGATCGCGACGTTTCTTCTGTCGATAAAGTGTAATCTTATCTGGCATTCCAATTGAATGTTACGTAAGAGCACACGCGAATTCGGATGTTGCGGTACGGCGACCGACGTTGCCTCGTGACCATTTAATTCCAGCGATAGGCTGACTTTGCGCCAATCTATTTTGCCTTTATCAAATCGAGTCGATTAGGTGAAAAATATTGTTTCATTGAAAACTTCACATAAAATATTCTCTAAAGAACATTCGTCGATTCTAAAATTTCATTGTGTAATTAATAATCCTGTTGTAGGTTTGTTTGGTGTTGTTTTAAAAGGAAATTGGAGAATATTAAAGAAGAGAAAGGCAAATCCAAATAATTAAGAGAGAAGGCAGACGGTTCTTGAAAACTAGGTACACATAATTTATGATCAGAATATTGCAATTATAATTTTGACGATAGTACATGTAAACCCTTTTGTCTTCTCTTAAGGCGGCGATTTTAACAAAAATGTTTAAAAAAATAGAGTATTGCGTATCGAGCCGATCCGACTGCCGATGTCTACCCAGGAGGCCACAGCTACCTATTCTATACAGAACACCCATCGAGGTCCGTAATTCGCAAGCCCAGAGAGGAGAGGGAGAAAGTGCACACAGCGTGCGTTCGATCTAGCCGGTCTCTAGTAGAACGCATGCCGGTCATTGGTCGGTTTGCTCTATGTGGTGGGCGGAGATAGGCGTATGGGAGTACTAAATCGAGCCATGGTGTCCCTTTTTTCTATCCCTTTCTTACCCCCTCCCAAAACCTTCCCATTCCCCTCTCTCTACCCAACGAGGCCTCACCCCTCCCCCTTTTGGGTTCATTCAGTCCTTCTCCCTCTCTCCACGGCTCTGTCTCTCCCGAATGCTCGACTATGAACATTCGGTTCTGTCTTCGTTGCGGGAGTTTTCGAACAATTTGCCTACGCCGCATCGTCAAATCGAAGCGTGGTCGAAGTTCTGGGGAAGTTCCGATCTTCCACTTCCTGGTTCGCTTCCGTTACGCTACTGAGGGACGCTCTGGAAGCCGTACCAGAATGCAAATACGATGGTAAAACGTACGACTACGTACATAATTGAGTATACAGGGGTACTAATCCTTTTACGTCTTGAGGTGATTTTCATTACCAGTAACGATCCACGAATCGTCAATCCTAGAAACTTCGCAGAACGTTATAGCGTTTTAGGATGTCGCGATACTCTGGTGTATTCTTCGTCTCCTCCTCGAATTCAAAACTCGAGCACAGACTGAAAAGCTGTAACTCTAACTTTATAGTTGGCTCAGATCGGCTCTGGATGCTCGACGAGCTGCAACCAAAGGCGAATACACCCTCAGGCCAGGTCCTTTTTCCTCGGTTCGCGGCTCTCGTTCCCGCAGGACAGGATTGACCACTTTTCTGTCGATGCAAGCTCGCAGGATATTCAAATGCGCCTGGCCGATGTCTCTACACTCGTTTCCTTTGTTTCTTCTGTGCTTTCGGGGAGTGCTTGCGTTTGTTTGTCGGTGGCTCCACAGGCAATAAAGAATCATATAAATAGATGTGTCGTTACCAGACAAGCTCTTACATCATTGGAGTAACGTTTTAGGGTGTGTTTTCTATTATATACTGTGCGTGTTTCGTAGAGTTGTCAAATTACATTATTTCATCAGTTCAAATATAGAAAACACGCGTAGGAGATATTCCACTTGTATCGACCAGGAAATGTGATTCACACTTCCACGGTATAAATTGAATATCGTTTTCCAGTTGGCGAGCTTATACGCCGGCTTCACACTGCTAATAATTCTTCTTTGATGGAAGGCATGCCTTGCATACTGTTCTTGCATTTGTCTTGTATTCTGCATGGTATTGCCTCAAAAAGTTCTACGACCAAGTATATAGTTGTTCTCTTGAACGAACGAAATAACAGCTGGTCATATAGTCTGGTTCAACCATTTTGATCTTCTGAGATTAAGTGCAATTGTCCTCTTCTCGAATGGTACACAATTTTTAAAAGATTATATATGAGCCATTCTATTTTGTAACTTCCTGATTAGGTGTACGATTATGCACAATTGTTTAGAAATGTGTGTAAGTATGTATAATGGATATACAGGCTGGCTGTACGTGCAAGCAAGTCCTGATCGCGTCGTGTTGCTATGGGGACGTTTCTTCTTCTTTTCTTTTCCACCTCCCAACCCCCCCGTTCTCCTACTTCTTTCTTTTCGCCGATTTCTTGCGGTTCGCGGAGAAATCTATCTCCACCGCGGCCACGTTCCTGTAACTATGGCGATCCGTTGCCGGCAACAATGGAAAAGAATCCGTGTGTCGACCTCTCTAATTAACTCCGTGCCGGTAATTTACGGCCAGCGTTCGATTTCCTTTGTCCATATACCAATTACCATATCCTGCTTCAACAAATGATACACGTTATCGAATTCACTTGCAGGATGAAACAGAAATTATCTAGTGTCTACTAATACATTTTCATTTTTCATAGAGACGTATCTTTCCGTTTTGAATTCACAGTTTCTAACAAGTGACCGTTCGATAAAGGGACCACATAGACGCGAGACACGTTACCGTAAATGTTCATTGCTCACCAGCTAGTATTCTATTCTGCGAGTTACGTTGCAACGAATATCTGCAAAGATAAAGGGTCGCGTGCTAAATTTAAGGCCTACATGTGAAACACACAATTAACTCGTGCAATATTTCTTTGGTAGAAGTGGTAATTGTCTATTTAAGTTTATCGTCTTGGGTTAAAATGCACAAGGTACCATATCTTTTCTATTGTTTATTCTTCTTAACGATATCCATAAGTATTTTCTTTCTCACAGAAGTATCCTTTTCTTTCAGAGGTCACTATTTGTTCATTTTAAAGACATCCTGTAAAGCTGTTCTATTTTACAAACTGCAGATCATCTGATATATCTGCTACCCTGTGATATGTACATGTGTACACCCGGAAGAAGCGCAGCGGTACTTCAATTACTTTCTCGAAATAGCGTCTGCCACTTGCAGAAGAGTTTTATGAAAAAATACCTACTGCACTGCCGCCCACTAATTGGTCCTGAATTCCCCTGAATTGGCCATTGTAACAGAGAAATCTGCAGAATAGTAGGAGAGAAACAGGGCGAACGTAAGGCTTATTTCTTGAGTTTTCTTTCATTCGCATTAGAATAACGAGAAGATTTCTCTACCTACTCTTCACTTTTGCGTGGCTAGAGAAGTTTGGTACCGTGGAAATGGACTGTATCTCTAAAACGTCTCATTGGAAAACATGGCTGTGGGCCAATACTTTTTGTAGTTACTGCAAGTATTTCAAGTCTATTGCCTAAAACTTTTGAAAAGCTTTCAAGCATGTTTCTCTCGATATCGAGAAAGCTGAGATATTAATGTAATTGCGAGTAATAAGGTGACGATATAGCAAAAATATCGTCAGCGTGTTCGTCCCTGAGATATGCAGTTCATTCACACGGCTGTGTCTCGCTAAATATAATATGGCGGTGACCCCGGTCCTCCACCGTCGACTCTTCCCCTCCCCCCCACTACTCCCTTCGATGCTTCCCTAATTCAACGCCCCTGTGATTACGTCTCTGCCCCCGCGACACCGCCACCGGGACCCATTCTACACCGCTCCTGTTTCTCTCTCTTTCTCCCTTCCTCATCTCTCTCTCCCTCTCTCTCCCTCTCTCTCTTTACTTCGCTTGACTTCCTTTCTTTTAACCACGGCGTCTCCCATCCTCGTCTTCTGCCCTAAGAATTTTCTGTTCTCTGTCTCTTGAGGAAGAAAAACCGAACAAGAAGAGGCCTCTGATCCTCTTATCTTCCCTACTACAATGTACGGTTGTTGCACTTGTATTCACTGACAGTGATACGATAGCAAATTTTTGAATTTTATATAGTATGCACATTAATATACATGTACATAGATTTTAACAATTGGCGGTAGCTGTTTTCGTATTCTGAAGGAGATAGAAGTATAACGTTTTCGTTAATCACTTGTCGTTTTCGACGAACACCATAATCGATCATTACATAGTCACCAAAAGTTCTTCTGTTTCTTTTTTTTTTTGTGGTAGGAGAAGACCAGGGAAGAGACGATTGCTCAGGAATCAAGGGAAGAGTGCAACTTTTCGTGTAGCGTGCAGGATTCTTGCCCGACTACTCCTGCATACAGACCCTTCGCCGTCTTCCAAGCCTTAAGACCTGTACACAACACGTAATTCTCAACCTCCTCGCCTCGCTAACTGTCGAAAAAAAACTTGCATCTTCAATATTAGCAAGGTAATATCAAAGTTTTTCATATTTCTATCCTATGCGGGTTAATTAATATTGGATCTCAGGATTTGTAATCAAACGTCCCACTGCTTCATAATTGTCAGATAAAAGTGGAACGATTTGATGTGATAAATTTCGTTAATTTATTGTGCGTATTTCAGGATCCAAGTCGTAAAACGTAATCGATCAGTTGGAAACGATGCCTAACATCCCTTAGGGCCGCGTGAGGAGAGTTGCAGAGGCCATTCAACTGTCTACGAGCGAAGCAGGCAGGAGATTTTTACAACGCCCGGACTCTCTACCTACTCTCCCGTACTCTTCTTGCTCTTCTTCCTTTCTCTCCGTTTTCTTCGTCCTCTTCTGCGTCTTGTTTCTTGTAGGATAACTCCGGCCCTCTTTTTCTATGCCCTCCTGATCTCTCTACCCCCTGAGGCAACGGCGTGGCAAACCAGGGATCTACGCGTGAGAAACTCTTGAGAGGCTCTTCGAGTTTACAAATTTCTGAATACACACGTCGAATCTTGAATATAGTAATGTTGAACCAGTTTGACAATTACTGGTACTCGCTGGCCTCCGGCTATTTAGAATCATGGTCGTTAAATCCATTAAGGCGACAGCGATTTTAGCTGTTAACTCATTGACTTTAAACGAGTCCCGTAACTTTGTTAATGTGTTCTGCTTATTAGTCCCTTCTGTTCCGTTTGACAATAAATTATATATTATACATTGAAAGATTAGAAATAGTACTATTTTAAATGTGATGTTGTTCATTTTCAGGCACACACAGTCGGGGAATACTTGTCTGGCGGAGCAAAATGGAGTAGAAAATAGAACAGCCGGCAACGCAGCGTGGAACGATCCAGTGATAGCCGTTATCAGCTATACTTGATGATACTAACCCGTAGATCCGAACTTGTGGGCTTTTTTATATGTATACCGCAAGCTCCTATCTACCGGTACATGTAGTCAGGCCAGCATTTAAGCTTTTCAACGGAACCTTCTCCTCCTCCTTCATATACTCCTCTGCCCTCCGGAAAGCTCGCGACACTTCCGGTTATCAACGCGATAGACTTCATGCCAAGTAATTTTCTCGATCGAACGAGAGAGAGAGAGAGAGAGAGAGAGAGAGAGAGGGAGAGGGAGAGAGTGAACAAGAGCACGAGAAACAGCATCACGAATGAAATACTAGACAACGAAATGAGAAAAGAGCAGTGTCCGCCGCGATTAGGATATGAATCGTACCATCACTTCCAACGACCTGCTCTTTTCATCTGATTGAATCATAAACATTGAACGGCAAATCTTAAACATTTTTCCTTCTTCACTAAAAACCGATGTTGTATCCTATGAATCGATATAGTAGCTCGCAAAAGAGTTTATAAGTTATTAACATTTGACATAATTATATTTTCTTCTTAATAAATTACGCATGAGTGTTCACGGAGAGGAGGATCACGAAGGAAATCACATCAGCGACGACGCCTGGGTGAGGTAGTAGGTTGTATAGTAGGGAATGGAAATTCGCGAGATACGAAGTCCACTGTACAACTTGCTAACTTTCCCGGTCGTCGACGCCGCAACGTTTCATCATTCACCAACATCTTCAAGAAAACATTAATCGTACCGTGCGCATGTAATCGCGTGTGTGCAGTGTAAAGATAATCATGTTAAAGAAGAAAAGAAGATGATCTACCACCATGAGCGATGCAATACTCTGTGGACACTATCCGGCATAAGTTACTACGTATCTTTGAATAGTTTTTAACATAATCTAAGATGACGAGGTGATTAGATAGAAAACCATAAGGTGGTGGCTCCTCTTATGGGGTGAAAGAATGGACGTATATGCGTGTGTGTAAAATTGGCGAGTGAAAGAAATAATGAGGAGGAACAAATGAAATGAGAAAAAGGGCAATGGCGGGCGGGCTGATTGTAAAGCCTGCCGCGTCGCCGGTCCCCTGAGACCCTAACTTGTGACGTCGCGACCGATATCTCACAGGCTAGATTCTCTGGTATTGGCGATGAGTGCTGTCTTTTGCCGATCAAAAGTCAGTCCTAGTCATCAGAGATAGAAAACGGCCGGAAACGTCGACGCTCTATAAGCGGGAATGTTAAAAAGACTCGACATTCAAAAGGTCTATTACCCATTGCTGCACGGTGCATCTTGGAAAATTAACGGAGTACCATTGTGAATATATAATGTTACGATATTGTAATTGAATATAATACGAGACGTATTTTGTAACGGAAAGAAGAAATTGTCTGGAAAAGTAATGGTTATATATTCACGTTAAAACGTTCAAAAATATTTTCTGTAGATGCATTTCGATTTTTCCGAACGTTAAGTATCGTGTATTTAGAAACTAACAATTCTATCGAAGTCGGAGTGAAAGTGTAATTAACGTAAAACAAAAAATAAACACTAATCCTTGTATTAATCTTTGTATTTCGATGTACAGTTCGATTGTCTGGATAATAATCTATGTTCTATTGCTCTTTTATTCTTCACTGAATATATACAATGGTCGATGCGAAATATGCCAGAAGTGTGGTGATAAAAATCGTTGTAACTGTAAAAAAATAGTATATTCGATCAGAAATATCTTCTGCCTTCTTCCACTAGCCTGCTTAACTCCGCCGCCGAGTAGCCCAAAACTTGCTTCAGATCGCACACGAATTTATACACGAAACGTTTCCCGTGAACCTTGGAAATCATATCTCCGTCGTAATAATAGCGCAATGCGCGGCTCAATTTCTCATAATTCATCGACGGTTTGTTTTTACGCGCGCCCCAAAGTTGTGCCACAGCTTCAGGTTGATTTAGCTTGAACTCCCCCTCGGTTCCAACCCACTGAATGGCACCTCTGTGCTCGCGATCCGTTAACAGTTCCAGCAGGAATTGCCACAATTGTATCTGACCGCTATTCACCGAACGACTTGAAGTTGCTATGGTGATTGGCGTGGAGTCAATGTTTTCTAAAGGCACGCTAACAACTCGTGCTTGCTGGTTCACCACTGGCCGCGGTTTCACAGTTTTCTGGTTACGAACTTTGATAGATTTATCCATGTTGTTCTCTGTGGGCGATGCTGAAGGGTCCTTTTGTACAACAGCTACGAAGTCATAGTTAATTAAACATTCGTTGATGATTCGACACAGACTTCTCGAAATATATACGTACCGACAAATTTGCACTTTCGAAGCAATTCTAAATGTGTCCAGAATACTTCTCCTGGGTCCAATGGCACTTTGGACTGGAATTCTTCCAGGGTGAGATTGCATAACTGTTGACCAGTGATGTTCCAATCAGCTAATCTCACAGAGGCTAAGTTGAATTGTCTGACTGCCCACTGAAGCCAATGTTTCACGTGTGTCTGTGTCCACTCTTTTGGATCGGCTGGAATTTTTAACCGTTCCTGTATAATATACTCAGATGTACAATCATGGTACATATAACAATTACAATCGATTTAATTTTGGAAAAATTCTACCTGTTCTTTCTTGTATTGTGGATCAACCATCCATCTTATGACATTTCGTTTGTCCTCATTAGTCGGAGTGGATGCTAAGTAGTAAAAATGATTGTATTTTAGAGGAATTACTAAACATTGTTCGCATAATTATTAACATGGTACCATTATTTTCTGCTAATTCTATATAATCCTCTGCAGGTTTCAAAACATCCACTATATTTATCCTCCTCTGTGTTGCTTTTATTTGAACATTTACTTGAACCAGCCCTTCCCCTTGTACACACTGGTCGACTAAGTTTTTATGGCTCTCTAGCTGAAGAAACGGTACGAACAAGAAAAACGAGCATTATCTAAGCTAAAAGTTACTATATTATTATTATTATTCAAGGGTTACCATTTGCGAGTCTTGCAGCCAAAAGGAATAATCCGTTAATTCCACACCAAGCCTTTGTTCTAGCAAATTTCTTAGAGTAGAAAGAGGCTCCCTGATGTCCATGTGTTGCATCAAGACACCCTCATTGGAGTCCTCTCCGTTTGCAGAACCTTCCAACGTGAAGCTCGGCTCCACTTCTAAATCTGAACTTTCCTGTTGCAACTGAGCCATTATATCATCTTCCTGAGATAATATAGCTTCAGGTTCCATTTTAATCCGTTTTATCATGGCATAATCAGAGTCGTCGTCTGTGTCGAAACTAATAAAACAAACAAATTACTTTTCACGATCGACATTGTAGATTACGTTGCAAGCTTTGAGACTCGCGAAGAAATGCTATTCTATTTCGATATTAGAAAAATATATCGGAGAAGGTGTTGGTGTTTTGTTGCAACAGAGAGATGCAATATGTTTTCCAGATTCTGACGGAAATTAAACGGAGACTGACCTCTTGTCGGAACTTTTTCGTCTGCTTCCCAGATCCATTAGAATCGAAATGGAACTGTCAGGATCCGTTAAAGACGATACGAACGAATGTTAACCTTTACAAAATAATGAACGCACCCTTTATAAATTAGCGGACATTTTGTAACAGGTGTACAGCCATAAACTACGAAGAATTACAGAATGTACTACGGCTCGAATTTTTAAAAAATTTCTCCCACAGATGGCACTGGAAGGTAAAAGAACACGATAGTCGATTGTGAACCAACCTTCATGATTTTGAACGTAACGGTCACTTTAAATCGAATACGAAAAGGTAAGCGTCGAAGGATCATTTAAATTTAATTCTTGAAATATAAAATGTAATTTGAGAATTGAAAATAAAATTCGCTAGTAGAATTTGAAATTAATATATGCAATCTAGCTTATATTATGCGTATATACATACATATGTAGCTGTACTCTCTAATATATTCAATATAACTTAAGTACAATTCAACAGATTTAATAAATAAATATTTACAGTAATCGGCAGTGAGACTAGGCTTTTATCATCTAATAAGTTCGTCAACTGAAATTTTACAATTCTCAAAGTATGTCGAAACAGAACTTAATAAGTTGAAAAAGCTAACGGAAATATACAATTTGGGTAATTACTAATTTCTACTAAACTTTCGTAGTAATTATTTGATAAAATACAAGTGATGTACCTTCAACACACATTCCTTCTGGTTTTAGAATGCCAACGAACAGTCTTCTTCTTTTCGTATGAACAATTGCTATAATAATTACTAAGAGATAAACTACTGTGATGTGTTGGAGCGAAAATAATTTGTTAAGGAATCTAAGGTATTTGTTAAAGAACTTAAGGTATCGATAAGGCTAAATAATTATATGTTTCAGCGCAGCCTTTAACGAAAGACTTTTCGTGTCGTCGACTAAGCTCAGAACGGATTGTCCGGAGAAATTTGGTAGGTCGGCGATAGCACCGCTATCCAACAACTTCTGGGCGATTAATGCGTGACTATGTTCCAGTGCATGAAAGAATGGAGTCCTTCCGGAACGATTGTCCTTCAGATTTACTTCCGCACCGGCTTGTATCAGAGCGTTAACTCCCTCTAAATAACCGTTGGATGCACAGTAATGCAAAGGAGCGAATCCTTGAGAAGAAGCATACATTAAATCAATATACGAATAGATTTTTATTTGAATTCTTTCGTATCGTTTACGCGAATATTTACCTGTTGAATCGACTTGGTTCAGCAACTTGGGTTCTGTCACGTAACTCAGTAGACGTGGTAAAAGCGAAGACGACTGCTTACTAGCTAAAATAACCGCCGATTCGTGAAGGAGCTCTGATAAAATGGGCTTCGCTCCAGCTTCTAGTAACAACTTTACTATGTTTTCGGATGCATCATACTTGACTGCTAGCTCCAAACATGTCTGAAAAGGTATTTGTTATTTATCCCATTCCTTTTCGAAGTTTGCTAAATATACAAGTATAAATTTACCATTCCATCCTCGGTTAATACGTCAATGTCGATCTTCGAAGCTTTTAATACCAGTAATAGCCTCTGCACTTCTTGAACTCGATCATTCAATACTGCTTTATGTATGTTCAACATACCGTTATCATCCCATTCTTTCATTCCTTCGTAATCTCTTTCTAATTGTATAGCACCCTTCTTATATAAATCATGAGGCATTGAAAATATCTGTTTCACTCTGTTAACATCTGCATTGTGATTAAAGTAGTCATTCAAGTAATTATCGAAGTCGAATATCAATTCGCTATCTTCAACAGGTACTGGTGTTTTCATTTGGTACAGATCTATATTATCAATACAATAATTTATAGGTTTAGGTTGATCCTGTGTTTCTGTTTGCGTTTGAATTTCTCGCATGATAGGAGGGGGTTTGATAGTTGAACGCTCCGTTTGTTTTATTCTACTCAGAGCAGGTGTGTCTTCTTTCACTAATATAAAACATGTTGCTTCTAGAAGACCAAATACTTCGGTTTGAATTTGAGAGTCATGAACTGTTCTTAATTTTTCGGGAGGAATAATCGGTACTTGTTTTCCTTTACCTATTCCGCATTCTGCAAGAGCGTGTAAAGCTTTAGCTCGAAGTTCTTCATCTTGCACACTAATTAATGCTTGTTTAATTACATCTAAACATTCCGATAATTTCTTTTCCTTATCGCTATCTACAATTTTATTAGCTAATGTGATGTTAATATCCGTTTCACAAGAGTCTACCTTATTATTTGCCTCTGTACATTCATTTTGGTTCTTATTATCTATATTTCTATTATTTACAGGTATTGAAGTACAATTTTTCTCTTGCTCAGATATAGCTATAACTGCATCGTTGTTACCAGTTTTATTATCAAATTTCTCTTTCTTAGAGTTTCCTGTATCCTTCTCTGAAATATCAACACAAT
Organism: Xylocopa sonorina; assembly: GCF_050948175.1. NCBI lineage: Eukaryota > Metazoa > Arthropoda > Insecta > Hymenoptera > Apidae > Xylocopa > Xylocopa sonorina. Next base: position 12,150,313 of record NC_135201.1, on the reverse strand, counting down.
ATCTTTTACTCTCTTTAGATTTCATATTATGTACATTTTTATTTGATTCATCAGTCTCTTTCAGTGGATAACTAGTCAAATCAGAATTAGAACGTTTTTTTGTATTTTTCTTTGCAGGAGACGTACTAGCTCTATTAACGATAACTTCATTCTTGGAGATTGACAATTTCTCGCATCTAACTATAGGAAATTTTAACTTTGCTAATTGGGTATCTAAACTCTTAATAGATAACAAATTTGTTTTCTTCTGAGTTTCTACTTCTGTTGGTATACAGCTATTTTTATTTGATACATCCTTTTTCTCACTATTTGAATTTTTTTTTTCTTCACTTGGTAATGTTAAATTATCTTTCTTCCGCGGTGTTGCAGTTGCAGAGACATTAGAAATATCTCGTAACTTTTTCAGTAACAATAGTCCATTATTTTGATTTGCTTTATTTATTTTAGTTAAAACATAATTGTTTTTAACAATATCCTTATTTTTATCTTGTACTTCAGGTAACTTTTGGACAGTTGCGGGCAATTTATTAGGAGAAATAGATTTAATAACTATTTGTGAGCCTACGGGCTGTGCTTGAGATCTTTGTGCACCGGGCAGCGATAATGACTTGAACAGTTCATTAATATTATTTGTGGAGTCTAAAGTTTGTCTGGTATGTACACTTTTTTGAGTATTTATCGTATTCTTTCGAGTCAGAAATTGTACTTTAACTTCTCCCAAATCTTTACCATCTTGTGTCTTTATCCTCAACTTTTTTATACTATGCATCGGTACTTGCATTTTATTCTTCCAACTAATCAGATTACCCGACAATTTAGAATTGGCGGCAGTAACCATTTCTTGATTCTTGACTAAACTGACCGACGTAACATTGTATTTCTTGCAGTTGATCATGCTCGGAAATTTGTGAGGCAACGTGAATTCGCGCTTGCATTCTATAATAGGAATATTAATATCTTTCATTTTGCGAGTCTTCTTTGACGGTGGCGAAGACAGATGATCCATTTAATTGTAACACTTATCAGAGCTTCGGGGAATCGTGAAATTCGCTGTTAACAATTAATAATTAAAGGTCGCTGGAACTATAGAATCACGCCTTGAAACATGCTACGTATAACCTGTGCATGGTGATATAATGTCACTTGGATCGGTCGAATATCGTACTCGTTTGTGCGATGGAAATTTTTGTCCTTCCCACAAAAACTTCCCCTCATTCAATGGATCGTTTGCAACGTAGTTTACAATAGTACACAATTGGGATCATCTGTTCTGTATAAATCGGGACATCCCTCCGTTGAGATTCACTGCCACCTACTTTGCGCTTCACAAACTTCATTTTATCGTTGATATCGGGGAAAACATGCGGTTTTTTGTTCTACTTTTCGCAACTGTTACGATTCAATCAGAACCAAATAAAATGCATCGTTGCGAGAATGATCGAGTTTTTAAACAAAAGTAGATGATTTTAAAGCTGAAAAAGTAAAAGGCTTAAATATAGGATAATTAAGTAGACAGAAGAACTTGGTAGAAGTCCAAAGTAACGAATGGACTGCGGTATATATTAATATTACAGTGAAACATACATTTTTATTAGATTTTATGTGTACTTGTTGATAAATTAATTATTCCTGTTGGTAAATTGTATTTGCGACGGTATGTGTAAACGTTTAATAGGAAGTAGGAATTTTGTCCATCAGTAGTTGGTACTACTCGTTATATGTATTATATATGTAATTGCGCATGCTATGAAGTAGAAAGTCTACAATGAATATTTGTTATCATTATGTAATACGTTTGAAGAAGATATTCATCGAAATACGTTATCATATCTCTCTTACCGTGCGTCATTGTAACTTATTGTGAGTTCTAAGTATTCCCTAAGCAAGAGACAGAAATTCCCAGCAAACCTGACCTCATTCGAATTCGAAACCACACTGTAAAAAATTACTATGTCCACTATTACATTTTCCAAACACTTTGATCGAGCATTATCTAATTGACATTAAATTACATAAACTTAATCGATACATTGTACCATGCGCAGTTAGATTCATGACTTTGCGCTAAATTCTGTTTTATTTACAGATGGCTAAATGCCTCGTGGGATTGAGTAACTATCGAATTACGTAAACATCGCTGGAACGTGTTTGAAGCGTGCGCCACGTGTTTTCTACGGTGCTCGGGGGAAAAGGAGGGAGATAGCGTATTAGAAGAGGGAGAGAGAAATGCCAGCTGTGCGTGAATTCCATCTGAGGCAGCGGCCACAAATACCAATCACAGTCTGAAAGCGTCGTGCTAGCTGACTGCGTATACGTATGGAGTGAGGACGCGGAAAATTGTGTTGACAGGAGGCCAGTTCCGTGCAATCATGGATGATCGCCGTAACAGCCGCGAAGTGGTCACCGTATTGTTTCTCTGTTTACTGTGGTACGGGATCTCGAGTAGCAATAATGTAGTGGGCAAGATGCTGCTCTCGGAGTTTCCGTACCCGTTAACCGTGACCATGGTACAGTTAACTTCGATCACTATTTATTCAGGCCCGTTCTTCAATCTGTGGGGTGTGAGAAAATACACGCGCAACATACCATGGGGATACTACATGCGACTTATAGTGCCACTCGCCCTAGGCAAATTTCTGGCTAATGTGTTTGGCCACGTCAGCATTTGGAAAGTACCCGTGTCGTACGCTCATACTGGTACGAGATATTATTTTGGCAGTCACGTGTACCGCGGACGATACGTGTACACCTTTAAAAATAAAACACGACGACCTTCGCGCCTGAACGAGGAATAACTATGTTCTTACGACGATTCGTATCTTTCGGTGCTCGTAGTACGATAACGGCGATAAAGTTATTTAATTGGGACTGTTATCTATTGCAATATTCATTTCAGCTGTAGATTTGAGTTGATAATAGTCTGCTAGCGCAGAGGATTAGAAATTCAAATCGAGTCTTTTGTTTAGTATACTAACATGAACATGAATTGCTTTTCGTTATCGTACGTAGATTAAGTGCATACAAATTCTAAGAAGCGCTAGTATAAGTACATTATTTACTTTTAGTTTTATATATCTTGTATATTAACTGAAGTTTGGCTCTGTCTCAGTGAAGGCTACAATGCCGTTCTTCACGGTGTTCCTCTCGAGAATCATACTGAAGGAGAAGCAGACCTGGAAGGTATACCTTAGCCTAGTCCCAATTGTTGTTGGCGTGGCTGTAGCCACACTTACAGAACTAAGTTTCAACATGGTGGGTTTGTTGAGTGCCTTAGCATCTACCATGGCATTCTCCTTGCAGAATATTTATTCTAAAAAGGTAAGGCTTCAAACATTTTTCTGTAAAATCGCGACGATATCAATGATGGGTTCATTTTCAGGTGCTACACGATACTGGAATACATCACTTAAGGCTTCTACTCATTTTGGGCCGATTGGCACTGATACTCTTTTCTCCTATATGGTTACTGTACGATCTAAGGAGGTTGATATATGATCCGATTACCGGCAATTCCGTCAGTATAAGTTACTACATAATGGCTCTGCTATTCCTGGATGGTGTGTTGAACTGGCTACAGAACATAATTGCCTTTTCGATATTGTCCATCGTCACCCCCTTAACTTACGCAGTGGCTAGTGCGAGCAAACGTATATTCGTGATCGCCGTGACTTTGTTTGTGCTTGGTAATCCGGTGACAGGGTTGAATATATTTGGTATGACGTTAGCAATTTTTGGTGTACTATGTTACAACAAGGCCAAGTACGATCAGAGATTGGAAAAGGAGAGTCACACGGCGCTTCCTACGTATTATGACAAAAACGTTAACGGCAGCAGTGGTGGTTCCTTCATGGTAAATGGTTGGACTGGAAAGAAGCAACCACTGTTCGCAGTCTAGTCTGCATCAATAGACTCGTTTTCCATTTGACAAATTTGTATGAGTTTTTTTCTTCTGTACAATGGCGTTTCAATTATGGTAACGCGTTTGTTTGTCCAGGAAACAATGCAGTAATTAGGGCAATGTATATAGATCAAAACTCATATGAAGACAAAAAGTATTTATATACCCCGACATATATTTTATTAACATTATTGTGCACAAAGATGTGAATTCGGTTACTATTCGAATTTGGTTGCGTTTTCCGTTTGTTTTAGCTTCGAGATTATTGTAGAACAATTTTATATTAACGTTATCTTGCTTCTTATGGGAGAATAGACCTGCTGGCAAGGTGGGACTGTACAATTCGCGAAATCGTTGGCGTTCGGTAGCTGATTGCTGGGTCAATTAGCGTTCAAGATCGATTACATTCCCGTGTATGTCGCAAAGACAATGGCGAGTAGATAAAAATCCGGCATCGGCCGTGCTCGATCGATATCGAGCGTTTACGTAGTATTGATTAGGTTTTAAATTAAATACCTTCCTCCAGTTATTAGCTCAGGTGTCACGATTCGATTTCATCAGCTCCTTAGGTTGTTGCGAACAGTTTAACCCTCTACAGAAAGCTTTTGCGATTAATACTCTCAAAAGACATCTATTTACATAGGACTGATACCACCGAGACATTTTTTTTTATGGACTGTAAGTATTAATTTATGAATTTCTTATGTACAGTTGGCGGAACGAATACAGTGAGGACTTGGAAGTTATAGAAACCTGTATCGACACTTCTTGGGTGCTAGAGCTTAATTTAAATCCCTCAATCACAGTCATTAGATTAGAATCGCGTAGACCTTCCGAGTGCCTTACTATATTAATTTTAGCGATTGTATCACTTCGTAGAAATAATTCTGGAAATAATTCTTAGAGGGTTAAACGCATGTCACGTATTGACATTCTTACAGACGTGTGGTCGAGTGTTGGTGTGCATGGGCTCTGTATGCAGGAGAGGTTGTTCTAGCTAAAAGCAATCTATACATTTATTTTTATAAATAAAATACAGGTGTGTACAAAAATATAACCAGATATGTTCGCCACTTTCCATATTGCACACTGCTCCGTCACTTCGACTTTCTTTCCTCCTAAAGAGCTTTTACGATATTAGGAGGAGACAGCGATCGAGCCACTGTGAGATCCAGACGTGGTCCAGCCGCAGCGATCAATGGAACAGCCAAACAACAATCGCAGTCTTCCGTGCTGGCCTCGTTCACCCGAAGAATTCTGTCATACGGTTTTAACACTCCGTCACATGGTCCACCAGGTCGAAGACGATTTATATAGACACCACGCTCGTACAGGCCATCGGATACCGAGAATCCAAAGTCTTCGTAGACTGGGTCCTTGTGCAGAGAAACGTGAACTATCTGTTGAGGTCTGTCCGGGTTACATTCTTGTGGTCTGGGAACGAAAAAAAGATAATTATTCTCAGAACGTTGTTCCTAAATTGAGTATAATTTTATGTGGGAACACCAGCAGGATTAGTAAGTTCTATGATTGTTTCTTTTACCCAGGATAAGGAGGCATAGATAAATCCAGTTGACCGCTGTCTACGGAAGCTGTATCCCAGAGTCTTAGAATCTCCGGACCTGTTCCGCTATTCTCGCCCAGCTCTCCCCAAGAATCCACCGCACTATCCACACTGGGTAGGCTCTCCCTAGCTGGTCGTAAGATTCCTGTCTGATACTGTTGCACCGTGTCGCTTCCTATGCTGGTATCCTTGCAATATTCTCTATAAATCCAGTATTCCTTCATTTTCTATACTTTTTAGCGAGCAATCCTTTTATTTGTCTCTCATATATATATATGTTATTTAGGTTTAGAATTTTAAAAGAAACTAGGAATTACGAAAGAGACTAAAAAGAGATTCATTAGCATTACTAGCGCACACAGTTACCGGGTTTCTGTAGTGGGATCCGGTTTCCTCACGGTCAGAGCGATAACCGAGCTGCCTGGTCGATGTAACAGTTGCGCAGCTTGCCTGAGGTCGCCAGGATCTAGTTTTTGTCCATCTATAGCCAATAACCTGTCTCCTGGAGCTAGGCTGCCGGTTCTATAAGCCAAAGATCCCTTGCGGACCTCGGTGATAATTAGATCCTCGTTCACCGTAAGACCTACATCCGGTTGACCGCCTACGGGTCTTGCAACCCGCACTGTGAACACTCCTGAACTGGGTACTACCGGTCCGCCAACCTTGTACTCCGTCACTAATTCAATCTATCAAAAGATAAACCTACTGTTTAACATCTGAATTGCGGTGATGGTTCAAACAGTGAAGTACTGTGTAACTTCTCGACAGAGCAATTATACTCGATTATTATACCTACCATTTGAGAAGTTTCCAAGATGCCAGTCACCTCAGTCGCTTGAAGGTCTCTGAGCATTATACGATTAATCGCGAGCACTTTATCCCCAGGCAGGAGAACTCCGCTGCGCTCAGCCGGACCTCCAGCCTCCAATAAACTGACAACATAGTTCATACGATCCTCTGCAGGCTTCAAAGCCAGGCCATACCCTTTATGATCAGGTCTGAGGACCACAGTTAAACTCTCCTTCGTTTGTAAAGTCTGATTGGAATTCTGCTGCGCTTGTGGCTGCGCCCTCCTCTTCACGGTTCTATGCGAAGCACTGGGCGGCCTTGGTAAAATCTGCAGCCTGGCTATGCGGGAGTCAAAGTTGTTCCTAAGTAATTTGGCAGCCGTGACGGCATCCTGAACGGGAGTTTCGTCCACCGCTAGAAGTTTGTCGCCTGGTTGTAGGGCGCCACATCGGTCCGCGGTGCTTGCTGGTCTTAAACTTTCGATGTAGACACCGTTTGACGTTTCTCTGACTGTCAGGCCTAGTTCCCCTGCAATTATGAGCGTTAATAATCTGTTTTTTTTTTTTTTTTTAAGCGAACATCTAAACTTATGTCAGAAAACGAAATTACCAGAGAGCCCTCGTTCCAATTGTACTAATAGAGGACCGGAAGTGGCGGCCCTAGCCTCCTCCATATTGGCAACATCGTACTCGATGGTCAGAGAAGCCACAGGAGCGTCGGAGCTCCTCCTGAGCGCTCTCTGCGCTTCCGCCAATGTCAAACCTCGCAATTCGGTATCATCTACAGCCAATAACCTGTCCCCAGGTCTGACTCTTCCTTCTTTTGCAGCTGGCCCGTCAGATTTCACCCCAGTGACCACCAAGGCCCTGGATACTCCTCCTCTGAGGGTAACTCCTAGACTTCCGCCTTCACGTTCAACTCTGACCTGAGCAACTTTGGACGAGACGCTGGAAGGCGTCGATACGGGATTGTCTTGGTCATCCAGGAACAAGAAACTGTGTGGATGGTAAGATTGAGGCGAGATCTCGTCGGTTCTAGCTGAATCCGAGCTGGCAGAGGTGGCCACGCTTCCTGGCCTAGTACGGTTCTTATGGGAACGCATGGTGGTCAGTCTCAACGAACTGAACATTCTCGACAGCCTGCCCTCGACGTAATCTACGAAGCACTAATGCTCTTTCCGTTCCACGTGACCATTACCATCGCGCTCTACGTGTTCTCGTTGGGCATCCAGTAGGAGGCTCTCTATTGTCGTAATCCAGACCAGATGAACCCACTTAACTGTTCATTTAGAGTAATCCATAGATGCCAATTGGCGTTTTGGCATTAAATGGCTGGTAGATATTTTCTTACGGTCTTCTCGCGAAGACCGTTTACTTCTCACTAGGTATTACATTGAAACTATTACACTTAAACTGGTAAACCGTGATTAATGACGAATAAAAACCATTTCAGGGCGATTGAACGTGTGAACGACAAATAGGAGCACCCGGAGGAGCAGCAGGTCGCCAAGGAGTAACTGCTATCGGCGAATTCTTGTTGCTCGCCGCGTAAACAGGCCACACGTTGGTGTCTTTGTTCGCGGATCCGAAGAGCCGTGTTGTCGATGGAAACTCGTCGTAGAGCCTGGCGTACAGAGAACTGTGACGAGTGTGCGATGCTTGTCGAAAATAGCCGCACGATGTAGGGCCGCAATCGCGGGTAGCGTCGGGTCTATTTATAGGAGCGAGAGAGAGAAAAAGACAGAGAGGGTGATGCGTGCGTGCGGCCCTGCGGGCGCCCCGCAGTCGCCGCACCGTCAAATAAGTCTGCACTTCTCGTTAAAAGCTTCGATTTCGAGCGTCCGTGTTCCCTCGAACCCGTCGTAAACCCGTCCTTTCTTCCTCGATTTCACACCGCGCGCCGTTTGAAGCCGGTGCCCCGCCTCGACTTTATACCAGAGATCCCCTTTTATTTTTAGTTGCCGATATAATCCACAACGTCGAACGAGAGTACTTCTACCCAGACCGTCCTCCATGCGATTTATTCAACGATCAAATCAGAGTTTCCATCATTGCGCCGATGAAAAGTTCAATTACTTCACGAGATTGCAACACGCTTCAAACTTCGAACTTATGGCAGGATATGTCAGTGTTATACGTTTCGCTTGGAGTGTGGAATGATTTTTTGGATCTGCAGGATTTGCGTGGGCATAAAAATTAGACAGAGGAGCACAGTTTTCGTTTATATTAATTTTATACAAAATATTTTGTCAATTATTTCTAAGGTACGCGATACTTATCAAATTGCTAGAGGTATTTTCGCTACAGTTGATCGTTAGAACAATATTCGTTAAATAAACAAAGCTACAAACAGCTGTGGGAGCTTGAGAAAATTGTGGTTGCGTTCAGTTTCGAAACAATCTGTTTATAATAGCCGGTTAAATAGGAGGTGAGCAAGAAACTGCGGATTCAGGGTCCATTGACCGATACTCTTAACCGGTAGGTTTTTGCGGCTTCTTCCTACAGCGTCTCACTCCTCTCTAAATCTCTCCTCGCTTTAATTTCTCGGGCTGCTTAGCCTCTCGATTCGTCTTCTTCCCTCCCAGCTGATTCGATCGCCATTTCGCGGAACCCATGCGTTCACCTTTCATCGTCCTTTCGCTTCGCTTGAAACTTGGTCAAATTTAAATTGATTCAACAAACCGAGGCATCACTAATTTGATCACGACTGGATACTTTTATGGGTCTCTAATGAAAATTCATTTGCCACGGAAATTTAAAATAGGAAAGGTTTGGAGTACAGAGAACAGTAGTGGTTCAATTAGATCAATTAATTGGATAATGGATCCATTAGCTTTTCCTTTGCTTCTTTTCATCTTAATCTCTATCTATCTCTGAATTTTCTAGCCACTGATTTATCGATCTGAAACTGTCAGAGTCTAATTAAGATTAGAAGTGAATTGTGTAAGCGCACACTCTCTAGGACTTGAAAATGACTGCTAATATTCCAGAAAGCTGCGTGGAGCGTGTCCTGGAGCGATCTTCGACGTGTCCCGGCTACGTTTTCCGAATCGTGATGCTCTGCCAATTCTACGGCGTGCTAAAGTTAGCGTATAGTCTGCGCGGTGCCAAGTGTGCGACTCGAGACGCGTGGAGGAGCGCGGGAAAACGGATGGAGAAGGGAGAGGGAGCTGTGCGGACGATGGATAGGATAGAAATAGAAAAAAAGAGGAGTCGAGGAAAAAATGGACGACAGAGGACGAAACATGAAAGGTGTAAAACGACCGGAAGAAAATGAAGTAAAGGAAATGGTGCAAAAGAATTAAACAGTAGGGAGGGGAGAGGAAACATGGTCCTTTGGTTGAAAAAATGAGCATGGAGAAGGCAGGAAGAGCGGCAGGAACGGTTGCTGTGGGTGGAAGACGCTCGAGACAGTATCTATCATGGCCAAAATAATGAGCCACTCGGTGTATTAATAACCTGACCGCGGTGTAACGCTAGACGTTTAGAATAAACGCGGGAACGCGCTGCAATTACAGCTCTCTGAGCGCCTTCCGGTTATCTGATCAGGTTTTTTCCCTTTTCATTATGATAATCGCTACGATAATTGGAGTTCGAGACAGGTTGCCCATTTTTTATTTCAAACATTCATTTCACCATATTTTTTTCCTAGAAAGAACACTAAAGAGGAAGGCGAAGAGTCACAAGTGGACGAATCACGACCTTTCGGCTAAGCTTGGCTCTCTAAACACTGCAATCCCGTCTACGTCCCGCAGAAAAAGGCTAATCTAGGTTGATCCGTTGACGTAACGCAGACTCTACGTTATAAAAACCTATCTATTGTCGGAAACACTTCAGGAACATTGACTCTTGGTAGAACCGCTTGTAGAGCTTTCTCTCCGGCCAGCGTCATCTTCCCCGACGACTTCGTCGAGTCTTATCCGTCAATTGTCTTCTCTGCTAGATTACAACATAGCATTTGGTTCTTTTCTTCTTCCAAGAAACGAGAGTATGACCATCTCCATCTTCCTTTTGGATCAGCGCTTGGATGATCCTCAGGACCGTCGATACCATGAGACAAGGACATCACGTTGAGCACCGTCAACGCGCGAAGCTGTGAAGTTGTGGCACGTGTCAGCTGGCTTGTTCAGTCCGTTGCGTTTGGGTTTGTGTACGAGAACCCACGGAAGACGCCCTGGTCCATGGATGTGAGTATTTGCTCAGGTACAGGAGTCAGTCGTGGCCTCTCAGCGGTGAACGCTGTGTCGAAATATTTCGTATCCAACGTGTGGTCCAGGGCTGGCTTAAAGGGTGGTTCGAGCTGTCTCCTTTCCAATCTGTCCCATGGTAATAACTGGAAAAATGAATATGTTGGTTATTTCAGACGTCAGAGACGAAATTATGATCCCTAATGGGCCATCTGTAGATTTATATTGGAATTAATTACTTGGAAGAAGGAGTGCATCGCGATCTCGTGGCCAGGCAGCCTCTTTCCCGAATCCTTTTCCAGAAGGGCGATCAATATGTCGCTAGAATCTTGGCTCAGGTAACGAGGTATGAACGGTCTTTCGTTGCATATACTCCAAAATAGCTCGTCCTCGTCGCAGCCGGAGAATGGCGACTGTCCCGTGAGCATCTCGTACAGAAGCACGCCGTACGACCACCAGTCCACCGCTTGATTGTATTTCAGTCCCTTTATGATCTGCAATGCGGAAACGGCCAAGCCGGTTAACCAAAAGAGACTAAATCTTGGCCTCGTCGAGCATGCATTAATTATAATTAACCCTGCTGCGGTTTCTTGGCGGGCTGTAAAGCTTTTTTTTCCAAGTTAATATCGCGCGATACTTGTAGCTCTCTTTTTACCTCGGGTGCCATGTAATCCGGTGTGCCGCAGAAGGTGTCGGCAGTTCTGTCGAGGAAGATCTGCAGCTTGCACATGCCAAAGTCAGCTATCCTGATATGCCCCTCGAAATCGAGCAGTACATTGTCTAATTTCAGGTCCCTGTACACGATTCCCTTCTTGTGCAAAAAGTTTAACCCAGACCAGATCTCAGCCGCGTAGAATCGAGCCCTGGGTTCAGGGAAGCGGCCCGATTTCTGTATGTGGAACATCAGATCGCCACCGTTCAGATACTCCATCACGAAGAACAAGTGAGAGTCCGTCTGGAACGTGCAGAACAGGTGACAGAGATATGGGTGTCTCGTTGCTAAAGTCAGGACCTTCCTCTCGATCAGAGTACACTCCACATCGTCGTCCTCGAGGACCACATCCTTCTTTAGACACTTTACAGCGTACACGCATTCGGTACCACGGAGTTCAGCTAGCAGAACCTTGCCGAAACTGCCTTTACCTAGGACCTGAGGAAAGACATTCTCTATTAAGATTTCTGCTTCAAATATTAATACAGCAAGAATTTCCTATTAAAGAAGAATCATGTTTTAAGGGTCGATATTTTACTTTTAGGACTCTAGCGAGAAATCGATCTAGGATTATTTTATAGATGAGTTAAGCGCTGTGATTAAACAACAGTGGTTACCAAAAGTGAGGCAAGGTTTTGTTACCAAGTCGAAATCCAGGTCTGAAAGGGTGAAAGCAGCACACGTTGGAAAGTTCACGCGTCTAAAGCGAGAGTGTCGCGCGTGAGAGTGCCTCTGGCTCGTTAAAAATAATGCGTTACGTGCTGCTAATTCGGGAATATCTATTTACGTGTGGATCCTCCGCAAAATCGAGTCTGTTTTAAACTTTCCCTCCCATAACAAGTTTACTCATTGACAAACGTTGTCCCCCTCGATAAATCGGTTAAATTGTTCCAGCATTCTGATCGTTATTGGACCACGTTGGATTAATAGTGAAATCGAGACTCGAATGTTCGCACCGTTTTGTCTGAACCGTTTCACGAGTATGTCCTGTGAATCATCCTTGGCTCACGTGATTCGTGTTGGCTTTCCTAATGACCAGCCAAGGCAGCTCATAAATATCGGAAATTTATTTTCTAGTTTAATTAATTACATTTTCTTGATTTTCTATATTCCTATTAAGTTATTGGGTAATCTTCTCTAAGAAGTTTGTGTTGTTTCAGATTTACATGGAGACTTTTCACAACTGATGGAACATTCTGACAGAAGGATGAGATAATTCGACGAAGACAAGACTCCTGCATAACGAAGCGAATAATTCAAATGTTCCGTCTGCGAGATTTCGAACGAAGAACCTTGGCAGAAGCTCGCCAGTCGCGTACTTTGTTGTAAACATCGTGGCTAGAGATTGTTAACTAATCGTTCACAGTGATCAACAATCTTATACGATGGACTCACTTTCAAGAAGTTGAAGTCCGTCACAGCGTATTTTTTGAACCTGGGTAGATTGGTTGCTGGCGGGGTGATCCTTCCGCTGGGAAAGTGGTCCGAAGAGTCCGAGTTCCTCTGAGTATCTGACGATTGCGAGGGTGCTGCGAAATGAAATGCAATTGCTCAATACAATCCGAGTTACCGCGAGATCAGAAGATTGTCAACGGTTAGTAGACTTATTTTAGTAACCATAAAAAAAAATCATCTTGAAATATAATACTTGCAATGGTTGATCTTCGAGGTGTTAGGTCTTAAAAGTTCTCTTCTGGAGCGCAAGGGATACTTACACACGAATAAGGAAGAAGTAAGTAATTATTAACACAAAATTATCTATTTCCGTAGGAGGAGCACGATCATGTCTGACCCTCTTCCGGGGTTTCCTCGAGCCAAGATGCGCCAGGTTGCTCTCGGGTGTTCGTCAAATCTCGATTAATAAACGCACTAATTGCTGATATATCTCTGGCACGTGAACACACTGGATGTTGGCCGACTGACGTATCTCGAAAATAGAGCTGACCGTCCTACGACGCGGGCAGGACTCGAGGAACGCGACACGAGTGATCGATTAGGGGGTAGCTACGAGGATTGTAACACGCATAAGTACGCGGGACCGAATTAACTGTGATATAATTTCATTTCAGCAGGATCGTGGTGTCATCAATCACATTATTTACTGGCCAAAGCGAACGGATTTATGATAGCCACGTGGAATCACGACGGAGTCATAGATGAACGGACTCCCCGGGCTAGCCAAGTCTGGCTGCGTAGCCAACGTTCAACATCACTCGAAACAAATGAGATTTTTTTTTTTTTTTTGGGTAGGGTGGAAGGGAAAGAAAAAAAAATTTGATGCGAAACATTTAGGATCGAATGAGATTTAATCTTTCTCTTTGGTTTTTCGGTCTCTGGTAATTGGAATAGGTAACTCACCCCTCTTGAGTGCCTGCAAGGCTTCCGCCACGAGCTTTTGGTTCAATCCGCAGAGATTTCCAGTGAGTTTCTCGCACTTTTTGTGGCAGGCCATGTCGCAATCTGTTTTCAAACGTTCTAGAGATCTTATTCCGTACTATTTTGCATGAATTACTTTTGATGCACCTTCTTAGTCGCAGAAAAAAGAAGGGAAATACTCGATCCGAGAGCAGCGTTCCCGCACTGTTACTTTTCTACTGACATCGAATCGGTCCATCATCGCCTATCTAAATTTATCTCGAAACTCTTGTTCGTAGCCTCAACTAATCGCGACTGCATTATGATGGCTAGAATATTGTTATGAAACCACGCAACGTCGTCTTATAAATAGGACCATCCCGTCTATAACTATATACGCAGATTGTTCTTTTAGTCAAGATACAAACGGACAATTAGCCATTCCCAATGAAAAATAATTCTATCCGTTCGTTATTAACAATTAGTAGTCGGATCGGTGTTTATCGAAGTGTTAGGAATAAGGGGGACGATTGTGGATTCGGATATTTTCAATAATATTATAGTACTTCCTGTAAACAAACTGGCGAACAGTGTCGTTGACACTGTGACAACGACCTTATGTAACGTCGAGGAACTGGCGTCACATTTGCAACGGGAACGCATGACGCTGTTGGATCAGAGGACGCGTCTAGATGTGGAACGATGACGTAACAGCCGATCGAGTTTACTGATACTTTGACAGCGTGACTGACGGCAACACTTTGTGTATCTATCTAGAATTCCATGCAGAAAATAGCTCGTAAGCAACAAACCGAGAGGCGCGTATTAGTTAGTAAAATTAACAGGAGTCAAGACTATGAAAACTGTTAGGCACTTCCAAGCAGTAAATCTCGCGTTATCCACAGTATGTGTTAAACATTTTGAAAAGCTGATGTTATATATGCCTCTGAATGCAGACACGTTCGTCCGCATTCGACGGAGGCGGTGAATTCCCCTGAGAATGGCTCCAAATTTCCTGATATTTCAACTAGACAACAACAGCCCTGGGTCATGGACAAACATTTGGTAAATGAAACAAAAAGCTGGAATTGCGCAACCCACGTACACCAACAGAACAAACGATCGAAAAATAGTATCGGATAAGTACTGGATATCCTGGGCGAGCCGTCGAATCCAGAATCGTTGCTCCTGGTCGAATTTATCCTCTTCTGTTCCTCGTCGTCGAGTTCCGTGCACGTGGATCCGCTGCTCTCTGTGGTAGCCGTACTGGTGGTACTTCCGGTGCTGTCGCTGCTCACGGATGGCGTTCTGGAATGGTGCTTTTTCCTCTTGATCTTGGCACGACGCACCTTGGACAGATCTCTGGGCGTAGCGGTTAGCAACGCTGATGGAGTGGTATAGAACATTCTGATGAGATCGAGTGGACGTTGGGCTGGTGTGTTTTTGGGGCTAGTTTTCGCGGGAGTCTTCGTCTCCGGGGGCTTCTTCAAATTCTCTTGATGATTCTTGGAAGAACTCTTCTTCGATTCTTTGCTACTCTTGTTACCATCTTTTTTAGTAGAGCTCTTTTTCGTCGTCGAAGCTTTCTTTTTCCTGACGATTTTTTTCTTTTTAGAGGACTCTGGACTGCCTTCCGGGCTACACGTCACACTGACATCTTTGGATGGCACCGGAGTTGCATCCTTGTCGGCCCCGTCGACGTTGGAAAGATCACTGTGGTTGCTCCACTTGGAGATTCTTGGTAATCCAGTATCGTCTGGCCACTCGTTGGTAGGTGTTTTAGGCTCGTCTTCGTCGTCCAGAATCTGGGAATCCGATCTGGTTGGCGTGGCCGCATCCACGACGTTTATTATAGGCACGGAAATGCTCGAGACCGGTGTCGAGGCTTCAGACGCTGGCACAGCGGTGTCTGGAGTGTTAGGTACTGATTCAGAAGAAATGGTGGATGCAGTGGAGTCTTCTCTCTTCAACGGAGCCTTTTTCACAGTTGAGTATAGATCCTTACAAGCCTGACCGATGACTATAGACAGATTTTTCCTCTTCTTTATTCCCTTTTTAGGGGCTGACTCGTCTTTGCGAGGCTCAGACTTTTCCGTAACGATTGGAGATGCTTCAGAACTGGATATTCTCTCTTCAGTCTTAGATTTCGGCGACTCCTCCACGGTCTTTCGCTCCTCCTCGATTACGGAGATATTACTGAGCTCGGTCGGTGGAGAGACGACGCTTATTTTAGGATCAGTTTCATTTTTCTTGTCCAGCTGCTCGACGCCGAGGTCCTCGACCGCCTGACCCGGCTTCGAGCTCTTCGAACTAGCGAAATTGAATCCTTTGTCGACTACCTTCGTCACCTTAGGACTCTCAGGACCTTTAATCTCGCTCCAAAAGTCTATGGACTCTGTAGACGTACTTTTGGACAAACTCCCACTGTCACCATTGAGCGCTGGTTTCTCTGCAGTCGTTTTCGTTAGCAAATTCTCATTCTTCGGTATAGCTTGCTTCGAACCCTTCAAATTCGTCGACTCTTTCGCCAAGACAGGTTTAGGATCGACACTGATATCTCTATTCAAAGCAACGTTGTTCTCAGTGGGGCTATTGACCTTGGAAAGTTTATTTCTCCACGGAACTTTCGACTCTTTGTCCGCCTGCGCCTCGATCTTCGTTGCAGACTGCAAACCGCTTTTCAACAACGCCTTGTTCTCCACTTTGTCACTCTCAATCTTCTTCGTGGCCACCTTGAACGGAAACTTGGAACCTTCCTCGTCACCCTTCTTCATAGTTTTTTCTCCGTTCGATTCCTTCATCTTATCATCCTTGACATCCCTCATCATCGACTTCTCAACACCCTCGGTAACGCTTTTCGAACCCTCTGTCTTCCCCGTGTCAATTTTAGGACTATCCGATAAGATCGTTTTGGTCACGGGTTTAACAGTTGCGTCATTGGAGGAGGAGGAAGTCTTTGTTAACGAATGATCTTTTTTCAGGGACTCTGAAGGATGGCACGCGCCGCCTGTACCACCAAGAACGTTGGCCGCGGGTGCGTTCTTCAAGGTCGCGGCTTTGTTCACCTTCTTTCCCGACAACGAAGAAACAACGTCCTCGTCACGTTCAAGTTTCGTTGGCTTTGCCAGGTACTCCGGCTCTCGTAACGAACGCTTTGGCGCTTCTACGGCATTATTTTCATCCGTATTAATTTTAGACGCTTTTGGCAGCCTATCCGCGGCCGATGGAAGCGCGCCGCTGGCGCTGCTCTCGCTCGCCAGCGGGTCAACACTCAGCGTCACATTATTCTCCTCAACCCTTCTCGTCGTTGACTCTGCCGTGACAATCTTCGGCTCGGAGAACACCCCTTTAGAGGACCTTGGAGGCTCGACGACCCTCTTCTCTATCGGTTCTGGTTTCTTCTGCGTGAGAATCTCAGCAATCTTCGGCGATTCTTCCTTCTTCGGTTTTGGACCGACCTTATCCTTCACGGTCTTTAGGTTCGTAGCCTTAGAGTCTTTTTTAGCTTCCCCAGGAAAGAAACGGTCAGTTTTTTTCTCTTTAGGAGATTCCAATGTAGTTTCTGGTGTTAATCCGTTTGCAATGGTTTCTAGTTTCTTCAAGGGATCGTTCTTCAAGACCTCTGTAGGTGTCCTCACTGTGAAATACACGCTGTGCCTCGAAGTATCCTTTACGTATGGCCTCTTCACAGGTAACACGATTTCTGTTTCCGATTCTTCGTTAACGTTGTCCTCCTCGTCTTTCGCTGCTATCACTTTTCTAGGAACAGGGATTCTCACGCTCTCCCTGAACTGTTCTACGACTTTGCTGTTTACCAGGACGGTGGAGAAGTCTCCGACGCTGTTACTGGCCTCGATCTTGAACATCTGCGGCCTCGAGCGATTTCGTATTTCCTCGTCATCGTTTTCACTGGTCTGTACATCCCCAGACACATCGCTGGAAGTACTAGATCTACGTTCCCTCGAGCTTTCACTGCCTTCCGGTGGCGATGGCTTCTCAGAAGTTTTCTTCTTCTTCTTCAGCTTCTTCATGGTCTTCCTCATCTTTTGCGCAGCGGCGGCTTCCTCCTCGCCCTGGGACACAGGTTCCCCGTCGACGCTTCTGAAGAAGCTGGGAACGGTTCTCGACCCTCCAACCGCCCCCTTTTTAATCAACGTTCCCCTGCGAGCCGCGTTCTCAATCTCTGCCTGCTCCTCAGCGACCAGAGTGTCCAACACCTTCGCCTGGACCTTAGCGTAAGTCACTTCCCTCTCTATCTGCTCGGGGTCCAATTGAATATCCGCGGAGGACCTCCTCCTGGTGAATCGCCTGGTAATTTTATTCTTCATCTGTTCCAGATCCGAATCGTCCTCATCCGTGTCTAAATTCGCCTGATGGAACAACTGCAGAGGCTTCTCTTCCTCCTCCAGCTTCTTGTCCTTGATCAGAAACTTCTCCACCAGTAGCTCGCCCACAGACTTCTCGTGTCTCTCGTTGTGCTCGCGTAGCGCGGGATTATCCTTCAACGCCTGGCTCCTGATCTTGATGGTCGGCCTGTCGCGACGTAGACGGTTCCTTTGATGGTTGCCATCGTGTCCATGGGTGGATTGGATCCTGGGCGTCGAGACGTCGATGTCCGCGGTGTCGATCACGCGTCTGGTCCGAGTGGGCATTGACGACGCGGGAGAGTAACGACGCAAGGTGGACAGTGGGGACTCGGAGATGGTCGACAGGTGCGGCGAGAACCGGGACAGCGTCGCGTGGAACGGTCTGCGCGAATAATTCAGCTTTTTGGGTTGACGAATAACTTGGGGACTTCTCTGGTGATACTCTCGATACGCGCGAACATTATGGAATCCGTGGAACATGGGTTTGGATCAGATGGACATTTTTGTTGAGAAAAGACAAGAACGAGTACGAAACTTTGCTTCCTAAATAATGAGGGAGTCGTTTCTGTTGTAGGGGAGACCGAACGGAAAGTAATGACTCATTGTTTGGTTCATTGCACAACGGCCAAAGAAGTCGACGAATTCTGTGACGCATGACTGCATCGAGCTCGGCCTGATAAATGCCCCCATTGCATCGCCTCAATGTCACACGTTTGTTCTGTCGACGCGTTACGCTCAACGGAAGGGAATCGAATAGCGAATATTTGTTACATCGAGTTTGGCTTGACCGTGGGCACGGACAACTGACAGATTTCAATTTGCGAATCGATTGAACCGACTCGTACGATGACAAATAAGTGGCAGTTCGATACACGTGCGACTTTAATGTCACAATTACACGTTCTCGGTAGTCATGCTTTTTATCCTTAACAATTGATTGAACGTTACTGTAGTTTACGTTAAACGTTTCCGTATGTCTTCAATGTATCGAGAGTCACGTAATCCTGTGTTTCATCAGTGAATCTTTTTACAGTTTAACGGTGCACGTTGGGGCTTTATCACGTGGAAAATACGCGTCCAGACGTCAGGCTATTTTTAAAAGCCGATATTCTCGATGATTCCGACGTACATTTGGGTTTACTCGAGCAAGACCGATCGATTAATCGATACAACTTGGATTTCGCTAATGTGTCGGAGGTTTGACTGATCGTGTATCATATTCGAGCGTTGCCAAAATTCGGAATAACGTTCTAACGAAGCTATTCTAATTGCAGAGCACTGTGAGCCCGACAATCTCACGACGGTCGCGGCAGCTTGTTGAAGATTGCGTGCGATTTTGAGGGAATCAAAGGGAAACGCGACGAGTACGTTGCTATTTCGGTCTTGTACGTTTCTTTGTTTTACGTCGAAGCGTCGCGTTCGCGTAAGGCGTCCACCAGAGAAGTCTACGTGGCTGTGAATGTCACTTTGCGGGCAAGAATAATGATCCGCGAGGGAAAAGCGTGCGAAGAAAGTGAAGAAAGGGACGGTACTTCTTGGAACGCTATTTCTGTTTAAACCAGTCGAGTGAATAAGGTAACAGGGGGAGAGGAGGAGTCGAACTCGAACCGTATGCCTGCCAGAGTGCGCAATAAAATGGCTAGTATTTTGGAAAAAGTGTTAGAAGTAACAGCAGTAATAGTAGACTATTTTAAACAGAGCACCCAGAAAGATGTAGTAGCAAGAAAGAAATAGCTTCGATACGACCAACGATCGTGTTTTATTCGTTTATTTATCTGTTTATTCAGAGTAACAGAGAGAAGAGAGACGAAAAACTTGCGAAAAATAAAAAAGAGAGCACATTTTCAAAAAGAATGTGGCAAAGAATAAATGTAAACAAAGTGTCCACCGAAAGGCCGTGTGATCTGAGAGAAAGAAGAGCGAGAGAGCGTATATTGGATCCAAAGATCGACAAGATTGGTAAAAAAAAACTGCTCTACGACAAAACAGAAAGAATACTTATGCCGCGGGAAAAAAAATCACCAAGAATCAACTGATGCATTTTGGAAAGAAGCGAGAGAGTGGAGAGGAAACGGATCTGTTCACCGTGGAGAATTGTGAGAAGAGGAAAGCGGTCGAAAAAAAACGAAATAGCTTACCGTGGAGCACCAGTCATCAACGAACTATGATTGGCGAAGGCCCCCCCATAGTAGTAGGGCAGGCCTTCACCGTAGTAGGGCATCGTGGGCGAATAGTTTCCGACGGGTTCACGTGTGTACAGGGACGTTCATGTGGTTCGAGTACGAGAAGAGATGCAGAGAAGTGGGAGCCGCGAATCACTGGACACGGGTCGATCGACGCTCCCGAAGACGACTGAGCGCGGCACTGGTCGCCGGCGAACGCGTTCTCAGGTGTTAGACGGACCGTTCTCACGGTTCAGGGTGCCAACACCGACTGAGTCTAAGCCAGCGACCCAGTGTAATAATAGAAGTCTAGTATATAAGGCTACCTAGCGTTTAACTATACTAGCTGGACTCTAATAACCCGTGTAGCGTCCTCGCCGTCGCATCTCCGCGAATATTTGCTGGATTGTTGCGTTTACGTGACTCAGAGCCAGGTTTGGATTCCGTCTGTCGATCGTAAGAGATACGAGCTAATTATCGAGTCCAATTTCATATCCGTAATGAATATCGAACCTTCGCATTTAAGGTATACATGAAAAATAGAATAATGGCAAGCCTACTGAACACTTAAACAGAATTTTTTTTGTTTTAGGAAATGGGCAAGTATTTAAATACAAGTGAAACGATTCAAGCTAATTACAATGGTTTTAGTAGTTATGTACAATACATGGAACCAATTGTTGGCGAATTCTTCTGCAAAACGTGTAATTTGGTTAAAGTCACTCCTCGCAGTGGCATGCTGTTACAGACTCAGAAAGCTTTATTGCAGAGAAAAAGAAAGTGAAAAATACCGGAGATCGTGTGATCATGCATCGTTCAAGCTCGGGACACATGTAACACTGAAATACCAGACGGCGATTTCGTGTCGTTGTCTCCACAATCTTGTAAAACGCGAATTTGTGTGTCACAGGGGCCACGGTTTCGCGTTGTATCGTGTTGGAAAACCGAGTCCCGCGCCAAGTGCATCTCGCCGGTGCCTATTGTTGCTTTATTCGGGGAATGTTGGAAATAGCCAACGAATGGCCAATGAGATACTATTTTAATTCGATGGAACGAGCAATTTTAACTTTAAAATTAATTATAAAAATGACAGACACGAGTATTGCTGGACGTTCAAGGTGCATCAAAGTAAGGTGCGGAATTGCTGTTGGAATTGAGGTTTACTTACCATCGCATCTCAAACCTTGTCGAAAGAAACCGTACAACAGGGAACCGCAATGGTCGCAAAAAGTCGGCGACATGAATGTGTGAGGTCGAAACCTGTGAGGTACATCTACCTTGAAACGCTCCCTCAAGTACTGCCATTGAACAAGTATTAACAGAATTAGAACGATACTGCGTGGGACTGAGAGTTGCGTTACTTTCAACAAATAGTGTAGACGGGCACAGAGTCAGCCACCAGAAAGAACTATAAAAATAAGTACCAAGTATCTAATGTAAAGATCGAACGACCCCACTAAAAAAAAAATTATAATCGTTGATTCCGGGTTTTAATGGCACAGATCGTTTGGATATTGATTTCGAAATTAGCGAAAAAAGCTGGATGTTTCAAAACACTTAGAATTTGGTAGAATCTCCGATTGCATCATGGGCAAATATTTACACGCGAATTGTCGGAATCGTGTGGAAATAGATATAAATTTCAGCGTACACGAGGAAACGTCAGAAACAGTCCTGTTTTCTACCGTAAAATTCCTAAATGAGCAATGGATCGTTGAACAAATAAACAAACGCGGTTTCCATCGAGATCTACATTAAACTTCCACTGAGAAACATGACTGGGCCTCGTTGGAGAAAACGGACCACTGGGTGCAATCAATCTCTCTGCATAAATCTCGAAGCGAATTTTCCACTTGTTCAATGGTGGCTTCTTTTCCAGGAGAGGAACTGTGGAAGCGTCGAAGAATCGGTGAATCGAACTCAAACGCACTTACTATCGTGTTCTCGGATTCTCTGCCGCTCTCCGGGCACTTGGTTAACAATTTATCATGGCACTTCTTGTGCACCGCTGTTTGGCAGGCTAAAACGCAGGATTGGAATATTAATAGAGGTGCAACGTGGCCGATTGCAGACGGAAAAACTGGCTATCTGCGACTCAGTATTTACCTTGGCACTGGTACCCTTGCTTCCCGAAGCCCCTGCGACAGAGAGCATACTTCAGATTAATTGGAGAACAGGCTGATACTTGAATAATGTGTCGAACGGTATAACGATTATTTTTAGGCGTACGCGTATATCGCGGAACCAGCCGTCTTTTATGATAAATCGAGAGGCCTCGGTTATTACTAACACTGTCAGACCGCGAATGCCCTGATTGAACGCGCGCTTTTACGACTGTACATAAATCTACATACGTATATATTTTACCTGTTCAGAATCCGTTAACAATTTCCTAGAAAAATTGTTAGCTATCGACATTTTAGTGATATCTTTTCAGGAATTTTACCAGAGGAAGTCCTTGCAAAAGGCACAGAACGTCGGTTGTCTGAAGAACTTCGCAACCAGCCTGTGGCCCCGAATTACGTGGACCTTGTTGTGTTTCACCGCGCCCCTTCTTCGCGTAATTGCTCCCCCACCGATGTTATTCTTTTCACGTGGTGGGGATATGGACGCAGCTGCGATGTCCCTTCGAGGAACCCTTGTTTTGTACACGTACGCTTTCCCCGTGGATGTCGTCGGTGGTAGATCCGTTGGATTCAGCACTGGAATCCTTGTTCTGAAATCGTATCGTCTTTTATCATTTTCACTTCTCATTGTCAAGCTAAACTAAATTGATGTATCTCATCGCAGATTGTACATTTCACGCGCGCATCGTTTGAGGTAAAAGAAGACGAAAGAAGAAGTCATAAGGGATAAAGAAGTCAGACGAATCTCGGGGCATTTAACGAGGTTTACCTACCGAGTGGCTCACCTGTAAATATATCCTTCCGCGCCAGCGCGAGTCTGCGGGCTCCTGCGGTCCGCAGAGGACTTCCGGCTGGAACCACCGCCAGCATTACGTCTCTTTGCGTGCGAACCACCGGTGAACATCATCTTCCAGCCTGCTTATTTACTCTCGTTCTCTTTTCAGTCAATCTACCCTTCTTTTATCATTAATAGCAGCTTCTATTCAATTTCTTTTCAAACTGCTAATGAAGATATAGCGTGCGGTACTGTGACACGTCGAATACCCGTGAATCGGTGTACGGGATGCCTTCGTGCGTCCGATCGTCGATGCTATCTTTTTAGTTTTCCACCTTGTGACGCTTGAATTCCGTAGCACCGCACCGCGTAATGCCAGAAGAATTCTTGCCCGTCGGCCAGCAACATCTTCATTCCTGCGAGCAGCGTACACGCCGTGGCATCGAGCAAGTTCCGGTCAGTTCGAGATCTGTCGATCACTGCTACCGCGACAGATCATCTCAGCGGCTCGCACGTCACATCGTTAGTGAAAATAACAGCAATTATGCGTCTCGATCTGGAAAACTTGGTCATTGATAAAACCACGATCTTAATGAATCGGATAAACGAGAAAGAAGCAGCCAGCAGTATCCACGAGGAGATAGTAGAAGAACAATTCTTGCCAGTTGTCGTAGAACCTTTTCGAGAAAGGAAAACGACGGACTTCCGAATTCTTCGCAACTTCTCCCACCGTCTTACCCCCTGAACGAAGGCCACACGCTTTCGAGAGAAGTGGAACCGTGACTAATACTCGAGGAAGAAAGTGTACCGTCTCGGCGATGAAAAAGCTAGGAGTGTCTCTTCTTTTCAAGTTTCCGTTCGTTCATATTAGTCAGAGGTCCGAATATGGCACATTGTTTTAAGGGGGACGTGTCGCGGTTAAAAGTAGTGCCAGGGATGTTCAAAACGTCAGCTGCGCGATTCGATTGACCGCACACCAACACGGATGCTGCCACTCGAGGAAGTACCATCGAGGCTCGCGGGACTAGTGATCACTTACTTAAAGTCGACGGGGTTCGGGCGCGCCGATCGAATCGAAACCCATGGGATCATCGAGGCCGATATTGACGAACACAGGAACTGGATTTTGACGCCTAAAACGTTGTGTAGCTTTACACGAAACTCTCGAATCTATAAATATCAGCCTGTTGAATGCCGCCCGCCATCGAGCCGCGTAGCGCCGCGCGCGGAAAATATTAGAACGCGCAACCAGACACATTTTCCAGCCTGGAAGGACAAATTTCACTTGTGAACGATAATTCTCATTTGGTATAATACTATTCTTTCATTGATTCGAGTTACAAATCGTTTAGACGTGCACTGTGGATTAAATGTTTGAAGTTCTTTTCGCTATGCGGAGAAAAATGTTCTTTGGTACATACATAGTTATATGGTTGTTCTATCAGAAACATTGGCACGTTTAAAAGGAACTTTCATTCAAGTGGAATCGTAACAAGCTCCAAAGTTTTGGACAGTGGTATCTTAGGAAAGAGTTGGAGTAGTTTGGTAACAAAATGCAGATGCTTTCGAGCAGAATTGAATGAAACAAACGGTTGATACCTTTTTATGCAAACGTTTGTATTTTTTTTTCATATAATTAACGCAACGTGTACAGAGTGAATTCGTTTCCGAATTTTCGTACTATGTATATTCAATTACAAAGAAACGATAATTGTTACGGGTGACAATTGTATCGTGAATAGCGGGGTTTTTTTTTTTTTTTTTAAGTAATATGTTTGCTCGCTTATTACTGTCCCTGTCGCGCTAAAGGGAGGATTTTCTTTCTTATAGAACAAACGAAGTAACATCGTGTTCATAAATATCGTTAAGCAAACATTAGGAGAAGGGTAAGAGAGAGAAAGAGAAAGAGGAAGAGAGAAAAGTCGCGTCGGACGCATAGGCTTTTCACGTGATAGATAGACATACGTAGACATTACGAGTAAACGAACCGGTCATCTTGGGCGCTATATACAACTAAATTAAAATACAAATAGTTACAGATTCGACCGTGGAACATTGTTCACATTTTGTGCTCGCGATAGAGTCTCGTGTAACCTGTTCCAAACAGGTTCGCAATGTCTCCTCCGTCTGATAGATCGCATGTATAAAGCTGTTACTATCGACCACGACAGAACTACGTGTTAAATAAAGTAATCTAACAGTAACGTTCTTAAAAAGTACATTATTTATATATTTATATATATATATATTTATATGTAGCTGATAAGGAATAGAGTTCTAATTCGATACGCACATCGGTACAATAAAAAAATCGAAGTGATTCTTAAAAATTAAGAGTGATCACTAAAAATTAAAAAACGCTGTCCCTCTCTGACGTTTTCTGACAACAATTTCCATGATTATCATGTCTGCGCGTGTGTGAATGTGTTCGTATTATACTATTATCAAAAGTTCCTAGCTAGAGTGATACATTCCTCGGTATCCTTTTAAAAAACGCTGCTTGAAGTCCATGTAAAAGAAGAATTATCAATTCGGGAATGATTACAAAATATATATATATATATAAACCAGAAAGAATTCGACTTCGCGATTTTTCAATTCTCTTTTTGTTCTATCTTTTTCTTGTCTGCCTGCAAACATCGGTACGCCGTATGGAACGTATCGTCGAGGTCTAAGAGAATTTTTACAGGGGAAAAAAGCGCGAAATCATAGTCATAATTTTATTGCGTACGTGTATGTTACTCTAAAGAGATAGAGATAGGGCCTGGTAACTTCAACGTAGTTTCCCGAATCTTTTTCTCACGTGTTGGCAACCTCCGCGCCGCGTAAATTCGGATGGTAGTTAGCGAACATCTCGTAGGGTAGACTGATCGATTGTCAGTGGTCGGTAGCTAGTTTCTTCGGCTGGCGTTCTTGTGCGCGTTTCAACCGCGTTTGCAACAGGTTGTGCAACTGCTCCACCTCCTTGGGCGCGGCTTGAACGATGAAGATCCTAATGCTTCCTTGAACGTCCATCGCCGTTAGTCTTAACGATTTAGGTGCTGCTCGTTCCGCCGTCATTCCTGGCCATACTTTTGTGTTTAGAATTAGTTTCTGCGTGCCCGCTGTGCGCCCTACTAAACGAGACTCCTCGTCACGATCGTTTAGTCTTAATGTACCTCTGCCCCTTTCTTGCCAACCGCCACTAGCCTTAACAAAATAGAATGCTTATCGTTAGACTAACGATTATCCTACAAAATTTTATATCCTCGTAACAGATCAAAATTCTTGTATCTACATATACAAACCTTGTCGAACGCGAAGAATTTACAATTAATCTGGAGAACATTTGTTTCCCCCTCCTCGCCAGTTAGAGGTGTCACCTGACTATACTTTCTTTTATTAGCACGATTCGCTTCCTCTAACTCTTGGGCCGCTTCCGTTAGCGTTAAGCCCGGTTTCGAGGTAGTGCGACACACCGCGGAAGCGCTAGAGAAAAGAAGCTCAGTGGAACCATTCTCGTTCATATTCTCCTCCTTTTTCTCTTCACCCTCCGCTCTCTCAGAACTTTCTGCATCGTTCGCGATCATAACACGTTCCTGTAGGTTCTGACCAAAGACAAAGTTCGGTTCTGAGGTACAAGGCGTCACTGTATTATTTACATTATCCTTTGTGCTTGTACCTAGCATGAGGAAGGTGGGCTTCACCTCTTCAGCTGGCTTCTCTTCACTTTTACTTTCCTTCACTTCACTTTTAGGTTTTTCTACTTCACTTTTGTCCTCTTTCTTCTCACTCTTATCTTCCTTTTCTTCGCTCTTGTCTTCCTTTGTCTCTGTCTTATTACTCTCCTCCTTAGTCTCATTCTTCTCTTCTAAAAAGGTATCGGTAACCTTCGCGAACGGATTCTGAAACTTAGCCGGTTGCAAGTAAGACTTGGTAGCCGGCTGGCTGTTCGTCACGGTTCCCAACTGCGAGGGCCATAATATGGAGGTCCTCCTCTTTTTAGCCAGCGACTTGGAGAGATCGCTGCCACCAAACGAAGTGGCAAATTTTGAAAACGAACCTAACACGGGCTTGCTAGAACTCGACGCGGATTCCTGAGAATTGTCCGTAGACGGATTTTCCATTTCTTCTGAAACAAGTTCAACTGCATGAAACGCCATCCAAAAATCGTTACACGCGATTCATAACCTATGCGCTTGGTAACAAATTGTTCGGTTTTATCGAGATAATTATTTACGTTACGTATCAACGTGATAAGAAACGTGATAGAGAAAGGCAACGAGTGTAAATAAGCATCGCATCGAAACTGTGTAAAGGGTTTTTCCAAGTTGGAGCAAAAGGAAACAGTGTATTTACCACTGGCAGAATTTTCAGGCGAATCCCCCGGCGATTCCTGTGGCGGATCTACCTTTAATACATACGACGGCCTATCCGTTTCCTCCTTGTTCTCTGTACAAGATACAAAACAAACAATTATAATGATTGTCAAAGTTATTTGGTCAGTCTGTTGAAACGCTCACGCGAGTAAATATCACTGGTAATAAAGGGATCGAAGGTACGCGCGATCCGCGAGAAAATCTGGCAATAGAAGAACGGCGAATTTCTACAAGACTTCGAATAATACAATTGATACGATCGGGTTCTATTTGGCAACGGTTTACTGTTGAAGAAACAAATCACAAAACGCACCCTTGCAATCCGCCATTTTTTGGAAGGAATTACGTGGAATGGGTCACGTGTCGCCATCTAGCTATGTTACTTTCAAATAAAAAAAGACATTTACTTAAAACACATTATACATACAATCTACATAACATCGTACGTGATTACATTTACTTTTTTTTATTCTCTCCTTTAAAGATCTCTTTTTCCACAATGTTTAATAAATAATTGTAATGGTTTGTTTTATTCATCTTGTTTGACCTTTCCATCAGCATCGCTAAACCGAGTAGCATGGATATCGCCTCGTTACGTTACGCAGGACTTTTTAAGATCAATCGAGTTATTTAAGTAGATGTTTCTCATAATATCTCGGTCCAGTTTTCAATTTTCTCTGTTCCTTATTAACGACGCCATTTTTCCCGGTTTACAGCGTTATCAATCGCCAACAGTCAACGTTGGAGTCATGGTTCCCCACCGCATGGTTTCCCATCACAGTGGGAATTTGATAAAGGTGATTACCGCCAGATTAAATCGATGCTTCTTTTCTGCAGACATTTCAGTGTACATACACGGAAATTATAATTCTTAGAAAAATTGTAAGGCAACACGAAGCTCGACAGAGTAACGAACGTCATACGAACGATTAAATCGTGAGATGTTTACGAACATTCTTCCGAATCTTCAACATTATGATACCACGTGGTGATGATATTTTAATTCGAAGGTCTCTTCGTTTCTTGTAAGCCATTGGTAGACGTGGACATACCACATCGGGCAAGAGGAGGGAATCGATAGTATTTCAAGCCAGCGTTTTAGAAATTAACATCAGTCTTGTGGACTAGACGTTGAACTTGTGCTCTTTCATCTTTGGCTCGGACAAGCACTGATAAGCCGCCATGTCTTTGGACGAAGTAATTATTTTTTTGCAACTCAATCACGTACTTTTCACAGACTATATTTGCTTCGAAAGTTTTATCGTTCTATTCTTGTGTTTCTCATTTCAGAATTTTAAAAAAGCCGCAGAAGAAGTGAAACAGTTGAGTGCTCCAGCCTCTGATGCTGACTTGCTCATTTTGTATTCACTGTACAAACAGGCTACAGTTGGCGATTGCAACACGTGTACGTAAAATATTTCACGGTACTCTGAAATATCTCTACTTTGTTTTGGTTAAGAGTTGTTTCAGTAAACAGAGTGTTGAAGTTTAAACCTCTTTGAGTTCAGTCTTTGAATTTGTACCGCAAGTATATTGTATGATGTAATTGGTTTCTCGATTCCACTTACTTTGTTTCTATATCCTGTAGCTTTTAGTCTTTGCAATCTTAATAAACACGGAGAAATCTGATTGGTGAATTGAATAAATTATGAATACATCACCGCTGTGTAATCTAAAGATTATTGTTTTTAAATGATAACTCTACAAGCTTGACTATTCTATTTTTCTCTTTTTTTTAAATTATCCACAATTCTTTTAGCGAGACCGGGCATGCTAGATTTAAAAGGCAAAGCGAAATGGGATGCTTGGAACGGCAAGAAGGGTATGAGTCAAGACGCTGCAAAAGAACAGTACATTCAGAAGGTGGAAGAATTGATATCCGTCATTGGAAAGAAGTAACTCGCAATGCTGAAAGTTTGCATATAACAAATTTTACCAATCTTTAATTTTTCTATGCTGTTATTAAAGTATAATGTATTTTTTAACTTTTATACCAGGGTGCAGTAGTTGCAAAAATGTTTGAAATTTATTGATAATAAATTTTATGTTCTTTTTTTTACCTGAACAGATGAGTTAAATATTGGTGCTCGTAATATATATATATATATATGAATGAACCATTGAGAAAATGATAATTGTTAGAAGAGGAATTGACATGTCGAATTGATGAATCAATCGTTTCGTGGTAGCTGAATTTATTTCGCTATCACTAATTCGCTATTTACAACGTCGATGGTCATTGACTTTACACGAAAAGCCAACTCGTGTACTATATATTCACTCACCGACACGCAAATGGTTTGATGTACTTGATATTTTCGGATACATATACACGATTTTTAATACCACATCGAAGCACATAACAAGTGGTGAAAATATTTAAAAACAAATGAATATTTTCTTCAGTTTGGACAACTTTTACAAATGTTTGCCTAATTTTTGTATAAATTACAATTGAATAGCTAACTTCTGTTGTATAAATACTATAGATTGAGAAAAGCCAAGGAAAAAGAAGATGAAATAAAATGCTAGTTACTTTGTTACAGTGCAACGTTTTGAATACATATGCTTATATATATATATAGTATGTATATCCCACTTTGAGAGGTAACTATTGTTACAAAGATAAAAAGATAGAACATCAAAGACCAGATATGGTGTTGGATATCGACAAAGAATAATGAAATATATTAGTGTATATTAATAATGTATTTTTGTTTTCTTCTCCACGTTAAGTTTTTTAACATTTCATTACTTATCATTATATACACATACGCAAGAAACTAACTAAGAGAAACAAATAGGATTACGACATTTAGGTTGCTTATAGGGAAACATTTCCGCAACAGAGAATCTTAGCCCTGTATATGTATATGTAGATCTTTAATTCATTGTTTTTCTTTTATCGTTAATTAGCTAGAAAATGGGAACACATTTCTTCCATCGTGAATGATTCACCTACGGTTCGAAATCAAAAGAATAGAGAGGGAAAAATCCGTTGTAGCAAAAATTGTCGTAATACAATTTTATATCTTTTAGGAGCACTGGTTATGGGCCCTACATCGAACGTGATATTTTAAACGAGCATATGCACGACGCAACTCACGTCCACATGTGTCCAGTCCGCAAAACAAATGAAATGTATCGATGTGTTTAAATTCGTTAAAAATCAGTGAAAATGTAAGTGTATGTGTACGTGTACGTGTGTGTATTCAAAATTTTCGCGACTTACGAGTAAAAATCTAGCAATTATATAACTTACAACGTAATGAATTAATCATTCTAAGGAGTCTAAGATAAGCGAAACTTACCGTATTAAACGTAACACGCCAGATTTTGAACGGAAACGACGCGCTATCTATAAAACGCAACAGAATGTTCTGTAATAACAACCTCTTTACTGTTTCTTCGCAGAAAGAAGGCTCTCTTTTCTCTTATATTCTCTTTCTGTTTCAATCGCGAAGATAAGTCCACAAATAATACCACTTTTGATGCGAGATCTTACAATTAACTACTTCGCAGCAATTTTTCTTTTTATTAATTAAACTGAACGAACATATGCGTTTGGTCAGTTGAAATTAGACCATCAAAAGTTCTTTCTTTCTTTCTCTCTTTTCTTCTCTCCCTTTCTCTCCCTCTCTCTCTCTCTCTCTCTCTCTCTCTCCCTCTCTTCCTTCTCCTTAATCCTGATTATTGGAAACGATAACATAAAAGTGACATTACGAAGGAAAGATAATTTACAATACCATTCCCATAAATGATTGTAACACGTACGTATGTATGTAATGTACTGTATAATGTATGTATGTATGTCTATTTTGAACGAAATGAAGAGAGACCAAAGGAAAAAAAACGGATAAAACAAAAAGAAGAAACGAATGAGAGAGGGCTGCAAGAGTGTTGCCTCTATTTTCTCTTACTCTTATCGTGCTTCTTAGTGAGAGGCGGAGGATGGTGCGTCTTTATTCTGCTAGCCTTCTGATGGTCACCATGGACTGTTCTCGAGTTCTGGCCAGTCATCGAGATATCGCTGGCACTGTCGGTCAGCTGGCGACTCGTCGATGACTCGTTAAACCTGGTAAAACAGAGAAGGTGACGGGAACAAAAGCTCAAGTAGCATTTCGCCGCGGCTGCGTGATTTTTCTTAACGTGTTAGTCTTTTTTCTGTTTTTTTTTTTTTCGTTTAAATTAAGCATGATATTTCGTTTTGTTTGTTTTAAACGGGCTCGATCGCTCGAGCTTAGAGAGATCCAATCACTGTCATCGAATTTCGCCGAGTAATCGGTTGTTTCTTAAAATCTTGTTGCTCTGTGTTGCTTTTTAGTTTCTTTTTTTTAACGACAAATGTATCTATAATATGTATATGTATATACATATATTTTGTAGTTCTCTTGTACAGTACAATGCGTGGAGAAGTGCGTCGACCAGCGGCACTACTACATCGTTTTAAACGTTTGACAGAACATTCCAACGAGAAGCGAAGAAGCCAGTCGATGGAGAGACGATCTAAATGAAATAAATACAAGAACATTTTACGTCGTTATTATAGCCGCGGTGACGAATCGTTGAGAAAAATCGATTATGTTCTTTTTCATTTTCCGTGTTCATTTTTTCGGTCAGGTAGATAGGTAGCAGGAACACAACATCTCGGTAGAGCGCAGAAATATTACTCGCAAACGTGACACGACGACAGGAATTTCTCAATTGCCGAGCGGAGATCGAGCGAGCGTTCTTGGTAGAGATCTGATTTAACTGTACGTTACTGATTGTGGCACGCCATTCACCGTCTTGGATTTCAGCACGTCGTTCTCGTATGACATTATCGTTTCCTTTCCATTTTCGAATACCCTGTAACAAACCCCGCAGATGCAGAACTTTACTATTTCTCTGCTTTATACCATTTTTTAGACGGTACAATTGAGACGTTGGATGCAAACAACAGCGTGAAGACAACTTCATACTTTTCTCAACAAAAGTATTGCAGCGTAAATGGAAATACTTATACACGCTCAGAATTGATTCAATAGCGAGAGTGAAACGAATATACGATACTGTGTTTTATCCTTTAAATCGGTTTTTACGCACAGTCTTTTGCATTCATATTCTCAATTTTATCGAACTCTTATGGAAATGTCTTGCGCAATCCTGTAATTATTCTTATTATATAATTAATTCTCACAATCTGTGACGAATGAATTTTGATCAAGAGCGTACGAGTTATTTCCGTTACAGGAAACAACACGTCAAACTATAAAGTTTTTTTGTTACGGAAAGGTGAAAGAGCAAAGACTTCCGTTACATAAAAGCGATCTTTGGCAGTGTTACAGACAGCGAGAATTTTCTATACGCTAAAGTTCCTCGAGAATTCGCTTGTATGACGCAGATTGATCCTTACTTTTTGGTGGTGATTTTTTTGCCGTTGATAAACCGAGTCGAAGTACTTGTCCGTTTCACAGCACCGCCGCCGGGGTTTCCGCCGATGGTAGTGAACGTATTGAACGAGGTGAAGTTCCCTGACCCACCTTCGAACAAGTTACTGAAGGGTGAGAAACCGAAACCCAACGGGCCAAGGAAGGACGTGCTTATGCTGTTACTGCTCGGATGACTGTGCCTGCCCGATCCTCGGCGTATACCAGCACCGGTAAGGTCTTTGGGACAATTAGCACACCGTTAATTATGTGAGTTCCACTGGAGGATATCTTCAAACGGCTATTATTTGATTAATCACTCGAATACATTCTCTTATCATTCATTGGACAGGGTGGTTGCACTCATTCCTTTCTTTTAATATTCCATGGAGAAATGGAGAGGTGGAATTAACGTTCTAATCTGTTCTTTTTCATCACGCCATGGAATTACATTACACGGAACATGTTTCAGAGTACACCACACCCATTGATTGGTATTAGACAGTTTCACCGGTCACAGACTAGCAGGATACAAGTGTGCTTACCAGAGAACAGATCCTCGAAACCAGTACCACCAAAGAATTCCCTAAATACTTCCTCAGGATCTCTGAATACGAAGGTGTTGAAGCGTGGATCGAAATCGTCCTCGTGCCGTCTTTTACCGCCAGGCATCTGTAACCCTTCCTTTCCATATTGGTCGTAAACTCGCCTTTTCTTTTCTGAAAAAGAACACGATACCCGACACGTTTATTAACAGTGACAAAGCGAAAATCTGATTGGGTGTCGCTTGGTTTAATTCGCTCCAAATTCCAAGAAGCAAGTACTGCAAGGCTCGCCGGGTTAGTAGACTGTACGCTGGATGGTTTCTAACATCAATCGGAGATCGTCCACCGCAACAGCAAAATCAGTAAAGGAGAGAACGACCACGGGAATCCTAGACGAAGGGAGAAATCTTGAGCTAATCTTCGAAGTATCAGACTTTACGTTTAACTATAAAAAGTTAAAGTTTTGTTATTCCATGCTTTTCCAGCACCGTCCTTCGAAGATCCGTCAATTTGCATGAAGTTATCACGCGGCAAGTTGGTCGTTCTCTCCGGTTCGGTCAGTCGAGCAATGGCAAAATGGTTAGAGATGCGGCAAGAAAATTACAGGCAATATTATCTGCGTTTACGGCGACTCATACAAAGAGAAAAAAGTATCTTTCGAGTTTTCAGCACACGGACTCGCAGAGAAACTAATCAAAGATTCTTGAATCCTACAAGTTTCAACAGGGTGAACGAGGGATTAGGTATCTGTTGCTTAACGAATATTTCACCAATGGAAATGTTTGCTATATCTCGGTGCAATAACCACTTTTAACCACATGTGGGTTTTTGTATAAAAAAAAAAGAAAAGAAAAAAAATCGAAAACAAAACCAAATTAAAAGAGTGAATTAAAGAAAAAAGAAAAGAATAATAATAATGATAATGAAATAGTAACAAAGGAGAAAAAACGTTTGGCCACTCTCAAAGTCTTTTTTCTCTTAAGTGGTACCGAAATATCGCTGGAAAGGAGAGTCAAAGTAACTCCGGTAGGTGAATCCACGGCCGGGCCTCGATGATGCCTTCTGATACAATCGTTGGTCGTAGGTTCGTCTCTTCGCATCTGGACATCGAGCACGGTCACGAGAGATCATCCGGAAACAAACATTTCTCGATTGAATTTCTCTTTTTTACTTCACACCAAGATTCTCGACACGCGACACGATTCATCGGTTGTCGCAGCGATGCTTCGGCTGAAGAGTTCGACACTTTCATATCGAACCAGATCATGATTCTCGAGTTCCAGCATTTTAATCGATTATTTCATCGGATAAGAGAAACTAAGGCCGATAAACTTAAACAAAGAAAAACAAACGCGCCATTGAACCTTTGTGGAAGCTCAAGAATCCGAGAGTTCTGGAGCTGCGAGTGGCTCGTTCTCAATTACGCCGTATATACGCAAAGTTTTTTCGCTAGTTATAAACTTGTATCATTGCCGGATAACTCTCGCAGCCCCTTCTGCTTGCTAGTATCAGTGCTGGTTATGAAACAGCCATTCATAGAGGATCGATTCGTTCTAGATTGAACGCTGGTGGCTCCCAGAATAAGTCGTACTAGTTGGAGATCGCTCGAGAGAGAAGGCTCATGCGAAATTCGGCTTTGCTGACAAGCAATAGCTGCCGTCGTTCGTCTCCCGTTGACATCGCGACGCTCTGTTCTCGTTACGTTAAGCTAGCCAGCTCGTCCATTAATCGAAGCCGCAGAGAGACGAAGATGTAATTAGACTTGTAATCTTAACTATCGCGATTTAGAACAGTGATGAGTAATCTGCGACTCGCCGCAGTTGTCCCTGTCGTCGAGTTTCGATCGGCGAATGCGATCAATTCTTCCGTGAACGTGCGAATTCATTTCTAGAATGACAATCTGATTTCGTTTCGATAGATCTTCGTTCTTGGAAACAGAGGCGAGAGATGATTGCGCATCACTGGTAGATGATAGGATCGTCTCAATTGTTCAACATAGAATTATTGAAACTCCGTCTGTCTCCGATTCGAAGGACTCGTAGGATGATGAGAAAGTTGCCGGTGGCTTACCATCGATCAGCACTTCGTACGCCTCGGATATTTCTTTGAATCTCTTGTTCGCCTCCTCCAGGTTTTCGGGGTTCTTGTCCGGGTGCCATTTCAGTGCCAATTTTCTGTATCTGCAAGGCAACGCTTTGTTTAATCGACAATTCTTTGTAGCGAGACCTCAGGAGACTCTTGACTCTCCGACCGAAAACACGTTCGACTTTTGGACCAGCGCCAGCTACCTCAACGCAGTTGAAATAAAAAAGCCATTCATTCAATCTTTCCAGGCACAACACCTTTTGTCGTTCGTTAAAATAATATGACGCTCGGTGAAAAACGAGTAATTGTACTTATTTTCGATGCGTATAAACAAAAACAAAATCCTCCTTTGGCTAACGCGTGGCTGATCTTCTTTCTTACAATCGCAATTATTTCTTCTGACGTTTATTGGACTTGAATATGAAATACTGATCGCGCGAGTAGAACATGGGAATGCGGAATGGCTTGGTAAAACCTCTGCGTTGAGAATTCCGAGATGCACCTGGTCCAAGTCATCCATCTACTTACGCTTTTTTTATGTCTCCGCTGGTCGCGGTCCGTTGCACTTCTAATACCTTGTAGTAGTCGACCATCGTTCACAGTGCTCGCGCTCGGGTGTCAGGGCTTAGGCAACCACCTATCGAACAGTACAGATAATCAGTTATACTTAATAGTAATTAGCAGGCCAATTGGCAAGCGCGCAACGAGACATGCCCGAGTAGACGGGGAAAAATACAGCCATCCTGGTTTCGTTCTGGTCAGTCTAGTTACTCTCAATACAATAGAGATGCGCCAAAAAATAGAACATACTTGAAAAGAGAACTGGCTAATAGAAGCAAACTTTAAGCATCTGCAAGAGGGTTTTTAGGTCTTCGGCATTGGCAAAAGTCAAACAACCTAGTGGCTAGTATCTGAAGACTTTCTATAGGCTTTCTAGGACGGTGGATTTCTTGAGGAAAGACTCGTGTCCTCCTTCGAACTCGTTTTGTAGTGTTAAAAACCTACACGAGACATAATTAGTAACACTTGATGAGGAAACGAGAATGGAAAAGTGTCCTCGAGCAGCAGCTAGCCGTTAGGCGGTAAATGCGTTATAATTGGCATTTTAGAGGCAAAAACAGTCCTCACAGGCTCGAGACTGAAGGTGGTTTCCTGCGGAACTTTGTTCAAAGTTAACTTCCAACCACCTGTTGCCCTGTTGCGGAGACGTTTGAAAAGCGTTCAATCAACACCGTGTATCCTTTGCACTGCGGAAAGTGTGCTCCAGTTATAACTTATGGACGGATTAAACTTAAAGTGATAGATCCACGAGGGTAATAAAATCTGCACGAAACGATATTCGAATTTGATCTTCTCTCTGCCTGGCATCATACAGTTATGATTATCGAGATGCGGTTTTTGGATGCGATTCGTGTCCTTTTGGACGTTGGTAAAAAATAAGCGCGAAGTATCGAAAATAGTTCCTACGTACTATGTAATATTCCAGTGAACGCACGCATATATAGTCTACCTGGTTAATTTTGTGTGCTGTCTTCGAAATAGTCGGCCAGCATTATATAAATGGCTCCCTTTGCGTCATGCAAAACAGAATCGTCCATCCAAGCGGTCTAACTTGCCTGTTTCCACTGTTACAGAAGGCATAATAGTTAAAGCTTAAGAAAGGGACTTGGCTAGACGCGCGAGCCTCATCCTCGACTGCAATTTACGCACATGTTTATTCCATCACGACACATATTTTTCACCAACTATTGACGAGTGTCCAGACTCTGTCCACGCGAACGGATCATCGCGAACGACCGTCAGCTTTTAATTTCTCAAAACGGGGGAATTAGAAATCCGTGTGCAAGGGTGAACAGACACGCGCGTAACACACACGCACATACGCACAGGTAAGAGTGAAACACGGCAGAGAGCGGCTGGTAGAAAATCAACCGAGGACTCAAAGTCAAAGACTGGACTAACGAAAACGCTAAAGTTAGCCGAGACGTGTATCGAAAATAGTTGGAAACACGGAGGTGGAGGTCATTACGTTATCCCACTTCGCTCATCCGCGCTTCGTCCCTCTCTGTAACAACTGGTGGGGAAGAAAAAGCAGTCTGCTTGGATGCTCGTTCCATTGCTTCGATCGGCCAACAAGGGCTATAGAATGCACTGAATCACGTACACTAAAACAATCTATTGGTCTCAACGTCCAAAAAGTAATTTAGTGGGTCATCCAGTGATGAAAATGGACCGTTTTGTGAATCGTTTTTTTCAAGGTAATACCCAAGGGCTACGGTGAACCCAAGGCTAGCTTTGGAAGATGTTTGTAACTTTACGTTTTCCAGAAGGATTTCTAGTTTCAAGACTGTATTCTCTTGCAAGTTAGTTCTTGTGGATCAGTGTGCTGTTTTTCATCCCTGTGTGCACAGATTCTTCGGAAACGGTGTATCAGGTGTTAGAAACTCGTTGGACTGGACTTGGATGTGCCATTTTTGAGACGATACATTTTCAATCAATATCCTATTGGCAGAATCGGTGATTTTTTCAATAGAAATATCCATGTGAAATCGAAATTGGAGTGTGTTAGTAGGTGAGCAAGTATTCTCTTTGCGCGCCAGGTGGACCGCATTATATGACCATACGCGATCGTGAATGCCGCCTCCGCGATCAGGTCGAGGACACTGTTGCGTGGTCTTCCTGCTCGACTTACTTCCTACCTTCCCGTCCAGATAGAACTCCCACTATTTTTCATACCTAAAAATTAGATAAGAAGCTTCGACAGATACACCATCAAGTCGTAAAAGATATTTTAATTATCGATATTCGTTAAATCGGCGTGGAACGGCTCTCGCCCAGTTCACGAATTAGGAAACGTCCCGTTGCTTATAATAAGTCAGCTCGTTCGCGTAGAAGATCGCGAAATTCATGAGTCACACCGGTTTCGGAGATGATTTTGGCCTGCCTACACGTTGAACAAGCGTCGCAGGTAAAAACCACGCGAACAGTCATCGCAACGTGGGTCGTCGTGGGCGTCTTTCCAAAGTCGAGCCGCGGAGTGACGCCCTTCTACTTCATACATTGTTTTCATGCTGCAATTCCATTCTCTATCGGAGACATAAAGACACACTCGTTCACTGATATATGCGCTACTTTTTGCATGTGTTCCCTTTTTGTGCGATCTTATTTTGTGCAGTCGGAGACAATGTTTTTCTTATTAAAATTCTTCCGAGGCGCTGTAATACCGAAGTATTTCTAGCGATGAGAATAATAAGTTGGAAATAGTCATGGCAACTTTAAGTTGCTCTTTCCTCGATTAGATAATTTAAACGAGTAACTTAAAACTTTCTCAGCAGACGTAACAGTTCCAAGGTCGCTAGTAACTGGTGGAATTTTGCGGTTTCCGTCGGATGACCCTATATCGAAATGCTATCCAGAGTTGGTTGCATGGTTGATAAAGTAGAACAGCTTGGAGGGCCCAGGCGATTTAGCGGCACAAGAAACGTGGCTGGAAACGGGTCCTCGATATTTAAAATTCATTGGCACTCTGGTGAACGAGAACTGGACTCGGGCAGCTTACGTAACATGCAATTCCGAATGTTTCGGATGCCTATTGTGTTTGTAACGCGATCAAGGAAGGCCATTGGTCTTATCCATCGGTGGGCGCATGAAAAACCCACGAATACGATCTTTCCTCTTGATAGCGGAGCTCCCATTCGATCAAAAATAAGTCTGATGAACATTCAACTGATCCATTAGCCGTACTATCCCTGTTGATAATTAAAAAAGGTGGCATAGTGATGTGGTAAACTCCTTTTGGCAATTTTCTTCTTGTCATCGATGATTTAATGTCGTTTGATAATCAGCATGCACCAGTTTTGGTTTCACATTCGTCCAAACGTAATCGCCGGAGCTGAGGAACGATCCGGGCACTACTCCAAGAATGGGAAGATCGAATACAAGACGTTCTTATTGCTCTGACGTTGCGTGTAAATCACTCTTCTCGTCTTGGACAATTTTCACACCTTCTCATCGAACTTTCACATGCAAAGAATATCTTTAGGACTTGTACAGTCTCGTGTTTAAAATATATTCAGCTTCTGTAATCTTTTGGAAACTCTTTAGAGACATTAAATTTGATATTTCTAATATATATAGGAAGTTACACTGATGCAACAGTTTGCCATTTCCTGTCCAACGAAGGAGTTATCGGTCGACCCGCGACACGCAGATCGACGCGCAATAATTTGCCTCAAAATGCATCTATGCAGTTAACGTATGTGGCAATTATGCGCAAGTACACACGTATCGCGAGCGTGACACTTCCGTTTGGCCAGAGCGCTCTTCCTGTTACAAAGACCTCCCCCATGGGCATTATTCGCTTCTGAAAAGCCAAAGAATACTTCCTGAAGTTAATCACGAACAATCCCGAAGAGACAATTGGAGAACACGCGGTGAAATTTTTAGTAGAGTGCAAGTAATATAAAGTTTCCTCACAATCGATTAAATTTCCAAGTAAAACGAAGCACAGCGTGGGTGCCAATAAACTACTCGACAGATTAGTCATAGATCGCAACTGAGCGGCGTTTTAATGGAAATTAACTTAAGAATCGTTCATTCGAAGAACCTCTTGAGTCAACAACGTTCGAAACGTTGAATGAAAGATAACTGGTAAACATTAAAGAAGCTTGATTAGAGAATGAAGGGGCAGCGTTGCACTAATTTCTGCAGAGAGCACGATACAAGTCGAGGGAAGTAGCAGAGAAGAGGTGAGACAGTGGGCGTCCTTTTGTACGGTCCTTCTCTCCCGAGGAGGTGTGACGTCAGTTTTACATATTCGGGCAGTGCGAGCAACGTATCGAGGGAAAAGGACGCTCGAGAGGCTGTTCTCTCTGCTGGCCACCGGCAGAAGGACGATCTCGGCCATCCTTGTTCGTTTAAAATACCATTCAGTCCATTTCCTTTGTCTCCTTCGAGGCGTCGAGTAAACAATTCCGCGGCCCCCGGATGACTGAAAACGTTTTCGCTAACAATATGTATCACACTTATTTTCAACCACTTTCCCCATCAACTATGTACATTTTAAAATAATCAGTGCGTCAGTCGAGGCTCGAGAAAGGATTCCTCGAAGAAGGTTCGAAGAAGAATTCCATTTCTTCCTGATTCTTTTTGGAAATTGACATTCCACATTCAGATGAATATACATACCATGCACCGGTTATTTCTAGCTCATCGATTTATCCTCGGATACTGTATAAATATACCGAGACACTACTGGCAGCTTCGATAGTGGTGCACCGTTGCGTGATATTGCGTAACCGGGTCCATTAAAGGTACCATTTCGTAGATTCTTGTCCGGAAAAAGAAAATCAATCGGGTTCTTCCTCCTCTAGCCTGGCGCACGTCTTTGGAAAGACAATGCGCGTACGCAACACATGTTGCGCTAGGTCGGGGCTAGAAAATGTCGGTTAAAAGGCCAATGAAAGGGTCTAGGACAGCTACAGCGGGCGCCGTTTAATTTTAGTTGTGCACCTTCGCTGTGTCTTCAGTCGCGTCTTCGATCACGTTCCAACTAAATTCCAAATAATTCTTCGGAATTAACCTTATTGCTGTCTTCAAGCAATTTTCGACGCAACCGCATTCTCCCTCGTTTGAAAACAATTTTCAGGTTTTAAAACATCGAGTGTCGAAAGTTGTTCGAAAGGTTAAACAAACATTGAGAACCATAACCGCGCTGATAACCGCTTCTAATATTCCGTAACGTTCGATACGAAGATTCTTGCCGAATGAACGACTGTGCTCTTCTCGTTATATTAGTTGAGAGTCTAATAGGATACAGAGACATCGACTATTACGCTGTTTAGGCGATTGAAAATATAGTTGCGGTAACAAGGGAACGCTATTCGTTGTGGCGAAATCATCATATCCATTGATAGCGCCGACTGCGATTAATTATTGATACACCAGCCTCCAATGTATGTAGATACATATATATAGATAATTAAAACAGTTGCCTTTCCAAGCGATACTTTACAATACATTGTTGCGAAGGAGCTTAAAGGAGACCTGAAAGTGGATAAGTTGGTAATGAGATGATCTTCTTTCCGAGTAATTTGACTGATTGAAATTTTTCAATGCACAATGATAAATATTATACGAAGAATTAGAGAGGATAAAAGAAATGATTGGACCTGATAAGGAGCTTGATTGAAGAGGAATCCAGTGAAAATCACTTCCAATTGCTCGAGGATGTTTCAGGAGACATCGCGAACGAGTTTTCACAAATTTGCTACTAGAATCACCAAGAAACCGTGGACCTAATTTCTAACGAACATTGGATTAGAGTACGATCGTAATAATTATGATTGATTGTTCAAAGTATAGAAAGATGCGATATAAAAACCGAGGTGTCTGGCCTATGTTTAAAATAG
Organism: Xylocopa sonorina; assembly: GCF_050948175.1. Classification (NCBI taxonomy): domain Eukaryota; kingdom Metazoa; phylum Arthropoda; class Insecta; order Hymenoptera; family Apidae; genus Xylocopa; species Xylocopa sonorina. The sequence goes on along the minus strand of NC_135201.1, from coordinate 12,108,573 downwards.
CACAAGCAAATGCAACGTCATCTTAACACGCATGTATATTAATAATCAAACATTTCCATAAAATATGACATCATCAACAATTCATTCCACTGCACAAATGTTCTCAGAACACGAGCTGCAATTAATCAAATCGAACTTTGCAGAAAATTATCTTGCCTACAGCCTCTGTAAAATCAAACAGAAAACCGTTGTCGCCGTAACGACAACTCTTCAACTTATTTCCATTGTTCGATGGCATATGTTGCGCAAGCGATGAATTGATACTAACAGTTCTTATAGGCGCACTCCAATTGGATTAATAGCAAACTGACAGTGCGTACAATATTGTGGGAATCAAGTAAATTGTCTGGAACAATTCAATAAAACTGACACGACAAATTAGTGAAACTTACGTATATGTAGATTTACAAAAAGGCATGCCTGGGCACGCAGAATATTTAATTCCAGGATTTCCGTCGAGGGGTGGAGAAAAGGGTGGGAATGGTCTCGTTACGCTCGTTGCTAGGGATGCGACTAGATGTTTTCACAGACGCGAGATCCGCGCGTTCTCGCGAATTTCCTTCGACAATGATTCAACGTGGTTGATCCGCGCTTATCTTTTATGTGGCAATAGCGTGCCACGATACGAACGACTATCAACGGTGAAAATAATACGTTACTTTTCACCAGGGTGACAAGGGCTCGTAACGTTCCTGACACGATCGTTATCGATAGTATCGAAAAATGAATTGTCATATCGCGTGAAAGAGATATTGATCACGAAAGAGCGAAATTGCGAAACGGCGCACGGGTGATAATAAAATGTTGCGTGTTCTTCTCGAAATTTTCGAACGAAACGTGTCTCACGTTGTTAGAACGATTCCTCCTCGACGACGTAGTTTCGGGAGATGGTAACCCGTGAATTAATCGGGGAAATGCACGGGAACGACGACTCACCAAGAAGTGGCTCCTCTTTCTATCTCGCTGGTCACGCTCGGTAATGAATATTCCACGGGGAAACGAGTTATTGTTTTCCTCTCGGGCTGGAGATCAGACGCACAGTTGACGAGAAGCGACAATCTCGCGAAAAAGTAGAGAAATGCGAGTACCGTCTGAAGTTGGCGCAAACAAAGCTCGATATCCAATATGGCCGACTGTTTCGATTTTTCTAGAGTTGTTACGTGCCCGTTTTTTAACGGTCGTCCAGCGCTACGGGTTCGTTTATCGATCTGATAATTAAATTTTCACGGTGACGGATGATTTTCTTTCGTTACGTTACAGGTGACGACCACCACGACGAATGGGCCCCCGAATTTTCACCTGGAATAATCTCTGTCCGTAATTACGTTCAACTGTTTCCTCGTATCGATGCTCGATGCAATTTCCATCATTAAACGAATCGTAACAACGAAGTAACAACTAAAATCATGGGAATGCTTTGAAAAATGAAAAATTCAAGGCTACCGCTCGTATCGTACAAGGTGCGTTTGAAACGTTCGATTATTCTTCCATCCAGCGATGCGTAGTAACGAAAGTCCTCGATAAAATGAATTTTGAACGTTAAAAATGTATCTATTTTCTAGCTACTATCTCGCAAGCGGTATTTAAAATTGTAACTAACAAAATTTCAGTCGTCATTGAAATGAAATTTGCATTCGACTCGAAGGACGCTTAGAGGCAAGGATGGAACGCTGGTTATCGCTGGGGAATAGACAAAACGTAAGTTTACTTTTTAACAACGTAGATAAAATACACATATTCGATCGATAACGTAGTTGCGAGGTTTGAAAAATGGCGCCAGCAGGTACGGCTAGTGGCGTCGTCGGCTGCGAGATGGGGCTACCTGGCCGGTCGACGCGCAGTAGTATGGCAGCTTCCGTTTCGTGAATTGTTTTCAAAGAGCGAGTGAGCGTTTCGTAGAGCGTGTCGCGACTCTTTCGATAGATCGCCGGTGAAGAGGCCCGTTTGCGGGGTTCAGGTGGTTGTGATTGACCCGGTGTGTGGCTGTGTGTGTGATTGTGTGCCGTTCAGAGCCAGTTGACCAAAATTTCGAAAGTGGACTGAGAGGCGGCCCGTCCTTACCGGGAGCTTCGTTTTTCATTCGCAATATCTCGCTGCGAACTCGTGTGCAGGGACGATCGAGGTAAAAGCTTCCTGCTGGGAATGTTGATGGACTCGCTTCTCGTACGAGCATCCTGCCAAGAGGTGGGTAAGTTTTGCCGATCTTTTCATCCGGTTATGCGGCACGCCGTACCGTGTACGCCGTCTCGATGACGTTTCTATTGTGATCACAATCGTCGCCTCGAGGTAGACCGTTCTTGCGATCGGGATCGGGATACTTTTCGTTCTCCGTGAATATTTATTCTCTTTCATTTTTTTATGCCTCGAACGACCGATTCGTACACGCCTTTCATTCAGTCCTGCCGTTAAGGACGGAAGCGGTACTGGGCCAAGTGACATCTGCAGCGAGTTGGACGTGTCCACGAATGGCGGTGCGGATATCGATCTTGGAGTCTCCAGCCGCGAGGCCGTCTCGCTTTTGAGGTCACCGGGACTTCAGCTGCAACCCTCACTCTCGATCTCGATATCTTCAGCCCCCGATATCCCCCTTTTCTACTCGCGTTTACATCTTTTTTTTCCTTTACGATCCATAAAACATACTATCCTGCACCACGCCCCTGAAAGCAGCACGTGATGCGACCACGGACGGATGATTATTAACATCCTTTCTATCGAGAACGGGGAGAGGCGCTTCTAACGATGAGCGGAGAACGTAGAAATGAAAGATTTTCGAATTGCAAGTTCATCTGATCGTTTCGTTGTAGGTATGTGGCATGGATCGCTTCTGTTAAACAAGGACAACTATGATACTTACTAGGCTGGTTCCGAAATTGTTCCAGAAAGAAGTCTCGAGTGTCCTTGTACCGCACTGCGGTAGATAATCGTATCGTTGTAACAGTGGAGCAAGCTAGGGGTAAAAAGGTTAAGGAAAAAGGTCAGCCGGTATGGTACCCTCGACGTGTGAGAATTTTGGCAAATGAGTTGCACGAGTTGCTCGGGGAATCGTTGAAAATGTGTTGTCCTATTTTCGAAGACGCAGGAAGTGCAGGCGTGTGGGGGAATGCAGACGTTCGATTAAAATCGAACGATATACGGCTTGCGATCACCTTGACCGTGATGAAGTCCACTAATCTTTCCATGTCGTAATTCCAAATTCCATTTCTCATCAGCAACGAAGTTTCGCCAGGCGAAACGTATTCTTTTCGATAAAAAAAATAATCCAATTCAGGCAAGTTTTCAAATCTTTCTTATTCGTATATGAATCGTACAATTAGTTTTGATATATCGATCTATCGAATGTTTCGATCAATTGAATCATCGTATTAACATATCTCTTCGTATCGATTCAGTGGTAATTCTCGATTGCTAAACGTGGAGTAATAACTTTTGCAAATATTTCCTACAGTTGAACCTTCCGGGGAATTGAACGTATTTATTCGTTCGATGCAATCAGGAGTTGATACGAATCACTTGTCCCGCGAATGGGAGAATTTATAAGGTATTTCTTCAGAAACAATTCATTATCGTTTTGTTCCGCTTCGATTGTTCCAACGAGTCTTATTGATGCATCAAAGTACGTTAGGAACAACCGGTGTTGGTTTATTGCTTTAACGAATTATTTTTTACATCCATGAGTTAATATTCCCTAAATATAAGTTATAAATATGTATGTAGGGTGGGAGGTTAATTGGTGATTACGAGGGATCAAAGGAAGATGGTTGTTCCACGACAAATATTTTGGACGTTAACGCGTTACAGTACTGATAAACAGTTTCTAATCTGGTGAGCATACGTCAATAATAATGATTACAATATTGAAAGAAACAAGAACAGAGTTGCTCTATCGTGGTACAATATTTTCGAATGCGTTTATCGCGTTGGCCAGTTTCTTCCGTTTTTTCTATCTTAGGTTACCGCTGACCGTTATTTATTAGTTTGAAATCACAGCGCCTGCCGACTGGCACGTTTATCGGGGCCTCAGTCAAGCTTTTTTACCGACCGTTACCGATTTTGTAACGTTCCTGTTTATCGACCGTCTTTATCAAGGAAAATTGAACACAAATATGACGAAACCTGCGAATGAATTTGGTGATTCAGCTACATAGAAGTAACACGTTGCATCATTTTATTATGCTCTTAGGAAAATTTGTTATTTCAGATCGTTAATGTTGAAAAAAGGGATTGCAAAATGCAACAGAGATTTACTTCACGCAGGCAACGCGGGAGTTTTAAGCTTGAATCTCTAAAAAGTCGGCCAGTGAAGGCTAAAGACGCATTATTTCGCAAGCGATTTGAACGTCGACCTTCATCGTCGATTTTTCCTTTCTAAAACTGCTCCACCAGCGAGTTATCGACGAAACATCAGTTTGGTAATTTTGTTTGGAATTTATATCGCTCTCGAAAACACGAGACCAGCTTATCGATGCATTGATAATTTCGGACGTCGATAGTGGTCCTATAAACATATCGATAACGTTGTTGTATCGTTTATTACGATTATTTTGCGGTAAATGAATCGAGATAATTAACCTCGATCGTTCGTTTTTGTAGGGGCACGTGGTAGTGGTCTCTTCCTGGCAGATCGATTATCGATTTCAGGAAGATCTGCCGTGACGAATGCACTGCATTGGCGTACTTTTCCTGCGCAAACCGTGATATTCCTCTCGACAATAAGATACATCCGATTACGACAGACACATGTTTTTCCGTTTGCGACGCAAGTCGTCTGAGTAATCGAACTACTCTATTTTCCTGCAAAAACAGAAACATTTTTTGCAACAAATTTAGTTATCTCTTTCAATTAAGTAATCCTGGTTTTACAATACATGTATACATACGTATAATCGCGCACTGCTAACGGTGGTAACAAACAATTAAACAGTTGCGCAACTGCTCGATTATCGTAAAAACTAGCATTTAGCTCAACTTCGTTATCGATGACTATCAGACTGCTTTGCAGGAATAGCAATCGACACGTCATTTACGATCGTTATCCAGGAATTATATAACAGACCTTAGTATCCTGATAAGAATAACAGTATATTTAATGAAAAGATAGAGTACGTTTTAAATGGTATTGTAACTTAGAAGCTTGGCTAGTAGTATCGCTGTAGATAAGATATTATTTATTGAATTTTTGTTCCTGATAGCGTGTAGCTCCGTGTCGCGCCAACGGTCTTCTTTTATATTATTGAGGCTTACGCGAATGCTAGATTTTTACCAGGATGGTCGATAGCTTTTTTGGAGGCTGGTGAAGTCCCGTGGATTTTACTAGAGCGATCCGCGGGACCAAAAATACAACAACTCGAGATTTTCAGGCCGTGCTAATTTCGAGCTATGCATAATTTTGCGCGAGCGGCGTTGCGTAAAAGCCACGACACGCCGAACCAAATCGACCAACTTCATTTTTTTTTCCCCTCCTTCCAAGTCGGCTGAAATGAAAAAGGAAAAAAGATCTTCCTTTAAAAGCTTGCAAATGTATAGACGAACGTTTTCTGCGCAAATCCGCGGTCATAATTATTCTCGGATGAGTGAGGCGAAACGTTGCGTATATTTAATGCTCGAAAAATACTGAATCGGCCTAAGAACCGTCCATTTGATCGCTGCTCGCTTGCAGTTGGGGAAGAGAAAATATTCTGAAAGGGAAGTGGAGAGAAAAATATATTTTTTAATCGCAATTTAGATGAACGACGTACAAAATCTAAATAATTATTCGCATATTTTCCAGCAGGAGATACAATCGTTCATACGCTATTACGTTCACGTTGGATACGTGCCTACAGACGCCACTTCATCTTCGATTTCTGCCCTAAATTCACCCTCCGCATCTACCAGATTCTGTTACGTTGATATAACAATGTAGAGCGGACCGCTGGACAAGTATTTAGCGTTCGTTTTTGTTCTACCAACACGTAGAAAGGAGAAAAAAATCAATTTAGTACAGCATCGAGACAAGGCAAGAGGTTTGAAAAAGGAATCGAGGCTTAAAGTAGAATTATCAGCAGTAAAATACAGCTGAGCAAGCATCGTTTGCTGCCGATGAATTGCATATTGGTATTTCGTTTAAAAAAGCCTCATCGTTGACCTCGAAGCAGCGCAAAATTATTATCTCGTTTCTCCTCTTTTTTTTTTCTTGTCGAATGCGACAATTCGTCACGGCTGCGAGATTCAACCTGGGTTCAACACTGTTCCCTTCGCATTGACCCAATTCCTTTCGCATACGCGAGGCCTGGGTATGGGTATTATTATCCCAGCCGCGACATTATTCCATCGCGAATCTATTCGATTCACTAACGAAGTTTAATCCTATCTTCTGGATAATTTCTGTTTGTTTGTTTTTATTTTTTCCTCGCAAAATTGAACTTTACTTACAAGGTTGAAATTTAACTACAATGGATCTGTTTTATCATACGTTGATAATTTCGAATGTTGAGGTCAAGGTTTGGTATTAAATTCTGCGATTATTTGCTCTCTCAATTTTTCCAAATCTGTTTCAGAGCAACAATCGACTTTTATCTATGTTGGACAAGACTCTACCGATCTTTAATACTTGCCGTTCCTCAGAATGGGTCTCGATCAGTCCAGAATCCTAGTTCATCCGGTTAACCGCATGATTTTACATTCCCTGGCCCTTGTTGCGTTCTATGTAGCATGTACTCCGTCGTAGAATCGGGTCGATCACGCCAGGAATTCGATTTTGTCGCGGTTTAACCCCGAAGATCCTTTCTGGTACGCTTCGAGCGACATCAGAGTCTCCCAATGGATCCTTCTGTATGTTAGGAGGGAAAACAATACGATTACGAAATTTCTACCGATATGTAGTACTTGAAACGAAGATAGAAATTGAACAGAATCTTGCTAAAAGGTTTACAGTAGAGCGAAATGTCCAAGTTAAGTAATTCTTTGTTTGAGATCAGCTGGAGGTCTTCAGGGGGATCGTGCGAGGTTACGCGATATATCTGGGGCCTTCCTGTAACAGTTTCCTCGTAAGCGGGTCGGAGACCTCGTGTCCACCTCCCAGTTTCTGATGTGAACCTGCACCAGTTGCGTCGCGAGCCTGGCGTCGACTCGACGGCAGTTACGGCTGGATCGTCCTCGAGGTAACTTCTCCATCTGGAAACGTCCGATCCCACCTTTAATCGTCATGTGATCCGTGAACATAGGTGTACCGCAAGTGTGCCTGAAGGTGTACTTATTCTCTTTGCGTGCGTGTATATTGGATGAATTTGGTGATCCAGTGAGTTTGTCAGGTGTTGGATACTCGCTCGTTGGACTAGAATTGCGGATGAGGAAGGGAGAATGCCTCAGAAGAACAACGGGAATTACGAAGAGGTCAGCCAACAATATTTTACATCGTTTTCCTATTATCAATTGTCGTCGTCGAGTTTGCATTACGTTTCCACGTTGAATCTTCAATTTCTGACCCTCGAAGGAATGATTCTACGTGGGTGTGATTGTAAATCGTGATTTATTGTTTAGTGTGGGCGTCTGGAATGGTACAGAGAGGGCTCTGTGAAGATGTGGACACGGTGACATTGTTCGAAGAATAGTTTGTGAGGCTCTGGAAGGATGGTGAAGTAATTTCACTGGAATGCGGTTGATTGATGAACGCTAGCCGTGGTTCCGCTCTTCTCCCGCTGTTACGATTGTTTTTGACGCTCGATAATTTGTGCAATTTGTTGGTATTACTTCCTTAATAACTGTCTGATTGAAGCTAATTGGTTTCTGCGCCAGGAAAGTACCATCATATTCCGCCTTGATATACGATACCTGGTATCACGAGACTGGTAATGGCGTTTTTATCGATCGTAGTTCCCAGGAATTCTCCTTCCGAACAGTCTAGGATGTTGAAATATTTTCCCGATCCTTAAAGAAATAGGATTCATTTAAAATGCAATGAGATTCAAGTCTGGAAGTCTAACTCTCAAGGTAAATAGACTTATAAAATTCCTAGAATCACTTCGAGTGTAATTGCAATGAGCTGCAAGTGTTTAAGTTCCCTTGAAAGGCGTTTGAGTGTTATTTCTTAAAATTAATTAGCCAAGTCACCACGACCACTCTAGAACTCTGGTTTCCAAAGTTACGTGGCGGCTCGTTGAAGCCTCGAGCGTTCTTAAAAGGAAACAGAGATCGATTACACGATAGTCAGTCGGATAATCATCGGTCATCATTATCGACCAATGACGACGGTGTGTACGTGTATTGTGCCGGCCGATTCATTACGTAAATATGTGATCTTGTTGTTGTCAGGATTATCCCGGATTCAATCCATCGACTGTCGCCGATAGCGGTCAGGAATCACAGTAACCGCATTAGATGCCTTCCAAGTACTTGCCTACGGGCCAGCACGGGACCTCTGACTCGCAACCTGTGTCAGATTATCGCTCGCCACTTTTCTGCCGCCCTTGCTGCCTACTGGCACACCTGTTGCTCTTTTTCTCTTTTTCCAAGCCCTTCTCTCTGCTACGTTTGAGGAGATCTGACCGATTAATCAGGAAACGTGAATGGCCTTTGAAGAGGAATTAGTACCGCGAGCTGTCTGAAGTGGCTGTGATCAAACGTGCCTCTATTCAGAGGATTATTTTCAATCTTTGAGGAGAAAATGTTTTATACTCCAGGTACTTTATTTCTGGAGTTCTGTTCTCTATGGTAGTGGAATGGTATCTTTTGGTTATGTGATAATATTAGTATTATCAAAACTACAGGTAATTAAACAGCTGTAATGGTTTTATTTACCGATAGTTACGATTAGTATTTTGTTTTGGTATCATCAAGTTTAGACGTATGAATAGTGTCTATTGTATTTTACAACACGGTTTATGTAAAAGTAAGATAAGGTCTATGTGACCTTGGTATTATTCATAGAAAACGTTTCCACGTTATAATGCTGCGAGGGAACTAGAAATTTTAAGCAAATAGGGTGGTCGTTTGACTTTAGTCACAGTGGAACTCGATGGGTATGGAAAGTAACAGACTTTAGAGCGTCATAAATTAGACCCTTCTTGGCTATGTGTTGTGGGCTGAGGAATTCGATTGTTCTGTGACTCAGAATTTCGAAAATATCTACTGTATTCCATAGTATCGTATCTAAAGGAATTTTATTTGTCTTTGTCTCATCTTACACGAAGTTTACTGAAACGTATCGGGCCAGATTTGTGTTTAGTTTTAATATTATCGAGTTTAGGAAGATAAGCGGTTTCTTATTCTATTATCAATTCAATAATATGCATGTTTCTTGTAAATGTTTGTGTAACTTCAGTTTGATCGCAAGCCGCGAGGGACATGCTCGCGATAAATCGCGCCATTTTGAGCCGCGAGTCAGCACTTGTAAAACGATCTCCGTTAACGGTCTATCAGGCTCCTTCGCACCGATAGAATGTCAGTTCTATCTACGGTGAGAAACCTATATTTTCTTTTAAACGAATAGACGTTCAGCGAAACCAATGGATCTCGACGTATAGGGTATAGAAATTGTTTTTAGAACGGAGCAGGAAATCCTGTGAGCGTCACTACGCTATTATCTATTGACCACATGGCTCTTTTGCGGAGGATGACAGTCTTTGATTCGCTTTTTAATTAAGTTATCTTAACAAGCACGAAGGTTAACATCGGAGGGCGAACAATTAGAGTAGCCAGTAGCGGAACTAGTATAACTCTCTTTTTCTAACTATTCGGTATTCCAGTACTCTTCGATCGCTATCTCAAAGAAAACAATTAGATCCGCATATGTAGTGTTTCAGACTTTTTCATCCATGTTTTGCAAAGATTTGTGAAAGAAAGATCGCGTATTGAACATGAATTAGTACACGTGACAAATTGGCGAGACATTACTGATTCATTCATTGGTATGGAACAATTACAATGTATCCAATTTCTGATCGCTGCCAATCTAATGAAATAGCAGTATTAGTAGTTAGTGATTGCATCGACTGTCGACTTATTTTCGTTCTGCATCATAATATGCATTATGTTAGAATTGCCGAGTCACAGATGCAACCCACGATTAACGTGACGTTACGCATTTTGCATGGAACTAGTAAAAGACTCTATAAAATATGATAATTAGTTCTAATTGCCAAGTTTATGTTCAAGTCAATCAACGTAATGTCTTGTTCAATAAGTTTGGGATATGCGGAATGCATAATCGGGATATTAAAACATAGCATAGCTGAAGCATTCGCTTTAATTAGCGTACGTCGACAAAAGCGATACGTGGATTCGCGTCGAGAACGAACTATCGGATTACGTAATAAGGCGGCGTTGCAAGACGGGCGCGGTGTATACGGGAAGCCATCCGGTCGACCGGTTGGCCAAGGCACGTGCTTCGTGAACTACAAAAATACCTGCTCTTGACAATGATCGGAAACAACCAGTGCCGTCACGCTACTTTCCACTGGGAGAGCGACCGCGAGGAATTCGCAGCAAAGAAAGCAACGAAAGAAAAAAGGCGAGAATTCTTGCAAGGAAGATCGCGGGGACCGTGTAGCGAGGGATACGAAGAAAAAATGGAACCGAGTAGATGAGATATGGACGTGTGAAATTGGAGTGAACAAAAAAGAGAGCTGGAATGAGATTGGGGACATGTGCTGAGGCAGAAAAAGGAAACCAAGGAGCTCCTCTGTGAATTAAGACCGCCGAGTGATAGCTTCGATCCGTTCTTGATCATCCTCGATACGAACAAGTAGGGAATCAGTTGATTAAAAATATCCTTCGTTCCACGTTTAGTTAAGTCTCCGCATTATTCTGTATTGTCTGCGTGAATTTCCAGGTTCTACGGGCCTTGAGAGCGTTGCAAGGTTGCAAGGCACCGGAAAGTTTCAACGCGGAGAGAGATCGCGAGCTATCACTTGAAAGCAAATAAGAAAAAGGCGACAGCCTTTTAGATAGCTGCGGGTGGAGGGAGCCGTGGCAACGTTCTCTTTTCGTATAGAGCGGGGATTGTGACTCACAATCAGTCTTGTTGTAACATTCGCGCGTAACCCACGCGCCTCGACGTTCGCATCCATCGCGATACACACGTGCGTCACGTACGTACCGTTGCTCGAGGATCACCTGACGGTCAATTTCTTCGCGCCATCTTCAACGGGAGCCATGGTGATTCCGACGAACCTGCTACGTCGCTGCCTTTGAACAAGGAACGCACCGTGTCTCGAAACGTTAGCGCTTCTCAGAACTCCATTTTAGCTTAGGAAATTAGAGAAAGAGGAATCAAGGGACGCTGCGATGGTATGTGAGATACGCTCAAAGGGTTTACCGATAGTATGCTCGCGTGGGAGCTTCGGAAAAAGCGCCACGGTCTCCAGGGTCACCTTTTCTCTTCTCTGTCGCTCTGCAGATTAGAGTGTACAAGTCGAGATCTCTCCTGTGGCATTGCATTGGTTATCGCATTGAAACGATGTACCAGATTGTTGTTGGTGATTTCGAGATTGGAAAATGGTGCAGAGAGAATGGCTGTTTTTATTTGGGAATTGTTTCGACGCGCCTTGGCCAAGTTTGTTGCGCTGCTAGAACCCTGGCACGCTGGCAGAGTGGGCTTATATCACTAATGCATTATCTTCTACGTCAAGTTTTGTCGAGCGCCACGCGTGGCCGTGAAAAAGAGAATATAGCAGAAGCGGCAGTGATGTATATTCACGCGAGCAGCACGTGACACGACTTCTCTCTGCATACATTAACGCCGGGAAGATTCGATCGTCTTCGCGTATGCTCTTCTGCAACTCGTCAAGTATTTACTTGGTTCGTTCGAGTTAACGCCAATGGAAATGGTCCAGACGTGATTTTAACACTGAAAGAAAGCTCTCAAGTGTTTCAGTTAGTAACAATAAGTGTATAATAATTGGATACGCTGGTACCGCATAAGTAATTTCAGTTCGAAGGTCATTCGACCGGTTATGGAAACGCAAACTCAATTCCGTCCCTTAATTTCGTTTCTCCTTTACGTTTTCCACGTGACGATGCCTATGGCGGAATTATTAAATAATCGGGGCTGCTGGGATCGTGATCCCTTTTTAGAATGGCGTTATTAAGTTCACCACTTGCCTTTGAACTTTGAACTATGCGACTCGACGACTATTATAATGTCAAGCTCGTATTAATTTAGCGTTCGTCATATTATTAATCAGATGTATATCTTGTTTGGCGTGCATTAGTATCACCGTTCGTTCCTTCTCTTGTTATCGCATATCGTTGCGGCATTTCGTAGAGCACAGAATGGATTTTCAGAATTATTTTCGGCTTACGCAATGCGAGCAGGCATATGTGCAGCACTTTTTATGTCAGTGACCATAAATCAAATATTACTGATAACCCGTGGTTCATAGATGTTTAAAAAATTGTCTCGCCTGCAGTCTTACAACAGTGCAATCGTATTGCCTGTTACTATTTTAATGTATAGCTCAACGATTGATGATCAGCCTCGCAAGTTCGCCTATGCATCTATTGTTGCGGGTGAATAATTTCTATTGCGATGATTCAACTTGCATTGGTATTATTTCTGCTATCATCGAATAGTTAACGAAGTCGATAACCGACGTTATTCGCGTGGACACTCCAACTCTATTATTTTTAACTTAACACGATATTTTTATCTAAAAAAATATATATACATATGTATATAAATGTACACAAGTATTTCTTTTCAAATGTTCGTTAATCTTACGTTTGATTTCTAGGGTTCCGGATATTTGAAGCGTGCGAACACTGAACGCCTCCATGAAATATTTAACCAGGTAAAGAATTCCAGTTCCTCTTGGTTTGTTTGTTAGGCTTCGTAGAGAAGCGACGATATAACAGAGCGCTTGCAATCGGAAATTTAAAAGCGAGCTAAGTTCTCACTGGGAAAATTTGCAGTACGCCTCACAAGAGAAGAATGGCGAGAGGTTCATGACCCCGTCTGACTTCGTTCGAATTTACCTTGGGCTTTATACCAATCCGGATTACAATCCTGACTCCGTCAATTTGCTGGCCGGTATCGTCGATACCAGTAAAGATGGGTATGCGTTTAATGTTTACAAAAAATCGAGACACCATACGCTGCTTGATAATGCAGATATTTAAGCGTTAAACATATAACAATGGAGTTTTTGACTTGAAAAGTGTGATACTTTCCGCAGGCTCATATCGTTTCCCGAGTTCCAAGCGTTCGAAGGGCTGCTCTGTGTGCCAGATGCTCTGTACAAGACAGCCTTCCAGTTGTTCGACACTAATGGAAATGGAATGGTTGCATTTGGTGCGTAACAATCTTTCTGCTAAATACTTCGCTTCGAGTTAACCTCGTAGAGTATCTAAGTTTGAATTCGCTTCGCAGATGAGTTCGTTGAGGTGATGCGGAAAACGGAACTCCATCGGAGGATGCCTTTCAACATGGACAGCAGTTTCATTAAACTTTATTTCGGGAAAGATAAAAAGAGATTGATCAGTTACGCGGAGTTCAGTCAGTTTCTGCACGTGAGTTTTTTTCCCCAGCAAAGATGGCATTATTTCTAATGTAATTTCTAAATTATCGATCACACTAAGGATTGATTATCCATTGTCAGGATTTCCACGAAGAGTACGCGACGGAGGCGTTCAAGAAATTCGACAAGGATGGCCAGGGTTTTATTTCGGCGTTAGACTTTCAGGATATCATGCTCAGCATCAAGAGTCATTTATTGACCAAGGACGTGAAGGACAATTTGGTCGCTGTGAGTACTCGAATCCAACGCTGCACTTCCTTCGATAACGAAGTAAGAAACGGTAAACTGATTCATGACAATTGCAGGCTGCAAGCACCGGGCAAGGCGGACGGAAAGTCAGCTTTCCATATTTTATGGCATTCAATTCTCTCTTGAACAATATGGAGCTCATCAAACGTATTTACCTTAACGCGACCAATGGCCATAAATACGAGGAAGTTACCAAAGGTATCCTTAAATTCGTATCTCTTAGAACAGGTGAGGAATAAAACGTGCCGTATTGCTGAATCGAGTCTTATTGTTTCAGAGAGATTTCTTCATTCCGCACAAATGATGTCGCAGATCACGCCATTGGAAGTGGACATCCTGTTCCAGCTGTGTGACCTGCTGCATCAGACTGGGTAAGCATTTCCGATTCTGAGAGCGAGCTATATTTTCCGTAGCATTGATCGATTAGAAAACGCTTAGGTGGTACGAGCCAAACAGGCGCGATTATGAGCCTCCATCGCTGACCTGGTCAACGAGAAACAATATGAGTATTTAACATGAGAATCGTTGTACATAAATGACATGCTATCGTTGCACCAGCAAGTAGTCGTTAGAACATCGTCATCGTCCATAAAGTATAATTGAGTCCCACTTGACAAAGAAAAAGCTGGGGATTATTACTCTTGCCGTATTAATAGTTCATAAAAAGATCAACAAAAAAAAAAACAAACCTCATTCTGGTCGAGAACAAGACAGACAAAAATCGAAGCTTCCTGCATAATATTTTTCCGACCTTTTGCAAACACCAATTGACATTCTCATGATTGAATATATTTGTTTACGTGTTTACGCTGCCTGGATCAGATCTACGGAAGATGACGAGGCAGAGTTGCGACTTGGGTGCGTTTTTGTATTACAAGAATAATCACGAGCTATAAATTTGTTCTAATGCAATAAACGCTGGCCTCGCGTGAAAGCGACGGGAACTCCTCTAGAAAACGGAAAGGAAGGATCTATAGAAAAATCACTTTGGAAAATGTGTACCGTGTATTCGCTGCGCGTGATGCTTTTCTTTTAATCGAATGGCTCTTTCCTCCAAGTTCTATCAGGGATAGGGAGGAAGGAAAGGCGAGAGCGTGAGAGAGCTAAAGCTTTCCGTCTTTTGGAGTGATACTTCCCGTTCCTTTTGCCAATGTATTTGTATATACGTACATATATGCAAAGAAATCAATAATATACACATTGTCTTCACCTACTCTCTTCAGCATCTATCTTAGGACGATGGTATTTGCAAACGTTGTTACACAGTGGGCACTAACGATATTTCATCGTAAGCTATGACAGCCTTAAGGACATGTTCATGGAATTTTTTTGTATTGGCAGGATATATATTTTTAGTATCGCTCGAAGCAGTGCCATCGGCGATCTTGCTATAGCAACCATCCTACGAACGATCATTTTTGATTTTTTTTTTTTTTCTTTCTCTATAATGGAATTTCTCTTCCTTTTTCTCGTGTCCTTTTTGAAAAATGCTTTATCTTCGCCACGGCTACGGATCCACCTATTGAGCATGAATTTTCTCGGGTTTCAGGGAAATTGTGTACAATGATCTCGTGGCTATTACCCCCGAGCAGTATTTCAAGCAGATCACAAAACGCCTAGCCGAGATCAAAGCGGTGTCGGTAAGTGTGGCGGCGGACGATTATCCATGCCGATCGAAATGGGACCGGAATTACCATTGGAAACGATCTACGTTTAACTGTAAACCTTGCCAATTTCGATGCTCGATAGTGAGTCTTCTTGTTTCAGAGCCCTGAAGAACGGGGAGTACTCGTGCAGATACTAGAGAGTGGTTACCGGTTCGTTTTGGGATCCATAGGAGGAGGTAGGTTTCATCGACGCTTAAAATCGATAACTCCCCCCGCCCACTTTACAGCCAGCGAAGATTTCTACGAGTTCAGACTTGCTAGCTAGATCTTCTTCGTTAGAATATTGCTTTTGATAAACTTGAACGCTAACTCCATTCGGAGTGGAGTGAAAGAAGTTAGTACTGTCGAAGGTAAAAGGAAAAAACGACTAGATGGAGAATATTTTCTTTAGCGGTCGGTGCCACAGCCGTCTATCCCATCGACTTGGTGAAGACCAGGATGCAGAACCAGAGGACTGGCTCCCTGGTCGGCGAGCTGATGTATAGGAACAGCGTTGACTGTCTAAAAAAGGTTGGAATCGAAAAGTCTCGCCACGACACACTGCCTGCATTGTTAATTATGAAGTTGGTGTCCTGCGTTTGACAGGTGATCCGGCACGAGGGTTTCTTCGGCCTTTACCGTGGCCTGATACCTCAGCTGATGGGCGTGGCGCCGGAGAAGGCCATCAAGTTGACGGTCAACGACTTCGTCAGAGATAAGTTCATGGATAAAAATGGCAATTTGCCACTTTATGGGGAAATTATATCCGGCGCTTGTGTAAGTGATCCGTGAAGATCGTTCGACCTTCCGCTTTTACGCTGAGCGAGCACGGCCCACGATAACTTTAATGTCGTCTAAACAATAATTTGTTTGTTCCTCAGGCGGGTGGCTCTCAAGTGATATTCACGAATCCCCTGGAGATCGTTAAAATCCGTCTTCAGGTAGCTGGAGAACTAGCAGGGAAATCGAAAGTGAAAGCTTGGACTGTCGTCAAAGAGTTGGGCATTTTTGGCTTGTACAAGGTGGGCGTGTCTATGTTCAAGAGGAGTAAACATTTTTAAATAGCGTTTGATGCAACGCGCGAGTTAAATCTGTTTGTTCGTTTCTAGGGTGCAAGAGCGTGCTTCTTGAGGGATGTTCCGTTCAGTGCAATTTACTTCCCAATGTACGCTCACATAAAGGCACGATTAGCGGACGAAGGTGGCTACAACACACCTCTGTCACTTCTGGTATCTGGTGCGATCGCTGGCGTTCCCGCAGCAGCGCTGGTCACTCCTGCGGACGTGATCAAAACCAGATTACAAGTGAGTAAGACGATTCCAGTTTCTAATGCTTCTTTCTCTAGAATATTCCTTTCTTCGATAAGAAAAAAAATTAATCAATCGTTACAGGTCGTAGCTAGACAAGGCCAGACAACGTACAATGGATTACTAGACTGTGCGAAAAAAATTTACAAGGAAGAAGGCGCAAGGGCGTTCTGGAAGGGTGCCACAGGTATTGGATTGTATAGAGATAGTATAGATTATATTTAGATTCAAGAGAAATGTAGATGAATTTCGTAGTTATATTACGGGGCGTTACATTTATTTTAAGTTGTACATTGAGAAAGTTAGTAATATATATTTGATTTGGTCGATTGCATGCGCGCGCGGGCCCTGGCCCTGCCGCATCTATCGACTATTCTTTCTCCCCAATATGACCTGGCGACTTACTTCTAAGTGAGTACTTTCTTTTCTCTCTGCCTGCCAGTTATCGTGACTTTTTTCGATTTCCTTGCCCGCAACTACTTTTTTTGTGTCCTTGTTTTGCCAGTTTTCGTTTTATTCGCGTAACTTTCTGTCTTTTTACTAGGTTTCATTATTTTTAAATACGCAGATTGGTCGTCGAAAAGCATTTCATCGCACGGTTTATCCTCACGTAACTTGAGTTTCTTCTTGTCATCGCATATTATTCGTTGATTTATAATACTAATCACATATGTTGTCGATTCTAGCCCTAGGAACAGGTTTTTCGAGTTTTTTCAATGTTCAGTCTGAAGATGTGTCCGTTCATAGAAGGTCATAACATTCATGTTCACATTTGGAATTAAAATCTTTATTCAGACAAAGAGTAAAAATCGGTGTGCGAAAATGAATTAATCGGCGAGCGATTTTACCGAATTCTGTCCTGTCGTTTTACAGCACGAGTCTTCAGATCATCACCACAGTTCGGGGTCACCCTCTTTACCTATGAGCTGCTGCAGAGGCTCTTCGTAGTCGACTTCGGAGGATCGTAAGTATTATTATTTTGATTGCTTAGCTGGCATCTATTAGTTTTTATTTACTTCTGATAAGATAATCATTTCGTTAAAAGGAATCTTTCGAAAGACTTTCTTAATTTCAGCATATTGGTAGCTGAAATTTCTCCACGAAGAGCGTTAAAATTTGTGCAAATTCTATTATCCACAAAATAAGAGGTTTTCGCGTATTTCTTTGTGTCGCTAACGGGTAAAACGTTACTTTCAGTCGACCTACCGGGTCGGAGCAAAAGGTACCCACGACGGGAATGGTAGAGGAGATCCGATCGACGAATCCAGACCACATCGGAGGCTACCAGATCGCTCTTCCTATTCTCACCGGGATTGAGACAAAGTTTGGGCTCTGCCTACCCAGGTTCCAAGCGGGTAGCACCGGAAAGTAACGTTGCCAGTCAGCTTCAGCTAGACCAGTAAGCTTGTAGCGACCCCTCATCATTACAGAAATGCGTATCAAGTCGCTGAATGCTCAGACTGTCCGAGAAGAACGAGCTCCACAGAACTACGAACCGAGTGAAACGAGAATCCGTCGTCGATCCACCTGGCACGGGGTGTAGGACTCTAGGATCCTAGAATACTTGGTTTCAACGATAGAGTGTCTCAGGATGTTAATTATGAATAAAGATCAAGCTGATGAAACTTTATAGGAGAGATAGAAGTTAGAGAAAATAATGAAGGGAATAGAGAATGTGATGCACGGAAATCAAACGCGCGGAGGAGCCCAAAATTCCAAATTGATACGCGTACGATATCTATGAAAAGTATACAAATGGCATTACAAATACGGTGTTGCGATAATTATCGGGGCGTTCCTTGGATCGGTTCGATTTACGTGTATCCGGAGTCGAGGAATGAGAGAGAGTTGAAAGAGTAGCGTTAACGCGCACAACTCCTTCGGTGATCGCCTGTTCGGAGGAGATAGAACGGGACCGTGGAAAAAATCATACACAGGGTTTAGACGAGTTAAAAACACGGATGGTTTAGCCTAAAGACATTAGTGAAACGAGAGCAGCCTCTTTACGCTTACGTTGCGCAGGTGTGGAGCTCGAATGCGCTGGCGATGCGAAAGGAAGCATACGAAGTTTATCCCTTTGTACACGTTCTTTTATCGATAAACCCCACTTTATTCACGTTTCACCCTTTGCACGCGATCTAAAACAGCGAACAAGGGACTCCTCAAGCTATATATCTAGGGATAATGTATCACTTTTTCAAATAGCGCTTCGCTTACGTGTGATTTCGGCACTCGAGACGAGCAAAACTAACGAAAACTGTGCGAAGGGTGAAATCGTCGCGTCTGTTTAAAAAAATATTTATTAATCCAGTCTTGTTCAGCGAGAGAGAATCGGTTTGCGTCTTCATGCCTTGCTTTACGCCTCTCTGGCTGCCGTGTTACTTTTTCTACTTTTTATATGTGAATCGAAAACGTCTGCCTGTTCGTACATGATTCCATATATCGAAGAGTTCACGCACTATCTTTTTAGGTGGTCCACTCGATCGGAGCGGAAGTAGAAACTCCACTGGAGGATTTTCATTTATTCTGAGAACACGCGTATAAGTTACACAAAACCGCATCACCGTCTCTCTCGACTCTTCTAATCGCTTTCAAAGCTTGTCGCAGAAGAGCTTTGCAAATGATCGATCTCCACTTCATCGATCCTACCGATCGTACAGTCGTCCACATTTGTTTATCTAATTTCTACTCTTCTTCTAGTCGCAACTGCCATTCGTTTTCTTTTTCTTTGTTATTTTTTTCACGATGAAATGACGATTAAAAAAAAAACACACAACACAACGATGTTGTGCTAGTAGTTTCGTTTTGGTTGACGATTGAAGTTTCGCATCCAAAGTGATACGCAAAATTTCGTTCGTTCTATCGCACAGCGAGATCAGAGGCTACGCCGCTATATACGTTCTTTTCTTTCCGTTCAGATGTCTGGTGTTCTGTATAGCACGAGATTTAAGATATCAGAGAAATTTCATTCCGTTAACGGTATCAATTCGTTCAAGCGTTGTTCTTTTCTTTCGAAACGTTCTCGTACGCGCTTTCTAAGGCTACTTGGCGCGGCCTCCACCCGTTCACTGTGTTACCTAGAAAAGATAATCGAGTTCTATTTATAAGGAAAGATTGATCGAGAGCTCGAGGAGCGTTTTAAAAATGATAAAAGGGCTGGATCCTTCGCTCTTTAAATAGTTACGTCCGCGGGCCTCGAGCTGTTTTATAATCGCACGTATGGACCGAGGAAACTATGCGAATCGTTTAATCGGTCATCCGAAACATTCCAAGGCCACGATATTTCGTTTTCCCTTGCTTAACTACCACGCGAATCAAACGAGAATCGTTTTTCACCTTGGCTTCGTTTGATAGTGCCCTTGGCGAGTTTGGATGATTCGATCGACCAATATATCACGCTGGTTTTTCGTCGAGAGGTCTACGCAGAGACCATGAAAACGCTCCCTCCCGCAGTTCGATATACAATATGTTAAACGAGACGCATCTCGCTCTAGAAGCAATTAGGTCGCTTGTTACCGAGCTTTCGACGCTTTCGATCGAACATACCGAAATGTGCTGGCACAGATTCGCGGAAGCTACACTTTGGTACCACGTTTCAAGATAGTCTGGACCGTCTCCACGTCTCTGATCTCCTTATTTTTCGAATTACTCGCGCAGAACCCTACGCTGATTAACTCCGACCATGCGAACGTGTTGCAAATCGTGGCCAGAGTCGGTGGTCCAGACGATTTTGCAGAGTCCAGAACAGTTCTAGCGATCGATCGTAAGTGAAACACGATTCACTAAGAATATTCATCGCCGGCCATCGCGCATTTCTTTCTGTACGCATCTTGGTCGAACCCACGGGTCGCACCCTTTGCGAAAATACGAGATAGAGGAGGAAGAGTTCGTTGTCAGACCTCGATACAATACTCGACTCGATTAGTTTCACAAACAATTCGCTTCTTTCATTATTCCACGAAGTTATTCGGTGTCTGCAAGCGGCGTAGAAGGAAGCACAGCAGCGGTTGCATGAATTTGTCAAAGAGTGTACATATTCGTGAGGCGTGTTTATTTTTCCAGCACGATTTCAAGGCAAACTTAGTAGTCTTCTCGTAACGCGCTGCTGTGTAAATCCAGTCCTGTAATTCAGAGCCGACCCAGATTCGTTTTGATGCGCGGGACACGAGTTTTTCTCGAGAAGGACCTCGTCGCATCGTCCTTGATCAAACATTCTTTAAAGAAGTCACGCGCGTCAGAGTATTATCTCGCGAGCTGACGGGTTGTCCATATCTGGTTCAAATGATGGGTATATTTTCATAAGATTAAGACGGAGTGGAACGAACGTAAGAGATTGATTAGAAAGCGTCCAAATTGTTTTTCTATCCGCCTTGACGCGTCACGATCAGGTCGAGAAAAAGAGTTGCAAACATGTACAATAAAACACGAGAGTTGTGAACGCGTAGATTTACCGTTCTGGTTAATTGAAACGTCGTAATTGGCCGAGAACGTAGATGTACGTTCTGGCCAGAGATATATCGACTCGACCATCCTGATCATAGCTCGATGTACATACATATGTCGCATATGTAATATAATTAGCCAGTGTACATACACGTGCATATGCTTGTGGCATCCGTAATTAGTAAATATGAATACTGTAAAAATTGTAGTTGCGATCGGCTCGATCGATCCGCGGCTATTAAGAGGCGGATATTCGATAATTTATTCATTATCTGACGATAACTGGTAACCGTTCCAATGGTAATTTTCTTGGTAATTTCAATTTCGGTTCAATTTCTTCCCGTTAGATCGAGTCGAGCGGAACGTATTTAAATAAAAAAAAAAGTATTCGCAGGTGTTTGAGAGCATATAAATTACGATAAACGTTTTAGCAATCCGTCGTGGGCGTTCGCAGCTCGATACACTTTGGTTTTTATACTGTCACACGGTTGAAGCGACTTCTCTCGATATTCCTGCACTTATCTCTAATCATCGTTCTTAGTACGAATTGTCTCCTTCTTATTGTTGTCACGATTTTTAATGTCGCTACGAGTATTTGTCGAGTTTAACTGAGGGAAAACGTTCATTGTCCTACAGTACACGCACGCACCCACTCAAAGACATGCGGTGGACGTAGTCGCGAAGCTTGCGAGAAGGGAAGAAAGGAACAGGTTTCGATGGAATTGAAGAGTTTCTCGTACAGAATCGAATAAAGCGTTTAATTTCATTTCTACTGTATGCTTTTCTTTTTATTCTGCTGTTCGATAAGGATTGTTTCTTATACTTTCGACACTAAATCCAGGGTTTCTTCAACCGGCCTAAAATGCACAGACGGTTTACTTTTATTTAAGCAAGCGTGTTTGAGGAAGCGCCTGTTCTTTTAGAGAACACCTTCGTGCTCGCATTCTTCCCGAACAGAGATCGAAATTCAAATGCCCAAGCTTCGAAATCAGGCTGCGAATCAAGCGAATACGAATGAGTAATCTTCTCCATCGAAGTAGAACCGAATCGAAGAGCGGATGAGAGAGGAAGCGCGTACATTGTGATTTCGATTTTTGTTCGCAAGCTTTGCTGTTTCACCTGTTACGATCATCCGACTGAAAAAGGAGATGCAATAACAAGCGGAGAGAAAGAAAATGGCCATGCGATTGCACAAAAAGACACAACGTCAGAAGGAAACTAAATAAGCGATTTAAGATTAAAGGAAACTAATTAAATTAAAAAGGACAGATTATATTACGTGTATTATTCAAGTGAAAATAAGTAATTAAGCCCGCTTCCATGATCGACCGTCTCATATCCCCCATGTATTCGATGCACAGAGTCGAATTCTATCTGATAAAGGAGAGAAAAGTAAAAAAAAAAAAAAAAAGAGTAAGAGAAAAACGATATAAGACATAATTCAATGAAATGATAATTATACGATGATGTAACGATTAAATATTGTACACTAGGTCTTTCTTGTCCCCCATCTACGACAGCCCCTTCGTTCATGCGAATTGAATCGACGTTCTGCTGATCTGTGATCGTTGTCAGATTCTTGACGGTAAACTGGAAGGCCGATTAGTTAGACAATTTTGAATTCAATTCTTACAAAACTATTCTCGGTGGTAATATCTTTGATAACTTAGTTTTATCTCGTATTGCGAACTGTAAAGATTATATATTATATATATATATATACATAAAACTGTAAATCAAAAAGAGAAGAAAGGAAGAAAGAAGGAACAGAAATACCTAATTGTGAATAACACCTAAGCTGTTGTGCATATATATTTTAAAATAAGAATAAATATTATTTAAAAGACACACACAGAACGTACACAATTATTAACTCTCTCAATTCGCCTTAAATATTGTTAAAAGTTCTAGTTACCATCCTCTCGATGCTATATAATCATTTAATTTATGTTTTCGCTACTCTACAGATTAGATTTTCATCTCCATTTATTGCAACGCAAATCTTCCTGTAAAATGATTTAATCATTAATTTATATGCATCGCATTGTGATAGATCTTTTAAAAATAATTCATAATGAGTCTAAAAAACAGACTATCTTCCCATTATTCATTAAAAGGAAGCTATGCAATTTTTGCAAGCATATTTTCTTATCCTGCAGAAACAATGGTTAAGACTAACCTATAAACTTGTCTACAATTCCTGAAGTGGCAATCACTTTTTTCTTTAAACATAAACTTAGCGAAATAATTTAATAGCTAAATATGCATTATTTTTTATACATTAAACTGTACATTATATATTATTAGTATCAGACAAGGTTTTCTGTAATTTAAATTTCAATTTAAACTGGTGGCGCCATCTCTGTGCAAAGTGCTCAAACTGGTCGCGCATTATCGACCACAAAGTAGGTTATCGATCGACTGGTGGCGCCATCTCTGTGAAAAGTGCTCAAACTGGTCGCTCAGCGTTATCGACAGTGAAGTGAACTACTTACCGACTGGTGGCGCCATCTCTGTGGCGAACGCGGAAACTATTCGACGAGTAGTTTCAGCGCTCGCCACAGAGATGGCGCCACGTAGAGTCGGTATCATTTCTCTCACTCTTTCCTATAACTTTCTTATATATCTTTCTCTCTCTTACCTCTGAACTGGGAAATATAATTTATCTTACTCTTTTAATTCAATGAAAATTAAGCAATTTATTTATTTAATTAGCTGTACTCTAAAATTCTGTAATTAAGATGAGAAAGAGAAGCAGAGAGAAAGAAAGAGAAAGGAAACGATGTCAAGAAGGCAATAGATGTGTAATATATATTAATTTCGTATTGGCATTCGTTATTTTTATGGGAATTGTTATATTTTTTATGTTAATATACCTTATACTATTTAATTGTATCGATAGATAGAAGGAATATTATATTATAATTATTTGTATTATATAAAACTTCAGTTTTATTGTAATTTATTTATTATTTCCCGCTGTATAGGTAAGAGAGAGAAAGATATAGAAGTAGACTATAAGATAAAGTGAGACAGATGATATAAGTAGTTCACTTCGCTGTCGATAATGCTGAGCGACCAGTTTGAGCACTTTTCACAGAGATGGCGCCACCAGTCGATGGATGACCTTCTTTGTGGTCGGTAATGTGGACCAGTTTGAGCACTTCTCACAGAGATGGCGCGCAGATAGCAGTTATGTTCTGATATATTATAGACATGTAACATGACACATAACCTCGGCTAATTGAATTAATAATTACAAATTTTGCAAATATTCCTTGCTGATGCTGTTCCTCGGTTAATTAAGTGATACTTTACATAATATATACTACAAGTTATATTTAAAGTTAATCCTGTATTAATTGAAGTACTTATAACTCAATGTGCCTTAGTTTTACTATTAGAATTAAGTGTACTAAGGTGTATAGCTTTTAAATATTCAGCTTGAAAGAATTTGCTTAAAAATAGTACACAATGTTATGAAATAGTATGATACTAATTCAAATTTTGGTTAATATTGATAAAGCGAGGTTATTCTTTAAGTTCCGTTGTTGTTTTAAGGTTGGTCACATCTTATCTACCATAATACACGTATACGATAGAAAGAGGAGGCGAACACATGACTTAAAGTGCTTAATGTATGTATGAAATGCACCAAAGAATATTGTAATCTTTGTATATTGTGTGTGCGGTATTATCGACTTCTAATGAGTATTTCTAATTTGGTTACTGATTATTCCGTTTACTATATGCTGCTTTCAGAGCTGCTGGCAAATATAGATTGAAACGGCTGATATATTTCCAGGGTATATGGCTGTTTTACGGCTGACTTGCTGAGTTGATGTACTTCTGCGATTCCTCTGAATCAACGAACCAGCGTTCAGTTAGTTAATTAGCATATGTTTAGATTAATACCGGGCATGGATTCGTTTCTCATAATGCAAAGCTCCGTCTGCAGAACAACATCTTGGAAAGATACACACGAATATGGCAATAAATTTCCCTGGATCGCGTTTTCCATTCTTGTAATGGTGCCGTCATAGAACTGGTCCCAAGGCCATTATATTCAAGTTTACTAGCTTTGCTTCTTTTTCGTCCTGCTTGAGAGTGAGTCAGTCTCCTCTGAAATTGCGTGATCCTCTTAGCAGATCGTTTATAAGCTTGTCAATGAGTTTTTTCTGGAATAAACTATGCAAAGAAGGTGCTGTGACTAAGAAGATGACTCAGCTTTAAGGGTGCCTTGTCCACCTTCTATTTTTAAATGGACAAAACGAGTTTCTATTAAAATTCATACGCATCTTTGTTTTCGTTCTACATTTAAATGCCATTAACACTTCGGATGCTATTATTTCGATTAAATTATCTTTTTTCTTCCCCCATAGATCGTTTACTACAATTTTTTTTATACGACTGTGTCTCGCAATGATGTTTGAGCGTCACGTTACGAGAGCCACGTAGAGCAGAACCTAGAGTCATCGTCCTGCAGAGAAACCAACTGTTATTACAGGAGTTTACGAGGCAGCGGTTGTGGTTTAAACTGTAATTAAACACGCACAAGTTTCAAAGTCGTACTCTGAACGCTGCAATTCTAATGACACGGATTGATGGACGGAAGTACAGACATTAAGTTCACTAAGATTTTAACAATCGTGCACTCAGTGTCATCCGAGCTGAGCATCGAGATATTTCCATTGTTCGTAGTCGCATAAATTGATACATCGGTGTTATTTTGGTAGGATAGAACAGCGCGCTGAGCCAGGGGCTGTTGACAATAAATCCGGGAGAATTGGGGAGGAAGCCTGCCGCTAGGATATCCGGGATTTCGCTGCCTCCGAATAAGGGAATTAAACTTTATCGCATGGCTTTTTTTTTCGCGTTCGTATAATCCACTAGTTTATCACGCCGCGGTGTTTTATCGGACGATAATTTCGCGTACACGCGCGATGCGCCAGCGGTTTGCATTCGGGTCAGCAGTCTCCCGGTTCTGAACAGACCAGGGAATTTGTAGCGTTATCATTTTTCTCTCTTTTTCTGCCTTTGCTTTAAATCTCGAGAATCGCTACGAGAAGAAACATTTCTACACCTTCGTAGCCACCGTACTTCCACAGACTTCTCGAGGAAGGTTGTTACTTCGCTGCATGCGAGTCGTGCAAGTCTATCAGGGGGAAACATAAATTCTATCGTATTTGCATCGATTAAGCTCGAGTTCGCTGAAATCAGAATACCTGCGAGAATTTTCTACAAAGTATTAACGCAATTGCATGAAGTCCCCTGGCAATTGAACTGGACTGACTCGAGGCGAAAAATAATTTCTATTGCGTTATCGCGGTGATCGAACAGCGTGAAAAGAGTGAGATTAATCGAGGTAGGACGGTGGAGGAGCGGTTCCCGTGTACGGACTGCGTAAAAAAAAAAATGTGCACCGTATCTTTCTCGCGCGTAAATATTTATACGCGCCGTTTCCAGCTGCAGTCACGTAACGTGATGCAAAATATACATGTGTAGGAAGTTCTGTGGAATGATGCATAAGATTCGTTCGCGTACAATCTTTTCTCGAAGAGTAATTAGTCGAATTAATCATAAACATGTCTAATAACAAACTTCAGTTTCGTTAGATTAACCAGAATTTATTTCTACAATTACAGACTATGTTTCAGAGACTAGATTAATGAACTAGATCAAACACGCGATGATCTATCGATCAGCCTCGACGTTTGTTCGCCGACAGTGATATGTACAAAACGTACAATTGTTAACCGTAACTGCAGTACGCTCCTAGATAGTAATTGTACGGTCCAGCTGAAAAGGAAATAACTAAAATTCATTTCCGACTTGGCAACTTAAGAGGAAATGGAAAGATCCATTTTGTCGACGTTAAATTAGCCAGCTTTATGCGTCTGCCTGAATAATTATTGGGCAATATTTTTCATGTAGGCGAAATCAGTTTCAATGGTAGTCACTTTTAAATTTCGTTTCGTTATCTCTTACGCATGTTAAGTAAAAAGGCATGCACGCATACATAATGGACAAATTGAACGTTGTAAAGATGTCTCTTCCTACGAACTATTCAAAGGGAGCGGAGCAATTTCCTTTTTTTTCGCTCGCAATGAATACTTTTTATCTACTTTCATAGATCAGTCCTGATGACTGGACACGATTATTCTATGAAACTCACAACAAAGGCCTGCGTATCGATTAGAATAAAGCATCCCGTAGCTGTCACAAGCAGGCTGTCCCGATTGATACAGTTGAAAGCCGACCACGTTACCGCTGCAATGCAAAAGAATAGTTTCCAGTTGAGAAAAACAATGCATGCTGCGATAATAAGATAGGAACCTATTTTATTGGATAACACGTTTCAACTTGGACTTAAAAGCACCGTCAGCGTCTAATCTCGCTTGCTTTATCCTCGAAGCTCTAATTTTGCTTTTACTTTTAATATCAATTTCTCCAGTTCCGCGCTTTGATTCGTTCTCGCTCTTTTTTTCCGGTTATTTTTCTCTTCCACCTTTGGTTTAGAGGATGAAGAAAATTCGATCGGACCACCGATTCGTTTATGATTGAGGAAAACCGAGGCCTCGGATCCTTTCTGAGTGAAAAAAGACGAGACGGTACAAACGCGTTCAATTTGTCGACGGTAATAAGCTGCCGTCCGACAGGAAATACTCGAGGAAGGAGGAAAATTTATGGGAGGATTCAATACGCGTCGCGTTTCGCCGGGAGAGCCTGCAGCTTTTCCCACCAGAAATATCGAGGCCAACGATTTTCCTGCCTGCTAGAATCGTCAAGGTCGATTAAAAATTTGATTCCAGATAATCTCGAGCCTATTCTACGTCGCATCCAATCTGAATACGATCTTAAGGCGGTAGATTTCCATTAACGAAAGAAATTGGTATAAAAATAATAATAATAATGGGATAGTCCACTGTTGGACACGTGTCCAATCCCAAAACAATTGTTCTCCCAGTCGTTTTGTCCGCAGATTCCCCTGCTGTTCTTACTTGCGTCGAATGGAATCGAATCGAGTGTGGATCAAGAGAAATAGAATTCTCACCCGGGCCCATAGTTGCAGACGTAGTTCCTAACGTAGCCTCGAGCAGGATCGTAATAGAAGGAGTAGCCGCAGCCTACCAGATACGTGTCGGCCCAGACAAGCTGGAAGTAATTTAAAACCTGCTTCATCCCCTTGCATACTCGAGATTGCTCGCCTACGGTCATGGGTAAACTTTTTTCAGAAATTCCTCGAATACGTGCCCCCCGCGTTCCCTCTGTTAGTTTACTCTAGTTACAGATGGTCTCAATTCGCGAATTACCCTTTACAACAGGGGCTCTCAAGCTTTTTTTGTGGCGTAGGGCAAAAATGCGCATTGTGTAAGATTGAGAACCCGTGTTCCATAATAATACCGTCAATCTTCTCATCTCGCTAGTCTCTCAAATTGTAAAACGTTTTTAGAAACCTGAATTACTATGAACCTGAGTATAGTGACCAGTAGTCTTGGTAATGCGGCCTGTATAATGTTGCACTTCGCTGAACCAGTCGTTGATTATTCGTCGCCAATTAGGTTGGTCGTTGTACGGTTCCTGTCTGCTTATCCACCAGAGCGCACAATTTTGTCCCACCGCGAACCTGCCTGAAGATAGATCGTCGTCAATCACGGTTTATAGCTTGTTCGATTTTCGAAAGTTATGGAATCGTTCGATCCGACTTATAATAATTTCTTCGCTATTTTAATTTACATAAATTCTCCGGCACCTAGATTGGGAAACGGGTGGCGGAAGGGGACTGAGAATACGGGATTAAGTCCTCGAGTGTTTCCAATTGTCCAGGGAACGATAATCAATATTAACGTCCCATTAATTTTAAGCGTCGGATTAACTGCGAATCTACTCACGAACGTCTCTCTCACTGCGGCTGTCGTGCGTCTCACCGCATCGATTTGCCCAATTTTGCGCTTTCGTGGCCAGTTCATCGTCCCAAGTCTGAAAAAAAGAGTCGTGGTTAAGGCGTGTCAAAGATAGTGCGTTCGATGCGTTGCCCGCGCACTTTTTTCCCGTTCCCTCGAAACAAAGACGGCTATGACTGATTGTTCCTTACGATTTCCCTCATGTTAGCTGCGCTGGGTTGCCCACGAATCTGTCCTAGAGACACCAGTTGTCTCAGTCGATTATGCTCGTCCAAGATGGTTTGTTTATCCTGGCAGGACAGTCCAGTGGATCCTGGAAACGAATTTCTTCATTACTTCGTGCTGAACAAATTAAGGGGAGCTGTGAAAATTTTTCCTTAGTAGTAATCGGTCGAAGAAATATTGAATATTATCAAACATTAATAACTTTCGACGAATAAATTGCTACAATGCTTTCTTTCCTCTTTCAGAATTGACCAACTCTCTGGAAAAGTTCGCCAAGAATCTGCCTCAACGGCGTTCCTCCTGTGTTCCCGCGGAAAACTTTTGCCTCGTCGTATAGTTCCACCTTTTAGCGTCTCGAGTTAGGACCGCGAATGCAAATTTTCACGCCGCTCGCGACCAAATCGACAATCCAATTTCCTCAATCCTACTCGAAGCAAGTTTTACGTAGCTTCTCTCGACTCGTTTCGATCGCTTTTGAGGTGAAGATATTGGAACGAGTCATTGGAACCACGACGTCCGTGATGTTGCGCGTACAGTTAGACGCGGAGTTCGAAATTCGAAAATTCGAATTTGAATTTCAAATTCTCCTGGCTGGGACGAAAATCTGCAGAATCGACGGAAAGTATTGTAACGCGTCGGTCGCGCGTGAAACACGGGTGTTCGCCGAGGATCGAACGGCGTTTAGAATAATAATTCGATGGACATCTTGGTGGTGCTTGTAAAGCGCGCGCGCGTTTACACGGATTTCCCGTAATTAACCAGCGACTGCTTTAATTCGCGAACGCAATCGAATCTCGCAGCCGCGCGCACCGTTGAATACGTTTATTTTTAGCGTCGAATCGATGTTCACCGTCGTATCGAAATGTAATAGATTCCAATTTTCTCCCTGTAAATAATGTACGGGCTGAATTATTCATGAGAACAGTCAGCCGCGCAGCTGGACGAAAAGCGGAGCAATAAACTTCTCTCGCCTCCTCCCGTCTTCCCTTTCCTCCGCTTCTCTTCCACGTTTCCTTCCATCGTCCTTTTAATTGCATCGCATCCATTCGTCGAGAATACTTTTCCCTCGCGATTTCCAATTTTTTCCCCTGCTTCGATAACCGCATGCATATTTACTCGCGAAGGCAGGATTCGTTCTCCTCTTTCCTTGTTCGAGGAATTCCCGAAGTCGTTCTTTATCCCTCGCTCGGGTCCGTACCAACCAGAACAGCCACGTATTTACAGTTACGCCTGGCTATTTTTAATTGCGCATAATTAAATTTAAATTTAGCTTGAATTTGTATTCACCATGCCGCTCGAGGTTTCTTCTCCAAATGATTTCCTCTTTCAGGGCCCTCCGTGTAAAGTAAAAATTGTTGTAGCCAGTCTCGTCCACCGCGTATCGTTCGCCACGTCTGGTTTCGCTGAATTGTACGATCTCGCAGGCATTTTTTTTAGCGACTTCGGTTCTGCCGGCAGGACTGTTGGGACGCGTCGGTTTCCCTTTTCCAGCGGAAATGAGGTGGGCTTGGCCGGTACGTAACGATTCGGTCGACACCTGCTAACTCCATTCTCCTCCCGTAGCTACCCGTTAAATGGATTTCGTGGGAATGGACTTGCCAGCTTGTTAAATAAATAGTCCCCGGCAGCTGGCCTTCGTTCAAAGTTTCCTAGTTATTTCCATTCCCTGGCGGGAACGTCTGCTGTGCTCGGGTGTAATTCAAATTTTCGTAGCCCCTCTTCCAATCGGTAATCGATTTTTCACCGCACAAGAATCTCCCCAGCGGAATTTCCGAATTGGAGATCGCGCGAACGGGAATCGATCGCCTCGTCCGTGAAACAGGATTTTCGCGCAGATTTTCACCACGATATCTCGGAGCTGGCACCTCGGTTCGTTCGCTTCCACCCTCGATTCGCAATCGGAACGTTTCCGCGCGGGCAGATCGCGAAACGAGACGCACGATCGTTGACGAACTCGTTTAATTGCCGTTGGAAGCCGACGTTACGTCAGTCGCGGTGCGAAAACAAAGGAAGCTGCTTTTTCGCGCGATAATTAGAGGAGCCGTGCTTTGAGAAGAAACGGTACAATTAGGAGGTGAGAAGAAGAAGAAAAAAAAAACAATCGAAGGAGCGACCCAGTTTCAACGTCCAGGAAGCGGAAGCAAACGGACAGAAATTCAGCGAGCTGCACCTTATCAGGCACAGTACACGTCGTGGAGATAGTTCGAACGGTTCTTTCGTGAGACGAATCACTTGGACTCGAAGCGTACGTGTCTAAGGATGAAGCTGAAGGACATTGACAAGTGCAGCGATAAGAACGAAGCTATCAGAAGTGAATTCTTCGACTTCAACGCAAATCAAGGCCGATGGACGATCGTGTCAGTGGAGAACAGTTCGCTGGCTGTTTGGATCTCGATATTTCTTAATCTTCTTGGCACTAACTTCATCAGCTTCTACGATTCCCAAATTTGTTCTCTTCTCTCAAGTTTCCATTCTCCAGATGATCTTCTTCTCGACGGTAAAATGAATTAATTCAACGAAACGATGTTTAAAATTGATTTAACATCAGTTCTACTCACTTAGCATGGTCTTCCCAGCGCACGAGGGCCACGCAGCGTTCGCAGAGGTCGCAGACACCACGATCAAGATTAGTATCGACCTCGTCGTACTTCTCACCAGCATTTTCTCAAAACTGCAACTTTCTGGAACGCTACAACAGAAACGACAAGGCGCGGGAAGTAGACTGAAACAGGTGGTGCGCCCGTTTGGACGATAATATCGACCGATTTGCGAGTCTGAACCGGTCGTCGGAAGCAGACGGACTAATAGCTGACCACGGTCGCGCACAGGCCTTTATATTCATCTGTTCCATGGCTTGAACCATGAATTGTTCGCGCTACCAGTTTCCATGGTGGGGACTGGTTGCATAGGTCAGGACGAGAGGTTCAAGGTCGCCGTATCGGATGCAAGGAGGATCCTAATGCGCTTCTGTTCTGCGTTTAAATAGAAATCAACATTGTACGTCGGTTCGTCTTCTAGTTTTCCTGAAGAGATGGTAATAAATGCTTTCCATCCGTCGAGAAGCTTCGAGCTTGGAGCTTCGATTGTTTTGAACCGAACGATCGAACGCTTTCTCTTCTTACGGTAAACTTGTTGGAATTTTCTGAACGCTTCATCAATAATCGTGAAATATTTTTACGATTCCTGTAACTCTTTCTTTTTTAGTACAGATTAAATCGGTATATTGACCAGTATTGGAACGATCGGACGTCGAGCCAGACTGCTAGGCACCTGAATAAAAAATGAATTATTCTCACCACGACTCTTTCTCCGAAACGATTGATTATTCGTGGCATTTGCATATCCAGATTTCGGTTCCGATCAGTTTTTCGTTTCGATTTAAACGACTTCATTTCTGCCTGGAACCCGTTTAGAATATCCCCCTGGTTCTCTTAAATTTACTGCTCGAACGGAGACGTTCCCCTCGCAGGCATTAACGTCGTCTGAAAGAACTCGAGGCGTATATTTTCGAGTTTCGTATGTAAATAGAGGCGGGTACGTTCGCGAAATCGTCGAAGAGACAATTAGGCACGTACTTTTTACGAGTGTCGCCGGTAAGTTTCGAGAAACAGAGGCATTAGTCGTTAAACGGCACCGAGGGCAGGGCACGTTTGTTAAACTGACGCTCGAAATGATTTATCCCGACGCGGACGTGCAAAAACCGGCGCTGTTCGTGAATGCACGTTGCATCGGGCCCGTGCACTTTGGAATGCAAATTCCTCCGACACCTTGCGCGGCACCGAGAAAATTTTCTCCCGCGAAACGTGTCCTGCGTTCCGCCTTGTCTGTTTCGATTTATTCTCTACCGATCTTTCTACCATCTCCCGCCAGTTTCGCCATCAAAATTCTGCCAGAGGTACTTGGAATTAAATTTCGTTCGCGTTCAATTTCAGGGCATCCGGACGTATCCGCGGATTCCCGTCGATTCGATGCCATCCGGTTCTACCGATTGCTAACGATGGAGAACCTCGCCGGCACCTGTGCTTATTTCAATCGCGAAGCTTTCTGGTTCAACGTAAAGAGGAAGCGAATCCAGAGAAATCTTCGACCAGTCTCCAAGAAGCTTTGCCGATTTCTTAAGTTTCTGATCCTCAATCTTCTTCTGTTCTTATAAAGTGACGGCTCGTTTCTCAGCTATCAGCATCGTCCCTAGCGAAAAGCCAAATTAAAACGCGTCGTTAATTGTTCTATGTTTTACTATCGAAATTGAGACTTACTGTCTTTCAGTGGATCCGGTGTTAAATCCTCGGCTAGGTTTCTCGTAGCATATAAATCTTCCGTTGTGAGATTTCTCAAATCGACGTTCTAATTCCATCTCATCAGAAGTTCGTTAATTAGTATCCTCCTAATTGGACCGGCGTTAATCAAGAGTTGTTAATTAGCCTCTTAATAATCAGGATCCCCTTGCTTGGCGTTTAATTAAGGCCTCGTTAATTCGAATTTGTTTGTTCGCACCGGTTTAATCGACGCCTGTTAATTAAGTTCGAAATAATTGAAATTCCAACTGGGATTCCAACTTGGTCCTAACTCTGGCCGATCGAAGGTCGTTCTAACGAAACTTGCGGGGCAATTTTCTTCGGTGGGGGGAACAGTTCACGGTCTGAAAACGAGATGAAAACAGCTGTGATAACAATGTCGCGACGCGTCGCGGCGATGGGATCTCTCTCGAGGAAGCCAGGAGGATGGCGGAAGGACGAAAAGATCCTCGAGCTCGTAGTAATCGTCGTATCGTTTATTTTTCATTTTAACTACATTAATTTCTCTTATACATAGCATCATTTTCTGTTCTCTTCATTTCTTCTGTTTAATCATTACGTACAACGGTGTAACATTTATAATATCTTTATCTATCTCCCTCTGTTTTGCTCGTATCCTAACAACGTTTAACGCGACACACAGTTTCACAGAGTTTGTGTTCTCCCCTTTCTCTCCCACCCTCTCACCCTCTAGTTTCCTCTTTCACTCTTGCACGCACACATAGATACACGGCTCCATTCTCACCCTTACTCTCTTTTTTTTCTTTTTCTAGTATATACTCGTTTTCCTTCCCCTTCCGTCTCTTCCTCTCGCTTCGTCTTAATATCCCGTTTCACCCTTCCCCTATTTTTGTTCGGTATCCGCTCGTCTCGCGCCCGTTCTCCTTCTCTCACCCACGAATTTCCGTCGACGAAAAGCGAAAGCGCGATTAACTCGGTGCAAGTGTGTCGCACATACATACGCACATACATATAATATATATAATATATAAAATTCAATCGTGTATAACTATATATAGAATATGTCTGCGTGATATGCTGTTATATCATTATATATATTATATACATACATGCACGATACGTGGTATTCCCCTCGCGTTAGTCGTTAATTAGCGCGCTAAGACAAAGTAAAGTTTTCCCCGCCCCTTACACCCACCCCTATTCCCCCCGCCTACTCTCTCCACTAGAAAGCTACTCTGCACTTTTTTCTCTCTCGTTTTTTTACTCTTGATACGCGACTAAAGCACATAGAGAAGAGAGGGTTTTTCTTTTTTTTCTTCTTTTTTTTTTTTAATTTTTCTCTTATTCTTCGTTGAGCATTTTTGTTCGTTTGCTTGCACTTCGAGATGCAGTGGAACATGAGAAAAATCTGAGCAAAAACATGGAAACCACGCGAGGACCGTTAAACAAATGTCGGGGGAGCGGAGGTGAAAGAAAGAATTCCTTGAAAACGTTGAAATTAATACGTCGCTAGAAGAGACCGTTCCCTCTTTGGGGGGGCTCGTTAAAGCGTCCGGCTGGTTGATCGCATTTTTCACCACGGCGGTAGATGCTTTTTCGTCCCAGCGAATTCCAGCTGGCTCGTCTCGACGCCGCGGTGGTTACTTGGCGGGCGAATCGGCCGCGTTTTCCATAGGAAAGGGGCAGAGGCGAACGCTCCGTGGGAAATAAAGCAGCGGCGGTGTTTGTTGCACCGGAATCGAGGTGTTGGCCCACTTAGGCCGAGTTTGTCCCGTAGAAACGATCAAAGGGGCAGCTTTGAAGCGCGCTCTGGGGGGTGCACCAGGTGTGTGCCGGCGTCTCCTCTATGCACACGCGTATTCATCTGTTCCTTTTCACCGTTTCCATCTTCGCCTCAAAGTATATATGGAGACTGGTTGGCTCGCGGCATTTTCGTCTTTCCTTCCACCAACTCCCGCTGCCCTTCTTCCGTTCAAGGTGCACGCTCGAGAGAAAAGGAGAGCAGAAAATGAGTAAAAGACTCGCGTTTCTGCCTCGTGGAATAATTTAGCAGGCTCCTCGAGCCACGGATACGTCAGTATCTATTTTTAACTCCCTCCGAGGATCTTAATTCGCCGTGCCCCCGATCACGTTTTCTAATTGGGTTACAGATTAATTCGCTGCGAATCAGAACGGTTGAAAGTTTCACGCTTTCGAGGATCGCGGATAGAACGATTCGAAAGAGCGAAGAAGAAGAAGGAGATGACGTGTGGAGAACGCCGTGGTCTCGAACTCGCACTCAACATTTGATGCATCCTCTTCCGGCTCCGTTTTACAGGAAACCATCTCCAGTCTGCTTTTTCCCCCGTTTAAGCGGATTCACAGCGCCCGCTACTACTTCCCAGTAGTATAGCCCTACGCTTACACCGACCCTCTTTCGGCTAAGTACTACTCTCGCCTTCCTTCTTCTCGCTTCCTCGTCTTTTCTCACGCGAACGACTCGCTCCCTCTTTTCTCTCCCTCTTTCTGTTAGACGCTGAAGGAAAGAAAGTACTGTCATACCTTTTAGTCGCTTTAGAACTTCGCGTACCTCCGCAACCCCCTCGCCACGGCCATTACCATCTGTTTCTCCCACATTTTTCTGTTTTCTCCTTTCCTTTTCCTTCGTTCTCTCTTTCATTCCTTTCGTGTGACTTGGTCGATAATCGTTGGGCCAGCGGTTGGCGCGGTTCGATTACAATTTCGCCTGATCGATGAGACAACAAAATGTGAACGAACGTCGCAATGAAATTTATAAGAATCTTGAGAGTACGTGAAGATTTCTTCTAGTAACGATACGAATTAATTGGACAACTTACACTGGAATCGAATTATTCGATTTTAAGGTACGGTTGGATGGGACGAGGCGGGCGCGCAGCAACAGGGATCGCTGTTTTTATCCTCGTCAACGGGGACACCAACAATCGTAGAACGAGAAATGGAATATCACGGAATAATCGAAACGAAAATTGATAAATTCTTAATTACTCGGCCGAGAGGAAGCGAATTTCACGGGAGCGTCGACGCCCGATATCGGAACGCGTCGACGGTGAACGAGACGACCGCGAGCTCCATCGGAATGAAACTGCGTCCGCGGCGTTCACGCGCCATCGAGTTATTTAATTAGCGAAATGACCGCGCGCGATTTTTCCGTTTTTCCCGCTGATCCACCGCCTCGTTAAAGCGTTTCTCCCACGTCGATCGATTCCTCCCCGCGTTCCCGGCTTATTAATGCGCCGTCCGTTAACTGGTTCAATTGGTATCCACTGCTTTTTTCTCTTCGTCCCCCTCTCCATTCTCGTTTTTCTCGTTTCCTTAGCTTTTAAAAGGGGGAGAGAGAAAAAAAGGGAATTCTCCACTCGTTCGCGGCTTGTTAGCACTGCTCGCGTTTTCCTCGACCCCTTTCCCTCCTCACGTTCGTTTGCTCGCCCCGTATTTCATTATTCAATGAACAATCAGGGACGAAACGCGGAGAACACAGCTTTTTCCAAGGGCGTTCCTCCTTTCTCTCCTCTCGAAACGATTAGGCCAGTACGAAAGCGATTCTGTCTTCTGAAAAATATACGTATATATATTATATATATATAGTGTCTTGTTAATCACTCTGGCCGTCTTGAATACTGGCCGATCTTTCCTCTCGCATCCCGGATTGGCAAAATAATTAGTCGTTCTTACGGGGGTTAAAGGATGTAGAAAATACGAGACGCGATGCTCTCGAGTAAAACGTAATGGTGCTCCTGGAAAAAATGTTTTTACCACGTTGCCGCGGATTCTTTGAATATTCATGTGCATCGCCGCGTCCGTCGGCCATATCCCGAACGCATCGATCGCGATGAATTATACGCTATGAGCTGCACACGCAGGAACAAACTATCTAAAGACAAATATTGACCCATTTCGGTCCCCAGACTTCCACAGACCGCGTTCCGCGGCTGATTATGATTTCATCGACCGCTCTCGGTCGCTCGCGCGATCGATGAACAGCGGGAAAAGAGAAAAAGAAACCGAACGAGACGGACAGACGTTCTGTAACGAGAAACCGTGCGAATCGAGGATGAAGAAAAATAGACGAGGAGGAAAGGGCGCGTCGGCTGTCTGTGGATAGACCGCGACACGGGTCAAGCGTGTTTCACGTCGAGGCACTAATTCTAACATTAAGTTTTCACGACAAGACGCATGGGTAATTAGCTAATGATATGTGAGGACGTGCTTAATCGTTAATGAGAAGGGTGCGTCCCGACGCCGTGGAGGCGTGTACGGACCAGCAGAATTGCTCGCGTAATCTCTAGCGAAGGTGCACGCCGATACGGTGTCACCGTGGAGGCTACCGATCACTCGCTGCGATGATCGTTTCAATCGAGATAGAAGTCGTACTAAGATTAGGTTCTGGGTTAGGTCCCATGTTAAGTGTTAATCGAATAGGCACCGCTAATAGTTACAGCTAGGTTTCGCGTACAGCTTAAGTTAAGGACTCCGTTTAGGTCTCGTTAAAATTGTTCCTTAGGCCCTCTGGTTTAGGCTTGAGCTTTGTTCCGTGCAGTACCCTGTGTCTCTTAATCCTGTAGAATTGTATTCTTCGTGTGAACGTTCGCAGAGTCTCGCGACGCTCGTAAGAGGCGACGAATAATCGAAAGGAAAGGTTTTGATCGACGAGTGATACGGTGGCCTTCAGAGTGACAGTGTTAGGCCCGTGATCGAAGCCTACGACGGACGATAGTCTAGAGCCGACGATATAACTTGGTAGAAAATATGTTCGCACTACTTCTTTGTTCTGCTGCTTTCTCTCTCCCTTTCTTTCTCGTTTTAATCAAAATACCAGATCCTTTCTCTCGCTCTATCTTTCTCTCTCTCTCTCTCTCTCTCTCTCTTCCTCTCTGTTCACGCTGCGTTCTCTTATTTTTTTTCACTTCATTTCGTGTGTGTGCTCGCGCTGTCACACGATGATTAAACGCTCGATGCTCTAGCTACAAAAAGATCTCTAACGATAGAATCAACTCTCGCTATATATGATATATTTATATAGGTGATATGTACCAAATGGAAGATTCATGTTTCAGCGTGCCGTTTTCCGCGAGACGAGCGCGAATCCATCCCCTATCTCCGTCCTCTCCTTTCGTTAAGCTCGTTCCAGAATTTTTTTCAAGGGTTTTCCCACCGATAGCGGCAACCATCGAAGCCCTGGGGTATTAAATGGTCCTCTCTAAAGCCACGCGACAGAGATAGCTTCTGAAACTTTCCAAAAATTCCTCGAATTCGTCCCGGGTATAGCAGAATACTTTTGGGGCCGGGTATCGAAGGACGGATGGTGCTTTTTGCGCAAAAAAAAAAGAGAAACAAAACAATTGTTCGAATCGTACCGTCGTTTGGCTAATTTTGATTCCCTCCTGTAATAATTAATAGTCTCGATTCTTCCTCTGTCCTCTTCTCGGCTCGTCTCGCGCTAAACGATCGCGGCGCTCTCGCGGCTGTTGCACTGCGACTCGGAAAATCGTCGGATGGCCTCTTAAAACGGTATGTATATGCGTATATCTATCTTAATCGATCACTGTGTCTAGAATGTCGCTGTGCGGACATCTCTACGTCACCGAGCAAAATATTACACGGGTGCCTTGAATCGTCTTACGTCTACTTGCTCGACGGCACACGTAATTAGATATACAGCTGCATGTATATTTATATGCGTATATAATATATATATATATAGATATGTATACTGCATAGATATGTATATATATATATTTATAATATGTATACGTATATGTACATTGCTTAACGATACTCTTAAGTTTCTATTTTGTTCTTGTCAACGTGTTTTACGAGATTAATCCACGGGGTGCCATTTCTCTTTTAATACGCACGTGTCCGTTTTTTTGCGTGTGTATGTGTGTAAGTGTTCCTTTTTTCGTTTCCCTTTCCCAGTTGTATTCTGGCAGCCGTGCGACGAAGCTGAGAAATCGCGTTCCTTTTTTTTCTTCCTCTTCTTCCTCTCGCTACCCTCTGCTAACCCTTATCCCTTCGCGTTCCATGGGCGCACGAAACGTTCGTCGTGCGTTTTTTTCCCTTCCTTTCCTCATTCCTTTTCTCCTCTTTCGCTCCGTACTCCGCGCGGGAAACGGAGGAAAAAAGGCCGGGAGAACGAAACGAAATTATTTGTTCGTGTGCTCGCGTTTCAACCCGAGGGAGCGTTTTTCCTTCGTTGCGTTCCTTCCGGTTGCACGTTCGGGGTGATCGATAAAACGTCTGTTCGAAGGTGGAGAAGTGTACAGCGGTTCAGAATTGACTCGAATATAGAAGCTTCGTTATGCTTTTAATTTCACCTTTCCTTATTTCTGATTCATCCCTTCCTTCTCCGTTCAACGAGCGCTACCGTTTCAGCGGCCGCACCCTTGACATTCACT
Source organism: Xylocopa sonorina (assembly GCF_050948175.1). NCBI lineage: Eukaryota > Metazoa > Arthropoda > Insecta > Hymenoptera > Apidae > Xylocopa > Xylocopa sonorina. The sequence goes on along the minus strand of NC_135201.1, from coordinate 12,068,634 downwards.
CCGGCTCTCGAGGGTCGCTCGAGTTTGACCTGGACTCCTCCTCTCTCCCAGCGGACCCTTGGATCCCACTCTACTTAGAAACGACAGATTATTTTCTCACTGTTAATACTTGCGTGATGCATCATTTTTTTTTCTTCTTTTATTTATCTTTTTTTTGTTCTTTTGAATATTTTCTAGCAATTTAATTTATCTACGGTAACTTCACTGACTGGTATTGTCATGTTAGCTGTGCCCATCTTGAAAGTCCAGATCAAAGATGTTCCGTTCTCTGTTCGTGGTCCATGCTATCAAAATTTTGCTCCTTCAGGGATCTCGGTGTGGACGAAATCGTAGCGTCGCCCGAATTTTCATCCGATCTCGGTGGACAACGTTCCACGGAGCTGAAAAACAATTTGAAATGACGCTGGTCAGCGGAGGAATGTAGAATATGAAGTTTCTCGCGCAGAGATTTCCAGAGAACGGTTCGCAGTCGCGTTGTTGGATGTCCTCGGCGATAATTTCGGCATCGATGTGGAAAAGTGGCGCAGAGATCGATGAGAGATGATTGTACACGCGAAGGCTCTCCCTTAGGCCGTGGGGGTCGTTCCTTTTTCTTCGATAAAGATTTATTGTCGATCGATAGACGCGTGTCGTTTTGAAGCCGTTCACTATTTTCTCCTGTCCAGGAAAGCCCTGGCGATTCGTATTTTATTTTATGGCTCTTTCAGAGCTCCGGTTAGAGTGCTGAGGTGGGTCCGTCGGAGCCTCCAACAACGTGACGTACATTCTACCGTTCTACGAGGAGAATAACGATCGACAGGTGGTGCTGACCGATTGGCGCATCACCAGGAGATTAGCGATTTAGCCTCTTGAATTCGAGAATAGTAATCGGATCTTATCCCGCGAGGCGGGTTTCAAAAATCCAAGGGGTCGTGGTTCTCGAGGAATGGAAAAGTTTCGGTGAAACGTGTCGTCGGAACGGGGAGTTTATTTATAACGATCCCGTGGGTCGGAAGGTCGACGGTAGGAGAGGCAAGTTTGTTCAATTTCGCGGAGCGGGCAAGCGGAGCGTGAATTCCTCGGGAAACTGACACGACCCGCTCCCCTCTTTCCACTTGGCCGTTTTTCGTCTCGACGAGCAAGTGGCACTCTCAGTTCGAAGGCGTTCTACAGCCACCGCGAGGACACCAGTCTGCACTTAACCCGTTGAATTTTCGAGGGCCCTCCCCGGTGAATCCTTAAGCCGGTTTCTAACGGTCCACCGGTTTCGGGAGGACGGCGATTCGGAGACCGCTTTATAGCCGATTCGAGCGCCGTTTGATCGTTCGGTCGGATCGAGTGTCTCGTCGAGGATTTTAGCGAGCGCTGGATTCGTTTCAGTAGATTTCACGAAAGCGTCGGACACGTTGGGTCTTGTACAATGGTACAAAATATATCTGTCCTCGGTTCCGCTTCAATCTCGCGTGCTGCGTCCCTTTTCGAATGGCAGAATCGAGTCGATCCAATTAGAGGGCCAGGCACAATCGATATTATACATTTTCTTGGCTGTTGCGAAATTTTTAGCTACATCCTTGTCCGTGGGATTCTTTGGGCCGCGAATGCTGGAAAGGTCGACTGTTCTCCCTCGAAACGAAGATTCCCCGTGTCCTTTCTTACTTTCGAGGACGCTGCGTCTGTTATTCGCGAGATACTCGAAGGATCTCAGACCGGCCGGGTCGGTCCACTTTCTTCCTTCGGCGCGCGAAACTTTTCGAAGGCAATCTCACTTTGAAACTCGTGCCAAATCGTTTCGAGACCGCTCTGAACTTTTTAAAAGGCAACAATCTTCGGCCAGGAGAGCCGTCCGACGTTCGGTTCCCGGATTGATCAGCGGTCGTACGAATGTCTCGAGAAGGATTGGCAAAAGCGTTCGTATCGAAGCTCTGGATCGGATCCAAACGGTTCCAGGGTCCCTCCAGTCCGGCGGTGGTCGTTCTTATGTAAAACCGAAGCACTTGTTGCGTTTTGCTAATGAAACTTTTCTATCATCAGCCATCGATTCCGAGGAACAGGTGGTTAATACCGGACCGGCGACTGTTTATCTAAAAGCTGTGGAACACGTTCCCCTCTGTCACGGTATCGATCCAGCCGCGTGTTATTTACGCAAATTGAACGTCCGTGCATTATCATCGAAATCAGACCCACGGAATCGCCCGGCGTCCAGCCCATTTTTATTCAAATCCCCGGCGGTCGATGGTATTTTTAGGACAATCGATCCGTCCTCCGCTGATTCGTATCCAGTCCACCGAGATTTGACCAGCCTTATTTCGCTGAATTTTTCGTTCTCTAGCTGGCGAGCAATCGATCGGCCGACCTTCCATCGTAGCCCAGGTCCCCGACGAGACACTCGAGCGACGTGTAACTCGTTAGGCTGTCCTCGTTTCCCGATCGGCTACGTTCATCGATCTTTCCAGCCTTGTCCATTAAAATCGCCGCGGTCGATGCTCGCCGTGGTGGTCCAGACAGGTCTGCTTCGCTAGGAGCGAGACGTCTCTTCGAATATCCTTCGGATGGCGATCGTTGTGTCCTTGTTCCGTATCGAGAGGGGAAAGCGGTCGTTCAGATGGTCAGCCGTGGGGGGATCCGTTGATCCACCGAAACGATTTAACAGGGGCTGTTAAACCACTAACGAGATCCTGGACCGTGAACGAAACCCTGACACCAGTGCAACTGTTCGAACCCCGGATTGGCCGGCTCTAAGAAGGCTCACGATCGATAAAGGCTCCCTCTTGCTTCGCCTTTAAATGACTCTGGATAGTAACAGGATCGCGGACAGCACCGTGATCACCGGAGAGTTGTCCGCGTCAGCCGCGCCCGCCGACACGCTTGAAGCTACCTGGCAGGCCTCTGGCGCTGGGTCTGGAACAGAACGAAACGGCGATGGTAATTAAAATATGCTCAGAACGGCGCAGGAACCGCGGATAAAGTATTCACGAGCTCCCGACCATGCCATTCGTTAACGGGATTCCGCGGGACAGAGGGAATTCGTCCCGCGTTCATTCGCAGGCCTGATAAATATTCGATCGCCTTAAATCATCATCCCCAATCGAATCTCTGATCTCGTATTCCGTTTGAAGCGCGGAGCGACGAGCTGCTGCCGCGGGAAAGAAAGAAAGAAAGAAAGAAAACGGGGGGGTCGGGCAACTTCTCCCGGGGAGTTTCTTTTGTAATCTCTGCCTTGGACGGGAATTCCTCGTGAAATTGCGTCGCGGCGGGGCGCGAGGTGGGGAGGCGCAGGCAGGAACGCGGGATAACGAGTTTCCGGTTTGTCGGGTCGCTTCTAGGCGAGCGTGTAATCTTCAGCGGCCGGGTAACCGAGCTGCCGTTAGTTTTTCCACCGCCAGCGAGCAAATATTTGCGTTTGAACGCGTGGTCTTGATTCAGGAGAAACGCAAGGTACACTGGATATCCCCGTAGGATAATAAGAGAGAGAGAGAGAGAGAGAGAGAGAGACGCGGAGACAATAGTTGTCGCGCGACGAGGCGACCAAGAAGATTCGAGTTTCTGGGAAAGCGACCGAGTCTCGTGCGAGAGGCTATTTTCAAGCGAGACGGGGTGCGAAAAATCGTTTCACCCCTTGGCTCCGGCTGGTACGCGACTCGAGAGGCCCGGATTAAATAAGAAAGTTCGATCGCGAACGGCTCACGCGATTCTGCTGGTCTATTAGGAAAGGAATAAGTCGATCCTTGGTAATAACCAGCTCGCTCGAGGCCTGTCGTATCAAATTTCTCTTCCACGAGTAACGCTGGTTGATAAATAAATAAATGTAACGTACGTGCAACATATATGTAAGAGGTTGGTAGTTATTTACGTCTCGCATCGCGCAGACTACTCGCTACTTGAGAGTTTAACGGGCAAAGTTAAACAGGCATTAAGGCGATCCAATGTTCTCCCGAATTACAACGGAGATTCCTAGAATTGTTCCCGAGTTTCCTATCGAGGGTAACCAAAACGTGTTAGGGTACGGCGTTGATCGATGGAGGCATTTGCGCTCAGTGGACTCGGTATTTTGTGGTCAGACAACTCGTACACGATTGAGCCGGCGGATACGTAAAGAAGAAAGCCGGGTTGTATTCGGTTTTCCGATATTAATCCGGGAATTGCGAGCGCGCTCCAGCCGTCTGCGGTCGGGTCGATTTTCCTGGACTTCCGATTGATCACTTTTCGAAAGACTAAGCGCGTGCAAAAGGGGTGGGAAGGGCGTTGCGAGAAAATGTTCCCGTTCATACCACCTCTGCACACCATTCTGTTAAGCTTCGCGAATGTTTTTCAACGACGAGTTGGCTCGTCGTTCGTGGTTAACGGGTTTAAATAACGAGGGGAAGTAATTTCTCGTTCGAGGGGACGAGAGTCGGGCAAGGGGAGCGCGACGACAACGAATTCGATTCGACCAAATACCAGCTTTAATCCGAGCAAACGATCTCGAACAAACAAACGCCGGGAATTATGCGGGGGTATGCGAAACGAGAGCACGCGTGGCTGGAGCGTGACGTAGCGATAACAACCAGATAATGAAACGCGGAAACATGGAAAATCTCGCGAGTATCGATCGGGCCGGCTACTTGAATTATTTGTCGTGTACCCAGCCTTGCGGGTACCACGTGGGCAATTTCCAGACATAATAATTGATTCAAATGCATTAGGGAAACGTGGTATCGATTTTCCAAGCCAGTCCAATAGTTGTGACATTGTGGTATGGATGGATGGCGCTTTTTGTGCGAGTAGAAACGATTTAGACGTAGAACAAGATTAGTTGGATTCGTTTGGGTCAACGAGAAGATGTTGGCGGTTCGCTGGTGGTGTCTCTCCCTATGAATTTGGCAATTTAGGGTTCGATTCAATTTCGTTCTTTGACGAATCATTTGGTGGTTGCACCCTAAGCAAAGAAATATGGAATCGTTAGGACCAGCAGAGGGAACGAATGAAGGATAATTGTTAAAAGAGAGGAGAGTATTCGGAATGAGGTTTACACGGACCTGGTACTCCCTTCAACTTTGGCAGGAACTCGTTCCAGAAAGCGCAGTACGTGGTGCGAGGTCCTTTACCAAGGCCAGCTTTTTCTGCGTCGAAAATGAAGTACTGCGGTCTGTCCCTGGAATATGGCGGCCACGTAGTCTCGTTGTCCATCGGTTTCCTGAAAAAAAAAAATTGCCACGCTATAGTTTCAAGGGAAATACAGAGAATCTTCCGTTCAAACTTTGTCTTCGACCGCGAGTTTAAAATCCTGTCTGATTTAGGATCTACTTGTTCCACTGTGCTGTTCCAGAAAGCGGGGACAACGCGAAACGATCGTAGGTCTGAACTTTATAACGAACGTGCGTGATGATACGATTAAAAAAATACAACGGTTTACGTCCTCCTTTTCCTTCTTTTTTTAATAATCGCTGGCGAATTAATTGGCGATGTTACGGGAGAATCACTTCGCAGGTAATTAATTTAACTTACGTATACGGTCGAAGCGTCGCGAGCAGGGATAGTTAACTGGTTTCGTTTAAAATTAATAACAACCTGCGACGGCTAATAAATTGGACAGTGGCTTGGCCTATCGGATGGTGTTTTATTAATTATTGAAAGCGCACGCCTGACTGTTATTAGCTCATCTTGCGTATCAATCAACACATTTAACCCAGCTGTTTTCCATTAACCAATTGATGCTTGACTGATCGATCGATACGTATTTTTCCAAAGGAAACGTCGACCTCTGAACAGCCCTCGAAGGCTGTCTAGAAAGCCTACCGCGGAATCACGTTGCCACTTGCAATTAGCAGGAGAATCTAGAGCACGTGGAATCAGAAATAGCTCGACCTTTTTTTCGTTGCTCGCAATCATTTATACCGATTGGAATGTCAGCTGAAGCCTGACTACAAGGTTATCCAGGGACCCTCGAATAAGACGCGGAGGCAACGAGGCGAATTACAACAGGAGAACGAGAGACGGAGGACAGACAGAAATAGAATTAACGAAGGTGGTATTGCACGGGCATCAGATACCGTCCGATAAGCTGATAATGCCAGGGAAAAAAGAGAATCCTGAAGGCTTTTGATGGATGATGTCCGCCTGATGCGCGACATATCGGGCTCTTTTGTGTCCGACGACGATAAATAATTCCTCAGCTTCCGGTAACCCAGATTGAAAAGTCGCCTCGTTGAACGCGTTGCGGCCTTGCATTCGTTAATATTTAATTGCTGTCGTCGAATACAACGACACCTAGGCCCGGGATTAGTTCGTCGGTTGACTTTACGCTCGTCCAACTACGTCACCAACTTCTGGAATAACCTTCTGGAATTATTAATCGAGCACAGATATAGCGTGCAATGTCTATTTTCGCTGCAAAGGTCGTCGTAACGAGAATTTTCATACTCTACTTTTTTGGGAGCCGACAGCGTACCATCCAAAGCTCGAAGACGTGGATCTTTGAGTCGAGAACGTCGCGATCCTTCTCGATTATCAATTAAACTGATAAATATCGCTCCAGTCTCCGATCCAACTTTGGAGGTTCGACTTTTTTGGAACACCACGGTGCAGCGGACTGCTGCGTCCATTCGCGTCTCTGCGCGCAGACTTGGTTTCGCGTTAGTTGGTACAAAGGGCTTCGAGATTCCGCCAGAAACGCTCCTTTTTGAGTCCGTTCGTATGCAAGTCAAATTTCTTTTTCCCAGAGAGTCTCCCTCCCGCGAAATTCTTCAGCTCTTTATTCCGCCGGCTATATTTCAAACGAGGCCAGACGTGAATACGAAATGCAATTTTAAGCAACCACGGCTGGGACGTGGTTTTTAAATAACCAGCGAAAGGGATCGACGCCTGCTCGACAGCCGAGTGAACTTTCAGAAATACGTCGAGATAAATGAGCTCAACCTTCTCCTCGTCCTCGGCTGCGAAATACCAAACGGCTGGATCGAAATTTTTGTACAACGCATCCGAGGGGATGGATGGCGCGTAAAAAGCGAAGAACATTTCGCGACAGAAGTCATCCACTCCTGCGGGGCGATAAACTGGAATCTCAATAACTTTGTCTTGCCTCGCCCCGTTCAAACAGACATGATTTACGAGCGAGTAATCCCGCCAAGATGAAATATCGTTCGATCCTCATCCCATTAAGCGAGCCATTTTCGCGGAACAACGCCATTCAATTATTTATGGCGACACGTCGAAAAACACTGTCCTCCTTCTCGATGCCGTGGGAATTGCGCCCAATCCTGGCCACGGATGCAACGTCCGAGCCTAATTCGGCACGACCTCAACGACGAAACCGTGTGCGCTGCAAACAACACGACGATCGATAATTTAATTCCTTTAAGAGGGAAGAAGAATCGACTCCCGTCGATAGAGTCTGTAGCTTCCGTTAGGAGTTTTTAATAAACGCGAATAGTCGCACGTGTTTGGAGAGCACATTTTGGGGACGCTACAACGACGACTTCACCAAAAGAAATAGGTCAGAGAGGACGGATCAGAAAGTTTCCATAAATTCTGTACACCCCGAAGGAGTGCTTAAAAAATTTCCCTCCAACTGGAATTCCATCCGAAAAAGTCAGCCCAATTTCTAGTCAGTCGACGGAGTGGCGCCGAAAAGCCTCCAGGCAAACTTTCTACGTGGACACCGTACGGTTCTACGATGCTTAAGAGGGCAACTTACCCGGAATGCGCGAACTTGGAGAAGTAGGTTATCATCCTGAGAGACAGGCTTCGTTCTTTGTCGCTGTACTTCAAGGAATTGTTCAGAGGGTGCCCGAACACGTACTCCACCTCGTCGCCGTGCAGCACGCCCATCCACTCGCCCCATAGATTCGTGCTGGTCCTCTGCAACAGATAGTAACGCGTGTTATCGCCAGCATTAAACGTTCACCCCCTCGAATACGGTTTCTCTATTGTCGTCATGTATCAACCCGTGGCCCAAACGGATCGACTCTCCTCGCCGTTGACGCGATATCGCGTCGCTATTAACCACCCCTCACCCCCGTGGATCGTCAGCCAGTTTTCATTTCGCCCCGCGTTCCTGCCGGGAAATTGACTTCCACCGACCTGTGGAACTGTGTCAACGTGTTCGGAAACAGAATTTTAGGCAGCGGTGGGCAATTAGTTTTTTTTCCCCTGGCCGAGCGATTAATTATTTCGCGAGGGGACACGGGTGTCGCAGGGCAGCCCGTCCTCTCATCGATTCGATTTAGTGGGCAGAATTAAAAGGGATACGTTGTCGGGTGGAATTTAATGAAAAGCTAGCTTAAATTGTAACGCGAGCCTGGCTAAGCTTAAATCTAATTCACACCTGGAGCTCTGATCCAGATGTAACCCAGATACCATTATGCCGGTGACCTACTTCCGCCCGTTCGCCGAATCATCCATGTCCGTCAGCGATAATGTAATTAAATTCGAGGTAACTCTCGTCTAAATTGGATTTAACGGCGTTCCCATATTCTCGTCTTGATTTTTTCCATCGCGCTCAATTATTTTAACGAGAAGAACGAGCTGGCAACAGCATCGTGACTGGTTCGAAGGACTCGGCTTAGATCTCGGCTACTGTAGCCCTAATCTACGCGTAACTTGGACGCAATTAGGACGATAATCCAGTGTGGCGGGTACCATCGTACTCGCGTCGCACCCTGCGGCGTACAGCGAACAGAAGACAATACACCCTTCATCTTCGATGGTCGAGACGGACGATTTAGGAATTTTCGTCTATTCAGTACTGTATTAACGAGTATCGACGATACGTTGGACGTCTGGCTCAGCAATTAACAGAAAAGGATGGCGCACGGTAATTTGGAAAGTCTGCAGGCACGCTGATAGCCCAGCACACGGTCAGGTGTCTGCCAGGGGTTGGAGTTATTCTGATATAGCGAGTGGACCGAAATACAGAGTCTTTAGAGGATCAGCGAAGCGTCAGCGGACCATAGAAAGGGACGAGCCTTCTTGCCCCAGGACACGTCCCCCGTTATGATTATCGTCCCGATCCTGTTTCAGCTCTGGCCTAGGGAAAATTGCAGCTCGACCCAGAATCGCTGGAAATTGAACGTTTGTCCTCGTGAATGCAGTCGCTCGTCGTGGTACAATGGCCGGCTCGTTGTTAACTTTCGCTCCCTTTGACGAGCTGCCCACCCTCGGGTTCACCGAGGAGTTTCAAATTTTTCGTTCGCTCCAGTCGAATTTCCATTTCGATTCCAGCGGGCTGACAAGTGTTCGCTGACGCTGGAGCAGCTGTTTCGAAACGTGGTAATTAATTAAGGGCAGTGATGAAGCTTCCGCGGGGGCTGTTCCCCGTGGAACGTATGCAAACGCGGAAGAACTCGTTCGAAGAGCTCGATCACTCGATTAATTTGCCAAGTTTTTCGAACGACTGCGCTACGTGTATCTGTTAGTCGTCCATAAGGGAGGACAAACACGGCAGCGAGTACACGGTGTTATTTAAATCGCTGTATTTGCCACGGCAATGCAAATTTACTATGTTTACAGACGTCCTGGGACGGTATACGACGCGAAGCCGCTATTGATTTTTATAATCGCCATCCAATAGCGGGGCGAGCGCCCGTAAAATCTCGGCCCGCGTAAAACTAGGATAATTTATTGCCCTTGGTCCCGCGTAAACCTCTCTCGCGACTGAAGAATCGATAGCCAATCGAATGACGCAAACCTGACCTCCCTGTCCGAAATCCAAAACCAATCTAATCGCGGTCGTCGAAGGAGGCGCGTATTGTACGAGATAATTCCCTAAAAATTTGACTTCCCTTCGAATATTTGGTTTTACAGTATTCCCTGCTACGATGGCTGTCTTATCAACTGGGCCATTTATTGATTCAGCCCGGTGTATTCTTAAATCCGGGCCGCATCCGCCGGAAATAACTGGAAACCGGCGGCTAATACGACGTCTCGTCGAGCCGTTGAGAAAGGACGAGGGAAAAGCGACACAATGGAGATCGAGCAGCGCGGGTCGGATTAAATTCGATTTAATCCGATCTCGAGGTCAGACTGAATTACACCCTGATCTTTAATTGACCCGTCGTGCCTTCGTAAAAATAACGCGCGCACGGTTCCTCGCGTGTCCCGCTCGAATCGAGCAGGAAACGTGACGTCAGCCGCGCGATCGACAGGTACCAACGCGATACAATTATTTCTGGCGTCCCGCTCGCTATTTTCACCGAGCTCGACCGCGAGAGCGAAGCGAGAGGTTCCGTATTTAATCCCCGCGAGCTGTGCGAGCGATATTTCCCAGTTAAACGTTCGCGGCGAAAGATAATCGCGATTGCCGCGCGAAACGGTGCAGCAGTTCTCGAAGAAGGATGGCTTTGTCCCCGGTCGTCGAGTGGATTCTTTTATCAGTTCGTAGGTGGAACGGTCGAAATTACTCGGGAGGACGAGTTCCGGGGACGCGTTGGTGCGCGAGGCAGCGATAAATCTGGCTCGAGGAAACGCGGGATTGCGGATCCACCGACGGCCCTTTGTTTGCCCGCCTGCTATTGAATCAGTCGTCGCGTATTAAGAACCACCTCGAATCTAGATTCGACCAACGAAACTTTCGAATGGCTCGGCTTCCTGCAGCAATTCGCGGGGACGGATTAATTTTGCACGTCGACCGGAACGCCGCGGAACTTCTCGCGCGAGTTCACGAGTAACGCACGCAAGTTCGCGTCGAAAAACTGATTAAAAGTGGTCGCTGGAAGCTTGACGATACTCGAGGTCTAAGTGCGGACAAGTTTGAAGGGCTTAACGACGGTCCACGGTGTAACGCGACATTAATTTGAGGATCGAGTGGTCGATGAACATTAAACGTCATTTATATTCGACGGTTGCAGCGCGAACTCCCTCTCAGCGGAAGGCTTTCGTCGCGCAGAGTTTTCAGACGCGTCCTGAACGATCGCGTCGAGAAGTTTCGCGGAAAACTCGGACGGGGACTTGGTACGGCGCTACGTCGAAGTCGAGAGCTCGATTTTTCGCGAACAGAGCCGCTGAACAGTCGATATGAAAACACGGTTTCGTTTCGACGATTCCTCCGCGTTCCCTCCACCGTTGGAATTAGATTTATAACAGCGATTCGGAAGCAGGAGCCCGTGAAACGGTTGAAAAATAATATTCCTACTGAGGGGGATCTAGAAACAGTTTTCCTTGAATTTCCATCGGACAGGAGGAAGAAACGAGCTTTGCGCGCGCTCCCGTTGAACGAGAGAAGCTGCGAACGCGGCATTGTCATTACTACGGACGTCTGTGTTCGGTAAACGTCGTTAATTTTAACGATCCTTAAAATTACAAAGGCAACAGCGGAAGGGCAGAACGAACTGTGGACGAAGATCGGTTAAAGAGAGAGCCCAGGGGCGAGCATAATGATACGACGATCGATAACGGGCAACGGTAGTCGATGGACGTCTGAAATTCCGTTACGCTGCTTTAATAAACGCCCATCGAACGGCATCTCTTAATTAACTTGCTCGCCGTCCGTCTGTGCACCGCGTTCGAATTACTGGCTCGAACCCTTCAACGTTAAATCGTTCCAACGGCGAATGTCTCCCGCGTTCCTTCGAATATCATCCCGTAATATAAAGCCAGACTTAACTGCTTAACGAAAGTTCGATCGCGTCCGAATTATCGTCGACAGTCACCGCTCGCTCGACCTATTTCACTTGAACGGCTACTTTCTACCGCGTCTGACTTATCGTCGACCACCGCCACTTAAGTCCCGACCTGTTTCGCTTAAACGTCTCGAATTTTTTCGCTTCGAGTTGATGGAGCTTCGGGAAAACGCTCGTGGGCGTCCAAAGAAATTAAGCCCGTTTTCGTCAAGGACAGCGGGGTTTGAATGGGACCGCTTCGTCGTGGATTTACCGAGACCAGCGTCCGAGACGCGAAGCGAGAGTACCTTTCCCAACGGATCTCCTTTCAAAGAGCGATACTCCGTGCCGCGTTGTCAATAGCTACCGCATCCTTTGGATCCGTTCTTTTCAACCGCGTTCCCAACGCGGCCAATGAATGACCCCGGCGAAAAAAATCGTGAAACAGGATTTCCAGCCGGGTCGATAATGAGGTTCGTCGAGAGAAAAACTGGCCGGCGAGGGGATCGAAGGCAGGCCTTTCAGAAAAACGCGGCCTCGTTTCCATTAATTCCTTTGGCTAATCGCTCGTGATATTCATCGCTCGGTGAATCGGCCGGCTTATTTCTGGCTACGATTATTTCCTCGACCGGGGTCTTAATCGATCTGAAAGAACAGGTGTATCACAGGATGGCTTCGTCATTTCTATTTTATCGATGCTTAAAAGTAGCCAACGCGCACGGAATTTGTAGTTCGCAACGGTAAGGAAAGACGCGCTACGCTCGTTTCTCGTTTGCGGTTGGCGGAGCGAAGGAAACGGCAACAAGAGTTGGAAATTTTTGTCACGCGGGACGACTAAAGCGAGAAAATCAGCGTGCGCTGATGGACGAAATGTGTTTCGACTTCGCAGAGAAGCTCCGCCGGATGTAGGTACCTACACGTGTTCTCCAGGGCCGTGCATTTTCTTACTCCTCCTCCCACGCCTCGACTTTAACCCGTTTCTGACCCACTTATCGGCTTTGAACTTGTTTCGCCCCGGCTCGAAGGGGAACTTACGACTCGCTCGTGTGTCCCTTCATTTTTTTCCACGCTCCATCCATCTATCCTTTGAAAATGAACCGGGAACGGAACGAGTTTCCACTTTTATCGCCCCGTCTGACGACCAAACTTTTCCCAGGCAGAATTCGAAATGGAATAGTAGAGGGAAGGCGGGTGGGGCTGAACTTGCTCTGCAACATTATTCTCCCGATCAACGGGGACTGTAAAAGATGAGGAAGAAAAAGTTGGTTAAGAGTAAGGGAGGAATTAAATTTTCGACAAACGGAGAAACGTCCGTGGCGGTGGCCCCGTTTAAAGCGACTTCTTTCTCCGAGAGATAGAAAGGCAGGTGTCGCGGAGCACCGCGGAAGAAAACGAAAAGGAGTTAAAGCGGGGTTGGTTTAAACGGCTGGCGAAACCGTTATTAAGATTACGGCGGGCGCGCATGAGTAATGACATCCTCCTTTGCTTCCACCAGCGTTGCCTGATAAATTACCTCCTCCGCTAATTACTTGGGCCTCGGCATTCCGCTTACGCGCGTTTCACGTCCCAGTTAGTCGCCGGCGCCGCGAGAAATCCGCTGGAGATCGAGCGTCGCTGTAACATTGAAGCGCTCCGCGAGTCTGAGCCTGACTTTTTCTAGAATTTACAATTTCTACTTCGATACTCGTAGCCGACAGTAGCCGATCCGTAACGAGTTTAAAGCCGAGCGGACTCTGATTCGTTCCCCGACGTTCTCGAGACGGCCAAAGAGTTCGAGTTCGACTTGGACGGGAGAAAATTAGGCCACGGATGGATTAAAGTCGGACGCGAGATGGTTTTTCTTTCGAATTTAGCCGCTTTGATATTTCCGAGGGCAGCAGCCATAAATTGCGAAACTCTAATGTCCTCCGCTGCTAAAGAGGCGATGAAAGTTCAAGAGCCTCCACGAGTGGTCCGTATATATATATATATATATGTACACCAGGCTCTTCTAACTTCCTCGCGGGAGCATATATCGAGAAATTTCGTGATAAACTCGAGCCACGGGAGACAGGGTGGGCCGCAGAAAGGGCTTAGCCCTGTGTAGCCAAGGAATTACAGTGTCCATCGAGAACCGCGAGTTACGCGGGAAGAATAATAATAACTCGAAGGCGCTCTTGTCTCAAGATGAGTTCAATTATTGATTTACACCACTGCGACGGGGAATCGTCGACTGAAACGCGGCGATAAAGTTGAAGAAATGCCCAAGAAAGAGGTAAACCTATGATATACGTGGATCCTTGCTTCTCAAGAGCCCGTCTTCGATGGGTATCGATTCTAATGGTGACGTTTTTTGTGGAGCAGCGTTCCAACGAAGAAAATAAACGAACAGGTTCGAGCGACGACGACGGATCGATGCCAGGGTGGAAAACGTGGGAAATGGGAGTGAAGAGAAACTGAAAAAAAAGAAGAAACGAATAAATTCTCGGTGCGACGGGTCGGTGTGCTTTTAATTTGTCGTAATGGCCGCTATTAGTCAATCATTCGGCGACGTCTCGTTTAGTTTCTCGTTGACGAAAATCGCCCGATAAAACCGTGTAAAATGAGAGCAATTCTCTCCGGTGCTATTTACAAATATTCGATCATTTTCGACGTGTCCTTAGGCGCCGATCGTTTCAAATTCCGGGCAGCGTTGGGTGCGTATGTTTTTTTCTTCTTTTTTTTTTTTTATTCACGCGGCGAGGGATCGCGCAAATGGAGTCCGTTTCGGTAGAAATATGTGCGAGAAACATGGTTATTGCAAAAGTGCACGTTTGCGTGTGCCCGAGACTGCGAAATGAACATTTTACTCCGCTTCAAAGCGATAAATCTTTTATTTTTAATTGGTTTCCATTATCGTGCGCGTTACAGTCACGGTAACAAACCCGATAAATAACGCTGGGAGATAATCTCAACCGTTTGATTACCGTTGCCGCTTAAAGGGCGCTTAGAATGCAACAATGCGGACCGCATAGAGATAAATAATATTTCCTTCTGAAAAATGCACGCTGAACAAAAAGTTTCGCACCGTTCACTGTGCACGCAGCGAACCAATTCCATCGTCGTACGGTATCGCTACTAACAGTAAAGGGGTTAAAGCGCGATGCAAACCGAAGAGCAAACGTATTCGCACTTCCGGAAGGAATCGATGATCTCTTTCGACCGTGATGAATAATGAACGGCCTAATCGCTATTCCGATAACGGCGAACCGAGGAAGAGAATCACGAACCGCGTTATCATTATTCGCCACGTGACTCCGTCCCGTGGAAATGTCAGGCTATAACATAATGGCCCCCGATCGATCGGGCGCGTTTCACGTGACGCCATCCTCCTCGTGCCCGTTCGTGCACGTGACGATAAAAAAAAAAAGAAAAAACTGGTACCCACTTGCGTGAAGAAGTAGTAGTAGACCTTCATGCCGCGGTCCGCGAACAGCTGGGCGAAGTGGATCGACGGGCAGATGAAGAAGTAGTCGCCAACCACGTCCGCTACCATCTTCTGGTACATGTATCCGTTGTCAACATCCTCCCAGTCGGTGTACTGCAATCAAACGGATCGTCGTGCGATTAGTGAAAAATGTAAATGACGTTAAGCGTGCATAATCGTTGTAGAATACAATCAACCCCCCTATAAAGCGATTAAACTCGTGGCGCGTTAGATGGGAACCGCGTTAGAGGGGCATCGAGTTATGGGAGGGTTGATTGTAAAACTGTTTTCATTGATCGTTACGATTACAATCGCGAGGAGCAATGGTAGAGGCGCGTTTATATTTTCAGGGTGAACGCGAGCAATAATCGGCGAGAGCGGTATCGATCGCCCCGGTGTTTACAACGTGCCAGTGTAACCGTGATAAATGGTGCTCGATAGCTGAAACCGGGGGTTTCACTGCGCCGTAAAGAATCGGAAGATTGTTCGCCCGTTTAAACGGGCGTTTGTAACCGCGACGCGAGCAAAAAGTATCATTCTCTGCTTATCGGGGCTAGGAATTCCTCGACAACGGCACGCTGGAAATTCGTACAGACCGGTGGTTTAGATAGGACCTCGAATCGATCGGGAAGAAACAACTTTTAAAGGTCTACAGAGCCCAGAACACCTTTTCACAAGAATATGACTCGTTTCATAGAAAGTCGACGGGAAATGAGAATTTCTTCAGCGATATTCAAGCCTTCGCAGTAAGAATTACGTCGCGGACCTGTTGCAGAGAGGGATCTCTGTAAAAGTGGCGGCGAATACGTCCGACCAGTCGGACGGAGGCGATTATTCAGAGTCCCAGCGAGTAACGTCAAGTTTGCCCCGCGTGAAAGCCTAACACATTGGTACAGGGCGTGTTTCCGGTTAGCTACCAATCGAGTGGCAATTACCGTGCAGAGTCGAGGTTGGTAAATCGCGGAAAACCTGCGGTGAAGTTTGCGGCGGCGGCGCAGCGTGGACAATGGCGGAAGTTTGATCGTCGTCAGACGGTAGATTTAACGTCCCATGTCCCGAGGCTGGGCCTGGGAATCCGCGACTGAATAATTGACGAGGCTTTCGCTACGGAACCGGTATCGACCGACGTTTTCGTGAATAATGGAACACCGTTAATTGACGAGAGGCCGACTTAAACAGAACGATACCGAGAACAGAACGGAATCGAGGGCCGAAAACGGGGCTGAGGAGTTCGGTAATGAGTCGACATTGAACTCGCTGGTAGTTTTACCTGACGCGGCTCAAAGGGAGCTGAAGAGTTTCTTAACGAATCGACACTGACACAGCTTCAGGTATTTTTTGTCCACGCTTTTCATCCCTTCGAATCGAGCGATGCCTCGACGTTTCCTCTCGTCGATTCAAACGTTAAAATCAGTATTGAAAATCAGACGAGACCACGCGTGGCAAAGAGAGAGAGAGAGAGAGAGAGAGAGAGAGAGAGAGAGAGAGCCAGAGCCAAGGTGAGATCGATCGATCGCAGCTTTGATTAGCAAAAGATTACTTTGCCAGCCACGGACCACTGGTGAAGTTTAATGAAATGAAATTCACGGCTGCGGAAAATCCTTTCCCGCGAACCTCTCCAGCCACCGACCAAAGAACCAGCCGCGCTAGTGCGTAATTAGCAGTGGTTGCGCCTAGTCGTGTAATTTGACCGTTTCCCCGTGAAATGGAAAAATCCATCGTACCGCGGACTCCACCGCCGCAAACATCCTTCCTGCCGCGTTCCCTTTGAGGAGAGCCACTCGTTGAAATACGCTGCCTCGTACGCAACGCTCGTTTTTTTCTGTCATCGTGTCATACTTCTCGCGTTCCGTGTACTGCCGTTCTGCATTTTAATGCGAAATACAGCAACCACCATCGCCTGGACGCAGTAGTCTAGAGTCGATTGAAACGAACGCAAATTAACGGGGCGCCCACTATACGGTGACCACTAATGAAACCAGTGAATAGATCTAACCGTAGTCTAACACGACTCCGTGTCTCCGATTTCGTGGGTGTACCCGGTGGCTGCGTGGGCGTACGCAGACGGGTTGAAACGAACGGTTTTGTCGAGGCCGCAGCGAGCAATATGATAGCGTTGTCTGGTGGTTCTGCTTCCCAGGGCTTTAATCAAACTTTCAGCCGGGCGTCTTCGCGGGGCGACGAGTAATCTGTTCTTAACGCGGACGTAAGAACGTACCAGGTGACAAATTGCTGCGGTAATGGAAGCCTGCTGATCGAGACGAGCCTGATAAATGAGAAACGTGCATCTAGTTTCCAACGATCCGCGAGTTTAATCGCAGAAGAAAGACGCGTTACCGCTGATCCTCTTCTTCGATTAGCTTTTGTTTCCTCTTGTTGAACTCGTGGAGAGAGAGAGAGAACATCGGAACATCGACGAAGGAATGGCGATTTAAGCGGTGACCCGATTCACGTCCACCTTTCCACGATAGTTTCGTGCTCGTTGGCTTATCTTCTCAAGCGTCCATGAAAATTCTCCGCTGCTCGATGTTTTTCATTTCTCGTTATCGTCTCGAGTCCAGGCCACGCTCGTCGAGAATAACGAGATAATCAAACCGTCGTTCACGTTCACACGTCCCGTCGAGCGAGCCGTCCCCGTTGAAAGAGCCGTCCCAATAAAAACCGCCCACACCGTTGGATGCTGCGATTCAAACGGATGATCGCCGATGTAGATCTTGAGGAGCGACCGGCTGGCTGGCCACGAGGAGTCGTAACGAGGTCTGTACGCGCGAGGAAGCTCGTCGCCGTCGAAGCAGCGGGGAGGAAGCGGCTCGTGTTCGTTCGGCGAAAGGTCGTGGCAAATCGAAACGACCGGACGAACGTAGGAATTAATGGAGTGCTCTGGCGCGTTCCGTGATTGCCTGCTGGGAACAATAAGATGGCGATAAATTGGTAACGAGGGGGCCTGCATTAATGAATAGTCATAATAAAGTGGGCTCGTCGTACGTTCAACGACTATACTCGACTAAACGTTTTGTCGGCTGGCCCCTCCTCCGCTTCCATTCTTCCACGCGACTTACGGACCGTCGCCTCGTCGCTTCGCGATCGTCGTTTACGTTATCCAGAGATTCGAGGCTCGTTACACACGGGGTTACCATGCGCGAGGAAGCTTTATCGATGATTCATGGTATTACTCCCTTAAACCCTCTGCAACGTGTGTCCCTTCGAAACGATGCTTCTTTCGACAAACGAGGGAAGCGGACACGTTACATTGAACATATTTGTACTTATTAATCCTCGTTTACTTCTACGCTCTCTGCATTTATGACAGTGCAGAGGGGACGAGGGGGAATAAATCGATTCGCTCTGGTTTCCATGATTACAGGAATTCTTCATTTCGAGAATCGTTCGATGATGACGCTTTGAGAGCTGGTTAACGGTGTTGCATTTTATACTCGATTCATCGATCGAGCTTTTGACGAAATCCGTTGCCGGTTTGACTGGAAATAATTTGGTTCCTGAATTTTTCAACACCCAGACGCCGTCGTTGCTAAAGTCATCCAATCATCCCGATTCGGCGCGTACCATCCTGAATTATCCAACGAGCGCTTTGATCTCTTACGAAGGCTCGAAATATGCTTCCTCTCGCTCGTTTGTTCGCAGGCGTTTACAAGAGCCTATGCTGTCTCAGGAATCCGACTACGAAAGCTTTGTTTCGCCGAGAAACACTTAGTTTCCATGGAGAGTACGATCGTTTACGATACTCTCTCTCTCTCTCTCTCCTTCTCTCTCTCTCCCTTCTTCTCTCTATCCCGTCTTATTAACGTTGGTACGACGAGGTTCTTAATAGTGCTCGCAGGAAACTCGGAAAACACTTTGGCTAAGTAGAGAGACAATTGTCTGAAGACGATTTCCAATTGTCGACGTTGCCTTTTTAATCGTGTTGATACACGTCCAGGGACTCTGCTTTTCTTTTTCAGTTCATTTAGAAAGTAATTTGTCTGTTTCTCTCGTTAATTGCAATCGCTCCTCCTTTTTTGAGGTCCCATTTTACTTTCCCCTGGAATTAAGAGACCCACTGCTCCACCATTTTCCACTCCCTTTGCTGTTACGACGGACAATTAGATTTCGGGTCCTTTATCTTTCTCTCGCGATCAAATATTCCTTTCGCTCCTTTCTTCTGAACGTCCTGATGGTTTCGACTTTACTCTGCGCCTTTAACTTTCCTCGTTCTGTCTGTCTCGTCTCGCAGTTTCTCGACTGATCGTCGCAGTTCTTGGGGATCCATATGGTCGGCAAAATTTTGCAACGATGTACAACTGGAACATAATTTTCGTTGTTTTAGGGCTCGCAGAACTTTATCCGTGGAGAAGTTTACTTTCGCGAATTTTCTCAGCGTTTGATTCTCTGTCCACTTTGTTTCAGTCCAGCGAAGCTTTCTGGGCCCACGAGTCGCCGAATTTATGGCGCTGTCCTGGAAATTCAAGGCCGTGAAATATCGTATTTATGGGGAAAGCGAGGGTGGTAGGTACGTTCATATTTAATGCCAACGACCGGAAAAATGTACGCGCGAATCCATACGCCATTTATCCGACCTGTTTCAACGAACATTTATTACGCCACGCTCCTAAAGCAGTCTAATTTCAAGTGGTATCTGTTTTCAATACAGTATTAAACCCATTCCATTATGGATTCGCTACAAGTGGAAAACTAATTACACTTTTTATCAATTGGTGTTTATTTAGCTGCCAGAGGGGGCTCTGAATACTTTCAAAGGTTCGTATTTAAATACCCAGACTTAATGGAAGGGATTAAAATACTGAACAGTAAAATACAAGGTATTTGAAGGAAGTTTACCAACGAGAATCTATCGACGCAGAATATCCTTTCAACCCCGAAATGGAACTTGATTTCAGGCAGACTAACAAGTTGATTGACCAACATCGACGCAACTCGCTCGAATCCATGCAGCTCGACTAATCCGCGGGTGGTTTAACGAATAGCCTTGAATCGGCTAATGAATTGCCGGGCTGTGTTGTTCGATGTTTGCGGGCCCTTGGTCGGGAAATTGACGTCACTAATTTCACGGTGATATTAAGGAAAGTTTATCCGACGCGGCCGCGTGACCCGGTTCCTTGTCGCTGATCACCGCCCGCTCGCGGTTAATCTGATTCTCAATCGGGCCTATAATTACGCGCGACAGGCAATTTTCATGTGCCGAGCACCCGTGAGCCATGGTTTAGATTCAACCACGCGGTTAGCTTATCGACTTAACTCCCCGCGGAAGCATTCCGCCTCCTGGCTGCCTTTCGACGCGACGCTCTTCCTGGCACGGTGTCGCCACCCCCCTCGCGAGAATTTGCATTTGGGGCTCGCTCGCCGCCGCAATTCGACCAATCGAAAAACCTCCCCCCTCGCGCCACGTCCCGCGAATAATTGTCGCGTTAACGAGCGGCCAGATTTTCGGAGGCTCTTCAGAAAGGCAGAGCAACCTTTAAATTGCAACACGTTTCGCGAGCGCGCACTCGTGAAACGCTTCGCAATCAACTTGTCGCAGGGAACGAACGCACCCGTTGGCAATTTTGTTTCTTCGATCGCGACAAACGCGCGTTTCGCGTTATTAATCCCGCGGACAATGCAGCGAAATTTGCGCCGCGCCGCGTTCACTCTGTCCGCGATTTCTACACGATTGGACACGATTCACAGTGGTCGTCGGTAATTATGAAGACGCGATCCGCGCTGACCTCTGTGACGAGCGCTGACGAGAATCGATCGGTGACAGGGGTCGGGGAAAATTATCCGTAAACGAGGAAAAAGCGCGACGCTGTTCCAACGGATCCTCTACTCTGCGAACGATAGTTTCATATGTCCCCTCGCGATTCGTAGCAACGAGAATATCGTTCGTTCCACGTCCGCGGAAGTATTCCAAGATCGAATCGTTCCAGGGTCGCTCGAACCTTCTTTCCTCGCGGAACAAGTCTCGCTCGCGAGACGCACGCGCTGACGGAACATCAAAGGGGAATCTAATCAAAGGCTGATCTACATAAATCCATTGTAACATCAGACGCCGTACGCTCGGGAGACGAGAGATATTCCGTGTACGTTTCAGCGAGTCGCGAGCTCGATACAGTCTTACTTCCGGTTCGATGAGACCCGCTGGCTCCTCGGCTTCTTTTGCGTCACCGATGAGAAAGAGCCGGCAGGATTCTCGCGCGAATATCAACGAAAGATCGGAATTGGCTATTAAAAGTTCCCGGGAACTTCTCGAAGCGGATAGGGGAGCTCGCGCTCCCCTGTATCGAGAATCGGTTTCCACGCGTATACGGGGTGTCCTTCGAGGGTATCGTCGAGTAATCCTGTCGAGACTTCCGTCAGATACATTTAACAAAATAGCTTCTGTAACTGGCGTATGGATCTGTCTTTCTCGTCGAGCAGCTTACAGTTGGCTCTTAAAACTGTGGCGAGCCACCACCAACACTCGCTTCGAAACTATGAACGGTATTTTCAATCCGATCGCGTGTCAGATTATTCCTCGTGCCTCTTCTTATTTCATATTTCACGTGTACTCCTCGTTTAGAAGGGCACGCGGCGTTATTGCGGACAAATTTATTGGATCGTAAGACTCTGAGTCGCGGTAATGTTTTCCACGAGCTGAGAAATCGTCTGTTATTCTTTATCGCGAGAGAACATCTACCGCTGCGTGCCCTGGCGTGTCAAGTTATACTTTCTCGTCCAGAATGGATTCTTCGTTATTTTTTCGAATGAAATTCTTCTTGTTCGTTGCTGTGATATTAACAGCTTGGCTGTATCATACGTACTGGTAGAACGTGGGCTTTTCGAACACCAGGTGGATATGCATCGCGAACCGTGGCGAACATCAGAATCGAAGTTGATCGCCGCTGGTGATAATTCTGTTATCGGCGGCCGCGAGGTGTGCCGGTGAAATTAACGGCCTTGTAATTAAACTTAACTCCCTGGCTGTGCCCACAGCGCACTATCACGTTTTTACACAGGCACCGTCCTTGGAGTTCGACAAACAACGTTACACCACGTATTTAACCCTTTACAAAGCCGTCGCGATTTAGGGCCGTCTAAAATTATCGCTGCCCTGTAGCATTTTATTACCGTATCGCTGTGCCGCCATCGTCGCAATTATTAGTTGGTAATTTTCAGCTCGGAATTAGAACGCTGCTGGCCGCTATCGTTTCCTTCTCGTGGCGGGCTAAAAATTCCGTAAAATGTATAACGAACCAACGTTATCGCGTGGTAAATGCGCTACTAAATTATTTTCCAACAACCTTAGCGTAATGGGGGACTTGTTTTCGGTGAGACCTGGTATTATCATTTATCCACGGTTGAAGCAGATGCAGACACCGTCCAAAGAAGCTTCGGCGCGAGAAAGAAGAAGAAGTTCGCCCGGAACGGAGATCCAGCCCAAAGCTCAGTCACTCGAGCGCAGCAAACTGCGAGCCAGGATTATTTTTCATCACGTAGGACACGGTTGTTCCGCTGGCGATGCGAAACAAGCAGATCGTGAGACAAAAGGAAGTTTCAGAAATAGAGAAGAGCTCGCGAAAGTGTTGGTCCCATGGCGGGACTTCTTCGCCATATTTCCACGGATATAAAAATGGCATTGAGTCGAATCGAGCCACAATGCGTTCTTCGAGTCTCGGCGAAACTTTTGTTTAAATAATCTTCTCCCCGTCTTGGCGGGGGCTGGGAAAATCCTGTCAGTCGGGAAGAAAAGCTTTCTTCAGAGGACCCGTCCGAGTGGAAGGACTCTTTCACCCCGTTTGGTGTATCCATTTCTTTAAAATATGGGTCGCGGTGCACCTCTTGGCGGATTGAAAGTGATCACTCTTCGTCGAAACAGTTGTCTCTGAATTTCTCCTTCGGCTCTCAATGCTCTTTCCTCGCGTCTCAGACGAACTGGAAGACAGACCCATCGATTACGGCTATCTCTGTCAGGAGCGAATGAAACCCTGGCGATAGAGGGTCGTCTTACGTAGAAATAAATTCCTCCGCGTGGTAGCGCCGCTATTTCACGTGCGTTCACCACCTGTAATTTACGGCGGCCGTAAAACGACAAGCGCGGGGAATCAATATCGCCGTCCGTGATTATCTCGTCCAATTGAAATGCTCGTTTCTGTTCAGCCCTTCCGCCGGGCGGCCGGCGAAGAGTAACGTTGCCGATTATATTCCAGACGGGTTGTTTCCAGCGAAAAACGATCGAGTGTCTTCGGGAATCTGTGGAAATATCAAAGTTCAGGGGCGAAGTCGATGAAACGCGAGCAAGTAGAGGGTGAGCCGAGGCAGATTTAAGGGGTTGCCAGTTATCGAGGCTCGCGCGTAACCGCGACGCTTGATTTACTGGCTCGATAACTGGCCACCATTAATATTAACGCGGAAACGCGACCAGAACATCCCACGTGCCTGTTTCGGCTGTACTCGAACGAGCACTTGGTACTCCTTTCGAGGCCTAACCAGCGAAAAACGATCCTCTTTCCGATCCGCTACGGCAATGGTAACAGCGTCCCCGATATTGGTCACGGAGAATCGATTTTTAGAAACGCGTATGGAAATTCGAAAGCCAAAAGGCACTCGACGTACTCACCAACGGCGGGGTTGTTGGCGAATTAATTGAGGAAGATTTTAATTGCGTCCCGCGCACACGAACCGTCCCCGTGAAAGTGGCAGCCCCGTTCGAAACACTCGGCGAAAAAGAGGCCAACAAACAACGGTTGACCATTAATATTTACCAAATCGAGAGGAGAGCGTTCCAATTTTTCCCCGTCCCTGGCTCGATTTAAACGGAAGAGCGAGCGTTTCTCCGCTCGATAAGCGATTTATATTCGAGGGTGGGACCCCGGCGTTGTAGACGGGCCAAGATAAGACCGCGTAACACGTTTATAATTAACCCTAAAACCGGAGTTATCGCGGATCTGGGTCGGTAATTATGAACAAGCGTTCGCGAATGGCGATGCAACCCCTGGAACCGACCAAGATCGATCGGCCATCCCCGGGCGCTCTGAATTTTTCAGGCTGCTCGACGGCCCCCGTGTCTTCCGCGACGCAAATAAATAATTAATCCTGACGTCGTCCGATATTATGCCCTGGCCAAGGACGACGAGGCCTTGGGGGGCGGGGAACGACGCTTCCGGGAGAGGACATTATACAGGATAATCTTGAGAGACCCGGTTCCTTGGAATGGATACTTAGCAATTAACGTTCAACAGCCCTGGCTGGGTCCTGACGTACTCCAGACACGACGACGAAGGCACAGACAGACTCGAATAGTAGCTGGTAAAGTTTCGAACAACACCCGCGAAGCGTCCCACGGATTTCCAATTAGGCTGAACCGGCTTGTGTAATTTAATAATTACACGTGTTGATGACTGTTAGTAATTATATCATGAATATTATGTAACAAAGTTCCCTCTGTGCGCTCCAGCCGGGTCAGAATTAAGATGGACGTCGACGGGGAAACGTTAGACGGTTTTAAGCGTCACTGGCTGTGTAAGAGCGTGTCATGTGGATTATTGAAACTTCCGCGTAACAGGATGGCCTAAATTAGTGATAATTAAATGCAGAACGTAAGCTGTGGCGCACCGGTTTCGGCTTCGTTTGAAATTTATTGCCCGGCTCCGAGAGCCGGGAATTATTAACTATTAATTTCGAGAGTTCCATGGCTGGGTAACACGGATCCAAAGCGCGGTTCGGCGAGTTAACAAAAAACGATTTAGCTTCCCGATTCGCGTAATTGGCCGGCGCCACAAATTTGTTAGACCCGTGAAATTTGGAAAACGTCGCCCGGAGTTACTAAACTCGCAATCGCGATGTTAATCGCCGCTGATTGGTAGCGTGTAATTTGTAATGGAACTGTGCGAGGGGCGACTAGATTTTCTAAACGATTTCGTTAAACGCGTGCATTCTCTGCTGAAAGTGTAATCCCCTCGCTTTGGACCCCGAGTTACCAACGTCCAAGGCCATCGCCACGCGAGCAACGATCTTTGTTCCCTGTTTGCGGAAGGCTTTACAATGTTCCCGCAGGCCGCTAATAAATAAACTTCCGAAAAAGTATCGTATAATGTTCCTGGGAGGACGGAGGATCACCAAAGTTCCCGACGACTACCACGCGGTGGCCTAACAAGCGAGACGAGCGGAAAGTCGGGGCTAAAGCTTCAGGGATGAGAAACTCCGGGGAAAGTCCGGCGTCGATCGTCCCGGGGATCCCGAGTCACTGTTTTGCAGCCGGTTGGAGCGTAGTTTTGCGCTTCGATCGCGTCGGAGAGACAAGGAGAGCGTGCGAGAGAAAGAAAGATAGCGGCTGGGACGCCCGCAGGCCTCCCTAACACGTTCCATCACCGTGGCCTAGGCACTTCTTTTTAATTATGCAGCCATCCCACCGCGAAGCTGCCCTTCCCTTCCGCTTTCGTGCCTCCTTTGTGTCGAGATAACGCGCATGAAAGACCGCCCGTATCGTCCTTCGTGTCTCGAATACGTCTGCGACTTCACGTCGCGATGCACCCTTCATTTGCCGCGCGCCAAATGAGAATACCAAACGCCTCGTACGCATCTTCCGGTGTCTAGAGCGCGAACGGCACGAGATTGCTCGAGGAGGAAGGTTTACGTCCAATTTAATCGGTCGATTAAGGAGACGCAGCATCTGCAAGCGGAATTAAATATTTTAGGCGGTATAAAAGCGAGCGCGAACGAGGTTGTAAGGAAAGGATTGAGGGAGAGTCGCAGAGAGGAATAAAATCGCGGTACAGTGGGAAATATGTTCGCGAGAGGGTGGAGCTGCGGAGAGATGAAGATCGTACGAAAAATTTCTCCACTGTCTCGTAATATTTTCGACGCATCGGATCGTGAAAGTGTCTGACAAAAGTCAGCCCCAGCGGGGAATGCAAATCGTACGCAGAGTCGAACGCGCCGGGATACGCGCGCGGTCGATGCGCAGAGAAAGACGAGCAGGACAAAGGGACGGTCTATGTAAATGCGGCCACCTTGTCGGAAATCAATTTTCGGCGCTCCGTTTTATCTACGCCCCGGACTCTGACTTCTATGCGCGGCCACCTGTGGGAAAGCCTGCCCAATTTCTTCCTCCCTTTAGCTAGCAAGGGCAAAAAAAAAAAGAAAGAAGAGACCAGCCTCGTTGCTGCGAAAGCCGCAACGTGTGCTTCGGGATGTTGGTCGTTTGAATTTCAATAGAGCGGGACGAAAGAGCGATACGAGAAACGAAACACCCAGCACGGAGCACTGTTTTCGAAGTCGAATGAAAAAAGTATACTCTGACCTGTGTGCGAGAACGAGGAACGTACCGAACCTGGATACATCAATTTTACGAGCTCCGACAAACATTCGGCTCCTCTTTTCTCCATTGGCAATCCTCCAAAACGCGGGGGTGAAGCTCGTCTCCAAAGTGAAAGGGGGTGTTAAACATGTTTGAACTTGTGTCTCGTTTTACACGATCGGTGGCGAAGTTCCGGCAGAAGTGGACCGCGAAGGACCTGGCAAAAACGTTGCTACTTTTTATTCTGGAAACCGTGGCTGAGAGAGGGCTCGTGACGTTTTCGGAATATTTTTAGCGTGACGCGTTCTTCGACGCGTTTTCTCAGAAAAATATCCGGAATGTAGGTCGGGTTTAATTAATAGCAGTGCGACGTCTACTGTTTCTTCTTTGACAACCCCTTGCCTATTATATTTTCCGATTCTCCGTCTCGTTCTCCTCCTCGACGTTACTTCTGCAAAGAGAAAAAATGTCAAAGAGAAATCTGCTCGATCCACATGGATTCACGGAGACACGAAGGAATTAACGATTGGAATATTCATGGTCGAGGTACGATCATTATCTACCGTCACATTTGAAACGAGCTGAAGGGGCGGCCTCGAATACATATTTACGCGGATTGCATTCGACTCCTCTGGCGACATTGAGAGCATCGTGTCTGCATTCGTCGAAGGAACAAAGACAAATATTTGCATTTGCACGACCAGCTAACAGAGACCCCATGCGTTAAAGGTAGTAACCCTTTCTCGACTATTTCGAGGACATCGTTCGAAATCTAGAAAACACAAGGAGAATCGAACAGAAATTAACTCATCGGTTGGTATGATAAAAAATAGAAAACCAGGACAGGAGTATCCATCAACGCTAAAGGGAGGCACGAAAAAATGGCGCGTTAGAAGAGAAGCTTAAAAGCCCGGTCGCGCGACGCTATCCTCACCCTTTTATCTCTTGGCTACCACTCTGTCGAGGATACTCCATTCCTCCGACGACGTTAAAACGCCACTTTGTCCAAGAGAGAAGGAAAAGAAAGGGTCGAAATCTGAACTGATTTGATCTTCATTTTCGAACGCGCCCCAATCCAATTTCAATTTTCCAGCCAGCTCCATCGACCACCTCCGACCACCCTTATGAGCGCTTTGTCGCTTAATTAAATGGATACACGCGGGGAGGTTTTACAGCGTCTGACCCTTGACGAAATCACTTTGACGCGACGCGTCGGCGTTGGGGAAAGTAATTAGCGGCC
The DNA here is from genome assembly GCF_050948175.1 of Xylocopa sonorina. Lineage (NCBI taxonomy): Eukaryota > Metazoa > Arthropoda > Insecta > Hymenoptera > Apidae > Xylocopa > Xylocopa sonorina. The sequence goes on along the minus strand of NC_135201.1, from coordinate 12,041,125 downwards.
GTCCCATAGAGCGGAGCTGATTTTCGAGAGGTTGACATTAGCCGTGTAAACAACGATATTGATTACCAGCGGAACCAGGCCTCCCCCTGTTCTTGGACACTTCTCGCCCTCCCGGCTACGACCACGACCGGTGTTTGTCTCGACGGGAGGGGGAACATCCGGGCGACCCACGAGATCCTCGACCCTCGACCCTGAGTATCCCTCGTGTTTTCTTCGATCGATTTCAATGGAACTTCTCTCCCCGTTTTCCCTTTCCTTTTTCCAGGTGAAAATTTCAGGAGGCGACGGAAGCTGACCTTTTTCATTCCCAGCGTTTCCACACGGGACTAGATGGAAATAAATAAAGTAAAGCTTAACGAAGATGGTGGACGCCGTACGGCCTCTAAACGAGATTAAAAATTGAAACTGTCCTTTCTCCGGGTTACCCGTGGTTTTTTTGTAAATCGATACTAACCCCACGGAACGGTGCCGGAGTTACTCAGCCGTGTATCCGTAATTGAAATATCGGGTAATCCGTAATGGACGACCAATATTTACGAGGCTTGTTCGCCGGTATAACTAACAGACTGGTATTATTAACATTTCTAAATTTCCCCGGGGACAGGTTACTCGTCTAACTCTCTGACAAGACACGTGTTTGTAAACCTATGCAAGCGTTCCGTCGAAACTCCTGGAGGAACCAGCTAAATTATTCATTAAGGAATATCGAGGAATACCTGAGCAACGATCCAACGAGAAACGTTTCTCCTCTTCAAAGTGAAAGGACCCGCCAGTGTCTTTTTAAGTCTCGAAAATTGTACAATTTTTTTCGACAACCCAGAGCGACTGCAAAAGTCATCAGGAACATCGTTCTCGCGAGAACTAAACGGGGTTGGAGGACTAGTTTGAGGTATTATAACTGTTCGGGGTACCCGCGCCGCGCTGCATAATATTCCGTGCAAGTTTTCTCGGCTTTCAGGGGCCGCTGATATTAACACTGCGACAGACGTGGCTTCCGTCGAGAGATAGAAAGGGAGAGACAAATCTTGTCATTCCTCTTCATCCTCTCGTTATACATCCTCGATTTAGCGAGTGACGGGACGGGATGGAAAATCTGTTGAATGAAATTGCATTACTTAGATTTAACTTCGTTCTTTTTTCTTTTCTTTTTTCTATCCTTTTTAGAAATTGAATAGTCGAGAGTCGATTTATTTGCAGGGCACGGATATGGAAGAGAATAAACGTCGAACACTGTGAAAATTTCAAGATCCGTTAAGTAATCACACGGCTGGAATATTTTAGTTCCGCGCATCTGACTACCGCCTTCCATTACCGGTAGTTCCTGCAGCACGGTACAAAGTGTCGAGGCGTCTGACTTGCGCGGTCCATTACTACTGCAGCTCGCGTCTTATGCTACTCATCCGCAGGTGGATGTGCCTGGGGCCGACGTGAGCGGAATATCGACTATCAGGGCTCATTTCTAAGGCCGATGTGACAAACTGTGCCACTTAAAGCGACCGTACCACCGAGTTCGACTGTACAGACGTTTTCGTGGGACGACGACTCAATTTCGAGAGATTCCACTCTTTCACGATGGTCAGACACGCGAGATCTCGAGTTCCACTATGAACATTCGCTTCCAACACTTTGATGAACCTTGGAATTCTTCTAGTTTGTCGTCGAAATAATTACACGCTAGTCTATACGGTTTGGAATCCCTACGACTATTTTATCAATTTTCTCTGATGGAAGGAGAAGAGATTTAACCGACATATACCTGGAACGTGATGGCTTCTCGTTCGACCTGAGACATGTTCTTGAAGATCGACTCGATGATGCCCAAGAATTTCTTCCGGTCCAGAAAGCTGGCTTGATCTTTCTTGAAAACGTCGTTGAAGTCGTAGAGGATGAAATAGGTTCCTGAAACAGAAGACAATTGGATCCAGATTAGATTGATGAAGGAAATGTAATGGACGTGTTTAGAAATAACAAGACCCATAAATCACTCGTGTCGTATAGAGAAAAAATGATTTCACTGGGGTGACATCTGTTCGCGCCATCAACTTCCTCTTTTCAGGGTTCACGAGCGCGAAACAGAGAAACTAGCATTCCCCTTATGCAAAAACCATGCCCAAGGGTATAGCTTCCTGTCGGATCGTCGCGAGACCCGCTGGGCTTCGTCACCTCTCGAGTGCGCAGACATAAAAGATTTCTTCGTCGAACCGATACCACTGACCTGCCGATGTATTTGCTTTGTAAATGTTTCACCGAAAATCCACGTTCCCTCGCTTTACAGATGACGGACACGTACGAGGGATGAAATATGGATGCTCGTCGATCGATATATCGGGCTGCTTTTCTCGTATAAGCGCGGTTAAACGCGTCGACGGGGAAGCCATTGATCTGTACTACTTACATCTTGACATTCTCCGCGTCTCTGCTCGAATTTCGTGGCTTTCCATTATTATTCGTTCTCGATACGTGACGTTTGGTATCAGAGACTGTTAATTACCGCGAGAAAAAGGTAACGAGAGAACGGTTCGTGTTGAGCGTTCAGTAGTCTAGCTCAACGGATACCCCGACAGTGATTCAGGTTCCACGAGAATACAAATGCAACCGTACGATAAGCGATGGGATTTATCAAGGCTAAACAGGCCGACAGGCAGCCGAGGAACGGTTGATAACGCGGATACGACATCTCCGGGGTGTGCTTCCGGATTTACCGCGAAAGGAAGAAGCCCGATGCAAAAGAACTCAATTACCGCCCGCTCCCCGAGGACATTCGAGAACTCTTCGAGGCAAAGGAGGGCCTCTCCGCTCTCGCAGGAGAGCCAGAATAAGAAGAGCCAGCGTGGAGAAGCCGGAAATTGGGGAAGACAGAAGCGGAGGAGGCGTCGGTGGTGGCTGTTGCGAACGGAAAGTGAAGAAGACCGACGAGGGTGGGACAAAGTGGAAGATCCAGACTTAGAGCACAGAGAGACACTGGATGGCGCGAGTGAAGAGAGAAAAAAAAAGAAGCAGCGGAAACGTGAGAGTCGAGGTGATCGGGATGTTGCCTGGAAGCAGCCGACTGTTCGTTGGAAAGGGGTTGAAAGAGAGAAAGAGAGGAAAAAAGAGAGAAAGAAGAAGGGAGGGGGTCGCCAGGTTGAACGAGTCACGCCTCCAGTTACTCGTCTCTATCGATTCCACGTTAGCAACTTGTTGGCTACCCGTAGCCCCGACAATTTTCACGGGGAGAACCCAGCTCCCAGACGGGAGGAAGTCACCCCTCGCTGTCCCGCGATCAACCCTCTATTTTTCCACGTGCCGTAAAGAGGGCCAAGTTAAGGAGAGTGTTTGGCATTCAGCGAGCAAACACAACTTCACCGTTTCAACCCCCCCGATACCGGAGCCCTGAAATGGCGAAACGATGGTTTAGGGGAGGCAGTCCGACCTCGACGCTAAACAGAACGTAAAACGGGTAGGCGGGGTGGCATCGTGGAGCGATAAAGCCCGTGGAAGTTCGATGGGGGTAGCCTTTTGGCAGATGTATCGATTTTGTCGGTAAGATGGTAGCGTTCCTGGGTGTTGGCTGATCGGTAGGGCAACGAAGAGGGCTTACGAGTGAAAAGTGGCCATGCACGACCACGGAATTGGTAGCAGACGTACGGCGCTGGCCCATTGATTTCTCGCGATCTTCGTCTATACTTCTCGTAACTGCAGTACGGACGTGAAATTGTGAACGAAGGTTGCAAAATCTGGCGAAGAGCTCGCGAAAGCGACTGTTCTCCTCAACGTGATTCCATTTTGTCAGAGATCCGGCAGGTTGTAAATTTTCTACGCGTCCCGACAGGGCAGAGAATGCATAAATGAAGAAGGATCGCGAACTAGAGGGCGTAAATCTTTCCACTGTTAATATGAGCCCGTTACAATCCACGTCTTCCACGGTAAAAAGAAATAACGCTGGCAAGTAGCTGGCCAGGGGAATGGTGGCTCTGGTAAGAAAGCTCGGTACGAACCATTTGCACGACGCGCGTCGCATGCATATTGCATCCCATGGAGAAGGGATGTTTCGTTCTCATCTCTACGTGACAGAATTTTACGTGACAATCACCGCAGTTGCTCTACATTTTTCATTGGCGGGCCAGATCAGCAGATTTCGCTTGAAAATTTCCTAAAAATAATTACAACAGTGTTACTGCTTAGAAACATCTCTCTGCGGTCGAGTTGATCGAAGTATCATAATCGGTTGAGAAAAATTGCTGCTCCCAGTTCGCGAATAGGAGAGCTCTTCAAGATACCTTGGCCGACGAGGGTGGTTCTAATTTATTCCTTCCGGTAGTCCGTAAATTGAGTTCCATTGTGTTCCGAGCTTCCTTTGTCGCAGAAATCACATTTTTTTCCACCGAGGAGGAGGGTGAATTCTTTATTTCGATTCTATCTGCAAATGTCGTCCCTCGTCAGAGCTGAACTCGTAATGATTCCACTTGGCGAGTTTTTTCCCTCCCAAGTACGACTATCGTTAGAACGCATAATATCCGAAATAGACGAGAAAAAAGAGCTGCTATTCTCTCGTAGAACGCCTCGTTTTAACCAGACGCGTACCTGGGATAATGGTAACGGTGAAATATCCCCGGTCGCTAGACTGGACCATTTAACAGAAGCAGATGAAATAAACCTTGATCGATCTTTTACGAACGCCACTGTTTTTCGTCGATTCAATAAACGTCAGGGAAGAACGGGAGGCGATGCGAGAGTAACACGCTTGCGTCATCGCACGCAATTTCAATCCACTCCACGCGACTGGCCGACACGCTCCGCTCCAATATCGTCTTGTTTCAGGGATGGCGAGAATTGTGTATCGCTTAGATTGAAAGGTAAGGATGAGCAAGACGAGGTGCAACGTCGGATAGAAAACGGCGGATAAGAAGATGGAGCGAACAGCTCCTTAGAGATTGATGCACACTCCTCCTGGAAAATACGAGGACGTTTACAGGATATCTTTTATCATCCTACGAAATTCTTGGACGTTATTTACAAGCTTAGATAGTATTTAGAATAGAGTCGATATTACCGTCGATAACGATGAGGATAACGCTTCGATGGGCCATTAAAGCTTCCCACAGGCGCGATTATGACTTTCAGACCCGCGAAGAGTTCTCGAGCGTAATTTCCAAAGATTTCGCCCTGGAAGAACTTACTTCGCAACTGAATACGTCGATAGGAGAACTTTTCCCAATGAAGATAAAGCGAGGACGGTTTCCTATAAATCTTTCGCGATTCCATGCGGGTGGTTTCGTTATAAGATGTCGCGTAGCCATCGAAGAGGAGCAATACTAATCACAATCTCGTTGCGAATGGTGAAACCAAGTTTCAGTAGTTACTCTCGTCACTTGCTATTTATCTAGCCGTAGCTGGGAACTCTCGGCAGTATTATCGACTGCTCTCGACGGCTGATGGTTTCCAGGATCGCGACGAAACCGAAGTTTCCGAAACTCTAGCCAACCCTATTGGACCATTATTTATAGTTGCGTCTTCGAGGAAATCTAATACGTTCAATTAAAAGCAAACTGAGAGCTGGTGGTCGATATCATCGAATCGAACGATGGCTCAACGACAAAAATTGGATGGAACGACCGATCGAGGCTTGAGCCATTGTAATTTCGCAGCCACAAGCATCGCACGTGTTTCGAGATTTAATCGGAATATTTCTGCAGAAGCAGCTGCTGTCCGCTATCGGAAAGTTGGCAACGAAATATTCCATTTCGTTGGAATCAACGTGGGAAAACGCGTCGACGCGCGGCTGACTCGCGTACGCGAGATTCTTGCGCGGCGGACGAACCGTCGCCGCTCTTTGTTTCAAATTCCCCTAATTTCGGGCGAGCCGTCAGCGCGAACTGGAACGTCAAATGTTCCGTATACCCGAGCGAGCTGTAACGCGAAATTTCTGGCTCGGTTTGCGGGGCTAAACCGGCGGAAACGCTTCGTGTCGCCTCTGCGGATTCAGGTTTCGCAAATGAAAATATTTTACTTGGAAGAATATACAGCACGCGGTGTACGAATGGCGTGACGAAGATTCAATGGTCGGACGAGATCGTTGAACAACATTCTTCTCGCGATGGATTTCGTTCCCCGTTTTTCGGCCCTCGAACGGAAGATAGGTAAAGAACGCGAAGCACCTTGCATTTTTCTGGTCCCACTCGCGGCTCGCGGAACGTCGAGGAGATCGTAGACGGCAGCGACTCGATCCTCTCGCTCGTCTCTCAAGTAAATCGAGATTGAAGCGCGAAAAAAGTCAGCTGCAATCTCGAGCCAACCAGGAATTTCACTTGCCAGTGTCGGGTGCGCTCTTTATTACCGAGGGCACACACAGCAGCAGCCACTTTTGTCATTTATCCGCGGCAATTTATCCGACTTTCGACTGGCGTCGCGGCCAAAAGACATCGTTCTTCGTCGCAGGAAATGAAATCGCGCGGCTGGTTGCCGCGCGGCCGCCAGGGAAGCCGTTCCTGGTGAAAATGTGATTTCCCAGAGAGTTATTCAAGGATCAGGCATCGGTTAACGTCAGCTGGCATTTCTGGAAAACAGGAAAACAGGAGAACGTATCACTTGGACGTTGCGTGGCAACAAGTAGACGAGAGGATGCTCTTCGAGGGGTGGAACGGTGAGAAAAACGTCGATATTTAAATATGTCTGGCTTAACCGGGAGAATGGGTCGCGACTCAACGCGGCTAACGAGGAACAACTTCTGAACGCGCTAAATTCCCAGTGGCCCGCGTTACGAATCGCCTGTGCTCCCCTAATTGACCGAGAAACAGTCGAAGCTTTGCATTGGTCATCCTAGGAAATGGAATTGTCGAGTCGTTGTTCCACGCTCGACGCGAACTCGACAAACAAGCCGTGTTTTCGTTCAAACTTGGACGGTACTGATTAAAGCGACGCTCCCGTACGCTCGCGAAACACACTTTCGAGCGTGGAGATCAGGGCTGCTCGAAGTTCCGTCCGGTTAAGTTGCGCGAAAAATTGATAGGATCCGATGGGAACCGGGAAATCAATGAGAGCACAGTTAATTTCGAGTTAATTGGAGGTTCGCTCGGAGTCGTGTGCCTCGAATGGACGCTAGATTGTACGAAATTGATGTTAACCAAGTTGTAACGCCGGTAACACGTGAGACAAGGTTGTAAAATGGTAAAAAGGTGGCACAGCCTGTCCGAGTTTGGCTGGAATAGTGGCTACCACGCTCGGTTAACACGGAGAACAACTCGGGATCGAATCCAGCTCGCCTCATTACGGGCCCAATTTTCCATCCATTTTTCTCACTTGTTCATCGGTTCTCCAATGCTCTCTTAATTCTCCAAATTTTATGTCGCGGTGTTTCTACGGAAAATCAATACGGCATAATACAGAGAGGGAAATGAAGAGATTCGAATGCTTCAAGAAGATGATAACTGACTGCAATAAAAAAGAGGAAGTTGCGTGTGTGTACCTTTAAACAAAAACGAGGAAGACTCCTCTGTAGGAGCAGAGCAAAATCTGGCGACTAAATCCAATTTCTGCCTGACCTCATTGTTTACTCCGGATAGTGACGCGCAATGTGAATCCATGCTCTGGCGAAGTGTTTACATTAACTTATAGCTCCTGTGTTCCGGAGCACGTATCCGACGCCTGTGCGCGCACGAACAGAGAAAGAGGAAGAGCCTTTTCGTTCGAGCGCGCATTATTAGGAAAGTTTCGATGATCAAATCAATTGCTGCTTAGTAGACGGTGGTAACCAGCCCTCTGCACCTCGTTTTCAACCCGTTTGAGAGACACACGAGCTTCGTCTTCTCCATTGACCCACGATCCGTGATACCGCGGAGGTTGACGGCGTTTCCATGAATTTCCCGCCATTACGACTCGCTGAAACTTCGGCCAGAATATCCGCGGAGGCTGCGTCGCGCGTATGTATGCCAGGGGGGATTCGATATCTCGCATCGGAGCGGAAACGGACAGGTTTCGAGGTGTAACGAGATCCAACGGAGCCACAGGGTGAATTAATTGCGCGCAGTTGCCATTCCCGCTGTCTGCTCGTCGCCTCTTTACGCGTCAGCCTTAATAGAACCTGGTGCATCCCCTCAAACGCATTTATGCTGTGTTTACACTCGCCCGTGTAAATGCATGCGCGATTAAATGTCACCGGGTCGCCCCCGCAGATGGCGCATACGATCGTTATCCAGCTTCCGGAACGTTCCATCCATCCTAATTTAAAAAGGACGGTACCGCGAAACGCTCTCCGCGATGATCGATCCCTGCTGTTCGTCGCAATGCAATGTCGAGAGCTGAAAATTATCATTTCAGAGCGGGCACGAACTTCGCCAAGGGGTACGTGGTTTCAAACGTCACGGACGATACCTGCTCGAGGATGGCACAGGTCGCCAACACTCTTCGCTCTTTAGGAAGACACGAGTTAACTTGTCCGCAAGAATTTCCCAGCGTTAACTCTCTTTGTACCCGATAGATCGTCCTGGAATCGGAAACAAGTTAAATTTATCGAGTTTCACCCATCTACGAAGCTCCACTCCGAATCCCAGAGGGTAATTCCGGTAGCCGAGGGGAGAATTTCTCACCCGTTTCGTAAATTCTCCGTCCTCCTTCGAGCTCCGGCTTATTTAACCGTAAATTCGCATCGATCAGGTCGGGAACCTTTTAAATCGGTCCTCGTTTCGCATTCGAAAGAGGTCTTCCGCCCGAAAGCAATTAATCGACACTCGATAACGGCACACCTATTGGAATTGGCTTGGTCCGTGGCCCTTTTCCCAACGGCCCAGGCCAAGTGCGTGGAAGAAACGGGAAAAACGGCGAACAGATCGAACGGAACATAAGGCACTTTTTGACATCGTTCCGTTGAACGACGCGCGAAATCGATGTTCGTGGGAATTAAACTGTTTGGCGAGCTCGAGCCGCCGAAGAAGTCGTGAATCAACCATCGATCGGAGGGAAATAAAGTTTTCCGACTGATTGGATCACCAGTGAACTTTCCCGCCTTGGGAAAGGCTCGACTTTAATCTACCGCGAGCGGCGCCTACCATTCCTACAGAAAAAAAGGATCCTCCCCGCAGGATTGCTCGTGATTTACCGCTCCGCGTCGATCGATTTTATCCAGGAGCCCACGATCGCTGATGAAAACGTGGGAAAACGGACCCGTTTTAAAGAAACGCGAATTCAATTCGCTTGGAAAAACCTCGAGCAACTTCAATGGGAAATCGCCTTTCAAGATTTCTCGTTCCATTCGCGATCGCTGTCAAGCGACCAGCTGCAGGATTTAGCGGAAGCGACGATTTGCCGAGTTTCGACGGTCGCAGCTGCGTCTCCCGACCGAGTTCTGACGCGACGGATGGTCCAAGGGGCGGAGAAAGCGAATGAATAATTTGGACACGCGGCTCGCCTCATAATCGTAGCCGTCAGTAACGAGGATGGAGGTGATCTGGCTCAAGGACACGCGAGGATCCTCCGATGTAACCTCGCATTCCACTTGCTGCAAAACTTGGTTCCATGATTCCCTCGAAAATCCTCGATTATCAAAGAGATTCTCCTTTCGTTTCCATATTTAGTATCTCCCGGAAGTTTCCACTTTCCCGACTGGCGTGCGTCCGGATCGTTTGCTTGTTTCGACCGCCGTGAAATTGGGTCAGCCACACTGGGACGCGCGAGTCCTCCCGCCGTTTGTCGCTTTTTTTATCAGCGACCGCGCGATACTAATCGCGGACTTATCCAACTGGCCAGGTTTCACGACTTTTGCCTCGCGTACGCTTTAAATCGTCGACCTCCGCTTTTCTAATTATCGCCGGCCCCGATACGGATCCACGCTCGCTGCGCTCGCCTCCGGCGGGAATATTTCCCGGACATTTCCCAGGGACTCGAGTTTCAGGAGCCTGCAATTCCGAAAGAAATTTCAATAATACCGTATTGGTCGGAGAGAAGAATGGCCGCGGTTATTAATTGAATCTTCGGCCAGGCTGCGCAGTTACCGCCGGGGAACAGATTGTACAAATTTCTCGGCCAATCGATGGAATTAAATTAGTTTTAATCGTTCTCTCGTAAAGTCGAAACTTACCAGCGCCGTTCCCGACCGAATCGATATTCGATTCCATTGTCTTGGCACCGGCTACCGAGCGATTACATCGCGTCAATAAACGACTATAACGAAGCTGAGCGACTCTGTTCCGCGCAGTTTTCTTCGCCCTTTCTATTCCACCCTTAATTCGCTTACATTTTACTCGCGTTTCGCTTCCCACGTCCCAGGTCCCCCTTTCAGTCGCGACGTCGGGACAAAGACAATTTATCGGGCTTGAATTTGCGCGATTATCGGAACGTTTGTTGTTAATTGGACGGCGCGCGTCGTCGATACGCGAACGCTTGCGATCGCAGCCAAAGTAGGAGGGGAATCGACGATGAACTCGCATTTGTTTCCAAGATTGCTCGTCATTAAATGGAACCGCTCGAATCACGGATAAGGTGAAGCCTAATCGCGTTGAAACGGGTCTAGCAAATTGCTATTTCTAACCCAAACCAGCGTCCAGCGAACGAGGTAAACGATTCTGACGCACGCCAGATCGGCAACGATTCGTCCAACTCTTCGACTCGCACCTTGGCACCCTTTTCTCCGTGTCCAAAGGTTACTCGACTTTTACAACGGTGTCAACAACTGAACCCAAACGGGCGAATTTCGCTAGAGAATCGAACGACGATCCACAGGAGTAACGATAAAGAAGCTACGCCACGCTTTGGTCTAGAGCATGATCGAACAAGGGACTCGACTGGTCAGATCAGGCTGGATTTAACCGTGATTCATCGAGATCTTCGCGTCGTTAAGCTTTCCACGGGCGAATTTATCGCCGCATTAACCCGGCTGGCAAACAATAGGGGTGTGTCACAGCGTGGGATGTTATAATTTATATTTCGCTCTTGTGCACCATGATTTTGTACCGCGGCTAGCCACGGCGACGCGGAAAAAAGGAAACCGTGGACGGAACGCGGAAACTTTCCTCGTAAATCGCATTTCGGATGGTGCTGGAAAAACCTTCTGGTCGACTAACTGGATCACCTTGCGATTCGTAGAAATTTTCCGCGTCCCACGGCTATTTGGATCGTTCACTCCCGAGGAGTATAAGTTTAGCCAGGAATCATTTCTCACCGCGGACTTTTCTCGTCGCGCAGCTTCTTTTTATCGCGGAATCGAATCGAGCAGTCGGACGCCGCGTGTCGAGAGAGGATCCTCCGGGATTCGAGCGGACGTCCCGCGCCGTCCACGCTCGCAGGTGTCCCGAATTATTATAAGGCTGCGATCGATAAACGTTCCGTGCGTGTTTAGAGCCAGCCTCGACGTCAGAATCGACAAGCGTCCGTTGTCTAGCCGTCGGTGGCCGACCTGGCCCCCTAATACCGCTGTCAGACGCGTGGATATTAAACGCGTTACGCTGATACATAGACGCGAGCCTGGCGCAGAAGCGATTCGGTCTGATCGATTTTTAACGATGCGTCGAGACCGTAGGGAAGAGAGTCGGATAGAGAAAAAAAAAAAATGAGCAGTCGTAGCCGCTCATATCTTTACGGGTGTCATCGACGCAGCCTAGCTGAAAGTGATTCCAGTCACGTAGCCCGGAAACTCTTGAATAAAAATTCGATCTCTATGGAGATGAGGTATCCGGGTGCTCGTGTATAGCCAGCTGATTTTACAAACGACAGTGGGTGGCAACCTTCGAACGGTCCCCCTTCTTCTCGCCTCTTCTATATCCGTCTTTAATTATCAAATTCCGTTCCGCGGCGAGGATCCCCAGGAACGGTTTAATTCGTCGCGATGCATCGAACGGATGCACGGCGACTCGGCGAGGACGGGTCTGCACGCGCGGTGAATTTCCTCGGAGATAAGACGACCGCCTCTAACTAGCCGAATTTCAGCTTTGAACGCTAACGAAGCACGGGCAAAAGGGTGAAGATTAGATTAAACGCTGTGGCCCCGGCAGGTTCATCATTGTAGACCAAAGTTCCCACGAGTTTGCGAATATCATCGCTCGCCGGGCTTCGAATGCACGTCCGTCTCGTCAGCTATTTCACGGTCGATCGTTGCAACGCGATCTTTCGCTCGGTTCGGAAGCACTCGCTTTCTGGAAGAGAAGAAAGAGATTAGGGAACGATGGAAAATGTTAATTCGTTCGGAGGTTCTTCTGCCACGATCGAGAGACGTGTCTCCTTCGATTCGAATCGCGGAGAAAAGAGACCGGCTCGTTTCCTCGGAATGGAAACTCATTTCCGTCCGATGATTCGCGATGGAGAGAGCGCAGATACGCGGCAAAGAATCCTGGGAACTCGAGGATTCTCGACGGGCCGTCGAAAAACCGGGGGGAATTAAAATTTATATTGTCCCGCGGTGCTCGAAAGTGGAATTCGAGCGATTTCATTTCGCCGCCGCCCAGATTCTGCGTTTTAATATTCGCCGAAATCTCTGAATCGAAATTCCCTCTAATCGAGAGCGCCTTCGATATCCGCTCGATAAAATATTGTTGCAAAAATCGGCAAGGAGACGAAGAAAAAAAATACAAGAACGAAAGTGGGGCAAATTGAATTCGTTCCTTTCTATATGGGACCTCGAGTTAGGTCAGCGGGAAAGTTTTAATCGGATGGTGGAAAAATAGATAAGAAATTCGCGAAGAATGGAAAGTTTTGATTCGTGTCTTTGCTTCCTGACGTAGATTCCGTTCCGAGGAGATGTCTAAAGTAGATTCTCTTGTAAATCGCAGACTTTCCTCGAATCGAACCGATGAATTTTTACTCTTCTCTAAGAAACGGATGAAATTCTCGAATATCTCAGAAACGACCGATTCGAGTACTCAGTTAATCCCCTTCTCGCTACGTCTATTCTTTTAATTCGACGAATTCCCAGCGGCTCAATTTTCGAGCGCACCGAAAACTACTTTTGTCGCGGCGGCAAACTTTGCCCGCGAACCAAAGACGCGAAAGTTTCTTAATCAAACGGAAGCCGAGTCGTACGCGCACGGTTGTATGCTAATAACGTAATTCCCTCGCATCGCGGTGGTATTTGCATGCAAATACTTTTACGCGAACGCACGAGGAGTAGAGAAACTGGTCAGACGCCGCATCGTTAATCGCTGTACACATTTAAACGGGGAACGCCAGAAGAACGGCCATTTTGGTCCCAACGTCGTAGGCGGAGATAATTAATTGAAAGAAAGGTGGTGCTTGGTCGCGCGAAATATCTCTCGTCGGAACAAACCTCCTCGAAACCCCTGCAAATATTTGCGATCCTCAGTCAAGTAGAACAACACGGAGAGTTGGTTCTTGAAGAGAGAACAGCCCGTCAATTAAAACCAGGGAACTTTGGTGGTTTCCACGGTTTTTTAATAACGCTCGAGCGAGCGTTCGTCGCGAAACGAATTTTTCGATCGAGATAATGGACTGGTTTCAATTAAAATGCGGCTTCCCCGCGTTCTGGAAATGCGATTATCGCGAGTCATAGAGGGGAGAGCCAACGGTTTGATAGAAAAGTTTCTCAATTTTAATACGGGAGCAAGTTGTTTCAGCAATTTTTATTTTTAAATTCCCCGAGACTGTCGGAGGGAAACATCGTTTAATCGAGGATAGATTAAAGCGAAAAGCTTTCGCCCGTGAAAGAAAACGCGCAGCTTTTAGCTACGATAAGCTCATTAGACGGCATGTAAGCGCATTATCGGCGCGGCGAGAATGTTTTTCAATGAAATCTGTATAGCGCAGTCGCGCCTCTAATTAACGGATCCGCCCTTAATCTTCGTTTCGCGAGTACGCGTGAATTTTTCGAAAAGCTATACAACACCCTGGAAAACGCCGCGAGAATTATCAACAATTTTCCGGTGGACTATTAATTAAACGAGCGGAGGCGAAAGAAGGTAGCGATCCTTCCGTCATAACGGGTAGCCAGGTAGACAAAGGCAAGAAACCGACTTGGCAGCCTGGTTGCTCGTAAATTATGCGGCTTTTTGTCGAATGAACGATCTTAAGGGGCGGGTACGGGACGCCAGTGGGTGATATGTAAAGTGACATAGTATTTACAGTCACGTAGCGCGACTGCCATTTACCACCTGCCACGGCTAGCAGATAGTTACGCTTTCTGTCGGGGCTGTTATCTTTGAGAACTTGCTGGTTCGTGCTTACAATTACAATTAAACGCCCTTAGCCCTTTCGCGATTTATTTCACCCGGTGGGAAACCGCGCGAATCTCTCCTGCCGGACGAGCGACCCAGTTTAATGAAGAATTTTTCCGCGATTCTTCGCTCGAAAATCGTACGATCCTGCTCCACGATTTGCCAGGGAGTTCACGGCGTTACTCTGCGCGGGATTTCCACCGAGAAACCGGCGATTACCTTTCGAACGAAGGAAACGGGGACCGAAGTTCGGTCGTAAACCGGAACGTCGGCGTGTTTTCCAATAAGTCTGACGTTTATGAGACAAAGTCGGCCTCGATCGCGGCCAAGCGTCGCTGGAATTGAAAACACTACGGCGCCGGCCGTATTCCGGTAGGAAAGCATCGGTCCCTCCGCTGTAACGGTGATATTTCCTCCGCTGCACGAATTTCTTTACTCCCTGCCGCTCGTAAAACAGTCGGATCGATCGAGAAATTACTGAAAACACATCGATAAATCGTTATTACTCGAGCTGGTTGCCACGACGCAGTCTTTGACCTGTTTTCCTTAATTTTAGATTTCATTCCGAGCGATCGGAGATCGAGGATAGAACGCTCCTCCCCAGAAGTAACGCGTTCTCGTTTTAGCTGAGAGTTTCTCGAACGGATGGATAGATTCTCGCGAAAAGTTCTGACAGAAGATCGCCTTTTTTTCCGTTTAGCGAGATAAATGGTTCGAGGGGAGAATTAACGAATAAAAATTTCCATCGGTTCTTGTTGCACGTCAGCCGATAAGAGACTCTTTTCTCGAGCGCATAAAAAGATTCCCAGCGAATTTCCCGGTACGGAGATAAATCTGAACGCGTGCGAAGACCAGGCGCGGTAGGAAGAAGGTCGAACTCGTTACGAACAGCCAGCAAGATTTCCGAGCCTAATTATGAGAACGCGCGTAAGACGAAGAAACTTCCGCGTTTGTTTCCGCCTCTCGCTCCGACATCGATACGATAGGAAATGTTTCCACGGAGTTGTAAAAAGATCTCCCACTAAATTTCCACGACAAAGATAAATCTCTGGCCGAGCGGTGGCTGGTAAATTTCTGCCGGCCGTATAAATCTCGGTGGAAATAGAATAGGAGGGAAATGTTCGTGGAACTTTCCAGAGAAAGTTCGAAAGGAGCGCGAAAATATAGGTCCCGCGAGAATCCCCCAGCGATGATGCACGAGCCGATAATTAATTTCGATCCTTTAATCGAAACACGAACACGTTTCAATTGGAAGCGAGAGAGTTGAGAGCGAACAGCTAGAGAGATGAGAGCGCTAGCGACGGAGTTTAATAAAGTATTCATACATATGTATTAGCGAGAATTATTTCTCCTCTTGAACAACCGTTCCTACGTATTCGTAGCTCTGGGGGAGTAGAGCCGTCAAGGCCGGCGATCTGCCGACAAACAAGAACGTCTGAGATGATCATGGGAAGATGTGGCGTCGTAACAACCGTGAATCTACATTCGACATCGTCCAGCCAGGACGGACAATTGCCAGTCATCAGTGAAATTGCCAGAGATTGCGAGATAAGTGTCTCCGCCGCCTTATCGAGTCAAGACGCTGATTACCCCGACGCAGCTGCCCGTTAACGCATCAACAAATCTGATCCCTGACGACGATTATTCGTCGAGCTGAACGAATCTCAAAAGTAGAAATTAAAGGACGCTTATCCAGCGATCGTTTAACTTCACGTACGAACGATGCATCGGCTATTATAGTGTCAGCGCGCGTAATTATTAAATTATATATAGCTGAACGTAATTAAATCTAATTTACCGAAACGCTTGACCCCGCGTTATGCGGGAGTGAAATTATAAATGGATCGCTCGAGCCATTCCACGACTCTTCCTACGACCAAACGCCATCAATTTGATCGCCTAACGATTCTGTACGTGCGTTCACTTAACAGATTCATGTTTCCATTATTCGCTGTTTAAAGCTCTACATAGTAGATACTGCGAGACTGGTCGTAACCCTTTGAAGTCCGGACAAGGCAGCCTTTAGAGAATGCCAGTGGGCACTCGGACAGGCGAGGGTTAAAAGGAGGACAGAGAGTCGAGCAGTCCGCGCGAACCGGCAAACATAATGCTCGGTTTCCTGATATCGCTCCACCGACGTCGCCATTATCGTGCGTCATTAAGGCGCATAACGATGTACCAAACCCCGAAATTCTCTGGGTAAATTCCCGGTTGGCACGCGACTCGTTTCGCGATAAGCGCTTCGCCTCGTTCATCTTTAAATGGTTCCTGCGGATTTTTCGACGAACGCCCGCGGAATTTTTCGCAACGACGACCAACAACGATCCGTGAAATCGACGGATAACGAACAACAAGATGGAATAAAATGCGTCGATCGCAACTTGTCCGATTCTCTCGTCGAATTCGATGCCTCCTGGACGAGGGACGAGTTCGTAAAGACGGGGGGCTCACTGGAATCGACGCTTCGATCGGATGGAAAGCGACGATTGAAAGAGGCGAGCGAACCGCCGACTAGAATTCCGTTCACGTGGTACTTGTTGCATCGGTTAAATGAAGGTAAAATAATTGCCCGTTGCGTGTCATGTACGATAATGCCCGCCTACCTATTTTTCCGCTCCGTTCCGTGCTTTGTTTTCGCTCTAATGGAAGGCCTTTCGGAAAATCCTGCAGCGAATAATTCCATTGTTCCGGTTGATAAAAAAAAGGAACGATTTCCTGGTTATTCCGCAGTCATTTTTTTATCACTGTTCTCATTTCGCTGATTCCAAGTGTTTGTTTGGCAGCAAACAAGCGAAATATTCCCTCTTCACGGTCCAAATTTCAAGGATCCTGAAATAGTATAGTTTCATCTGAGTATTTTCGGTGTCTCTCTAAAACTTTTACAGAAAGTACTCTCTAATTGACCCGACGACCTTTTCGTTCCTCCAATCTTGCGTTCCAATATCAAATTTCCATCCTGTTATTCAAACTGTAGTATTTCTGGTTGCCAGTCGTGCCGGATTCGTCGGGAAATCTTGCAGAAGCGCGACGTTTACTACGGTCGAACACGTGTCCGGCATGTAAACGCAGCGGGGATCCATGAGTCGCGAACAAGACGGACGTGGTGCCCTTTACGGGCCGTAGGAAGTTTAACTTTCCGATTCGGTGTCGCCCAGTTCTGTTTCTTCGAGTGTTCCCGCGCGAAACTTTCCTCGCGCCCGCGGCACACGTGAGCAGCTGGTCAAAGAGCTGCGGAGGAACGCGGAAAAGAACGCGAACGGCGATCAATTATGCAGAACGTGACTCATGCCTGCTGGTCGATAGCTGGTGCGCCTATGCCGGTCACTTTTCACGATGTTCCCGATGCGGTATCCACCGGTCGCATCTTCGCACGCATCGATCCGGAAATCGACCTTTAGCAAAATTGGGAGCAGACGCGTTACAGGGTCTTCAGCCTTTAAGAAAGAGGAAGAAAAAGCCGGTTACCTTGCTACGGGGACGTCGACTCGAGGCTTGACACCTTCTCGGTGAATTTCCTCTTCAACGGCTGAGTCTCGCGAGCGGGTAAACTCGAGAGGGGCCAAAGTAGTTTTTAATTAACTGAGAGGATCAATTTCCACGGGTAAACAGTCGGCCGGGTAAATACAGAGGCAGCGGCTCGAGGTTGGATCCAGCCTTTGACAGGGGGACCGTTTAAATCGGAACCAATCAAGGTGTTGGACTCGAAGAGATTGCGCCACTCTCCGACAGGAGATTCGAGCGGATCGAAGGTAAACGTCGGGCGACTCCTCGTCCCGAGTAAAATAAGGCGAGGGTTTGCCTTGGTCGAACCTACGCGCAAAATAAAATTCCGTTAGAGACTAAGAACGAAGGAAAAAATACCGTCACGGGTGTACCGGAAGTCTTCAATCGTTTAAAGCCGCCGCGAGCGACTTCCGCGCTTTAGAGCGCCGTGAGAACCGACTCGAGAATTTATCGATCGCCTGATTAAAACATGACGGTCGGGGGTATGTAGGGTAGGCTGCACAGCCATCGATCCCCGGATGATTCGTTATCGGTTCGAAGCACCGCGTCGCGAAACGCTCCGTCGGACGAAGTTCGGTGGCAGCCTCCTCTGTCCACGGGTAAACCACGATGAACGCCCGGGCCACGACCCTCCCAGCAGTTCCGTCCGCTCCCTGGGAAACCAGCCGGCCGTTTACAAGGATCGCCCGTCCCCTCTTACGTTCAACTTTCGCCCGAAAGTGGCGTAAAGTGCGTTTACTCCGGCAGAAACTGGTTCGTCCGAGGAGAAACTCCACGGGAAGAAGAATCAGAGGGTTCGCTCCTGCTTCTACGAGTAGATGCTTCCTCTTTTAGTCGGGACGCACAGGATCCGGAAGCTCCTAGCCGCAGTGTCCGCGTTGCTCGAGACCAAAGTTCGATGATCGATCCGCGGTTCGAGCGGAGTTGCTTAATGCAGAGCCCGTCCTCGGGCTTTCTCATTGTGTTCGAGCTCGAGACCGCAAAGTTTGCCCGGTGTCCCCTGGCCATGAGCGATTAATTCCCGGGCTGGATGCCAGACAGGGCAGCCATCCGCTGGCAAAAAGACCCTACAATGGAGATTCGTGTCATTTTTGCATCTATACAAACGTAACGCCGTGCCCTCTTCGGGTGTATGAATTATTCAGGGCGGCACGCGCGCTGTGAAAACGGCGACGTTTGATACCGTGTGCCTTGGAAGGAGGAGGACTCGTGGCTGGTCCTTTTTACACGCAATAACAGGCGTCCTCCGGCGGCGTTCCTTAAATCTTGTATATAAGATACTAAACGGGAAATATGGCCCATAAAACACGGGGGGTGTACACTTCCTTACGGTCCAGGATACGGTCAAAGGTAAACGAATAACGGGGCTCGAATGGATAGGGTAGTTCGAATCTGTCTTGGAAACAGTTACTCGCCAGCTAATCGGGAAACATCGTCGCGGAAAAATTTCTTTCCCTTTCTTCAACTTCTCCGTAATGACATTGAGATTGCTCCGTGAAATCGAACGATGGATATCGAGCCTGAACAGGGAAGTGTAAGTAAACCACTCTCATGTTTTACGACATTGTGCCAGGGAAGTTTAATATAACGGCTCCGAGCAACGGCTACTCTTTTCGAGTAATCGTTCCTTCACCCTCTTGGACCCAGACGCGTTAACTTTCCAGCCTCGCTCCGTGGAAATATTCTGAAGTTCGCCTCAATTTCCTTAAATGCTATCGCGAGGTCCATTCGCTCGGTGCCTCCGTGGACGTTTAAGCGCTCCGTTACTCCGACAAGTTTCGCGTCCTTTTTCCTTTTTTTTTTTCGTCCGTGCATCCACCCCTCCGTTTCTGATTTCCACGAATATTCCACTATCTCGAGTTACTTCCTAACTTGGTTAGAACCCGCGCATCGAAGATAAGAGGAGGCTCCTGAAACAGAGGGAATTTCTACGTATCGAACACGCGCTAGTGTCGACGCGCAGGCTTCGGTTCTGAAAGTCAAAAGACCCGTACCAGCGACGAGCCTCTAAACAGCTCATACATTTTAATGGGCCATCAAAGTACATTTACGGCACACGGGTTAGCGAAACCCCTCAATTACCACAAGGGCTGCTGTTATGATTGGTCTGGCTCGGTTCGTTAATAATCGTGAAACTGATCTTTGCCACCGCTTATCGGATGGCAACTCGGCCTAAATAACGATCCATCGGCGAACAAACCGACACGACGCCCCCACCACGGCTACCACCACCGGAACCTTCGGGGAAATATGGACTTTGACGATTCTTCGCGCAAGTTCCGAGCAAATAACGTTAAGAAACTCCCTGGCGAACTCTTTATTAGCGCAAACGTAAGACTACGGCGGCGGCGACGACGAGGGGACGAGCGCCCCGCATAACCTTTCACGAAGTTGCTGTTACGAGCCGAGTTCTGGCTAAATTGGAAGTCCAAGATCGCAACGGGCCGAAAAGACGGTGTTGTAACAAGTTGAAGGGCTCTTCACCCAATTTTTCTGTACCGACTTAAAGAGACCGTGGCTCCTTTAATCAACCCTCTTATTTACTCTTCCACTACTCCCTCTCGGCTGCGCCACGCCTCCGTCTTCCACTCCAAAGCAATTTCCACATTGAACAAGTTACCGACGAGTTTTCCTTGTTACGCGTGTCCGTTAGCTTTATAATCCTTCAACATTCCTCCGCGATACCAGCAGTCACTGTTCCTCCTCGGATACTTTCCAATTGTTTTCTTGCCAGCCGGCTCGGAAACGTCCAAAATGATACCTGAAACGTTCAAGCTGTAGCGCATTGCAAATGGAAGGCCGTTTATTACAAACGGTCCGTAAACGTCACCGGAAATGGTATTATATTTCGAGAAAGGTTAAGGATAGTCGTTAATCCTGATAAGCTAGCAGTGCCGCTTATGGTTTTTCGATGAAGTTTAAAGCTGGAGAAATTCCGTGCACCCTGCACCCACGCGTCAAGCGGTGGCGGGGTAATTCCGAGTGTCGCATAATTCGATCGCATCCGCAGTCGCCTCTCGGCGTAGTTATCTCGAAATTGCATTTGTCATTCGAAGAGAATGATACGACGGGACGGTCGTACGTTTTCGCGGCTGCTCGCCGTGGTCTGTCCGCAATTACGAGCCATCAACGATTATCTCTCGGCGACGTTCCACTTTTATCGATGCTCGCGTTTCGAATCGTCCTCTTCGTCTCCAGTTCAAACAGCGTCGTCTCGAAAACCCGCGCGTGACACGTTTCCCCGCCATGTATTTCATACTCGACGCGATATTACTGACCGCAGGTGGGCAGGATGCGTCCGATTTTCATGCGGCCCCGAGCTCCTCGCGGCCGTGCGATCGTAACACGGTTGCAATAACAAATAACAGCTGCGTATCGTTTATGCGCTTCCGACTGGATTGCGCGCGTTGTATTTTTAATTAAGAACAACAGACGACAGTTGTTTACCGATCAGCTGGATTAACAACGCCGGGGATCGCGTTCGACCCGGAAACGCACTCCCAGGAGTACAGCTGGGGGGGGTAGAAAAAACGCGTGAAGCAATACCCGATGTTTTCACGGTCCAGTTTCAAGGACCCTCAAAGGGAAGAACCCCATCGCGCGTGATTCCATTGTATCCCCGTCCGGGGTAGATAGAACGCGTGATTAATTCGCTTGGCGCAATTCTGCTTAATGAACGCATCCCGATGCTTTTTAGGAACGGGACGCCACGGGGTACAAAGTGCAGAGAGAAAAGCCTGGCTTTTATTTGGCCCGTCACTTTGCACGGAAAGGCACTTCTTTCCACCGCGAGACGCGTTTAAAGCGTACCCTTTGAAGCGGTCGTACAAAGCCTTCGCCAAGGCACCCGCCAACCCCTCGCCGCCTACTTTACGGTCCGGGGACGCGAAAACACGAGGTTCGTGTCTGAGAAACAGACGGCATTAGAGAAGGGGACCGGCTCGGTCCTTGTTTCTTGTCATTAACCATCCCCGCGATGTTTCCCGTCCCCATAACTGTCGCTTCCCTAATGAAATCGGATGGTGGACGGCAAAAATGCCAACGGAATGCTGCGGGGACGCGTTTCGAAATCGAGTTCCGAGTGCGAGGCGGAAATCTCGGCTAACCGTGTCCAGGGTATCTCACAATCCTCTATAAATTGATATCCAACGATTCGAGTGTCCTACACCGTTCGCCAATCGTGGCCGCCGCAGACCACAATTCGGATAATCACTCGTAAATGCACCGATCGACCAGCTTCCACCTGGTTTCCAACGCATCGACGATCTCTCCCGACATTCTCGATCCGAGTCTCGAACGGATATCCCGTTTCCTCGCTGTCCAATGAAATAGCACCGTTCCACGGGTGCTCTTCGCGAAATTTTATCCGCCAACCGTGACTGAAGCCACTCTAAATAATAAAAGATCTTCAATTGTACCGCGCGATGTTCCTAAACCAAGCTCGGCTAAATCCAACAGACGAAAACCTGGAAACATATCACGATTGAGTTTTCAGGCTCAGTGTGAAAGGGTTACGTTTCAACGAGCGGACTGAGAAAGTCTGAAAGCGAATCGAACAGCTGATTACCCCGGGATAATTTACCGGACGAGCGTTACTTCAATTATATCGAGGAGTCAATTAGTGGAGAGCATTGCGAGCCATTATCGGGGCGATTCGTCTCAATTTCAGCGCGGTCCACTCGCATCTGTTGAATCTGGCCTGACGCCAAGTCGCGTAGGTGGGGTAACAACGTCGACCCCTGTTTCTTATTCACCGGAACAAGTTGCGTCTGACAGCGGAGCTCGAGAACGCCAACGAGACGTCTCGATCGAACACGATCGTCGAGCCTGGCGACTTCAAAGGAGCGAGAACTCTTGGGTGGTCCTACGATGGCGCGTAGACACCCGGAAATCAAACGGCGAGATGGAAAACTCTGCAGAGTGAAGAGGAACAAGAGTAATGGTCCAAGAGAGAGAAGGAGAGAGAGGATAACGGTGAAGTTTGCGCAAAATGCCGACGATGTTTGACGAACGGGCGGAAAGAGACGGTGATCAGGCCGCGGGATGGAACTCGAGTGGGATTTCGACGGATGTCGATAACAATCGCGCGTGTTTTCGTTCGAAGGAACGTGGACCGAGCACTCGATACGGGGCTCGCTTATCTATCCAATCGACTAGCCGTCTTTGCCTTTGAAATCACGGAAATGATCCTGCGTTTGCTTTACTCTGATCGACGGACGCGCTGGTCATGGGAAGAGACGACGAAACAGGCACCCTGGGTGCATCCGCCACGCATCTCGGTACTTGTAAATTACAAGAGAACAGTATCCAAAGCTGAACGAAGAGAAGGTGGTACCTTTGACATTATCGTCGACGATTGAAGGTTTTACCGTTAACTCCTCGTGAATATTAGATCACAGAGAGCCGTGGCAGACCTGACGAGCTGCCATTCGGTAGCCCATAGGCGAGAAAATGGCGCGCGTGAGCATCAAATCAAATCGGAAAACTAGCTGCTCGTACGAACGACGAAAACAAGATACATGCATATTCATGGACCGCGCGAGCCTGTCTGCCGCTAATCGTGTAATCCGAAATCGCCTAATAGCCGTCCCAAACACAATCCACCTGCAATTGCGTGAAACAATGCGTCGCAACTGCGAGCATTCGCGTCGAGAATCTACGCTGGACGAGCGTTTAATAGAGGGCACGGTGCGCTTTCGCCGACCATTTTTAGGGACATTAAAACAGTCGATGTACGATTACTCTAGGGCCTAGTGATTAGCGCGGTCGATTCGCACAGCGGGAACCAACTTGGTCTCCCTCGAGGTTCAAAGTTAGCTGATCGCATTCCACGCTGGACTAAAGTGTCGAAGGCATTCTCGTAAAAGACTGCGCCTTGGTAAGTATCCTTAGAAGACCGTGACACAAGAACCATTCACCTCGCACACAAAAATTCCAAGAAGAAACGGAAGACACGGCGAGACACGCTGAAACAGAAGCGAACAACTTTTCAGTGAACGATGAAAATCCAGAGGCGTAGAGAAAAAGCCACGATCGAAGGTTGACAGACGCGATAGGGAATGACGGGCGCATATTCGGAGGGTATGCAGCTGCTTGCGGATATACGAGCCAATGTATACTAACGAGGTAATCCCTGGCCACCTGACGTTCCATGCCACGACTATCATATGTTCTGCTACGTGTGCATATCCTGATGCAGCAAAACGGGCCACAAGAATGATGCATCGGACGGTGGACCGATTGGAACTCTGCCAGTGATCGGTCGTTACCTATTACGGTTTACATTACGGGCAGAAGAGTACGCGCGCGGCGTTCTAATTATTTACCGAACGAAAAACGTGGGTTTCGATCATTGATTCGAAGGGAAGACCTATCCTACGGTTCCTAAAATGTAAGGCGGACTGTGTAACTCCTTGAAATTGGTCGTGCGGGGAATTACTTGGAGGAGAGAAGGGCGCGTTGGGAATCTACATATATGAAACCGAGGAAGTCGATAACGTTGGAACGGGAGAATGTTTCATGAATTTCAGATGCGAATCGCGGCAAACAAAGTCGCCGATTTCGTAGTTGGAACATTTCGTAGGTGGAGAAAGAGAGAAAGTGGAACGGTTACTCCCGAGGAGGATCGAGGAGTCCACCGCCGATGTAATTCGCTTATCCAGCCGTTTATCGGTAATATTCTGGCCACGGTAACTACGAAGGAGCGCCAGGGCAATCGACTACGTGGAAAAGTGTCGCCAGACCTTGATAATATTCTCTCGCGAGAAGTATCCGCCGAACGTGGAGCTCCAAGAGAGAAAAAGAAGAAAACTAACGGTAAAGGATACATGGAAATTAGAGGAAAATCGATCGACGACCCAATTCCCACGGGTAACGATTCATTTTCGAGGGAGAATTCCTTTACAGAGACGTAATTCGAAGCCGGTGGAAGAAGCACGCAAGCACAGGAAAAGTACGAGCCGTAAATTCGCAATTAGCCTTAAGCGACCACGCAAATTGTCACGTAACGCTTTCAACGGATTCGTGATGTCCTGGAATCGCGTGTCGTTGGGCTTGTATTCCAAAAAAAAAAAAAAGAAAGAAAGGAATCAAACGCGGATACAACCGCTGAAAATCGTAGCGCAATTACGCGTATCGTGTCGCACGCGGAATATTTTTTTTCACCCCGATCCCCCGCTGTCGTATCCCCCTGTTATCGGGCTTGAAATTCGTAGAAACACGACGGAGCTCGCGTGACAAATTAAACGTTCCTTCCGTTATCACGTTTTCAGCCGCAGATTCGAACTCTCTCGCCCACCTTGGAATTCAATATTTCCTACATTCCTCGTGTCGCCGAATTTCGCCCTGAATTTCACCCCGAGTTTTAATACAGCTGCGAACAGGGGCGAACAAATCGCGGGGTGAATCGCGCCAGCTGGGCTCGGTTGTCGATATCAGATTAAAGGATCGAAGCGAGAAACCGACGGCAGAGAAGATTACGAGCGGGATCCGCAGGCATCTCGCCTCGGTGGCAAAAAAAAAAAAAAAAAAAATACGGTTTCGAGAGAAGCTCTGAAAGGGGGTGAAAACGAAAAGAGGGGAGGCGGAAAAAAGAGTAATTAACGAAGTGCCTTTTTCGCGGAATTCTTTATAGCGCTTTTAATTATCCGATGCGTCGCTCATAAGCTGAAACACCGACGACGGGTTGGAAACACGTCGACCGTTCCCTCCCTGCCGTGGAAAAACCCTCGAATACCGGAAATTCTTTCTGACGGCGGTCCGCTGAAAGTTCGCCACGGCTTCCGAACGGTGGAGTTGTTACAAAAATATGACCGTTTTTACAATGTCGATGACACGGGGACATTATAACGGAGCGATGGAACTTTTTTTACGGTTAAAAAGTTGCCGTATGCGGCGGCTGTAGAAAGTATTAAGAGAGGAATAATTAATGGGGCACACTTTCCTGGGGAAATTCCCTTCGAACCGCCTAATTACCTCCTGCATCATTCATAAGTGCACTCTCCCGCGAAAACTGTTATTCTCGTGTAATTACGTCGCGTTGCTAAATCACATTACCCTGCTCAACAGAAGTTCGTCGTCGAGGAACAAACCGGAGCATCGATCAGAGAAAATGGACGAGGTGGATCTCGGAAAATTTCGTGCAAACATCGTACGCAGGTGGAAACGTCGAAACGTAACGCAATTGGCTAGGTGGCACCGTCAGAAGGGTATCCTTTGCCACATTAACAAGAGGTCGGATCAATTAACGGATTAGAAGACCACCTTCGGTTACTCGCAAAGGATCCTCGCAATTACCGCACGCTCACGCACACGCGGATCGATCGGTTCGAAGTGATTTTAATTAAACAGCACCCGGTATCAACAGAGGCGGGAGCACCAACCGCGAGCTATTGAATTTTTCGCTATTTTCCTCGCTTAAATCCATCGGAGGATCGCTTTTCCGCGCCAACGACCGCGCGCTCTTTCCATCTTCGATTCTCCAACGTGAGAAAAAAATGAAAGTCGCTAGGAAACCAGGTTGAAAAGTGAGCGATAGCGTTCTCCACAGGCGAGGAAGAAACGAAGGGGAATAACATTGTATTAATGGAGATTCGAACTGGAGGCGGTCTGATGGCAATTCGATATTCTATCCATTCTGTTGCCTCGACTCCGCTGTTATAAATTCTATTTTCCTCCCCGGCGTACGTGCTTGAAGATTCGCGGCTCGCGCGATATTACAATTTCGAGTCAAAAGGCAGCAGGGGTCGGTGAATATTTTTTTAAACCCGCGATATTCCCGGGGCTATTTTGTCCAGGCTGCGTATTAAAATATAAATACATTCGTTTTGCCGGGCGAATTGAATTAGAGAAGGAAAATTCGTGGCCCCGAGGCTTGAAACATTTATCGAAGCGGCGGAAAGGTCATAACAGCGGAAGTCGAATAAAAGAGACTGCATAATGGAGGGGGAGATCCGTACGAGCCGAGGGTTTAACGGGGACCCTGCTGCCACGTGACCTTAACCCTTTGACGAGACATATTTCGAGTGGCTAGCTACGTGGCACTCTGCCGTCTGTGCCTTAAAGCGGAACAACCGGATGGAGGTGTTCGATTCGCGATAAGCCACGGACTCGGGTCATCCTTGACGTGTTAACGTCCGACGAGATGAGAAAATCAGCGGGAAAGAGTTCGCGTCGATGAGCCGAACGAGCCTCAACGAGCGAATGAGAATCGCTCCAGACTCTGACAACGTTTCTTCGAGGCTGAAGAGCCGCAAGATAGTCGTGACCTCCGAGACTCCGCGCACTGGAAGAATCCTTCATCCGTTTTCCAGCTAACGTAATTTCCCGTATATATCCGGCCGGCAATTTGTCCCCGTGTAATTGCACGTCGACCAACAAAAGGGTTTGTATCCTTTCAGCGATTCTAACGACGTTGCTCCTTAACGAACGTCGAGGCTGGCTCTCGCGTTGCAAACGACATTGGGAATCTAATATAAACCGCGCTGGATCCCTCTCGATTCGTCCTGACGAGCTGGCCGATGCGCCGATACGCCTGCTCGGGCTTTTAATTTCCCGTGCGCTCGCGTGACACGTTGACGAACCCCGTTGCGATCTTAAATAGGGGCTGTTTTGTCGCAGACGTGTCACGAGGTCCTAGCGTGCCGATCGCTCGCAGCTAATGACTCTGAACTTTACACTTCTGCCGTTTTAAAATCGTCCCCTCTGGTGGAGGAGTTGGTCGGATGCGGCGTCTCGCGGTAAGGGCGGCTCGAGTACTTCAGAAAACGAGCTGATCCGAGATTACATTGGAACCTGAATAAATTTTAAACAGATTAGATCTCGATTACATTTACGTCGGCTAGATTAGGGTCTCGCTCGAGGTGTTCGGTCACCGTTTGACCGATATTTCTTTTTCACGCCCTACTTTTCTAGCCACCGAACAATTTTGTCAAGCGTTCACTTGTTTCGAGGCGATGAACGTTAACGCCGGCTCCACCTCTGGGAACGCCAGGAGATATGGGATTCAATTAATACTCGTCGCGGTGATTAAATAATCCGCAATTAAGGAGGCGACTGGAATTAAAGGAAGTTCCGCGGGACGGTGATAAATTTTTTGCCGCGATAAATTGGACCACCCTGGCGAGCCCATCCCAACGGGGGCAGTTCCCATTATTCAGAATCCGTTTAACTACACTTCAGACTAACATAACGAACACGGTATCGGGTTTAAGTCGCCGCGGTCGCGATTAATAGCTCGATTTGTAAAAATCACAGTATCCACCACCGCGACGAAACGAAATAGAGGACAGAACCGTCGAATGTGAATTGTTAAAGACGAGGAAACGTATATTCGAGTGGAGGAGAAAAAGGTCACGGCCACTGTTTTAACTGCGGCGCATTATATTATTTTTCAACGGTCCGCGAGTTATTTATCCATCAAGCCGAGGGCGATGAAAATTTCATCGCCACGTCCGTCCCACGGTACACAACTTCCTGAACAATACGCATCGATATCGGATCTAGATTAGCTCGAACGAATTTTAACTCACCAACCGATTGAAACGTCACGGGAAAAACCTGACCGAGGACGCGTGTCTCGACGGCCCTTCCGCGAGAGGATTTTCCCGAATATTCCCAAGGAACCTCTCGCGGAATTCCCGCAATCTATCGGCGGAATCTTCCGCTCGGATCGTCCCGCGCCGCAGCGAACGAAGAAATAAATCCGACCCGGGGATCTCGAGAATAATGGGTCGAACCTTCCGACTATAAAATCAGAATTTTCGACGAGGAATATTCATGAAATGCTTACGCGCGACTTAATCGTTGGATTACCAGAGGAATCTCGAACGGAATTTTCGCGAGCGCTGGACGCAGCCGTCCTGGCTCTTCGCTGGACCTCGCGGTGGTACGAGTCAGCCGTTTCACCGACGCAAATGAAATTTCTCGTTTCTTTGGAATTTAATTACAATTAACGCGCGAGGACACTCGAAATTCTAACGTCGGGTACGCCTGATAATAATTACTTTCGCTCGAAGTTAAGTTCGACCCGAAACGAGGACGATTTCGGTGTTTCGACATAAAAACAGCCGCTGGGAGGTGAGCAGGGGGTGGTAGAGGGTTAATGAAGATGGAAACGGTGACACGGGACATAATGATCGGCTGGTCGGCTCTAATTACTTCGTCGCACTTTCCTCATAATTTCGTTTCGGTTAATGCCATGCAAAGGGCGATGCATTATTCGGTTAATAGCTGCGGTATGCGAATTTACGCTCGTATTATAATCCTACAGCTCGTTGATGTAATTATCGACTGCGGAACGGAGCGCCGTTTGCCCTCGTTAACGAAACACGTTCCTCGTATCCAAGGAGTTTTCTCCGATAATCCGCACAATTTCTATTCGGATATCGCGAAACGAATTCGTCCAATTTCGCAACTCCCGTTCATCCTCTTTTTCACCCGCCAGTTTGCGCGCCAGCAAACACGAGGACGTTTTTGAGTAACGAAGATTTCGAATTTGTAAGTTAGAAGCGACGACTGCGAGAGGAATTGCCTCAGCTTTTTCCAGGCGAGTGGAGAACCAAAAAGAAAAGAGAGGGTTTCTTGCTTTTTTTTTCATCTATGCAAATTGCAATATGAAAAAAATGTCGAGCACGCAGACGTGTCGGGTCAAGGGTGGAGACTTTCGTTTTCCGCTCGTTTAGAATTTTTGTCGCGACGGTTTCAGATAAATTCCCATCCTGTCGCGGCGACTAATCCTCGTCCCTTTTTTTCTATCCGTTTGCGCGGCACCAACGAGTCACCCTTTACTCCCTAAATTGGGGGACGGCAGCGGCAAAATAGATAAAGGAAAAAAATAAAAAGGGGGAATTCATTGAAAGGGATCTGTCGGGGAAAGAATGAATCCCAATGAACGCACGGTGTTCGCCACGTTTCATTGAAATTCAAACAATGTCGCGGAAAAGTTAGTTAAGAACCGCGGGACGAGAACGAACGCTCTGCGACAGAGGGGCGCGGGGAGGACGCACGGAATTCGAATCCGGTTCGGTAAATTTTCCAAAGTTTGCGTAACTTGCACGTCGGGAAACAAAATTGCGCCTCTCGTGAAAACACGCCGCGATCCGCCCCTACTTCTTACCCAACCCCGCCCTCTGCTACCTTAATTTCCCGGGTGGCGGAAAATTAATTAAACAAATCCCATTTTCAATTTCCCAAACACTCACAGTTCCCCACCCCTAATTTCACCCTGCTGGTTATGTCTCCTCCTGTGTTCGTTCGTTTCTGAATAGGCGGTGAAGTCGTCGACCAAACGAGGGATAATCGAGTTGGATTCGACTGCACCTTCGAGGAGGAAGTCTTGTACGGCACCCCAGCGTGAATTGAATTAGTTCGTAGCCGCAAGAGGAGTCAATTCGACGCCAAAAAACGTGTCCACGATGATCGCGGGTGTTAACATGTTGGGTGGAAGTTAACGTGTGCGATTCGTGTGATGAAATGGTGCATGCATCGGAGGTAGGTTCGTTTAGCTTCAGATATGCCCTGGTAGAGATACATTTCACGCGGAACGGGTACGGCCGTGAGATTGCAATGTTTAACCCATTCACGATGATACCATTAAGCGGTTCGGTATTAGAGCCACACTCAATTGTCAGTCGCAACGCGCATTTGCACAGGTGTAGGCGCGAGATATCGTATCGAACAGTACTTTGAATGGACTAAATTGCTGCATAGGTACGTGTCCATCGTGATGAGTCGCTTCGTGCTCCTATACCAAATGAAATAAATTCGATTCCATGGAAACGTTTAGTAGCTCGAAGACCTGGTTCTCTCTCTCTCTCGTCGATTCGACTACTTCTTTCTAGGATCAAAACCTGTTTGCACTTGTGTCGATTGCTAATTGATAACGTCGATTTCCTTCATCCTCGAAGAGAACTCTAACACTAAAGGACTGTTCGATTGTCCAGGCTTGAAGCCAATCGACGTTGAAGATGATCGCTAAAGACTGCTTCAATTTGCAGAGATTGAAGTCTCAACAAGTGGACTCGTCACGGACCGCTTTCAAGGAATCTAGAATCCGTTATCTGGAAAGGGTACCAGATGAGTCTGATTAATCATCTTCGAGGGAAAAACTTGAAGAACCGGTGGAAATTTATCAGACTTTTCTCCGTTCAGTCTTGAAAGGTGTGCTCGATGAACTCTATTAATCACGAAACGCGAAGGCATCTTTCCCCTTGCAATCTTAGGCGATTGCTCGATTTCTTCGCCATTCGAGCCCGCCGTTCCGTC
Organism: Xylocopa sonorina; assembly: GCF_050948175.1. NCBI lineage: Eukaryota > Metazoa > Arthropoda > Insecta > Hymenoptera > Apidae > Xylocopa > Xylocopa sonorina. Next base: position 12,010,226 of record NC_135201.1, on the reverse strand, counting down.
GATGTTGAACGATCAAACATTCAAAGAGCGCCTCGAAATCATCGCAAATGCTCTGATTTATAGTCGAAGGAACAGCCACGGACTTTCCTCGAGCTCTGTCCATCTTGCGAACGAGAGAAGGGTCTCGTGGACGCGAAACAAGGAGGCCCGTTTAATTACTTCGACTCGACGGAGCGAGAAACGGCCATTACGTTTTTCCGTCCGATCGACGCCATTACCTACCACGATTTTATTACAAGTTTCCATTAGTGACCTTAAAGGCGCGCAACTTCGGCACGTGACAATTCGAGCCTGGTACACGTACGAGATTTCAGAATTTACCGGGAGCCTTTGAAGAAACCTATCGTGCCCGTGGCATTTAGACCGCAAAGGTTAATTATCTAGAGTGGGTCGCAGTTAAGAAAGTCGACGCGAAATAATTTCCCTCGGCCGCGTTACGAGACGCAGTCTTTCATTAACGAGAAAGGCAGATCACGAGCCAATAATGAATAGCTATCCGTATTATCCAACGACGATAGAACGGGGAACCATTGTTTCCAGCCGACGCAGCTGCTCGTTCGTTCATCCGAACTCTGGTTTACGTAACGTACACTAGAGACTCGTCGAATCGGCATTTCCGTACCAAAAAGTCTCCGCTTCTCGTTTAGCTGTGGTCGAGCATGGGACGAGCTTCGCTGTTGCTGTCATTAGTCGAGAAAAGTGCGAAGAAACCTACTTACCCTCGTTCTCGTTGTTTCCGATCAGGATCTCCGTGTCTTTGAAGTCAGCTTCCCTGAGCAAGTCCAGTGGATGCTTGGGCAGGAAGATCCCGTCGATCGTGGGCGCCGATGGGAAGCCCAGAATTCCCCAATAGCTGTTCCATTGTTGCACGGAGATGCTCTTCGCGTCCACGGATCTCATACAAGCCATCACTCTGGCGGGATTCTCTTGCAGCATGGTCGAGTCGCAGCCACAATCGTCGACGAGTATCCTGGCTACCTCGTTCGCCTTTTCTCCGGTCATGTAACTCCAGGGAGCGTTCAAAGTGCCACTCTGGAGAATTCCACGGCGTACCAAGCCGCGGGTGACGGGCGAGATCAAGTGCAGAGAGACGGAGCTGCCACCGGCAGACTCTCCGAAGATGGTGATCAGTTCAGGGTCACCGCCGAAAGCGGCTGCGTTATCCCTGAGCCACCTGAGCGCCAGTGCCTGGTCCCACAAGCCCATGTTCCCGGGCGCTTCCTCGCTGTTTGTGAAGTGCTTGTTCAAATAGAGGAACCCGAACGCGCCCACTCTGTACTGCATAGAGGCGATGATGACGTTGCTGGCGGCTGCCATGATGTCCGCGTCGTAGACGTCCAAAGTGGCTGTGCCGCTCATAAATCCGCCCCCGTAGATCCACACGAGAAGCGGCAGCCCGTTCCTCTCGCCGTTGTTGGGCAGCTCCGATCCCTTGTGTCTCAGTCGAAACTTTTCCGGCACCCAAATGTTCAGGTACAGACAGTCCTCGGAGATATTCGTGTTCGGATTCCACATTTCCTCGCCTGGAAAACCGGGAAAGTACTCGTATCTCTCCTGGAAACAGCTGTTCGGCAACACGGTGGCATTTAGGACGCCGTGCCAGGGTTCTATGGGCAAGGGCTTTCTGAATCTGAGGGGTCCTATCGGCGGCTTAGCGAACGGTATCCCGTAGAATATGTGAACCTCCTTGTCGAGCACGGTGCGGGAGAAACCGCGGACCAGACCGCTGGTGGTTTCGACGACGAGGGGGTCGTTGTGCACGTTGTTCCTCTGCGCGGAGACGTTCGCCCTTGCGGAGCCGGTGCAGAGAAGGGCCAGCAGGAACAGCAGGTACGTCATCGTGGTTGGGACCATCTCGGTTAGAGAGTTTCGTGAAGCACACCTGCCGAGAGAGACTCAACAAGTTAGCGAGTGGGGGACCGGCTGTGGAGCCGGCTTTTGCGCGGAATCCTCTCCGTTCGCCTCCACTCTCTAACCACGCCGTCTCCCCGTGTCTCGTTCGCTGTGCCCCTCCGTCTCTTCTAATTCACCGTGACCTTCCGAAGCATACGCACCCTGAGCGACGAAAGCACACGCACGCGCGCTGAATATCACCCTTCTTCACCTTTTTCCTCTCGACCTCCCTCGAATGTTTATTTAATTCGAACGGAAAATACACGGGTCGGCTCTCGCTCGTCCAGAGAGGAACAACGGGGCTGTATCGCAGACAGGCGACGGCCGTCAAGCGCCAAGGACACACGACTGCGTTCTGGAAAGACAAACAAAGGGATCGCGCGCAGATTGAGGCAGGCAGGAGGGTAAATTTTCGCGCGGCGGCCGGCGAGCCGCGTTGCACGGGGTCGACTGATCGAGGCGGTAGAGGTGGAACAGAGTCGAGGTGCGCCGCGTTCGCTGACGGTGGTGGTGAACACGAACAGCCAGTGGTGGTGGCGGTGCTGGTGGTGGTGGCGGCGACGGCGACCGACTGTTGGCGCACGCCTCGCGCCCGTACATAGCGATGGCCATTCGATTCTCTTCCCGGCAAGTACTCGAGCAATTGCATCTTCTCAAGATTATATCCCCTTCGATACAGTCGAGCTCTTTCGAGTCACACTTTAACTTGTCCCAGGGTATTCGACTATTCCTCTAGGATACCGTACAATTCAATGATAATTGTGGCGTTGATGATTCTGTGGCTTCGCGGAGGAGATTGGATATCGTATCAGTGGGTGGTTTCCAGTGACTTGCCCGAGCGTGCGTCGTATCCATCGCTAGTCGTAGATATAGACAAGTCAATCCTCAAACGCCTGTCCTTGCTCGATTGTCTATCTACTCGCCCTCGTAGTTTCAGTCTGATTCTTCCGTTCCTTAATCACCCTGCCTCGTCGAGAAATCTCGTCGCAGCCTCGAGTCGAGTCGACGTTAACCGCTAACGAATGAAACTAGTAATTGTCTATAATCTGAAAATAGTAATTGTCTTGAGTGATTAAAAAGTGGCAACGAAATCAAGTGGTTTTTGATCTCGTCATGGTCTAATTAGAGTTCAAGTAAAAGTATGCCACAAAACACAGAAGAGACTTCGAGCGCTATTGAATCGTTTCTCATCTCGAGCGGATAATACAGCGATACAGAGAGTCTGCAATAATTCGTGACGATCGTCGTAGAGGAAAGTCACGACTTATCTTTCGCAATGTATTTTTCATCCTCCGTGTACCTTTTAAATAATTCAGAGATGTAATTGTCCGCAAAATTTACTTTTCATGATCCTTAGAACGCTTTTAGACCAACAACACTGGAAAACTGGGCAAAAAAAGATGACCCAAAGCTGGATGAGCTGATCCCACCCCTCGACCCTAACCAAGCCACAATTCACCCTCCGCGGAGGCAACCGAAACGATTCTGTTTCATAGCAATACGGTCGCCTTAACACCCTTCTTTTCAACCTTTTCTACCCTAATATCGAGACATTACAGTACAAAGAATTTTGGCAAGATCCTCGCCTATCAATCAAACATCTGGTACGTACAATAATTCTGAGTTTAATCTAACTTTGGCCATTTCGAATGTCTTCGTGTTCCATTATTCAAATTTGTAGAAGTTCTAAGTACAAGTTTCGCTACTTCTACGGACGATGAAATTTTATTTCTTGCTTAGAATAAATTCTTAGCATATCACGGGACGCCCTGCACGTTCATCGGGATGTTAACGCCGCGCTCGACAATCAGCACAGTCTTTCCGAGCAAAAACAAGTTTCTCGTGTGAAAACGTTACGTGACTCCGGCGGCCTGGATTCGATGCTTTGCTCAGGAGTTAAGCCACGACGCGGGATGCAAAGACATCCGGAATGCGTGATGTTATTAGCGAGAAGATCGGTTCGAACGCAACCTGCATACCTAATCACGCATCCATGATTGCGATCACGACCTGTCCTCGACGGGGCTTCAACATCTCCACGAGCCAGCAGATAATATCTTCGTTTCTGCTTATAGACATCCCGAAGGCCTTCATAATCTTGGAACTCGGTCACCTGTCACTCCGTAACACCTACGAATAGATTAAAGTATCGTAACAACAATTGCGAGCGGGATTAAAACGCTGGAATGAATTCAGGAGCAGGGGAGGAGGAACAAAGTATGATTATTAAAAGGATATCTCTTAGAAGATAACCAGACCAATCGATCATCCGACAAAAAGAGTCTCCGATGCCGACCCCTCCGCCGTTCCTGATTGTTCCACTATGTCGTACAAAAACGCTGTACCGCCTAGAGTGAAAGAAATCCATCGGACGAACGCCGCAAGACGGGCAATCCGCTCTAAACGGGCAACGGAGAGAAGAAGCTTCCTAATGAAGGGCTGCAATTACACCGTCGTTGTCCATTTTTAGGTTCACTCCGTTTCCCAGCGGAATTCTTTCGCTCTAATCGCGCTGTACATTCCTAAAAGGCTTCATTGCGGTGGCCAGTCTGTGTTAATCCTTTCGTACAGCCAGACGGAATCCCAGTTCACGTCCCGGGATGTACCGGGAATCGGGATCTCTTGTTTATTATGCCTGTCCTCTCCGCTTCCTCGTTTCTCTAGCGCGCTCTATCCGTTCCACGGGTCGAGCCAGCGGCTGGAACATCCCAGTTTCAGCTCGCCTCCCATCCGGATAATAATAGCGACGTCACTGTACAGATTTTGCGCGTGCAAATTTCGTTTCAGCGAAACGAAGGGGCGTCCGTTCCACACGCGCGACCTGTGAACACCGGGTGATTTCAGTCCCTGCTCGTTTTAAAAGCACCCGCGCAGAGATTTTGTCAGGCTAAAAATAGAGCAGCGCAAAATCGAAATCCTTCGATGACGTACCATCGTAGACAGATGTTTGCGAGTCGATTACACGCGAGCGGACGCGCTTCGAGGCAGCAATCTAAAGCCCATGAATTTAAAAAAAGCAGGAGAGCGCGTCCAGACAGGAGTAACGCGCCACGTGCCGCGCCGAATTGAACAGGCAGCCTACTCGTGTGCGTTGTGTGACAGTGCGTTGCATGATACATTGCGTTGCTCGTTGCGTGACGCGTTTCGTCGCGTGTTGCATGACATGTCGCGTGGCGCGTTGCGTTGCCTTCTGCAATCTACACTGATTCAATATATTTCACAGGACTACCGTATTTTTATATATGTATTTAAAGGTGACTTTGGTCTGAAGGGGAACCAGGGAGTCGCCTCCCCTGACTCTCAGCTGATTCGAGACGAAGCAGCGGCGAAGAGAAGAGGGAGGGCAGTTGAGATTGGGTGCTCGAAAGCAGCAGGTGTATCGCAGTTCAGAAGTAATCTTGCACGTTTCCTGTTACAATAAAGAATTCCTACATTTATTAGGATACTTTCTACCTCACGCGTCGCTTGAATATTCTACGGGAATGAAACGCAATCGACTTCGAGCGTATGTCAGACTCGTTTTTGCGACAACTCCATAACGTTGAACCAGACGTACTTCATTAAGTTACACTGATTGCAGGGTCCAAAGTTTTTCCCCAGGATTAATCGACTGGTTCATCCCCTCGACGCGCACGGATTCGCGCCAGGTAGCATTTTATTAGCAACCGTTCCAGGGCTGGAAGGTGTCGTTCCTCCTCTTCTTGCCCGCACCAACGGCCTATCTCGCCGCGCTCGTTTTTCCTCTTTAGCCGCGGCCAACGGAAGGGTCACTCGGTCTGGCTTTCGTCGAACGCTTCCCAGATCTGAGAAATGGCCGGCGGCCCTGGTGAAATGAAGATATACGCTGTCTGCGACACCGTGAATACCGCCAGCTTCGCCGATACGCTATAATAAGACGGAGATCGTTTGAAATATGTCGAGAAAAAAATTCTCGACCAACGTCCACGGTCTACGGGTGTCCGTGGTGCGATCAGGGGAAAGAGGAACGACGAAGTTCTGATGATTTAAGGGCCCAGATTTAGAGACTCCGACTTAATCCGCTTAGGTCTTCTCGCTGCTGAGTTTAGCGAAATGTTTTCCCTTGTTGCTCCCCTCTGTTGCCACTGGCTGACTTCGTCCCCTTAATTAGCCATTTGGACCTAAGCTCTTCGTTCTTCCGGATGAAACGTTTGCGAAACTTTTCAAGGCTTCAAATGTCGTCTTTTGCGTGTTCAATCTTGGGACGTCAGATTGGAGGAGCTCGCGCTATTGGTTGATCGATCGCGCGACTGTGAATCCGAGATAGAGAAGATGCAGATGCATGGGAGACCTGTTAGAATCGATCGACAGCTGAAAGGCGGGAATACGAAGGGAATCATGAACGTTTTAATGGATAGATCGTGTCGAGTGTTACCTTCCCATCTCTGCAGACACAAAGGGCGCAAGGGAAACTCTGAATTTCCCCTAGATGGGTCCATGTTCCTGGCTTGCTATTCGGCGGGGCCGGTGAAATCTGTAAATAATGCGTTTGTGATCAGTTCCGGAAAGAAGCTGAAGCACAACCTGCGCTAGGTCGGTCGGAGGTTGCCAGCAGGTGGCAGGTTCGCCGCGTATCGATTTCTTACGAATCCAGCCGGGCTTGGAATCGCTATAGGACTGCTCTCGAGTAAAACGGCCCTGAAGCGAGCCTCTCGAGCCATCTCGAACTTTGTGCAACGCCCGATCGTCCCCTGGCCGAGTCTCTCCCACGGGAGACATTAGAATAAAAGTAGGGAGCATAATGTTGACGAACTTACGAGGCCCGTTTGTACCCTACGAATAATCGAAACATTCCACAGGGGAAGCTCACGCGCGAGTTGCGAAACTTCTGGGGATAACCATTTGAAAGAAACACCGCGAACACCTAAACAAATCGTTCCTCGATCGTTTCCTTCCTCTGCGACGAGTAATCGCGCTCCCTACCTAATGAATTAATTTCAATTCGAGCTATTCGTGGGACAAACACCTATGTAATTAAATAACGGCGAGCAGAGGTTGAAAAAAGTTAGCCAAATCAGTTCGCTTTCACATGAATCGCGACACCGTATTCCTGATAGCCCCTTTTACCTGTTGGCGCAACCAATTCGCAGGGAGCGTGCTCGCAGCGAAAACACGCCTGCGTAATTTCAACCAGGCCGCAAGCTTACTTCCATTCGGGCCAGATGTTCGTGTACACTTACTTGGGAACTTCTTATTGCCTGCTCAAACATCAGCTATTTACCCCGACTTCTGAATATTCCGCGCCAACAGTGCCGCGTAGTACACAATACCAAAACCAATACCAATAGAAATTGTTAATTAGTTCGGCCTCGAGGGCCCTGACGCTAAACTAAATAAGTAAAACCCGGTGGAGCAATGTCGGTTTTAATGTAAACGCGAACGGATCGGATCTAGCCCGGGCCTAAAGGTCGCGGGCAAATTAGTACGTTTCCCTATAATTTTCTGTTAATAAATTTCACCACGAAGCGAGTCTGAGAAACGAGAAAGTGGTCATTGTTGCGAGCGACACGAAGATCAGCTTGCGGATAAGAGCGTAGGAATACGAGACGTTGATCGAGGTTGACCGGCTGGAAATAAACCGTGTCCGATTTGCAGGTCATTCTTTACGTCACACCGAACGACGCGGGGAAGATTTTATTCGTCGCTGCCGGTATTCCGTCCACTCGCGTTTCTTGATTGACTTCCGTTCTTAACCGCTGCACAGGCAGCAATTTAAAGAAATCATTCCCTCTTTAGACAGAGTCTCTACGGCCAGCCGAGGCGATTATTTCGCGTTAAGCTAGATGATACATTTGACGTTTTTGCGTTTCATCCATGACCCCACGCGCGGCCGTAAATGGCCGGGATTAAATTTCATTTAGCCGCGCTTCACAATCGCTACTTTAATACGCAGGGTGACGTCGTAAATCGTGCCGTTCACACCTGACCGCAATTTTCCACCGTTATCGGACCCCTTCTCGGTCCAATCGATTCTGAATACCGTCGCGGCTTTGTCACGATCTCGTTAAAATTGTCCTACGGTCGAAAGAAGGCACCAACTGTTCCCCTCTGAAATAAAGAAACGGGACGGCGGATCGATGGTATGGAATTTTCGACGGAACACGCCGGAATTGAGAGCCTTTTGTTTGCCGTTCCACGGGTACGCTTTTCGAGTTATTCGAGTTATTGCATGGCGGGTACTAGAAAAAAAAAAAGAAGAAAAGGAAGCAAGAACGGATGGAATATATACACAGAAACGGAAAAAGGGGGGGACAAAAATTGAAAAAGCGCCACAAAAGCTAGACTCGAGTAAAGACGCGGCATGAATTTGTCAGTGGAGGACGGATTATCGATACGATCGTGGAATCGAGCCACGTTCGAGCTAACGGGGATCGTTACAGGCTACATAACGTGTCCATCTACCTCCAATGGGGCGGGTACACGTGGAATTTAAATGAACAGACTGGTTTTTCTGTTCTGAGCGTAATTTTAGTAAATGCGATTCAATGGAGAAAAAAGTTCCCATTTCAACTCTCGTTTCCATGAACAATTGTTATCCTTATCCCGTTTAGCTGCTATAAATTTCCCCGTTTGATTCAACTATGACCGTGTTGAACGACTAAAGAAAATCCACGGAAGAGATTCAGAGGTGGATGTCGAGGCCTCGAACGAGGCTTCAAAGGATCGACAAGGAGGAGAAACGTCGAGCCGGTGCTCCACGATCTTCTTAACTGCACTCTCCTAATACATGATGCTTTTGAAAAGTTTGCTTTTTTTAGAACAGTTTTTTTTAAGCGCGCACTTGACACCGTTCCCTCTTATAAGCTTTATCCAGTCTCTACCTGTCTCTTGCACCTTCCATTCGTCTCTCTCTTTCTTTTTCTTTCTCCCTCTGTGTTACACCGGCATCCGAGGCTGCTCCTAACATCGCATTAAAGAAGGATATATCGTTCACCCGCACGAATTCCGCCCGAGAAAATCCCCTTTCGCTCGGATCTATACGTTCAGGTTAACGTAACCCAGCCTTGCGATTCCCGAATCCTGAAAAAAAGTCGACACTGTATACAACAAGCTATAAATTCAATTCTGAATGATAAAACCCGACTCTTTCTTTAACCATTTAATGTTACCACTAGCCTGATGTACTGGTAATATTAAATAAGTAAATACTGGTGAACATCGTTACAACTTACCCTTATATTTTCGTATAAAAGTTTATGAAAATTCTGAAACGGTTTAAATTCCTCTTCACTTTCCCCTCTCGATGTGTTGAAACGAGTTAATAGAGATAAAAATCCTTGGTAGGCGAGCCTCGTCTTAAACGAAGACGCAACGCGCGGTCTCGTATTAGGTGTATGTACAGATTGGGCTGTGCTGATCGACGAGTCACGTTGCCCGCAATGATCGTGGACCAAGAGGATAACGATTGGTTGGTTCGGACGGGCGTATAAACAAGTCACTTCCGTTGGCAATTGCGTGCCAGTCCATTTGTAAAGTAACACCGATGATTACCAGCAGAAGTAACCCGCATCTTGTTACAGGATGTAATTCAGCCACGCCGTGCAGCACCCGTTCTCGGATCGTACAATAATAAATCGCTGACCGCTCGGTACGTTTTTCGCCGGTAAACCTGGTCTCACATGGTGGACGGGGCTTGTCATAGGCTCGAGCCACCGGTTGGGCTGGAATTAAAGTTCAAGGACGAACGCCAGCCTCGCTACCGACCGGCATTCCCATGTCGCTGTCGTCCCCGCGATGGCTGTCAACGGAGTAATTGAAACCGACCGTCAGCCGGCTTTCTACGGACCCGCTATGCGCTTTCCTGACCTTTCTCAGCTTGAAAACCTCTTGTCCACCTACGTTTCACGTTAACACAATTGTTAGTACTCTTTGAGTACTATTTTCCAGTCTATATATCACCAAGGATGATCTTACCGTTGAGAAACATGAATATCCGCTGGGGCTTCTCTGGCTGTAGTCGAAATTTGATTAAAAATCACGCATGAGTGACACTCCTTGTGCACCAAGGGGACGTCAGCAGGCGTCTCAGCGTTTCTTGGAACGCGGAGGCAGAGATAGCGTCGCAGTTTGGTTCCCAAAGCAGACCAGTCGCAGCCAGGACTCATTTTCCGTTTCTTTAACGGCGCGCTGGCTCCCTTTGTGCCTCCCTTATTTACCCTGGCACAGTTTCCGCTGCGGGCAGCGTAGGCTCGCGATCCTAATTGCGACGGCCAGCCTCCCGCGCCCCGTGACGCCTGTTAGCGACGCCACGGCGACGGCTTCCGCGACCCCGTAAAGCGCCAACACGATTCCAGCCGTTTAACAACCGCGCCACACCCTTCGCAATCGCGCCACCTTCGACGACCGGCAGCCACCGGTGGGACACAGATTCCTCGAGGATAATTAATTCTCCGCGTCCTTCTTTCGCCAGAAATCTGCCCAGTGGCCCCTCTGGAGGATTCTTTCGATTTATTTCCACCGAGCAGAAGCATCCTATTTCTAATCTCGAGAGCTTCCGTTCAATCTTCCTTGGCGCCGTTTCGGCACACCGCACGCCTCTCACCGCACTTTATTACTTTTACGCTCGCGTATTGTTTACAGTGTCACGATCACAGGTTCCAGCCAGATATAAAAAGGAGGATAATGCTATTTATTACGGAGAAATTTATGGTTCAACCATGAGCGAGGCTTTGCTGGCTCTCCAGGGCCCGACGCGAAACTTTCCCTAGAATTTCACACGCCCCGCGGTTCTCATCGCTGGCTTTAATTGATCCTGAAACACAACGACGCATTTTTATCTGCAACAAATTTTATCTACCAAACGTGACGGAAATTGAAATTTGCAGACGGAAAGGGTCTAGAGAACGCCGCAAATTTTATGAACATCTCTGTTCTAAACGTAACATTCATTTTTAAGAGTCTCGTGTAATATCGTGGAAAATTACGGCGTGTGGTGTATAAATAATTTGGAGAGTCCCTTTTAGTCGCCTTTTACGACAAGCAGGGGACACTGTGGATGTATTCTACACCCCCATCCACAGGGGGACGTTTTTATACAGATAATAATTTTTATAGTAAGCTTCTATATTTTACCGTACCCTACCACCATTTGTATATTAGCGTGAAATAGTAATTTATCGGTAAAAGATATCCAATTTGAAAGCTTACGGTAGTCGTTACAGGTCCGTTGTCCGTGGCGCCAGAAAATTAGCGATTCGTATCGGATCTGTATCTAAAATCGGCTAATAAATGCCACTGCCGCGGGCTGCTCGTCGAAGTTGTGTTATCAGAATCCTCCAATTATTGGAACTGACGTGGCTTCGGATAACTGCCCTGATCTATAGTTTACCTTTCACTGTTGGAGAAGAATAGCTGACCAGAAGAAAGCTTCCACTGATTTGCATATCCAGTTATCGTCGCTCAATTGGAAGTCGTGACAATGGTTCCAATGGTCCTGAAAAATCGAGCATACTTGAAGACGTAATTGGTCATTTTCCAAGTAAACAAATCAGAATTCCACGAAATTGTTGGAAAACGAGGTAAAATCGGGTTGACTATATTCCGTATACTTACCGTGCGGAGATTTGCAGAGGTAGTAGGATATATCGAGGTACGAAGAAGAGGCTCTCTCGGATCTTTCGCGTAATTTCGTGATGTCTGGAGAATTCGAACGATTGCAAAGCAGGTCGACGTCGTTAGCGCGTTGCAAGGCGATATCAGGGCACACGCGATGGAGAAGTAGCGCAAAAATGGAAGCTCAGGGAGCGGCGCGTCCAATCGATTCAGGGGAAACATGTGAGCCATCCAGGAGGAAACGCTTCGCTGAAGTAGAACGACCTGTGAATACCAACCGGAGCAATTTAGAGCCTCATCATGATTCGATCACTCTTGCTGCATTCATACATCCAACTAAAACATTGAAACGTTCAATTAAATTATCTAAAATACTCGGTTCAATTTTGCATTTATATTACTATAGAAACGTAAAGTTGAATAGTTGCTATAATTTCATCTAACTTCAAAAATATTGCTCGGTCTCAATGGCGTCAAAAAATTCCAAGGCTCGAAGTAAACTGTTCAATTAAGACAATCCGTGTTGCTATCGAATAAAGCTGTCCGACGAGAGTATTGGCTCCTGCTTTTCCGCTTTTCACATTGGAGCAGGATGGAAACCCCAACGTTCGCGTTTAAATTCGTGGAATTTTCGTGAGTCGAGTTGCGCGTCTTCGTGAACAGCTCTCCCAGTCTTGGTAAACGACGCCTTCCTGGCGCCAACGTTCCCTTTCCACCTCGAACCCTTAGGCGAACTTCGAGAACCGTGTACGGGCATAGTCGACCCGATAACAATGCGATCATGTGATCAAAATAATGGCGCACCAGTACAGAAGCCGTCGAATCTACCTTAAACCTTTAATGTGGAATTTAAAAGAATAAAAAAACCTCTCCCTCTCCTCTATTTTAATGGTGTAATTTAAAATGCAGATTAAATTCACATAATCTGGGACAAGATGTATCTATGCTTGGTTAGTGGGTTTTATCTTGGCCTGGCAAATGAATTCTTTGAAAGCTAATGGTTCCAGTTATGTTAGTATTAGGTCTAGATAGAGGTGATTAAGTTTGACCAAGTATGTCTCGTTTCACTTTTTCCTGGGAGCTGCAATGTATTCGCAGGAAAGGAATGGTAATTCCCGACGGAAGTTATGCGCGGGTTTTTGACGTCAACGTGAGAAAAAACGGGTCAAGCTTTTTAGCTGCGTAATTATTTTCCACACGGATGGAGATCAGCAAATAATTTTCATAACATAAATAATTCTCCGCGCAAAGGATAACATCCTTCAACTAGACCCGGACAGCTGAACGTGCTTCTGATAATTATAGCAAATTGTTCGTCGGAAGTGTCCCACCCAGCCACACGATGGGTGTAATGCAATTAAGATCACTAGACGATAATTGAAACGCCGTTACGCCGACCTCGTTGAATTAATTTCAGGATAGCAATAATTAGTTAATCCGAGCATTGATGATTCCGAGGTGGCACCGTGAATCCCGAAAATTACGAGAACCAACGGGGGAAATACCTGAAGGGGTAAAACAAAAGATGTTCCGAAGTATAAGGACGACTCCCTGAACAGAAGGGCCGTCTCTTCAAAGTTTAAAGCGTTCTTTGTCGCGCTTCTTCAAGTACTTCCCCGTTGTTCACTCGCAACTTTTACAATTGATAGCGCGGCTTGATAACACGTCGCGAGAAGTTTCTTAATACTTCCATCCGCAAGATTAATTCACCATAGACACCGCGATCCCCTCGGAAACCACTTCCATCTAGCCGACAAAGCGGTAGAACGGAAAAGCAAAGAAAAAAACAAAAAAAAGGGCAGGAAAGAAACGAGAACCAGGTTGGCGAGGGACATGAAACGGGACGCGTTCGGTCGGGAAGATAGGAAGAGCGGTTGCGGGTGTTGCGCCTGTACAGATATTGATCGGTCAGGTCACGCAACAGGCTGCTTGTCAGGATACTCGTCAGGTTTCGACCCGGCTAGGAACTCGCCTAAAGATTCTCGACAATAACTCACGACCCGAAGAAAGCCTAGCCCGTTACACAACCTGTCAACAACCCCTGGCCTATTAATAATTCTTGGGCCGATGTACGCTCCCGGCTGATTGGCGGGCCAAATAATTTACTTCGCTCTGGGATCGTAGAGACCAAATTGCTCAAACTTCGACGTCGGTATCGGACCCTTTGAAACTCCTGCCATCGCTTACAAACAAACGGAGATTCGCGAAAGACCGAGTGTGGCTAATTGAGTTACCATCTACGAGTCCAAAGCCGATGGAAGACTGGATCCTCGACGACGTGAAATTCGAGCGAAATCTTGAGGATAACAGTTCCGTCTTGTTCCGAGGCATACTTTCTCGTCGATATGCTAATTTATTCAATATTCCTGGAGCGTGGATGTTCAAACGTGAATCAGCGAAGGGGGATACGCTCCCAGGTTGTTGATGAATATTTCCCGAGGTTCCTTCTTTGGGTCAACACGACGAAAACAAGGCGTAGCAGCAGTGGCGGGCTGGAAATTAAGAGAATGCAGATGAATCTGACTGTGGGAAAATAGAGGAGATGTTTTGGGGGCGAGAAAAAGGACGTGGAACTAGCTGTGGTATGGGAAGTTGATGTGCGGTGCGAAGTTGCGATCGGAGCCGACAATGTTCCATGAATACAGGTTTGATTGAACGTCCCATGTCCAATAACGCTGTTGATGTTTGCGCGGCGTTGTAGCGCCGCGGTGCAACGCAGTAGAATGATGTTCGTTCAATGATATCAGGAAGCGGCTCGAATAGAAATGGATTACGGAGATGTTCGACCTCCAGGTGGAAGCGAATCAATTTGTCCGATCAGTGACTCCGAGGTACGCGAAATTAAATGCAGACAGTGATTCCAGTTAAAATTTTAAGTGGAAATCATCATCGTCCAGGTGAAACATAAAACGATTCACAATGTCGAATTACGTAGAATGAAGTCCGAGTTGAGACAAAGTTTCAATCTACTTCATCAACTATCAGGATTTCGCCAGGAACATTTATGCGTTATGAAAATCATCCAGTTATATAATTACGGAACAACGTCGACCAGTAAGCGCAGTAGAAAGGATTTCTAGCGTCTTAAATGCTACTTCCTGACAGTATGCGAAATACAGAGAAGGCAAAAAAAAATAACGTTGACCTATTCACTCATTTTTTTCTGCTAACGTTCCTGTTTTCTCTGGCGACAAATTGTTCTATCGACGCGTACTGCTCGCGGAACAGTTATCACGGCAACGAACGGAATGAAATCGGTTTGAACCGTGTCTAAATAACGAAAGCGTTCAATTTCTTTCCAATGCGCTGGCAAATAAAAGTAGAAATATAAAAATCAATTTGAAAGATATTTATACGAAAGGGAACCATTGCTCTAAATTCTAAATATAGTGTAATATAACGCTTCATCTCGAAGGTTACGATATTTCCAAGAACGCATGTAGCGTGGAAAAATTTTCCGAGCTCGTAAACGTTGCTATTTCTTCAGATAGCGATACACAACCTCTGGATAGTAGCGCTCCTCCACGCGTGCAGGAATTCCAAGGTAATCTCTGTTCCGATGAAACCCTTTGAAAATCGTCTGCTATCCGGAATACAGAAAATGCAATATTCCAAAAGAGGCAAATCCACTTTAAGCTGGGTGTTTCATGCATGGCTGGACAGATGGGAAGAAATAAACGAGACTCAAGTTCGATTCAACTTTCACCTTACTATTTTCCTATCCTCTGTGCACACCTCTGCGACGTGTACTTCCCTTACTCCTCTCTCCTGTAAGAAATCGATAAATACGATTCAGTCCACAGAGCGCAATACCTGATACTGTATTTTTAAAAACTGCTCAAGCCTCTTTTAATTTGATTTGATAATCGTAGGAATCTGTCGTATCTTACAGACTAGTATGAAATATCGATGGAGTGTAGTTAAAGTAGTTTTCAAGTCACGTTATCACTTTCGTGTCGTTGGCAACTTTACCAACCGTGTATGAAAACAGAATTCTTCTTTACCGTCGATGTGTGTATATATATATATCAATTTCGCGTTGAAATATAAAGTCTAACATCTCGTCTTTAAACCATTATTAAATTACTAAACACTCTATTTCAATCTATTCTAATTGCATCGTGCTGAGTTTAATAAATTATTCAATCATTTGTAATTCGATTAAAAATCAAGATGATAATTCATTAGTGGGGGAAAGATAAATTTCAACTTACATTTCTCTGGTATCAGCTATAGCTTTAGATCAGAAAGTAACACAAGATGTTCCCTACGCTTTCTTCTCGCACTTTCTAAACATTTTAAGTATGGAAACACTACTTAGTTAACTTAACAACGCAAATTTCAAGAAAGAACGAAAAGAGACGCGATGGTAATGGCAGCTCGAACTGCTCTGCAACGAATTTGAACGCAACGAACAAATGCTTGACCGTGATTGGTCGAAAGATTTTGAATCTTTGTACGTTATTACTATTTCGAATTCCTTCTTTGTTCTCATTGTATCACTAATTACGCCAAAATTGTATCATAAAAGCGAAAATTTGCAATAATGAAGCAATATTTAGCAAAATTTTAATATTGAGAACAAAGTACCAAAAGTAATACGCATGTTTTAACAAACGTAGGAGTAAAATTTTAGCTCACATATATCCGAAGAAATGTTAAACAATTTACGGCAAAAATCATAAATTTCTGTTTCTTATTCAACCTGGCTTGTTTTCTTAACGTTTGAAATCCACAGAGTACAATTTAATACAATATAATAAAATATTCGTGTCTACTTACAGAGGAGAGATGCAGTCACGACGAGAGCACGAAGAGAAAGGAAGGAAAATCGCGCGCAGTCTACCTGCGCCGTAAATTAGCAACCGTGATTGGTCAAATTTAAATTCACCTTCTTTGGCGGGAGCTAATGGCAATTCAATTTCGATGAACATATTAATTTTTACCATAAAGAAAGCTACAATATCTGTTTCTACGTTCTACTTATGGCAGGAGTTTAAAGCTCCAAAAATTTTGTTTTTTTACTATGTGTACCTTTGTAAGGAAAATATGCTGCTTGCACTGATACAGCAGCATGTACTGGCAACAAGCTGATTTTCTTAAAATTTGTACTCTACGTAGCACCTGTTCTCTGATATGCCTCTGCAAATTTTTTTACTACATTTAATCCTGTTTTATTAAACCTTTCTGCTTATAAAATCAACCAATTTCTTCCAGAGTATTCTGCATGAAAGAAACAGGATGAGAATGGTTCCGGGAAATAGTTATCGGAAAATCATTATCAGAATATATTTCGCTTACAAGAGTTTCATCAATGGCAGCTGCCTGTCTGTGACGATGAATAATATTCGTTGCACTCTTTCACTCACGAACACGCATACTCAACAGTGCTATACAGAAACAGTTGTGCTGAACACGCGGGACATATCGTTCATTTCATCCACCTAAAAGTAACGGAAAGAAGTTTACGAAAATCTTTTCCAAGAATTCACTGCTACTTTTCAGCACCTTCTAAATAAATGGCTGCATGCTTCAAGGCCGTACACCTAACATCGCAATCCTCTTCTCTGTTAAATAAATATACGGCGTACAGCCGTTGCCGCACTCTACATGTTAATTCTAGCAAGTTTCCAATTAATATCTCGATTACTTCTTGAAATTTCATTAAGTGGAGAGAAAGAGACGACGTTTCCTCCGCTAGCTTCCCCCAAGGAACGTGTATACAAATTATCGGGTACCGACCATATAGTACATCTGTGTCACATACTTTAATTCATCGATTCCACTCTACTTCTCGTTTAACTCTTCTTGCAATTCGGTCATAAACCTATCCTATGTTTATCTTACAATCCATTTTCTTCGTTTTAATCAAGAACACATCTCTTGGTAAGGCACGATTGACGGTTCCTCAAATTTTGCGCTTGAAAGACTGACTCTCCCTCCTGTTGCGTTTTGGTTTTGATTTCCATTGAGCAGATTCATTCTTACACGCTATCCGCGGATCGTGGAGAACCATTTTCTGTTAACATTTTCCACGATCCTTGACTGAGTGGCGCGCGCGCGGTAACTGCTGGTTGCCTGCTGGAACAGTTACACACTAGCCTAAAACTCTCACGAAACTAACGGAGAATAAGTTCCTTATTATGCATACGGTTCAAAGTAAAAACGTGTATCAAATTCACTGTTTCGATCGCTCTAGTCGGAATTTTTAAAGCTCCACAGCTAGCTTATCTCCCATTTTTTTTACATTGTTCTGCTCTCTGTTTTTTTAAAATAAGATCACAGAAAAATAGACATGGAGAGATTTAAAAATACAGACTAGTGTAATTCCATCGTATAAAGTTCTAGTTTGCTAAAGTACAGTTCTTTTGACGGTCTCCTAGCGCTCACACTTGAAAATGAGTCTCTTCCACAAACGTACACGACTCGCAGGGTAATTCTGCCATAAGAAGTCCTATTTCGATATAAAACGCCCTCTTCGGAGTAGAAATCAGATGACGCACGTGACTTTCATCTAAAAAATTTGTATTTACAGTCACAAAGTGGTCGTCGATAGCCATAGGGGTCTAATCGTCGGCCGCTAAGGCAAATTTCCGACAGCACGTGAATAGTGCTCTCAAGCAGAGTGATAAGAGCAGTAAATAGAGATTCTGTTCTCCTCTGCAAGTCGTGCACAAACTATACGTCTGTTATTGTTCATTATGGAAAAATATCCTTAGGGATAACGTGGCTCAGTCAGGTACCTCGATGGGTGGTGGAGATTATGATACGATCTACTCCTTCTGTGATCCCTCTGCGGCTGATTCGCCGGCCTATAAGCCGTATATGGGCCCAAGTATGATACTGTTCTAGTTGCTCGCCGCTCCTGATCGTTCTGAGACTCCGGGAGCGTGCCAGAGTAGTCCGGAGGCGGTGCAACAGGTTGTAAAGCTGTCTGGAACTGAGACATCCCATACAGAACACCAATAGACCTCCTCCAGACGTCGTGACGCCGTTGGTTTTCCGGTTCCAGCTGACCTTCCCTTCTTCTACTTTGCGAGGAACCACTTTCTGTGGAATTGCTATCTTCACTGGTACCCAGGCCAGGATCTCTGTCCTCAAAGGCAGCTAAACTGGTCGCGGGACTACCCTGCAGGCTTTTCCCGTGCGTTCCAGACGGATGAAAATATGTTAGAGCTGGATGAGGAATCACATACGGCTGCTGGAGTTTGCAGTTTAAATCCTTTTCCGGGATTTTCCTTTGTTCAACCTTTACTGCGACCGTTTTGTCATCTTCGTAAGAAGAGGGGCCGAACAGAGAGAGAAGAACAGGCAGTAGAAACATGCCGTGCATGGCTCCAATGAAGATCACTAAGAACACCATTTTGAAGAACACCAAAAAGATGTACGTCCCAGCAAGAACCAGAGCTATGAGGCCTAGAATCGTTGAGGTGGCACCTTGAACTATGGGCAGGCCAAGACTGTACAGGCTCTCCTTGACACGGTCCTCCGGTGTTTTCTGCTTCGAACTCATGTACGCGTAGCAGATGTGAGCAGTGAAGTCGACACTGAAACCAATGCACATGATCAGATTGATCATAGATATGCTGTCCAGATTGACGTCCCAAAGAGCCATATAACCAGCTACTCCAAGTTCGATGGAAATTATGCAAAATGCCACCCAGAGGCAGCACAACACGTTAGGGATGAAGATGAAGCTGATCAGCATCATAATCAGTGCGCCGAAAACCATGCACTGGATGCTGGTAGGTTTGACCAGTTCGAACTGATCGAAGAAAACGAAGTAGGGATGGAAGACACTGGCGTTTAACGGAGAATCAGTGCAGATTTTACGGAGCTCCTTCACCATGTCCTTTTCTTGATTTGTCCCGCTCACGTTCACCGCCTGAATGAGGAATCTACTGGCTACGATGTGTTGTTCAGTCTCGTCGAACTTTACGTCTAAGGAAAAGCTACTTGTATTGGATAACCAAGTGTCCTTCAGTTCTTTGATAAAGCTTTCTTCGTTGCTGATGTCAATGTCAGTTGCGCTGTTATTTGCATAGCTAAGGAAATCCCTGAGCCAGCTCTCCGTGTAAATAGGAGCGCTGCTGATGTACTTGCTGGCCTCCAAAGATCTGGTCAGGTTCTCCACCTGCTGCTGGATTACTGGGTCACTATAATTGTACTTGCCGCTCACCAAAACCTAAAACAAATCAATGAATTAGTTTGTGTAACCAGCTAATATCATTTCAATTATTTATTCTCATCCAGTCAATGATTGGACGCTTCCAAAAAGTATAAATCCGAAAATCCTCCTTCAGATCATCAAGGAATCGTTTAGCTACGCCTATACCGCAAGAACCTTCAGAAGGTACCAATTACCGAGTTCTCCGAGCGGAGAATGCGGTATTTTTAACGGTACACGGATATCCGAGCAAACGTCCTCTACATTGAACCAGAAAAATTGCGAGAGTACGGTCTGACGCAACGCCAGTCACTTTTCTTCGATTCCACCAGGCTGAGAGAAAGTTGATCACGTGATATAATGGCGAGAAGCGGATTGCAGGTCATATTGTCGAATATCACAATCTTTGGCAGCTGATCTGCTTTCCTGAATCTACATAGGAGGATTTTCTTGTTCTTTAACAATTATGTAACCAAAATATAAACATGTCTGGACCCGGACATCTTTTGAAATCTCCGTGGGACTCTGTAGAACTGAAAAACAACACGTCTGGCTTCTCAGACAATAATAGGTATACCTGTATTCTATATGGAAATTCCCGGAAGTAGTAGTCTTGGCGATCATAAAATGTAATGGAATAAGAGTCGTTCTTGGAGAGCTTGCGTCGGTCCAAGCCCTCCTGAAGAGTCGTCAGTCCGTAGAGGGCACCGCCTAAGTAGCAGGCGAATATCAGGATGATGATGACTTTGACGGGTTTGCAGTTCAGCGCAGTAGCCAAATAATCGCGGAACCAGCTCATGCAGCCGTGTTCCGGGTTATCAATCGGGTTGTACGGATCATCCGGGTCCACTCCTCCGCTGAATAGTGCTCTGTAGAACCACGATCTATTTGCTGAAAGATAAATTCGTCCATCGTTAGTACATTAGTTGACCAGTCTTCGTTCACGGAGAGTGAGTTTCACACAATTAGCGTTCCTATAAGAACGAGCAGTGCCTTTGACTTTGAAACTCGTAACTACTGTGAGAAAAAGAGATATGAAGTCATTGTCTAGCGCGAACAAAGGCAACAGAGTTACTGCTGGCACAATGTCACGCGCCAAGTGACGATGTTAATTGGATTATTATGCCAAGCACATGCTCATGATGAAGACAATCGGTTTCCAAGATGCATTGACCATGTCGCACCTCTGTTGCCTACCAATTACTTCGTCATAGCACGATACCAATTGTCAATGATAAACCGCAATGACCTTAAGCCTTTGCCGCCCACCCGCGCGTACAAAAATTAAAAAGTTAGTGGCCACTTCTCTAACATGATTCATCTTTGTACCACAGCTATTGGGAACGGTTCTAGAACGACACTTTCACCAGAGTTACAAAAGGCTAATCCTTCGCGTCCGTTTCTGTCATTTTTTCTCGTCGACTGGAAACAGGAAGCCGTTACACAAAAAATGGCCAAGATGACATTGCTCATAACTGTTAACGATGCTCCAGGTGAAAGTGACGCGGTTACATAATTGCGTTGTGATCTAACGAATTAACAGCGCGCAAACGTAACTCGGTACGCTTTTCCTTGACGTAACCAACCGTCCAGTGTAAGAGATCTGGGATCTTGACTTTTCATTAGGTTTAGAAGAACGTGGCGGGGGTGTCCGCAGAGAAAGTAAAGCGATCTCGATTACACGATAATCGATGTCAGTCTAGTCTTCAGTATCGCTTAAATAATTGTGACAAAATGTCATCATTAGAATAATATACTCGCTTGTAATCAGAACGAGGAATAGTAAAGGACTTCCTGAACGTCGCATTACAATTTATAAACTGTTTCGCAGTACCGAGTAACAGTCTGGAGAAGTGTTCCGACTTTCTCGACCATATTCTCCAACGATTTACAACTTTCCTCGTTAAGTAGCCATTCATCAACTTCTAAATGCGAAATAGGTCCTGTCGAGGGGTCTTTTCGTAAACGAATATCTTCTGGCATCATTTCTAGTGTTCTCACGAATAAGAATAACTTTAATTTGCAATAAACTAAATATACGTATACGTATAGTAGCAATTTCTCTGAAGGGATCTTATTTTACAAAAAGGAAGTAAGAATAACTAGGCATGGTAATGGCAATGGTCCCTGGACCCCGAGACTTTCCTGTTTCTTAACGTAGAAAGCCTGTGATGGACGGAAAACCCCGTTCATTTCAAGTTAAATGAAAGTTCAAACAAAACTGTTAAGGTATACGCGTGTGACGCGACTCGGCCTGTGAAAGTATTCCGGGTAATGTCTTCTTTGGTCATTTAACAGTCCCGGCTCCTTTCATCGCGCGTATACGTATATGTACGTTCACAGGTGAACAGGATGGTTACATCGGATGTAGTAACCGAAATGAGTCGCACGATCGCCGGACTCTTACTTTTACCAGCCACACGGCCGCTCTCAGTTCGTTACATAATAAGGAAACACATCCGTAAAGACTTCCAGTCTGACTTGAAGCCCTTTCGGTCCCGCGATCTCTTCGAACAGTGTCAAAATGTATACGCTTCGATCGTGGCAAGCTGATCTGGGTCAAGTTTGAGAACCAAGTAAATTTACAATACTAGCCGGCAGTGTTCGAAGCGTGGCTGACGCGTGTTAGCTGATGGAACTTACGCTGCGATGCTAGCCTGAAAGCAGTGAAATTTTCGAAAGGGGGAAAGTGAAAGAATGCTCACAGGACTTGGAAAGGGGCTGCACCTTGCAGCAAAACACGCTGTGGAGGTTCTTCTGCTCGCAGTAGCCGCTGATGGCGACGCATCCGGTGAAGAAGGTCAGATGAAAGATGAAAGTGAAAACCACGGCGAAACCTGGCCAACAAATACGAGTAACGTCGTTTATTTTGAAATTAACCGTGGCTGCGGTTCCAAGGTAGCCAGTATACTACCTGAGTAGATGCAGAAGATTTGAACCGAGGGGAAAGGCGAGAGGATCCCGATGAAAAACGATATCATATCAGTGAGGGAGGTGATGGTAATCGAAACTGCGGCCTCGCTAAGAGTGGCGGCCATCCGTTCTGGCACAGGTTTCATTATGCTGGTGCGCCTCCATGCCGCCAGCATCACGAACGTGTCGTCGATTCCAATACCTGCGAACAGATAATCGTTGCGGTCACTTTCCTCGAACTTCCTATGATTTAACGATCTTTATTCGTTTACGAATTAACATAAACGCGAGTCTCGATACCGGGATGATTCATATGAAGCCATCGCGCGCGCACACCCTTCATCGGCGTTATAAAAACGACCACACTGTACCATTATTGCGATAACAAGGCAGCAGTTAGCGCGTCGAATGAATCAGAATGGCCGGTTTATTCATGATTCAGCCCGTCTACATTTGGACGGCGATTTATAGCCACTAATAAACGCATTTATTCAATTTCGAGCAAGGACGACCGATTTCCAGACCCTTTCCCGCGTTACAGCTCTCCGGGACCAGCCTTTTCCACCTAACCATCTTAACTTTATCACTAATTTTCATACAACACGGACCATTACAAGTGCATATTTTATAATCCCAGAACTGAATCGTGTTTTTTCGTCGAGTCTGGCGAAAGATCGTGTCTATCGGGGAAATCAGTTGATTTACAACGCAATGGTTGACGAAATTCTTACAGCATTGCATTCACTAGCTCTCTTCGATTCGATCGAGCGGCCACGGATCAGGGAAAAGGCTAGGATCGGTGAACACGGCGAGTGATTTGCGTGAAAAGCGGAAGTCCTTGCCACGACTTCTCCTCTTCATCGTTGCGCTCGTGTGCATCCATCACCGGACAGCCCGATTGCCTGTGATCAATGCACGCCCATCGAACCATGGTGACAATTTTCCATTTCAGTTTTCAAAGTCTTAGTCTGCTATGCTTTGGGATTAGTTCGATTGCGTAGTAAGTTTCTAAAAGAGTATTCAAGTCACACTGGCCGGTGGTTTTTCGTTCGCAATCACCATTCGTGGAAACTTGCCCGGCAAATCTCATCAGTCATTCGCTCCTCGTAGCACGAAAATCAGCACGAGTAGGTTTTTCTAAGATTCAACGAACCTTTGACGTTCGTCTGTTTCAAGTAACAGAGGCACGAAAAATAACAATTTTCCTGGTATTACGTGCACCATTATGTCACAGAATTTATTTAACCTGAATCTAGCTCGTTGCGAAAGAAAGGTGCAGGTGCAGTAGAACCGAGTGAAAAGCAGTACACTGCTCTTTTATCAGACCCCTCTGCCAATAGACACATCTGCCAATGGATATACGTTTGATGAATACTAATCAAAGCCCCACGCTATCCCCGGTTTTTCCAGGGAGAAGATAAAAGTTCAATCTATTAATACATCACGTTGGCTCACCAATCATAAGGAAGGGCGCAGCCAAATTGAGCCCAATGAAGTCGACTCCGAGATATATGCACAGACCAAACGCAGCCACCGTGGCCATTGCTGCGGAAACGTTACCGAGAAGTCCCAGCCACGGTTTGCTGCGTACCCAATCGGTCATCATGCAGGTAACTACGGAGAACAGGGCCATAAGGAGGAACGTGCTTGAGAAATAAGGCACTATAGTCTTGGTGTTCTCTTCCAGTTCCAGTTCCAAAGTCCTAGAAGCGAACCTGGCGGTGGCGATGTGCTTGAACACGCCATCATCTTCTACTCTCTTCAGTGTCTCTAAGAACGCTTCTTCCCAGGCTGCACCACTGGTATCAAATACACAAAGGAGTTACGATAAACGCGTGTAAAGAATTTTTTTAAGATCGACTTACATTGCATCCTGACGAGCGTCGTCAGCTGCGAGGAAGTAGGCAAGCTGCATGGAGGGCACAGACTCGATGATCAGGTCCTCATTGATCACGCTACCTCCGAAGTAGATTGGTAACAGGTGTATCTTCCAGGTAACGGGGTTTACCGTCACTGGGAACGTCAGATAGAGCTCCTTCTTTTCCACATCCCTGCAAAATGCTACCAAACGCTTAGGCCCAAAAACGAATGGGTCGACATAAGCTTAAGGGACACTATTGAATTTCTAAGGAGCCTCCGTTCCTCTATCATTATGTCCTTTCTTATAGTCTTTTAATTCGAGTGTACTATAATAAATAGTCGATCAGCACTACATTGTTCTCCAATACTTACTCTATGACATGATGCAGATCCAGAACGTCATTGGAGAAGCAGGTATCCAACCATTTGGCACAAATCTGACTATAAGTGAACTCTTTGCCCTCGTAAACCGCTTTGGCGCTCCTGATAGTCCTGTCCAGCTCGCTAAGTTCATCGAACACCGCTGTTCTCAGCAGATTCTCGTTCCCATCCTTTGATGTGATGATCACATGGCCAAAGCGACCTAGTCGGACCATAAAGAGTCATACAAACTCGTTGGTAAAAAATATGAATTCGATTCGCGGATATTTCTTCAGTTATTGCTACCTGAATCATCGTATCGGACTGACACGTGGAAAGAGTAAGAAGCAAAGGATATCGTGCATTAAACAGAGGCCTTCGCAACGGATCAATGAAACGTGAAAGTTCCCAGACTAACAACAAATCATAGTCTGCCCAGTTAATTCATGCGGCGCGAAATTACATACAATGCAAACAAGGAAACTCTGTTAAGGAAGTCGATGCACTTTCTCCTTGAACACTGCCGTGGCCGTTACTGCTCATCTCGTGGTATCAAAATGATAGCCGGCGGTGTTGTCAATCCACGTGTCAGCTAGTCTCAGTATAATTTCATCGAAACTCTAAGCGCAGAGGTACCGAAAGCATTGGGAGTACAATTCACCTGGCCTAGTAATGCGACCCAGGTCGAATTTGTAGCTGTAATTGACTTTGAAGTACTGCTCGACAATCGCCCTCTCCGTTTTACTCGGCCCATTGGTTGGGGAAAATAGATACTCCGGATCGATTTCGTAATGGATCTTCTGGTAGCCGGTGAAGCAGATGCAAGCCAGAAGAACCGGAACGACCACGAAGTAGCCAGGATGACGGCCTACCACGAGGCCCAACTTGTGAAAGGCTCGGTTCAGAAAATCGTCCACGCAGGTCAGGTTCTTCCACATCTGGAAAACGATCATATTAGCGACTTTATATATCTAGGCCAGCAAGATTTATATCTGCATTCACAGAGGCAATGAAAATGCGTTTAAACAGTTTTTATTATTTCGTTTGCATGTCTTGAGAGTCATAAAAGCTGACAGAAATGTCACCAGTATAAAGAACGACACTGTTAATCGTGGTCAGTTTATTGTACGCACACTGTACGTACAGTTGAGGATTCCACGGCGGCTAACAGTAATTTCAATGGAACTGGTTCCGAAGACGTGCACGGAGATACTGATCAATCAGTATTGTTTGAAATTTATGAGAGGCTGATTGCTACGGTTGCACCTTAGTACTGTTAGAAAAACGGAACGAAGGGTAGAAAGTGGAACGATGATTTTTAAGCAAACAAGAATTCAAATATTAACGATCAACTGTGTTGCAACTTTAAGGAAGTTGGTGGAGAAGTTGGTAGCAGAAAAACCGCGTAATGCGCCGTTTAGAATCATATTTCGAATGCCAGCGAGTTATTACGGCTACCGATCAGTCGAGACGAAATTACTGGTGCGAGTGTAATTTCAAACAAACGGTAATTCGTCGTCGTCGACGGTTTTTGTTAAAAAGAGCATAATCTACGATCGCGCTACGATCGTCTCTGTAGAAGACACAGACACATTCGGAATACAAAGAGTTACGGTTGCGAGCGAGCACTGTTTTAATTTGAAAATTTCCGTGGTAGTTTCTTTTTTCGTATCATTTAAACGGTAGCTGAGCGATAAGAATCGGTGCTCGCCGCGATTGCGACGCGAAATACGTGAAATTCCCAGCACGGTCCGTTTGTCGCGTAACGAAAGATACAATTCAAATTCCATCGATGTTCTTCGCCTGTTTACGTAAACGAACGGCTTACAAGAACTTACGCGCGATAACGCGGTTGCGAGCGCTCGAGGAAGAATACAACATTACCAATCTTATGAGCCCATTCGTCATCGAATCGTGTTATTACTTGTATAGATGTTTAAGCCAACTTAACTCAATTTATACGCAGACTTATTACGCAGATAATACATTAATTAAAAGGTATACTTTTTCTCCAAGTAAAACAGTGAATTTGTAGAGATCGTAAAGCGGAAGATCGGCTGACGTGCATGAAAATTTATGAAGACGCTATTGTGCGCACTGCTCAATGGAAAAGCACACTTAGTCTAATAACGCAGACATCCGCCGCTGGTCTTAAGTAACCGGGCGCAAGCCCCCAGCTCTGAAATTCACGTTCGACTTCAACAATGAAAATCGTACACATCCGTCCTCTTTGGTCCAACACCAGCGTGCCGGCGATCATCTTTCTCGCGCTCTAAAAAAAAAGGACGAAGGACATTAAAAATTCTGAATGAAAAGTGGGTTAAACGAATTCGAATAAACGTCATTGAAAAACGGAGCGTAAAAGTGACGCACGAAACTTGACCTAGATCGCGACGATACGCGTTTAGCATGGCGAAGTCGTCGACCAGCCGTCGATCCTTCGGATTCGGGACGGGATTGCCGCAAGCCCGACGGAGATCGGCAAAAAGCGATTCGCGACTCTTTTCTAAGAAGCTCATTGACTTGCATTCCTCGTTACGTCAGCCTCTGCCCGGTTAGGACGCGTAAGTACAGGTCGTAGGAGATCATCACCCTCGAGACTGAACCACTGACCTCGAGTTTTCCTCAGATGGTTCCGCAACTTGCCTCACACTACCTTTTTACATTTGCGTTAAGATATGACACGAAGATGTCCTATTTAATTATGGAAAGTAAAGATGCCGAAGAACTGTTACGATGAACTGTGAAGGATCGGGTAACTGGAGTTCCTGGGCAGACTGGTGGCTCCAGATCAAGGGCTCCTGTTTCACTCGATGGATCAATGTCCTCGCCATTGTTTCTTCAGGAAGGAACTCGTTCTTTCTAGATCATCGGCCCGCATACGGGATAGCGTAACGTAACACCGTGCATGTTTCCTTCCCGTCTCATCTGTCTCATCAGTCTAGTGCCTCCTACTCTTCCTCAGATGTCTCATGCACGCGATACTTTGAAATCTCTCGCGACGGGTCTCATCTATATAGCGGACCACATCCGTTTCCCCCCCAAAAATATTCAAACCAGATCTTATATCTCATATGAAGTACGTCTGATGAAAAATGTATTGCACATACTTCTGGAAATGCTTATTGCACCACTCTTTGACATCTATGCTATTGCACAATTTTTTATAGCGACGTGGATATTATAATGACTAGTGGCCAATGCATTCTAGATAATATAACCAGTTGCTTATGATTGAAATACAAATCGCACAATTTTGTCCTTATAATATTAACGATAAGTCAAGTATAAATGGCAACGCATTCGATATTCCAGTGATGCAACAAATATTTCCAGTATCATAAATCTTACTGAAGAATCGACTACGTTTGGGTTCCGTACACTTTTCCTCTAGCGTAATATATCACAGAGAAAATCCTCGGATAATGCAACAGCACTCTGAAACCATCGGAAGAGATCTCTCGAATTTCGTCGCTAATACTTTCGAAGAAGTTCCAAGATATCTGAATAAAATTCGAAAGCGTCATGGACGCGGTTATCCATGGAAACGGAAGGACGTTGGCTCTCGACACTGCAGATTCGAGCGTGAACGACTTTCTAAAACCACTTGCACTCGATTCCAGCCGGGTTTTCCCTGACGTTGATCGGCTGGCTCCCGTTCGATGACGCGCGGTTCCCATGCAAGGTTCACAGGCCGATATCCACGAGGATGTCCATCTTTCTCCTCTCGTCACAGAGAAAGTGGCCCCGCCGACCGGTCATTAGGTAACTACGCGCAGCCTCGCTCCTTATTCGCCGGCCACGATTGAATAACCGTCGCGTAACAATCGAGCCACCAACCTTTTGTTCGAGCCATCCCGACCTAATCGTCATAAATAAGTCGGTGGTTGTAACGTGTCCAATCGGATTAATTAACGGCGGTTGCATAAGTTCTAGGCAAACGTAAACCATTACTAGGCTGGTGAAATTTGACTATTACTTGGAAAGCTTCACTGATAATGTTACGTAAAGTCCTTTCCTTGTTCTAGCCGAAGAAATGAAGAAACATTAAATCAAGCTTGATTGGTTTCGCTTCGATGAAGTGGTTTTCTAAGGTTTGAGTAAGGATTGGGACCGGTGTTACATCCTCTTGGCATGGCTGAAAACAGGAACACTCGATGATGCCACGTTTCGAGTAAAAAATTATGAACGATTTAATCAAAATTTAGTTATAGAGACTAATCAGTGATCTTTGGTACCTACTGATCCCTTCCTCTATGTGTGCACGGTTTTAGGTTGTAGAATTCGAAGGAATGTAGTAACATGCTTATCTCAAAAATTTCCACGTGTGAAAGGATCCAATAAACATGCACTAGATTGCCTAATTGAAGGGAATGCCGATTAAGCAACTAGTGTAGTAATCTATATTGAATAATAATCGATTGATTAACCGGCAATGTCGACACCAGCGAAATAACGCTCGAGGATTAGAAGATTCCCAAGCTTTCAGCCCGTCAAATTGACCGAATAACGATTCCATTTAAATAAAATCATCCCTGATACTAGACAGAAATATACATTACATTCAAGAAGCGTGACAATGTTTAATTACTGTTATCTGTCACGCTTTCACCAATTTTTCCTATGTCACTTTCAGTGAAACACTTGGTAATTTCCGCCAGTACCATAGACTACACAAAATCGCTTTACATAAGTCCCACAAAAAATGATGACGATTATGGCATTGCCTTTCTGGGGCCGTGCAAAACATCGACCAGTTTAGACGAACCGTAGCAATTTCGTGGTAATAAGCGGTCCCAAAGAGAATGACCAGGGTACAATGACAGTGATCTCTCGCAACGTCGTTCCATCCGAGACGCTAGTCACGCGAGTCCGCGATAGGAATGTCAAGTTAATTTCACTTCATGGTCCTTGTACTCGAAATCTTCTCTACGTCACGTCCCTTCTCTGTCATAGGTGCCCTTCCTCTAAAATATTAAACTTGTACCAGCGTCAAGTAACAGGATACCGAAGACACTCGATTTCGAGGACCAGAGAATAAGCCCTAAAGATAGAATCATCGTTAAAAGTTATAGAGTATGACACAAATATAATTAAGAAAGGAATGATAGTTAACGTTGAGCTGAAGTACCTTTTTCCTGGATCGAATAAATCATGAAACGGGACAAGGACTACCTCCACAGGACAACGATTAGACTGTTCGCAAGTCAGCGTCAAATCAGCTTATCATAGAGTTGCACGCAACAGATGGAATAGGAAGATTGCGACGGAATTACATCAATGTGACGGTTCCAAGTAATTCTTGACAATGTTTCTTGTACATTTTGTCTTTCAGACGCAACGAAATCATATATTCATTGTCATCTTTAAAACCTAAGCCTTCGAGTTTCGAATTCCATAAGATGAATGTTTAAGAAAGGTAATTTTCTCTATTATGAATGGAACACAATTCGTAAAATCTTCAACTTTCTAAATAACATCTATCAGAGAAAGGATTTCGAAGAATTAGACAACGTAGTGGAGAATTTAATGAACAATGACTGAATGATTTTAAAAAATTCTGGAAACCCAACAATTCGAATATCACCTGAAAATCCTGGCGAAAAATTCCGAAAGTTTGTTACATGGTGTGAAAATATTAAACGAACGACAAATCGAAATATTATCAAGTGTCAACAACCATGTCAGATCTAATTCTAAACGTGGCGATTTGATCGAGCTGGCACGTGGCCGAGAACGAAAGTAACGCTTATAAATAATAAAATGGAAAATCCTCGGTCACGGTATGCTTTCACGTCGACACGGTGCAGTTGGTACGAGCAGAAAAGTCGCTTCAGCACCATGCGTCTGTTTTCTTGTTTAAATTCGAGTCTGCAACTCGTTTCCACACCGCGAGATGAACCTGAAAATGCGAGGAAATTAATAAGCTGCGCGTGCACCACTCGGCAAGAGAGCAGGAAAATCGTGGAAAACCTGTGTTGGCACTAAAATGCCGACGAGAATTGCGAAAAAAAACAGCCAGTGGAAGCTTGTTTCACGATTCCTTGCGAAACCCATGTTTCGCCTTTGTCATTATCATTCGCGCGTCCCTTGTCCAGTCGTAAACCATTTTTCACATCATTCTTGACATTTTCACTGCTTACATACTATCTATGTTAGCTGTCAATGCGGTTTCTTAGGTGTCTGCACGCGTTTGAACAACTACGCAGCTAATTTCCATAAATTTCAACGATTAATGCCTGCTAAACGGTAGTTGCCTATGTAAAAGTTGAAATAACTCAATCACCCGATTGAGGATACAGCTAACTTTTAATATTTAACAGCATAGAGACTATGTTGACTACTAGAATACTGAGTTTGTTCCAGATTAGAGACTTTACTTAGTTTTAGAGTATTCGGGAAAACGGTGGAATCAAAGAACAAGTTCTGCAGGGGTTCGTTACACAAGCAGTCGTTTGCGTCACGACATACCGGTTTTCCTACAGGGATGAATGCGGTCCCGCTTGTTAATTGACCGCGAATGTATTAAAAACACTATTTCAGACCAATTTTATATGCACACGGATGGACGTTACGTGAAACGAAAGTAACAGCGCGACGAGCATTGGCCAATCGTCTCTGTGTAGCCGTGATTTCGTCGATCAACGGGTGTCGAAAGAACGTCCATGTGTTTCTGTTCGCTAGCTCTTTCAAAACAACGAAAAAGAAATATGCTAGCCTAGTTGCAGGGCTCATAGGTCCTGGCTTTTAATCTTTCTATCACTTGATTATATTGGAGTTGCACCATTAAAGATAGTCAGGGTGTAGAGAACCACGCGGTGATTTTCAGATTCTAGCAGAATTTTCTCCTCAGAATACTTCAGAGGAGCTTGTGGAAAATTTCAGAGGTTCTAGACAACTTTCGAAGACTATCAGTAACGTTCAGACTACTCGTATACGCGTGGGCTGTTTGGAAATCTGCCATAGATGCAGGGTAAAAAGTAACGCTTCACGGACACGCTGGTTTCTAAGTAATTACTTGACGAAGCTCTTTCGCACTTGTTACTCTCTCACTCTCTCTCTCTTTCTCTCTCTCTCTCTACACTGTACTAACGGCTGAAAAAATATAGAAATACATACATAAAAGACCAACAACTACTTGCACCGATTGATTTCGCTTACCGAATCAGAACTATATTTTTCTTCGATCGGAGAAAGGTTCTTAGAATGAATTTCACAAGAAATAGATAAGGAAACGGGAGATCTGCATTTTACGGTGCATTAGCTTTGCGTAACGAAATAATTATCGCTTCTTTCACAGTTCACCGTGGGGACACTGCAAGAAATGCATCTGCGATTCGCTACGAGTGTTCTAACTCAAACTATTGAACCAAGAGATCGGTTTTGTAATTCTTAACGACCACTTTTTCCACTTTTTGAGTTTCCTCGCTCTAAACCACAGCGACAGAAATATCTAAAATAACGAAAGATGTTATTAAAAAATGTATACGTTGAGAACTAACGAAAAATTAATATAATCGTTGGAATTGAAAACTCTAGGAGGCCCTAAAAGAGTTCGAGTCAAGTGTTCAAGAAAATTATTCAACCCCCCGTGGACTCCAGAGAAATGTTTCATGCTCCAAACAGGGAATCCATCTCTCAACCTCATTTCCATTTTTCTCCGAAAGTACTTTCGATTCCACGTAAGCGAGAACGATTTAACGATATTGATTCCTTGTGGAGGAGCAACAGATTGTTTGCTCGAAAGGGTTCGAAAGTATTTGCGGATGACGTACGAGGAAACGATGGAGCACCTTTCACGGATCTTGTTTTTATTTTCGGTACGAACCAGCTTCACAACGACGAGACTTTCGAATCAAAGTGTAATCGGTTGATGAATCAGAATCCATACATTTCTTCTTTCCTTTTTCAAAGAGGAAAAAGTCAACCACGTGAGTTTCACACTGGAGAAAGACTTATGAAAGTACTTTAAATCTCTTCGAAGACTCGGATGAACTCTGAATAGAACCTGAAAGAAATCAAAAGTTTCCATGAATTCCTAGAGGTCTGAAAATCCCCACGAATATCATTCTCGATCGAAAAAAGTAATTAAAAGCAACTCGTAACCATCGCTAGGTAACTCAATTTCAATTACGGCACGTTCTAGAAACAACCAGCTAATTTGTTCCAGAACTTTCTTCATTAAGAGTGAAAATCGGAAATTTTAATTACTCGCAACGGCTCCGTTACGCTATTCACATTTGCATGAAACAACAGAGAAGTGTTTCCATTTCTCTACACTCTTGAACGTTCTATTAAACGTGCGAAAATGATACTTCCAATTACACTGACCAGGAAAAAACAATATGCATTCAGAGCTTTTACTTTACAGGCGATACCGTGATTCTGAACGTATACAAATGAGTGGAAATACGCAAAGGCGCTCATAATTATGGCTTTCGTTTTAATTAACCGAGGAAAACCGGCTGATCCAAGTTACCCACTTTACAGTCAGCGATCATTATCATTTTCAATCGTGCGCATAAGGCTTAGAAAATATAATTTCCTTGTGATCGTCTCATCTGAGGTAGCAACTTTCTCGTTTTCATCATCCATAATCATAGAAGAATGATTGAGAACATTTAAAGATGTGAATTATTAGTTTTTCCTTGTTTTTAAAATAAGAACTGTATGCGCATCAAGAATTGTGCAATTCAAGTTTTCAATATGAGATCACTGGTTAGTCCAGTGATATGAGAGAAAAAAAATCCATGATGAAATATGAAGTATGTACATAAACTGTATTATCACGCATCCGAAAGAGGAAGTGCTTCGAAAATAATTCTTCCTGAAAAAGAGATACGTTAATCTATACGTTAATCTAATATCGTGAAGTATTTTTAACTAGTTACCCAAGTATATTAATTTATGCGCTACTTATTAATCGAAAGCTTCGAACACATTACGCTTATTGTATTCTAATCTGAGGCAAGTCTTTGATTATCAGGAGGTCTGCTAATCGTTTCATCAGGCCTTGAAATTTTCGTTCTGGGGAACAGTACCACCTGCGACCACATTTGATGGACGGCCAGTGGAAGAAGGGCCATTAATCAGGCGAAACTGTTAGCGGACTGAAGCGTTTCCCTGCTCGATTATCACAGCAGTCACGTTGCTCGGCTCACCGTGACGTCAAACTAGCCATGGAACTACGATCTATAACCGATTACGATCGCGAAACGAGGTGCTTCCAAATCTACGACATCCATTTCTGAAAAAAATTGAAAATATGTCTCTCCAAAACTAGCAAATTTCACTATTGATAGTTATTGACGTATTAGAGAAAGTAGTTTCTCAATAACGAGCGAACACTTTTTCAACAAAGATGATCTAAATCTAGGTCTCAATTTACCTCGAAGTTAATTCAAGTCGTAGAATCCAGGTATAAAGAAAACTGACCCATAATGTCGTACGTATCGGATCAGAAAGCAATGGTACAGCGGGGAAAACAACATTCGACCTCGATCACGCGTTAGGTACATATACGCCGACCATAGGCTACGATATTATGCAGTCGCGTGCCCTTTTTTTCGAGTCGTCCGGTAGCTTGTTGCAAAATCCATGGGTTAGCCGTGGAAAAATCGGGACAAGGCTGTATGCGTGAATTCTACGCTCGTTACCAGGAGATCATCGTGCCTCCTTAACTTCATTACCGTCAAATTTTTCGACAAGTAACCATCGACCCGTTTTTATTTGCGCTCGCTTCCTACAATCTCAGAAATCGAACATTCCTGCCGGTTCTTTACCATTCTGTTAGAAATGTGCAAACGAATTTGCTGATGTAACATCAAAGAACGGAGGCACTGTAAGGAAACGAGTGTTAATTGAATCCGATTAGAGCAATTTCTTTGTGCTTAATCAGTTGGTAAATCATAGAGTGTCTATCTGAATCCCCTTACACCATTCACTAGCGGATCTGTTTCAAGAAAACATCAAATGTATCATTTGCTTGATCGTGCAATACTATACGAAACTAGTTTGTGGACGTCTGTCTAAGACGCATAACGTAAACGTAAATTTTAATTATCCTTAGACCTTACTTGGACGAGTGTTTTTCAATAACCTCTGAACTATAGATAAATTGAATGATCCTTGGGAAAGTTATTTGCTGGCAACTAACCGTTCAGCACTTCGTTTCTCTCATTATAATAATCGAAGACTTCAACTATTATAGATTCCAATTAGCAGAGTTTCTTTTAAAATTTTTTCACAATCAATCATGCAAAACGTGTTTTACTAGAACATTAAACGCTTTGGACGTTAAACACAAATATCGAAACTATTATAAATCTGACAGAAAATAACTCAAAAACCTGTCATCACATTTACATCTCTCTGCTGTGTACAAAATCGGCGAACACGCGTTACATAATTTCGATATCAAGGAAGTCCCGTGCCACGGTGTTGGTTTCGCGTGTCTGAATCGCGAGATCGCTATCTCGCGGGTAAACCCAGGTAAAAATCGACTTGGCCCCGAGGGACCGCCACGTTTCCCTGTTTACGTTCGCGCGGAATCGTCTTTACGCACTCGACCAAGCTGAAATTCCTCCTTTTTCCCTTTGAAACCGCGCGCTTTCTCGCCTGGCCACGCTTCTGGAGCCGCGCGTCTACCGGATATCCGGGTTGATCGATGTTACACTCGCGGTATAACCCGATTACGCAAACTGGAGGCGTGCATACGTTTCTAGAAATTGATACGATCGATTTAGGTTTCTTCGCTTAAGCTATCATACCAGAAGATAACTATTTCTATATCCGTCTAGTTACTAGACTCGTTCTAAGATAGAGCCTCCTTCGTTTCCTAATAAAATTAGTAAGAAACAACTATGAATTGCTCAACAGTTCAAACGCGTTAATTAGAGGATATTTTTTTCATTTGCAGCTGGTTATCCTTGCGATCAACTTGATTTTCACGCAAGAGCAGGATCCTGTCCCCGTTGCCAAAGACACGCGAAAACTGTCGCAATACCTGCACGCTAGCGTCGAACCTTTGTGCTTCAGTTTAACCAGAACCCCGTATAGTCTTGTTTGATCAATTGTTGTACGTTCTTTGTGGAAGCCTAGCTCGCCTCTGATTGCAACCATCCAGCAAGTTGAGCTTCATCGTAAAAGGGTGCAAAGGATGTGTCGATTGTGCGAGCGTAATCGATTTCACGGTTCGCGTAGCGCTCGCGCCGTGATTAATTCTCTCGGATAGCAAATAGAAAAACTGGTTGAAGTCTATAATAGTTGAATTCCTGACACACCAATAGGCTTCTCTTGTCGTGGTACAATTTCTTTACGAAAATTCGTACAAATTCCACGACGATACGATCAAATCTCTTAAAAAAAGAAGAGAGAAGCATTAATACATGAACCACGTGTTGTAACGTGGGTAGATATTACGTGTCATTACAGTTGTTACCCAAGCACCAGCACACAGCCAGAATGGGCATCCTATTCAAATTAGAGAAACGACCAGACAGGTGTGTCCCTGAGTCTCTTTCTCCGAGCGTGCTCGTCTCGTTTTCCTTCTCCAGCATCGCGGGCCGATTCCCCGCGACCGATAAATTAAACTCTCTGATATCTCTTCCGGTTTGAAAGCATGCTCCGACGAGGGGAAACGGCAAGGCTCGTTTTCCGTGACAATATAGAGAGACTGCTCTCTTGCTTCCGTCCTTTTACCCTTCTCCAGATTCTTCGCGATTCTATTCTACTTAAGGAACGTCCAAATGAATATAAGTCTTCTTACTCTGGATATTGAAATACATAATCCGCTAAAGACGAAGGAATACAAGCATCCACAATAACTTAAGAAAGAGTATCAGTCTAACGATTAGTATGTACCATCCCCTGCAGCGCGAAGTTCCGAGTTCCACCGTTTCTTGGAAAGTTTATTAGAGTATATTCGAATAATAACCGTACCAGCCACTTTCTACCAATTTTGGTTGTTCGCCCAGTGATTTATACGATCGAATGAAATTTATGCACCATTAACCGCGCACCTGTTTCTAGGCTCTTTTACGATATCCCTAGCCGAGCACGATAAAGATGTGATTATCGGTGCGTTTTGCTGTGAAAGCGCGGTTCGTGTTGTGAAAACCCACCGATTACGTTGTTATTTAGGAAACTATGAATTGAGGTGATCAATAATGCCGCCAATAAAACGCAGTAGGAAGAGAACATTACGAAACGTTTTGACCCTCAAGCACTTAGTACACCAGGAAGAAGCAGAAGAAATCCTACGAGGGACCAAAGGGGTTGTATTCTAATCACCGTGCACGATATCACGAGTGAATCGAACGCGCGAAACAGGTTTTAAAAACTATATAAAAATAGAGTCCCCTCGACACGGTGATTCGCGAGTTCCCCTATGGACCGAGGTCAACAGTTTGTTACAGGGACCAGTCGTTCTCTAAGGGGGGTATAAACACCAGCGGTTGATTGACCCGCCGCCACGACGCACATTCAACATCCAGCTGCATACCTTCGCCGCGTAACAAGAACAATCGAGTGCATTAAATGTAATGACAACTTGATGATGCACTACGGACGCGGCTCGCTGGTTGTCTCCTATAGGGAAACGGTAGATAGCGGACCGGACGAGATGGCTCTGGAAAAGTCTAACAGGACTTTACAAATCTTTCGAGATGCTCTGAAGAAAATTGTTAAAGGTCTTGGGGAATTGTTAACACAATTTCTTGAAGACTATAACGAATTTTGAAAAGCTTCGGGACATCAGCGGAATTTGGAGGCTTCGAGAAAATTGAGACGTATCTGTGGACGACGTGAGAGGAATTCGACGTAATGTCCTCTCGACGATCAGCAGCTTCTTGCTTACATTCCACAACGTAAGCATGTTCAATTATTTGGTCATCCTATACTTTGTTTATAAATATAAGAGACCTGTAATCTCTCCTTAACGTGATTTAAACTAAATCTCACGCATGTTTATGAGTTTTGGGCGAACAACTTTCTAAGAACTAAAACTTCAACAGGTCAGCGCTTATATCCACTTGTTTATGAACATCTTTAAAATTCGATGTAAGTTATTTGACTTAACAATCCACTTCCCTCAAGTAATAGGTCCCAATATTCAAAAGAATGAAAACTTCATTAGAAAACATTTCAAATGCTAGATTCTCAGATGGTTAAAGAAATATTTATGTAAAACCTTGTTTAGGGTCGATCAGAATCTCGCGTTGAAGTATCGTTCCACGTGAGTCGTTGGTTGTCTTCTAATTCACCGCTGATCCCGAGGTTGGTGAACACCGATAGTTGCTGGTAGAGAGAGTTTCCTCCGATTAATAGCGACGTTTCACCTGCACGTTTTCGGGCACTGGCGTGTCATCGTCAACGATGCGAACAATCGGGAACGAAACACACACAGGCACACAGAGGAAGAAAATATGACGAGCGAGACGCGGACGCCCGTGTTACTTCGTCGCGAAACGCTGAATTCGAACTGATCGCTGCACGCGCCACGAGGCTCCAGCTGCTACTACAAGAGCGCGTTCCTATCGTGCACTTTCGTTCGCTCACGTTTCGCTCGACATCGCTACCCCCCACCCCCCCTTCCACACAGCATTTCTAGTGTGATTCCTTCGCTTTCCTCCATCACGAATTTCCTCCTTTCCTCCTTAGTCATCCTTTCAAAATCTTTGCTCCTAAAAGTCTTCACAGAAATCTCTTTAATATTTCATTTTATCGAAACCAAGAAATTAAAATAATGACGTATAATATACGATTCTTTACCTTTTCTTCAAATTTTTCTAAGAATTTCTGCGTCATCATGTTAATGAAGTTTTTTAATACATGTAGATTTCTCTTTATTTTAATTTTCATTTTCTAAATCCCATTTCTTCCACATCTGTCACGGCACTCTTCGTTCGGAGAATACCTGTAAGATTAAAATGATTAGTATTTTATTCACCCGTGGTAAAAGTTAACAGCACGATCGATATCAGAAAATAAGGGAGGAAGCGATGATGCGGTACATATTGGTTTATCAAGGAATGACTATCTGTCTATGAGAATGAATGCGCGATTGCGTTAGAAAGGGACCAATTCACGAATCTCGCAGCGGACGGACGAATATAACGCGCAGCATCCACGCTATGTAGACGGAAGTAATGAACGTTACTACGCGCTCATCTAGTTTGGTACTTCCTTCCCAGCTTACATGCATTTACATAACAGCATGGACAGATTTTCTATGAATGCGATCGCAATTAACCAATGAAGGCCAATTTTAGTTTAAGAAATGAAAATATCATGTATATATCTGAACGTGTGAGAAGAGGTAAAGCTTACTTGCCACCATAGGAGTAATTTAACGAAAGGAAGATCTACAGAGATTGCTA
Source organism: Xylocopa sonorina (assembly GCF_050948175.1). Lineage (NCBI taxonomy): Eukaryota > Metazoa > Arthropoda > Insecta > Hymenoptera > Apidae > Xylocopa > Xylocopa sonorina. The sequence goes on along the minus strand of NC_135201.1, from coordinate 11,971,085 downwards.
AGAATGTCACAGAACATCGTGTTAAACTTATCTAAAACACGAATCTGAAACTGGAGACAAGTAATTTTAGAAGAATGTGGCCAAGGGTAACAAATCATTAGTCAAACTTGGTACTGAGAGTGTTACGACCGTATCCCCAAAGCGAGATAGTGTCTTTCACACACAGTATCGAAACATTAATTTTGAACACGAATAACAATGTGTTCCCGTGGTGGATGATGGAATCGGAAGAGAGGCGGGCGTTTTAAGAGCAACAATGTAGATTCCAGAAGACTGGCAGGTGTCGACGATCATATCGAAAAGAATAATTGATGTTCTTTCCTCATCCACTACCTGGCCAGGTACCTGGAATGATTCCAAGAAGAAAGATCCTTATGAAAAGTCGGCTCTGATTTTGACGAAGCGAAAGAATGACCGTAGGAGGAGCTCTGTCATGGTCCCTATTACAGCTACCTTAATAAAGGCGGGCAATGCAGCTTTCAGATTTACCAGCAGGCCCAAGAAACTGACCTTGCCCTACCTACCAAAGAACTCTACTCTATGAGCAATTTGCTTTAATTTCATCTAATTTTCATTCAAGTTTCACTAATTCCCTGATTACGATCTCGGCGATGGCTCTCCTTTTTCTTACGAAACCCTCACAGTGGAATCACAAGACAAGACGCGATGGAAATAGACTTAATTCCATTAAGTCCGTGATCCTTTGAGGTTCGATTAAATAGCATGGTAGGAATAATCTAATTTTACAATGATGTAACTGCGTCGCAACTATCTACCATAATGATAACGATCGTCGTGCTTGATCTTGCAGCCTTGGCAAGATCATTGCCACCACCGTTGACGATGCCGCGAGAAGCGATCGACGATTTAATACGCGCCTCTATTGCGGAATGCCCTGCATTTAATTGTATTTAATAGCGCTCCACTTATGCGCGAGCGTGTCACCGCGGAGGGTTTGATTTGATTTGTAAAATGGTCGGTCAAGGATCATCGTATTAGCTCCGTAGCCTCGTATCCTTCGTCATTCCAGGCATCGCTTTGTATTATTATATTTGATCGTATCGTGTTCCTGTTCGTGTTCAATTTCGGCTACGGACGATGGCGTGCAATTTTTAAATCTCGTCATCCCACACGAATCCTTGTACAAGCAGAATTTCCGCTCCTTTGCACCGATCTTGGCTTCAATTAAGAAATCAATACCATTATTATTTCGAAATAGCTCCTTGATAAAAAAAAATTCCTAGCGTCACCAGTGGAAAGTAAAACTTGGTGATAATTCCACCATTTATCCTAGACCTCAATAAATACGTCACAACAAATACGCTCTCTGTCTTATCTAAGCTAATTTACATGTCTCTCTCAATTACCTGGTGCCTCTTACTTCTCCACAATTCGCGTTTTCAAACTCTACTTATAACTGTAATACTTGGGAAGCTGACGAAGAACCGACAAAGCGCAAGCGTCAACAGGAGTCGCAGCCGCGACAAGAAGAGTCTATTCGTTCAGCTAGTAAGACTGTACCGCAACTTTCGTTGAAACGGAGACAATGCAGCACCGTATAATACCGGGAATTAACGTATCCGCCTTTTTTACGCTTATGTTCTAGGCACGCGAGTCAGGAATGCCACTTCTGCACTGTCAAACAGCGCCTACTCTATGGTGTACAAACAGAAGAGGAAGCGGATGTTGACGTCACATTGTAGATCCAAGAAGAGCTGGACTCGCGCGTGCACGCCGCTCTTACACAGACGAGACGAAATAGCGCGCGCTGGCGTTACATTTAACCGTAAATATATTCCATTTAAGGTTGATGGCTAGATTGTCCGTAGTTGACGGCCCGTCTCGAGCTCTCATATCAGGGCCAGTTAGCTCGAGTTACCCGCGCAGCATCGCCTTCTGGCACTGGTAATCGGGCCCGTCTACGTCGTCTGCCGACTGATTGCCAATTCAACGCCCCCGCCTAGACGTTCCCTACCCTTCGTAGATAGACGTTTCGACAACCAGAAGTTGCAAGAAAGCGGACCAGCATTACCTAAACATGTTTATTAGACACTTAAGGTATGCGAGCTATTTAGTTTAGCAAAATTATGCTCCCGTTTAAATAACATATCTTCTTAATAATAGAACTTTTGCATGTATCTAGCTTGCGCAATCGTTGAACCTCGCGGACTTCCATCATGGAGCGAAATTCATGGCTCTCACGACCGCGGATCGAAATGGATTTAAAACGACGACCAGGCCAATGGAGTCGCACACCTTACGCGCACGCGTCGTGCGTTAACCTACTGCTGTTACAAGGAGCGCGGCTTACCTGTCGTAGTCGCTGAAAAATGTTCCACTAGGGTCGTTGTTTTGTCCGGTCTTCATCGCGAGTGAAATCCTTCAATCTCGATTCAGTCAGAAATGTGAAAAGTGAGGGTAGCTTCCATAAAATGTCGCAGACGTAAATTCCTCGATCAATTCAATTCGCATTCTTATCATTGTAACAATAGAAATTTCCGAATGTAAAAAAGTTTAGGAGCAGCAACTTGGAGGAGGATACATGATCTTCGATGAGCAAGGGAGATCCTGTTTCTTACGACAAGGAACCTTTCCAAAAGTGGGTTACTTGTCAACTTTTCCAAAATCGACCATTTTTTCAATCGAATCGTCCACGGAACGCGGACGACGACTCTGCAAGTAAAAGATTACAGTGTAAGGGTGAAATTTACGAGGAAGATGAGGGGCGCTTGCGCTCAATACTAACCTGTCGCGATGGAACTCGAGCGCATAGATGTCGGATATCTCTCCAACATCTGATTGGAATATTCTCATGAAATATAAGGACCGAACAATAATCTTAAATAATTTCAACGGTGAATGGCAATATTGTATCTACGTACCGTTAACAAATTTTGGCAGGTACGGTTAATTACCATAAAGAAAGAGTTCAATGCCGTTACCGATGATAACTCGAGAAAGTAAACATGTCAAAGTAATTAACAATAGGATAAAATTAGTCTAAAGAGATGTCAGAGGCTGGACAAGCGCCTGCGCTCGCCAATGTGTTCCGGTTAAAGCCGATGTTGAGGACGGACGTAAGAAATCCGCTTCACGATGTCATCCACGGGATCTTGGCCCGTTTGATTTCTCCAAAGGCCAAAGGAAGAAAATTATGCAGCAACCTCCCTAAACAGGGAGGATGCGACTTGGAGAACTGTCGTTGAACCGGATCTGCTCTGGTTTTTCAATTCGATATCGTTGTCAGCGACATCATCATCATCGAGACTGTGATAGAAGGGCAGGAAGGACCTGGCTGGGTCCAGGATCGGTCGCAGGATGTTGGCGGAAATGGTCCGGCTCTCATACCAGCACCGGGCGTTTTACTGTTACGTGATCCTTAGCGTGTGGATCTTTCTCCTCGTTGCTGGTAATTGGAGAAACTTAACGTCTACGTTCATTTCTCCTTTATCCTAATCTTCCCATGTACCGTACGCACGATTCTGATAAAAATTAAAACTTTTATTTACTACCACACTTTTGTTCCTTTTCCTTTTATTATTTTTATTCCCTATGCTACTTTGAATGATAACGTTTACAGTGAGGGTGATTATCGGTTACCCGGTAAACGTTTTTATATTCCCTTCTGATATCAAAACTCTATTTTATCGCGGCTCAAACGCGCGTTGTTAAATACACGCGACAACGAGATTAACTGGTGCATGCACGTTTTCACATTATCGGCTTTGTTCGCCTACAGTGAGCCGTATATGTAAACACTGCTAAAGAATCCTTTGTCGTCCGATCTCCTTTCTTTCTCTTCCGTTTTGTATAATAGGAGAAAGGCGGATCGAGTGTCAAAGGCTGTAATTCCCGGGTGCACGTGTTCGGGTGCATACGTACGGATTCAAGCATTATGTAATTATTTTAAATAAAATTGTATTACTTTTATATTGCGCAGGTATGTACAAGTACATCGGCGTTGATGAGAAGAGTTCTATACAGACCAGAATTCTCGGGAACGATGTTTCGATCAGAGAATTTCCGAAGAATTTGAAAATCGACGTTAAAACCAAAAAGATATTTCGTTTCTGTAATCCACCAGGTGAAATTACAGCAGAAACAGAAGGTACTTCAAACACGCTGCTCGAACCGGATTTAAATAGTTGCTTATTGTTATAAGTATTTTGAAATGATTCCGTGGTTCTCTTACTTTCAGGCAAATTGGACGGAAATTTAACTCTGGGAGGGATTCTGGTGTTTGTACGACACGGAGACAGAGGTCCCTTGGCTCACATTCGTAATATAAGTATAGTAAATTGTGGAGGAGATTTTAGTTCCATACCTGAGTTAGAAAACCTGTATCAGAACTATGTAAATTTTCTGCAAAACGTCTCCAGTTATTCAAGAACCGCTTGGGCACAATTTCTGGGACCGTTCCATGGTTTCCCCATGTTACCGAGTAACTCAAAAGACTGCAGAATCGGCCAACTGACAACGCTAGGCGTTGGACAAATGCTAAAAACTGGAATCATACTTAGAAATGCCTATTACCATAAACTGAATCTTGGAAATGGTTCCATATCTAACAAGGATATCATTGTGTATAGTACCAGGTATCGAAGGACCGTTCAAAGTGCAGTTGCATTGTTGTATGCTCTCCTGGAAGGCGACAGTTTCCAAAACCTAGGTAAAATTACTATGCAAGAGAGTCAAAGTTATGCCTTTTGTAATATGGACTGTGCATGTCCCGCCGCTGAAAAGTTTTTCAAACAGCACTTAAAGGTATTTAAATCTTTCTTGGTCCCATTCGAGATGCTCTTTCCCTTGCAATGGAAATAATACAACTTTTATCTGTATACATTGTTACAGGAAATGTCCGATCATTTGAAGTCTCATCCAGCAGTGGCCGATCTGATTCGTCAAGCTTCCAACGCAGTCTTTGAGATCCCTGATCAAGCCCAGATGACTGATCCCAATACGTTGAAAGATGCGTTGTTGACTTACATTTGCCATGGCGCTTCCGTACCCTGTACAGACATCGAGGCTCAACGGGTTTGCGTAAGAACCGAGCACGTAACTGGCTTGTTCGCTTACACTGAATGGGAATCTAAACAGGTCGCGAAAAGCGTCAGTCGTAGGAAGTATGGATTGTTAAGGGCTTACGGGCTACTTCGCAGTATAGTTTCTTATATGCTACGTATCATCTCTGAGGCGAAACCAAAGATTGTTTTATACTCTGGCCATGACAAAACGTTGGAGTACCTCGCGACGGCGCTGGGAATATTCTCTGACAAGCTGACCACGCCGCATTACGCTTCTCGGTTCATAATCGAGGTCTATCGGATAAATCCAAAGAACGAGAACCACGTGGCCAGCGACTTCTACTTCCGTGTGGTGATCAACGGCAAGGACTTCACCCAGAAAATCCCGTTCTGCAGAAACGCGAATTACTACAGCGTCAGTTACATCGAACGCAACGAGGCGGAGAAGATTCGCAGAGATTCAAAATTGTGCCCGATCGAGACGATAATCAGGCAACTTCACGACGATTACTTCGGGCCGTTCAACGCGACCAACTTCAAGGATGCGTGCACCAATCACAAGCGCGGGTAATTCGAACACGCGACGCGCGCTAATCTCTCCCGAGCTACGAAGACGATTTAAAGGAACAAAGGAAGAAACGAAATGATAAACAGGGAACCGCAACGTCTACAGCTCGGAAATGATTAACTCGCGGAAATATCGTTTGTACGAAATGTTTAATGTTCCTCGCGTGAACATCAATCAAGAACTGAAAATCTAATCTTCTAATATTTTACGAAGAAAGTATTAAAAATATATCGCGAAAATGATACTTTGTTACGGGAATCTCAAAGTATAAAGTACGAAATGAAATGATAGTAAAATTTGCACTCTTTAAATACCTACGTCTTCGAACGAATAAACAAAACAAAACAAAAAAAAATAAATAAAAAAGAAAGCCTTACCTTCTTAGACTACGTTTCACAAAATCGAATGTAGCTTTATATATATATGTATATGTAAGTATATATACATATATAAAGCTGGATAATTGCCATATATTTTATCACACGTCTCATTGTACATATGTAAATAACTTTTACCAAGCGGGAGTTGCGTTTAGTCTTTTGAATGTCCGACAAATTATAGGATAATTATATAATTCCCTTGTCTTCGCATTGTTGATTAGTATTATTTTCCATGTTAATGTAAAATTAGTTCTTGTTCAATTTACAATGGACCAGAATCCTCATATAACAATGATCAATACTAAAGTGCTGTTAAACACATACGTATCTACTTAAAATTGCACGGTTCAAAAATAGCATTGTAAGGCTGTACAGTGGTCAGTCTTCGCTGAAAGATATACGAAACAATGTTGAATTAAATTATAGAGATCTCTTTTTGTTAAAATATATAATTACTCCGAACTGAATTGTCTCGAATGCATCACCTGTTTATTTATAAATCCCGATCGACCAATAGCGATTTGGTAAAAAGTCATTCTATGCTTTATTCACAATATAAAAACGTACGTATACAGATCATCCATAAATAAATACTAGATCACTTATCATAATGTACAAGGCACGGGTCTGTATCCTTAAAGTAATAGTACGTTTAAGAACAGTGTTCCTATCAGTAACTTTGGTAAAATACGGCATTCAAGCACTGGTATAGCGCCACGATTTGTTCGATTCCCCCCCTTTAAAAATTGTCCGAAGGTTCTAACGGAGTATTCAAATTATAGTACACACGGTGGATTATCATCTAAGTAATTAGTGCAGACTTAACGCGTGTTTAACAACTGATAGTTTCCTATGCTATAGTCCTATATATATGTACATATACAGTCGGTAGAAAAAATATAGCTGAGAGGCTCAACATTTTTAACAAATATCTTTGATCGAAATGCCCAGTTTCGAATGTTTCCGGTTATTGAGACAACCAAAAACAGTAATCCCACGTGGACCGCACGATAATTGTCGCATCTAAAGAAAGAAACAGCGATGTGATCTTCGAATCACAGTCTGCAACATTTACAAAACTTAGACGATCGTAATACTATTCTGGAATATTCTGAAAATTCCCAGCCTCTGCCATCGCTAAACCCATCGTCTGCTGAATATTCTTTAGCCGCTGGTAATACTGTTCAAGCATGAACCCATCTAAACCACCGTCCCCGCTAAAAATACAGTACAAAGAGTAATACAAAAACTCACTTTTTTTGATGCAGTTCTTCCAAATCAGCATCAGTTAATTTACTTACTTAAACGTACGCTTCTCACGAACAGGAGGCGAATGATTCATGGTGGGTTTCTGGATCGGCAGGTGAGGCTGATCCATGTTCCACAGTAGCGCCTTTAGACCTACCCTTTTGCCAATGTTTCGCCTGAATATCAGCCACTTCATTCTGTGGATACTAATCAAAACGCGCACTACACTTCTGAAACGTATTTTCGGTGATTTTCTGTTGCGACCCATTACAATGTAAGATCGTTGTTCTTTGGTTAACTGAGCGAGTATAGCTAAAGTATTCTCTTCGGACAATTGATAGCCACCAATTATAGTTAGCAAGTATTTTTTCTGATAAGTCAGGGCCTTGCGTCTGCTATCCGCTCGCAAATACTTCCCAAATAGGTGTTGCAACTGTGAGACAAAAATTATTATACAGTTAAAAGCAAAATGTGAACACCGAGGAAAGTAAAAATTACCTTGTCTGCATTGTTTGGAGACATAGCATTCAAATCTTGAGAGCCATTGCTTTGTTTCGCTTGAACTTCGAGTAATTTGACTCGTTGACTCAGCTGCTCCTTTTCTTCCCTTGCCTTTATTAATTTCTCTTGAAGCACAGATTTCTCCGTCATATATTTTTCATTGGCATCGCTAAGATCCTGCGTAATAAAATATTAATCGCAATACAGATTTATAGCAGTACGATTCGAGCTATTACAAGAATCATTACTTTAATTTTTTGTACAAATTTGGCAGGCATATTTTTGTCATTTGTGAATCTATTTTTCAACTCCTTTGTCAGCTCCAATTCCCTCCTCGTGCAAGCTTTTAAATCTTGTTGTAATTCAACGATCATATCTCTCAATTTCTTCTCCGTGTCTTTGGAAGATGACAGCTTTTTGTGGAGATCACTTTCTCGCTCTTTGATAGCCTCTAGAGTCTCGGCAAGCTTCATCTCACGCTCGAGGGACTCTGTCAATTCCCTCTTCGATTGTTTCATATCGGCCTCTAGATCCGTCTGTTGAATAATTATATTAATTACCTTTAATAGAAACTAATTATTATGAATTGATATATCTTTCTACTAACCATCACTTCTCTGGCGTTATTGATCTCCCTCCTTAACGCCTTCAGTTCATTTTCTTCACTAGTTCTCTGCTCCTGTCTCCTAGCCTCTGTATCGGACATAATTTTAATTCTTTTCTGCAGCCATTCGCATTCCTCCTCCCTTGCTTTCACCTCCTCTTTAGTACGCCTCAGATCAGTTTGTAGATGGTCCTTAATTCCCTCCACTAAAGCCAAACTGCTTATCAATTTCTCCTTCTCCTCCACTTCCACCTCCAGTTGTTTCTCGAAACGACTTTTTTCCGCCTGTAACTTCCTCAGAGTGTCCTTCAATTCTGTATTGTCCCTTTCGACTTTCTCAAAGCTCTCCATCAGCGACAAGTACTTTTTTCTTTCGGTTTCTAGGAGATCCGTCAGTTTTGGCAGATCATCAGCCTTTTGAGACTGCATGTGGTCCTTCATCAAACTTAGCTGTATTTCCATACTCTTGTGTTCCTGTCGTAGCAACGACAAATCGTATCTGAGCTTCGCTTCATTGTCCAAAGACGTCTTTAGCTTGCTCTGAAGGAATTCTATTAACTCTGAGTCTTGAATATGCCCAGACTGCATAGCTCTGTGCTCTTTCTCGATCTGAATCTTCATTGTTCGCACCAAACTCTTCTCTGACGATAATTCTTCGTCCAATTTAGCCACTTTCTTCGATTCTTCCGTTAAATCTGATTTAAGTTGGAAAATACGGCCCTCGTATTCCGCTATCTGACACTTGAGCATACCCCTCTCAATCTCCAGATCGTCTTTCAGCTTCTTTAGCTCCTCGTTAATCTTATTAGCCTGGCTCAATTTCAATTTCAATTCCGCACACCTTCCACTTTGATGTTCCTGATAGGGACTTTGTGTCTGGATAGTTTGCCTTTCTACTTTAATTTTATCGTCCGCGTCACTTTCTATGGCGTTCATGATCTGTCTGTCTAAATGAGCTGATAAGTTCAACTCCCTTTGTACCATATCTTCGATGTCAGTGTCATCCTGCAACCGTTCTGCAAATTCATACGATAAATAATTGCTATCGTGAATAATTCTGTGCTTATCTACTAAAAAAATTATGTCTCCAATATAGTAGATACTGGAAGTATATAAAAAAAAAAAAATACTCACGTGCTGGCAACTTCAAATCGGACAGTTCCTTGCTTAGACTCTCTACCACATTCCTAAGTTCAGCGTTTAGCTTTCTTTCATCTTTCAGCTTCTTTCTCAACTCAACCACATTTCCGGATTCCTTCATTTTATTCTGTATAGTTTCCAGAGCTTTGTGCAAGCTCTTGCTATCATCACTCATCTCTCGAATCACTTTGTCCTTTTCCTTTAAATATTCCTGCAGATGATGGATCTCCTGATCCTTTTCATTAGAGGGTGAAGACGTTCCTGAGAAGCTGGTGCGTTTGGCCATTTCTTCAAGCCGTTTAATGATTTGATCCTGGTTACTCAGGTCTTCGGTTAGTCTTTTAATCTCCTGCTTGGACAACTGATACTTAGTCTTGAATTCATACAACTGTTTGTTTTCATTTTCTATCTCGATATTACGAGTTTGAATGGTCTCGATGGTGATATCTTTCTCGAGAATCGCATCTCTGAAGTTCTGCAACTCTTTCATTTTCTCCTGTAGCAAGGCGGCATATTTTCGCGTTTGTTCCTGTTCGTTTTCCTCCATATGCTTCTTCAACTTGTTATTCTCCGAGTTCAATTCCATTATGATTCTTTCGTTCATTTGCATTTTATCTTTGTGCTCCTGTATCTCGTCGTCTCTCAGTTTTAAGATATTTTCCACTTCCTCCAAATCTTTCCTTATCTTATTCTCCGACGCCCGCGATACTTCGTACTGCTCTTGATAAAAATATTTGTCCCTAGTGAGCGTCTCAACCATCTCCTTGAACTCCGACTGGAGTTCGTCGTAAAGTTTCTGCAAAGCTATCAAATCAGCCTCCCTTTTGTTTAAAATAGCTGACGTGGCCAACAATTTTTCTTTCAGGGCTTGCAATTGGTTCTCAAGATTTTCTGTCTCTTTCAAGGTATCATTACCAGACGTTTGAGTGTATTTCATTGAAGTAACGCAAGACCTGTTACTACCAGTCGCATATACATCATTAACATAATCTTTCCCTAGAAATTCTTCCGTCTGAATACCTTTTTCTCCCAACTGGCAGGTACGATCAGTCTTATCCACGGAAAGAGCGCTCCGTGAGGATGATGTTTTCAAATCTAAATCGCTATGCAACAAATCTGAGACTCCAGACTGTTGATTGGAGGTTGCAGATACGCTCCCAGAACCCAGTTCCAAAGGAGGAATCTGAAAACACATCCTAGAAGTGTCCATCGAAGGCATTGTTATGTTGACCTCATTTTTCGAAGTACCGTAAAGAGTAGGAACTTTAAAATCAGATAAGTTGGGCAAATTTGGTGTTACATTAGGTTCCCTGATGGCCTCTGCGGTCTCTTCACATTCCGAGTGAATGGACAGAATGTCGCTAAGCGTACGGGCACTGTTTTTCGTTTCCGCTTGCCGTGCCAACTCTTTCAAGTGTGTCTCATCCAAATTTACAGAAGAGAATACTTCCAATTGCTTTTCTTTCTTCGACAATTGTTCCTTCAAGTGGTCTATTTCCTCATTTTTATCCGCCAGCATGCTGTCTATTAATTTTGGCAATTCTAACTGAGCATGCTCCTGAACCCCAACTTTTGCCTGGAGAACCTTCTTCTCCTCCTCAAGGTCTTCTAGGTGTTCCTTCAATTTCTGAATAGTAGCACTTTCCATTTGCACCACGTTTTCGATCTCTGCTTCTTTTTCTTGTAGTAATTGATTGACTCTGTCGAATTGGGTCTTCATATCCTTCAATTCTAGATCTTTATCGGCAACAGTTCGTTCCAAAGATTGAAGCTTTGCGTTAGCTTCGTGTAACTGTAACTCTAAACGCGATGTGGCTTGCCTCTGAGCGAACGGTGCGCTTTGTTTGTGCTGTTCCAATCTACCACGCATTGCTTCTATCTGAAACAGCTGTTCAGACGCTGTTTGCTGAAGTATTTCTTGCTCCGCTTGCAATTCCTGCAACGAAAAAGAGAATTGGTATTCAGCATAATGTTGTACAACGAAAGTTTTAACGACTAAATGTCCCCCAATGATGTACCTCATTTTGATTTTTCAGAGCGGTCACTTGTAGTTCTAGGTCTTTGATTCGTTTGAAAGCCACTTCTTCCGCTCTGGCGTGTTTCACCATTTTCTCCTTGAGTTTCAGAAGTTGATCAAGAGGCAACATCGGTGGAGCGGTAGGATCGTCTGGAGTAGGGCACCGCGAAGCATCTATTTGCTCCCTGATGGAGATATCCTCGCTCGGTTGGCTCAAACTCAAATTTGAACTACACATATGCGCAGATTCCAATTCTTTGATTCGTTTGTCTAACTGGCTTTGCATATCACGAAGTTCCGTTTTCATCTGATTCAATGCGGCGGAGTTTACGTTGAATTGTTCTGTGCTCAACTTGTGTTTCCTTAATTCCTCCTACAATATCATATTTAAGTGAAGATATTAAAATAGATCATAGTCTAGAACGTATATTAGATACCGGAGATGTCTTCAACACTCGTGAAATAAAAGCCTTCGATGAAAGCTCACCTGCAGGTGGTTAATGTGCTCGTTCAAATGCTTACTCTCGCTACCCATTTTAATAGAGTCTAATTCATGGACCAAATCATGCTGATTCTTAGTCTGTGCAGCAATCACAGTTTCCAATTGATTGATTTGCAACTGTAGAGATTCCTCCTTCTCGGTCTTGATTCGTAACTGTTGCTCCAAGTCCGTGATTATTTCCCTGAGCACGCAGATTTTATCGATGGCTGCTTTCAACTCGCTTTCTGTTTCAGTCTTTTTCGCTTCCGTGTCGGACATGAGAGAGGACATTTCTCTCATCTGAGACTCCAAAACTTCCACCTGTATTGAATTCGATTTGTTTTTAAACGAAACTTTATAATTATCGACTTATTCCATTCACCAGGACCAATGATTGACACTTAGCTAGGCACCACTGATATGTAAAGAGGACAAAGTGATAAAAATGGGTTCGAGTTTCCAAAACCAGTAAAAATTACATGCATAAAAGAATGTTTTTAATTCTTATAAATAAATAATCACTCACGACTGCATTGATGTCAGATACTCGAAGCACAGGGACGTCTGACGATGCTTCAGGTGATAATGTAGACTGCTTTGTGCGTTCAAACAGAAAACCAAAACCATAGTGCGGGAAAACTCGTGTTAATACGATTAGTGATAATGCGTGTTAAAAGCTGCTTAATTATTCTATAACTTAGCTGATGATAAATATAAAAGTGGAAATTTAAATTGCACAAAATCTATTATCCTCAAATTGACCATTAGTATTATTTTTTTTTGGTAAATCATGAATCAGTAAAAATTGTAAAAGATCCCAATCCAATATATATAAATGTCCAAGCGCAAAAACGATAAGAGATTGTTTCTTATTTCTCGTCCAACCATTTGTGTGTAAATTGATTAGTTAAAAAAAGAAAATGTAATAATTAAATTGCACCCAGCAAAGTTTCCAAAAAAGCGGGTCTCTTAGGAAGCAGACGTACAAGTATTTGGTAAATTACATAAATTAGATTTTTCCCTTTCGTTCAATTCAATAAGTATTTTCTGTAAGTTACCTCAGACGTGATACGTTGGTCCCGTTCTTTTTCCCGCTCACGTTCCCTAAGCTGCTCCTGCATAAATTTTATCTGTTTTGCGGCTTCATCCCTCTCAGCTTCTCTTTCACTTGCTTGTTCGTCCAAGAATTTACGAGTCGCTTTTAATTGCTTATCGGCTGCCTCAATCTACGCATATTTCCTTTCAGTTAATAGTAATAAAGGAATTCCATTGAAGTAGGTGGCTACATAAAAAAATCTTGAATTAAGAATTTTAATCATTTTTACGTGATACGCACAATTAATTAATCAGTCGTAATAGAGAACTGAAAATTACAAAAGATTACATGCCTCAAAACATAGTATACATAAAAATAGAAAAAGAAAAAACTTTTATGCAAAAGAAATTGCATTCTAAATGAATGATAAAAAATGTTCATCAATTCCTTCTGGTCAACTATAAGACTCCTTGGTATTGATTGATTAATAAATACAACTAGACAAAATACGAAAGAGTTAATTTAGAATATTAATCGCATGCATATCGGAGAGTAATGGGGACAGATGCTATTCATTGTGACGCATGCATTGATTAATTATTGGAAAGTAATCGTTACTCTTAATGATGGCATGAGATTTAGCGGATTCTCGTGACTTACCGTTTTGTTAAAAACAAAAGAAATTTTTAGAGTGTTATTAACAGTTCACCATTAAATGTTGCATGTTTTGGTGGTTAAAAGTTAACTTACGGCGTGGCTTTTTTAATAATAGTATTAGTAATTCTATAATTTACCTTTTGATGGCAAACCCTGAGAATGTATGGGGTAGGAGTAGGTTCTAAAGGCACCTGCTGGCAAGATAACAAGAACGCCAATCAATTCTTTTAAAACAGCATCACAGAGCCAATACAATTTTACCTGCCTTATCTCTCTTTTCATTACGTATTCTAGGCAATATCCAAATTAGTAAATCCCTTTCTATCGGTTTTAAATACAAGTTCGTCATTCGACTAAAATACTTTCTAAATGATAGATGAATCGATTACAAATTACATCTCCGTAGAAAGATCGATGAATGAATAGTGATGTTATCTGTACATTATCAATTTAAGAAAAAGATAATTCCATTGCAATGTACAATGAATAATTAAGCTCGTAAACACGAAAACAGATAAAACACTAAAATAATCATCTACTAAGTACAGAACTCGTGAATCATATGCAATGCACCACAACTATTTCGTATGTAGCATACCAATTTCTATGTAATGAAAATACATGCAATCAGTGCATTCTTTGGGAGGGGAAACACTTCGAATTTACCTGCTGTTGTAGATCTTCCTTCTCCCGTTTTCCCTCTTCCATCAGTTTATCACTTTGTCTGCACAGTTCTTCTATCAATTGTAGTAAATCCGTACAGTCCCCTCCTCCATTCGACAAAACGTGTCTCGCTACAGAATGAAGAGCACGTATTATTTAATAGATTAAATGCAAGTCTGAAATATAATGTTTAAATATATACAAATGACAATTGAACAGCCAATACCTCTCTCTTGTAATTGCGAAAAGTCCTGCAAGGTGATTTCAGTACCTATATCATAATTCTCTCCGTAACCTTCCGTGATGGTCTCTTTCTTATTCTCTGCGTTAATCAGTTTTCTCTGGAGATCCAAAACGGTTGCTTTCAGATGGTCCATCTCTTCCTGGTAACCCATGATCAGAGCTTCCGCGTGGCGAAGCTTCAAGTTTAGATCTTCGTTAGCTTTATTCAACCAAAGAATATCTTTTGAAGATGAACCACGTTTTCTCTCGCCCGTGGACAAAGAAGTGTTGAGAATCTCGGCGCTCTCGGACTTCAAACGGCGCACACAATGATTCAATTCTTCTTTTAACTTCTCTGTTATACTACCATCTTCTTCCAAAATAGTCAGCAGAGTTTCAGGATTGCTGTTTATTATAGAAATTATTTCTCTCGTTTTAGGTGCAAAGTGAACTCTTTGAATCCTAGTCTCAGCTAAGTTAGTAGGGCTGGTTTGACTCTTTGGCTCGTCGAAGCTAAGTCCTTCGATTTCATTGGTTTGTACTCTCTTTTCATTGCTTATATTATCGCACAATTGTCGCTTAACAACTTCAGTGATAAGAGTATTGTTAACTTCTTCCTCGCAGATCACAAAGTATTTTATCAGTTCCTCGATCAGTGCCTTGAGAGTCGCACACGTCCTGCTCAAAATATTTCTGCAACAAAAGTATTATAGTTCGTTAACGATGTATCTTGATATAACTTTCAGCTCTATTTAGTTCTGCTGAGACTCAAATACCTTTCTTCGAAGATTTTCTGATCTGTTAATGGACCTCTATCAGAATCACATTTCCCTCCGTAACTCTGAGCATACTCAGATTTAATTCTATGAAGCTCCTCCTGATGACGATTAATCATTCTAGCTACAGCACGTGAATGCTCCTCCTTAAGACGTTGCACCTCCCCAGCATGAGTTTCTTTAAGTATTCGCATCTCCTTCTTGGCATTGCTGGTAAGCTTATCACGTAACTCCAACAATTCCGCCGGCCAGTTGTCCTCCACGTCTGATTCCACCGTCAGAAGTGTCTATTCGTTAAGTTATAAGAGAACATGTACATAAGATTTTTTTATAAAAATATACATCAATTTAAATCATTGCCTATTGTAGCTGTTTTGTAATGGATTTCTGCAAGGAGATATGGCATAAACTGATATGTCGTTGAGTCTGAAGCTACCTGAATTTGTTCTTGAAGCGCATTGACAATATCCAACTTAGCTAGCGCGATTTGCTCTTCCAACTGATGATTGTAGGCCGCTCGAAGTTGCGTTAATTCACCGTTTTCCAACGCACCCGCATCCCATTCTGTTTGACAATGCTGCATGCACACGTATGTGGTCACACAATAGCATGTTAGTTACGGAAGGAACGTATACATCATGACAATATTTAGTTTAGAGCAATTCTGTTGCTATTCAAAACTCAGAGTCTATTCACAACCGAGAACTTTAATATTCTAAAATGCTTCTAGGTCTAAGATATTAAGAATAAATATAAAAAAAAAAAAGAATAGAACACAGACCACAAATTCAAACAGATTAAAGTAACATGCGTTTTTTTTTTTTGTAAATGTATAGAACTATTCAGAAAGAATATATTAAGAATTAAAATAAAGTGCAATTTAATGTAATGAAGTGAACAAATGAACTCAATATTCATCGGCAATGTATACATACTTTTAAAGAGAGAAAAGCAGCTACATCGCATAAGAAAAGGGTTCAACATTTAACACAAGAAGTAATTATATATGAAGTGCATTCGATACGCAAATACAAAAGCGCAGAATCTAATATCGAACTTACCTGATTTACTACATTTCTGACCGTTTCACGCCTGTCTTTAACTTTGTTATCGTACAATTCTCTTTCGTACACGCTCTTTTGCTCCTCTAATGCTTTTTCGTAGTGCAATTTCAATTCCTGAACCTCGATTATCTTGTTTTGTAGTTCTTGTTGCAAAGCTTTAACGTTCATTTCATACTCTAACTCAGATTTGCTGTTACTATGAAAATTTTGACCGAGGTGCTTTGGTTGCTCGTCTCCAACAGGAGAACCAAGCCTCGAGCTACGTCCAGAAATGTTCGACATGTTCAAACAATCCCCAGCGCCTCCAAAATATAAGCCATCGGTCAAATCAGCGATCTCACTATCGTTATCTGACATTTTCTTCGACTGCTGACTAAATATTTCCTCGGAATACTGCTTTTCCATCAGCAGACACTTCTGCTCGAAATACGTGCGAAGTTCCTCCATTTCTTTCGCATGCCGGGTCTCTAATTCGGTTTTCAAATCGCTCAGCTCCGTGCTCCCTTCTTTCATACCCAACATCAATGATTGTATCTTTTTAATCTCAGACGAAGTCTCAGCTTTCACAGCGCTTATCTGCTCGTCATGAACGCTAATCAGCGCTTCGATTTCTTTACGCAAACTCTCTTTTTCCGACCTCAATCGATTCACGGAGTCTTGTAACGAATGCATACTTTCAAGTTTCTTCGCCAGAACTCTGTTCTCTTCCGTCTTGCACTCCTTTTCCGCGGCGAGGTTCTCCGAAAGCAAAGTGTACTGCTTTAATTTGTTTTTCACCTCCTCGTAGTCCGCCTGCAGATTCGTCCAATGTTCCTGTTCCTTCAGTAGCCTCTCATTCTCTTCCAACAAAGACGTCAGTTTCCCCTGCAACGATGCTATTCTATTATTATCATCGAAATCCTCATTTTTCTCGCATGAAATCTTATTGTTGTCTACACTCTGATCATGTGTCGTATTTACAGAATCATTCATAACGTTGCTTAATTTAAATTGCTTGGTTAAGGCACTATTGTAACTGGATGATGGCACAGAGGTATCGAGCTTGCTATCGTTCAGAGCTAACGTTTGACTCAATTTTTCCTCGACTTCCGCACATTGGGCCCATGCTGTTGCTAATCCGTTTTTCAGCTGTTCACACTCTTGCTCAGACTTTTTCAACTTCTCTGATAAATCGTACATTTTCGTTACGGACTCGGTAAGCTCTTTTTCTTTCTGTTCGAGAATCGTTTTGAGCATCACGATTTCCTTTTGATCCTCTTCAGTTCTACGCAGCAAGTCGTTGATACTTTGACTTTCCGAGTTGTCCTTCTTTAAGGAAGACAGTTCAGACTTGTACTTGTCGCACATATTTTTCATGTCCTTAAGCTGCTTCTCGTACGATTTCCTCGTGAGATTTGCTTGCTCTAAGTCCTCTTTTGATTTACGAACGTCCTCCTCGAGACGCTCGATCTTCTCAACCAAAAGCTTCTCCAAGTTCGCCTTTTCTTCAAACTTCTGCTTGGTCAATTGATATTGCATAGCAACTTCATCAAACGTCTGATACGTTGTTTCGTTCAACTCGCTAAGAGTGCTCACGTTTACACCACTAAACCTGGACAAGGACTTCTCCAAGTCGTAGACTCTGTTGCTCAAAGTTCTCTCGTGGGATTGACTGCTTTCTATCAACGACTGCGCAGCTGAGTATCTCGACGAAAGATCGTCCAGCTTGAACTTTAGACTATCGTTCTCGTCTTTCAACGTAGCAGCACTTGTCAATGCTTGTTCCAACGAACGCTCGATGCTCTCCTTTGATTCAAGCAGTGCAGTCGCCGTGATGTACTTCGAAGTCATCTCTTCTAACTGAAGCTTATGCAGTTTTATCTGCTCAGTCAGCATCTCTTTGTCCCTTTGGTGGTCAAGCTCTTGGATACGCAGGGCCTTTTCCGATTGTACCTTGAACTCGTTCAATTTCGATTTATATTCGTTCAGCTCGACCTGTGCCGTTTTCTGAGACTCCGAACGATTCATTAATTCAAGTTTTAGTGCTTCTACGGTTTTCTTGTAATGAGACAATTGCGTTTGAAATATGGAAAGCTCTTTGGCGTGTCTAGTCTCCAGATCCGGCAGTTCTTTGTTCAGACGATCGGCTAAACATTTGTTTTCATCCTTCAGTTTCTGCAAATGCGTTTCATACTTCTCGTGGAGTGTTATCATCTCCGTCTCGTGCTTCGTGGTCAAGTCCCTCAACTCTTGCTGATGACGGGCAGTATTCATGTTAGTTTCAGCCGTGAACTTTTTTAATATATGCTGCATATCTTGTTTTATCTTATCTACACGTGCCTCGTACTGTTTTTGCTGCTCTAAAGTCTCGGCGATGTTTAGATTTTTATCATCGGCACTTAGACGGATCTGTTCGTTCAAGTTACTTATCTGCAACTTATAATCGCTAATCTCTGCATTTCGCGTTTCTTTCTCCATTTCCAGTGTTTGCACATGTTCTTGGATTTGAGTCAACTGATCATTTAATTTCTGTATCGTTGCTCTCTGGTCACTCAAAGTCTTCTCTAAAACATCAATCTAAAATAAAAAGTCAATTTACATCAGAGATTATATTACTAAATTAAGCTAAAGAAGACAGGTACAAATACAATGTAAGATTTAAGACGAAATATACGATTCTAACCTGTTCTCGCAAGTTCTTATCATTTGCAGTACTGGGTAATTCCATAGCAGTCAACGAATTTAATTGGCTAACCAGATTGTCTCTTACAGACAGAGCATGTTGCAGAGACCACGTAAGATCCTCGATCAGGTTATCTCTTTGAGTCACTGCTTTTTCAAACTCTTGCAGCTGTTTAACAAAACATAATATATGACTGTCTGCGTATAATGTGACCAAAAACAAATGAATATTCTCCTTACTTTTATGTGATACAAGGATATGACATCTCTGCTATGTATACTACTGTTCTGGCTTTGAGAAGAGTTAGGAGATGACGCCTCCGCTCTCAAATGATCTATCTCTGCGTTTAAGGCTTCCACAATGGCTTCCTTTCCTTGCAGCAGCTCTTCTAATTGAGCCACCCTTCCTGCGAGACCTTCTAAATCCCCGTCTGCTTCTCCTTCGCTCATACTGACGCTGCTTTGGGTCAGATCTCTCGAAGAAACACCCTCGTGTACCTGTAATCGATAAGAATGAAATTCTATACGGAAAACGATCCTCGTACGATCAATTTGCTCTATTACATTAAACATTTATCAACGCGGACAACTTTTCATGAAAATCAATACACAGAAGCAGTTACTAACATAAGACTCTTTGTGTCTGCCAGACTTTTCATGATGAAACGAGTCTTCATCCGATGCCTCGTCTGCCTGGCTGCTACTCGCACCTAGAACTTTGCTGGCCCTCTCCGCCTTGTACTTCTCCAGCTAAACGAAAATGTTCGAAGATCAGAGAATCATAGCGATACGAGAAACAAAATGAGAGGTGCAAGAACAAAATGAAACACCGAACTGCGCTACAATCTGGCGCTGTTTCAAATCAGAAACAGCGAGTTTAACGTTACTCTCTTACGAAAAGGATTACAATTTTTTTCTAACGTCCTGTTCGTCCTCGATGATATAATAAACAAATATCCAGGAAGCCATTAAACGAAACGAATCTAACATGGTAGATGAGACGTTAAATTGCGATCAATTAAAACCCATACGCGAAATCTGAGATCACGATGGAAATAATAAATCGTGAGAGAAAAACCTACCATTTCTCTGCCCGCTTCCAGAGAGCGTTTTCTACGCTCATCGTCGTCTGTTGCTTTACTCATCGCATTAAAACCCGATTAACAATCGCTCGTTTAATAATCGAGAGACGACGAACCAGCTCAATTGTTAATTGTTGAACGATCGGCAGGCACGAATATTCTCATCCGCTACATCTCAGACTCACGTCACTCCAAACAGTCAACCCGAGAAACGACTGACCGTTGTCGATTTAGAAAAATACGAATCGCTATAGCGTCCAATGTTCTGTCGTAGATCACTCAATAAATAGATCGTCAACTCGATCGTCGTTCGACCATCGAGCGTTTACATTTGTCACTCGCAGTCCAATCAGATTTCGTTGCTTCGACACTGATGGTAAACAAACAAAATAATACCGTTTAAAATATAATATAACGATGCGTAATACGATAATTGAAACCGTCTGTACCAATAAAAATGTAGAGCTCCTTCAGAACGGAAAACACTAGTTCGTTGAGAACCAGGCTTAAGGTGTCGTCTCTATCTCACTAGATCGCTGACTAACAATTGTTTAGAAACACCTGCGTGATCAGTTTCAAATTGTAATTTAAATTCTTTCAGGTTCTATAACAACACGCAGTTCGCAGTTCGATCATTTCTTTGGTAACATTTTATTGTCGTGAGAAAGGGTTGTTTTCCTTTCGTTCTGATAGAAGATAGAGTTCGAAAAGGTTCTGGAGCGTAGGAAATTCGCGTGACATGGAAGGATCCGATGTTTTGCACGTGGAAATCTGTCAAAGTATCAATAGGTATTTCGTTTGTTAACTGAACATTTCTTCGAAATCTCATACTGTTTTCATTCGTTGAATGATTGAAAAATCTCGTTTCAGTGTACTGTCCGCAGAGAAGGTGGAGAACCTGGTCTACGCTGAAATAAATACCTTGGAGGATGTTAAATTGGATACGATTATATATGGGAAGGATCTGTCGAATCAGACTTTGCAGGAGCATATCGATTCTATAATATATAGTTCTAGTCACGGAGAAGTAAGAGTTCCGAAGTAAATCAGGCTACTCGAAAAGATAATACTCGAAATAATACTGAAATAATACCGTTGTAGAGGAGTCACATGAAGGTGCAAGGCGCCGTACTGAAATTTCATGTGTACAGATTAACTATAGAATGTTCGGCTACAGAAACAATGGAGAACGACGGAGAGAATCTTCCAGCGTCCTCCCATTGGATATTACCGACCAAAGATTTTCATTACATGTGGGAAAACCTGTACTTTGATTCTAACATAAAGAACGACGTTAGTGGAATAGATTTAGCTGTATTTTTTTAGTTGTTATAGTTTCTATGAAATTCATAAGTATCGTTCTTTTTCAGCTACTTCATTTTATAGAAACAGCAATGATATTCTCGGACCACGGCGTTGACATGAACGTTATAAGCTGGAACAAGGTGGTATTGTTGCATGGACCACCTGGAACAGGAAAAACTAGCTTGTGCAAAGCTCTTGCCCAGAAAATTATTATCCGTTTAGGTAAAAGATTCAGTCACGGTACGTTCGTGGAAATAAACAGCCATAGCTTATTTTCAAAGTGGTTTTCGGAGGTAATATTACGTTGCGCAGATTATTAGAGAGACTAGCTTCCTTCAGCCAATAACGAATTAAAGATGGTGTTCTTAATGATTGGCAGAGCGGTAAATTAGTCATGAAATTATTCAACGAAATAAAATTGCTTCTGGAAAATCCGCAAGCATTGGTCTGTATCCTGATCGACGAAGTGGAATCTCTAGCGCACACTCGAAAGTCGTGCAGTAACGGAACAGAGCCCACAGATGCGATAAGAGTAGTGAATGCCTTGTTAACGCAATTGGACCAAATAAAACAGTATTCAAACGTTTTAATCTTAACCACTAGTAACTTGTCGGAAAGCATTGATTTAGCGTTTATCGATAGAGCAGATATAAAACAATATATTGGGCATCCAACGCAACAAGCCATATACAAAATTTATACTTCGTGTCTTAAAGAATTGATGAGGGTAAAAATAAAATATACCGTTCGTTCGTTCGTACTCGATATAGCGTATAATTTAAGTTCGCTTGTGTCTTAGGCAAACCTCATGGAGTCTGAAAAAATTTATGAATTATCATACTTAAAGAAGATGGGTTACGAAGAAACGTTCCGAACGAAGAACAGCCTCAAATTAATGGACCTTAGTCAAGAGAGCGTGGGTTTAAGTGGACGAATTTTAAGAAAAATCCCATTTTTAGCTCACGCCTTTTTCCTGAGAACGAAAAAGTGTACTTTGAGCCGGTTCCTGCGAGCCATGCATTTAGCAATTAGAAGAGAAAAGGAAGAAGTCGTGGTAGAGGATACATCTGAATTATTGGATCGTTTGGAGTTCTAGGAGGTATATTTATTTAAAATTAGGAAGGAAATTAGGAAATTAGGAAAATAGGAGGTATATTTATTTATATCTTTTCCTTTTTTACTTTCTTAATGTAACTAGACTCAACTTTATGTGCGATTCAATATTATATTTATTTAATATTTCTTTCGCCGTATATTATTCTTAAAACATAAAAGTATTTTTATATTTTATTTAAATATTTCTAAGCTTGTTCGTTTCCTTCCCATTATATTTCCCGACCAAGACGACAAGTCGACACTGTTCACTCTGATTCACGGTAATCGAAAATAAAGCGTGAATTATCGTTGCTTCGAATTTTGTTTGCCCCCGATATACTTTGTTACATTTTTTAACGCGGTAAAAAAAAGAGAAGAACGTTCAAATCGCTGTCGAGAAACTGCATCGTATCGACCTCTTCTATTTCGTATCGATCTTTCGAAAGTTTCGTCGGTCACGAAGTGACGAGCCCTCTAGTTTCTACCTAATTTATGGCGCACGGTGCGCTATACGCTCCTTTCGGTCAATGCGATCAGTTGTTGTCGAGTTATCGAATGTTGTGGTGGTGTTTTGTTCGCGACCGTGTGTTTCTCGCTCGGCCATCGAAATTAGAATCGTAGTATATAGATACATACATACGTTGTCCGAATATTTAAACCATTTCGTTCGAACGCAGTTTTCAGTGCCGTTTCAACGTGTGTGAGTCTGTCAGTGTGTTCTCTACCCGTTCGATCTTCTCTCCGAGGTTCATGCTTCCAGAGTGACAGGGTTCCAGTGGAAGAATGTTGGATCGCGACACCGCGATACACCTCATCGCCGGAGGGTGGGTCACTCTGCATTTCTATTCATTTTTTACACGTAGAAAATTACACGATCAAACGAGACTTCTCTCCTGTTCAGCAGAAAAAAAATCAGGGAAGAGAACTAAGAACGTGCGTCGTCGTTACGCCGCGCCGCGCCGCACCGCGCCGCTTACCTTTGGTAAGAAACGCCGTGTTCGTTTCCTGTGCATCCTGAGATATTTTTCGACCGAATAATCCGTAGGAACGCGACGTAAGATGAGTCCTATAACCTTGAATACTGCGACATTGTCGCCGGCTCGCCGTTGTTACGTCATCTTTGCTGCCTCTCGTGTCTACGCTGCATACGCGTACATATGCAATTGATCGTCCCAATTTAAAAGCCGCGATCTATTTTCGGGCTCTGCGCACACGAATTTTCTACGACTATGTCAATTCCCGAATGCTTTTTATCTTGGGACCAAATAGTATTGCGCGGCTCGTTTAATACGTGCCTTGACCGGCACGTTCCAACCTAGGAGCGAATACATGTTTTCACAATGAATACATACGTATCTATACGTGTATATACATAAACACATAGCTTTCTCCGTCGCAGAAGCGACGTACACGAATCGATTAGATACCATCGAAACCGTATCCAATTATTCGTTAAAATAATTGTCCTGTAGAGCGAGAGAGAGAGAGAGAGAGAGGGAGAAATACGTGCATGGTGGTCCCGTGTAGTGCAGAGTAGAGGAATTACCGATCGACGATTAACGCTCCGATGTTAAACCGTGCTGATAATTGTAGAACGCAATTGGCGAATATAAGTTAATTTGCGTAGCATTCATATGTACCGAGAAACGTACACATATTTACATGTTATCAGACAATGAGCGAAGAAAAGAAGTATTATAACTGAAAACTTATTTTCGGTTTTCAAGATACCGATTATCGTGTCGTTTTCACCGACTACGTTGGTACAGTTTACTTTTAAATACAGAAATTAGCCGCTGAATTTTGATTTGTTCGATCTCTGTGTTTTCACAGGGTTGCTGGAACCACCGGTGCCATAGTCACGTGTCCCCTGGAAGTGGTTAAAACACGGTTGCAATCGTCCTCCTCTGGTTTTTATCCACCTCCGGTGAACAAGGAGTTCACTTCCGGTCATGTTACGTGCAAGAGTTTCCCAAAACCAGAACAGAGGAGAAGACTGTGCACCGGAGGTTATACAAGGTAACTTTCGACCGCATCGCCACGCGCGCAATCCTCTTTAATGTAATATGTTTCCAGAACAGTTAAAGATAGTTATTTTTTAGATGGATCAGGGAAAAATTAAAAAAATTTAAATCAGTAGCAAGATTCGAGCCTGTTTTGACGTAAGAGAGCATGAAATTGGTGTCCACAATTCCAATTACAGATAAACAACTGGCTTATCGCTATTTTAGCGCTGAATGCGTCTCGCTTAATTTTCATTCTTCGTATCGTGCATGGGTAACGCTTGCGTTAAGATTCTATTTAGATCGTCAGAAGGTATTATCGAATTGGATCGTTTAGAACGATGGATATTAAAAGGGCAGGAAACACCGATTGATTTTTCGAGGTGCCCCCTCCTACCTCTCCGCATCGTGTTCCAGACACGTCTGCTACGATCGAGCGCCAGTGCCCGATTAATTCTCGCGTTTGTGACATTCCTGGCTGAAAATAAACCCTCAAAGAGATGTCCGTGTTGCCTCGTAATGTCTAGTTCAAAGTATATATACGCTATATAGACCATACGTGTGTAGGTACTCCGTTATCCACTCTACTATCGAAATCTATTACACTACATTTAAAAAAACTTGTTAAATACTCAAATACGCTTATAATTTACTACGGCACAAAATTATCCGTTATTATTATAAACAGTATAACTGGTGTAATCGTTAATTACAGCTTGTTACACTCGTTTCAGGCATGCTTTAATCGCTCTATCCCACTTTGGCGCGTCGACTCCCCCAGGAGGATCTTCTCACACCCACTCCAGCCCCGGTGTGTATCAGTGTATCAGGTACATCATACAGAATGAGGGCACCCGTGCCCTGTTCAAAGGACTGGGCCCGAATCTCGTAGGGGTCGCTCCCTCCAGAGCGATTTACTTCTGCGCCTACTCGAAAAGCAAGGTCGCCTTCAGCGCGATTTTCGCGCCAGACACCGCACTCGTACACGTGTTCTCTGCTTTCTGCGCCGGTAAGTAAGTCCGTTCCGCTACCGTTCCTGCGACTCAGGCACCGACCTGCAATCCCAAGTTGCGCAACAATTTCAGTTGAACGTTTTCTGCAGCAGCTCGTTCCCATTGGTAATTACTACAGTAACAGATGTATTGCATCATCGATAATTGCAAGTCGGCGCCTAGCGTTAATATAGATCTCTCTCGCGAAAACATACTACCTTGGCTACGTATGCGAATTTAACGTGTGACTCGTTTTAGCTGCGATGCGATGCTTGTGTTACGCGCAGGAGAAGGAATGATTGGAAAATGTTCCTGGAAGTGGTTGAGTGTGTTATGAATGGAAAGTGGTTATGGGAAAGAGATAGGTATGATGTTGGAAAAATGCTTGAACGCTCTACCGACGGCAACGGATCGAGAGCTACTTTAACGTTTATACAACTTGTCGGAGTACACTCACCAGCTGACTTTATACCTTTCCTCTACTTAAATTAAGAATTAAAAGTCAAGTATTTTCGGAGAAACGAAAGAAGCTTCTGGAGAGATTTCCATCGAGGGAAATGAAGATAAAAAATACGCACGGTGAATGGAATGCAAACGTTGTACTGCCGCGTAGAAAGTGGTCAAATAGTTGAGAGCACGGAAATAGATCCGCGTAGATCTGGCCGAGGCATCGGTCAGGCGAGCACAATGTGTTTAGGAACCTATTATCAATCTCTTTTCGCTCGGAACAATCAAGGCGGCTGCTGATAAGGAGCTCAGTGGGGTCACGACGCGCGTCATTCGCAGTTATCTGGCTGAATGGACACGCCACAAATAACTGGTTCTAATCTTCGTCGTTTCTGATCTTTTCTAATGCGATAACCCCTTCTCGTGCACATTCGGTTCGATAATCCGCAACAATCCATTCGCACATAACGCGTGATAAATAAAACCACTACGATACCGCGTACAGGATCTTCTAGATTACTTCCGTGCACTTGCATAATAGAAAGTCGATTACGCGGATAGATATTCCTCTTCAACACTCTGTTAATACCAAGAGTAAATATTCGCTGATTCGTTCTTCTTTCGATGTCTACAGACTGTGGTGTATAATTGCAATTAATCAGAGATTCTGCACTTCGCCTGCTTAATGAACCGATATCGCTTATCCGAGGAATGTTGAACTCCAACACTTGGATTATCGTTTCTGACGTTGCTTTCTCTGCGGGGGTGACGTATCATATGTTCGTAATTTTCAATGTATGATTCATCGTAGGAGGCCGCTTTTAAAGTCACATTTAAGCGAACAGTCGTGAAAAATAGTAGCAAGTCACGCGGCTCCATAGTTCCGCCAATGTGACCGATGGCCCATGCGCTTTTTTCCAAGAGGCTTTTCCCCATTCATCGGCTTGACAAACGTGTCCCTGATCACGTAGCCACTCGACATACAAATTTTCGACTGTTGCCCCGTGCCGGTGACCTCATTTTTTACCACTAAGTCGCTTCAAATAACTATAATATTTCAAGCTGATATTTTACTTTTTAAAACTGCTCGTCATATTAACATTATTTTCCACGCGGAAAATTTAATATCATTGTTACACGATACACGTGTACACATTTCTTTATTTCGAGCTCAAAGTTCCTTCGCCACATCCTCCTTTCTGCGATAGGCAATTTATCATTTGCACAGTTCCTCCTCAAGATCTACTATGCCAGAGTGCAATTGCATCCAATTACCGATGCCCTTGAAACGCTTGCTGCCAGAGCAATTACAGCTCGTTTGAATCGAATACGTACACTACTGGTACACATAGGAAACAATTTTCGAATACCATGTTCTTCCGTTCTCGTATTTCCGAATCATTCGCCAAACGTAACACTTTTCAAGCTCGTGATTATGGCATGATTTCATCCGGGATGTCCGATAAGGATAATTTATTGGTTCACTCGTCGAAAAGTATCTGTTAAGCCGATTGTGCACGGTACTCGTAATCTTTAATTAGGAATTATATTCCTTAATGGTAATATTGGAGATGGAAAACCGGTCTCGTTTGTAGAAATTAGGCGTTGACAATCAGCGTACGCGTTAATATTTTTTGTAACTACTGTGATTGTGTAACGAACGAAACACGTTTCAACGGGAGGTAAATTGCGTCGCGTTTGATAACAAAGATCGATCTCGGCGTTACGCGATAAACGCACCACCATTGAGAAAAACCGAGACTTGTAGGGTCGTTCAATTGTCCCGTTGCTCGTAAATAACCAGAAAGTAAGTAGGGGACTGCGGTCGTTGAAATTGCACAGGCGTGCGCCTATAAATAGAAGGCTTACCACGGGGGCTCTCGGATTTCTTCAATGAAGCACCACTTTCGCTCAACCTCCCGCCATTGTCTCTTCAAGACCCATTTTTTCGGGTCGCCGCGCCTTCTCCAATCATTTCCCGCAATGTTTTTAGTCATCTCGCATGACTGGTAGAATTTTCCACATACGTTATGCAAATTTTTATTGCTATTATATAAAAGAATCGTACGAGTGTGAGAATCTGTGAATGAACTGAATACGGATGTTTAACTGGGCGATGAAGATTTCGTTCTATAAAGTAACCGTAGATATTTCGAATGTTGTTTGATTGAAAGGAGAGAGAGAGAGAGAGAGAGAGGGGGGGTAAGCGATGCGTAGAAAAGAAAATTAGAAGCGGCGATTGTTTGCTGATCGTGTTCCGAGTTTACAAACAGGTATTCAATCCTATTGACCCAATTCATGGACGATCGCATCGGCCAACGTACTGTTTACCAACGTTGCATCGCTTGCGACGCATCCGGATTACGCAAGCGTTTTACTTGCGTCCTTGGAATCTCGAGACGCTATTAACCTAGTGTACCACCTGAGTCGGAACGTCCAAGCAATAGAGTATTAGCTTATTTGGGTTATCAGACCATGCGAGTGTTGTTGGTTGATGAGAAGATTGGATGGTGAGATATTAAGGTGTTGAGACGTTGGAATGTATGAACGCTGCGATACGTAAAGCACAGTTAGAATGGTATTCGATGTTGATCGAACGTATTGAAGTATTTAGTAGTATCTGTACCGCGAGCGATGCATCGGTTTACTCGCGCCTTCGAGTCCAGCATCCAAAGTACTCTTCTCAAACCGTGTCGCGAAGGAATCGATACACCAACCACGGTGAGGTAGGTCAAATGGAAATAGTCAATATCTCTCTCTCTCTGTCTCTCTACGCGTAAAGTGTTCAGGAATCATCTTGCTAATCCTCCTGAGAAATGCGAAACGTAAGACAATAATCGCGCGCAAAACTCTAGACACACAGTAGGAAGGTTCTAACGAAATCGTTTCTAGAAGCAACGATTCTATATTGTCCAAGCGGATAACTACACAATAACAAAAACAGTTTAGCGCCAACACGTGTTACTGTCTTACGATAACGTCGACGTATCCGAGGCGCGTAAACCACGCAGTTTGTGAAAACGTGAGAACTGACTGTTGCGCAGCGGGAATTTCTTTTTTTCCCCCCCACTGGCGATAAGATAAATTTGTAATAATTGACGGAAGCGTATAATCTTGTGTGTTTTGATTCGTAAAGCCGGGAGATAAAAATAGTCTAGGTAGGTAGGCGCGTGTTTACGATCGAGTCACGTTGCGCACGCGAGGGATCGCGAATTGCGTGCTTTCGTTGAACCGCGCCCGCGCAACGTGCGCTAACTGCTCGTCCTGCGCGCTTATTTTAGGGACGATCAACGGCGATTCTCATGGCACGTCGTTCGCGTTGACCTTGAGCGTGTACGCAGTTTAGCTCTTCAGTTTCTAAGGCGAATAGTACTGATGGAATGAATGTTTTTTTTTTTCTTTTTTTTGGACGCATTACTGTATATAGACGTTTAGCAACTAGCGAGAGAAGAAACTATTAACCAGGGATTTTCTTATTCTTATCGAATGGCTAATTAAGTGCAATAAGTAGGAACACCGTCTGCTTGCAGACAAACAAGTTTCACATTTGGATGGTCTACAAATAATTCTTTAACGATTCCATTCACCGTGGCCATGGAGTATCTTCTGCTTCTCGTACCTCCTAATTCAGGAACCTCTATGTCCATTCCAATGGCCTTGGTGTACGCCCCCGTGGGATCTGCGAGCATTCTCACCTGAATTTCAATGGAATTTTTGCTCAGAATTTCTCTACGCTGTATCAGTCACGATACAGTCATTACTTTATTAGTTGCTCCTTTGACATGGCCCCAAGCGGACATCACGAACGGATCGTTCACAGACACGCAGATTATCTCCTGAAAGCCCAGGTACCTCAGGTCCGCGGATCTGTTTGTTTCCAAAAGAATACAGACTGTCATCAACGGCGCGAGTTTAATCGATGCCGTTAAAATACATTTTTCAGTAATCTGAAGCTTGGAGGTATATAAATGGTGCAATTGGGGATTGCTACTTTTCAACGAAACCCCTCAGATGGACTCGGGAACATCCAGGAACGTATGCTCCAGTAACCCCGAAAATGATGGCCTTCTTATTGCCAACAAAATCCAGAATATTTATCCGATTTTCCGGTAGAGCTTCGTACAAGGCCACGCTGGGCAGTCTATCGCCTTTTCCGATTCGAGGCATCTCTCCGTGTCAAGGCGCCGTATGGCTTCCTGAACCTTGGCCGTTGATTTTGCGATCGGTCTGGCACACGTGAAATTTGCCGGCCAGACTCATTTGTTTCGAAATCGAACAACGGATACGTTCAATTTGAACAATTGCACAGTGTTTACTCCGTGGATTACGCTTGGCGGGTGGGTCGTCTGTTGTAAGCGTGTTAAATTTAGAAGTTGGCATGTCAATCGGAAGTTCGATCGGGAGGGAATCTCTGCCAACGCCTGGCTAGATTTGGAACCGCGTGAAAAAAATTCGACCGGCCATTCTTCCGTTGGCTCGAGTCTGTCTGTTGTTTTGCTAGATGGATGGTGTGACTGCTATTGAATTACCGTGCTCGATCAAGGTCGAGTTAGCCGTGGTCATAGTCCCCCCACAGTTTTTTAAGATCTGCAGTAATCCGTATTCTTTGACGAGCCGAAGCATAGTACTCGAAATTTCAAGGTTTCAAGTATCTTCGTTAAAATAATTACATTCGTCACCGCGTGGATGTATCTATAATCGTGGGTGGTTTTCCTTGTGTTAGGATTAAAGCTTTGGGGCATGGTTACTCTCGATTTAGTTCCATGGAAAGGAGATTTAGGGTGGCAGTAAATTGTCTTGAGGCGGGCTCAGACAGTCGCAGCCCTCTCCCACGTGCCACGCACCGATCGGATTAAAAGACACGTGCATTCATTTTTCAGGTTTCGTGGCATGCACGTTGACAAATCCTATTTGGTTCGTGAAGACCAGGCTGCAGCTGGACCATCGAACGAACAAAATCACCGCGATGGAGTGTGTACAAAGGATATATCGTCAATCGGTACGAAAATCCTTCTCTAAAGGAACTGAACATTCTCTGTTCCATCGGGACATGCCACGTTGGAACATCTAGCAAGACTTTTTTATTTTTTTTAACCATTCGCACCATCAATATAGCATATTATATCATCGTAGAGATTCTTCATCGCAATCAGACGCAACACTGGTGCAAGGTCTGTGGTCGACACTGTTGCACATTGAACCAACTTATTAGGTGGTCACCACTCAGAGTAACGAGCTTTAATCCTTTAATTTCTGGCCCCGTAACGTGTGTGGTGTACGTATTAACTTTGTTCTGATTTTAGGAATCAGGATGTGTGCGTTTGTGTAAATCCGTGTTGAGACTGAAAGGGAGAAGAGTCTGCTAAGAGAGTCTGGTGCTGTATCGTGTGCTTTTGGTAGCGATAGTTGTGGCTAGATAGAACTGAGAGAATGCGATAAACAGAATACTCGAAATCTCGACAAGCAAGAATTAACACAGTGTTGCAACTGTTGCGATATACAATGAACAAGTCAGCCTAGTAGCCAAGAATATTTTTGTGGTCGTGCACAGAGCGTAGGAACAGAGCGCCGAAACATCTGCGCCTGCATTATTAATTACGACTTCAACCGACATAACGCGATAAAAGTGTGAAATGATGCAAGGCTTGAGAATCTAAGATTACTTAAACAGCAACAGCTCGAGCAATCGTAATCGGACAAATGCAAGCAATTAGGATCACGGATCGAGTAGTTTCAATTTAGCATTGTTCGACTGCGTTTCTCGTACGTTATGTTTGCATCGCAATTGCGATCGAGCCAAATCTAAAACAGTCCTCGCAACCTACGAATAGTAAAATACGCTGGGAATATCCATTGTAAATATCGAAACGCCAATGTTCTCTATCGCGGATGACTTATCGAATTATTCTGCGTCATCCTGCTTATACTAATAGTGTAAAACGAAACTCGTAGAAACGCTGAACAGAGGTCACGGTTGGAAAATATCAATTCTAACCGTGTGTGAACGAATCATTTTTCAATCGATTCATGAATATTTAGCATTTAGCAAAAAATTGTAATTAAGATTGAACTTGAACTTGGCTAATTCTTCGATTTTTGGATCTGGAAACCGTTCATTCATTGCTTAACGTTCGTTCAACGCCAACCTATTTGCATCAATTCGCGATCTCCAGTTTATGTGTATCAGTCTCATTTTCACCCAGCGCTATATCAAACGTGGAAATCAGAGAATCATTTGTTAAACACCAAAAAACAATATTTTAAAAGCTACTTACGACGCAACAGTTAATCATCGAGTTCTATTGACTTTTAGCGATGAGAATTAAAAATGATCGCAGTGTTTTGTATCGTTTAATAATTTTTTGTTTTTGTGAAAAATCGCGGTTAGCCCACGGAAACTTCCATCGTCGCGTGCTCGAAGACACAAGATAAGCAGTCGGAACGTAGAACACATTATGATTGCGGCCCTCCCAAGGAGAGTTGGTCTTAATTTGATAGTAAACGGTATCACTTATCAGTCGTTCTCAAATCGAACATCAGTCTTATCTACTAAAGTAAATACCTTCGTCATCTCAACAATCGATCTCGAGATAATTTTTTTTCCTAAAAAAAAATCCTAAGACAAGCATGCATCCTGATAATAAGTTTAGCATAAGTGTGTGGTCATGCTGAATCGGTGATCCTCTGATTTTCTCGAACTTGTTGCGCCCTGAACAACAGACGAGAATCATACATGCGTACAAGTTCACCAGTTACAACCAAAATTAACGATTAGAACGATGTCGAACATCGTTACTGTGCTGTTTATTCCTTTGCTAGGGAACTAGGGCTACAACCACCTTCGAAGGTTGATGAACATTGAATTAAAAGTGTGGGTATTCTCATTTCAGGGTATCCTGGGATTCTACAAAGGCATTATGGCCTCCTACGTAGGAATAAGCGAGACTGTGATACATTTCGTGATCTACGAAGCCGTGAAGGCGTCTTTAGCCACGTACAAAGCCAACACCGCGAGCGATCGCAAAACGTTCCGCGATTTCTTAGAGTTCATGGCGGCTGGCTCCTTCTCGAAAACGATCGCCTCCACCATCGCTTACCCCCATGGTAATGTTGACTTTGCTACTGCGAAAAGTAATATTTATTTTTAAGGCATTGCTCAGCACTCTAGATAGTTGGCCGCGATCCAAATAGTAGAGTAAATACGCTTCAGTTTTTGTAAACACCTCGCAAATCGTCCCTTATTTTTTTAATGGTCGCAGAAAATGATGTTGCAATTAGTGCAAGCTGATATGTTTCGCAAACGGTAGTAAATTGTTTCTACGGGCAAGAGATTCGTAAAGGTATCGGAAATCGATATCTTTACGCAACCGGATCGTGGAACACGCTGATAAAAGTGGTTGAACCGTTTGCAGAAGTGGCAAGGACGAGACTGAGAGAAGAAGGCACCAAGTACCTAACATTCTGGCAAACCTTGAACACCGTCTACACCGAGGAGGGTATGCACGGCCTGTACCGTGGGCTTAGCACCCATCTGATCAGACAAATCCCGAACACTGCGATCATAATGGCAACGTACGAAGCGGTGGTGTACTTGCTGAGCAGGCACTTCCACGAGCGGTCGTTGAGCAACGGGAACGGGTCTCAGTTTTACACGAAGGCGAAAAGTAAACGGGAACTAGCCTAGGATTTGCTCGCGGCCCCTGAATAAAGGGCCAACGGGCTCGCGATCCGTGGCGGGTCCTGAAGGTGCTTTCATTTTAAAAAGAAGGGGGATGAGCAAGAGAAAGAGGGACAACAACAAGAACAACAACACCACCAACATCAACAACAGCACCGTCCGAGAGAGCGTCCAGGACGCCGGTAGGACACGCGTATCCGAGGTTGAGGGCCAGGTCCGTTTCTCGTACACGTGGAAGGTAGCAAAATAGGTATCACAGCGCGTACCAAGCCGCTGTGTGCTCTGTAAGAGTAGCAAAAAGTAGTCCTTCCTCCTTTCAGGTAGCGTGCGCACAGACGTACGCGAGGAACAGCCTAAACTGTCAGTCTTGTACTCTCGCCGTCACGTTCACACACTCACGGAGGCAGGGATCGTGAAGCTGGATTAAATGAATCGGTTACATAGGCCCACGCTGTGCCGGGAGTAAGATCACGTTGCCTTCTTGTTAACCGTTAACTTGTTAACTGGATCGCGTTTCTCAATGGGAAGCTCCATTATTATCGAGGACCTTCGGCGATCTCCTGTTTGAACCCAGTTGACGGGTTAATGGGACCAGACCACTGAAACTTCAGTAAACGAAAAAAAGTGTTCGCACACTACGGACCTGTTTTGACTTCTGTTTTAACGGCATTCGTCCCATACGACTGGACTCACGATTCGATTTTCAGTGAATTCAGTTTGTCGGAAAAGATATTTTAGAATGGAACTCGAGATTTCGCGATGTTTGAATACTTTTATCGTTCACTGGCAACAGAGGTGTCTAAGAATTTCGTTTCAGACACCTCCGGTTGTTTCTGAAACGCGCTTTCCAAAGTTTCGGAACATGGGAAATATGTGATTTTTATCGAAGCTCTCAAAGATATCTTCCTTAAGTGGCTTAATTTTGTACAGATTAATCATCGTGCAGTACTGCTTTGGATATGAAATATCCTGTTTTATATTAGATAGACGCCTAAAATTCGTAGTTCCTGTGTTTCAATGTGTCGGAAACAACCAGTGTCCACCTGATTATTACAGTATTACGGTTCCTCTGGAGCAGTGTGCTTGAGCCAAGCCAAAATTTGTAATTAACTATGGTGAAAAGAAGCGGAATGCTCCGGAGGCAATCGTTGTACCCATTTCTATCAACCGTTGTTAATTAATTATTAATATGTGTCTCTGGTCAAGGATAATTATAAAAATGCGATCATTGTCTTCTGCTATCCCTTGTAAGGGAAAGGAAAAATAAAAGAAAGAATATATATATATATATACATATATATTGTCATAATTATACATATATCGCTCCATAATCATAAGAGAGGACGACTGTTATGCTTGCTTCTGTTAAAAGTGTTAGTATAGAAATATATTTTACTATTATTATTACTATCATCATGGTTATCATCGTCTTCGTTATTATTATTATCATCATTATCATTACCATTATCACATCATCGTTATCATTATTATTATTATTATTATTATTATTATTATTATTCGTCATGGCATAGACGTTTTAAAACTCTAGATTACCTTCATAAAACACTTGAATTCGTATCATCGAGATCTAACTTTTCTGCTCTTTAAATAAAAAAAAAAAAAAAAAAAAAAAAAAAAAAACAGGATACACTGCTGCCAGTTGTGATGGCAGAAAATATAAGAAAGTTTAAGTATGAAAATATATATAAAAATTGTATATCTCGCTCAGATTTTTGCATATAAACCGATAGAGAGAAGAAAGAAATTCACGGTATCGAATGTGTCAGCTATTTACCTATTGACATTTCAATAAAACAGATCGTCGTAGTAGCGTAGGAATCGTGTATATAAATGAATAAATCACGTTCTATAATTATACGTATGTGTACCATATATACGCCAATAGATTTGCAAAGGTTTGTATTTTTTTCGAGTGCGTCGATTAAAAAAATGACAATGATACGACAGAAGTGTTTTTCCTTCTCTTTTTGTTTTCGTAATGTTCAGAAAGAGAAACATTTTCTAATTATCATCCCGAGTTTTCGGTATTATTCTACATATATATGCACTTAGGAAAATATTCTATAGAAATGCGTTGTTATTAAGAGTGTTGATTTGTTGAAGAAAAGATAAAATGTTATTATATATATATATACATATATATGTAAGAGAAAGGATTAATGACGTTTTGTTACTGAGAGATATTCTAGTGTTTGTAATCTCGAGTACGTTATGATTGATAAAAAACGTAATCTGTAGCTTTTTAATTTTTGTACTCTTCTCGGCACGACGTTATTCGTTTGTTAACGATGAATCATTTGCGTTCCTGCGTTTACTTGCACATTAATTCGATAGCTCAGGCTTTTTGGAGACTAGTCAAAAACTTGTATGTATATGTATAAGTCTAACTTCTTTTTTCTTTGTATATTTCTGTTGAATCGAATGGTTAAAGCGAGAGAGAGAGAGAGAGAGAGAGAGAGAGAGAGAGAGAGAGAGAGAGAGAGAGAGAGAGAAGGGAAATAGCACGAAGGAATTGGCATTGGGAATGTTCACATTGCGCTTGTAACTTATTTGATTTGCGATGATTTTCGATGCCAGAGTAGAGGAGAAGGAACTGTGATTCTTAATTTACCTTTACCGGTTGAACTTGGTATTTGAAAATCGATCCTTTGGTCCAACATACTTTTTGTAAAAACGAAAGAAAGGAGAAATCTTTATCTGTTTTCAGCATCCGAATCTACGAGTACAAATAAAAAAAAAAAAAAAAATCAAACTCGCATGTCTTATTAAGAAAGACTGAATTAGTGTGTACTGTACTTAGTGTGGCTCCGGAAGTATGAATTTTAGCAATAAGATTGCCAATGTGCGGACTATTAAAACAATAGGTGTGTACATACACGTCGACGAATAAAAACAGCGAATAATATTTTTGTACTCTTGACTTTATTTTCAAGAATTTCGGCTTCATTTTCTTACATTATATCCCTGCATCGATCCGATTACCTCGTGTTGTTCGCTGTTCAACCTCTCACACCACTTTTTACGTAAACACCTTTACTAGAAGCGCAGGCAGAACATGTACAGGAAGCAGGAACGATGATTTCTTTCGATATTGTTTCGTAATTTTCACAAATTAATTCAACAGTTAAGTGTGTATAGTCTGTTGGTTGACAACATTTACAATCGGCGACTTGGTCCCATTTTCCTGCAATTTAAAGAGCAAAAACATTTCTATTAGTAATTCCATCTCCCCTCGTTACCTAATCACGAATACCCTGTGCATAGCTGAAAAGTTAACGCTGTATCGCAAATAGGATAAACTCGTCAACTTCTTATCTCTGCACAGTGGATCTATTATTCGATCCAAGTCCTTTTCTA
Organism: Xylocopa sonorina; assembly: GCF_050948175.1. NCBI lineage: Eukaryota > Metazoa > Arthropoda > Insecta > Hymenoptera > Apidae > Xylocopa > Xylocopa sonorina. The sequence continues at coordinate 11,934,063 of NC_135201.1, read as the reverse complement.
CTCACCATTGTCAAAATAAGTGCGCGACAAACAGTTGCCACGGCATTCTCTAACACCGTCGATAGGTTCCAAATTTTTGCACAGGCCATAAGCCCCGTATTGCACGCTGAACATTTCAATGGTATCTTGCGGTTTCAGGACCTGGACGTCACAAGTTGTAAGATTATCTGAAGGCGGTTTACACATTAGGCAGCAATTCCGCTTATAAATCGAATCGGCCGGGCAATTGGTTATATCGGGGCAGACTTCGTAACTGCTGCTAATGGCTAGCTGGTCTCCCCGTTTTACACAAGCGAAGGTAGTACAATTGTCAGCGGACAACCAAACTGCGCCAGGCTCGTACAACGTATCATCAACTACGCAGTGTGTTTCCTGGCATTCTCCGCAACATTCACCTTCCTTCTCTACATATGTCCATCCAGGAGTACAGTTTTTATTGCAAACCTCGACTTCCTTATACTTCACTATGTTAGCCTCCAATACGCAGACCTCTGTGGTACACATGTCAGTCGGAGACTTCCATTTTTCTCCACGTCGGTACACGGTACCGTTGAAACGACATCCGATCTTAGTGAACCGCGGACAACATTGACCTGAAACGATCTCTTTCTGTATCTCAAACTCGGTCTCCTCCCAGGAACCAGCTATCTCTTCACAACTTTCAACGGAAGATTTTACGTAGATGCTTCCGTTATTGGACTCGCAAGTATATTTCGTGCAGAAGTCAGACGAGAACCATTCTTCTCCCACTTTCTTCACTTCATTGCCAATCACACAGGCCACCTGAACGCATCGTCCGCAGCAGTTGACGCTTCTGTTGCTCGTCGGCTGATACATGAAGCCTGAATCGCAAAGAGTAACGCATTCTTGTACCTGTGTCCGTTTCTGAATACCATTCTCAACCTTAACGCAAAGCATTGACTTGCAACTATCTTCGGGATCCGGTTGCCAGATTTCACCAACGTTGTATACTTTCTCTTTTTCTTTGCAAGCTGTTCTTTCGATGATGGGACAGCACTCGTCCTTCAGAAGTACCTCTTTCAGAACGAAGTCAGATATATCTTGATGATTCGTAGCTCTGACACACTTTGTTGTAGTGCATTTCGACTTGAGATCAGTCCCAGAGTATTCGCAGATGCACGAAGTGCATTTTCCATCCATCCACTTTTCCCCAAGTTTCTTTGCCTTCGTTAATTCAGTTCCGTTGTCTGATTTGATGTTATACAGACATAAATCTGTTGGTGGAACGCATTCGTAAGTTTCGCAACAAGAGTTCTCTTGCACTTTGGTCTGTAGTTTGTAATACTCCGGGCAAGACGGTGTCGATGGGCACTTTTCAGGAACGCAGACGTACGTGTACCGTGGACAGCAACCAGAATTGTTAACCATCAGTACGAAACCAGGCTTAGACAGTAACTCGTCAGTCTTCTCGTCGAGAATAGGACATTGTGACGGTGGTACGCATTCGCAGATGAACCTCTTACATCCATCCGAACCTACAGATACTTTTGCGATTTGTCCATAGCCACAATCAGGTAACTGAGGTTCCTCTGTACAAGTTGCCACAGTAGTCACCGTCTTTGGAATGCAAATGTATTTCGTGCAGCAGTCTTTCTCAGTTCCATCAACAGCCAGAGGCGTCATATTCTCTTCGCAAATAGTTTCCACAGATGGACACACTCTTTTCTCGCAACTAATAACTTTTTTATTACAGGAACACGTGGTGCAAACATCTGGGGACCATATGTCACCGCTGACGTGCCCTTGTTCATCGCACAACTCGCAGTCCTCTCTTGGTATGCAGGTGTCATTGTGGAAAACGAAGTTACGAGGACAGAAACAACCTTCTTCGTAGCTACTCGTACATTTGGGATCGTCCATTTCATCGACAGTGTCGCAGGTCTGCTTGCAAGGAGATCCGCAAGGTTCGTATACTAAATCTGAAAGAAAATAGAAGGAAATAGCCTCATACAGTTTAGGTAAAAATTGAGATTTGAATAATTAAAATACTAAACGCTTACCTGGAGGACAAGAGTAAGGACACATTTCGCTTGTTCTCCAGGTCAAACAGACTCCCATTTGCTGGCATTCTCTCGAATATGCTTCGAAGCTGCTGCAGTAGTCGTTTCCTTTGCACGTACTATCTTGACAAATCGTCAAATATGGCGTTGGATCAACAAGACCGTGACAGATGCCAAAACTCTTTGGATCTAATAAACGCATGCATGGATCCTGATCCGGCGGTGGCAGTATGCTTATGGTTTTGTTGGTTTGACAAGTATTGTTATCTACGTTGACCACCCAACTTGAGCCAAACTGCTGCATGTCGTTCGTGATCTGTGATCAACAATAAATTATTGTTATTATTGCCGTTTTCTTTTCGTACCCTAATTATATTATGAGGATTATACTTTTCCATTTTTCTGCATCATGTCATCGTCACGCTCTTTATTGCAATTTCCGCATAAACCTTCCATGGCTCCTCCGAATATATGTGAAGGCACAGTCAAAGTGAACGTAAAATTCGGCTGATAACTGATGATACCTAACTGTATAGGAGGTATCAGTAACTGTAATTTCTTCGTGGGTGTCTGTTCTACGATCAACCAGGGTGTATTATAGGTTAACTCGAGCACACTCGAGCCATCCACTTCCACTTCGAACACCTGAGTAGGTACGCCCTTCTTGATCTTAACCACATGCCCCTTGTAATGAACTATAATTGCTTCGATATAATTGTCACTGCTGCATACTCCACTCGGCACAACCAAGACCTGATACGTATGCTCTTTGTTTCCATTCCAATCGTCGATAGTGTCTCTCGAGAGAACGTACGTGCAGTTTCCGTCGAATTTGATGTTCTCTCTGTCGAAAGTGACGAGTCTGATGTTTCCAAATAATTTACATTTGCAATCTTGGCAGTTTGGGGCTGGTACACATGTATCCCCGTTACGGATCGTTCCCTCAGGGCAGAAGCAACCAGAAAAACAGACCCCCGGCATCACTGGACAAGCATCTTTCTCCCGTAGATTAACGCAATTGGTTTCACACTTGTTCCTATAACGAAATCACTCGTACAGTTCATGGTGCTATATTATTAATCGATATCGAAGTACCTGAAACAATCTTTGTGGACAAGGGGCGGCGGGCAAGCGTCTGGACAATCGTGAATGTTTCTCCAAGTGGACAGGTCGATTTTTAAGTTGCTAGCTTGGCATTCGGTGACGAAACTGGTCAGCAAACGGCATCGGCAATCGTCGTACGTCTGGTTGCTTTGTAAACAGTTGCATGCGCTGCCTAAACAGCTGGACACGAATTTTTCTACATTCATAACGTTGGAACACGGTGCCAAAGGCGGTTCTTTTACGCTATCGCAGATCTTCTGACTCTTTATTTGTAGATCATGCGGACAGACCTAGAAAATTGTATAAATTTAGCATCCTTTCAATATTCGAGATGTTCCAGATGGACGACGTCGAACCTGTGAATCACATTTTGGAGCTCCTTCTACAATCCAGCCGTCACCAAATTCTACTGTGCTTCGAGCCTGACTTCCATCAAACAATTGTCTGTCGTTCGCCGCGTATCCGTCAAAATATCCGCACAGACCATTCACTTGACCAAATAATTCAGCGGGAATACCGATTTTCACGTTCGAATTGGCGTCCCAAATCACCCAGAATTTATAATACTTCGAGAACAAGTATGTATTGTCTCCTACAATGGATATTTCAAGGGGGGAAAGGCTGTTATCGATTCTAGCTATCTGTTTCGGTGTGAAACTGTATTTGTTGATGTCCATGTGCATGTCTGGGTATAGAACAACAACATTATCGTCGACAAATACCACTAAGATTTTCATACATTGTCCAGTATGTGAATTACATTGCTTTTTCACTAGAAAATAATATTCACGATTAAAATAACTTCATCAAAACCTAACTACTACAATTTTTGTACCGTGCAGGACTCACATGTAATGTACCACTTGTTGGAGAACATCTCTCTGGCTAAAATGTGATTGCAAATGTCATACTTGTACTCCAACTTGTCGAAAGTATTGAACGTTCTTCCTGTCACATTGCAAACGACTTGCTCTGGTGGCGGAGGCTTACATGTGTACACAGGACACCTCTGAAGTCTGTGCATACTCATTTTCTCGTAGACTATAGTGTAATCTGGCGGACACGATATGTTTGGGCACACCTCAGTGGTATTTGTTGGTACACAGGTGAACTCTTCGCATCTTGTTTCACTAGAGTAGTTTGACGTGAAATGATACATTAATTTCCGATAACAACTACTTTGCGATAGTCGTTGCAAAAACGGAACATTAAAAAAAAATCATACGATAATACCTTTTTCCTTCCTGTGCGAGTGAATACCTAAACAAAGATTTTACTCCACTTTTTGTATGAGTTTTATAGTGTTGGGACCTGGATACTTTTAGTTCATATAGTGGCGGACACACTGGCTTCGGGCATATGACTGGAGTAACTGAAATAATACATAGCACTTTCAAACAGCATACACACTGAGTGGTTAAAGAAAATATGAATTTATATAAAATATATACTGTCGTTCAAAAGGTGTAATTAATTCTTAAGTACCTGAAGTTGATGTAAATGTTGAGCTCTCGATCTTCACTGTAGTAGATTCTGTTACTGGGCAAAGTATTTCATCATCTGGACAATCCTGGATGCCATTGCACCATAAATCTTCGTCAATACAAACATCATTGGTCGGACAGCGACGTGTGCCAATCGGACAAGGTTTGCATACACAGTTGCATAGTTCATTGACCACTGGCCTCATTTCCGGCTTTGTACAAGGCTCTCTACACTTCATGGGTTCGCAATGAGGTATACCACCCATGGTGCACATGCACTCCTGGCAATCTTTGCTTATGTACATCGCACTCACATTATACCTAAATTTGATGACAATTAAATGTACATAAACGAAATACAACGTGTCTAAGTAATGTGGTGCTTACGATATATGGTCAACTACGCAAGGGCATTCCTGCCAATTAACACACGAGTCTCCATTCCACCAAAGGAGATCTGAGCATTTACATTTCTCTGTGTCACCGATCTTCACTCCATTGCACACGTTACACTCTACAATCCGCATTTCTGCAGTTGTTAATATTGTTACTGTTTCTAGAGGTGTTGTTTCAGGCCACGGTGCTATAAATTATAAATCAATTTTAACACCGTTAGTGCAGAAAATGAATAATTATACATTTTAATATTCGAGTATCATACTATTACTACTATACTCACGATAAGGCAAGGGACAGCCAAGAACCTCGAGTTTGAGGCCTATCTGTTCATGCCACTTGACAGGTTGCACTTTCAGGTATCTCGCGTTCAATGGTCTGTCGAAATAGTTCTTCTTAGCAGTGTTAGAATCAAAATTACCCAAGAATTCTTTCTCGGAACCATTCTCATCCGTAATTGGGTTCCATTGAGAGTCATCATTACTATAAAACACTTTGTAGACCGTCGTCCAGGTGCCTTCGCCACCTTTAGTGACAATTCCTGTTATTTTACGCGGCTCGAGAAAGTCGAGCTTAACGAATTGATGTGGATTGTTTAGAAGAGGGTGCCAAACACCTGCGGACGATAATTTCAAGTTCGGTAATAAATCAGTAGAAGAGGAGGACGCTGAAACTTGGTTGGGCCGGATTAGGTCGTTGTCTAGTCCCATGGGCTTGTCACAATCTAAAAAAGTATAAAGGAAATTAAAGAAACAATGAAAATTTCATAAAGTTCAGAATACAGTTTGCTTTCATTTGAACTTAATCACCTGGTGTTGTGGTGTACTTTCCTGTAAGTTCGGTTGTCATGAACACAGTTTCTGTCATTGATGGAACTGTGGTTACTGTTGTACTTTCGATATCCGAACAGCCAAGCAGCTCTACTTGCACAGCTATGCCATTGTGCCAAGTCAACGGATTGATTCGAACTATCCTTGCTTCAATGGGCTCGTAGAATATCTGTTGAACAGCTTTGTACTCGTCCACAGGCCCTCTGAATACACGTGGCTCTTTATTATCATCCAGGATGTAGGAAAAAGCGTGCCCGTTCTCCGAAAATAGCACTTTGTAACTGGTCACGAATTTATTTTCTAACGGGCTTCCCCGTATCAAGATACCGTAAATAGGTTCTGGCTTCTGAAACTTTATATCCAGCCTAAAAATGATCAGAGAAATATATATCACTCTTAATAGAAGAAACAAATCTTAGCAGATTTCACACACTGTATATATGTGTTTCAGTGATTGTAATTGAAATTACCAATGACCAGTGGCCGCGTATTCAGGTTCCCAAAAATCAGTATCCCCATTCATTGCTGCGTGTTCTGGCTGGTATGCGGGACCTTTGCTGCTGCTGGCATTGAAAGTAACCTGGTCGTTTAAGTACTCGATCAGGGGAACAAATTTGTTGCTAGCACAATAAGCTGGTGGACTAACAGTGCTTGGTATCACAACTGTAGAAACCGCAAGCCTTTGATATAAAAAAAATATTATTACTCTCATCGTAAATAACTGCCAATGTATCGTAATAAATCCAAGATTAATATATCTACTCACGGGGTAGAAGTTTCGAAAATAGAAGATTCCGTAAATAGTTCCGTAGACGATGTAGCAGTGGTCACATTTTTTATTGCAGTGGTACATAAAGATCGATCGCAAGTATAGTAATTATTAATGCATTGGCAAATCTCGCAATCTGATTCTTTGAAAATATCACCAGGAATAACTGCGTGTCCATCATGAGACCTGCAAGTGCAGCTTGCCTCATCCACGCAAGTCCTCGCATCCCTCCAGAATTTGCCCGGAGAGCATTGCGGCTCATCTCTCGAGACGCATCCTAATTTTGCAAATAATCGAATATAAGTAATACAGAGAATAAAAAATATACTTTTGCTTTCAAATATAACGAAGACACTCTACCTGGTATGCAACTCGAAGTTTCATTACATTTGCTTTCTATTATCAGAGTATTTCTATAGTAATTGCAAGCTCTATCGCAGTCGGTAGCACACTCATACCAAATTTCATTCTCTTTGCATTTTTCTGAAAAAACAGAATTATTCTATGGTACCAGAGACAGCAATAAAATATTAAAAAGACATTGAAAAATATCGTACTAGGAACCGTTGAAATCGTGGTGGTATCGAAACTTGGTGTTTCCGTAGTACTCGACGGACACTGGCACAAGACACTGATTTCGAAATCGATGCAAGGCAAATCAGGCTGAGACCGACAGTAAAGACCACTTTCCAAAGTGCACTCTACGTCTAAACCAGTTTCTTCGGGTGATCGATGGCCAACTACCGATCTACATTGTATATCGATCATATAGTTCTTGTCGCACGCGGCAGATCCTTTGGTGTTTAGCTATAAAAAATTATATAATGATGTAAAAAATAGCAAATAAAATATTTATGTAATTAATAGTAAGACGAGTAAAGTGTTACCAAAGTGAAATATGAGGGCAAGGGTTCTACGTCGTCAAATTTCTTTCCTTCGAGTGGCGAATCACTATTTATCCAGCTAGTCCAGCCATTCGTACAGTTTTCTGGCTGTTCACTTTGCATCGTACTAATTGTAGCTGTGGAACTCGTACAAGGTTCTCCCATACACAACACTTTTCCACGACTGCAATAACATGTTTGGCACCCGTCCTTTCTCACGATGTCACCCTCACCGTAGTCTAATCCGTCGATTGTAATGCATTGTTTCTTGCAATCCTCTTTCGGGACACACTCTGTGTAACTGTCATTACTGTACACTTGGCCCTGAGGGCAAGTTTCGAAGGAACAACCCTCGACGCAAGTATCCTGATTGCATAGGTGGTAGTACTTATCGTTCAGAGTCATCAGATTATCGCAAGTTTCTCGACTGCAAGTTGAGATACAAGCAGAGTACGGGCAGTGTCCTTCGTCGCACTGTATAGGGCAGAGCTCTTGGCTACGCCACCTTATGATAACTCCCTTGGCATTACACTCTTGAGCATACGCTGCCAGAGCAGTGCAGAGGCATTCGCAATCTCCTCCTGGAATATCAACACCATGAAATCGCAACCTTTAATTGATTTTATAAATCGGTATGATTTTACCTGTGTCACAACCGCAAGTATCGAAAATGCAATTGTGCAGATAGCTCTCCACTTCAACTTCAGAATGACAGGGCTGGAAGATCGGTGATTTTAAAATTCCACACTTTTGTACAGCCCACAAATTCCTTTCTGGATGCTGTTCACAAGGATCTCTAACATCTTTAGGCTCAGGGCAGTACTCGTTCTTCTTCCAAGAATCTCCAAACAAATTGGCAGATGCTTCGGAGATACCTCCTGAAGGCGTTTTGAAGTCGTCCACGCTATTATCATTGTAATCGCCGCAGAGTCCTTTTGTACGGCCCTTCCATTTGGGTTCTAATCTTATATACACTCTGGTGCCTGTTCGGGATAATAAATTGTCAAGGAAAGTCTTTAGAGAGGCACACAGATAAACTGTGCATAAAGTCTGAGAATCTATGCATAAAGATAAATTAAAAACCTTTGTCCCACTGTAGAGTCAGTCCCATGTCTGGCACGTCAACGAACACAAATAACCCGGCTGTCCTCATTGCGAGTCTCTTAAAATTATTCACGGGCAATTCTTTCCCTCTGGTTAAGACAATCGTTTCTGGGCTCTCGTTACTCCCAATAGTAAGAATGATCGATTTAGAGCAAGCTACTCCAGTTGTTCCACAAGGCACGTTCTGCACAGACACCTCAAAGGAGTCTTGCGGGCTCAAAGAACCCTTCGCCAGAATGTAATCACACAGTCCTTGGAAATCGTACAATTTTCCATCGAATGTCTTGTAGTGAGAGTCTCCCCAGGCAGAGCAGACTCCTAATGGTACAGATATTTGGAGAGATTAGTACAGTTTAACGATTTTTTCTAAAATAAATAGTTGCTCGGAATGTTACCTGCGCATATTCTATCGGTGCACTTCCACGCTCCATTAGTGCATTCGCAAGTATTGCATTCGTTTTGTATTACAGACATTTCTTCGTAACTCTGGCCTCCGTGACGACACGGACAGGACTCCTCTTTAATACATTTACCTTTTGGTTCGTCCAAAATGTAACCAGGCATGCAGACGCAGCCAGATTTGCAGATGGCAGGTTCTTGGACTGGTTTGTGCATATTGCGACAAGTTCTGGGCTCTAGCGGCACACAGTCTGTTACTTCCTGGTGGTCATTTGCAGCGCACGAACTAAGATTACTAGTCGCAGGGTATTTCTCGATTTCATTCTGTGTGGCCTCACGACAGTTCCAAACTCCTCCTATTTAAGTGTAATCAATGAAACTACGTATGATAGAATACAATTCGTAACTACTATCGCTTTGGTTAAGCTTTATTTAGATTCGTGAAATACGAAACCTGCACACGTGCAGAGTTCTGAAGCCTTATTCCCAGGTCTGATTTCCTTATATCCAGCATTGAACTCTATATCACCATAAATGCACGGACATTGCCCTATCGGAATGCATTCCCCGTGTTTATTCAATGCTTCACCTTCTGGACAATTGCATCCCTCTATGCATTCCTCCTTACAATCTGGATAGGAAGTTATATCTCCACAGGATCTAAAAATATGCGAGATAATTTATCACGAGCGTCTCACTGTTATAAAGGTTTAATCGATTCCGCGCGTTAAGCTACCTGGTGCAACTGTTCCCACAAATCTGGTAGACTTGATTCTCAGGACAGTGGACCATACACTTGTTCACATCCTCTTGCCAGAAAAGCTTTATTCCAGCAGCTGCACAGTCTTTCGCATACGCAGCCAACACCGGACAAAGACAGGACTCAACTTCAACTTTGCAGGAGCACATATCGAACAAGCAATTTTTGTAAAATATATCTGGATCCACGTACCAGTGACAGTCTATAAAAACGATTATTAAATAGAATAATTAATAGAAAAATTAGGAGATTGGGTTGAATTAAGTATAGATAATTTACCAGCAAAGGTGCTATTTAACAAATAGGAACAATATTGTTTTGCGTCCTCTCGTTTCTCTGGATCAAGATCACAAGGATGATCTGATTCCCTTTCGGGCACATCGGGACAAAACTCGTCGGATTTCCATTTGTTAGCAAAGGATACTGCCATAGTTTCGATGTCACCATCTGGTGTGACGAAGTCATCCTTTTGATTGTCCGAAAATGTACCACACAAACCCTTAGTTTTGCCTAATAATCACATAGAGGATTAACGATTAGCTTTGTATATAAGAATGAAACTAAAAAATATAAAAGATATCTAACCGCGGAATTCAGAAGGAGCGTTTATATAAACACGGGAGACTCCGTCCCACCATATATTCAATCCATTTGGCAAATGAACGATCAAGAATATACTGCTTGCAATACGTATTCTAATTCCATTAACAATTCTAGGGAACGTTGTTAAATCGTTTCCGTTGATCAGTACTTGTCTGTGTTGCTTAAGTTTCAGAGAATCACCCTTGTAATTGATCGTAACCGTCTTCGTACAAGATGGTGCGTCAGTAGGAACAAGTCCCATTTCCTGCAAGCAAAATTATAATTTCCAGACGATGGAACTAACTTTTTTAATGCAAACGGAACGTGCATCAACAGACCTCTGATATCGCGCCAGGACAAGGAACGTTTTCGCCTTCGATACTATAGTCATCGCCTTTCATTAAATAGTATTTGCATTTGCCCATGAAGTCGTAATGTTTGCCATCGAAGGTAACGTAGTGGGGATCACCAATCGCGGCACATCTGGCACCGCACTTTGCCTCGGTACATATCCATTTTCCAGCCGAGCACTTGCAACTGTTGCAATTCATTTGAACAGTCTTTCCAGGTTGAAACAAATGTCCACGTAGCCTGCAAGGGCATTCGTCAGGATGAATGCATCTTCCTCCATGAGACACGGTTCCTTCTGGACAGAAACAACCCTCCTCGCAATGCTCTCTATCTATTTCCTTCTCTACTTCTGTCCAGCAAGATGGCTCTACTCGAGGACCGCATGACATGTATACTCTTCCGCCATTGCACACTATAGCTGTAGCACCATGGAAAAGTTAGAAATGCCCGCTATGTAAAACAGTTTTTACAGTAACTTATGAAGACTGTCACTTACGACAAGTGTCGTTATTCCTCCAACCGGCTAAAGACGTGACCTTTTTATGAGCACATTGTCGGACGTAAACATCCATGGTGTCACACGCACATGTTCTTCTATCGTAATCTATACAAGAACAGTAGTCCTCCAAGCAGGTTTTCTGTAGTTGGGAAATACCAATTGTGTTGGAACAAGCCTGGAATCTACTATCGGAAAGCAATTTTGAACAGAATTGGATGGCATCTCTGGTGACTGACGGATCAGAATCGCAGTTGCTACTAGTCTTCGGATTGTCAACGCAAGTTTCTAAAAAAAAATCAACCAGAAATTAAATATCGGTAGCTAAACAAGTCTATTCTTTACACTGTGACAGAACTAAACGATACCTCCGATATTTCCCGTTTGCCAAGAAGTCGCGAACATTGTGAGGCTCCTGGTATAATCCCCATTCTTACTCATCATGTCATCGTTTGCGTTGCCGTTCATGCTTCCACATAGACCGACTGTCCTGTTCCACATACTTTCAAGAGCTTCCACCTGTATCAAGAGCTTTCCATCCCATTTCAACTTAAGCCCCACAGAGTCCAAATGCATCACGATAAAATGTGCAGACGAGTGGACTCTCAATGCGGACAATTGTGCTGGGATTGGAAGCAACTTCCCGGGGGTTCTAAACTCTGGGACACCTTTTCGGTTTTGCAGCAGTATATACTCCTTGTTCTGGATGAAGATCTTAATGATTCTGAAACAGTCGAACACCTTGCAAGTCGGGCTGTTCTCCACTGTTATTGTGAACAACCTGTTCTGCGCCTCCTGGACTAAAATGTAGGGGCACTGACTGGCGAAACTGAAGACGTTGTCGTCGAAAGTTTTATAGTGCTTTCCACCCCAAGTGAAACAAGTTTTCGGGACTGGTTTTTTCTCCTCAACGAGTATCATGTTTTCCGATGGATTTACTATTACCTAACATTACATAAAATATAATTTTAATAGAACCCTTTTATCTTGTTCCCTCAATAGTGTAATATCGACTATTAACACTTAATTAAAAGAGAGCCACAAGAGCTTATCGGACAAGTGTTGGTATATCGAATTTCAAGGCATTTATCTGAACTACTTACCATATTTGAGCTAGTACGATTAGTTTCTTTCATATCATGTATGTATGAAATGTAATTACATTGGGGAATAGGCCGAGGATTGAAACTACCAGTTTCGTAATCGCAAATATACGTGGGAGCTGGTGGAAACTCGAATTCTGTTCCATCAGGACAGTAGATGGTGCAGGAGTAAATATCGTTAACGAGTTGGCAGTGCACACGTCCGTTAAATTCCATATTTTTTCCATTGCAAGTATCAGCAGCTACATTAGGATAAATCAGTAATAAATTTAACTAATTTTACCTTATCAAAATGAAAAAGTTATACTTACAATATTGACACTGAGGACCTTTATACGCTCGTGGACATTCACATTTATTTAATGGGAGACATTTGCCACCATTCTCGCACGGTGGATTACATACGGCTGCAAGAAATAATAAAATATAGGTAGTTCATGCGCTACAAGTGTAATAAAAATTTGATTAATAAACTTTAAATCTGGAATTCGAGGCATACGTTTACAGTCAGGTATGGAGACCCAATCTTGCCTGGTAGGTACCCAGTTTCCATTCTTGCAAATCAGATTTGTGATAGCGGTACCATCCGGAAACGTGAAATTTTTTTCACAGGATATAGTGCACGACCTAGAGCGAATATACAAAACTAAATATTTCACGTAAAATGTTTCGGACAGCGAAGAATTACATAGCGAAAGCATACTCTGAATTGCAAGCACTGTGGGCATTAAGCACTTCCGTGGAGTAATTCAGGCACGGTTTGTTCTCAAACTGACATTGCGGTCCAGTGAATTTTTCAGGACAGTTGCAGTGATGAGGTGCGACGCATATCCCATTATTTAAACAGTCCGGCTTACAAATTGCTGAAAGCATAAGCGAATTAACGTATTTATACCATGCATAATATAATATAAGTAATGCTAGACTACTTTTAATGAAACTTACGTTCACAGTCCGGAATAGACCAGTCTGCCCCAACAACATACCATTTTTTATTCTCACATTTTATAACCAATTCTTGTGATCCGTTGGGGAACTTATAATCGCGGTTACAATGTGCGATGCACTCGACACTGGAATTTTTTAAGTATATAGTATATCTAAGTAATTACAAATATAATTTATCAATTACCTGTTTATGGAGCATTTTATAATACCATTGATAAGTTTCTCTGTGCAAACCCTTGTAGGTAACACTGGTCTTTTACTTCCCTTTATGCCCTTCACACCTTCATAGGGTGCATTTCGGTGCCCGTTCAATGCGAAGTTGGTACTGAATAATTAATGAATTTATATTAGAAACATTAATGAAATGTAGAAAGTAATATTACTTACTCCGTTAAGCCATATGATTGCGAATTAACAATCGTTGCGATTATCGCAATGTTGAAGAACACGGCCCATAACATCATATTAAGGCACTTATTTTTATATCATGTTCATTTAAGAAGAAATATTAAACGAAACAGGGAATGTTACAGTAAGAAGCCTACTTCTCCTTAAATACTGCGACTTAATGTGATCGTTCTCTTATATAGTCACCACTAAAAGGAAACGGATAACTGATAACTAAAGACTAGCTTGATAAGTAAATTCGACGAAGAAGTACGGATTAATTAGTGTGAGTCAAACTGTAAAAATAAATATATTGTACCTATCAAAAAATGTTCTTTCTGAAAAACTTACACGTTTATTGTCATAGAATTGAATAATTTACACGTTAATTATCGAGTGAAAATGCGCGAAAATGTCATTTCGTCAAGAAACATTCGTTAATGTTTCAGAGAAAAGGGTATGAGTATAAATATTATCAGGTACAGCGATAGTTAGCTTGCAGCTAATAACATATTCCTTCTGAACACATTAGTTGCTCAGCTTTGCTATTAAAAAATACATCATTCAAGAAGGAAAAGATGAAAAGATATTGTTCCAGTACCCTTGAAATACTCTCAAAATTGGACCCGCGATTCTGTTATCAGGGTTACTCGAAGCGTTAATGAGCTCCTAATTGGTCAGATAAGCCAATAATAAAATAACAAGGGAAATGGTTATCAAACAACGTCATTCCCTTGTCCCCACACTTATGGTTTCAATAGAGCTTATTAATAAATTATAAAACTTGATAAAAAAAAAAAGTTATTCAAATTCATATTGTTAACATTACTTCCTGAAAAATCTCATTTTTCATGAATAATGCGTAATTAACGGTAACAATTTAACTAAACTATCTAACACAGTTAACAATATAATCGTTTAAAATTATTAAAATATTAACTGTCTAGTAATTATTTTAAGGTATTTAGATGCAGTAATTGCTTTCAAATAGCTGAGCAAAGACTTGTCAGTCCAATAGCATCTACCTCTCAAAGTGTATAAAAATGATACCATGAAATTTTAGTCAGAGAAATCTGTATCTTTGATGTGATCATTCTTTCTAATAAACTGCCCGGGTTCGGAATATTTCGAATGCCAGATTTGGTAATAAGCGTCGCTGGAAATGTTATTTGAATAGGTAATATTGAACTCTTCTTTCAATGCGGTTTTCCAGACCTGAAATCAGTAATGCGCGATTAGCTTCATATTTCCTTTCCTTTTTACCATGATACTGATATAATGAAGTTATGATCGTACATCTTGTTCAAATTCAGGTGCAGCCGCTTTTGTGCTTCCAAACATAGCTTCCCTCTTCAAGACATGAAAGTGATACAATAAATAATTCCACGTGTACATTCTATCGGGTTCTCCGACATTAAATGTAACCGACACGAGCGAGCAACACTCGTTTTTTATCGGGTACACAGCACGAGTCCAATAGACACCAGTCTTAACAACGCCCCATAGCAAAGATTGCAATGGGTAACCATGGAACGTACCCCTAAAGTACTGATCTCTTGTATCAGAAGGGTAAATTTGCATAGCTGCCAGATGCTTGGCTGGAAATAATTGAGACTGCCATTTTATTTGCGGTGAAGTGATTACTCCTATCGGCATGTGATAAAAGATTTACCAAGATAATAATCTTCCTGCTTCCAGTACTTGCCACCAGTTCTACATTTCTCAGAGTTATCAAACTTGTTAATTAGCTTCTTTAGAGTCCCCATACTAATTACATATCCTGCATCAGCAATATTGTACGGCTGGCCCCACAGAATGACTGTATGACCTAAATAATAATCCAGAGTATGATTCAACGGAGCAACCATGTAGCGTAGATTCTCAGGAATCACCAATGTATCATCCTTCACGAAAATAAGCCACTCCAAGACTTTGTTATGCCTCCAAATATAGTTGAAAGCTTCGCACAAAAATTGCCAAGAAGACGCTAGCTTTGTCTCAAAATTCACGATAGACAGTTTAGGGCTTTTCTCTTGGCCAAAAAAATATATCTTGTTGCAATGTTTCCCCCAAGTATCCTGAATAGCTTTGGCCAATTTAATCCTCTTTACGAAGACAGCACATGTAATATGGACATGTGACTTCAACCAGTTGGCTTCAGATTCCTTTTTAATTTCAGATCCATATAGATAGGCGTCTATATTAAAGTCGCTTAATCTCAACTTTTTATTCTTCAACCAAACGTCATAAGTTAAATTTGTGAATTCTTTCCAAGTTTGAAAGGTGGGTTTCTCGTCGGTCCTTGCGTCAGTTGTGAACCACTTTAGGAGAGCAGTTCTACTTGCAGGGAAATGGTTCGACGAGGGTCTCTGGCAAGCCGAAGTACAGTTAAATAAATGTTGCACGATCAGCAAAAATAATGCAAGTAGAAAACCGAATCCAAATCCGATTAGAAACACGGAACGCGACTTAAAACAGTAGAAGTTCATCTTACGACTTTGACATTGATTTAGCGAAACATGTACTTCTATCATAGAGCTTGTGCCTCGCAAGTAATGAGTTGATGATCTAATAACATTGATTGACCCTCGTTAAATTCGTAGGCGCTCGTTTGTATTAAATCTTCTCAGCCACAATCAAAAGCTTTAGAGCTGAAATTTTCGTAAGGATATCTGAAAAAAATAGACAGGTGAAATTTTAATACGCATTCGTTGTAAACGTTTGAGTGAAAAGAATTACTAAGCGACATGCATTTAAATTGATTTCAATCACTTACTCTGTTAACGATTAGTCACGCCAAGATACAAGAAGTTACATCACGTTTAAATTTCATAAATAATTTCGCTTTATGAATTTTTTCTGCATTATTGTTCATATAATTTTAAGCGAGGTCAAAAAATGTAATTAGCATATGTATACATGTGCAATCAGGTCAACAGGTGCCTTTATATATCTGCACACTTGAACATAACCAATTAATAGGACCACCGATAGAATTATCGGATAAATAGTAAGTAAATGCATATAATTCCTTGTTCTAAATAATTTTAGATGATTAACGATACGATAGTATAGATATGGTTCTACTTGTGTAGGTATAAATTTACTTAAATGACAAATTTCTGATCGGTAAAATAAAGACATTTACAATTCTACCGACATTCGTTCGTGCACAGATTTCAAAATGAGCCTTAGAAAAATAAAAATAAAATTTTAACAAATTATTATTCGAATGTTAAAGTATTAACTTTATTTAACGTTACAGAGAAGGATTATATCTTTTTTCTCTCACTATTACGAATTATCCTAACGTGATGTTAACACTTAATATCTAATTCTAGCTTTCCGGTAGCCAGGTACTCAGTAAAAATATTCATGTTATAGACGATAAAAGAATTTATAAAGATGTGCTTAATGATTAAGACAGTGCTTAAAGACAATAATGTTCAAATTAAATACTCAGCTGGGTCTGGAGCTATCCGATGGCTCCATTCAACATTTTACGAAATTATTTACAGAGTAAACTCTAATATGAATACTATGTGTATTCCTTAGTCAGTTAATTGCTTCGCAATATGTCAGAATCGGCCTATCAATCGCAGACAGTCACCCAGTGGAAAAAAGTTTCACTTTCCCCAATATCTTGTGATACCATGTACTGTATATAGTGTAAAATTGTTAGCTGTAACGAGTATTTGATAACAAATACTCGTATCTCTACTTCCGATATTTTGTTATAAATATCATAAAATTTTTAGATAAAAGCTTGTATTTTCAGAATCAAAACATCTTTGGGGAAGTTTAATGAAAATTCTAGTTTCCAGAGAAAGCCAACTTAGAAGAATTAGAAACTGACTTTGCCGTGAATTTTAAAGAAACCTAATCCATTTCTGTTATGCACCAAGGCACCTACACCAAAATAGTTTTCTATTATAATAAATCCTTTCTTTATGCTGCACATTGATGGCAAAAGGTCTTTGATAGACGACTGCAAACCCTCCACATCGAACTTTGCTTTCTCTGCCTCTGATCCTATAGACAATGGCATGATTTTCAGGGAATAGATTGTACGTGTAATTGTTTAAGTAAAGCAATTGTAATACCTTTGTACCAAAACAGTGGATGACTAGCATAAGTGAGCCATGGAATATTCTTCGCAAAAGGATTCCATTTCTTGGTCAGTGGCAGTGGATTACCCTTGTTCCACATCAGTCTTATTCCAGACATGTGTCTTTTCCTAAAAAGTCCATTTTCATTTAGTACAAAGAGTATTAATTAAATGAGTACTTCATTTCAACCATCACACATTAATATCTAAAAATTTATGTGCTTAAAATAAAATAGCAAAATATGTATAAGTATTATATTCTCCATTAAAATCAACAGCCTACAAGCATAACTAAAAAATACTAACTAAACTATATTGATAATATCGTTATATAAATCGCATTCCATTGAAGGGGAAATTATTTGGAGTGGGCTACAGTTATTAATATCGTTAACAAAAAAGGAATAAAAACAAGGTGCAAAGCAGTTCCTTATTAAATTGACAGAGGTCTTTGCTCTACGTAAGATCTTTGTATACCTAGGTTCAAACTGTGCAAAACCTGTACAAGAGGCAAGAGAAGACCACTCTTGACGAACTGCACAGTGTATTATTGAGGACACGCCTTCTGCCAATCCACTTAATCGTCTAAAAATTGTTTGTAAATATATAACAAATACATCCTGTCTACAACTTTCCTATTTCACCTAAAATTCGATTGCAATATTTCAATATAGAAGCTTAAGATATAATACCTACGGTGCTAAAGACGAAGGTGGGTACACCAGTTCACCAGAGACTAGCGTATCAATCTGCCATAGCGGTATTCGATTGTACTCGAGTATCTTTAAAGAGATAAAGTCATATTTTATTGTATAAATAGCATTCTCCGTAAGTATTACCAGTCTTTCTTTTTCAACATCCCATAGACTTATTCTGCAAACATGTGCTAAAATTAATTATGGTATTTTATGATAATTTGACAACATTTGTGTACGTGTTAAATTTTCTACTCTGTTAAAAGCCAGCTTCCAACAATGTTGTTCTCGTCTTCGTTTATCAGGAACTCACGACAGTCTTTCAATGCTCTAGCTACAACTTCGTTCCTATCTGCGAAAAACGAATGGATATCTATATGCTTGAAAGGAATATTCGACACGTCCCTCGACGACGGAAGGTGGCTGGCATTCTCCTTGTTCTTCTTCGCAGTGTCCGATCCTTGTAAAAGTTACGGTCGAGTTAATTATCGTATCTTACTTAGTAGTTTATGAAAATAAGCAGTTCAAACTTTTGAAATAGGGTAGTTTATAACACTTACATTAACAAAGAAAAAATAAATAATTTTTACATCCTTATTTTATTACAATTCGAAGGCTTAAATAATTGAATCCCTAATTTCATTAAGATGTTACGATTACATTGAGATATACATTTTTTTCGTTCTTAACCTAATCTTATAAAGATATCGGTAGCTGACGTTACTCAGGTGAAAAAAACTCACCGGCAGATTGACTATTTAATTCATTGTTATCAAGTTCCTTAGTGATTTCTAATGTGGTCGTTTCAAAATTTCCCGCTGGACCCTCGTCGAGATACGTTTCGTCCATCGTTTTAGGTTATGATTCTCCTAAATTCCTCTCCGATTAAGAAATCTGATTTTCCTTCACCCTTTCGTCCGACTCGAATAATTCTCTGGAACTAGAGATTCGACCCGATATTCCCTTTTTTCTTCGACGATTTCTAATATGTTAATGCAACGCGATGACACAACGAATGTCGAAAAATCATTTGACATTTCAGATGATAACGAAAGAGTCCATGTTCGGACATGTTTGCAACTATATTTGTTGTCGCTGATAACGTTATCAACAGATAACAGGAAACAGGCATTCGATTTTTTCATTTTAAGGAATAATGTTTGTCAGGCCGAGAAAATCTGAGAAAACGCAAGAAAATTATATTTCGAACAAAAATAGTACTCCTTTATTAAATGTTACGTTGATAGCGTGAAAATTTCGAGATATAACAAATCTAGACAATCGTTGTATACAATCCGCTATTTATACATCGCTAGCATATCGCTAGCAACTTTTACTCCCTTGATAACCATAAATATGTATGTGTATACATATATACTATAAGTACACGCTATGTATATTCGAGCTGTACAAAGCATTAGCTTTATAAAAATCATGTTTGAACAGGGCTGGTGACTTTTGAACCTTACGACTGTTTGTACAAGTTTTTTAAACTATGTTCTTTCCTTGCTTCCTTTTTTCCTTTTACACCCATAGTACGCGTTAGAAAAATGTACAGTTATTAATACTTTGGTTAGCGGCTAAATTGCATTATCTTCTTTTACAACGACGAGCATAAAAAACGTGTAATTCACAGTCACAAACGAAGAATAGTCTACAAAGTATCAAACCTGTTAACGTAGAAAATAAATATCCTACACTACTATAAAAACTTTGGTTTTTTTTTTTATTACCTTTTCCTCTTTTCTATCGATTATCCAATTTTAAGTAGATTTACCCCAGACAGATACCTTAATTATATACGTATATACACAGGTATTAAAAAAACATCTCCTTTTTAAAGACTTCCTACTTGTTCTCTATCTGTACGTTAGTATAAAAATGTATATGCGCATGTGTGTATGTATATGTGTGTGTTACCTGTGCGACAACTGAACTAATCTTTCACTCTGCATCTTCCTCCGAAGGAGAGTCTCCTCCTTTCGATGCTCCCACAATCGAATCTCGCAGGCGTTGCTTAACAGAAACGGCGCCCCGCATCAGTCTTATCATCAACTTAATTTTAAGCGTAGCAAGGCATTAGTATATGCTCTGTCGAAAGAAGAAAGGAGAAACGAAGCAAGAGGCGCGCGGGGAAACCGGAAATCTGACTAGTATACGAAATATACACTACTTATATGTATATACTACTACTAGACGTTTGGAATCACTTGCTTGATCCATTGCCCCGCTTTCAAGTTAATACCAAGTCGCAAACATATACTGGGTTTATTTCCGTATTGAAACTCTTTGCATTCGAAATCTCGCAGTGATTCCAAATTGTAAGTTGAATGCAAAATAGAATATATCCGAGTATGAGTCGTCCGTGGTTACTTGTAGTATTGTACGTCGTCCAGCATATTATCCGATGAGGAAAGAGTTAAGCTACGCTCCTCGTGCATCCCTTTAGCGTAATTAATTTGCTGCGACACCTGTTTCAAAGTAACATACATGTAATTATGTACTATAGATTATAGATTATGCATTGATACTAACTCTTTTGGCCACTTCCTCGTTGTCGCAACGAACTTTTGGTCTCCTAAAGAGTTCTGGCCCGTCCACGTTTACGGTTATCGCTGAATCTGATCTAGATATTAATTCGATATAGTACAGAGTGACGCCGTTGCTTTCTAATTTATGCATTGGTTGACAATACAAAAGATCTGCCAGACTGACTTCCGTTACTACCCCTTTGGTACCACCCGAAATCACGCGAACCCTTTCGTTAGAAACGAGGACCCGCAGATTCTCCGTTCCGCTTCGCAGACACTCGTATGCTACGAATAACTCTGTATAATTGTGATCGTTTATTAAATAGAGAAATTCTTGGCCTTCTGCTTGTTGGCGGTTATAGGGCGGTAATAGCCCAGCGGAACCACTGGCCACGCGAGGAGACCTATCACGTTTCGGTATCGCACGATGGGCACTGAAAATATCGAAAAGAGACGTGATAGTATTGAGATTATCACTAAATGTTAGACCTTAAAAAATATATACCTTCTGCTGGTTTCTCTCACAGCAGTAGCAGTCTCTGTGGCAAGATCTAGCACTCCTACTACCGGCTTGGTAATAGTCCCAACTACTCCTTTCCCAAATCCAGCAAAGAAACCCTGCAATTATTCACTCAACTTATACGTATCATTTATTTTACAGTCAATCGAAGGATATTGAACATTTTAACACGTACGGGAAATCCTTCATTCGTCGCTCCATCATATGTCTGTTTGAAGATGCTAGTCACTCCACCGAGCAATCCAAAACCGAATCCTTTCAATCCGGCTACTAAATGGTCACTACTACCTGCCGTGTTGGCTCGAATTCTCTGTCTAGCTTCCTCGTGCCTTTCGTCCATTATAACTCTTCCTAATCCGTCGGATAGAGATTCTGTTACCTTCGCAGCGGAGTTCGATATACCGTGCGTGACATTTTTCACTAAAGTCTTCACGCTTCCTTCGTAAATTAAGCCAGACACCCCTTCTGTGACATCGTTTACGAAACCTAGGGGGTTGCCTAGGAAATCTACCGATCCTAATATCACCGCAGCTTGCCATTTTAATTCCTAGAAGAAAGCACAGATATATATTCTGTTCACGTGAAATTGAAAGTGAATCAAGAGATAAAAAATGTTTGCGATCGTACATCTTTGAAGTGTTTTATAATGGAATGTACTAGGAACTGAGTGCTCTCGAACGGATGCTTCTTAATAAAGGGCTCTAATTCGATAGTGGCGTCTTCGAATTTGATTAACGTCAACCCCAACTGCCTTTTTATGGCTTGGAGATGGCGTGGCAGTTTCGTTGTAGTGAGCACGCTCAGTTTCACCTAAAATCACCATTTATATATCATCACTTCCATAAAGATATCAATTGACGACGTTTACCTGACTAGGAACAATCTTTAACGCGCCAAAGTAGTATCGTTTAGCATGCGCAGCAGATACTTCGGAGATAAACCTCTGCGCTTTAAAATCATTCTCGTCTACAGGCACTTCCAGCTCTGATCTTCCTGCCCCAACGAAGGCAACCAGTTTCAATATCAGCTTTTCTTCTAAGTGTATGCATAGTGGTTTGATGCTAACCACCACGTGCTTGTATATTTCTGCATTTTGGTTTTTCGATTTCAACTTCTCCGCGACCACGTGTATAGCTGGCCTGTGTTCACTCTCGGTCCTAGTCGAGCGTGTTACATAAAGTACAGAAGTGCATTGTGCTTCGAATAGTTGATTGTCGATTTGTATATCCTCCACGCTCAAGTCTACAGTGGTATTGATAGGAGTTTGGACCAGTTCTAACGAAATACCAGCCAAACGAGCAAACAACAGCTCCTCGACTGGTCTTCGAGAAACAATCGATAGGCCTAAACCAGCTGTCAAATTGATTTTCAACTCCAATTCTCTGGAGTTCACCCTCTCTGCATCACTGTTTAATTGAGTTGGTCGATGGCTGACTGCAATGTGCGACCAGTCACGTTCTTCTAATAATGCAAATGTCTTTTTCTGTAAGAAATCGTTGCATTCGTATTTTTAAGTCTCTACCATTACACATTGGCCTAACTGACTATATTTAATTTTCACAAAATATTAGTTAAATAATTGTAAACGTTTAATATTCCTGTACCCTTTCTTTAATGTCCAACACTTGAAGTACTCTCGTTGGACCATCAGTGGTCACTGTAACAGAAAGGAAACCGGACCCTGGCCTTAACTTTTGTCTACCAACGCGTTGCTCAATTGGAGGAGGATTCGTGTGCGTTTGAGGGCCCAATACCGCTTCGCTCCCTAAAAAGGCACGCAGAAGCAATAGGGTAATTAGCATTTCGACGAGGATTGAGTAGCTGGATAAAGAATCAGAAAATTTCAGATACTGAATACATGCATTTTGTTATTCGATGAGTACTAGCGCGAACGAAAAAAAAAAGAAAAAAAAAGAAAAAAAAAACAAGCAAAAATTTGAGCGCTTACGATACTTATAGTTGATGATTTTAATGTATATTTCCGAATCTATACGTACACATTTGCCAACGAGCGACACTGCCGCCTGCAACATTATCATTATGAGTTCAAGATTCTCGGGAATGATATGATTCGAAAGACTAAACGGGGGAAACAACTAAATGTTCCAACTTAATCCAACGCAAGAGATACAGGAACTAATATACTGTAGCCACTTTATTTAAACGGAGATAATTTTGTTCGTTTCTGTTCTTTCACGGGTCAATTTTTTACCTTACACGTAGAACCTTACAAATGAAGAAAGATCGTTTCGATTAAAGAAAATCTAAATTTGCGTGGCAGTGATGATACTCAGTAAGCAAATTATACACGTGAAAGCATTGGCAAATAAAATAAAATGATATGATAGTGAATTTATATCATAGAACGGATTCGATACAATCGGAAAGCTTTGACAATATTACGTTTTGCAAAATTATCAATATAGTTCCACTTGTGTATTCTGCATATAAAAAGATCTATGTAAAAATGATGAACAGATCTATAGATAGAGGCGTTGCCAAGATATTGTTCGGTGAAGTTCAATCGTAACCATCCAAACCTTCGTGTAGTCCCATGAATCCATCTTTGGATTGCACGCACATATTCTTGTGGGCACAACATAATCGTCCATCATCCGTGAATCGCCAAGTTTGAGTGGATCTCCTTCGAGGATCAGGTTTTCTTAATGCGAGGGCGCAATAAGTAAATGGCTGAGGCGCTGTACCCGCTATATCCAACACTAAAACAGTCTCTGGAGCTTTTGAATGCTTGTCCCTTGGGGGACTGGACCCTAGCCGTGAAAAAGAGTATCTTAATGCATATTGCAAAAGGACAAAGTTGATGAATAAAAATTCCGCTCGACATACCTTCATGTTGCAATTGACCATCAGCAGTCATCCTCCATAATTGACACCTGGCCCCATACTGTTTTCTACGTAATGCGACCCAGTTACCAGGACCAGCTTCCAAAACTAGTCTTTGCGTTTCAACGTCTAAAGGATCCAAACCACCCTCTCCTGTTCCCAGATCGCAATCAGTTTTGAATGTGCCTGTTTTTAAAAATTAGAGGAAAATTATAAAGAAAAAGAACTGTACTGCAATAGGATATAAAGAAAGCATGATCATATTATAATCGCGGACTTCTCTACGTATTTAAATATACCACTAGGAAAAACTGAATTACCCGTGAACGCAATGTAAATGAAATTCTCGTATGTGAGAACTCTGCCCTCTCCAAGCATGTTCAAATCGTAAGTGGCTGTCACACCCCCAGGAGCAGTGAGAACCAGGCCAGCAGATTGTATAGGTTCGTCTAAGGCGTATGGCACGGAGGAGTGCGGTCTGACCGTCCATTGAAGGTTATCGTGTACGGTAACCTACGAGAATACACTTGAAAATAATTTCTAATTAATTCAGTTAAGCGGTCTAGAAAACGTTTGCGGGTAAGTATCCGTTTCCAAGGGTGTTTGATAAGAAACTTATCGATTAATCACCTGATTTACTACCAATGGCACTTCTGAAAAATTATCTACTCTTATGGGTGGTGGCATGGTGTCGGCATCAGTGAACACTATGAAGTACGTGCTTTCCTGCAAGACCACATCTACCCGAAGAAAATACATCTTCCCTGTAGTGTCTCTGATGTTAATCGTCAACGAATAGTTATCATCCAATTTGATGCCACCTGACCACATACAATCTTTAACATCCATGATCCGCATGCACAGAAGCAAATCTTTATCTAGACGCGGCCAATGGAACGGCATATGACAGTCTGACATAATTTTGACATAAGTTGCTTGAGCGTCTGGATGACTCTAAAAATTGATTTTTCCTTTTTTTTAACAAAAGAACACCATTGTGAAATGAAAATGAATGTTACATCGTTACTTACAACTGTCGTAGTAAAGCACTTCTGAGCTAGTTCCAGAGTGGAACTCGATTTATTGTGCAGCTGATATCGTGGCGATAACGTAACCACACTTGTGGCTCTGTATTTTCCTCTAGCTATCCTCGTGGCTACACTAATTAGGTATACTATGTCAGGTCTGCCGTCGCGAAGAGATATTCTGAGGCGATGCACCTGAAGACACAAAAGTATTATTCGTATTCGCTTCTTATGTTGAATGAATTCATTCCATATTTGTGAACCTGTATTCCCGGTTGTAAATGAAAATGCTGAGACCATTGAGGGATTCCCTGGGGATGCACTGAAGTGCCAACTCTCACGGATAACGTTCTGCTGGCTTCCTCGTCGCTGAAAGAAAATAACAGCGGTGCCACCATTCTAGCTTTCTCATTTTCCTCAAATTGCCCCGCCGCCTCCATTCCAACTCCTTCTTGTCTGAACACCAGCGGCAGACCAGTTTTATTTATGATCCAATACGGTGCAGTGATATTAATCTGTATGGCGGAGCCTTTCTCCACATTAACGGCTGCATGGAGATGTAATATTCTTCCAGAGGAATCTGTGAGCCTCAAACGAGCAGTGAAAGAGTTGGCGTTCGGCGGCAACAACATCTGTGAAGAATATTTCGATTTTAAGTAATATGAAACCACATTGGAATGAAATGGGAAACCGGACAATTTACCCACCGTTCCCGACCCAGGATATCCATCCAACTGTATAGTGATTTCCAGCTGTTCTTCGATATTTACGGTATGTAAATCTGCGCTACCACCGCGTGCTATCCTGCCAGTCTCTGTGCCGATCTCGAACAGTAATTCGTGTGGTAATAAATTAGTTAACGTAAGAGGAGCCATCACTGTTATAATGTGAGCTGGCAACATCTGGCTCAAATCCAGTGGGTAATTATCTCTCATCACGGCCACGCACATTCTGTAGAACAGGACAATCTACAAACGTCCGGCAACACGTACGTTGCTACGGCACTACGTGGACATCCGCCGGGAGCAATAAATCATATTTGGTGGTACGCGATCATTCACCCCCGGCGGAAGTCAATCTATTAGCCCGCAGCACATATTTTCCATTTATTTATGGAAACACAGACATACCTAAATATATTATTATGGTTGGTTCTACACGTAATACGGTTCTCTATAACTTCTAGCGGTTTCTTTACTACGGTCCAATCTATGGTCTCTGTACAATATTGAAACAAATTGTTCAAATTGATCGGTTTCAGACACATTTGTACACCGGTGTGCGTTAAAGGGACCGATATGGTGGTTTGTGCAGGTACTTGAAGAACTCTATCACTAACAGGCATAGATAGTGGTAGATCTACAAAGAAATTTATGAAATTTATACTTTCAATTAACGACGATTAGATTCACTTTGCAAGGAGTAGACAAGCGACCTACATCCAAATTGGCTTAAAGATTTCTCTATCTTGATATCCACGGTGTGCTTCAACTTATTGGATATTTGTAAAGCTGACCTGACAGTTACTAATTTTCTAGCCGATCCTTCTAACTCAACAGCGAATACTATTCTAGCCTTTGGTGTTAACATCTGAAACTGAGAGCAATCATTTAGATATAGCAAGCAGTAAAAAAGGCTGCAATCTATACACGAACATATCTAAGACTAGACGCCGACCCTGCAATTATCAATTACATTATTTGTTACATTAATTTTTTGAACGACTACTAAAAGTACTTATAAATCATTGGAATGAAACAAGAAATCCCCAATGCCTAATTTCGTTATTCGGCGTTTAGCCTGAATGGTCGAATGAATTGCGATGTACCAATGTTGTATCCATTTGTGCACCAGCGATGTTCGCGCTCGCATGACGAAAGTATATTCCGACACGATCAACAGTAACGGGATCCACGGGTCTCCATCCGTTGACAAGTACTGTGATCTGGTGTCTCCTAACGGTATGCGTGGCGTGATGCCTCAATTTCCCTCTTCCTTCAAAAGTGAACGGGATAGTATCGCCTGGTGCTACTTCCAGCCATGTGTCGTCTTTCTCGAAAACGTTCGCAGCTTTAAAATTCTGTCCTACATCCTTGGTATCGTCTGCAGTAGCGATGATGGTCTTGAACCACAACTTGCAGCCAGTCTCGTTTCTCAAAGCGAAAGGGATGAAAGGCATGCGTCGTCGGTACGCCTGTCCGTTGCTCGTTTTGTTCATATGCACGTCCTTACCGGTGGTCGAATAGAAATCCTGCATCCAGTTGTTTTTAACCAGCTCTATCAACTCGATCAACGTGGATGTTATGTTAACATCGACGGAATCCTGCGAGTCTATAGACATCTGTAATCGTTTTGCGTTGAGGGAATTAGTTAGCGTCTGTTCCCACTGTACGGTGGAGCGCCAGGGTTCGACGAACGGTTCCCAACCGCTCAAAACTCTATTGTAATAATCGATGCTAAATGTGGCCGATACTGTTCCAGGGCCCATACATTGTTGCTTCAAATTAAGATCCGATAAGGTTACTTCTAACAACGGTACGTCAGCGTCTCTGCAGTCGTCAATGATGCATATCCTGGCGCAAGAAGTCTGTAGTTCAACAATATGGAAGGCAGACTCGCTACTCGGGCCAATGTCTGAATTAGGCACCGCGTTTTGGGTCAGCCATAGGGCTGCTTCGTCCAACTGGCCGTTGCAGAGATCCAAAGCCGATCTGCAGTCGGCATCAGTGAATCCCAGAGCCATCAGCTTCTGCACTTGCTTCTCCTTAAGCGTCAACGCTTCGCCTGAACGTTGTTTAGCTACCAGAGTTTGTTTTGGTAGGGAACTGAGCATTCTAGAGAACATGGTTACATCGTGATAACTTAATCGTACGCAGAGAGGTTGCAGCTGTATTTCGAGACATTTGTCCTGTGTTAGATCTAAACTAGCTCCAACAGGATCTATTATAGAGAGCGCAGTCTCCTCTTCTAGACCCAGAATGCAAGAGAATAGTTCACAGTGAGATAAATTGCAAGAGAGAGGCTTCTCTCCTTCCTGAGGAACGGAACGATAAGAGAGAACGGCCGTACTTCGTAAGATAACAGCATTCGTGTCACGGACCGATGTGTCTTCGACGATGACTAGTTCCGAATCGGTGATATTAATCTTAAGCTCAAATGGGGTCGTAGTTGCGGCGTTGTTTTCGCTTTCCTGATTGCTCTCGGTAGCCGTTTGCATGATTCCGAGGATAGGTTCCGGCTCTATGGAATTCAACATAAGAAAGTCCCTCACAGCCTCCCACCAATCTAAAATGGCAGTAAGACGCATGCTATGTACCAGAATAGTCGTGGCTGCGTTTGCCTTACGTCTTCTATGATGAACCTCGGCCTGGACACGGTTTTCGTTGTTCGAATTCCTCAAAGGTTGCAAAATACTCGTAAATACATTCGACTGTTTGTTAGCAGGCTCATCCTGGAACCTCATATCCGTGATCAATATTTCTTGGGAGACCAAATCAATGTCCTGCGATCCATCGCTTAAAGAGTCCAACGTCAGTCTGGATTTGATAAAATTAATACAGGCCAGAGCCGCGATATTGTGATTCGGATGCAGCTTTACAGTTACATTTACTAGTTCCAAAGTGATGCAGGACCTCTTCCAAATCTTCCCCTTGTTGTCCACGCTGACTATGGAATACTCGACAGTCCTATTAAGGTCTTGCATGAACTGCCGTAGATCATCCAGATTTTCACCGATATTATACGAAAGGAGGCCTCGAACCAGAATGTATTGGGCAGGATCCAAAGCACAGTCCATTGTAGACAGCGTCCCGTGAATGCTAAGGTCTGGAATCTCTCTACTAATGTAGGTATCCAGGTTTCTTTCTATACGCAGCTTCAAATGGCACACCTCAGTGAGCAGAGAGGAACCAAGTTTCTTGATGTAAAAGCAACCAACCATCAGAGCGTCTATATTCTTGTCCCGATCGTCGCATTTCATCCTCTTTGCTGCGTAGATGTCCATATTAACCAGCTCAAGGAACATTATATCCAGCATGCACCTGTCCACCACTTCTGACGTCTCGAAACGATTATGAGCGGTGAGCTCGCCCAGGTCGAGGAGTATCAATTCGTCCGACCTAGAACTGACTGGCAATAGGATCACAGGTGCGCCTGCCTCTAATTCCAACGATAATCTCATACTCCTTCTGTTTGTGTCGATTATAGCTCCAACTCCGGCTCTCAGATTAGCCATGATAGTCCACAGCTGAGAGAAATGACCGAAAAAGGCTTGAAGCTCTGCCACGAACCGCTGAGTGTGCACATAATGGACCGCGGACATTTCCAATTTCAATCTAGCGTCGTAAGGTCGTTTTTCGGAGTCCAAGTAGCTGGAATATTGGAAATTTAAAGCTTTCCTACCCGACGAAAGGAACCTCTCTCTATAAAATCTTCCGTGCGGGGTCAGATCTAACAAAGACATGGAACCCAGAGATCCAATCACCTTAGTCTTCCCGTTGCCCTTTAAAATGTGCATGCTAGCGTTCGATACATTAGCTTTCGCGATCTCTCTCTCGGACTGTATCAAGACCAAGGTCAGAGACCTAACTTCTATCTCGGTTTCCGACCGTAGCGACAAATTATCCGCCTTGTCCAACTGATCCATGTCTATGGAAGCTTGGTGCATGGTGACTTTGGAAGTGGTTCCCGAGGGACCTGCGAAACCAAAGAAATCAAACACTACCATCCAAGATTCCACGCTTATGACTAGATCCAGACAGTTGAAGTCCACGGTGACCATCTTCTGGTAAAACTGATTCTTAGGCGGCTGTTCACTGTCCGGTTCCGTTATGGTGATGCTCAGCAATACCAAATTCTCTTCGCTCGTCGACGCGCCGGGCGACGGAGGCGGAGTATTCGGAGTGTGCGCTAAGGAAACTGGTTTTCTACGCCAGTGGGCTGGAATCGTGCCGTACAATGTATCCGTTTCCAATCTATCGGGCAAACTTCCGCGACCGAACTCACTCCTGAACTGTTGGGCGTACGCAAAGTCAGGGCAGGACTTGGAAACGCCGGCTAGAAGTTTGGCGCGTGTTGGCGCTGATGATTGCATCATGCAACGATGTCTCGAGCCGATAGGGCACAGGAGATCCTCCATGAGAAGATACCGCAGGGCGACTTGAATGGTGGATTCGTTTCTTTGCAGTTTCTCGTATTTTACGACGAAGTCCCTCATGGATAATTCGACTAGGGGCTGTTCGAGCGTACCTTGTTTCAGTTCCACACCCAACGTGGGCAATTCGAATAGAACTTTGATGGAAAGATCAAGTTTCTCGGAGTAATTCGGCACTTTGCTCATTACTTCAGATTTCTGGACAACTGGCACAGACACTGGCATGGAGAATAGCCTGTTCGTAGTATCCAATAGCTGTTCATACTGTCCACGAGACAGAGATACCTTCAACGGCGTCATCACAACTCCGTGAACCTGAACGATAGGGTTGTTGGAGAACTCGTTGTCAAGATAGAAACTTGGACTTTGTGCTAGCATATTCTCTTTCTCGACGACGACTTTCAACACGGTGTCGTGCAAAATCGGTTTACCTGATCGCTCGCAACAGTAGATCACTTCGGCTCTCAAAGGGAGATTACTGTGGACCTGACTGACGTTGGCAGATATCTCCAATGAATACAGATTCATATCCCTCACCTCTAAAGTTACCTTATGCTTTGCCATTGGGCCTGGATGCGGCTCATGTTGCAGAGACATAGTGCCAAGATGGGCTACAAACACCTGTCTACTATGAGATGATCGGGGAATCACCAAAACGGGACTGTCTAGAAGCACGTCCAGCTTCAAAGACAGAGTACCTGAATTTTCCAAGTCCATGGACATGCTTGGCAAACGTCTACGCGGCGGGATGGACCAATCTTCTGCGTTTACCAGCCCTATAGCCATATCTGTGGCAGCTGCGCTGATGTGCCGCGCGAAATTGCTCAGATACTGCTTAAATTCGTCGGCACAAGAACGTAGCTCTGACAATAAGTGTGGAGCGTGAGTGTACCACACGCTACCTATGCGAATGGTTAAGTCTATCAAGGTCTCTATTCCATCCTGTTGTTGTGCGCAAGATTTCGTGCTCTTGTTTGCTGAAAACCACAAGGCTTCTAATTGATCAGGTAAATGACCGGTAAAATGTTCCAGCGGATGCTGAAGTGGATCAGTTATGGGGTCCCTTCCAACACTGATGATCCTCTGGTGCGTTTTACCAGTCGGTGTTTGATCCAGGACCTGCAAACCGCCCAGTGATCCAGAAATGGAGGCATTCGCTGCCAGTGTAGCTCTAATGCGGGCGTCACACATCGTGGCTGTAGCTATTTTCTGGCCCACCAAATGGTTATCCTGCATTACCGCCCTTAAAAGTAGCACATTTAGTCTATGAAAATCGAAAGTTATCTCCGTGTTAGTGGAAATCTTTGGCTCCTCCACTGGTTGATTCGAAAGCGACTCTTGTCTTTCGATACGCGGTCTCCTCTTGCGAGAGGGAAAGATCCTCCTAAAGAATCCCATTAGCTCCACTATAGTCTCCTGATTTGCAATAATGTCTAAGTTGTTGAACTGTATGTTGGCCACTCTTAGAGTCTCCAATGTATCGTACACTAAAGTTAACTCGACAACGATCAGAGCTTCTGAATCCATTTTTTCAAGATCGATTAAAGAATTATTCCGTGGGGAATGAGGAACATTTGTTTTGCTTGCTAGATTAGACAAAGCGTTGGTCAAAGCGACTGGAGAGGTTAGTCTTCTTGGTACGTTGTGATCAGGAGATCCGGGAGAAACTGGTGACACAGGAGATGTTGGTTCGGAGTCCCTCAGGCTGCCAGAAATACTGTCCATTCCTACATGTTTGTGGCTGGCCACCAATAATTCAAAATCTGGACCAAATTCTTGAAGAGCATCGACAAGAAGCAGCCCATGGACAGACAGAGAGACATTCATGTCTGTCGTTCTTTTGCTGAAAGCTGCACGAACCCCGGAAACCTGCAGTTCCGCTACGCTGCGACCCCTGGACTGCAGTTCGAAGGTCATTTGATCGATCATGAATTGTACCATCACTGCATGGCTCAAATATTTGTCCAGACCCTCTTCCTTTTTCGGACTTTCTGGTTCCGCGTTACTTACGTCCGTCTGCGGAATACCGGTTGACTTTGAAAAGCTAGAAACCAAACTGTACATCAGTCGAATCGCCTCAACTTTCTGTTCGTTCACGTGGACCACTAGTCTTGGCAAATTTCCAGTAATAGTCACAGATGGTAAGTTTGGATCGGATGAGACGAATACTCGTCGTTCGATTTGCAAGGATATATTGAAACGCTCCAGAACATGTAAACTGGACATGCCACGGATTCGTACATGCTTCCAGTTATCCTTCACTTTTCCTACAAGAATCTGCAGGTCTACTAGATCGATCGAATAGTGATCGTATAGCTTCTGATGTAATGCCGTCTCGGATATAGTCTGAAAATCCTGCACAGAGCCGTTTTCTTGACTTCCAGGTGGTGTAGAGCAAGGCGTCTCGAATCTCTCGTCCTCGTCATCACTGTTCAGTTCGGGAGAGCCTGGTTTGATGACTACTTCGTTGCTTTGTACGTTGTTCGACAGGTGAAGTTTTCCGAAGTCTACAACCACCACTACGGCATTTGGATCGGTGAAATTCTCTACCAACAGAATCTGTGGAGCGGATATATTGAACTGCAAGTCCCATGAAGAACGATACACCAGGTCCCCGTCTAAGATTTGTTCCCAGTTCTTGATGAGCTGCCTTCGAGTTCTACGTTTCATCGCTTGCAATCTTTGATTGGACGATGTCCTGTGTGGCTTCCATATGAAATCTGTAAGCCAATGTATCACCACAGGGTTGTACACTATGTCTAAAGATCTGGAATTCACTTGCAGCCAATGATCGGCATTCAAGTGCAATGGTCTTTTCTCGTAAGTCAATTCGAATAGATGTTCAGGCAATTGACTGGTCAGCTTTTCCGTAGAGCTACGTACCCTCGAATTTATCGTGGGTATTACTTGAGGTTGCACCAATATCGGGAATGTGGAATTCTCCGTGAGATAATCGTGCAGATATAGAGCACCTAAGCTGATAAAGAACTTGTGCGACCCATACCTGGGCCTCGAATCGTAACTCAAATTCACTCTTTCGAACTGCAGCTCTACTGCTTTTACAATCTCGTCGTCGTTCTTTATCGTACAAAGGGAGAAAGCGCCTTTCGATAAAGTAAAATTGAATTGACCAAACACCGTGTCCCGACGTAGTAAGGTATCATCGTCTATCGTGTCTGCCAAAACGTCCAATAGTTCTCCATCGAACGTTGAAGATGTGCTCTGGGTATTGGTGCTCGACGTCTTCGAATACCAGCCCCACCACTGCGGAAACCACTGCACTAACATACCCCTGGGTTGAGGCACGTTCGCGTTCGAACTTTGTACCATTTTTGGCGGTCTGACCCTGTACATTGCTATTTCTCTTAATGTTCTAAGCTCGTCGAAACTGCGTTCTTGTTCTACCTTCTCTTTCAACAATTTGACATCCGAAGGTAAAATGCTAGTTGGCGTTCCTATAAAATAGTACATCTAATTAGTATCAAGAAACAGGGAAAAGACTTTTGTAACTTTGATTGAAATACCTAGTAATTTAACGTAACACTCCACATACAAGATATTTTCTTTGCCTCTTTGGAGAATGTCTTCCCAAGTTGGTTTAGATCGCAAAGCGTGTTTTCCTATATGACACCTTATTGCATATTTCCACCATTCTTTTGGCGCTGTTGACACGCTGACTGTCGGACGACACCGTCTTTGTTGCTTACATCGATCTATATCTTTCAAGCCTTTTATGCATTTTATTATTTGATCGTATTGCACCTAACAGAAGGAAAAATAGAGCACTTAGAACAAATTTATTATTTAAATAAGAAAAAATATGTAGATATTCTATGTGTACATCTGTGAGACATAATGGAACATCATCTAACAAGAGATCGACGATCATCCTCGGTCTACTCGTAGATCTCAATGGTCGTTCCGATCTATCCCTTTTGATATGAGCTCTCGCATTCACGGGTGATAAAATATGATTCTTTATTATATTTTTTGGCTCGCTCATGGCAATCTAAAAACAAGTAGGCATTATCTCTAAAACTACAGATTAACCATTTTATTTCTTCAGTTGGGTGATTTATAGAAAATAAATATATACAGCTAAATCACCGAGATTCAGAGAACCAAAAAATTCGTCTTTTTTCAAATGGTTCCAATAGATGGAAAGCCTGTCTAGTTCCATAAGTTTGAAGGAAGCATCTGTGAGATTCCAGGACGTGGAACCAGGTATCCAACTGGCATCGCAACTTTGCGCAGTCAAGCCTCCTATAGTTACACCGAGCGCAATACCGGTACCTATCGATACAAATGATATTTTCGGTAATGTACATTCGCTTCTTCTAAGAAAGTCTTCGCTAAATGTGGAAAATTTCCTACCATCCGGTAGTGTCACGCCATCTTCATATCTAATATGAACATCTTTAATATTAAGCTGCAAATTTTCGATAATGTTTGTGATCAATGAGGTCCCATAGTTCACCCATGAACTGTAACTGACAGCATAATAACCAGGATCCCTTTCTGTGTCTGCCCTCCATCTTGCTTCCAATGAATCTAATCGACTCAGTTTATATTCTAAAATTGCCAGTTCCTCTGCTTCATTATCGAACTAAAAAATACAATATTCGTAATTACATCAAGCAATACAAACGGTACAGAAAAACTTTAATTCATGTACCTCACTTAAACTGATTGGTCCAGCAACCAGATAAAGCTGCTCTATTACTATGACCCACGAGGCTGTCCTTATTTGACGAACTGGTACCTGCAACCTGACTTTACCAATGAATCCTGCTTTTATTTCCACTGGTAAACCAATGTGACGTAGAGCCTCCTTCTTCAAAGGCAGATTTTCCAATTCCACTTCGCCTACAGAAGAATACCCATTTCTAAATGAAAACCTTTAATTTTAGCTCGTTTAATTATGTTACAACTATAAGGCATATACTCCACCCAAGTAACTATCAGAATCAGAATTATAAAATAATGGTAAGCTGTATTGGTTTACAGATCATTTTAACATTCAACGAATTACGAATACATTTCGTAACTGATTAAGAGAACGTTGCTTAGAAATAGATTCAAGACTATTAAAAAATAGACCAGACGATATACAAACAATTTCATTAAGAACCGATTAATGACAATGATTAGTTTCAATGAAAAATGTATAATTTTAAACTATATGAATGACTAGAGTAAAAAACATAACCTTACCAGACAGTAAAGCGATGCTCAACTGATCAGTATTTAAATTTTCTACATATTTTCCGAGGTAATTATTCAGCACCCAGGCGACGAGTCCTTCCAGCATTTTGAAGGATTAAAAAATTCCTTAATAGCTACGTGAACAATCTTATGTACAGAAACAGGCATAAGTATGTACTACTTAGGTTATGTTTGTCGAGTTTCGTTGAATTTTTCGAAACTCACGAGTTAACAGCGTTTATGGATCGCATGGTCGGCGAGATGCAGCTCTTCTTAAACGAAAGTAGCATTTTTCACGTTTAAACAATAGTTTCTTTACTACAAAAACGACGGGGGAACCCGTTAACTATTGTAAGTCATATCAAACAGTCCTCATCGATCGTGACCGCACCGACGTTTCATACGTCGAACTATTTCGACATCATGGATGGAACTTTGAAACTTGTGATTATTTATAACGAGACGCTCGATCTTTTTTTCTTTATCATGTAAAATTACGATTGTACGAAGGGCTCTTTAGACATTATGTTAAATGCATTATCATATATCAAGTGCACGGATTACAACGTCGAGAAATGGACTAGAAATTACATCGATTATTTAGATTGCTAAAAAATATTGAACAAAGTTTTAATCGTGTACATTACTGCATGCAAATTTTTCATCAATCGAATCGGCAGATCTTATTCTTGCGCATTTTTTAGGCAACTCTTGCTTGGATGAATTATTTATCAATCGATTAGAACATAAATTTCGAACACCGTGTAATACGTGACTAATAAACTGTTCAATTCTTGTACCTACAGATATAACTGAAATGAGAAAAGTCTAGTTTATGTTTCTTTCTGTTTCGTTTATTCCGAGAAATACAAAAGGACCGCATCCAAAGTTATCTAGTCGGCACCGTGAAAGGCCATTGCTCTCGGAGAAATAAATTAGTCTGTAATATTTTTTTCTGGCCCTCTTCGGCCTCTCGATTTCCGCGATTTCATTCAAGAAATAGAAATCTGTTATCGCACTGTGTGTTTCACTGTTGTAACATAAATGCACTTTGTTTCAACTTCTGACTAAGAAGCACCCACCTACTGTCCTGAGCTGAACGATATGATTATGTAATCGACAAATCTATAAATTTCATTAATAATTAATTTATTCCGACTTTGTTTTTACGTCCTCCTTGTAATGCAAAAACACCAGTGAGAACAAGAATACACCACCCATCATCGAGAATGCGCTTATGTAATAGGGAAATGCGCTGGGTATGAAGCGTTCGTACTGTGTATGTTGTAATGGTCGAACCGACACTTGAGTCGTACTATATAAGTGCGTTAAACCGATACGTATATAGTCTACTTTGAACTGATAAACACCATAGACGTCGGGAATCTTGAATCTCGCTTCATAACGACCGTTCCCAACAGGTTTCATGGTCATACGAACGAAAGGATCTATTCTAACAAATTCTAATTGCAAATCATTGGTTTCGTAAGGAATCCATTTATCTCCGACAAGTTTCTGTACGTCAATGGAATAGATCACGTCGTCCATGATTGTGTAAGCAGCTGGAGGTTCGGATTCTCCTACTCTGTGGTGGTGAACAGAGGCAACGCGAATTACACCGCTCTCCTTGAACACCCAATGAGCAATCGTCGTTGCCACAACTTCATTTCCAGATTTTTCATATTTCTGACCACCTGAATATCAAATTTTAAACATTCAGTACAAGGAAAAATGATTATATATGTTATGATTATATACGTTCAGACAGTCTCTTTTACCTTGAGCTTTTCGAATAGGGCTAGTAAAGGCTTCGTCGCTAAAGAAATACAACGAACCAGAAAATACTACTCTGGCATTGTTTCTGGCTTGCAGAGCTGCGATCAGCAGTGTATTCTTGCCAACCGCATGAGGATATTCTTTTATAGGATTGTTTAGATTGTAAGAGTATGCTGAGCTAGATGCTGTTAATAAACGTAAAATTAATGGATTTTCCACATCTGCGATTAATCCTGTTCCTTGGTAAAGCAAAGGATTCACATTTTTGCTTCCAACTATCACAGGAGCATCTATCAGGTTGACAGGATCTGCTATAATTTTAGTGTGATATCCGTTATCGGAAAGATCATAATTTAAATGATCAATAACTGCGGAACCTTCCTCATCGATTTCGAAACCACACTCTGAAGCTAGTTCGTGAAGAGCATCTCCGGACTGGGACGAACCAGCAACCAGGACATTACCACCGCCATCAATGAAATCGGTTATTGTTTCGACGCTTAACGCACCTCCGAATTCTTCTACGGAGGGTGCGAATACGATTAGATGCTGGTACATATACTCTCCATATTTTGATAGTTGTAAATTGGCATCGTCCGCTAGCTTGAACGTTAATGTGTATCCGCTATCTGCAAGAAAATTAAAAGATACACTAACAGACTAACCTCAAGAGTTTTGGTTAACAGACATGGTAACGAGATAGCTAAGTATTTGACTTACTACATAATTGTAATTGGTTCAATGATATGCTGTTGCGAAATAGAAGAAAAGGGAAAGGATTGAAAACGATTATTAACGAGTAAATATTTACATACCCTGCAGCGTTTTGAAAAATATGGAATGCGTTTCTTTAATGGCTAAATTATCAAGTAAGACGAGCGTTGGTCCTCCAGCACTCGCCAGTCCAAATATCGTAACAAGACAAAGGAATTTGTTTATAACTTTCATTATGCCCATAGAATGCGATATCTTTCTGCCACGAGACCGGTTTCACTATCTCGAAATAGCGGTACCACCGTAGCGACAGCAATTCGTGTACACCACATAACCAAACGGAAGTCATCTGCTTCACGGAAGTGACATGCGTTCAACCATACGAATCAAACTTACTATACGCTACTAGCGATATTCGATGAAATTTTCCAGCGAGTAAGAAAAAGTAAATATTAATTTCTCGCAAACTAAGAACCTCGAAAGAGATATTTATAGAAACGTTCGATTAATTTCAGCACACTGTACATCGTAATACGGTCTAGGATCGGTATTTCTAACCGGTCGATCATCGTAAAGCAGCGTAACACGTTTCACGAATGATTGTGTAGCGCTGGACTAATGACGTTAACAAAAAATCAACGAGAATTTTGTTTACGTACGAGTTTGTGGCTTGGAGGCGAACGAGAAGTCTAGATAATGCAATACAATCAGAACGACCGGTGTCACGCATGCTCGAACGTGTTTTAAATGTCAAAACCGTGCGAAATTATCCGCATACTTAATCGTTTCGAGAATCAGTGAGATTTCCCGAACGATATATAGCGAATTCGCCCAAGTAATGTCCTTGCTACGTGCCTCGCACGACTATCAAAGTACTATGGCCAAACCGTGTTACAAGCTTAGAACCTCCCTTTTCGGGCACACGTCCGATGTAAGAGCTGTTGCGACTTTCGCCGATGGGACTATAGTTTCCACATCGCGCGATGAAACAGCTCGCATTTGGAAACCATCCGGGTATTTACATTTCTTCAAGTGTACATTGTCATCGTCGTTAACCTTTTCTGAGCATTCGACGAGCGCATCTGTAAGCAACAGAAATATCCTAATCAGAGATAGATATACGTATTCACGTTTTTAAAATTCGATTCCATAACGTATGTAAACATATTGTTATGTACGGTGTAAATTAAGATAATGTTTGACCGTGGGAGTCCTCTTGCTTGGAAAGGATTAACAAAGGCATCCTTAAGTATTTATCTTGTGCAAATTATGCGTTTTCCGTGACGATGATAGCTCACCGAATAACATTGTGATCTGTATTACAGAAATGGTAAAGATTTCGAGCACACAGCGACGTTGAAAGGACACACGAACTTTGTTACCTCTGTATGTGTTATAAATCCCTCGGAACAAAATCCTAGTGGTTTCATTATCACCGGTAGTCACGATAAGACTATACATATCTATGTTCCTGATCAACCAGAGCCGATAAATGTTATAAAATGCCATCAGGATACTGTATGTAAATTGAGAACTGGTACCAAGGAAGGGACGTTCTTGTCGAGTTCTTGGGACATGAGTGCTAAATTGTGGAACTTGAACGATTTAAGTAAGCCTCAGTTGAATTTATTGGGTCACACGGCTGCTGTATGGTGTGTGGCAGACTTGTCGAATGGATTGATCGTGACCGGTTCGGCAGATAAACTCATCATAGTATGGACAAGTGACGGTTTTGTACAGCACAATTTAACCGGACATACGGATTGTGTTCGTGACATATCCGCGATAAGTAGCAACGAGTTCTTATCATGCGCCAATGATGCCACTGTACGTCATTGGAACGCATCCCTTGGAACTTGTCTAGGAACCTATTGTGGACACGAGAATTATATCTATAGCATTTTAGCCCTCGAAAACGGTACAAGTATATTCACTTGCGGCGAAGATCGAACGCTTAGGATATGGAATAACACAGAATTAAGTCAAACTATCACCTTGCCCACACAGTCTGTGTGGTGTTTAGCTTTGCTTCCCACTGGTGATGTGGTCACTGGAAGTTCTGACGGTGTCGTCAGGATATTTTCATGCAATCCGGAACTGTACGCGGATGCAGAAGCGCTGCAGGAGTTTGAACAGGAAGTAGCCAATGTTATGCTCAATGCTCAACAGGAGCTAGGTGGGATCAAAGTTAAGGAGTAAGTCTAAATAGCCGAGAAATATGAATCAGATCATAAATAATAATAAGTTATAATCTTAATTTGTGCGTTAACAGTTTACCAGATGCAAAGGCCTTGCTGCAACCTGGTCAGAGGGACGGCCAGACTAAAATTGTGAACGATGGAGACGTTATAAGGGCATACAGTTGGTCGCAAAACGAGCAGAAATGGATAAGGATCGGAGATGTGATGGGTGCGTCAGGTGGTAGTGCGGCTACATCTGGAAAGTTGCTTTATAATGGCATCGAGTACGATTACGTGTTCTCAGTGGATATACAAGATGGTGTTCCTCCGTTAAAATTACCCTATAATAACGGTCAAGATCCTTGGCACGTCGCACAGAAGTTTCTTCATGATAATGGCCTTAGTCAATTGTTTCTGGATCAGGTATAAGACTTGAAACGGAGATAGACTGCTTTTCAGTAAGATTAGTCGTTTTTACGGCAATTTATTTTCGTTTGTAGGTTGCAAATTTTATAATAAAAAATTCTCAATCCGCACCAGTTATGAAAACTGATGGTCAATATGCTGATCCTTTAACAGGAGGCAGTAGATACATTCCTCAATTGACAACAAATACAGCTGGGCAGGAATCCGCGAGACCAGCTGCGTCGAACTCGTCAGATACATCTGCACCTTCCTATATTCCTCATACAAAATACTTGAAACTGGAACAGGCTAATCTTACTCAAATTTTAGGTATTCATACTTCCTACTGTATTTCTTACCTCCTGAATTAATTCGCAAATTAATTCATTCGTTTCTCAATATATATTTTTTTCGCAGAAAAGATAAGGGAATTAAATGCCAAACAGAATGATCCTTTTAAAGTTTCGAATGACAAATTGGAATCTCTGGTGAAACTTGCAGGAGATCAAGCTCCTGAACAATTGAAAACCAATGCTCTGACAACTTTGAAGACTCTTTTGAGCTGGCCAGATGATGTACTATTCCCTGTGCTTGACGTAACCAGGCTCGCAGTGCTCTGCAAAGAAGTGAATGATGTATTATGCACGGAGGAACTTCTGCAGATCGTAAAGAAGCATATCAGACCTGACGCGCTTCCTTCGAACCAAATGCTCACCTTTCGCTTGCTCGCAAACATGTTCAGCCATGAAAGGGGCGAGAAATTGTGTCTTAGTTGCAAGGACGAAATATTAAAGCTTTTGTCAGAGCTAGAATCTCTTGCGAATAAAAACAACCAGGTGCGAACAAAAGTGAAAAAACGGAGTTCTTTTCTAATTTCTGATCGATAAAATTAATTCGTTCATTTACTTGCAGGTTGCAATTTCGACTTACATATTAAATTTAACTGTGGCTTTAAACAAATATAATGATACTCTTGGCAAAACACAATGTTTGAATGCTATGTTCTCTGTGTTACCACGTTTGAATGAATCTGAGGCATTGTTCAGAACTCTTGTTGCATTGGGTACGCTTGTGAGTACCACACCGAATTTGGAAGATCGTAATAATTTAATTGAAGCAATACGACAATCGGAAGTTGCATTGAACATACTACACACTATGTCAGACACTACAGTTCCGACGAACAAACTGGCAAATTGTTCGAAACAGATAATCAGTTTAATTATTTAAGTATGCATTATACAAAATAGACAAAAAAAACTTCAAAAAAAGAACAATTGCACTTGAGACACGAATAATTAAGTGTTATAATTACACATATTTCGTCGACATTGCGTTAAATAGGTTTCTTATATTTTTTGCAATCTAATGATTAAAATGTTATAATTATCTCATTGCTAATAAAAGTACATTTTGCCATAATTAAGAGACAATTTTCATTTATATATACATGAAAGAAATGAAAACCCAATAGTTTGTCCGCGATGGTTTTTTTCTTTTTTCAAATATCAGTTGCTTTCGTCTCTATTCGGGTCAAATAAATTGTGTATTTCGAAATGAAGATTAATTAATTAAAATATGTACAACGATGAATATAAAATAATAATTTATGTAATGTACATAATATTTGATTAAATCTTTCGAGCATCATGCTCGATAAACATACAACAGATAACAGTGTATAATAGTAGAATATTGTTATTACATTAACGTCAAATATATATATATATATGTGTATATATATATATACTTTTTCCCCTTAGTTGTATATCAATTCACTCTCGCGAATAAGCTGAGAGTTAATTACCACAACTTCGTAGTTAATTACGATGAAAAATAATAACATTCACTGTGTACACTCATTATTAACTTCAATTATGCTTGATGAACAATACACATAGTACACGAAAGATAGCTTTTTTTTATCCCTTTTTTAAATCTTTTTTTATATAGTATCATCAGGTCATTTGTGGCTCATGGGAATGTGAATATGTGATATCCATTTTCTTTTTTCTTTCTTTGTTTTTTTTTTCTTACAAAAATAATTTTAAATATATAATCTGAGATCTGTAAGACAATAGAAACAGTGCTGTATCATACAATCGACAATTTTGTTAGTATCTCAAATTGCTGTATATCATTGTATGTATATGGTGTGTGTCTTTATTCAATTAGTTTCTTTTTTCCATCTTCTTGTATCAACGCTAAGGATCAAGACCGTCGTACAAAAAATTTATTTACCATGATGATTCTGACTTATAGTATATATATATTTTTTCTTTTTTCTGTTCAATTGTTTACTTCATGGTAAAATTAATAATTACCAATATTTTT
Source organism: Xylocopa sonorina (assembly GCF_050948175.1). NCBI lineage: Eukaryota > Metazoa > Arthropoda > Insecta > Hymenoptera > Apidae > Xylocopa > Xylocopa sonorina. The sequence goes on along the minus strand of NC_135201.1, from coordinate 11,890,956 downwards.
AGTTTCACTCCATAATTTGGAGTGAAATTTTTTTAAATCCTTGCACGTGACTACGACGACCCTGATTTTTTTTTTATCTCGAAAGTAGAAGACTCGGAATGCCCTATAGAAATGCACTGATCCATAAAGACGTACTCCTTAATCGATTATTAACCGAGATTAATTATTTGCGAGAGAGAGAAAGAGAGAGAGAGAGAGAGAGAGACAGAGAGAGAGAGAGATAGGATGAGAGAGAGAGAAAGAGAGAGAGAGAGAGACAGACAGACAGATAGATAGATAGATAGAGACAGTGAGGGACAGAGAAGAGATATGTTCCCTTCTCAAGATAAGTCACATTTGTGGATTTGAAAAACTATGTCAAAAATTACGCTCGAGCAATATCGAATCATAACTTTTTTTACGTGTATATACCTTTTTCTTCTTTTAATATAGTAATCTAAACTGTTGAGTGTACGAGAAAGATTTCTCAATTATTTTTTGTACCTCCGAACTTAAATTTAGTGTTTTTTTTTTATGCCAAGCAGTTCATTGCTTATTATTATTATTTTTTTAGTTTGACTACTTGTGATTGCCTGTATTACGATTTATATTTTAACTGGTATTTCGCTTCGAATTAAGCATCGTCCACGATTAAAATCAAAACACAGCCTCGTTAATTGAAGGGTTCAGGGAACAAGTATTAAAAATATAGATATCTTCGCACGTATAAAACGGTATCCTAGAAATGGCTCGAGTGCCGGAACGAATTTGAGATGCCTATTGAGGAAAAAATCTTGAACTTTTTTTGTTTTAGCTGATAATCTCCCGATATACAATAAGACTGGTTACCTGTAAGAAAGTACAGAGTTGAATTTATAAAATACTTTCAGTGTTTAATACTATATCACAACACAACTTAGAAAAGAAAGAGTCATGTAGAACCCTCTTTTTAACAATCCTACTGTTTTTTTTCTTCTCTAAATTGTAACACGACTTACGGTCTTAGATCAAGGTTTAGAGTTGTAGAATCTCCGTCAAATTAAAAATTATCCTCTAAAAGGGAATTTAAAATCGTATCCATTATTCGTGTATTTCGACTTTTTCCCCCTCCTCTTTCCTCCAAGCGATAGTACGGAATTGCGGCTTGTAAAACCACGACATAAACCATAATACATTATACAATAGAAAAATACTAGAAAGGCTCAGCCGTTTTAACAATTTCACACGAGAATAGTGTGATTCTTTTACCGTTCCTAGAGTTTTAGATTACACGATGAACTTACACTATCATTAAAGTTTGGAATCGTTCAGCTAGTAACATTTAATGCTGCACTTATTAATTGCTATTTAGCAATGGTCGCAGTATTAACAAAATGCCTTCAGCACTAAAACTACCAACGTTGTAAATTGTATACTTTTAAATATACTGTAAAAAATATATTAACAAAGCTATAGATGCGAAAAAGTTTCAAATAGACAGTAAAAAGTATTTTCAATTATTCTTATAGACTATAGTCTGTACTAAGAATAATACGCAGGAGAAAACTTTACATAAACTTACCATTTATAATGAAGTTAAAATAGAATACAAAATCTTTGTCGTCGGAATAATTATGATCGACCTTTATTATCCGCAATAAAGGTCAACTGAAATTCTGTCAGAAGCACTTTTATATTTTCAATAACCATAAAACCGGAAATCTATACTCGGTCCTTTTGACGGAGTTTGGTAGTTCTAATGTCAAATAATTTAACTCTAGTGCAGTCTTCAAAATCTTTCAGATTTCAATATTTTCTTCTTTCCAATTTAGAATACAAAATTATGCAGAACAATAGTAACTTGATCGTATATTTTTTGAAACTAGACAATTTTTTAAAGGAAGACGTCGAAAATGGCCCAAAGACTACAGCAGAATTAAAAACATCTAGCGATCCCAAACTTATTGCGATTGGAACAGTGTAAGCAAAATCGCATATGATCTGTATTAACATCGCAGTTCTCATGCTAATATATTTTTTTCTCCTAGAAGAAATGTAAACTCCATTTCCCGCACCCTTCAATTAGGGCTTCCCTTTGCTATTACTACAAAGACGTACTAGGAGGGACCTAAAATTTGTATTGGGTCCCCCCTGGCCCGTCTCATTCGGCCGGCGTGCTGGACGCCCACCTGTCGAATTCGATTCCCGAATCGGGACTAAGGCCCAAATCTATGGGACTGAGAAAACTTGGAGCCGGACAATTACAGGGTCCACCCGGTCGACACGCCCCGATACACCTTTGATCGTTCCCCCTGCTACTTCTGTCGCCTTTGTCTCTCAACTCCTTCTCGAAACTGTGCAGTTGTTCCATAAAGTGAAAATTAGGGGCGACATTTGATTTCCGGCTGCGCACCAGGTTGAAAGCGTCGTTCAGACTGAGGCTACACTTGTGCATAAGGTAGGCCACGGTAATCGTTACAGAACGAGATACACCGGCCAAACAGTGAACCAGCACTCCTTTGTCTGAACTTCGAGCCTCCTCTAAACAGTGAAGAAACAGTTAACGTTTATATTCGTGTACTTTACAGAACTGGAAAAATAGTTAATGCGCTTTCCTTTAATCAATTAATTTTTTATAATAACATTATACAAGTCTACTTTCCATTTTTTATGTATTATACTGACCAATAAACTGAATTGCTTGTGGAAAGAAACTAGCTAAGTTCTGGCTCCAATGATCGCTTATGGGTATTTGCATGTATTTTATCGAACCAGCGCTTTCAAATACATTTGGCAAATCTGGGGTTACGTTCAGAATATACTGTATCCTGTGGCGTGCCAAAGCTTCTCTATCTTCACTGTTTGCAGCGTTTCCAAGATACAGATGAGGCAGAATTTCGACCGGGAAGTCCTTGTCTTCTTCCGGTCCTAAAAGACATTGAACCAAATTTAATACCTCTCCTTCTTTCGTACTTTATGGAAGGAAAAGCTTACTAGTAATAAATAGACATACTAACCGACAGAATCGCACGTGCTATCGCTATCAGAATCGGAATATGATCTTGTAGGAGGTGTGGATATTCGGAGGGATCTGAGACCCATTAATTCACCATCGTTAGAGTCCTGACCTGGAGGACCTTCACCACCAGCTTGATTACTACCGCACCATTCGGGGTATCTATCTCTGAATGCTCCAAAACCGTCTGCAAAAAAGATGAAATAAAAATTCTGTACCACAAATAAAAATTCAAATGTGAAAAACATAAATAAATCTATGAAGTTGAATAATATATGAATGAAAAACAATGACAGAGTAAAGTTTCAGTTAAGCACATGCACTTCATCAAGTAAGAAAGTAAACTAATAAAGTAAAGAAAATACGATACAACTACAGGAGGAATTTAAATATCTGGTCGAATAGCAATACCTTGTACACAGATCAATATTTCATTCACAACTACTCCTAATGTCCCAATCGATGCATTTACATATCTTATTTTTTACTGTAGTAAAGATAACAACCATGCTCTTTGAAATTATTAATATTATTTTAAATTATTTTCTATGTTTTCAGATATGACAAAAAAAGTAATTCCACATTTATTCAAACTGTATATATATATATATTTATATAAATATTAATGTTATTCCCCTTACCCATTAAAATAGCTACACACCCTCCGCTACTTCTAAGCCTTCGACTTAAAACTTGTATCGTTTCACCCTGATGTCCAGCAGGGTCTGTAGAGTCACCAATCAATACAAATGTCCCTCTACTATTCTCATTGCCACACAGAAACGCTTCCACTCTGTTTCTTAGATCTAAGCACCTTATTGTCGACAAGAGATCGACCTTGCCAGCTGCCAGCCGCCTCAACATTATGCTAGGTATAGCTAAAGGAACCGAGCCTCTAATGTGGGCTTCAGAGAAGTCGGAATGCGCTCTACAATCTAAGATAAGAAGCTTATTGGGACCACCTGGTGATCTAAGTTCCCTGAAAAGCCACTCCGGCTCCACTAAATCTTCCTGCATAATATTTCCACCTGGCATGTTTGGCGAGTTTTTTATCAGAATTCCTGATGATTCTTTGGCCTTTGACTTTTTACTCTTTTTATAGCACACTTGTCTCCTTCACAGGTGTAATCTCCTTACATTAGCAGCTTCACTATTTCTCATTGCGTTCCCAAAATGAAACGGACAATCTTCTTGTTATGGCACTTTCAAGTAACGTTTCACCACTATTGATTCCTGTGAGGTGGTCAAAATCTTTGCATGACATTTTCCTGGGATAGGAACCCACAGAACGACAAACTTGTGGTTACAAGTGGTTTGCTGGTAACTGTGGACAATATGAAACAAGTGTGCATGTACATTGAGCGCGCGCGCGCGCGCGCGTTCTGCGTGCACGCGTCCAGTACATCTACTCTTAAATATTTATCGAATACGACGAAATGGCACTTGAAGTTACAGAATGGAACGCGTTCCCCGGAGGCATTCAGACGCTGGTCCTCCTCCTTAAGCCTCAGACGCGCGTGTCCCCGTCACGATTCGACGTTTTCTCACGTGTTGCCATCACTTTTCCTTGCAGCACACACCTCGATGCTGTGTTTTCTACTCCACCTCTTCCAACTTTTCCACCACCGCCACCGCCACTAGCAGCAGCTCGTCTCGACTATCGATCCTTTTGTAAATAAAAACGACAGGTTCAATTAACGCCGAACTCGCGAAATGCTTCAGCCCACCCGACAAATACATGATACCACGCGCTCTGCTACCGCGCACACTTCCTTCTGCTTCTTTATCTCGACGACCACACCATCATGTCCTGTAGAATAAATGTACTGGCATTATCCTCTCTATTTTCACATTCAGCCAGACAGAGCTCGTGTATGCGTGTATACATGTGCGTATGCTTCTGTTCACTGTTTGCTGGCTGTTTATTTTTTATCGGGTCCTCTTGATACAATCATGAACAACCCACGAACACGTTCTCGAGTATCCAGCTATCTCTCTGACAATACTAGCAAACGCTAGGAGATGCTGCGCCCTGTGTGCCGTAATACTTTGTCAAACGGTCGATTCGAATTGGTCCTCGAATGAACGAGGTGTTTCGGGAGATCGGTCGCGTATCTCGGCGCTGCGCGACTCGAGACCGTCGCCCTCACCTCACGAATCCCTCCAACATCGCTTGGACGCGTCTTCCCTCGGTTACCGTACTCGACTTCCTGTTCTTTTTTCCCTTTTCCACGTCTCTCCTTCTGCGTGTCTCACCGCTTAGCGGCTCACCGTATAGCCACAGGAGAGAGAGCAGAGATTCTCGGTTACGATTCTCGTGGTCTCGTGTGCCCTCTGTCTTCTTCTCGCTATCTTCTCACGTCTTCTTCTGTCCCCCTCTGACTGCTGCTCTCGACCGCGCACCGTTGTCGACTTTCTCTGTCTCTCTCTCTCGTGGCCTTCTAGTCAGGCCTGCTGCAGGCCACACCTTACCTCGAGCGTTCTTCCGTCCAGAATGGGCAAATGGCGCTAGGCACCTCACGCGTAGGGGAAGCTGCTCTTAGCATTGATTGGCGCCAGGTCACGTGGTTCCGCCTGATGGGCCAATCCGCGTCTCGACTGACGTCAGTTCATTGACAAAAGATGTTTTCATTAACAAGGCGTGGGTAGATGGGTCGGGGGGTCGGCACTGACCAAGCTGCACAGCCGAGCTAGAGGCGCGGAGACGGCGAGGGAATGCTCGTATACTACACGCTCACTCTCTCACGCGTGCGTGGGCGCATATTATTACGATCCGCCAGGAGAAACACGCCACCGTCTACCCGAGTCTACCCTCGTATCGACGTGCACGCACACTCGCGTGCACGTGCTACTACTCAGGAACGTCGTCGTCTTCTCGGTCACCCTACGTAAATCCTCGAATGTTTGTTTTGTTATGCGATTCGTAACGCTCTTACTATAATTCTTTCTTACTAGAATAACGTTGCTCGTTACGCCTGAACAAATAATGAAACTAATTGGATAGCTTTAAGCGAGAATTATTAAAAGCTATAGAGCGAAGGATTATATTCAGTTTGAGATACAAAAGTTGAATGAAAGATTTTTGTAAGAGATCAATTTCAGATTTTCACCTCGTTAAATGCTTCTGAACTTGCCTGTATCGATTAGATTGGACCGTTATATTTTCAATGACCTCTTCGAATTAGTGCTTCCGTTTGAAAATTGCCAATTTCACTGAAAAGAATTTTAGTTAAAGAGCTTTCCAAAACCTAACATGAAACGAATGTTTACGAATGAAAAGTAATAATGTACATACAATACTCGAAATAGATATAAACTTGTTAAATTTAAACGAAAGGGATTGTTACTCTACACTTACTCGGTATCATGTTTAATTAGGGAAAAATGTCTACTTGAATTTTTATACAATGGTAGCCTGCGAAAAGCTACATCCCTGAATTTTGCCATACTGTACGTGAAACCTCACCTCGGAACGAGCAGCCTATCAGGCAGCTCTCAGGCGTGGGCTGGCATTCCATTCATTTGGGCTGCTGTCGTTGAAGATTTTCACGTTCGATCACGCGGACCGGACGGCGCAGGGCCACTTCATCGCGACCCCTAGAGAACCATCGCTCGAAGAAAGAACGGTGAGGTAAGAGCAGGGATAGGGGAGAAAGTGAGACGGAGCTACGAAAAGGCCCTCTCTCTGCTCGGTGTCGGTGGCCTTCGACGAGCTGAAAACGAATTTCGATTCGATTGCGTGGGAACGCGATAAGGTGAGCGTACTACACCGTCCTTGATGCTACACGCTCGTTTCGATCAATTGCGACCGAGAATTTACGTAAGAATCTACAGCAAATCTCCGTCTACCGATCCCCGTTACGTTTGCGTTTTTTAATGTTTGTTCATAAATCCTGTTGAACTGACATAGCCGACCATTCTGAAAATAAACGACGTATTTATTGTACAGCTTTTATTAGAAATCCGACATTAGAACACAAATTATAGTTAAATAGTCTATTATGATAATAAAGCTTGCAGATTCCATCAAACAATTTATATACTACAATAAGAATACCCTATACATACCTATGTATTGGACTGGATATTCAATATTAGAATACTCAGGCTTATAAATTCCATTAAACAGTGTGTTATAGTAATCTTAAAACGTGGGTTGAACCCTATATTTAGCCAGAAACTACAATAGATGGGTTTGCAGTGTTATATCTGTCTTAAAGGGTAGTATCTTTCTAGTGCTAAAAAATATGCAATTGGAACTGCCGATGCATTGTCCTTAATTTTATAAATTTGCCTCGTTCCTATTGCTTTGTACAATTTTTCTAAATATTTAATTTGTAATTGCAGTACGAGATTAGGTCCGAAATACTTTGATAGAGCGTTTAACGATACCTTGTCCTTGTTAATGTTTTAAAGTTCTCGAATCTATCGATCACGATCTAAGAGTTTTACCAATTCCACGACATTCCTTCGAGCAATATATAAGTAGATACATTGATCATAATACAAGTTAATGACCGGCATGGACCTGCACTTTTCAACAATTCATCGCTAAACAGGCCTCCAATAAAGTGATTATCGATCGGTGGTCGGCAGTAGAGAGACCTGGGTAGAGGTAGATGCGGTATCATTATGGCAGTCACAGTGGTAATGTGTACGTTAAGATGACGTAAGTGATACCTGTTGATGACCTTAACAGGTGTGCATACTTAATAACACTGGCATTACGTATTTCGTGATGCAGTCGGAAGTCGCAGCGAGTTACTCAATCACGATTCTATAATACTTGTTGTTGATACGGCTGTGAAACTCTTTTCCCATGACTCCTAATCAATGCAGATTTACCAGGAAAAACTATCGTGAATTCCTCTCTAAAATCGTACTGAAAGACATATAAAATAGTAAATCTTGATCTAGGAAACGGTTAGCGAATATAGCTTTATTTTTAGGTAAAGGATGCATACTTTAAATAGACGTATCGATCAAGACTGAGTTTCGGCTCTGCCTGGCTAGATTCAAAGGAAACATCCGTTTCCAGGAATCTATCGCGTTACAAAGTAACTCGTGCAACGCGGTGTTTATTCGCATCTCCTGCAGGCTACCGAAGGAGGAAACCGATTATCGGGTTCACAGTGCCTCGCCAGATGCAATGTCGAACCGCGTTGCATACACACATCTGAATGTACGAACACTATCATAACCCTGGCAATACGCACCGGAAGTAATACTCGCTAGGCACTTGGCCGGGCATTAGTGCACGCACTACGCTAGCGTATATATGTATATATGTACGTATGTATATGGCACATACGCGAGCCGCTATGCACGTCGCTGCGTATGCGTATGATTACCACGAAAAGCGGCCCCAGGTTGACAGGAAATGGTTCGAGATAAGATAATGACGTCCCTCGCCTCTCCTACATCCGGCTGTTTTCTTCACCACTCGGACGTTGGAAGAGGTCCCTCGATCACGACCCGGGGACAGGTATCAACTTCGTTTCCAATTAAGAGAATCTAAAGAAAATTTTCTTGTACAAACTAGGTGGCAACATGGACAGAATACTCAGCAACGTGATAAAATAAATAATACCTGGATACTTCAAGGACGTTTCATCGTAACAAAAGAATGCTTAAAATAAAAAAAAAAAAAATGCTTTTCCATTAAAACGCCGAAATAAAATAAGGAAAATGGCGGACGAAGCGTAATCAAAATGATACCATCGGCCTGTACGACCCTCGACGAAAATAACCATCCGAGTCTTCTCGTAGATTTTTCAAAATATACAAGCGGAACAGCAGTGTAAACGTAACAGGCCTCCGTTGTGAATAATCGTATCCTGTTCTGGCCGATAAACAAAAGAGGAAAGATTTAAAATATCGTGCCAAAGATCAAAATGTTGTAATCTTAACGAGAATAACGATCATCCAAGCCGAACCTGATTAATATACGCTGCAATTAGTCATGCAAACATCATATAAAAGACGATCGATCACGTTCGATGGATCATCGGTGCATTCTTATAGGTTATACACGCAGACGGTTTCCCGCGCTTTACGTTCGATGAGAAATTCGAACACGAGGGTCGCCGGGGCCAATTCCTTGAATGATTCTCGAAACTGGTGCGCCCACATTCCTACAACCACATCAAATTGTCACGTTTACTATACAGCATGTAAAGAACGGTGCTCGCAGGACCTCCGCGTTGAACAGACAACAGTCGGTTAACAGAGGACACTGTAGACAATTTAATACATGTGATTACAATCGTAAATCTATCGTTCTTAAATGCACAACATACAAATGAACAGTATATAGTTAATAGCGAACCCTCGAACAACAGCTAGCTGAATTCTCTGATAACAAAATTTCCGTTCGAACGTGTACGGTTGTTCACTTTGAAAGTGGGCTTCAATTAATAGGATTTGAACGAGACTATAGATCGATAACAAAGTGGAGCAGACTATACCTGTCGAAATCTTCTACGATCTCTCTACATCTTTCCAATTTCGATTACAATTGTTTACAATTGCTTAATCACATCTTGTCATATTCTCTTAACGAATTTCGTTCAGCTGTGCCGAAAGGAAGCTGTTATGTTAATTAGATTGATTAGATGAACATGTTGCTTGACGGTTTGGCAGATCAAACTGGATGCAACTAATCCGAGGTGGCGCTAATCGACCCTTTAGCAACATTATTCTCCCGCGTTTATTACTTTTTTTCCATCGATCGTTTTTAATCACGATTAAAGCTGCCGAACGAAAGGGTGGTTTACACTTTTTAAGAATATTTTTAAGAATTCTCAATGTATTTGACGAGTTATTAGAATTAAACTGAATAATAAAAGGAGGGTACGTTGAGATTTCTTCACTTCCGTCTGTTCCGTTATTATTAATCAATTCGATCGTTACAATTGATTTTTCTTTAAAGTATCTCGTCCTTATAAGCTTCCATAAAACGTTTCAGATTAAAAAGGGACGGTGCTTTAAATTTTACGTGTATTAATCACGTTAATACCAAATATATATGTAAAGAATAAAGGTAAGCTATGTTCGCTACGGTGGTAATTTTCGCAGCTTCGTTTCCGGTTTCTTGGTCGGAGAAGAAGCTTTTCTTGCAGCGGTCCCGATTTTTTGCGATACAATCGTTGGAATTCGTTCTTAAACTGTAAGTGGTAAGTATTATTTTGTAACTTAGGCGTCAAATTTTCAAATGGCTGCTACATTCTCTGGTTAATTGACTTTTTTCTCGTTAATCACGAACGAACGCTTAAACTATTAACACTGTTTGATCGAAGGGGGGATCCTCCATTTCCGCCCTCTTCAGAAGAAGAAAGAAGCGAACGCGAGTTTTCGAATATTTTGCGATTAAATGTTCGAGTAGCGAACGATATGAGAGTTGAATACGATGAAAACGATTCGAATCCCATTTCTTGGATAATTATTCGGTAAGTAAAAAAAATTTTTTTAAAAATTTCCGTTATTCTTTCCGAGGTACTTCCAAGATGGCGTAAAATTTAAAAAGTACCTCCAATTTCCGTTAGTTAAAAGTAAGCTTGAATTTTTTGCATTATTAATGGCGAAACGATACAGTTATATTTTGATACTCTGCATTATACACTCTGAAATTGAAAAAAACTGTATGTAAATAGTAGAGTAAGTGGTATATCGGGTAACTAATATTTTATTCAAAGACGTTTATTGCTTCGCGGCTATTCCTGTTATTCGATCGATAACAGTAGGAGTGAAAAATCTTCTGCGTCTATTCCTTCGCTATCAATTATTGGTAGAAAATCTCGCAGCAGAAAAAAATAACTTTCACGGTACGTAATTAAGGTCACGATGATTAATATAAAGCAGCCGTGAGTAATATGCGAATCAGATACGACGTACCAAATATTTACGCCCTCGATTATCTTAAGTGGAAAATTTGGTATTTAACGTGGTGTATCTATACAGGTTGATTAACAAGAAAATGTCTAATAAAAGTAATAATATTGGTAATCGTAGGAAGAAAGATTGCTTATCGCTAGAATAGTGCAAAAAAATGGGGAACAGAGGTGAATAATTTTTTGCCAAGATAAAAGATAATAGATGAGTGGTTTTAATTAGGGATTCTTGTTATAGGATACATAGGATACAGGAATACTTGTTGTACAGCGGCTTGTCGTGTAGAAGTAACGCGCCAATATAGAACACGCCGGTACAAACTGGTAGGTGGTGAAGTAAAATAATCAATGAAAAGGCGAACAGAATCAGGGGGGAGAAAGCGAAAAGAGCTTTACACGGTTCGCGCCCACGCGGGCCTACGGGCTCGCGTTATTATCCCGTGCTGTTTTTGTTCTTCTTTTCTAGCAGAGGAAGAGATCGTTTCAAAAATTAGAGCGGCGGTTCCTATACAGTCGTCGATTTTATGGGAGCGATTGTGATATTGCTTTCACTCGCGAAAGTAATTACGTGAATTGTCGAGATAAGATATAGAGAAACGATGAAAAATGAAACAATGGTATTAAATAACTGTTGACGTTTAGAATTTAATAAGAATTTCACCCGAAATTTATGGTAATACATGTATTAGTTGTTTACTAAGATAGAATTGTATTTGTTTTTTTCTTCAGGTACGTTGGAATAAATTAAAAAAATTAAGATGCATACAAGGATAGATGAGTCATCGCCACGAAAGGAGTAAGAATGAATGTGCATAGTATGGTCGTGGTCTGAATGGATCAAGGTCCGATGCACGCGCACGGAACGCGAGGCAGAGAGTGGTTCATTGATTTTGAGGTGTAACGACGCTACGCTGAAGTTTATTGCTCGCGGAACAAGAACACGATTCTGCTCAACCCATACGTTTCTCATCTAACGAGTCAACGGGTTCGCGCTTTTTCCAAGAATTCTGCTCAAATGCTCTACAGCTACCAGTTAATTACTTTCATCGACGGAAGTCAGCATTTACGACGATTGCCTCGCCGCCAATTTGTACTAATTCGGTGAACGAACCGCTGTCCCTCGAAACTCGCACAATAGGGTGTTCAGGGTAGTTCGATCAAAGTATCATGGGAGCTTAAAAAAAGCATTTTAATTGTTAGAATTTTAATTATAGTTCTTAGAACGTGAATTGTTTTAAATTAAGCAAACAACTCAAATGATGCAAATTTTATACAGTCCAAAAAATACGTGGGTTTATCTAAACTGATGGATCGTTGGAAAGCATTAAATTCTCGTACTAACGCAACGCAGAACTTGCTACGTAATGGGTATCTGGTTTTTTACATATAAACTGTGCCAGTCGCATTTACTTTTACGATTCTCGAGGAAAAACACGTTCAATTTTGAAATTTCTTTGTGAAGGTTGTTAATTACTTATTTATAGACAATAATAAGATAATCAGTCATGATAAGAATTCAGACTAAATGAAAAATATATACCTTGATTAGATGACTCGTTCGATAAAAATTCTCAGATCCGAATAATTGGAGAACAGAGATCATCTATTTTCTTCGGAATTTTCGTTCAGAATATGCATCATGCAATTAACTACTGGATAGACGGATATATTTGTCCGTCTTGGAATATCGATTTTAGTCTAAATATTTCCAGTATTAATAATAAACTGATAGAGCAGTTTTTAGACGATCGATTTATGCTGAAGGAAAGTACCTTAACGATTTTAGAAGTATCTTTACAATACACAGCACATTATTTAACAAACATTTCTGTATAAATAATTTCAGAAATGAATTAATAGTCACTTCATCGGATTACAATAATAACAAAAATAAAGTTTTAATTATACTTACCGATGGAACATCCTCTTGTGGATATTCTCAGTGTTATAGATGGAGCTTGTGGTCACGTTTTCATACAGCGACCGACTGAGCTCGTTTTTCATTATTGATCATTTTTAGTGTCGATATTTAAAATTTTCGAACGACTATATACTCTTAGAATGATAACAAATAATTAATGAATGATGGGAGTCAGATTGATTTTTCTTTTTTATTTTTAGAGACACTTCTCTGTTGGTTTGATTATAGCGTTGCAAAGTAAGGATTACTTTAAAGCATCTGAGAGAGAATCGCAAAGTGCATCGGCTTGGCAGGCTTTAAAACTTCATTGCTCGTGTCTATTTTGCGAGTTTCTGAAATCTATCGCTTCAAAAAGTCACAATAATATAGACAAAAAGTCAAAGCCTACAAGCATGACACGATATGAATGTGTGTTGATGATGAAGCGATATTAAGCATGTTCCTTATCGATATCTAATATTGTACTTACAACGTTGTAACTTTAAAGAAATACTCTGCTTATTCATCTACGTTAACCCTTTAGGTATTTAAAGTGTATGTCTTCGTAAATGCAATGGAATGTGTAGGATAGTTGAAACGGGCGGGCGGTACGGCTGGGGCAACAAAATTGGTGAAAGAAACAGCTACAATCTGTCTAACACTGTGCCCTCTTGTACAGCCCTACCTAAAGGGTTAACAAAGCACTATTCAGAAATGAGAAGATAGCTAGCGAGATTGTACACTTTCGTTAGCCAACATCTAATCTCTGCATAGTACAGGGATCTCGTAAACATCTAATTTTTAATGAATTAAGACAGCGTGACGATTCAGCTATTTAGTTGTTTCATTTTACGGTTTGTTTGGTGCACTCCTAAGTCTCTTAGGTGTGGTATACCGAATACATAGGAACACCAATGCAACCAGTACACTAACAATAGCTATTCCTATTCCTAGCCAGAGTTCTCCTCTTACATTGAACCCGTCCAGCGCAATTTCATACATCGCCAGAGCGCCGTCGGGTGGTTCGCAGGCTGCCTGAACTATAATGTCCTGCTTCTGGATTTGTTTTGGTTTGCAGTTGGTCAGTTTATTCATGACCTCTGTTTGGTGAAGCGGTGGTAACAGTAGAGACAGGGACCACTGCATCGGACTAATCTTCTGATACCAGCTTGGCAAGTTTTCTAGGTGTAAAGACACACCTCCGGCCAAGGTCATCTCTCCGACCACGATACCAGAAAACAAAGAGGCCAAGTATGTCCATTTGCAAGTATGAGCGAATAGCGTGCAAATTAAATACTGCAGTATTAAATAGAGTAAGCCAATCCCAAGGTAGTTCCATAAAGAAGTCAAGTTTTCATCTGGCACCAAATGGAGTCCGGACATCGCGTAACCTGGTGCCAAGTATATTAAGTAAACTATGCACCAGGATATTACTCCACAGATGAGCTGCGAAGGAATAAGTCGATATAATAAATGGGGGGTGAAATATTACTGTACTGAAAATATTTATTGCGTCATAATTTTAGCGACATGATCAGCATAGAGTAATTTCTGTTCTTTACACCAGTACTGATAATAAGAGAGACGAATAGGATGCAATAAATATTTCCAATATTGTGCTTCCTTCGAAGAAACTTCACCTCTATTAGTATGTATACGAATCTCCCGTACAAGCCATCTTTAATGTCTCTTTCTACGTTCGGTCGGCAGTCTGCCACTTCGCAGATGGCTAGTAGAGTTAAGGGCCAGAATAGGATACCCAAGCTGGCATAGTGGAAGCCCACCCTGTCCCTGAGATGCAGGTTGGAGTCACCAGCGACATCCCAAAATATTGCACCAAGTAAAATGCTCAAAGAGGCGGAGATCACAATTTTTTTTAACAATCTGGTAAGCGTCCATGGCTGGCTGTAGATTAAAGTTCTCAGAAGTAATGCGTAGATTTGCGTGAACACATTAGGACTCGAAATGGTAGGGGGAAGTGTTCCAGGTGGACCAGGATCACTGAGACCTGGTAACCTGGTCCTTGCCAGTTCAGCCAGATGATCTATCCTTTGAGAGGACTCTAACATGGCTTCCGCGGACAGATCGTCCAGGGTAACTAAATCAACTGGAAGAAATTACATCATCGTAAGTTTTGGAGGACTACTACTGATTTGTCACGAATGTATTAAATAAAAATAAACGTCACGTACGATAATAATCCGAAGGGTTCTTAAATGGAGGACAGGGGAACTCTGCAAGCGCAAAATATGGCAACATATCTCTCCTGGGCCCAGAGTACATGATCCTCCCACCGGAGGCGAGGGTCACCCGCGAGACCATCGTCAAGATCTCATAGGTAGGCGGGTGTAAGGTTAACACCACTAACCTTTGACCCCTGCTTGCCCATTGCCTCAAATATTCCACTAAGAAAAAAGCATCGAAGATGTCCAAACCATGAGTGGGCCTGTCCAGTGCGAGAATATGCGAGTCTTGCAACAAACGACATGCCAGGGCTAATCTCCTCGCTTCGGAAGTGGTCAACGTGTTTACCAAACAGTGTTTGGTCGCTTCTAAACCGAGTTCCTGAAGAATCGCGTCAGCTTCCAGTTTGGAAGTGTTTGGGCCGCCTCGGAGAAGCTTATAGAAGCTTAACGTTTGTTGAGCAGTTAGCCCTGGACTTAGACTGTTTTCCGTAGATAAATACGCAACACGAGACCTAGAAAAATAATAAAATAAAAATAAATTTAAGTTTAATGATTCTCAATCCTTGGTACTATATGGAAGCTGCTGTACCTTAAGGATCTAGAAGATACGGATCTTCCATTGAGCAAAATATCTCCCCTCTTAATTCTTTTCCTTCCCGCAATGGTTTCTATAATTTGTTTTCCTTCTTTTTCTGTAGTAGCCATGATCGCTAACACTTCAGTCGCTCCAGCCTCTAAAGTGATTCCTCGTAAAAGAGGCAAACCGTCGGAGCCTGAAGCCTCCACTCCTCGCAACTGAAGATGAGGATGTTGCAGACAGGGTACGGGTCTTAAGGGCAGCGTATAATTCTCTGGGCCCAAAATACCATGTCCTGTGGATGAATATTTGAACTGAATATAAACGGGTCACGAAAAATATATGAGAGTACGTACCTCTTGGTTCATGAACGCCATACCCAGGATCTATAGGTGCAATACTATGTCTTCTATTCCCTCTGACACCTCCCTGAAGCAGATTCGCTTCGCTGACACTCCGTAACCTGGGATTCTCTCTCGAAACCGTCAACTGAGAGTGTGCGTGTTCTCTAGGGGCAGTGTGAACGTGTCTGAAATCAGGATCACTCCTAGCAGACCTCATGGCAGAGGTCCCGTGCGCGGAAGTCCCGGCGTGTGATATCCTACGGCCCTCCTCACTGGAATCGTAACCACTGGAGCCATCTCTGTTCCTAGAACTGGGAGGAAGGACCCTTGGAAGGCCAAATTTCAAATAAGTGTATGAATTGCTGGCCAAAGGACTCTTGGGCCCATATCTGGGATGCCTGAGAATACTCTGCACCGTGGAATCCCTCAACTGGAAATTTCCATAGGGAAGAGGAGATTTCTCTGCTGATCCAAGTGCTGAATCAGTGAAGTCGGAGTTTAAGTTTTGCCTGAAAGGACGATAAATTAATGAATTACGGTTTATTTCAGCGGCAACGCGAGGGATTGGAGACAGAATAAAAGGACACCTGTAAATGGACCAGGCGTGCAGATCCTCGCTTGCTGGTGGTTCCAAACCCCTAGTGTCTAGCGCTCCGGGCACCGAGTACCTCCGTTCCAGCTCCCACGCTTCCGAGCCCATGCTTTGTGGTGTCTAAACAGTTCAAGCGAGACTGAATGAAACACTCCGTAGATTGCATCACGTTCGCAATTCCAGCGGAGCCGCTGGGAAATATATGTAAGCAGTTTTGATTAGCGTTTATTCTAGCTGTAGTCAAACTAATTACTTAATGAAAAAAATTACGTGAATTATCATAAGTAAACGCTTTGTATCTGTTTGTTGACTAAGAGATAGAAAATTGAACGTAGCAAAAAGCACGCGTAGGCAATTAAGAAAAATATAATACTTCAATTAAAACGCGGATTGGAGTGTTTTAGCAAACAGTATGGTATTTAATGAAGGAAATGCTATACGTGAATTGTTCCACATGGATAGTGATAAACGCGTTCGTATGAAGTTGAAAGCACTGTGGTACATTCCATGGGCATGCGCGCACACTGTAAGAATAATCAGCCCTCTTTTGAAATACTCGCCACTAAGGACTCGAATTTCTCGCTTCCCAGACCCCGGTAATATACTGTGAAAGGATAGAATCTGGAATACAGGTTCTAAAACGAATGAAAGGAATTGCATCGATCTCGAGTCGATGAAACTTTTATAATATCGTATAAAGTTTCTTTTATCTCTTTAGGGTAAGCTGTATACATTTCTTGCGTGTGTACAATTTATTAAAATAACAATTTATTGTTAATCAAAAATGTAAGAAACAAGATTTAGTACGTTTAATTGCTTGGATATGTTCGAATGAAATATTTTCTCTTAATTATTGACTCTCATAAGTAGCAAAAAAGAGTTCCTTTGACTACAATATATTCAATCGTAATAAATATTATCTGCTTTCTTTTTCATAATGATATTACACATTTATTGACTCTCAGTTGGATACCAGATTACGCAAAATTATTACATCCTGGAACGAGTTCTGGCGCAGTTGCGTACATCTGACCGTTAATCGCCTTACTTTTTGCCATTTTAGACACACGCAACACGCTCTTACCATTAAACCGTTACTAAATTAATAAAACAGTATCCCCAACTAATTATTCAAATTAGTACATTCTTTTTAATGTATTTCCGAATCTTGAAAAATGATCAGAGATCGATTAAATTCGTCGATCAAAAAAATTTCCGCGTCGATTAAAAATTCTTACGTAACGGGAGAGTTCTAAATACTGCGGCAAATTATTTGAAGTCACATTCTTTCTCTCATTAGACACTTTTTTCAGCAACGACGCCGACGACGACCCATGCAGCTTTATCACGAGAGAACGTCATTGAATGGTACAGTGCAAACAATACCAATGTCTGTACGACAGGACGACAAACGTCGATTTTACGAGAATACGTCGCTTCGCGTCTCGGTGAGTACACAGAAAGTGCCATTTACTCGTGTACATTTAAGTGATAATGCCCATTGCGCGGATACACGTGGTCAAGAAAGGCTTCGCGACATACCTCTTAACGGTGTCGCTCGTGACGAACCTGAAAACAGGCGCAAAAATGTACGACATGGAATTTTCCTTATACTCTATCTTAAAAATATGAATTTCACGTTGAAATTCGCATTCCTATTTTAAATTATAAGAGGCGTTTTAAAGAGTTTAGAACTTGCAGTAAAAGTAGACACGGTATATCATTATAGTTAAAATTACGCGCCTGGAAACGTTCCAGAAAACTCAACTGAAAACTTAAGAAATAGACCCTTATATTTAAAAGTATTAATGATTCAACAGAAGCTACCGAACTGAAATTTATCGAGTAATGCCGATTACCAAACGCAATAATGCAATATGTTGAGGTAATACTGTTTTTATATCGGGTGGTCCATGCAAATGGCATTCGTCCACGTCAGATGCCATCACGGAAACATTTTTTCTCAGTTACCAAGTGGTTTCCCGTTAGATGTTGACTCACTGGCCGTGTGTTTGCACGAAACCGAGGATACTTCGGGCAGCTTCCTCAAACAAAGGATGTTTCTCTGATATCTCGCGACGAACCATCTTGTTTGGTCAGTTTCTTCTCTTTCCTCTCTTCAATGCACTTGTAGTTAAATAGTTTCTTTGTTGGACACCAAGATTGCAAAAATGGCAATTGTTCGTGACTGCGTTGAACAAAGGCCTAGTAGTACTCCATTGTTATTCGGTAATGGATCTTCTTCACTCGTAGAATCGTCTTCCACGCATTTCCAGTACCCGCTAAAATTGTTCCTCGTCATCGAATAACGGTCTGGTCGAAGTTATCCGGGATGCTGCGTTCTTGCACCACTAATCGTCCTTCTCCATAATCATCTGTCAACCGTGCTTCATTCATCAGTCGGCTGCAGAATAGACTAAAGTGTTTAAATTTTCATTTCCATTAGCCAAACTGGTCTTCTGAATTTGGAAATTCGTTGATCTGTATTCAACACCTTTAATGGAAAGTTCCTCCATAGGTTTTCTTACTCAAGTTAAAGTAAAGCGAGTCGTGAACTATAATATGTGCCCCTTGCTTTACATAACCATTTTTATAAAGCCAGACAACTATCTCCGAGTCGAATTAACTGTCCATTTGCGTATCCCGTTTCTACAGTATGTCATTTTTTCCCATTCCTTCCCGCGTTTCCGTAACGTGCAAATGTATTCAAGTTGCGCTTTGCGAAAAACACCGACATATCTTGAACTCATTCAAGCATGATCGCAGCCCCTTGTAGAAGGTGATAGTTAATTAATACGCGTCTGACGGTTCGGTGATTTTCATCGTCAACCGCTGGACGACATGCAAATTCACTTTTCAATCCACCGGGCATCAGACTTTCGTGATGAAAAGCGATAGTTTTATGCCAGCGGAACGACCACATTAAATAAATTATCTATCACGAATGTGCGTGTAACTTGATAAGCTGATAACGATCTTCTTTGTGCCTTCTAACAAGCTTTCTTTTTTCTTTTTTAGAAGAGTAAGATATTGTATCGGCCACTGTGCTGTTACTGTAACTGTTCTCATGGATTTAGAGAATTATGAGAGATTGGTGGCTAATAACTAGTATTTATTACGGTGAAATTCGAGGATCAGCTTCTTCCTTGTTATTTTATATCTGGTAACAACCATGTCTTTCTGTCCATTCGTTCTTAATGCAGAAAGTAATATTTCTTTCTATATGTGATGCTAATAAATAGATAATATAGTGTATCGCATTCATATGAGACAGGATTATTAATAGCAGTACCCTTTAGTACCATGTATGTTTAATTTAATAGCATATGGAGTTGACGTGTACTCTCTTTGTCCATCAAAACTGTTTTCTAGCCATCTGGTTGACTCGAATAGTTTAGGAAAACGATACTCTGGTTTCGAAATTTCTTCCGCTGGCTGTGAAATTGTCCCACGCACTAATTTCTACGAACATACCTCTCGATCTCGTATACACGCGACAGAGAGTGTGTCTTAATAATGAGTGGCCTGGATACCACGTGCATAAAACCGTGGAAAGCCCGCCGAATCGTCGAACAAACCGGCGTAATGATCGTTGAACGAACCTTGACACTAATGTCACTAAAAACGATACCGATACCAGCATGATTTGTACTGAAATTGGTTTTTGGTGGCGAAGCAGACTTTTTTGGAGTGCAATATACTTTAGATATATTCTTCTCTCCAATATTCTTTAGGTATGAAGTATTGAAGAAAGATAATTTAGACATTTTTTATTTGCTTGAAAAGAACTTTTTAGAAATAAAAAAAAACAATAACAATGAATAAAAATAATGTACTATATTTGGAAAGGTGTTAGAAGCAAGTAGACCAATTATGTATTGGCTGCTATTCTTCATTCTTTTTCCACGTATTCATGAATATGAAGTTTCTCCATCAACCTTCTTTAATATTCTATGTTTATTTCCGAAGAGTTCAATTATTTGTATTCGTTCCGCCACTGAGCCATGCGATAGAGTAAGGAACGCTTTGTGGAGGCGTGCACCGAGGTCAGTGCTGCCACTTTTTTCAATATTCCAAGTGGGTACGTTCGTCTGCCACGAGAAAGAGCTAATTAACATTGCAAATCGACCGAAGTATCGGCCATGGCACGTGTGAAAAAGTATAGAAGTACCACATGTCCTGTGCGCTCATTGAAATCTCCAGGCATGTGTCGTGCCCAAGCAATTCAGACATTCCACGAATCTCGATAAAACCAACAAACCTTCAATGAATACCACCCACGTCAAACCTTAACTTATTCATATTCTTCTATTCTATTTGGATCGCTAAAATTTGTAGGGATTGAAACAAATTTTCCAGAAAAGGAAACGCGATAATCAACAGATAATTTGTTGGAACAATTTCAAGCATAATCGTTCTTCGCGTAATTATAACACTATTATCGAGTCAGTGAAAGCATCGACAGTGAAATGAAAAGCATTAAGAGGAAAGTGCCGCCACGGAATATTAACCACGTTTGGTCCGTTCCTCCTCTTCACTTCCAGTATTTCATAAGTGGATAATTTATTAAAAGCAGAAACTTCCGGTTTAGATAAGAATTTTTCATAGAAAACGGTTCCTAATCACCTGTTGCTTTCACCGGGTACCCGGCAAACCTATCTCATTATGCAAAATCTGGTTTTCAGTCGTTGAACCATGACTGGTCATGGAATTAGAAGCATATGTAAGTAACAAGATGTTTCCTCGTGTTTTGTTTCTTACTACTACTTTTAATAAAAAATTCAACGTAAGACTTCTCTACGGTTACGAACGGTTCTGGCTATCGCTAGATAGACAATGTTGCAACCGTTCATGAATCACAGTCGTACTATTCTCACAAACAGTGAAAAAAAAAAAAATAATTCTCATTAGTCGATTTTTTTAGCAAAAATGAATCTCGCATGCGTCGATAGAGGCACGTGAACGTTGGATACCGCGCGTGCCACGAAACCTGATACATCGTCTTGACAATGACTCACCGGCGGTATTCAGGATGAGCTTTTAACCGAGCCTAGTAGAGTCAAGATAATGCTGCTCCTCCATCCTGATCACTTTACAGTCTTCCAGTTAGTCTCGTTGTTGTTCTTCTTACTGGTGACTCTGGAAGAACTTTGGAGATAAACACCGTGCTCGTCGGCTTAGAAATCGCACGGCAGGGCCCGCGAACGCATCACCCAATCCGCGATCGCGATACCGCAATGGCATCGGTATGTCCAACACCGAAGAGCCTTTTCTAAACGCTGCCTTCTGACAGACGTGCCTCCTGAACCTCCTGCCGACCCCCTCTCTGATTCTCTTCTTTCCACCGTAGTCTTTCAAGTTCGCAGTGGCGTGATTGCCGAAAACACGGGCCCTGTACTTCATTTATAGAGCATTCTTCGCTTATTTCAAATTATTCTCACTCCCTTATGATTACTTAACGCTATTTTCGGTTCATTAGTATCTAGACAATACAGAAAATCGTTTCATTATTAATTGAAAAAGTTTACAAGCTATTTTGGGCTTAGGAAACATATTATAGTTCCGTAAATGTTCACAGAACGATAATAATTCAGACTAAATCTATTTCGAAGTGCTGTAGTTAATAGGTAGGCTTTCGTGTTACTGTTGATGCTACATTTAGTCCATAATAATGATAATTTAGAGGGATTTCGGATTTGCGTACGATTCTGAAAACTGACATACCACAGGGAGGCCAAGATTAACGTGTACGCCTTTGTGCTACCACTGATGTTACCTTCCTCCCACCAGGCTTCTTTTAGAGGAGACATTCACCTCACGAAGCCAACTCCCAGCCAGGTATCGTTACCAATGGCTACATTTTACACGTAGCGTTCACTTCTCTAGCCACAGTGCTAGCCTATGCATCGTTTTGCGTATCCATCCTGTGTATCTTCTAGGATTATTTCTCATACTGTGATTAAATATTATTCTACGGGCGAAATTATTGTTTTTTCATTGTAATAAAGTCAGAGCACGGAATCCAAGTTCACGTTTCTGAACAAACCGTTATGAGATAACTCAAAGGTCTAAGATGATTCCAGCAGACTGTGCTCTCGACATCTCAAACGTCTTTCATTCTACCGCTGTAGTAATCGAAGGAAGTTGTTTGAGCAAGTCGGAACCCACTGCTGTGCTTAGAGATGTGTCTGCGCGAGTGCACGGTGGGGAGGTATTGGCGATTTTGGGTTCTAAGGGATCCGGAAAGAGGGCTTTACTCGATGTCATCGGTAAGACTACGATCGAACTGTGAATGCGATTAATCATCTGTCTGAAATCACTGAAATATTCCTCGTAATATTTTAGCTGGAAGGGCAGAAGGGGAGACACGGGGTAGAGTGACCCTGAACAACAATTTGTTGACCCCAGAGTTATTCAGACGACATGGTGGATACGTTGCACATAGGTGTCACTTATTGCCCAGTTTAACAGTGCGACAGACATTGACTTATGCTACATGGTTGGCAAATTTAGGCAACAGGGAGGCTAGGGTGCGTCAAACCTTAGCTGATCTTGCTTTGTCACAAGTTGCAAATAGATCAGTGAATGATCTCACGAAGCCAGAATATAGGCGATTGATGTTGGGGGTACAGTTGGCTAAAGATCCTACATTGTTGCTCTTGGATGAACCCACATGGGATACTGACCCCTTGAACACGTATCTAATAGTTTCTATGCTTTGGTCGTATGCAACTAGAAGAGGGTCCATCGTTGTTCTAACAATGGAGACCCCTAGGTCAGATGTGCTGCCTTTTGTCAGTCGTGTGACTCTCTTATGTTTAGGGGCAGTGGTCTACTCAGGGCCAACCAGGAGTATGTTGGATTACTTTACTTACATTGGATTTCCATGTCCTGAACTAGAGAACCCTCTGATGTATTATTGTAAGTACTTGGCGAGGGATAAAAAGATTTGATAATCGTATTGTCATTTAACAATGATGGCTTTAGTGTGTCTGTCAACTGTCGATCGTCGCTCCAGAGATCGTTTCTTGGAATCCAACCAGCAAATATCCGTCTTGGTTGAGAAATTCAAGGCTGAGGGTGTTATTTATATGAAGGAAGCACCCCAAGTGCCAACCAATGTGAAAGACACACCCCTAGGGATTATGCATAAAGGTCTAGGGCGTGGGATTAAGCCAGGATGTTTTTCCACCCTGCTTGCTCTTTATTTGTACGTTTTTGCAAATATGAGCTACCTGTTTTATTTCTGAGTAATCAGTATAACATTCACATTTTAGAAGGAGCGTGGCAGTAACATTTGCCTTCAATAAGTCTGGTTTAGGGCATTTTGCTACTAGGCTATTATTATTACCATTTTCTGTAGCCTTAATGAGTATTCTGTATTCGCATTCAACACCTGTACAGTCGAGGGTGTTCTTACAAACAGGTGGCTTAGTCTTCAACGTGTTGACCTTGTTCTATGTTGCTGGAATAGCATGTACAGCTTTGCTCTGTAAGTTCTTTTTACAAGGTGAATTCACAAAAACCAAAGCTTAATATTCGTCAATCGTAAAGTTCCAGGATATCGAGCCAGATACTACCAAGAAAAACGAGAAGGTTTATATGGCGGCGCAATGTTCTTGACCGCATATGCATTATTAAGCTTTCCATTAAGTTTCGTGTCAACTATGATCACAATTGGTATTTTGATACCAATCTTGGAAATGGATTTATCCACCTGGGCTTATGCCTGTGGTGTTCTCTGGGCCAGCTACGTAGCAGCTGAACAAGTAACTGTTGCAGTGCTGATGGTCGTTGGCAGACCAATCACTGGTGCGATAACGGTCTTGTATATGACCTTGACATCTCTGGTGATCGCATCTGGAGCCATCAGAAGTCTAAAAGCTTTACCTTATTGGCTTGCGGCAGTTTCTACCGCGTTACCCGCGAGATACGCCTCGTTAGCTTTGAATCAATTGGCCATCGATGTGCACACATTTGCAAATTTGCATTACAATGAGAGCTTCGCGTGCCCTGGTATACCAGAATTGTGTAGATACCCGGACGGCAGATCTTACTTAATAGAACGTTTCACACGCGAAGGTGAAAATATCTCGGAAGTGCTGAACGTTAACTTGAACTTATTGATCTCATTAGCTTTTGCTATTGGACTGAGTATATTAAATAGCGTTCTGTATTTGTTGCCACTTCCAGCGAAGGTGAAGGCCAAATTCAGAGAGTAATTTGTTTATCTATAGCAAAACTTAGAACGATAAAACTGTAAGGAATTTATTATTTATTTAGCCCTAAAATATATATATATTAAGTATTATATTGCGTATCATAATAGATTTATGTAACATTTACAAGTAAACTTCACAGTTCTTAGAAATAACGACATCACCTTGTAATTTTACAATTAAGCTTATTCTTCTCTTGCCAAGGTTTAGATAGACCAAGTTTTTAAACGTTGAGTTTTGTTAGATTTTTAAAAAAGTTGAGGAACATATTTCTATTGACAGTCCTGTAAATTCACTTGACCCATTTCTTTAAGATCGTCAGTCACGGAAAATTCACAACCCGTAGAGCTGACAACGTCACTGATATCAATGTTAGGCGCAATTTCGATTAATTTCAATCCTTCTCCCTCGATTACTTCAAATACAGCCATATCTGTGATTATCAAATCGACGCATTGTTGACCTGAAATAAAAGAAGAAGAATAAATATCTTGCAAATTATTTTAGTATAAAATATTAGAATATGATATCAGTGTTACCTGTAACGGGCAATGTGCAACTTTTCAAAATTTTTGGGCTTCCATCTCTGGCTTTATGCTCCATAGTGACCACAACTTTTGTACTTGCAGCAGAAACTAAATCCATTGCTCCTCCCATTCCCTTCACCATAGTTCCTGGGATCATCCAGTTAGCAAGATCTCCATTCTCTGATACTTGCATGGCTCCAAGCATTGTCAGATTAATGTGACCTCTGATTGCGCAATAGAAAATAACAAGAATTTGAATTAATAGCATTCATAAGAGATTATTAAGTCATCATTTATCATAAATATTATAACTTTTCATATTCAATTATTTTATATTATAAGCACCCTCGAATCATGGCGAAACTTTCATCGCTGCTAAAGAAAGAGGCACCTGGTACGACTGTGACAGTTTCTTTCCCGGCATTTATTAAGTCCGGATCAACTTCTGACTCATCAGGGAAGGGACCAAGACCAAGGATACCATTTTCTGACTGCAATGTTACTTTCACATTTTTGGGAATATAATTGCAGGCGAGCATTGGTATACCAATTCCCAAATTAGCTGTAAAAGATCACTCGTGAAACGCTGTGTATTTTAATAGGATGCATTTGTGATATTTCAAATTCCTCACCGTACATTCCATCTTTGAACTCTAATGCGGCTCGCCTGATAATTCTGTCTCTTGCTTTGCCCGCTGGTGTCACTTTTTTGGGCTTCATGTTTTGTTTCGTGCATCGTTTCTAATTCCAACAGATAATAACGAATGTTGTACAATTTTTGTTTTATTTTTTGGTATACTTGTATTCTTTAAGAGAGTATATGTACCTCCATTCGTTTCTCGTATGAAGGACCCTTGACAATCCTATCTACAAAAATTCCTGGTAAATGTACATGGTCAGGATCCAGTTCACCAATTTCTAAAATTTCTTCGGCTTCAACAATGGTTATTTTAGCTGCTTTACACATTACTGGATTAAAATTTCTGGCTGATTTTCTAAAGATTAGATTTCCAGCTTTGTCTGCTTTCCATGCTTTTACAAGAGCAAAATCCCCTGTGATGGCAGTTTCCATGACATAGTTTCTGCCATTGAATTGCGCTACGTTTCTTGGCTCTCCAGATATCTCAGCATTTCCATTCTCATCATATTTGACAACAACATTACCCTCTTGAATTATTGTTCCATATGCTGTAGAGGTGTAAAAGGCTGGAATGCCAGCCCCACCTGCTCGGAGACGTTCTGCTAAAGTACCCTGCGTATTGTAAACACAATTAAAAATTACGATAGTTTATGATTTATAAGTTGAGGGATACTGGCTCAAAGTATAATAGTTAAAAGTTTTTGTTATTGCGATTAGTATCTACCTGAGGAGTTAATTCAACTTCTAACTTTCCTCCAAGGTATTGTTTCTCAAATTCAGGATTTTCACCAACATAGGAGGAGATCATTCTCTTAATCCTGTGTTCTTTTAGCAATATACCTAACCCAAAGTCTTCATTTCCTGCATTATTCGAAACAACAGTTAAATTTTTGGAACCACGTTTCAACACAGCTGCAATTAAGTTTTCAGGAATGCCACAAAGTCCAAATCCACCAACCAGGAGTTTAGCACCATCTGGCATATCTGATATTGCTTCTTCAACACTTTTGAATACCTTTCCATCCCCTACCGGTGATGTTAGCTTTGGGGACTCCTCCTCCGGTTCTGGGAGATTAGTTTTTATCGAAAAATTCACCGAACATACCTGATGAAAAAATATCCTATTTCATTAATCATCATAAAATAGGATTTGTAATTTCATATTGTTGCAGATTTATTCTAGTGTTAAAGAGGAAATAATATGACAATTATCCTATAATAACTACACAGCGTTTCAATTCTACATTAAACGTTAAAGAATGATACAGATCATACACACAGGTTATTCGGTATTTTTTAATGTCAATATTGCGTACCTTCGTGAACTTCCAGTTCTTATAACTATTCTTAGACTTCGTGTTAGCACGAAGTAATATACAACTGGCTCTAGTTATGGCAAAAACCATTTTGTATAAAAAAAAATGTACTTTCAACGCCCACGTCTGTACAGGTTAAAAGTGTCGCAGCACGGTTATTCAGCAAATTATATACACACAAACGTTGCAGATGCAACATCCACTGTTTACCCTTAGTGGTTGATTTTTATTGATCGATAAAATGCGGCAAAATTAAAACTGTTCAAAAACTATGCTTCACAGTTATATATCTGAAGATTGATATCAACCACTTAAAACAAACTGCTAGAGATCTTTTAAGTGTTTAATCTCTCAATGAGAAGCTTGTTTATCTTTTATATTCTACATTTCTATATTATCTGCTAGAGTGATGAGTAAATAATAAATGGAGCATAAATAAGATTAAATAACGATAAACGTAATGTATATGTGGGGATTCGAGTATTAATACAATTATTCCTAAATATATTTATTCTTTTTAGTTTTATATCATTTTAAACGTATATATAAATTGTACAAATTCTAAGTGCAAAGTCCTACTTTATTTCAATAATTTACAATTCAATTATTTATCCTTTATTTCTACATTACAGGTTTTAAGCTCGTGGTATATGCCGTGGGAGATAATTCCTTTTTGGCTCTTCTTTCCGTCCCGCCCCATTAATTGGCATAATTATCGATATCATCGATGTCTTCCAGCTCTGGCATCGGTAACAGCACCCCATAGTTCAATTACGAAATCATCGGTAAATCCAAAATCTTCTAAATCCGAATTATCGATCGCCTCTGCGAAATCGATACTGTTGCATTTGTCCTCGGCTAGTTCCCAAATTTGCGTAGCTATTTAAAACAGAAATAGAGATATCACCCGAAATTGTTAAGTACATTTGTTTAACGCATTCTTAAATAAATCTTGTGTACCTAGTTCTGTGTCGTAGATGCCCATAAAGCTCTCCAGGATCACATTAATCTTCTCTATACCTATGGTGGCAGCATCGTCCTTCTGTTAGTCAAGGGCCATAAAAGAAAGCCAATTTTTTTAATACTTCTTCTCGTATATAATTAATTTAGTTTGCTTGGATTATTTATAATTACCTTTTCTATAATCTGTGCACTTCCATCAGCTTTGAACCTAAGAGTTTCTTTACCGGTTCCATAACCAGATTTCTTCCCCTTCTTCGTATCTCCTCGCGGACCAATGTTAGCAAAACCATTTTTCAATGGTTCGACCAATCTTAACGTA
Source organism: Xylocopa sonorina (assembly GCF_050948175.1). NCBI lineage: Eukaryota > Metazoa > Arthropoda > Insecta > Hymenoptera > Apidae > Xylocopa > Xylocopa sonorina. The sequence continues at coordinate 11,862,510 of NC_135201.1, read as the reverse complement.
AACGTGTCACCCTTGGGGATTTCTTTCAATATTTTTGCCACTTCAAAATGTCGTTTGCCAACCAGGCTGGTGGAGTTAATTTTTTCGAGGTGATCCCCAATTTGGATCATCTTTATCTTGTCGATCACAGAGCCTTCCTTAATACGTTTTATAAACGCATAGCCTGCACCGTTATCGGTTATGGTCAATCCGAGGGAGTCGTTTGCTTTCACTAGCTCTATCTCTTTGGGCCTTCCTGATAGAATGGAAAATTACAAATGGAATTAAAAAACGAGTAGCAGTTAAGTCGAAAGGTGTTGAAAGTATCACAACCTTTATTATGCGCAAATATAAAGTCTCCCACTCCTATCTGACCGCCCAATAACTCGGTCATCTCGATCTTGTGAGTATTCAGGGTACAGAAGAGTATCTGGAATTGTCGAAAATTGTTTCAGAATTTTTATCTGCATATTTATAGGGTTCGACATCTTTATATTTATGTTTTCCGTGAATTAGAATGCCTCAGACGTGATAAACCACGAATTAACTTTCACCGTGGTTTTCAAACAGTATTACGGAAGTGGGCATGATAGTGTCCCTGATTCGAATGACCCACTACATATACAACTTGTTTAACTTCTCTGGCAAATGCTGCTGGTGGCCTTTTACAACCAGTTATTGCATGGAAAAGTACAGGCAGCTTTGGTATCCGCCAGATCGGCTAAAGGCCATGGCCCGGAACCGACATTTCCGGTATCCGGGAAGCTCTCCCTGTGGAGAGCAGCCAGTAGTGTTGAAAGGTGAAAGAATTCTATTTATCGGCCTTAATTATTGTTACAAATTTACAAATAATCTCGTCGAACAGGAGAAAACCATGAGAAAATTCTTGAAAACTAATTATAGACGCAGAGACAATAGCAGCTAGATTTTTACGATAGATCCTAAGCTGTCAGACACGCTGCTCGAGATGCCAAATAAATTATCTTTCCCTCTCGTCAAACAAGATAACGTTGAGAATGATACCCACCTCTTCCATTGGTAAATCGTAGCACTCAGCTATTTTCTGATAAAGCTCGCGTACGTTACTGAAACCCGATATCAGTCCTGTGGGACTCCCGTGAGCTAGTTGACAATGGAACACCAAAGGCGGTTTAGAGACCTGGGAACACCGTCTTTGCCCTTGGTCATCGTTTCGTTGTTGGTCATGAGTTCTTTCGGTCCCTTCCTCATCATTTTCATTGCCATTTGCTTGACTGTGGTGGTTGTTATGATGTGCCCCACCGTTCAGAAACTTCTTGTCCGATATGGGGGATCTAGGGGCAGCACGCGCTTTGAACAACGGCATGCTTAGCTCTGCGGAACGGGAATATAATTGTTTTTTTTTTCTATTCGAATTACCGGGAAAAGTTTTTTACGGAATTTAAGTCATTTTAAATAGATATTTCGCTTTCTTAGCTGCTCCCGTTTGTTTCTACTACATGTTATTTATTTTAGTTGTTATTTATAACATACAGATTCCTTCACGACACTATTGGTACAAATAGCATTGTCGAATGCTTTTTTTCTGACCACTTAAATGTTTTCAGAGATATCACCATTGATGGAGAACGTACTACAGGCACAAAGATAAGGAGAGCAAGAAGTGGATAAGCAAACTGGGAGATATCTACAACAATTGTAAGGTAAAACGAAAATTTCGTAATTTAACAGTTCGATAAGATCCTACAGGAATCTCGAATAAACATTCATGATAACGAGAACAATGTTCTAAAAAATATGTAAATCGAGAATTTTAACTGATGCAATTATATATGTTAAATAGAAGTTCCATTAATCAGAGTACAATTAACTAAAAAATGCTCGTTTTGCTTAAAAATTGTTGAATTTAAACCGGTATAAAAATATCGATAGATGCGATCGATAGAAGAATCACGGTAAATGATGCTGGTTTAACGGATCGTTTGGCTAGCGTTGCAGTTCTTAGTCATATATTTCACCAGGCTGTTAGCTGCTCGATTGATTGTCCTCATAATAATTAGCATCTTTAACTAGATGTTACTTCGCATTCTGGACGCGTGGCAGACCAAAGACGATCTTTCTTCATCAAACTGCAAGATCTCTTACCTTTCCTCTTTCTTCTGTTGAGTAGAAAAGGACGTTATCGTGCGGGCGGAATGGAAATCAGTAGAGAAAAGAAAAACAGTATTCTCTCATGTCTGACGTGTACAGCTTCCCGGTCGACTGGCCGACAATCTGCTCTTATCGTAATAGTGAACGCCTCGTTTGATCGTTATCGAAATAATAATTTGCTGACCACGCGATTGTCTTGCTTCATCGTGGATCGTAGATCGAGTTTTCCCTCTCTTTCCAGCTTCAGAATTGTCTTGTATACTGTCGATTTCTACCTGGGATTCTCCCAAGTGGATTGAACAATTGTTTAACCGTGTTTGAAGCTATTTTATTAGCGAGATTCGTGCGGAACAATACTTGGAATATTTGGAAACGCGATTTCACGCGAACACGATCGCGACTCTCAGGAACGTACCTCCGCACTGTGGCTCCCTTATTCGAAACCCTTCCAATCTAACGGTCCCCCTCTCTCCTAAGAGGAGGAGTCAGAATATTGTAACCCAGTGATAGGCTCTGAAACACTTCGAGTCGCCTCGAATATGAATATGTGGCGAAAAATGTTGGTCTCTTCGAATATTACAATCTTGCAGGTCAAACATTTTTTCATTTCGATTTTCGAATATTCGATACCGTATTTCAAATTGCTTCGAAATTGCGATCGGAGTGTTCTGTTTTTCATTCAGAAGATTGTGGACACAATCGGTCGTAGAGTATGATACCAAGTCAATAAAGTTAAAACGATTCTTTTTATTTTATATAAGAAAAAGTATCACAAAGAACATATATTACAGAATAATAAAGTAATTATACAACTTGAGTATAAAATACTTCTGCACTGATGTAGAAGTGCAGTCATATAAAAATTTTTTTAGATTTCGAATGACGTATTTGTCGCATAACAATAACAACATTCTGGTAAAAGTAATCTAAATCGAGTTTTAAGTATACAAAGAGATTCTAAAAATTATGTCTAAACGTACTTTCGAAGAGTATTGTCGAAACGATCTTAGCTAACGATATAACAATGTGGCTTTCTCTTTCTATATGTTAAACAGTAACAATCACAGCGCACTTGTTAACGAATAAAAACGGAAATGCACTATGGAACATAGTCAGTCTGTGTAGAGATATAATCGTGTTTATACTACACCGTATGTATTAAATACTATATAGAAGTTCAAATATTTACTTCAATGGTGGGGCGAAGGAAGTATTATATTGAATGAAACATTTAAATATTATTGCTGCGCTAAGTGTAATTCCGGTTGGATAATAAATACTTTCCACACTTTGCCACAGTTTGACTTATGCTCCAGAGCTAAGTAGTTTCTCATTGGCACCAATAAATAGTCATAGGGATCGGTATTCAACTGATATTCTTGCATGGCTCTGTAAATAGCTTTGAACGGGGGCTGTTTCTGAGAATGAAACGTGCCTCTGGAACCGTGTAGAACTAAGGCACCTTCTTTCTCAGCTTTTGTGCAAACAGGCATGTACATACAATGATCAGGCCTGTAATTGTATCTGCAAGAATAAACGTACAGTTTCTCAGGATGATAATGGAATATAATATTTATTATATCTTGATCTCCCCATGTTATCTTCAATTTATACTCGTCGTGGATAGGTATCACATACTCTATCCATCTGAATTCTCTCATTCTTGTCAGATTCATTAGCATCACTCCAGAATTCACACCTAGCTTCCCATAATAGGGATGCTTAGCGAATCTATTGTACCAGCCTGTGTTGGGATCTTCGTGCTCAGGGCTCAGAGCTGCTAGTTGGCTGGAATTCATTTTCTTGAATTCGTCCCATATTTTCTCAGGTGGTGCCAAGAACAATGTATCCGTATCCACGTACAGAACTGCATCCGTATCATTCAATACTGACTGCAATATACAAAACGTATATGTGAATATTAATAGAATAATTGATTATTCTTCATATTAACCGAAACGTGAAATATTTACCGGTAGGAATAATCGTTGAGCCGCACAGGGTTTGAACAGCTTTTTCCACATAGTCGCATCGCTGCCCTCGGGGAATGTAATAGGTTTGACTAAAAAGTCAAAAGTTTTATTTGACAGCAGCTTCCACTCGGCTAATTTTTCATTAAAAGCAGGAATCAAGTTGCTTTCTGCCAGAATAATAAATTGTAGGGATCTGTTGGCAAAAACTAGGGCGGACTTAAGCATCGTCAGCGCTTCGTCCACTCTATCTCCGCAAACAACGACGCATATCGTCACCTCTCCTGTTACAGAAGCCGGTTGAATTTTCTTCGCGGCGATGGAAAGTGCGGTGGCTTCTTTAGTGGGTGCATCATAAATTTTATTCGAGAAATTGGTCAAATTCAGCAATATTATTAGCGCAACGAAGATAAGGCACAAGAAAAACAATTTGTACACAGATTTCATTGTTCTACCTTGTCGAATTTCACATGGTCAATCCAATTTTTGTCGTTTCACGATCGGTGGAAAATACTGCGAATGTATTTATCGTTCTCATGGTTTTTCGCCTCGTTTCTCATTTGAATGGTGGAAACTCTCAGATGGTTATTACATTTATAACCTTACCATAGAGAAACAACTATAGGTAACAAGTAGACACTATGTGTTTGATTTTTAGGTATACGAAGATACCATTTGGAAAAGGTTGTTGTTTATCTATGAAATGTAATAGTTTTCGTTAGATAATGTACAAAATCAGATTATAACCGTGTTAGTTGCGATATAGTCCGTGTTCCTCTGCTTTCGAAAATATCGATTAATGCGGTCCATCTTGACAACAGAACCAGTTTTTGACACCCACGTACGTTTTCGAAGCAATAGGCAATCACTATAGACAATTTGGCTATATTAAATTGAAATGTTCCCAACTCGTCATCGAAATCATTTTATTAATTAACAAGCATCCACTTTTTATGTAAAAATAAGCTTTTAATTGAACTAAATATTATAGATTAGTATATCGCTATTTTAAGGGATGTTGATGGAAAGAGGAAATTGCACTAATATTTTTTGTATTTTCGAGGATCCAGTCTTTCAGAAAACTTGTATTTTATGATTGAATTCTATTTAATTGATGACAAAATCAAAAATGCACGAACCTATTCTGGATATTTTACATGTACATATATACGTATTATATGTCTGTATATTAGTATAATGATATATTACAAATGTACAGCATAATCCAAATAAGAAAATTTTTATAAAAGTTCCTATTTTAAAAAACAGTATATGTATGTGTATATGTATATAATTATTTATTTATTTACATGGACACTGTCCTTACGATTTTATAGAAGCACATATGTACATATTGTACGCTACTTTCCATGGAAGTAAATCATTGGTCCTTTTGGGAATAAAATTATAGAATGTTCGTGAAGTTCAAAATCAGGAACTGAGCTTATTCCACAATATGAGAAATACACATCATCAGTCTATGACTTCTTCACTCTTACGACAATCGTTTCCATCGTTCCTCCTCCTTTGATTGTTTTATTCATTTTACCATATTAAAAATTTCATTTATATACCTATATCTAAACTACAACAGCCGTTAATTACATGTATCACGATGGTGGTTTCTCTAACGACATGTTATGGTCCAAATGATCGCAATGGATGGGACACTGATGATAGGATACCGCGCTTGCATGACCCGATCTTCCGGAAGTCATGGGAACTCCCTTTTCCCATGTATCTTTCACAGGATCATAAATTTCGACTATATTCAAAAAGTGTTCGCCATCGTATCCACCTGGTATGAAGAGATCATGAGTAAGAATACCTTGGTATATTACAACATACGTATAGTTCTTCGATCCCTACCCATTGCATACAATTTTCCATCCAATACCGTGACACTGAGCGCACTGCGAGCAATAGTGACATTACTAACATGTTCCCAAATGTCTCTTTCCGTGTCGTATCTCTCGACGGAGTTTAGCTGTCTAGTTCCATCGTATCCTCCCACGACGTATATGTACTGTCCGAGACTGGCTACACCAGCACCAGATCGACTACATTGCATAGGTGAAACCATTGTCCATTCATCATTTTCTGGATGATAACACTCCACAGAGTTCACTCTCTTTGTTCCATCGAATCCACCAATAGCATAAAGTAATCTGTTATAATTATAATTAATATAGAGATAATTGAAATTCAAGTCAGATTCTTAATTGAGTTATCACTTTGAATTTTACCTATTAACCACAGCCGCTCCAACTCCCAACCTTTTAATATGCATTGGCTTTACATTGGTCCACGTATCATGCTCTGGATCGTAACACTCGACGCTGTTATGGTATTCCGCACCTGCGCTACCTCCAACAGCATACAATAATCCATCCATCACAGCTACTCCTACTCGATTTCTTGACACAGACATTGGGCTGCAAGCTCTCCATTGATCCGTGACCGGATTGTATCTATCAACCCAGTCGCTATCGTATCTACGAATTCAGGGAAATTCTTTAATTTCACGTCCAATCTTCTGTCACATTCGCGTTCCAGAAGCTTACCTGCTACCCGGCGAATTATTCCTTCCACCAACTGCGTAAAACATACCCTTTAGAAATGCTCCGCCTAATCCTGATCTCGGAACAATCAGCTTGGCATGCTGAGCCCAAGTTTTTTCATCTACATTATACCCCTCTAGAATATCCAGAGAATGTCTCAAAAAACCACCAGCTATGTATATCACCCTTCGAGTATTAGGTGTTCTTTCTTTCACCACTGGTTTCTTGTGAAGCGTTAAATCTTTAAAGATTTGCGCCAGATACTCTCTGCACGCCGGTACCTTCTTTAGCACGTCGCAATTTTTCATTTGCTCTCTAAGGAAATTAGGTGTGAGGTATTGACATCTCACTGCGTGCAGTATATGCTCCATTTTGGGCCCTCTGGCTTCTTCGTTATACTTAACCCATTTTAACACTGCGTTATACACTTCCCTTTCTTCCTGCACGTTTAGTTCGTCCTTTCTTACTAGCGATATCAATTGTATCGCAGATAATTGTAGAAACTCTTCTTCCTGGCATATTTGACTAAAATGTTGAACAATAAACTGATTCGCTTTCTGATACAAATTTTGACAACCGTGCTGTTCTGCAAAATTTGCAATTCCGATAGCATTCGTGGGATCTAATTGTCTTTCCAAGAACACGCAACAGGCATCTATCACGTTACTAACCTGCATCATAAGAGATAATATAAATAATAATGCTGATAATGTGGTACGCCTTTGTCGTGTTTTATTTCTCTTTTTACTAAGACAATGCTTATCTGTTCGCATACCTGAAACATGGTAGCTGCTGATAAAAGTGGACATACTGTATTCTCTGTAACTCTTATTTGACCCGTATACATAAAGTACATTAAGCGTGCCATAGTTGTGGGACAAACACCTTGAAGTTTTACCCTGGACATTTCAGATTCTTTCAAACCTCCCGTGAACATGGCCTGAAACGATAGAAATAGTTTAATAAAATTTTTTAGTTATTTAACATATAGGCTCCCATACATTTTCAGACGATATACCTTAAAGTACGGACTAGCAGCAGCTAAAATGACTTTGTGTGCATAGAACAGTTCAGATTCAACTTCTAATATGACATCGGTTAACATATGATGACTGCGCATGATAAACATCATTTTCATGGCATCCTTTATGTAATTAGTCATATAAAATGTCATGTCTCCAAGATCTCCATGTTTCTCAGCACCGTCTAAGCCATCATTCTCATTCATAAATGAGCTACTAGTCTCAAGGTTTTCTGATTGGAAGCTGCTTTGAGCTTCTTTTCTCATGCAACAATCTTCTTCATCCATTAAAGTAAACTGTAGTAAAAAATAAAATTCTTGGATAATAATCCATAGAAATTGTAAAAGAATTAAACCATATTGTAAGAGTAAACTGATTAAATCTGTGATTGAGTAGAAAAACATGATATGTACAATTTTCAGATTAAACTTGGGATATATTTTTTTTATCTACATCTAGATGAAATGTAAAAGTAGGCAAAATATCAGAGATATTCGTGTTATGTTAAAAGAAAGTACAAGACGACATACAATACGGTTTTAAAAACATTCCGACTTTTTTCTACAGACTGATCTAACTTTGAAGTTTCTTTTAAGAAAAGTGTACACATCACATTTCTGGCGTCTCAACAAACTAATAGTGTACTCACTGGAAGGGATCGTCGGCGGACGACAAAAAAGCCAATGAATCAGTAAGGAAATTCGTAGTTCCCGAGAAATTCCTAGAATAAATTAGGAGAGGGAGAAGAGCTACGACCTCTCGATCATAATTCGAAGAGAGGATCGTCGTCGTCTAATTCATTGATGGTTGTTGATGACGTAGGGATTAGACGGATAAACAAAATTTCGAGGGACACACTGTTTTGATGCTGACTCACGTCAAACGCGGAATTACCATACGCACGTGTTCCCACGAGATCCTATACGTTGACAGTTTCGCCTTTGTCTCGACCCAAGCATCCGAGGGAGCACTCTAGTCCTGCGTGCAGAGGCTATTGACAGTGTGAAGTTCCGTGTATATTATATTATAGAAACGCGTTATTTAAGGGATTGATAAGATCGTGCCCTCTACAACTTCCGATCTTCTGAATGAAAAATGTGCATTCCACTCATGCTCGTATCCTGTATATGTGTACGGTTTACAGATGTATATATGTATATAGAAGCCTCGCTGAGCGTGCGATGAAAATTTTTAGCGGCAAAGATTGAAGGAACCGAAGCAACACGCCACAGTGTAACCAATGATTCGTACGATATATTAACAACGACTGCGTTTCTATTTACATGTTACTATGCTCGCGAGGAGCTTAGCCTGGTGAGATGATTGGTAATACGAGAGACGTATCTTGGTATACGATTACAACACACCGGGGCGCGCGCGGTACAAAATACACAAGCGAAAGTTTGACCGTGAAACAGCACTCGTGATTGTATAGATGACGCGGGTGACTTGCACTTTATTTAGCTTACTCTGATGATGGAGCACGTAACTGTCCACGTCGATTTCTACCTTTGTAACCGTTCGTGCACCTTTGAACTAACGCGTCCGAAGGTCTTCCTCGTTTAAAGATCATTTTTACCTAATGATTCGTCCGGCGTCTAACTAGAATGCATTAGGTTCTATCGCCCCGCTTTATTCATCAAAATTCCTTCATTTTCCTAAAGAAGATGCATATGCATGGAAAACTTGACGGACTAGCGAGGAACCTAGAGTGTTGTACACTTAGTAAAGTAATTCTTAATTACATAATAAGAGCGATAAGCGATCTTTCTACTACTTCTGATACTTGATTACTTTGTCGCATTACCCGCACTAAAACTATTATTAGTAAGTGTCGAATGCGAAAGTCCGTTGATTTAGTTAATTAAGATGGATTGCGTATGAACGGGATAGGCTGCTGGTAGGTCGCAGAATGCTTATCGCTGGCTTAAGAAACAGGAAGGCTAGGTTAAATTGGCCGTTTTTTGGTATGTTAGGAAAGCGAGGGATGTTTATTTTGAGACAATATATTTATTTCTTATTAATATGGAGTTTTCAACAATAACAGTATAATAGTAGGCGTAACAAGAGAGACGAGGTAGGTTACGAGGAACCTAACCTAATACCGTACGCCAACAAGTCACCGCGATAACAGAATTCCCCGTGATTTGTTACTGCTACTTCGTGTAGGTCATCTACGTTCTTTTAAATGATTTTATAATAAGTTAGTTTCATTAAAGTTGCATGCATCGTACTTATGTTTTATGACCAGTGCAACTTCAATGCAACACGAATAGCATCGAGTCCTTAAACTCCTAATACCTACTAAATTAATCAAAAGAGTGTATCGTTTTGGTTTTTTGATAAGAATGACGAATTAGATGTTATTAAATGTTTCTCGTGTAAGTGAGATGCGAGAGCAGTTTGAGTCTCAAGGCTTCCTTAGCATTACATTCTATGCTATTGAAAAGATTCGCACGTAAATCTGCACAGTGTACAAAGTTCCTTTTCAGCGGTGGTTATTGAAAAAATAAAATTTCGGGGATAGTAGGAACCTTGTTCTGCAAATTGAGATATTTTTTTATGCATAGAATACAATGCACAAATTTTTGGTGTTCCATTACTTATTCGTTAATATGTATTCTACATTTTATATTAGAAATGTTCTCATAATTGAGCGTACAATTCGAATATTTTATTGAGAACCTAAACAAGTAACATACTTTTTCATCAATCTTTTCGTAATGTATAGTTAATGTTTAATCGTTCAGAAATTTTGATCATTTTTCTTTCTTTCTTTTTTTTTTTTAAGAAAATCCTGAAGAATCTGTTTCGACGCGTTACAAGATTTAATGGTAATGATAATATTACCTGGCAGGATTTTGAAATCAATATAACAATAGTTGAAATTATGGCAGTGTTTTGTAGTGTAGAATAATCTTATTGCCATTAGACATGGAATTAGTATTGTTAAAGCTAATATGATGCTAATAATATTTTAATTACTAATTATTTCTAACAACTGAATGACAAAAATTTCATTTATATTTATCATTAAGCATTATAATTTTAGACTGTATTCAATGGGTTTCTATTGTTTTAAGTTAGAATCGTTTTTCTATCAGTTAGTTTTAGCGATGAATGAGAACACTTCATGATGAAAACTTTCAATATGGAAAGGAAAGAGCGGAATGAAACATTTTTTAATTTACCTTTACCTAGAACTATTCAAACTAAAAAATGAAATGCACTGTTCATTTCACTTATACATTAAATAGGCCTATTCAGTTTTTCAAATTATTGTGCATAGTGATCTTTTCCATTTTCTTTTTCTTTCAAATCAATCGTGTACTGATAGAATTACGTAAATAAAGTTTGCTCTCAACTTTCCATAATGCACGCATAATGCTCAAACTGTACAGGTTCTTGTTGGCGCACAATGAAGTAGGGGGCTCGACCTTCAATTCAGTGCAATAATGCCTCTTCAGGTATCTAGAGTAGAAGACACGTATGTACAAGGACTTTCAGAAGACAGGTTTCTTTCATTTTTCTTGTTTTCTTTTATACATATTGGAATGAATCGGAGAAAAGAATTTGCATGATTACTACCGAACAAAATTATTAGCAGAACCTACTTATCAAAGAATGTTATAGTTATTTAATCGATCTATCTTTGATTTTATTTAGGCTTGGGTGACTCTAAACTGGCCCCCTATTTGTATTTTGATTATTTCCTGGTATCTCGAGCAAGCTAGACATCTATCTGCATCATCAAAAAGTAAATTTAATTATGCATAAAATCTATGCAAGATAATATGGATAATTTAGTTGCAAAAAAATGGTAGTCGTGAACTTGTAAATGCCAATAGTTGTGTGAATGAAGAAGTGAATGCAATTAGTTAGGAAACAGGAAACAGTAATCGCACGTTGTCGTACAGCAAAATTAAAGATTGATAATTTCGTATACGCAATTAGCTAGTCAACAACTTATGAAAGATATATAATATAAAGATGATAAAATTTGTTAAGCATAGCCTGAAATTGATCGATAAATGTATTCACGAATTTAGGATTCTAACGTATATTCATGGGAGTCTTTATCTTGTCAGACTTCCACGAATTTCAGTTACGAGCGTCGGATACAATGTCTAACGAGAAACTATAAAACTAAATCACTATGCTCTATGTATAATTTATAATTGTATATAGCGGATTGCTCGGTAATACGATTATACGCTATATCTGTAAGTAAAGAATTGGGCGGATCGACTACTCCTAAGGCCTCGCTCGTTAATTATTTTCAATTAATTTAGTCCCACACATTCATTCTAACAGTCTAAATTTGTTTGGGTAGAATAGGATCAAACCGGAAGGATGATAGTTCACTTTCAATTTGATCGGGAAGAGGAAAAAAGAAGAAAAAAAAAAGATGTCGGTAACAGTGTGCGTGCGCGTGTGCATGTGTTTGTTTATTTGTTGTTCAATTCCGATGATCCGTCAATGAGTGTGTGCAATTCCTGAATAAACTTCTCTTCATTTATATACTACGCATTAAACATACGATTTCATTCCTCTACTGGTGAATGAAATTACAAGTAGAATGATTAATACGTGCATACGATCGTAATCTCATTAAATGTTTGCTGATAAAATTTAATTCCCAGTGTAATGGAGTGTAGCAGCGAATCGGTAAAAAAGTGATCCGTCCGATTAAAATTTTGTCCGCCTTTTATATATATATCTATATATATATATTTTTTTTTTATTATTCATACTTGCTTCTTCATTCTTGCTAAATGAGATAATTTTTAATAAGATTATGTATTGTTTTTTTTTTTTCTTTAGCAAATGGTCATTCTACGCCAAGGGTCCATCGAACGAGTCCCTCCTTCTCTACGAGAGAGAATTGTTGAATAATATATGGCAGTATGGGATTCAGCGAAATTTCGTAAGACCAATGTTTTTCAACTTTTTACTTAATTTGACGCAACGTTAATTCATCCCACGTCGATAACACATCGTAAAACCATCGAATCATTGTGTTTTATTCGTTTCGAACTGAGCGAACTGAAAATGCCGATGAATCGTCTACGAACGATTTAAAAGAGAGAATACGGCAGTGTACGGTGTATGATAATCGTATTACAATTTCAAGTGAGACTCGCCTAGACCCGGCCGTATGTAGAGTTAAAATGCCAACAAGAAAATACTTTAGTTACTCGTTTAAGTCGCTACTCGTTAAGATAATTTCTACGGAAATTTTTATAGCACTTTTTTGCCATTTTTCTTTAATCAACATATTTTATCAATATTATCAATGTACGTAACAACATGAACAGACAAAGAGATTTTGCGCCTTTTATCTTATGAAAGAATCTCTTTCTTTGTGTTACATTTTAATTATTCCCAGAGACACTGTATCTATATATATATATATATACATACGATATACACATATACACATATACGTATATACACATATATCTACGTATATACGTATGTACGTATATATTATTCTTTTACAGTCTGTCGGATGTCTTTCCTCTACAAATTGACCTATAAATCTGATATTGCTTAAATCAATCAAAGCCCCTCAGAGGCAACGACCCTCGAAGCTTTTTGCTGCACACTTGCAGGAACTCTTTCTCTCTCGCTTTCTCTCTCTTTCTCTCGCGCTCTCTCGCTCTCAATCTCTCTATTTCTCATTGTTAGGGTTAGGTCACGTCGACCGTCGCCTATCAAGGGGGATGCAGGTCCCGATGGTGGGCTCTGGCACTTAAAATCGCTTTCAACTCAGACTCTAATTGCTTTTTCGTTCTTTCGCTTACCGATCGGCCTCCAACTACCGGTTGAGCTGTTAATCTCGGTGACGGCAGATCGGCCATCAGCTTGCCGGTATCTCTGTTCTCGTGACTCCTAGCTCTTCTTATAGGCTTCTTGATGGGTAACACGTCGTCCTGAATCTTCTCGTGCGACGGCCGTTCCAGGGATAGTGTCATTTCCTGGTTCAGCGTGTAAGTGGAACCTCCTCCGACTGCTTCGGAGGACCGGCTGATGTCTACGGTCCCTGAACCCCATTCACGAGACAATTTTCGCCCAATGGCGGAAGTTAGCTCGCTGTTCGGGGACAGCAGGGGACTCTTGGATATCTGATAGCCGGAGGAATGCGGTGGCCTCAAAGTAGCGAACACTGGGAATGATTGTCCTCGTTTCGCAGGACTTCTGGCATATCTGGGTGTAGGTATACCACCTCCACTAGTGGATTCACCTTTAATAGTGGGCGTTGCACTTCCAGTGGAGTCGCTTTTCGTGGGAGCTAACGGTCGTAGCGTTGCACTGCCGCCAAAGTGAGAGCCTAATCGCGGAGGTGGGGATCCACCGTCTCCGTGACTTAGACGACGACCTACTGTCTCCAGGGGACTTCTCGCGCGGAGATTAGTACTGCTTAAAGTAAACTCTCTAGGTTTTATGGGAGCCTCCAAGCTAACGGGTGATAATCCCAGCCTGGAGCTGGATAGATTGGTGGAACTTTTGCTTTTCTCCGATCTCTTCGGACTTCGAGGCATCAGTGGACTCTTGCTTCTGCTTCGTTCTCTACCTTTCACTGTTTTTTCTTCTTTTTTGAAAGTGGATAACTTTTCCTTCTGCTGCGCCTCTGGCACGGTCTCTATTTTTTCTTCTTGCTGGACTCTAGAAAATATCAATTTTTCGTTTTAATCGATGGACCATCGATTTTATACTTCTACCGCATACTTGGATTCCCTGGCTTACCTTCGTATCTCCTGGATCATCTCGAAAAATTGAGCCTTACTCTTGCGTCTTCGACGTTGTTCGTGTTCCTTCTGGAACATGGCTACCTTGTAGTTATATGAAGGAACTCTTCGTTTTACGGAAAAAAGGCCACTTACTCGCTTGACACTTTTTTGAAATAACGAGGCTATTTGCCCCTGTCGTACAGTGTGAACTAATTCCCTGGCAGCGTGGTGCGGGGATACTAGTTCTACGCAATTTATGAATCTGTACAATTTCTGCGAGAAGAACATCACGTTACGACTGCGCCATATAGAGTCTTCCGGCCTGTGTCTTAATCTGGGCAAGGTGTATTTATAAAATAAATGTTCTCCAGCCAAAATGATCGTGCCGAGCACGACACCCATTCCTAGGAGACAGAATACACCGGCTACAGAGGCTACACCCAGAGGTCTGGGCTGCCTTCCTTGTTCGTGTTCAAGTCCAGTATTCATTCCTTCTCTACCTCGAATACAAGGCAAACCACCGTACCTAAAATGTTGTTTCGTATTTAATTTATTGTCAGACTTGTAAAGTTCAAATAGTTGATGACACTACCATTTTTCTTGTAAAATATCCAACAGTCCAGTGCTCGTGTAGTTGGCTATGATTTTTGATATACTTTCTTTTAGAGGATGCCCCTTAGTGAGGGCAACAGCGTAAGTGTCTTCGTTTATAGTATCTCCGATTTTTTGCAATCGGCAGCCATTGTCTATCGCCCGGTAATAATCCAAAATAGGCGTATCTGCTATGAGTATGTCTAAACTACCGTTTCTCAACTTCTCCACGCCTTCGGCAACATTTGACAAGGAATACCTAGCCATGTGAGACCAGAGATGTATGTTCGCTTTTTGTACGTAGTATTCTGCCGCGGATGCTCTCGGTGCGCCAACTTTTTGCAATAATAACTGTAACAAAACACCATTCTCAATTGGAATAGTCAAGACAGACACATAATTATATTATTGTTTCTAGATGGCCTATGAAAGTATACTACTTACACTTTTATCGTGATAATTGCTCACTGCAGGATGGAAAAAGAGGCCTGCAATGAGGGCAGCTATGTTGGCTGTGTACGAGGCCACAAAGATAACGGAGAAACCTCCCCAAATGTTGATTAAAAATTTGTTAGGCCACGACTTTGGAGCTTTGAAGGCAACCAGATGTCCACAGAGAAGACCCCACATCACCCAAAGAGCGGAGGCTATCGAAAAGTTCTTACTTCGTTGTCTACCCCAAGGGTTTAAACCGAACGGACTGAACCACTCGTATAGTGCCACTGCTATGGCAGTGAAGTTTAACGACGTGAAAACTGCGATCCACAGTTCCGTGCTGAACGGTAAAAGAAATGCGAACAGTGATATCTCCGACTTGTGCTTCGGAGCGGTGAGAAAACTCACTCCACTGAAGAAATACGGCGTGGTGAAGTCTACGACTTTCGCTCTATGAGCGGAGACACTGAGAGGAGCAA
This sequence comes from Xylocopa sonorina, assembly GCF_050948175.1. NCBI lineage: Eukaryota > Metazoa > Arthropoda > Insecta > Hymenoptera > Apidae > Xylocopa > Xylocopa sonorina. The sequence goes on along the minus strand of NC_135201.1, from coordinate 11,846,609 downwards.
AGGCCAATTGAGCCCGAGCAGAGACCAACTCTCCCATAATTCCGTTCCAAGTGCCGCTACTGCCGTTTCTTTTTCCGAACAGGCCATCTTTTACTAGATACAAGTCGTATCGGAATCCCAGTTCACGAGACACCAGTGACATCAGGTCCATGCTTAAACCGTAGCAGCACATCAGGGTGTTCCCTTGGCGACAGAACAATCCTCGTAAGCAAAGACCCTCTTGCAGATTCGTTACCATTGTGAATGGCGGTGCCAGTGCTGTCACTATGCGATACATTGGCATTCCAATCTTTTCGCCTCCTTGTTCGAGGTAGGCTGGTACAATTCCACCTCCAGGCCAAATTATAGTGTCCAGATGAACTTCTTTACCACCTTTCACGGTACCTACTTTGGTCCATCTGCGAAAAGAAGATTATTGTTAATATCAACTTGGTTTGATTGAAAAGTGGTCTATCCTTTGAACGAACCTTAATTGTGTCTTGTTTCCCGGGAATCTTATGGCTTGCAAATTTAGCAATTGAAATTTGGCCTTGTCCTTGGAAAGTAGGTTCACGGAATTTCTCAATTTCTGAGTTAGAGTCTTTGAAACGTTGTGCCTCATTTTGCTCTCTAAAAACTTGGCGTTGCTTTTCGGGAAGCACTCTGGTACGAAATTCTCCTCGATCTGAGCCTCCCCCAAACGATTCAATCTGGGTTTCACCTCTAGGAACGTTTCGTCCAACGCTTGAGAAGTTTCTCTGATCATTCTAGATAATATAGTATCACTGCCCATCAATTTTATGCCAGACGGCCTCAACGCTAGCATACCAACTGGCATAAAATCCTTGGAATTCAATTCTTTGTCCAATATTCTAATTTCCTCGTCATCATCGAAATTAAAGTTCCTATCCTCTTGTTTATTCACGGATCTGTCGCTTTGCCACCTATATTCCTGCAGTCGATGTATATCGTTGGCCAAACTGGGCAAAGAATTTAAAGTTAACTGGCTTTCCGCTACGAGATCCACGTTTCGATTTATACTTTCCATGGGAGTGGGATGTTCGTTCGTTGCTATCGATGACCTTGAACTATGTATAATATGAGAACTGATTATGTTCGGTTCGTTAGGTCTCAGTTCTGCTTTCAGGTCCAGCCAAAGCCACAGAAACCTCCCTGCAAGCATTTCGTACTTGCCAGCTATCGCCAATATTCTTCGTGCACTGTTCAAATCGCAACCCATCACTATGACTCCTCCGCTACCACCTTCTTCGGCAACTCTCCTCAATCTCAACCGTAGGGTCTTGTCATTCGTTGGTAAATGTATGATAGTTCTAGGTGTTAGGGTTGTTTGATTAGCGTGTAAAAGATGGGTCATTGGTAACAAGGTGGTATCGATGAGGAGGGTAAACGCATGCCAATTTGCTCTATGCATTAAGGCTGCAGCAGCTGCGCCCACTTCCTTTGTACTGGAACCTATGCGACTTTCAAATTTGCCAAGATTGCCCTGTTATGGAGGATTTACTTATTAATTACAAATGAAGGCTATGTTAGGGAAGAGTGAAACTCTAACAAACCTGTCGGAGGAAATCTTCGTGGGTGAATGGTAACCACAAAGCTGGAATATGCAACGAAGCTGCAGCTGTTACCAAAAATCTAGCCGCAGAGCCTCCACCGATGATAATACTCAGCACAGTTTTCCCACCTTTGATTTCGTTGCAGAATTTATTCAACAATGACAGAGGATAGGATAGTGAATCTGTCTTGGGTGGTGCCTCTATAAAAGATACATTCATGTCCGCATGAGATGACTCCAGCCTTGCTTTCTCCCATGCTTTCTGTACATCTGTCTTCAGCGAACCCTGCGGTTGTGTGAGACATAACACTATACGCCACGAAGCATAAGGTGTTCGATACCGTCCTTTGATGGCTCTCACAGATCTGGTAGAATTTGTGGAGCAGAAGCAAAGGGTGGTTCCCAAGGCAAGGAGTAACAGAACTCTCCAAGGGAATTCGAACATCCTGCTTATTCTTATGTGTCTCATCTCTTGGTTTTTCTTTACTTAGCTTTCTTGTTTTACATCATCCATGTATGGTATCAATCTGTAAATGTTCAAATTGGACTTTACAAACAATTGTGACAAAGAAGCGCTACAAATAGCTTCACATTGTTGACAATTTTAAGTAAGGATAGTTTCCATTTCCAGCATCTTTGGTCAGACAATGCTATGATCAGTTTTATCTGTACTCAAAAATTAATTGTACGAATCTAGGAAAATGATTTTTTTTCTGTTACTTTTTTCCTCAAAACGTTTTGAGCATCCACTCACGTAGTCTCGTTTTTCAGGTTTCACTTTTCAAGTTTCACACGCGTTGGGACGGAGGCGCGAAATCGAAAGAATTTAATGACGGAAGTTATCAATTTTTAATACAGTAAAGAGAGCAACCAGCGAACGTAACATACCGTTTCCCGAGGCGAATCATATGTCGCAGGTCCGGGGGTGGGTGAAGAGGAGAACAAAGATTGTTTCTTAGCCGCCACATAATAGTTATCGATTAGGTAACTGTATCAATTGTCGTAAAATAATGTCAATTGGTCAGTGTGGAAGACAGGGATGAACCGTTTACTTGCCCTCTTCTAGACGTCCTCCCCCATGCATAACAGCCATTTTCGAGCAGCCCCTCCCTTTAAATTTCACCCCTACCATACACATACTAGTCCCCAGTGCAAATACGTGTTATACTACACGTAGGTACATATATATCTCTCATGTGCGTCTCTCTGTAGGCCATGAGGCATCGAACAATAAGATCGGATCCTCCTCTTTTAACTTTTGAACGCCCTCTTAAAAAATGTAGGACTTGACGACGTTGTTCCACTTAACGTTCGGTAAACGGGACTCCTCATTGATGAATAGCCTTTTTCTTTCATTATAGCAAGTTATAGATGTTCTTATTACAGAGAATTGTAACACAATATTTGAAGTTGTTCGTTTCTCCTTTTTTTTTCTTTTAATTGAGAAAGGAATACTTGTGAAAAGATTGGTGGAGAGGATGTGAAAGAAGTTAGTTGGCCGGAAAATATCTTTATATATTTGGAATATTCCTTAATTTACATTTTTTGCCTTATATACATATATATGCTATGCCGCAATTGCGTTCTTTTATAATACGGTTGTTTTCTTTTTGCAAGTGATCTCACAAGGCTTTCTTTCATATACGATAAAGAGATGCATGTACACAGGTAGCCATTCAAATGCAGCTTTCGAAAAATCGTCTTCGCTAGAATTCGTTTATCTATTTTTTCTGTTTTCTTTTTTTATGTCACTACAGCTAAGATTACGTTAGCTGGAATGTAACACAGAGAGTTATATTTTACATAATTAGTAATAATTAATTAATAGTATTTTCGGGTCTCTCTGTCTTCTAGGAACTACCTTAAATCGTAGACATAACAATGTATAACAGTCATATCGAAAATAATTAACTAAATAAGTTTTGCTGCGACGCGTCGTTTTCGAATGTGCTCCAAGCGTTATTCAGTTCCATGAAAATCAGTTTCGCTATGTTCTCGTTGGCCGTACCTGCTTGCTATAAAATACGAACAAGTCACAATCAGATACTACATTTAGATTAGAATTAATTTTTGTTTAATTTCATAGTTTAAAGTTTAAAATAGTACCTTATCCGGATGCACAGCTAAACAAGCTTTTCTGTAAGCTTTCTTCACGTCCGCAGCACTGACCAACTGATGCATTTCGCAACGTTGCCACCTGTCAGCTTCCGGCCATAGAACAGTGTGTAAAGAGCAAAGAAGAGCCCTTAGATTACCCTTCTTTCCTTCTGTCCATTCGGCAATTTTCAATCTGTCCGGATCCATAGTCTTGGCAGCTTCTACTTTCCTCATTTGATTTATTGTCTTCGGACTGTCCTTTTCCGCCTTTCTTGAACTGAAGAAATTGTATCCCTGACTACCTAAGAGATCCTCGAAAGCGTCACCACCGCTCGATTTACCCGTTTTATTGCTCGACGATGCACCATTGTCCGCGTTATTGGTCTCGTTAGATATATTTCTGTGCGTACTGGGACTCGAGTGAATAGGCGTGCTGGCAGGTGCCGGGCTTGCCGACTGTGGAGTATTGGAGTTCCTCGGTGTACCGTTCCAACTGGAGGTCAGACCTGCACCAAGAGAGCTGGCGAGGTTCGCAAACGGATCCTTGTTCTGCGTCGCAAAGTTCGAAACGCTTGAATTTCTTGGTAAGGTCTCTTCGATCGTTGGCGGTTTCATGGTGGTTGATTTCGAGGTCTGTATGCCTCCCAAGAGATTGTTCGTAGTGTTTCCGCCAAGCGGATCAAATAAATCGTCAAGGTTTTGCTTATTAGCGGGTTGATTTTGATTGAACAATAGGTCGTTCAAATTATTGTTATTAGCATTATCATTCCTGGTAGTAGGATGATCATGTCCGAAGAGTAGATTGTTCTGGGCAGAATTGTTAATGATTGGCACGGTGTTCTTCGTCTCCTGATGAGAGAAAACACCGAAGCCTCCTAAGAGATCATTTTCCTTTTGACTAGAGCCAGAAAAAATATTTAATTCTGGGTTCACTGCGGGCTGTGGAGTATTTTTTAAAGTACTGGTATCTGGCATTCCTAGGTTCAATAAGTCTGCTTCTTGAAATTTGCTTTCCTCCGTTGCGACCTCCTCTACGTCCTCTACCGATTTCTGAGGTATTTCCTGTTGTACGTTTACGTTGCTGGGTATATCAATTGGTAGCGTCGGAGCTGTTACTTCCTTCGGACCCTAGCGTTTAATATCATCGAAACGATTACAAAACAATGTGGAAACTAATTTTTCGCATTGAAATGGCTTACCTCGTCCGATTTGGCAATTCTAAAGCTTTCCAAAGTTTCCTCCATTTCCAAAGTAGATCCGAATAATGGGTCTGGCTCCATTTTCGTCGTTACTTCTGCCTCCCAGGGAGCTGGAACTCTGGGCATTTTCGAATTCTCTTCAGCCACCGTAATGTTCAATATAAGATTGAAATTCACACCAATTTCAGGCGCATCGTCCAGATCTTTCTTCTTAAAAGTTAGTGCAGACTCAGTCAGAGGTATGTAACCCGTGTGAAAATGAACAGAAGAGATCTTGATCCCGATCACGCGGCCCAGTTGCTGCCTTGCGTGAAATATCACTATGGTAACGTCACCCCTAACGGTGGCGTTGCCTAATGCTAAAGAAACTTTGCCTTCCATCATTCCGAACAGTCTCATATCCTCGTACTCCGGCCGCTTAGTGGAAAATACTAAAGCACCATTGCTATAAATATCGATATAAGGTCTACAGCCATCTTTCGCTCTGGTGAATAATGGAACAGGTTTAATTACTAAGGAACGAAGAGCCAGGGGTTTCGTATGAGGCTGTACACCAGCGCTCAATAAGCTCATGTAGTTAATACATCGTAGTTCCGAGGGCTGCAGCTGAGGAGGTTGTCGCCTCGTCGTGAACATCGCTATAGTCTCCTCGGGGGTAGTAAACGCCCTGGCATAGATTAAAAGAGTGCATGCGACCGTAGCGCTGGCTCTGTATCCATCCTGAAGAAGAAAAACCGGATTGCACAATGTTCTTCTCTTCTAAGTACACTTTTGACTTTCATGCTGAATTGAAAAACTCCATGCTGATAATCTTGCAATACAGGACAACGAACTTCTTACAAAGTGCAATAAGTGCAGTAAGCCGCCCTGTAACGCAGGTAGCAGGTTACACAGTGGTCCCAGAGGTCGAAAAGTATAGATACTCTATTTGGAAACATCTCTCAATCGAATGCAAATGGTGACTGTAATTTACTAATTTTCAATCGCGTCACGCAGCAACTTACTCACTTTGGAACACTGTTTGAAACACTGTGAAACATACTTACAGTGCAGTACAACACTACAACGTGATTAAAATCGGCATTTAAATACCGATAAATGTCCTGACATATTTGATACAAGGCCGACAACAACGGCGCATTAGAATCCGACGAAGCATAGGCGAAAGAACAGTCGATATGTCTACCAGGAAGTCTAATCACGTTGGGTCGTCCACGGGACAAATTGTACAATTGTATACGAGCCGGTGGGGGGTGTCGAGCCTGTAAAAATGCCCTCACATCTTCCACGTGGTTTGCTCTGTAAGCAGACTCTATCCCGTCCACCGGATAGGGCATGATTAATATACGCGACGTTAAGTAACTGGCGTCCAATTCAGTTCTGGCCATACTCTGCTGCATCGAGTGCATTACTTTGCTCGAGGTGTCCTTCAAATTTCGCAGAATACTGCCGGCACCACCTCTCAAAGAGCTAAATAGGCCTGTAGTTTGAGCTACCGGAACCTTGGCAATGGCTGTTTGAGCCGGCACAGATCTCGGCGGCGGTACATTTGTGGGTGGAGACGGTCTCGGTGGCGGGGTGGGCGTACTGGGTGGTTGAGCAGGTCTGGGAGGTGGTGCAGTTTTCGTCGGGACTTCCACTTTCGGGGGTTCTCTGGGATCAAAATTGTTCGACTCGGCTATCGCCGCCAACCGTTCCAATATCATCGATGTCGTTAATCTTCGCACTGGAGAGACGTCCAAGCACCCTTTTACTATATCGTGAAGACAGGCTAGACGAGGATTAGGCGGAAGCGGAGGATACTTGCCGTTCACTATCGCAAGCTTATTTCCTGCGAACGAAATGAAAATGTCAGATCATTCTCGTCAGGTTCTTGAGTAAATTTCGCTGTATACCTTCAGGAAATGGATGCCTGAGGGATATCAAGGTGTATATTATACAACCAAGTGCCCAGCAGTCAACTGGCGGACCGATCGGCTCATTGTTCCATGTGTCCATCATTTCTGGGGCTCGATACATAGGTGTAGTGTATTTCGCCATCTGATCCTCCAAGGTGGCGTGTTTCTGGGCGTTCCAGGATGGGTTTGGCAAGATCTGCTGGTTGGAAGCGCTACCAAAGTCGCAGAGCTTGATCAGACCGTCACTCCCAATTAGGAAATTCTCTAATTTTATGTCTCTGTGTACTATTGGTTCAGGCTGTTGACTGTGCATGTGATGCACAGCCCTCGTGGCCTGGTAGGCTATCTTACAGATCTGGGCAAGAGTGAGGGTGTTCGCTGATAGGCTTCTAAGTAAGTCAGCTACGGTTCCTCCTGGGCATAGCTCCGTTACTAATAAATACTCGCAACCTGATCGATCTTCACGTTCCACTCGCTGTGCATAGAGGTACTGGATTACATTTGGATGTCCCGATAGCCTTTTCAGAGTCTCTATCTCCTGTACAATACTTTTATTCGCATCTGCGTCGACTGCTATGAGCCTCTGGAAACAGATTCTCATTAGAACACTCTTCTCTATCAATCGAAAGTAATGAAAGTTAATAGATAATATACCTTAAGTGCATATTCTTTTCCTGTGTTTATGTCTTCCACTGCAAATACTAATGCCCAACCACCTATCGAGGAAATCATTCAAACGTTAATCACAAAATAAAAAACACAGGAAAGAGTTTTAAATATTATATGAGAATTTCCTCTAACACATTTCGGATATCATTTATGTTTCAGAAAGAATCAGCGACTCTTCACAGTAAGAAAGAATATCATTCTAACATAACAAGTTACACTACAACCATATAAATCATATATTAAATCTTTATAGCACGACACGTGTAGCTGGCGTATTACATCCGAATGGATACAACTAATTGCGTCTCCATTACCACTGTTCTACATATAACAAATATTAGCTCGCATTAGCATTGTAGGAGTGAATTTCAAAACAGTTTTGACACATGTCAAGAGGAGGGAATAAGTTCACAATGTTGGCACAGTGTCAGATATTGTTTTATACGATCGAAAAGCGTTACATCGTGAAACGATTATTTTCACTCGACAAGCGAGAATGATCAGCAAGTAGGAGAGATTTGAATTGGGATAAAAAATCGTTTGACAGCGGGGTGGTAGAACGGGTTGACAGACCTACCCTCGGCTAGTAGCCTGGTCACGCGTAATTTCACATTGTTGATTTCCAATATTTGTCCAACGTATTCGTTCGTGTTATTAGCACCATTCAAGTATCCCAGAGCTGATCTTAAGTAATCCGACATATTTCCTATAAAATATCCCGTTGAACCCCCAGAAAGCTTTTTCCAACGTTACAATGCAGACAGCCGATGCTGTCCGGCCATACTGTCTTTCTGACGTCACTTGCTCAGTGCTGTATCAACAATATTTTTGCGCTTCGATAACTGCCAGGAATAAATGTTACTTTCACTTGGACGGTAATCATTAATTACTCGATTAATTGAGAAACTCGTGGAATTACCTAATAAGTAAGCGAATATAAATGATCTCGGGTACTGTATCTAGTATAATCAAATCTTAAGCTATATCACAGATAAAATTATTTATTCAAAATGAAATATGAAAATATGAAAGGTACAAAGTTTTCTCTAAATGAGATAATACGTAGAATTTCATATTTGGATTAAGGATTTTCTTCTGAAGATGATCGAATGTTAAGAATAAAATTAATTGAATCGTGTGAAATATCAATTATTGGTATAAAATACTTGTATTTTTCTGTGCAGGTGATTTAAGAGGTAGCCGTGGAAAAAGTCGAAGTATTCCACTGGTTGAGTTTTTGAAAGGAATGATATTTATTAATTCGCACAAAATGACGACGCATGCGTGCTAGAGGGTTCACAAACCGGGCCACTGTTGATTGTTATTTTTTTCCATTTCTATGACTTTTGGTGTCATACCGTGTTCCTATTTCAATTGTTATCGACGGATCACACCCGTGGTTTGTGCTAGTTTTTGAGATAAGCCGATCGTGGATGTGCTTTGGAATTTCCAACACACATTCGTGGCTGTGTTTGTACTGTTATCGTCTCGATGGCATATTTTTATCGGATGGAATTAAATCGTTTTCAGAGGCCTGGAAATGTCGAAATTCGTAAAGTTCACAAAACTAAGGACTACCACGGACTGCACCTTCTGGGCAAAATTTGCGGAGTTAAAAATAGATAAGTTTAAATTGGATGACAAGACAGTGATCAATTTACGGGGGACTTATAGTCTCCAGTCATTGAATGAAAGTAACAACAATCCATTGATGTTGGACTTCGCATCGTTCAATGAGTAAGTTTAATTTTATGTCACGATTGGTTTGATTAATATGTACATCTGTCAGAATTAATTTCGTGTATCTAATTTTTAGAGATTCCGAGGCAGTTAATAATAGCTCATCGGTTGTATGCTGTGGACGTATGATAAATAAAAATACATTTGAAGCATTCCGACAAACTGATCCTGAGAATTTTATTGATTCCATGGGAAGGGAGATTATGACCAGTATTCAGGATGGATCGATATTAAAAAATCCATGGAAACTATCTTTATTTTTAGTATTGGCTTATTCAGATTTGAAAAAATACAAATTTTACTATTGGGTTGCACATCCTACTCCTTTACGATTACCTGAAATGTATCACCAGGAACCACCTATATCGGTTAATGGAGAATTTACAGTTGATCGTGTTGAAGAATTATGTAAAGGATTTTTAAAATTGGACAGTGAAATGAAAAATTATTTTACAGTTTTAATATCGAAAAATGATAAAATGACCATTGCTGATTTGGCAGTAGGTGTAGTAACAGTTAATGATGAAAAGCGATCGGAGGTATTAAATAGTACACTTTACAAACAAAAATATTTAGGGAGTATAAATTCTCTGTATATAAGTTTTTATATTTTTAGGAATATAATGAAGTTTATTTTGCATTTTACGATCCCTGCGTGAATTCAGAAGCTCCAGGCTGGCCCTTGCGTAATCTTTTATGTTTGTTATGTTGGCACTGTCCTACGTATTATTTTTCGAAAGTCATTAAATTTATATCTGTACGAGGAAACAAGGCACAGAAAAGCATTGTCTTTAAACTTAAGGCTAAAGAATATCAGGACTACACAATTGAGAGGGATGCATTGTTTCACAGTCCACTGGTAGGTTGGGAGAGCAATGCAAAAGACAAATTGGGTCCCATGATAGTAGATTTATCTGACACCATGGATCCAGCCAAGTAATTACTTAAGTATAAGTACGATACAAGTGTTAAGTATGTAACAAACGTTTTATTCGCGTTCCTTTTTTCTGTCAGGATGTCGGACAGGGCCATCAACCTGAATCTAAAGCTAATGAAGTGGCGTCTTGTTCCAAATTTAGATCTAGAAAAGATCAGTAATCTCAGATGTCTCTTATTGGGAGCTGGAACTTTGGGTTGCTCTGTAGCTAGAGTTTTACTAGGCTGGGGAGTAAATAACATAACTTTTGTTGACAATTCGAATGTATCCCACAGCAATACAGTGCGACAGAGTCTGTACAGTCACGAGGATGCCGTGAAACATAAATACAAGGCTTACGCAGCGAGGGATGCTCTGCTTAATATTCGACCAAGCATAGTAAGTATTCAGGAGCTGTCGGTTTTATCGAAGCTTCGTTGCACTAATTTTATGAATAACATAGAACGCAGAAGGTGTAGTTTTACACGTTCCAATGCCTGGACACGTTGTCGGCCAAAGCATGTTGGAGTCTACGAAGCAGGCCCTAGAAACATTGGAGGAACTCATCGAAAAATGCGACGTAGTCTTTCTCTTGCTAGATTCCCGAGAGGCCAGATGGTTGCCCACAGTTCTTTCCACCGCTAAGAACAAGATCGCTATTAACGCAGCCTTGGGTTTTGATTCTTACACGGTGCAGAGGCATGGTACTCGTAATTTTGCTAACCCGACATCCCCAGATTTGGAAGCCAGGAATCCTCGTGGAAGGGATCTCGGTTGTTACTTTTGCAACGACGTAACGCAACCTGGAAATGTGCGTATCTATGAACAAATTGTAATTAAATGATCCCACGGTACGACGCATTATCTTTAACGTTAGTCATTTTGTTTCGCAGTCACAGACTGACAGAACACTGGACCAACAATGCACAGTCAGTAGGCCTGGATTATCGCAAATCGCTGCAGGGTTGGCGGTTGAGTTGTTGGTAGGGCTATTGCAGCACCCTGAAGAGTAAGACGAATGATCGACATACTCGCATATATTTTCTAGTGTAGCACGAATTATATTTATTTGATTGTGATTAATATTTAAACAGAATCGAAGCACAGGCACTGGTGGACAACAATAGAGACAATATTAGCGCAAGTGATACGGAAATTGTTGGCCTCTTGGGATGCGTGCCACACACGATACGAGGATCCCTGTCGAATTACGATACCCAGTTGACGATTACACACAGATTTACATCGTGCACGGCGTGTTCTGCGCCTGTCATTGCGGAGTATAAAAATCGGGGTTTATCGTTCGTTTTAGACGCGTGTAATGTCCCGAATTACCTAGAGAAATTGTCGGGACTAGAAGAGATACTTAAAAGGCCAGATTTAGACGAGGTACCTTAAAATTATACGAATTACTTTAGTTTCCTAAATCACTTAGTGCAGTTAATTTTTGTATTACATCTTACATTGCAGCTTTGCTATACATTGGACAGTATGAGCGATGACGAGGAAGGTGGCCAGAAAAATGCAATACCTTAGATCTGCACATTTTTGTCTCGAACGAATGTTTTCGGCACGTAGAGTACAATATGCGGAGAATTAAGTTATATCGTGCAACAATAATCATCTAGAATGCATCATTGGACATGTTCGAATCTAATAACCATCTTCACTTCTACTACATTCTTCATCCTCTACTACAGCAATATAATTATAGTCTTTTTTAATCATACAATCGTTATTTCCCATAGATGTATATCAGGATATCATTCTAAGCTTGGAATCAGTTCCATTGGCGATATCATTTTTGTATAAAATGTTCATATTAACGATGAAGAAGCGTGTAACGGATTATGTTTAGAGATCACACCTCTTGAATTCTTGAATAAAAATTCGAATCGCTTGAAAAAATTCCTTAAGGACCAGGTACTAATTTCGCATTCCCTAATGTACACAACTGAAATAACCATCCATAACTGATACAGTCACTCCTAAATGTCCATTCGTTTACAGGCCATCCGAATCCTCAACCGTAAAGTAGAATAAAATGTAAATTATGAAGACGAGAATTCCCTGCCGAAAAATTGTGTATACGAAGAAAACGGAATACGAGATCGCTGGCATAGTTCCGAGAGGGAAAAGTGGGAGTTTAAACCATATTTATACGAGCGGCGTGGCGCGCGCCTGCCTGTGTGGCGATTTTGCCGACAGAGCGCGCCGCCACGGACGAATGCCAGGCATTCCAGCGTAATGTTTAAGTAGTGGGGAATCGAGGCTGGCTCTCGTGTGTCAAACAGCCTGTGTTCTGTATGTGCCCCGCGGTCGCATACCATTAGATTTTCCGTCGTTTTCAATGAAAATACGTGCCGTGCGTCGCCTCGACGTGCCAGCGGACGCCTCGCCGGATGTTTGATCCGGTACACGCCGGCTTGTCATCGCAAGATCAACGGTGAGTTAATCGTGAAAACGACGAGAGAACCACCTTAACTTCGGTTTACCTCGAGGAATGCGTGGCTCGTTTTTTTTTTTCCTCACTTCACGCTACGCCGCATTCCTCTATCGATTCCTGCCGTTGGACGGCTTTGAAGGGAATGGGAAGCTTTCGTTCGCTTGGTCGGTAAAAGAGTTTCTTCAAATCGTTACCGATCGTCCGGAAGAATGCGTTTGAAAAATTTTGTTTCCTCGTTGTTGTTGTGCCTTGGAATTTTTTAATCGTGTGCACGCGCGCGCGTGTGTTCGCATGCTTGTCGTTACACGATACTGAAACTCTTGCGTTTGCCGTTTCGTTGATTTGTCACTGATTTCATCTTGATTTTCCAGTGATTTTTCTACCTCGATCTCGATACAATTGAATGTTTAACGGTTTCTAAACTCTGCCGGCAATTCAGTTTTCTAGTGAATTATTGATAAAAATTTTGATAAAACGCAGTGGATGCCTGGAGGGATAGATATTCAGTCCAAATTATGGGATTACTTGCTAATTTTTATTCCAATTGCAAATAAATATTAACTTCGCTATTTTCACTCCGGCAGAAAATAAAAACAAAGAAAACCGAAATCTTCAATTGTATTAATATCAAACGCGAATGAATCTTCATACTTTTAATTGCGATTTTTGATAAGGTAATCAGAAGATAGTTCCGTTTTCATGAGAAATCTGTGAAATGTATGATAATTCAGTGAAAGAACGATTTAGAAGGTATTGTTTATGTCGTTAGGAATGAAATTGCGACGCCGGTTGCGAGGAAGTTTGGAAAGAGAGCAGGGGGCGCGATACGAGAGCAAGAAGAGGAACATTGTGAGTAGTGATGGATTCGAGTACGCCTTTAGATCGCTCTGACCACGACAAATGTTATAAACGATCGCATAATCTCGAATATCATGACCATACGGATACTTGGATAACGGTGGATTTTCTGCAAGAGATTGCCTTTTAGTTCGGAACCGCGCGATATCCGTGCGCGTGGTTGTGTCAGCGGTAGACGTGGTAGAACGAGTTGGATTAGTCGGCGATGAACTCAGATCCATCACTTGCGAACATGTTAACGGTGGGCGGAGTGGGATCGAGCGAGTACGCGTGGGGACTCGCGGAGCTGCGTAGGGAGGGCTGCCCGCGGGGTATCGAGGGACGCGGCCGGCGGGCCTCTGGTGAGGGGTCCGCATTCCACAGACAATGTCACGTTTTTTAATCCCCGTTTTACTTTATTTGTGCTGGCTCCGGCCGCGAGGAAGGCCCCCAAAACAGTTAACTTCGACTTCTGTCTCTAGAGTGTGGTGTAATCGTCGTGACGGTGTCGAAGGGACTCGACAACGTGTTCGAATCGCGGGCATTTCAACCCGCGTCGAACACCTGCTGCATCCCCGGCCACGAGGTGCAACACCTCCTGGAGTCGAGTCGCGGATAAGTCGTGGAGTTCTTCTTTGAACAATCGGGACTGGCAACTAATACGTGAAACTGGTGCATCGAGGATACCAGGCCGGAGTTCTCCAAGAGGAATCCCGCGAAGAGATGTCAGCCGTCGAGAGCGCCTTGGATGTCCTCTCCAGGGCGGCCACCATGGTGCAAGGTCAGTTTGTCTCGTGACTTACTCGTCCGACGGGGCTGGATAACCACCGGGCACCGTCAACACTCGTTGTGATTGTTGGGTGCTGCTCGAGCTTCTGGTGAAGCCACACAAAGATCAGGACTTTGTAACGAGGTGTATTCCAGCTCAGCATAGGCTACTGCTAGCGGAGTCAGTTGTAATTGTAGTCGGTTTCTATTTTAGAGCATAATTGCTCTATGACCGAGGGATAAGGTCGTACTCATTGGTGTACAGGGCGTTGCAAAAATCCGGAAAATCGTTGCACAGATAGATACTTCGTGGAGAATAGAAATTGCTCGATAACGCGATTTATATTCGGAGAATGGTAATTTACGCGTTGCGTTACAACCGATTTTTGTAACATCCTGTACGCAGAGTGCTCGCTATGACTTTACAGACTAACAGGCACGAGAAAACTATTTAATTTTCCTATACTGGAGGCAAGTCGAGGGATCGTAGATTAATTTTGTTGATGTTCCGTTTCCATGAAACCTAAAACCAGTTCATTTTCAGATACACTCCAAAGTCTTCATCCACAAGCTCTCCATTCTTCCTTCAGGAAATTCCCGAACTCGTACGAAGACGATAAAACATAAAAGACCGCGTTTCCACGAGTAATAGACTAACCGAGGGAGTTAATTGAAGGTACGGCGAACCGTTTGACAGAATCTGTTTGCCAGCGTAGGGTCGCGAGGGATTTATGTAAGAAGAGAGGAGAGGCCAGTCAGAGCTCGCATTCCTGTGAAATGCCAATTTCGCGTCGAATTAGATAACATTGTGCGGCGTTTATTTTAGATTCGCGTACGCTGCTCCTCCGTCGGACTCCTTGGCAAGAGACTCTCGAACGAGCCTCCTTCTGACGTTTAATTTCAATTAAGACAAGTTGTCATTCGTCTCTTCGAGCACGTACAAGTCGGTCCTTTTATTAGAAAGAGGCAGTCTCGCCACTTGTGTATTCTTAAAGCTTCTCACGATGTCACGAAACGGACTGCTGGCTAAAGTGTGTCATTTTCGCAATAGTCTACTGTGTAATCAAGCGTAAACAATAGTCTTTCCACGATGGAATAGTTGAATCATTCAGTTACTCTATTGCGAGACTTATTTCGGTACTTTCGTTGCTGTGGAATGAACGGATTCTTGTTTTATTTGCGGAAGGTGTTGGGGTTTGGTTGTCCGCTGGAATTCCATACACAGGAAGAGAACCTACACGCTCTTTATCGGAACTTGACTCATGGGAATATGATAAAAGTCGGAAAAAATTTGTTATCAGGCATTCCATTACTCTTGGGCTTCAAAAATCATCAAGAGTGACGACCATAAGGAAACGATCGTTTCTCGATAGTATGAATGCATCTCGCAAGGAAAAAAAAAAAGAGTTCAAGGGAAATCTAGCTTCTTCTCCAAATATAGAAGTGCAAGAGAAGGAAAATTGATTTGAGCAACAAGGTGTAACCGCAAAGTGTGACGCGTTAGAGAAAAGGATCCACTTTCGAGGGCAATCGGGAGCATGACAACGCGACCACGGCGATGATTTTCAATAAATCATCGTGCTCCTTGCCATCGGAGCGGACAGCGGAACGTAACGAGCCCGGTTGTCTCGGGTACGTGTGATTGGTCCCTCCTCTGCGTTGTTTGTTGTGATGGAATGCCCGTGCCTCGAACCTGTTCCGAATACCAGACATAGTTGCGCCCGCATGCGGATGATGGCGCGCTCTGTGACTTTCTCGACAGCCAAAAATACGCTCCCCTGTTTATCGACGTGATCTCATTACTTCCAAACGGTATGAAAGGACAATTCGTTAAACTGATTTATCGTGGATGACCAATTCAATTTTCCAACGATCCCAAAACTTGAAGAACTAGGAAACGAGGATTCGAACGTGTCCCCAACTCGCAGAGAGTACCAAAAAAAGAGCGATCGATCTTAAAAAGGACAATAGGTATGGAATTATTATTCCAGACCCCATCCCAGAGGATCCAAGATAAGAGGAATAGTGGAAAACAGTGTAGAAAATAACATTACATAAATCTTACCTTTACATCGAGGAGTCAAGATTATCGTTTCAATTGGTACCTTCAGTTAAAAGTATTGATATTCAGTAGCGTATCTAACTCGCTGGTCTTTTCTTAATTCAGCACATTCCGTAGGATGTAAATTTCGCTCATCCGGCAGGAATATCGTTTGAATCGAACCTACGCGGGCTCTGGAGAACAGGAAGGAGATATGGGAGGACGTGTTCGTTCGAAATTTGCTGAAACGTTCGGCCTATTCACGCCCACGAGGCCGCGATTCGTTGGTAAATGGTCGCCTGATAACCATGCGTGATTACCTGGTCGCCTTGCTATTAAAATGCCTCGCATTCCTGCCCGATGCCTCACGATTTCTCGAGGATAACGTGCCACCTTGATCTTGCTTAGGAATCGTACACATATATGATAATAGTATAGAGAGCCCTACGGCTTGTCTGCTTCTACCAATTCTGATATTTTTATTCCACACGCACACGTACGTGTAAACTCTTCCGTGATTTTCCATTTTTTAAACATCTGTTGTATTTTGTAGGAATAAGAGACAAGACGTGTACAGTGTTACTTCTATAATTGAAATCGCGATTTCTGTGGCTACGAATTAGCAGTTGATCTCGCCTTTTTGTCGGATGATGCATTGAACTACGCTGCGAACTTTGAGTGCGATAGGATGGGTTTGTAGTTTCTGAAAATTGTATTTATAGTATCCGATGATTCCTGGGACAACGTGATAATACTCGAAATTGGATACTTTCCGCGGAACCGACGGAAGGAATCCGAGGATTCTTATCTGACGAATTTTTCACGCGAACGTGACGCCGTGGACATGGCATACACGTGCACTGAACGCACATGTGCATCGATCGCCTACCTGCCGCGGGAAAAAAAAGTGAAAAGAGGACGAGGAAGAAGGAAAGGGGCGAGTTAGTTGGCCAGACATGTTTCTGCCCTCTACATCTACATGCTTACACTGCTGTGCGCGGATAGGGAAGGCTTCGAATCAGTTGATGACGTCAGGTGTCGCCTAAGTTTGAAAATATTCACCTATTAATAATATACAATCGCTAGAAAATATTAAAATTATATTCCAGAGGACTTCCAGGCTGAACTGTTAACTGCGTGTTTGGCTGATGGTGAACGTTGATATCAGAATCTCGGTGAACGCCGTTGAAAAGTATGAAAAAGCTGGAAGGAAAAGAGTACGAAATACGCATAAAGCGCAGAATGCGTAGAGAGAGAGAGAGAGACCGATATCAGAATCACGGTTCGATTGAATTTATTCAAGATTTCTCTGCAAGATCAAGCCATCGTCGTTAGATCGACGCGTGCGAGCCGTGTGCATGTGTAAAAGGCAAGCTTCTCCGGTTGTACGTGGAGGGGGCAGACGACGGGACGAGGCGGATGAATGAATGAATCTTAAGACAGTCGTGTAAGAGGGGCATTCACGAATCCACGTATTTCTGACTCTGTCTAACTTTCCAGAAAACTCGCGTTCAGCGTCCAACCAAGCGGTTCCGTATCCTCTAACGTGCCGAATTTCGTTGATCCGTTGATACCACCGGCCAGATCATGCGTTGAGAAGCCAATGATCCGAGTTTCCTACCGACAACCAGTTGAATTCGTCGATAGATCGCGTCACGCCGCTTTCTTCGAACTCTCCTCGAGGCCACCAGGACATCATGGAAGTCGCTTTCTTCGGCGAGAAGAAGATCCTCCCGTGGAAAGGATGCCCCACGTATTCCGTTCTTTAAAATTGATTTTAATCGATAGAGACGATAAGGGAAATTAGTGCTCCGTATAGTGGATGAATCTGTGCGTTTCTCTCTTGTTTTTTGTCATTCCATGGAAACCAGTTGGTGGTTCATGGTGTCCCCTTGTCCTTGAGATTCGATGGACCGTCTACGGAGAAATAAGAGAGAAGAGTCCTCAACGGTTGATGCATCGTTGTTCGGTATTCGTTAGTGATTCACAAGTTGGGTTCATGACGACTGAAGATTTTTGGAGAACATGGAAGTCTCGACGAGGAGAAGGTGCATCTGGCAGCCGTGGCTCACCACGGAGAACTTTCGCGCTGTGTACAAGCCCGGAGGTACGTGTACGGAAATCTTCTGGATCGTTTCACGGGACGTTCGTCCTTTCAATTTTCATAATAGATTCACGGATCTTTGGTCACCAATATTGTAGAGCGTTAGAAGGACGTCGAGGTTTCATCGATGTGTCGTATATTGGACGTTAACTCCAAAGGAAGTGCGGAACCAAGGTGCAATTAACCGAATTCGAAAGTGGAAGTATGTGTAACGAAGATTAAAACAAAGATTAAACTTCATGGTGATTATTTCTTAAGTCTGTGCGTATGAAGTTACCGTCTCGCATAGGGAAATTTTTAGTCTGCTGCCATTAAAATAATTTCCAGCGCCAACTATACGATTAAGTCTCTTTCTTATCACTTAACGATAGAGGAAAGCGCTTTGACAAAATCAACTTTAAAGTCAATTAACTTTCACATTTTCCACGATGGATGTTTTCACCAATCCAATATTTACGTGGATCGAACTTTCCGGGAGTGTTTCAGAACCTCTCGCACCTGGGTATCTCCTATAGATCGTCGAATTTGACGAAAATATCGCAGAAGCCAGCAGCCGGAGAGTTAATTGAACGGAACGATCCGAGCTTTGATCCACGCGTTCGGTCCATTCATCTTTTCCCTGACCGCTGGCTCATCCTTCGCCTTTAAACCAGTTTGACCGTCTTCCTGGCGATCCTCTCACGGCTATTAGGCACTTCCTGCCTCATCCTGGGAACCAGACTCGTTTCGCTACTCACCCTTTCGCGTCCTCCGCCTCTTTCGTCTCGTTCTCTGTCGCTCCTTTGTCCTCTACACGCTACGCGTGTGTTTCTCGATCGTTCGAAGGGCGTTAGATCGATTTCCGATGTTGGACATCACCGGGAACGGAAGCAGGCGATCCGTGGATTTTTTATAAATAAATTAAACGCGGCACTAGAGGCTCGAGGGCAGATTTGCGTCCTGTCCCTATTCTTTACACCCTTTTCGATAGTTCGCTAGCGGTTTTAATAGGTTTAGGGCATTGTTAAAGGTCGAATAATTGTATTTGGATGTCTTGAAACCCGGACCTTTCGATTCTTTTCCGAGCTATCAATTTCTCTGTACTTTTGCATGCGTGACAAAATTAAGAAGGGACATGCAGCACGAGTAACTACTCTATACGTATCTAGGATGGTCTCTCTTTCCGACTTTAAAATAGCAGAAAACTTATTTATTATATTTATTTGCAGGTCCTAACATTACTATCCTTCTGTGCAACGTCCGCGAGGTTTTTGCCGCTCGAAAACCAAAAGTGAAAGAACAGAACAAAATTAGTTCCACGATTAGACAAGTATATAGAACGACTAGATAGACGAAAGTGATTTCTTTGCCGGATGATACCTTTGAAACTGTTTGCAGAGGATCTTATTTAATGGAAGACACTGATTAGGACAAGAATTCATTTTGGGTTTCACAAATGCTTTGGTTCTCTTGTCATTGAAATCACATGTAGATAACTAAGAGCATTTTACACAGCACGCAGTCGCTAAGTCTCGATACGTACCCATGTTTTTCAAGGAGACGCTTTTTATTCAAGTTCTGCATTTTATTTTCGCCGTCGCGCGAAACTAAGGTCAAATAACGAAGGAGCGATCTACATAGTACTCACATTTTGACGCGGAAAACAAGAATAATATAGGAAACTTAAGCGGAAATGTTTTTCTGATTGCATAGAAGAGAGACCAAAGGCAACAAATCTCCACCGGAAGCCGAGCAGCGCGTGGCGCAAGGAGCGTAGGAGGGATCCAATTCAGAGCGAGGCTCTAGACATGTCCGCGGCACGGGTCCATCATCATCATCATCACAGCAGGCCCAGCGTGATCGTGCCCACCACCCCACAGCCTGGTAAGCATGTGGTCCGCGCAGTGGCTTGGATCGAAGGATTTACCGACATTTTACCAGAACATCACTCCACTCTGAACTCGAAAACGAAGACTTTCGTCGTGTATGCTCCTGTTATCTCATTCGAATATCCTCAATTATGGTTAAAAGTGTCACCAAATCCTTCGAAAATCCGGATCGCTTGACGTCGGTCCCTGGCGTGCTCTCCGCGTGGATTCGTTAGGCGAGAATGGCTGGACACCGTTGTTCTTGGCCTCGCGGGGCGCAAGCCAGGGGCGGTTATTGTCTGGCGCATGGGGTAACCGCATGCTTTGACAATGCGGCGTGATGTACGCCGCGCAGATGCTTGGCTATTGAATAGAGAAGCACACGGTCTGTGTCGGCTACGAGCTGGAATTCCTCTGTGCAAGCCTGAACAGAAAAACTAACGAATATTTAGCAGCTGTCTAAGTCGACGATTCATTTATTCTCCGTAAACGAGAAAAGTTTTAGCTAATATCAATAGACAGTTACAGCCCTTCTTTTGTATCGTCTACCTTGCTGGACTTGAATTCGAGTCTGACATTCGTCGTGTTGTATTTTGCAATAAGTGGAGGAATAAACATTGTCACTGTTCACCAGGAACAACTATCGAGGACACGGCAGTGACGCCCACCCCATCGTTGACGCCGTCGGCGGCAGCAGGAGGCCAAAGAACCGGGGTCAGAACCGTGGGTGGTGTGAGCGACCCTGCAATAGACGAGCACTTCAAGCGATCCTTAGGCCTGGAGGAGTACGCTGCAGTTTTCAACGCCACTACCACCGACAAGGAAGCAGGCCTCAGTGGTACGTTGCTTAAAAAGAAAAAGAACTCGTTTAGAAAACAGATACCACCGTTTTATGGACAAAGTATAAGATTTTGCTTCTGAAACTCTTTCCGCAGTGGATGACCATTTCGCAAAAGCTTTGGGGGAGACTTGGACGAGGCTTCAGGCGACTAGCAGAAGCAAGGACTCTACCTAACTGCTGGCCAGTTAAACGGAAGTCGTCTTCGTTACTTTGCGTCGTTGTTGTTGCCTGCGTTCTCTTCACTGTGACGTCCGATTTGGTTCCGTCGCTCCTTTAAAGTAATCCATAAATTAAGGTGAAACTGATATATTCGTGAGCGGGACAGTGGAAGCAACCAACGAACTCTCTATTATTAATATCCTTAATATTATTATTATTATTATTAATATTATTATTATTATTATTATTATTATTATTATTATTATTATTATTATTATTATTATTATTATTATCATCATCTTGGTTCGCGTGGAAAGCAGAATGAAAGAGTACCGAAGTGTCCTTCAAAGTCACAGATGCTCTAGAAAATAATCCTGTTCCCGAAGAGCAACGACGTAAACGCAAGACTAGAGAATTAAGAGTTAATTTAAAGGTAATTGAAATACGCCGACACACGCATTATTGTTTTACACGCGGAATAATTAGTCTCATCGTTTAATCGAATGAATAATTAGATAAGAAATTGACTCTTTTTTGCTTTGATAAGGATTACTTGTTCGCAGTAACGTCATCGTTCTACCGGAACAGCTAAGTAAGCGGTCATGATATTCGTGGCCTCTGCACACCAATCTTTCTAACATGTTGCAACAATTGTACTCGAGATGTTGTATATATAAACGCGTATTCTTTTATCATGCCATCATCGCGGCCCGAGAAGGCCTCAAGTTATTTATTATTACGATGTTCCATATTGCCTCGCTAAACACTAGGTCCGTTCACTCTTTTCAACTTCTTTTCGCTGCAGCGAAACATTGAAAATTAAACGATTCTTGTTCGACGACTATCTTTTTTTGTTGGGTTGCAATTGCTAAATGGACGAAGTACCTCGACGTTGACGTTCTTCTTCTACGCAATGCAAATAGAATGCATTCTACTTGAAAATTGAATTCCTACGTATCATTGTAGTATAAAAAGGATCGAACCGTAGCGATCTCCTGGAGACTACTCCCTTCGATCACCGTACGCGAAAGGGAGAAAGCTACGAATACGTAAAACGTCGAATTTTCAACGTAGATACGCGAAGCGTTAAAATTATCGCAACTATTAGAAGAAAAGAGTATAACGAGCGGAGCAACTTGTACGTAATTAATTATTCGCTTAATCGTTTATACATATATGTATATGTAACATGTACGTTGTAATTATAGAAAAAACGGAGAGTCTTTATAAAGAACGTAGAGAGTAAGCGCGAAACCGTATAAATCGAGCCGGTCGTTGCAGCACAAACTTGTAACGCATGTTCACCTCGTGTAACTATTATATACATATGTATTGTACGAAGAGAAGAGAAAGAATGAAAGAGGATGCATAAAAATTAGCGGCTAATGATATTTTGTGGCTGGCAATACCGTTGTTATCAGTAGAAAAGGTGTATTCCTCCTTCCGCTCCCGGTGGATTCCTGGCGATCAATCGATGGAGATTGCTAAGAAGAGTAGTACTGATTTCAAATGGTGCTAGGAGGCCTATCACAAACCCCAGCACGCACAGAAGTCAGTACCTCTGCCTTCTTATAATCTTCGGGTTGTCACTGTCGATTATCAGTGTCTTCCATTAAAAAAAAAAAGAAGGTAGCTCACTTTCTATTACATCTACCGATTTACTTCGCTCCTTTAGCGATTTTAGAGAACGTATTCTTCGTCAGAAAATTGCGAAAACTTTCAGGATTTGACTTAGCGTGTTAAGAAGATTTTCTGTAGGATTACGCGCATTCTTCGAGCCCAAAGTTCCGTATCCTCCTCCAGCGATGGGAAACCGATCAACAACGGGGATGATATCACTTTCTACTCCAAAACTCCACTTGAAAAACGTTCCACTTCCAGTCCCAGCAACCTGGCCTCCGTTCTTGCAACAGCGACCAAGTAAAATCACTTTTATCCGTTGACAATCGGTACCATGAACCGACAGTATCGTTCCACGACGTACTTCTGCCAGCTGCAGGCTCTCCGTGCGAAAAAACAAAGGAAGTCGCGGGGTGGTTGGCGACACTTTTTTTTTTCGGCAACGTGACAACGAGGACGGCGTCCCGAGAAGAAGGAAGAGAGGCTTTATCCGTGTCGTAGGTGGGCCCCAGACCTAACCCAGACTGTCCCAGGAGCGCTCGGATGGCTTCCTATATGCAGGCAGCCTGTTCACTTGCCGTAAAGCAAAATGGTAACTTAATATTAGACTTGAATATAAGTACGGTAATCCCACACCACAGAGTCCAAAGTAAGCCTACACCTACCAAGCCGGCCATCCCTGGACCTCGAGTTCCCCCTTACGAACGCCCTCGAGCGTAATAATACGACGGGATACTAGATATCGGTGCTCTCTGTGCACTTCTAGGTGCAAATTGCGACCACCTATGCACGCTCTGCTGGCCATTCCTGTTTCTCCGTCCCGAGCCGCCTGGTACCAGCCGTCGTCGTATCTCTTCCTGTCAGCGAGCTCCTTATGGCCTGTCGTCCAAGAAAACAACTCTCTTCTGGCCAGACACGTCCAAAAATAACAGATTCGATTAGATCGTGCAATGTTTTCAGTCAGTTGGACCCTTGATATCGAGACATCTCTGACTTGGGCATGCATTTTCTTCACAGGGTGGATCGAAGGGGTAGGGATTGCCAAAATTGTCCGTGGTCATCTTTGTTATGAAACAGAGACATCGAATTCGAAGGAAGTAGGGCGAAAGTTTTTTGCCAGTTTATTGGAACAGACTCGTCGATCTTTAGACCGCAACACGGAGGTTTATAGGAGGAGCATTAGGTTCTTTTTCTTCAATCATTATTTATCACTCGGAAATAGCGTCTCTGGCGTGGAATCGTAGAAACTCGATACCGTTTTTCACAATTTTTTCAGAGAAACGCCGTGAGCGCTCCTCGAAGTGCGACGACCTTCGCGCCGTGAAGAACTAGGATAAACCAGTGGTCTGCGTGTCTCTTTGGACTTGGAGTAAGCTAATCCGACCTCGTATCATGTTTGCAGCCCTTTTAAACGATACCGATACGCCTTAGTCACAAAAGTTGTATGTTCCAAGCATCAGGCTGTGTTTCTCCATATTCTCGATAGAAATGTACAGATTCATCCGGCCAATATCCGTCGTTTACAAAGAATATAGTACGAAAATGAAGAAACAAAGGGTTCCTAAAGCTCTGATGGCTATCACAAAAGCATACTGGACTCTTCAAGAGGTGAACGTACGTTATTACCGTTAATTTATGGTACAACGGTTGTTCCAGGGTGTTTTTAACGATAATCAAAGATTTTTCAGGTCTCACGACGGCTATCTGATAAGAGTAGAGAACACGATTTTCGGCTATTTCGAATCCAGAATCAGAGGGTTGAAACGCAGCTGGAAATAGGCCAGTAGCGCGTGCAGATGTTCGTGGAAGCTATTTCCCGGCGCGCGCAGGTGTTTGTATGACTGTCCACGACCGACTACCCTCTCTTTGGTAATGAAACCATTCCACAGCGACGACTTTGTGATTCCACCCTTGCTGGATGCTATAATTTATCTTCTATATCATTTGGAAGGGGAAGCTTTCGGTTTACGATCGGATTAAATGACTTCTGGAATGTCTGCCGCGTTCTATCCAACGTTTACTCGAATTAAAATGCTTCAGAAGCAACTATTTCACGAAAACAAGAACATCTCATTTACGTTGCTAAAACTTTGGAAATTTCTTTCACTAAAAACATCGTTCATGTTGCTGAAACGTATTGCGAAAATGTATCTGGTACACGCGAACGAAAGATACGGGAGTTTTTTTTTTTTTTAAACGAACGTTTTCCTCTCTAAACGTGCCCTGTTTCAATCGACGGGGGTACACACCGAGTTCAGAGCTAGGATTCTTTCGCGATGGACCAACAGCCACCCCTTGCAGATGGTGTCTCCCTCGTAAAAAGCATTTCTACCGTTGTATTTTAGCCGAGAGATATCGATCCAAGTTACTCTCAATAGAATCACGCTCCAAAAATTTCTATTCCCATTGTCTAAAGCAACGATCGCTATTGACTCCGGAGAATGGGATTGGCGGTGGTCGCAGTATGACTTTCCTCGCGGGCAACGCTCAGGATAGTTGCTCGTAGAGTCGACAGCAGATCGACTAGCTTTTCTGTTCGTTCATGGCATATTACTGTTTGTTTATTTTAAGTCTCAGGCGTATCTTGTTTCGGAGCCAGACCCAGCTGACCGCAGCCTGGCATCGTTTTCTCGTTTTATTCTCTTGCGTTACTCTTGCGTCGACTTGGTGTCGGTGGCGCGAATTAAGCGAGAAAAATCAGCACACAGACCGGATACGGGCAATTTCCAGAATGATCGATTCGGTTTATGAGAATCCACCGGATTCTAGAAGCCACGATGCTTTTTTTTTCTAGACGTTCAAATGTTTGTTGACATAAGTATACAGTTTTTCTGGAGCAACAGAATTTTTTTCAGATACCACCGCAAAGGCTTTGTTTTCATGGCGCAAGAAGGAACTGGATATAGATTGCTTCAACTGGAAAAGTTAATTATTAGAGTCAGGATAAAAGGATATTAATGGATTGAGCAACAGGTGGAGTTAAAAATAATTAATCGATGAATGATTGCAATTAATAACGTAATAAGTGGAGATAACATGGTGGATCTTATGAGAACGCAAAAATAATATTTTTGGCGCGTCCGAACCATCTCACGTTGCTAGCCTCGCATCGAAATCCCCGAGCCACCCCCAACGCCAAGAAAAATACGCTACTGTTGCATACTTGCCGCTTGCCAATCTCCCTTCCCATCAAACTGTGTAATTTCACATGAGAGGAGGTAATTTCGTTCAGAACCAAAATTAAGAAAAAGAAAACCAAGTAAATGCAAGCTAAGGAAACATAAATCTGCGATTTTCACTGAAGATCATTGAAATTTTTCAATAATTAAGTAATCTACAATTAGTTTAATGTGTACTTGTACGGAAATATGAGAATTGCTCGCACAAAAACATGGAGAGTAATTATTAAATATCGACGAACGTTGGTCTCGCTAGTTTAGCAGACGAAGTGTCAAATACTTTCGAAAAATGTCTGCAATTCTTTTGTTTTCTTTTTTATGTAATTCATCAATTTTGCAACTGCGAAGAGTTTTGTTACCTGTTGACGAAGTTGACAATATTCCACAGCATGCTCCTGCCGGCAGACGGTCCTGGCGGACACCGCAAAAGGCTATCTACAACCTTCACAAGATTGCCAGTTATCACCATAAACACCAGAGCACGCACTGGAGGTCGACTCTCCAAAATATCGATATCGGTTACGGTAAAAATCGAATGAGGAACGTGGGATCATCGGCGAACGCGCACTGGAGGGCTACCCCTGGCGGTCGACGCCGACGCATTCGACGCGAATCATCCACTGACCCCCCTGCACGCGGAAGAACTCGAATCGAACCCGGAAACGTGGCAAGGAAACGCGACGACCCCTCGAAGAGAAAACGCGAGCGCCGAAATGAATTGAAACGGCGGGACACGCGAGAACGGCGACGAAAGGAGAGAGCCATAGATGTTCGCAACGAGCATGGGACTCTGGACACGACTGATCGAGTGACCGAGGGGGTAGCATTGTAAGAATACCCCTCCTTGTGCGCTTGTATAGAATTACGTGTGTTGATCGCGCATACAGCTCTCTCTCCGTCCCCTTGGTTTCGCGGCAAAAAGGGAGCACGAAGGGAGAGAAGAGTGGCTCTCCCGTTCCTTTCTCTCCTCCTCCCTTCCCCTCTTCTACGGCCTTTCACCATGCGTATACCCACCCCTGCGTACCCCCTGCCCCCCTTCGAGGCGTCCTCTCTAACGTGCGTGAATCATGCATATCGATTTTCTTTCGGTTAGTACGTCGCGTTCGGTAGTCGTATGCCCGGTCGTGTATACGCTCCTGAACGGTACTCGCGTTTCCCCTCTACTCTAACGCGCGCGCGGAGAAAGAGCCCGGGGGCCGAACGTTGCTGAAACCCCTTCAGAGAACGCGCGTCTAGCGCGGCATCGCCAATTCTTTTCCCCATAATGGTTAGAGCAGACGAGTCTCTAGCCGTCTGCTGCCTTGGAACATAGTCATTTAAATGAAAGCTACCGTAGATTAAACGGTTCCTCTAGCCTCTCTGAAAGAGTAGTCCGTAATATGGTAATAACCCAATCAGAAATGAATTCTGGATACCCTGCGTTACCCCTGAGGTATCCATGCGAATGAGATGAACGTGAGATCTCGCGAGTCTTTCCGCTATTTCATCGGTAACAATGTCTCGATGATCATTTTGGTAACTACGAATCAACGACGTCTGTCTACCTATAAAGTGGTGGACCGAGAGTGTTTCTGATGTTTCAAGTAAATTTAATTCATTTCTAGGTATCGAGGAATGTCTTCGTTAAGAGAGTATCGCTAAAGAGGAAAAGTTTAAGGAAGAAGCGAAGAGAATGAAGAGCGCGCTGGACGAAAAAAAGTTTGCAGAGACTAAAATGATCCGGTCTGGTCCACCCCTTCTCCCCGTTCAACCTTTTCTTGGACGCTGAAAGCCCTCTGAGAGTTCCCCTCTCTTTTTGCGTGAGCAAAATGTCCCCGTATGATGCGAACAACGATGGGACGTTGCTCTTGTACCCGCCCCCCTTTTTCTGCTAATGTACTCCTAATCTTGCAGCAGCAGCAGCAGCAGCAGGCCTCCGGCAATAAACTTTCTTTGTTTTTGCTCAACTCTTTTTCTGTTCCCGTTGCGAATTCTCCGCGCTATTATTGCACACATGGTAGTCGTTGTTAATCAATTCAGGTAATCAACACAGATGGTTCCTTCGTAACGGCTTCTGAAATATAAATCCAGTTAATCGTTAAAAAAGGAATCCATAAATGTCTTACGATTAGTGTGCGATAGCGTCGAGTATTGGGGGAAGTAAATAGCATCGATTTATAAACAATTCCTTTAATAATAATTAAACGGTGACAGATATGGCGCATCAACACGATAGAAATAATGTTTATGCATATATACAATCGGATGACATTTACAACAATTTTACACTGCCGTCGATGGTGATTTTTCATCAATGACAGGGGAATTAAATTAATTTCTCGAAGAGATTTCCTAGAGATTCGTAATAAATAAAGATCTTTTCATTCTTTCTTTCTTGCTACTAGGTATATGTATATGAAATGGCACAATTATATTGAAAATCATTTTTTGTTTTCTTGGCGAATGAAGTATATGTCTTCTTGGTGGTTTGTATAACGCTAGAGATTAACACCGTCGAGAAAAAGTTGGTCTTCCTAGTACACGTGTAAAAAGTTTGTTTTTCTCATTTTTAGCGTAAAGTACATCGGTTAAAATGCAAATTGGAATGCATAAATACGCGAGTGTGCTCCTACGAGGTAATCGAAGGATACGTGAAACGTGTTTCGTGAACCTACGTAACTTACCGGAGCGAAACTCGATTAAAGTGCTCGAATTACTTCGTGTAAATCGTTTATTAGAATTATTTGGCCACTGGATTATTGCGCTTAACTTTACTTGAGTATACATTATTTAATAGAAATCGATTGCGGTCTTAGAAAGCTTCTTTTTTTTTTCATAGAACTTTCAATTTGTTCCCAGTTTGAAAAAATGTGATTTTTTTCCCTATCCGTTCTGTCTATCGTTTATTGCAATTAGGTTCGCTGCTCAAAACAATAATGTACACGATTACTTCGCCCCTAACGAGATTCTAAATAGTGCTCCACTTGAGCATCGTTTGGAATACGTCCTTTATGTTACAATTAATCTAGATATAAATATTCATTCTCATAGCTTCATCCGTGGAGTTTTTACTTATTAGGATGGTTTCTTCTGCTCAGTTATAGTCTGTGCGAAATCATTGCTTGTCCAAGATTGCTGATCAATCCCCTTCCCCTATTCCCCTTTGAGGGGATTGTTTTTTAATTACACCACTTTGTTCAAGGTCTTTGGCGTTGACTGTACTTAACAAACGGACTCACTAACTTCTTCGGTTGGAATAACACTGAATATGAACCATGAAATTTTAAGATTTTTGCAGATTTCTTTGCTGCACCCTTGGCGAAACCGAATAGAGCTTTCGGAAAATGTCGACCAAGTTGTTTTGAGGGAATAAGGTCTCCACGATTCCTTCCAATAGCACGTACAAGAGTCTTCTGTTAAGCACAGGTCGCTGGAACAACTCGAACACTCTCAGAAGACCTCTTCTGGTTGTTTCGCTGCCTATGATATGTTTCAGTTCGTCGGAAAGGCAAGATAAAAGAGCAACTTTGGCTGCTACCCTCGTTCTATTTTTCATCTCCACATCCCTGGGTGGTTTCTTCTCGGCTTTGACACCGTTGGGCCAAAAACTGTTCCTGTAAGTTCGTGCAAACAGTTATATCATTATCGTTCGTTAGACAATTAGTCGCGATACGGTGCGAGTTTATTTACTTGAACAGTTTTAAGTAACCAGCTACCCTAGAAGGACTGGTTAAAAAGGAGACATATTCAACTATTCTCCGATTCACTATATCGCCGAACATCGTACGAATGATCTGCCGCAGAAGCGTGATTATTCTCCGCCTGAGCCACTGATTTCTCACTTTTAAGTCGAAAATTTCGTCCATCAGGAGCAACATTATTCGCAACGGAATGTTATCGTCGGTCTGAAGTAAACACAAATTAATATGTACTAATTGTACTGTTATGTATTATTTTAATCGATGAAATAAATGTGGTTACCTCCACATCCAGACCAGCACCAACTTTGGTATTCTCATAAAAAGCATTAGATTTCTTTGGATTGCCAAAAAATTTGCTTATGTTGTCCATAACTCCGTCCACGGTGTTCAACATATTGTCCGGCATAGTCTTCACGACTTGCGTCACAGTTTTCATGGACGTCTTCAACGGGTTCATCAAAGTATCTATCTGTTATTAAGTCGAGGATTAAATATCTTCTATAATCCTCTTACAAGCATATACACAGGTGTTTTAAACAACTGGCACAGGCTGTATATTCCCATAATACCTTCATGCATTTTTATGCACTGTTGCATTTGAAAACTGCAACTGTTTCACTTGGACGTGCTAGAAAATCGATGGAAAATTTTTTACGGCGCTGCAATTATAACTTATTAGATTTTTTTTATGAGAAAGCAAGTATACACAGGTATGGAGAATTGTTTAATTATATTTTACATTCAACCGTGAATTTGTGCAAGTTAATGTATTAAGAATAGTATTAAATTTTGCCATCTAGTGTTCTCGCCTATGACTCCGCTTATGTTAAGGAGCGATACAGCTTGTTCTAGTTGCTTGGATTTATAAAAACACTACAGACACCTACAGGATATCGCTATAATTACCGTTTTCGATATTTGTCCGCCAGTAACACCCTTGTCGTAATCTCCTTGTTCCAAGAAGTTAAGCAACAAATTCTGCAGACCCATGTGGCCCCCAACGACAGCTGGCTTTGTTAAATGATGCATCCAGGCGTTCAACATCAGCATTCTTCGTTCCAGAACGGTCCTCTCCATGTTATGAAAGGCTTTCTTCGCTGGGAACGGAATTTTCGCCAAATCATAGTACTTCTCCTTGATCTTCTGATAGAGGTTGTAGAAATCGGAGTACCTCCTGTAAATATGCCACTTTTCCTGATACCCAGAATCGTAATTCTTGGTCACGGCTACTGCGTAGATCCCATAAGTCTTTCCACGATCGTTAACTATACCAGTCTCAATGATTTTCGCGGTAATTTCAAATTTCCCCTGCTGTAGTTTCCTAATAGCGTTCTGATCGTAAGTGTTTTCGTCTAATTTGACAAATTGCTCCGCATTCGATTCTATATAGAAGGAAACGTCTTTCCCCTCGCTAATATTATCAGTATCGATGCTTGCAGCTTTCCTCATGCTTTTCATGGCTCTTGCATTAAACTCGAAATCGGATTCGTCAGCTGTTCTACTTTCATTAGGGTCCGCGATGTTAACTAGACTCGTCGAAGAATTAAATTTCAATTTACTATCCCTTAATTCAGCTGGTTTAGTCTCTTCGGGTTTGTACATCTCAGATATCTCGTCCAGTGTCTCTAATTCGTTATTGGTACTCGAAAGACTGATACTATCCAGAGATTTCGTATCTTCCTCGGACGTTGGATCCTTCAAGAGATCTAATTCGGCAAGAAGCTTGACGTAAGCCATCGATCTCTTGAAACCTGGCAGAAATCGATCCTCGTTTTGTAATTTTTCATAACAACAGATTCTAAGATCGTCAAACCACGTCTCTTTTACAGATTCAGTTCTTATTCTGGTTAGCAGGGTCTTAACTAAAGCGTCGTCTAACTGTAATTTCGGGGATGCTTTGTCGCTTAGATATTGCTGGTAAATCTTGGTAGCTGCTTCCTTCAAATTGTCCAAATCTGTATTTTTACGCTTCGCACCGATGATACTTGGATTCGCCTGAGCCGCATGCAGCTTCTGCAGCTCTATATCTGATATTTGCTGCTCTGCTGATACTCTCCAGCCGTATATATTCAAATAGAAGAACAAGTACGATTCTGCGTTAATGGAGGTCATATAGTCGATGAAGTAGCTTAACGCAATGTTATTTTTCAGTAGTTCGTCCAAAGGTAAGTTCACCAGTTTCTGACCAGGTATCAGCAACCTACTCCAATCAGGTTGAGCGCCGATTCCGTCGGACTCCGAGTCTAATCCCTCTTGCATCCCGATAATCCTCGTTTCTAAAATTTTCCTTACGTATAATAAACTATTCAGTTGTTGTTTCACAGACAGATCGTCCTCTCCCCCAGAATCCTTCGAGCGAAGATGAGCTATTTCTTTACAAACTATATTTTTCGTCGCTGTCAATTCGTCTAGGCTATTCGTGACTCTGATTACTGTTAAAAACACATCGCTGGGCAAGACACCTTCCTTAGCGCACTGAAAAAATAGAATCGTGAGAAGGATAGTTTGTCCCCTCGCTTTTGGAATTTCTATTATGTACTTACCAACCATATACACGCCTGATTAATATAATCAGGGTCAGAGAATAAATCCAACAACGGCCTAATGATCACATTCACTAGTAATTCCCTTAAAATAAATCTCACAGTTAGACAATCGAAATCTCCCTTTGGTAATACAAGATACAACAAGATTTCGGATATTTCTCCAAGAAATTCGAGTTCCTGACTGCTGTTGGTGCACACCAGATCTCTGCAGATCAGACCATTCTCCATCTGCACTTCCAGATCAAAGAATATCTTTTCTAATGACTCCTCCTCTTTTTCGTCGTTGTTTTCGATTGGTTCTGTGAGGGAGGATAAATTGGGAATGTAGAACTTGGACTGAGAGTACCAGGATACATCTGTTTCGCTTTTGTTCCGCCTGTGTGTCGGTGTTTTCTTGGGTGTGCCACTTGAAGTACTCGAACTAGCACTACCTTTCTGTAGCTTCTTGCTTCGAAGTTGTTTTATCCTGGTCCTTGCTTGCCGATACAATCTTACGTGAGAGGCCGCATCGTCCACGAGGCGCGTGGTTAAGTAAGGTATCCAGTCTACGCCTTTTACCCTTGATTCAAAATTAATTATCCATACAGAAAGACAAATTAATATATCAATAGCCACTGTTAAATTATTCGTTTTATATCTACCGATTAGCAATATTGATAGCTATCTTCTGGGCAGTATCCCGAACGGAATATATGAACTCTTCGTCATCCGTAACGATGCTGTACCATGGTTCCACGTAGTCTCTGATAATGAAATCTAGTATTTCCTACACGAAGAAAGTATACATTGCTACATTACGCTTACTATTACACGCAAAGGAGGTATTAAAAACCATTAGAAAATTTTTAAATCGATTATGTACTTGCAGGGACTCGTCAATAACACGGCTGCCTGTAATTCTTCTATCTAAAGTAAAGGTCATCTTTTGTTGGGATAAATCTAGAATAAACTGAAACAAGAAGGAACGTCATTAATAGGTATGAAGTACGACAAATCATTCGATACAAAGCGAATCAATTGGCAATGTCTGTTTACCTGCCGTAACTTTTCAGTCTTCTTGTTTAAGTCCTCTCTTTCAGATTCTATAACGCTGTCAAGGTTCGAGCCATAGATTCTATATACACACGTGATTGTTCTTTAACAAAGAACAAACGAACGTAAGTTAATGTTCCTGATATTCAAAACATTACAAGAAACAGATTTAATTCATACCCTAAAACTAAAGCTATCAGACAAGCAAACAGCTTCACAATCATTCCAATTCCAACAAGGTATACAAGTAAAGCAGCTGCGACTCCAAGAAGCCCATATAATAGAACGTTCATCTGCAAAAGACCCAAACCAGTTAAACGACACCCAACAACGAAGAGCATATCGAAACAAAATGATAAACAATCAATAAAGCATAACAACGTCCCCTCGGTCACGCTACCAAAGAAAACTATATGTTACTGGAAATTTCCCACTCGCTGGCCCTTATCAATGATCACATAACGTAAAGTCTAATACCCTGTTCGCATTATCGCGACGTTGGACTTTTACACGGCGCACTGAACATTTTTAATTTCCGTTGAAACATCATTAGCAACTTCGACTCTTCGAATTTACTGGACATCGATACGATATCACGTTCTACAGCGCGACGACAGTCGCTCGCAGCAAGATAATCGCAAGTCTTCGAAATGGATGAACGAGTGAAGTGACAGTAGGGAGACGGATCCTTAAGGACGGATGTTTCGTGAGCATAAACGTCGAAGACGTTGATGGAAAGTCGTTCGATCGACGGTGCGTGTTCATCGTCGAATATACATGCAGGAGCTGAAGAGGAAAGAAACGTGATCGGGACAATATGTTCTATCTGTTGTACGGCTAAGTCGATCGCTCGACGAGCGCGCTAGCGCCCGCGACATTCTTACCCGCTCACCTTTGGATTCCCGGATAAACGGTCGTGCACATACAGCTACGCACATATTGCGGTCCTCGTACGATTCATCGCACGAAACTGGTCAGCTAATCAACAGTTTATTTACATCTTTCCAGGCGAACATTAATCCAGCAAAAACGTCCGACGACATGTCTGGTTAACTTCACGTGCAAATGGTAGAGGCGCTTCCGCGCGGCAACTTTACGCATCGCAACCTATGCACCTCGATGCACCGCTGCGATTTAAATTCGATCCGCCGTTCGTTCCTCTCTAAATATTTATTTATGCAAATCAGTTGAATCTCATGGCCAGCACGTGATTGGTAACTACACGCGAACAGCTGTACTCGGAGGATTCTTCGCCTCTTACGTCGTCCCAAGAAGATGACCACGTTCCGTTGTTTCTTGATATATGTATATCACGATCGTTGGATACTTCAGGGCTTAATATAGATTAATGATTAATTAGTAAATTGATCGATTGGGTGTATTACATTTGTCGTTCGTTTTTCAGCTGTTGTCGTCGAGCTTTTCTTGGTATTCTGCAGTTCTATTATCAATTTCGTGTAGGTCGCGATGGTACCGACTAAGTATGGAAACAGTGTGCGGCGACATCTGTGGTAAGAATTGAAACATTGATAATAATTACGTTTTATTATAGGTTTGTAACATGTCGTTTATAACATTTTCGTTTATTCGTGACATTATAATTATACTTAGCAAATGAACTTAACTAGAAATCGTAGCAAAGTATCGGTCGTACGTGTTACCACAATTATAGCATATATTTCCTAGGGAACGAATGGATTTTTCGCACGGCAACAGCATAGAAACATTTCACTTCTGTGGTATGCACGTTACTCTCAGCCAATCGGAGGAAGGATTGAAAAATTTCAAACTCAAGTTTGTCAACGTTCGCGTTGATCAGTTACTGTCCGTTACTGTCCTCTTAAACAGTAAACATTCCAAACAAACAGCTTTATTTTGAAGAATTATCGTGTCTCGATAATTGTGAAGGAACTAACGAACAAGGTGAACAATCGACAACACCGTATTGCGTAAGGATTAGAAATTTTATTTGCCTCGTACATATTTCGAAGGTGCGTAAAAAGAAATTTTCAGTTTCCTGCAAAGGAAGCGATATTTTCTATGCTGCTTCATCGTCACCTGTTCTTCTCTGCAGATTATCTTCGAGCATTACCAAGTTAGATTATTGTTTAATCGATTGATTAAATTTTTGCGATATGATGGATGATTGTTGGGCTCCACAGTGGGCTGATTTCACCCACAGCCCTCAGGTTCCTTCCGACAATTATTTCGACGTAGAGCACGAGGTGCATGATCCCCAATTGCATATTAAATCTACCGTTAAGAAGTATATAGCATTTCCAGGCAACATAGAAATTAAAACTGAACAATCGATTAATGAGACCAAGTTTGACGATAGTTTAGAAAAGGAACCACCAGAATGTACCAGTACGGCGTATTTTATACCTCACGATAGTAAAGAATATATGGTAGCAGATACGAAGAAAGAGGATCAATTGAGCGATGATATGAAGAATTTAGAAATAAACGACAGGTCTAGCAAAATTCATCAGGCATGGAATATATCTATAACTGATCTGACTTGTGGATTTAAGTCGTCATTGACGGACAATAAGGTAAAACGCGCCATGCCAGAGAGGATTAAAAAGAATATTACCAAGTTGGAAGAGAAGAAAAACGGAGTTAATAAATCATCGTTGAAAAGTTTACAAACTAATAATCTTAAAAGGAATCAATTACGAACTACTGCCACGAACGATAAGATCAAATCGGTAGAGAAGTTAAATGCTGATGATTGTTTGGAAAATGATCATCTAGAAGAGAGATTGTCTTATAAAGTTGTATCCCACGCGGAGAGGCAACCAGGTTTGTTTAAAACAAGACGATACTCGCTGAACAAATCGCAAACCAGGGTACTCACTTGTCAGTATCGTAGGCAAAGCTTTAAGAAGTACCGCAGGTGTTCGAATAAATTTATCAGTCTCGCGGAAGCAGTTTCAAAATTCCAGAATGGTACACCTCAGAGATTCCGTACTCTGAACAGAAATCTGAAGCCAGAAGCTTTGATGAAATTGAAACATTCCCCTTTGAAGCTGACTCTTCCCGTTTCTCCAGCCCTGAGATGCAAGCAAAGATCTAGACGAAACAACGTTTTGAGTACGCAAGAACGAGAACAGCTGGAAATGGAGGAATTAAAGAGACATCAGATCAAAGCAAATCCAGTACCAGTAAATATCTTAAAGGGTCCATCTGCATTGAAGAAGGTAACTAAAAAACCAGCTACGATCGCGGAAGAATTCCATTTTACTCAGCCCAAGAAAACTCGTCACACAACAGGCCCATTCACGAATTTGCAGCGGAATGCAAATGATAATGAGCAGAAAAATACTATTTCTGCGACTGCTCTAGCAAATACTTCGAATATCGTAGACAAAGATAACGCGTGTACAGAATCGGCTGTGGGTTCTGTAAAAGCAAAGAGTTCCAGTTTCGAAGCACGGAACAAGCAATATCGGATGAAAAAGGAGGAAAATCTGAAGAACTTATGCGTTCAGGAAACGAATAAGACGAAAGCGCAATTTCATGCGAGGCCCGCGCCCAAGTTTTCAAAACCGAAGGAACCGGTCAAGGAACAGAATGCGAAGAAAAGGACGATAGTACCTTGCCCGTTTAGCTTTGAAACAAGAAACAAAACGCAAGTTAAGAAAAAGGAGGAGCTGGTTAAACAGATGCAGGAGCAGGATAAGAAATCTCGAGTGTTTCACGCGAATCCTGCTCCGAGTTTTAAGCCTGTTACAGTGCATGGAGTTGCCAAAGAAAATTTGCGAAACAAGGAAAAGCCGAGCAATTTAAAGGAACTGAGAACGAGACAAATTAGAAGTTGCAACGACCAAGAGAACAAGCAGCCCAATATCATGGCCAAGGCGATAACTCGCACGGATACGAAGAAGAAAGATACCAAACAGAATATTGCAAATAACAAACCAGAGAAGAAAGAAATGAAAAGTAAGGTGCAGCATGTAGCGGAGAATAAAAACGAGAAGCAGTATACCATTCAGAAGAAGGCCATCAGTTTTGAATTGAGCACGGATAAGAGAGCCAGAGAAAGGAGCGAATTCGATGAGAAGATTAGGAAGAAGGAGCAGGAATTGGAAATGAAGAAGCTCGAGGAGGAAAAGAATAGATTGCTCAAAGAGAAATTGGAACGAGCCCAGTTGCGCAAAATGGCAGAAGTAAAAGCTAGACCCATGCCAGTGTTCAAACCTATGGTTATCTTGAAGTCAACGAAGCCACCGACCAGCCCACAGAGTCCTGCGTTAGGAATCAGGAAACGAGCGAAGAGCGTTTCTTAATTTTAATCGTCGCACAGTCTTTAAGCGTATGCTAAATATATCGTGAGTATATTGGTAAAGCACACCAGGACAATATATTTTTGTTCTACCGAAACGAAGATTAAAGTTTCCCGTTGATACATTATACCTTACTAGTGATACTAACGATATATATTTTATGATACTATTGTTACATGGTACGTGTCAAGTATTTGTTTAGGATAAGTCGAAATATCTTTGAACAAATATAGTATATCGTAATAAAGTAATATCTTATGAAGAATGGTGCAATTAAGTTTCGAATTTTAATGATTAAGGTTATTATTTGGATTTTAATAACAAGATTATTATATAGCTTCAACAACATAGTTTAATTTATTTCGAATGTACAAAGACCACACTATCATACATCTACTTTCTTTTACTTCGTATCAGTCCGAGGAATAAAAAGAATAAAAATAGTATTAAAAAATTGAACACCATCATTGAATCGGGTAATACAATTAGCAGAAATTTTTTTCTTCACATATATGTACACATACATATGTGCTCCAGTGTGATACTATCACTGTAATTCTATTCGGTATACAAATTCTGATATTGATCTCTTTTAGATACAAGTATAATATAAAAAAATGAAAAATGTTTATCAAATTTCGTAATTTGACAGTAGAAAATTAATATTGTAGACTGGTTGCATTCATTCGAAATTCTAGCTTTAACTATAACATGTTTCTCGTAGGAGTTATAAATATTTTTTATCTTTAGAAATATCGTTTATAAATTATTCGATGCACAAAAATTACACTCATCGACGTACACAGCTGATCGACTCATACATCATAAATTATAGTGAATAATTATTATACGGTTAATTGTCTTCAAAGCTTCCATCGATGCTGCCCTAACGAGCAATAACTAAAGTAACACAGAACGTCGTGCCTCTAAAAAGCAAAGGCATGGAAAATGTTTAATTCCATTTATGATGTACGAGTCGGAATATATTTTTTCCCTCCAAATACGAATCGATTCCATACTTCACAAAATTCGCAAAATATTTGCTGTTTCAAATGCATTGTGGAAAGGCTATCATTTATCTTTCTTTTAATTGAGAAATGCAGGATAACTGTTAGTGCCAAAAAAATTAGAAAAAAAATTAAGAAAAGAACGAGTTGAATATAAAAAAAAAAAAAAAAAAAAAGAAAAAAAAAAGAAAAAAAACAGCGATTTCCTCTCACAGCAGTTTAGCGTATAATTAATCCAAGTATGGTATCCTAAAAAAACTTCAACGATAGCCATTTTGGGACACCATACTTATATGCAGTATTGTACAATTAAAAATCAATAAAAATTATGGTAAAATTCGCGTAACGATCACTATATGCACGTGTTCTGTTCGCATAAATTATTTCAATACGTTAAGTAGTATCTCGTGTTGTGAGGCAACATCGGTATACGGTTCACGATGAATCGAACAAAATGGCAGACTCATTGTATAGACCCCAAATGGTCATCTCGTCAAAGCTCCTTCAACAGAGCGGATTTCGCGTTTTTAAGTTTATCCAATCGCCTTTGTAAATGAGAATTTGCCGCTTCCAATTCTTCAACGCGACCTTGTGTCTCCCTCACCTACAGGAAAGGTGGACATTAAAATTAGAGATTAAAGAGTTAAAAGATAGTAAAAGTTCTTGCTCACTTCTCTTTGTAATTTTCTCTTTTCGACTTTTAGCTCATCCTCTGCCTTCTCGGACGCCTCTGCTGCCGACTTGTAACGTATTACTTGACTTTCTAGCCTAGCCACCGTGGCTTGCAAAGTGGACATGTCCTGTTCAGCTTTCTGAAGCTTGAACTTG
Organism: Xylocopa sonorina; assembly: GCF_050948175.1. NCBI lineage: Eukaryota > Metazoa > Arthropoda > Insecta > Hymenoptera > Apidae > Xylocopa > Xylocopa sonorina. The sequence goes on along the minus strand of NC_135201.1, from coordinate 11,807,314 downwards.
TAGTCGGCCAGAAGTTTATTTGTTTCTCGTTGCACATCTTCGGAGTCTGATAAATAACCTACGGAAATCCATTAATGATATTTAAAGGAAATAAATCAATTTTTCATACTGAATATATCGTGGCCGAATACCGAACCTAATACTGAACCAGGCGATCTTTCGGACCTAATCCGATTTCTCGTCTCCTCCAATTCTAATCTTAGATGTCTTATCTCGTCTTGCAGTTCCTTTTTTTCAGAAGCAAATTTTCTCAGTCGCACATCTGTTAGAAAATATTATATTTTATATAAATTTTACATTTTGAAAAATGATTTATCGTTGACAACACTATACCTAGTGAACCCTTTCCAGCATTTTGTAATAATTCCGCTGCTTCTGTACTGACTAGTACTCTACGTCTCGGACGTGGGCCGTTTTCGATATCGTTATCTTCATTTTCGCTTCCCTCATCATCGATAATAACTAAACCATTTTCCTAGGATGATCGTGTAATTTTTTAGTTAAGCGATTTACATGAAAATTATGTAAATTAAATTATGTAAATTTAGTGCTTACTCACTTGTATAAGCGTATCTCTCTCTACTAGTTGTGCATTACATACTTCTAATTCGTCTTTCAATCTTTGACTGAGTCTTTTCAGCTGATCGGATTCCCGATTCTTTTCCCTAAGCTCTCTACGGAGTTGTGCAACTGTTTCCTCCAGTTCCTCCAACTTGTCTTTCAACAAATCGACCTGATAGGCATACGAAGACTTTTCATTGTCTAACTGAGCGTTTGCTATCATCGCTTTCCTGAACTTCTCTTCGAATTCTTTCAATTCTAACTGCAAATTCATAAACGTATTTTAATAGAACAAGAAGAGTATCGTTGTTTCGATACTAAAGTAAACGCGTCAGTACCCTGAGATCTCTGCTTAGGCCAGCATCTTCTAACGAATCTTCAGACGATCTACGACTGGACTGGAAGTTATTAGAATTCGTGAGGAGGCGGGACGCCCTCACAGAATCGGGTGTCACTCTCATTGTTCGATTCACATCGGCTAAGAGATGGAACGAGAAAGTTCTATTTATTTCTTCCCGAAACGGTTTCATTGATAATTTCATTCGAGAGATAAATACCTGCACAAATGTCGTACATCCTATCCGCATTCTCCTCTGCCTCTTTCTGTTGCCTTTCTAACTCCCGCATTCGTATCTCTCTTGCTTCCGCTCTTGCCTGTCTTCTCGCGGCTAGTCTAGCTTCTGCCTGAAAGTATGTATGGAAAATCCATCCTGTTACCAAAAACATACGTTTCTCGTTCAATTTATTATTAACATATAGTAACACGCGATATAGTAACATTTTCATAAACGTATTACAACAGAAGAAAGGAATACAATGTACGCCAAGCTGTATGTGAAAATAATTGGTGTAAATGCGAAACCAGCTGAAAGTTTTACTTACTTTACGTTCGGTTGCAATTAACAGGTAGAACTGCAATTTATAGTATATACAATAACTCACCTATTTAATCATTTTCTCTACACACTCTCACTCAAAGATAAACTTATCAAGGAAGATATAAATTCCCATTTAATACAACTATGCACGTACATAAGCCACCAAGGTTGAGCACATGTATAGCGACACTTAGTAATTCTTTTTTACTTGTTAAAGAAACATAAACAAGCTTGGTTTATCGGTATTATATCTGCTAATACGGCGTACCTCTTTCCTTTGAAGATCTTAATAGACACACCGAAACCAAATATTAACCATACGTACATTACAAGTTAGCAAATGTAATATTGGTAAGGTAGACCTTTCTATTTCTCTCTAAAGTAACGAACACGGTTCCTCTGTCAACTCCATCCTACGGCAATGTTATATAAAATCAGGCCATACCTCTTTGGCTATCTGATCGAGAGCCTGATCTTCTGCCGAATGTCGCGTGGTTGTCCGCCTACGTCCAGCTACAGCGGACTCCATTTCGCGCTTTGTGCTTTAATGTCTGCTATTTTGCTCGGTAATCAAGAACTCGCGCTAGGCAGATCCAAGTTTGTCACCGCATAAGAAGTCAAGCCACCACACTAAGGGACAAACGGACGGTATGAGTAATGATTCAAAGCATGATTGGCGTACGCATAACCAACGACAGGACCAATTGTACAAATGGACAAACGATATTCGCTAGCCTCACGGACACGGATAAAGCATTGACATTGGAACGCTGCGAGTAGGGTTGTTTACTGACATTCTGATAATGTTACAACTATTGCGCGGAACAATTTAATGCTATTATGGACTGTACGATAATTACCCATTATGCAACAAAGATAAATTTACACGCAGAGAATAATAATTATCAGAATATTTCGAACGATGCCAACTGTGAACCGATGAACGTTAAAAATCGACGATTCGACCGTCCTGCGGGGACAGAAAGTCGCTGCGTGGCTTTTCTACGAATTGTAGGTTGACAATACCCGGCGACATGTCAGGATACGATCGAAATAGAAGGGTTAAAAAGAATCTGGCACAAGTAAAAACGATCGTCCACGGTTCTAATGTTACAACGTTTTTTTACGCCAAGAATAACATCTTCTCGTCTACTCTAATTGTCCATTATCTCTTATCATTTTTACAGTGCATCGTAACGCGTGAAAAACGGAGTCGCTCATGGAAATTCGCGTTCCTCGACGACGGCCACGGCATACGAGACCACGAATTTAGAACAGCGAACGAAATATAAAGAGTCTGTCTGGCAATCGAGTTGTACATTCGACAATGTGTGCGAGTGTATGTGGTACGTGTACGTATGTGTGCGAACGCGCGCGCGAGCGCGTGCATATATGCATTATACATATATATATATATATATATATACATATATATGGATGTACATACACATATACAGGTATACATATTTATTTCAGATAGATACTTTGCACACCCACACGACAAGCCATACCGAATACATGCAAATAAGACCTTACTGTAGTCGTCAATCGTCTTTTTTTTCTCTCTTCTTCTCTCTCTCACACTCTCTCTCTCTCTCTCTCTCTCTCCGTGGATTTCTTTTTCTCCGCTATGAAAAAAAATCGCAAAGGTTAAAAGGACTTACGACGCTTGAAAGGCTGTCAGCCAGCGGACAGGCGCATCTTTTTCGCTTGGTTGGGACCCGCACGCAGAAATAAACGGTGGGGCACTATAAATACAATCGATGGAAATCGGATGAGCTCGCCACGATGACCATCTGCGGCCAACGAATTAACGTCGATGCGGTTTCCGTTCGGTCGACGTCCACGGTCCCATGGAATTTTTCCTCACGACGATTGATAACCAGTTGCGAGGATTCTCGGCGACACTTCCACCTCCTACAAGCAACGGGTCGTAAAAACAGCACCGCGTGCATTCGCTTAACTTAAATATAGCGGAAGACACATTTCTCGATCGAACGAGCGAGGACGGCGATAGACGGAGAATCCAACTGCACACCGTGCGCCGCGCCTCGATTAACTGAAATTGGTGGAATCATCTGGTACACCAGACCCGCGACAGTCTAGCACGCCCTGTTAGTAATACAGTTTCTTGCAAGTCAGAATCGTCCATACCTGAGAATCACGCGAGGAATTTCGATTGGTATCGTCTTATCGATTCGAGCGATTCGATTTAATTAATCGTGCCCGCTCGACGTCTACCAATTCGCTTCGATGCGAGTATAACCTATGCGTATACGTTTTCGCGAAACGAAACGCGTCGATGAAATTATTTGAACGAATTTTTTCTTTTTTTCACAGCAATTCATCGAGTAGTATCGACCACTCGGAGATGTTTCTCGTTTAACGAGAATCAATTTTAAAGGGAACCTTTCATGGACGACGAAGCTCGGTCGGTAAAGTTGCTCGACGCGATCGTGACGCCGCGACATGGAAACGTATCTTTAGATCGATGCAACAGATACACTAACACGAATTTGAATCGTGTACTCTTCTTTTTTTCTATATCGTCGACGCGTTTGATACACACGGTCTACGTTACTTAAACTCTAACCTCGTTGGAAGTTGCGATGTGGCACTTGTTGTTTTAACATATTTCGCTTTGCCTTCTAGGTGCGTCGATATTGTCCGAATAGAATAATGGTCGCGGTGTAGGATCTCAACGGGGAACAGGCTCGAGTCGAAACGGAGAGACTTTTCAATGGATACGAATGTACATACTTAGCGATTAAATGAAAATGAAAGCGTCATTATTGCTGATCCTTTTGTACTTTTTCAACGTGTGCGGGTCAACGAGCGCTTGGGACAACGACGAGTTGGAGGTGTTCGACGTTGTCGAGGAGGTCAATCAAAATTTTTACGAGGTCCTGGGTGTTCCACAGGTTTGCTTCGCTTCTTTTTTTGCTCCTCTTCGAGCTGGTACGAACCCTTCGAGCGAAGGATGGTAACTAAGAAATACATTCCTTCAGGCTGCCAATGCTTCGGAGATTAAGAAAGCTTTTAGACGATTGTCCCTTCAGCTACATCCGGACAAAAATCCTGCCGAGGATGCGGAGCAGCAGTTTAGGAAGGTAAACGTTACGAGCCGTTGGTCGTTCGGTTAGAACCCATTATCTTTGGTTGCAGTTAGTCGCGGTGTACGATGTGTTGAAAGATCCTGGGAAACGTCAGCGGTACAACAATGTACTTGTTAATGGTTTACCGAATTGGCGATCGGCTGTATATTATTACCGTCATGTGCGGAAAATGGGACTTTTGGAATTAGGGATTATTTTATTTTTACTTATTACGATTGGACAATACGTGGTTGCATGGGCTGCGTACTTCGAGAAAAGATATACATATGTAAGTAGAGGAGCATCGATGAAGCGACCAGAACAAAATCTGATATTGTCGTCGCTTGCAGGAACAAGTTTTAGGTAGCAAACTTCAGAAAATGCAAAAAAAGAACAAGAAAGGGAAGATGGACGTGCCGGATCTGGCAGATATCCTGGAGAGGATTCCTACGCCAACCATTTGGAACACTCTTCCATTCCAGCTTCCACGATGGGTGATAGCTTTCACGTTATCTATACCAGAGATTGTCCGTCTTATGCACGGTGCATTGGAAGAAAGGAAACGTAGGAAGAAACAAGAAGAGGAAGAAGCATTGTGAGTGATGTAACAGCTGATTCTCAATTGGGACGAGGTTCTGTGTTAAACACGGTTCTCTTTCATTGGGTGTGCTTAGAATTTCTGTATATTCCGTTTCAGGGCGCAAGAGAATGAACAACCGGAACCGGAACCGACGTCTCGCACCAGGAGGCGAAGAACCGGTTTCACGCCACAAGAGAGAAGTGGTAACGGTGTCAAGGAAGTGTCTAAAAAGGACCAAAGTAATCACGTCTATCAGAAATCACCTGTATCTGGTGGTTTATGGACCGACGATGATATATTAGAATTAATAAGACTCGTGAAGAAATATCCTAGTGGTACGTCCGAAAGATGGGACAAGATCGCAGATGCGATGAACCGTACAGTTACAGAAGTTACGCATATGGCGAAAAAGGTTTCTGCTTAGTCTGCTCCAAGTTTTAATTATACGTTCTAATCGTTCTAGTAATTCTTCATGTGTTGCACGTTTCCTAGATAAAAGATGAGGGCTTAAAACCCGGTACGGCCACGGAAGAGACCGTGGTGGAAGAACGTCCAAAAAAGACAAAGACGCGTGCTGAGAACGTGGAGAATTTGAGCGAATGGAGTCAAGAGCAGCAAAGAGCTTTGGAAGCGGCTCTTATAAAATATCCTAAAGGTATATCTGTAGATAGATGGGAGAAAATTGCCAATTGTGTCGAGGGAAAGAACAAGGTATGGTACAGAGATATTCCACGGTAAGTTCTTTTTATGTTGAGTTTATTATAATCAATAATACGAATTTCAAAGGACGAGTGCCAAATAAGGTATAGACAATTGGTGGAATTAGTCAGAAAAAAACAGCATGTTCAATAACCTGCCATGTACAAGATGTTCCTCCGACTAAAAATTGTAGTCCAATACGATCATGTCCAAACAGAAAAAAAAAGAGAAGAAGACATGGTACTTGATCTTAAGAAAATGATACGTATTTCATTGGTTATTTTGCAACGTTTACAAGGTGAACTACAGATTTCTTATGGATACTCTTATACAAAGATAAGGTGTTAAGAGTGATTAAAAAAGAGAAAAAGAAAGAAAAAAAAAAGAAACTTTATACACGAGAAGGTATAATTACTCCTACATCATTTTATTATTAAATGTTTGTGGAGAATGTATTTATTTAATAAATTTAATAATTAATTCAGAGGAAAAGACTGACAAGATATGATAATTAAATACTTTCCTGTTCTCTGTGACTGATACTCTGTATCGCTTTAGTTGTTGGAAAAACATATAAAAAGTAATCGTATACTATACCAAAGCGTGTAACACATTTTCCTGTACTATTACAATTTGCATATATAATAAGAGTGATACTATAATAATTATTCGGTGTTAGCCTTGAGAAACAATACGTTACCTGTATTGTACTTGTTAAAAACTAGTACAAACAAAAATTTCGTTTAAAACATTTTCGGGAGTAGAAATCCGCGTGCTTGGTTCTTGCATAATTGGTGTAAATATTTAATAGGCTATAAAATTTACAATGGACGCGACATCAAACTGCCTACGAATGATTCTGTATAATTTATCTTATGTATAGAACCACAAATGTTGTAAGTACAGAGTATATAATGTTATGATTTCAACGTCAAATGTATTTTATAATTCCAAAGAGTGTTAAAGTCTTTATTACTCAAATAACACGTACGGTGCAATTAAAACATAATTTAATTTTGTATCATACACGCACGAAATGAAGCGAGAAAATGGAAGGAGTACCATATATATATTTGAACTATTTATTCGCGTTAGCTATTAAATAGCGACTCTGTACAAAACACTATTTACAAATTGTATAATAAACATCTTAATTACGCCTTCTTCGAACCCTTGATATTCGCCAAGCGTTCGGTTCTTCGTACTTGTTGTAAAGCGGTTCTAATCGTTGATTCTTCTTAAACTTGCTTAGCTTAGTAGGATCGCTAAACTTGAAAAATGCGGGTGCAAACTCTACCAACCATTTAGGATCAATGGTTGTCACCTCTCTCATGTATTCTTTCGTTGTTTGCACCAACTCGTGGTAGATTATCTGTGAAAAAACGAAAGATATTGTTCACGTGCTATTTTGTGGTAATCACGTTGAAACTAGAGCTGTTGATTTAACCCGGAATTTATATCTATATCATCAATACAGCTCTAGTTTAAACACCTCGATTAACTTACCCATTCAGGTTGTCTGTTGAACAGAGCGCTACTGGGGTGAATGTAGACAACTTGGCTGTCTACCAAAGTTCTGTATCCCTCTTGAGGATCTTTCTTTGCGGCGTTTCTGAAGAAACCCGAACAGACAGCCTTCTGTATTCGTACGGTGTTTTTACCGGCAGACACCACATCCAATTTGTGCCTGATAAGCGAAATGGATAATCAGTTTATCTTAAGAGGCATCAAAAATTGTATTTATAAATAGAATTGATAACTACCTGTCCATTATACCTAGTAATTGTTTGCGAACATCCTGAGCACGTTTCAGAGTTCTGATTTGCACGAAATTTTCATAGCACCACGCATTACTGAATTTATTATTTCTCCAAGAGTTGTACACTGCCAATAGAGTCAAATGGTCGCCTTCTGGCTGATTAAACTTTGCCTTCTTCTGATCCGCTAAAGCCTGTTTGTCTTTTGGTCTGAAAAACACGAAGACAATAAAAATATATGATTGAATTGTCTAGTGGAGGATGCACGTTCAAGAGTGACTTCTTTTTCTCACCTGTAGAAAACATTCTGAACAGATAACATACTAACGATGGTTAATATTTCATCGGAACACTGAAGGTGTACGCTCATAATAAGCATCTTCGATAAGTTAGGCTCCAGGGGAAACTCTGCCATTCTCCTGCCTAACCTGGTCAACAACCCTTCGTTGTCCAATGCGCTTAGACTGTGCAGAGACTCTAACGCCATGATCAATGATTCTACCGGTGGTGCGTCCATGAAATCGAAGTGTAACAAGTCATTGATGCCCATGGTTTTCAATTGCAACACCGTGGTTGCCAAGTTGGTACGCTGAATCTCTGGAACTGGCGTGGGAAGCATTTCGTCCCTGAAAACATGCGTCTCCGTATTATAAAAGTGATAATTATACGAGTATATATCGAGTTCTTACAATCATCAGAATATGCTTATTATAATTAAAAATATCCACCTGTAAGCTCTTTCTGTATAGAGTCTATAACATTTTCCAGGACCTGTACGACCCGCCCGTCCCGCTCGCTGCTTCGCGGCTGCTTGACTTATTGGTGTCACGATAAGACTGTCCATACCCGTCTTCGAATTGTATACTTTCTGCTTCACAAATCCTGGATCGACTACGTAGTAAATCCCATCGACGGTCAAACTAGTCTCCGCTATGTTGGTGGCTATGACTACTTTCCTCGAACCAGGAGGGGCTGGTTCAAATATTCTGGTTTGCATCTCCGAGGGAAGCGCCGAGTATATAGGCAAAATGATTAACTCTGGTACATCCGGACCGAGAGATTTCATGCGCTCGTATAAAATTTCACAGGCTGTGTCGATCTCCTCTTGACCGGTTAAGAAAAGTAATATATCCCCTGGTGGTTCCCTCAAATGTATCTGCATCACTGTTATCAATGCAGCGTCTAAGTAGTCTGTTTCTGGTTCCTTGGTATACATGACCTTGATTTAAAAGGATAGTTTCGATGAATAATTTTAAAATCAATTGGTGAGTTGTAGAAATTATAATGCAAGTCCTACTTCAACTTCGAACGTTCTTCCGGGGATGGTAAAGATCGGTGCCTCGAAGAAATACTGCGAGAACTTTACAGCATCTAAAGTAGCGCTTGTAACGATCACTTTTAAGTCTGGTCTCCTTCCTACGGCTTGTTTCAGTAATCCAAATAGAACATCCGTGTGAATGGTACGTTCGTGTGCCTCGTCCAACATGATTACAGAGTACGTCTTCAAATCGAGATCCATCAGACACTCACGAAGCAACATACCATCAGTCATGTACCTAAAAGAAAATTAAACGTTGACAGAAACCCTACGCACATCTGTACCTTCCAATTAAGTTTCAAGTACGAAATAAACTATACTTTATATTGGTTTCTGGACCAGTACAATCCTCGAAACGAATCGTATATCCCACTTCTTGCCCCAAACGGCAACCAAACTCTTCTGCAACTCTTTTGGCGACGGACATTGTTGAAATTCTTCTGGGTTGAGTGCACCCAATTTTTCCACGAGCTGTGAATCCAGTTTCAGCCAAATATTGTGTAATTTGCGTGGTTTTCCCTGATCCAGTTTCTCCAATTACGATTAAAATTTGATTGTCGGTCACAGCTTTGACTAAATCGTCCCTAAGTTTGTATATAGGTAAGGTCTGACGTTGTTCTAGGAGAGTTAAATTGGTCTTCTTGCCGAAGGAAGATTTCTTCCCTCCTATTACGTGCTTCTTCCATTCTGGCAAATCTTGAGTTTGAAGGCCGATTCCACGCATGTTTGCGGCCAGAGTTCTACTTTCAGCTGTAACATTCATAAGAGTGATATAGCACTAATTTTTTAAATCGTATAATGTCTAAAGCATATGTTGAAAATGATTGATTACCCTCTGGCAACGGATCGATCCAATTTTTATTAAGCCCTGTGGGTACAGAGTCCATTTCCTGTTCCCTTTGCAATATTTTCTGTTCCCTCCTTTCTTTTGCCAATGCACTTTGCATCATTGCAGCCTGTGCCAAAGAACCGTCAGGATTCTTCACTATACGAACGGGACTCAGATCCCCAAGAGCTCGTCCATGTCCATGTAAGAAGGGTGGCTCCTCCTCTACTAGTTCTATCTCGACGTCTTCTTCTTCGTCATCCTCGCGTGGCAGGATTCCTGTTTCCATATCGAATTCTGGCAATTCGTTTCTATAATAAAGAGATAGAGAATAGAAGGTAATAATGTTATTAATAAAATATGTACACTGCACACTGTATCGTTGTAAATTCACTAAAAACTTAAGTATAATAATTAAATACCTATCGATACAAGAAGCAGCAAGCATTTGTTTAATTTCCCATTTTTCTGGAGACGATAATCTCTGCACTCGTTTCCTGGAGTAAGTTTCATCCTCGTCCCAATTACCCTGAAGCTCCAGCAAAGAGGTAGGCCTGTCTGGATTTCTTAAATGCTTCTCATCTTCTTCGGTTTTAGTAACAGCTACAACGGGGTTCAGATCTCTGCCAGTTTCCTGATCGACATCTTTCATGCTTAAAGAAACCTGTTAATATTTGACAAAAAACAAATGAAATTCTTAGACCAATTCGAATAACTCAATAGTTATTTCTAGACTATAGTTATTTATGCAAATTTACCAACCTTCTGTCCACCGATATTGAGGACTTTGACGAGTACTTTCTGGCCTCTGGATACCACATCGCTTGCACTGGCGACTCTGCCCTCTCTTCTTAATTGCGAGATATGAACAAGACCTTCCCATCGTCGTTTCAAACCCTCCAGCTGAACGAAACAACCAAACGGAACGATATTCGCTACCTTTCCCGAGTAAATCTTGCCCACTTCTGGATCCATCGAAAGTTCTTCCACAGATCGCGATCTGGATCGTTCGGATCTGTTCGAATATTTATCCCTGTAAGACTTCCTGTCTCGCGACCTAGATCTTCTACGATCTCGTGATCTGTGACGCCTTCTGTCCCTGGATCTCGATCGATCTCGCGATCTCGATCGTGATCTCGACCTATGCCTTCTGTCTTTACGATGTGACGAACGCGATCTGTGTCTTCTCTTCTCCTTCGATCTGCTCCTTCTAGAGTGCTTGCTTTTCTTATCATTGCTATCAACCGATTGGCTGTCCTTTTTATTATCCTCTTTACTAATCTTCTTCGATGGTGCTAGTTCTTCTAAAGTTGCCATGGCGTTGTTCACTATGTCGTCGTCTTTGAGTTCCTTATCATCTATAGGTTTTGGCTCGTCATTTGGCAGAGCCAAAGCGGGAAACTTCTCAGCTAGCTCGTCTTGCTTAGTTACAGATTTCATCATCTTCTCCTGTGGCTTGGATGGTTTCATGTGTTGTATTATTCTCAACAAGTTAGCCATGAAAGAATCCTAAAGGACAGATTCGATGTTACGGTACTTCTAAATAAAAGAATTCAATAGATGGAGTTTCGTAAATTACTTACAGAAAATTCTGCGCCATTCTCAATGAGGACTTTCTTAAATTTGTCAAACGTATTATTCTTCTCAGCCAAATGAATGATGAATTCGGCTATAAGAAATTTCGATAAGTTAAGAACAACAATATAAAGTATATACAAATACAAACATAGAAAACAACAAGGTATAGGTTATGATTGTATCGCTGCAAAGTCCGCTCCGTTTTACCACACGAAATGATAACATTCCTTACCCAAATCTTTGTCGTTAAGTCCCAAGTGATTCTCCAGTTCGGTGCAAATTTTCGAAACCAGAGACAGGTGTTCAAGCTTCGCAACCTCGTCCATTTTTAGTTCACAATTTAAACGATTGGAATTATAAAACAATTTTGTGGAATTTCTCAATATCAATAGCAACACGTTGGTTCAATTAACATCTCACGAAATTCATTGTAGAAACCATTCATGACCTGAAAAGCGATAATATGTTTATTGTTAAGAATGAAATCGAGTCGTATTGGAACAATTTATTACTATTAACTTACAATATATTTTAATTGTTATACATACTGAAAATGAATTTTCTTACCTTCTGGCGTTAGCGATATATGCATGATTCTAATACGAACCATTTTTTAGGTAAATATACTCGAAATTATGGTTGCCTTACGAAGCATACAGCGTGCTGTAAAAACGTTATGGAAGCGTATGGAACTACGTTGATAGATCCACAACTCATGGGGTAAGGAAAATACCGCTATTATCACATTCAACGATAAAGAAGAAAACGACAAAAATTATGTTAACAGAAAACTGTAAACTTCTACAAATATTTATAACATGTATAACAAAAATGTTCGAATATTTGTAACATTTTATAAAAACGTACGATTTATCCCGTTTACCATAGATTTTTATGCTTTTCTGTCTAGAAGAACATATATCAGAGGATCGTTTGTGATTCTGGCATTTTTATCGACGGGAAAATTCAAATAAAATATAAAGGAGAAATCTGCAGCACATTAGCGATTTGAATGATGCTTGATTTGCCGTCAACCAATCACATTCGTCGTTCGAGGTGACAGGATAATAGGACGCATCACAATAAGGTTAGTATAGTGTCGACAGTATCTTTGTAGAAATCAGCTCATAATTTTCGAGCAGGCATTCTAAATTACTTCATCTCATGCCGTTTTATATCTAAGATGAAGTATTCTTACATGCGACATGATTATTTAACGTTATCCTGAAATAATGTAAAGCCATTCTCCCCAGCTATCATTGCTTTATCAACTTGTAGAATAAACACGAGGTTTACTTCTTCGTCTGTCACGTTAATACGATGGTTGCTTCATTTATTCGACAACCACGAACAGGTAGGTGATTATTTACGAATCTATTCGCGTTCCTTCGAATAAATTACGTACGTTTGAGAGTCGATCTCTTTCAGGATCTTATTGTATTGCGATCTAGAACATAACCCAGTAATTTATTCAACAACATTTCTATCGTAGAGTTTTTGTTAATCTTTTACCCAATAATTCGACAGATTAGTGATTGTAATTTGCTGGTTAATAATTCATAGGTTATTGTGCAACAGGCATTTTATCTACTGTTCCATATGTACATTTTCGAACGCGTACGCATGAATTTTTCGATTTCAAGAACGCAATATACAAATATGCACATATCTGCATACCTATATTATAATAAGGTATAGTATGCTAATATTAATCGTGCATATTTAGTTTAATAAATCATTTGAATTGTTTTACGAATCGAATTTAATTGTTAAAAATTCGTGTCTAAAATATTTCTCTTCGTTTCTCCTCTTTTACGTAAGAGTTGCGTTATTTTCTACTTATTGCGTAAATCGATGATCGATTTCCGTAATGGCATCTTCCGAAAGCGTCCTTTTCCGGTTTCTTCTCGAGAGGGTGGCTGCTCCTAATTGCGTCAGGTATTACTTTATTATTAAAAATACAGTATCGTGTCAGATTTTCGTAAAAGTGTATCGTACAATCGTTGCTCTAGCGTTCGATGTAAGAATTATCGATGAAATTGTTCGCGAGATGTCCAGAGTTCATCGTAATTGCGAGAATTAGTTCGATATTAGAGATAGTTGGAAAGTGGAACGGTCCACTCTTCGAAAAGGGGGTGGTAGGCATCGTAAAAGTAAGTATATTTTTATTTCGCGAGAAGTTCATCGATATTCGTACGCTTTTTATCTATAGTCAAGGATAATTCAAGATTAATCGTAAATCAATTATATCAACGAAGTGAAATGGACAGGATAGAATAGTATAGTTTATGAATAAGACGCAATTCGGATAGTGGAACGATCCATTTTTGGGAAGAGGAGTGGTAGGTGGGTCGCCATTACGCGATGAAGAATAATATTCTTCTTTCAAACAATTGTAGCAATTATGATTACAATAAAGACGTGATCGAGTATATTAGAATGTAAGCGTTGTAAATCATTTTTCGATCAACGTTTCGGGAGATGTTCGTCAGCGTAACCTTCACCTTTTTTACGAAGAAACATATTCAGTGGGCGCAGAGATGCAGCTGTGCGCAGTGAATATGTGTCTATTGTTTCAGTCGCGATATTGCAAAACTAGAGAAACTTTAATGGCCATCTCTACATTTCAGGATCCCCGTCCGAGTTCCAGTTCCTTTATCCACGATTTTCGAGAGTTGCCTTTAAACGAACTGCCGTGTAGTACACGTTTGTACAAGGTAAAAAAAATGGCGAGCGTATATCGTTAAAAGCGGAACAATATGGCTGAGAATTCACCCACAAAATTGGGTGAGCTTATTTAATTATCATTTACGCTAATTGATCGTGCGATTTTGTCTTTCATTGTTGTTGTAAATTTCTTCTGGATGGAATTTATATTGATTGTATGTGTACAAAGTATAGATGTTTGGTAAATATTATCTAATGTTAACAATACTTATTAAGTATGTCTTGCTTTGAAGATAAATTGAATTTTATTCGAGTAAAGCTGTGGTATAAGTTGGAGTCATAACATATTAATTTTTTATTCGTTTGATCCGAACATTATACATCGTAAGAGTCGAATGTGAACATTAGTTATTATGGATGTGGCAATTCAACAGAATTTATCTGTGTACGTAGAAAAAAAGGAAAAGTTTAGGAGAAAGCGAGTTGCAGCTAAAAGACTGAAAATAGCTGGTCTTCCGATCAAATAAAAAGCCGTAGGAGTCTGTCGTCTAAAAACTGCCGAAGGGCACACGCGATCCAGGAATCCAGCTGTCAGACTATAAATCGTCGACAAGTTTGCTTTGTATTCTGGTAATTTATTTGGACTTATATTTTTCTCTTCTCCTGCGCCGATCAGATCGGTTTATACGTATTCGTGTATACTTAGCGAACAAACTGCTTGCAGTTTGGCGGTAGTCTGACTAATCAAACTTAACACGATCCCATGTTACAGATCCTGTATCCCAACTGGAACTATCCTGTTAATAAAATCGTCATTCTGGAAATCTGCTCGAATAGATTTAGCTAACGTTTCGCGCACGATAGTCAAGAGAGTACAAGTAAGTATATATATCTCAATCTTTTTTACGACTATCAGCACACAGTGCTTTTTCAATTGATACGTGTCACATTGCCCAGAATAGATAGTTCTGGTCGATCGAATTAATTATAAAATTTATCACTTCCGCGCGAGTCTCTGATTAGCAGAATGCAGTCGAATTTGCACTCGATTTTATTTGCGTTTTCCTCGAATACATTCCTCGCGAGTTATCGACGGATATATTTATCAATCCAGCGAGATCCAATCAATGGGGTCTCCGAATTCTGCAGAACGGTCTCTTTAACAAGCAGCCCGGCTGTTATAATTACTCTGTCTGCGCTGGTCCAGGATGTGTCTTGTTGGAGAAAACGCGTGTGGCGATATACGTGCGAGGCGAGGTTTGACCCGTTTAAAAAAGATCACCCTCGCATCTGTTGCTGAGCGCAACAGATCTCCCAGTTGGACGAAGAGGTTACGCCGCGTGGGACGAGGAAGGGAACACGCGTCGGCGAATGTACGCGGTTCTTTTTTTCGTTTCCATTTTTCTTTTTTTCTCCCTTTTTTCCCGTTGGAGCGACTCGTTGCTGCTCGATGGCCGTTTGATCCGTTTCGTTTCAAGAATTTTCAACTGGACGTTACTCGCACGTGTAATCAGGAGAGAGTACAGGAGATCGACGAGCCTTGGAATAGCCGAGTGTATACGCAATTGAAACACAAGGGATTTAGGTTATTTTTGTGTCAGGAATGTCTAGAAATATTCAGAGATGAGCGATTCTGTTAGATTCTAGTTTAAGTATACTGCGAGATGTCGATCTTATTGATCGATCCGTATAGATAGATCTCTCCAGGTGGATGAGATCCGATACGCGTGCAATGTTTTAAAGGGGTTAAGCAAGTAAATTGTATTCTCCTTCGTAATTCTGGTGCAGAGATTTCAACAGTTTGTAGCTTCTGCAAGCCGATCAATTCCCACGTCGACAATATTTTAACCCTCCAACTGCCCCTAATAAATTTGCTAATATACTGCCATAATCGTGGACAAGTGGTCCATTCGATAATTCACACAGCCGAAGAATAGCATAAGCTCTCCTACGTTAACTCAAGAATTTCCTAACTAAACAGTCGTTACCAAAATCAGTCGCGCAAATGTTAATCAACGATCGCC
The DNA here is from genome assembly GCF_050948175.1 of Xylocopa sonorina. Classification (NCBI taxonomy): domain Eukaryota; kingdom Metazoa; phylum Arthropoda; class Insecta; order Hymenoptera; family Apidae; genus Xylocopa; species Xylocopa sonorina. Next base: position 11,791,331 of record NC_135201.1, on the reverse strand, counting down.
CTTTGAAAGCAAGACCTTCGAGACGCCAGTGCATACATACTAATACATATTATTATATCTACAGGAGCGGCAATTCAATCATGGACTCATTAAACGAAAAAACTGCGTGCAGATCCATTTCTGGCCTCCTGTCGTATCCTGCGAGCGGGACTTCGACCATGGAGGGGATGCATAGAAGGGAACAACTTACTTCTTCCCGGCTACATGCCCAGAGAGAAAGAGAGAGAGAGAGAGAGAGAGAGAGACAGGGAGGGAGAAAGAGAGAGCAAGCTATATGGGTAAGAAAGAGACGCAACATCACGATACACCCTTTTCACATTATCCGAGATAGACGAAGAGAAATCCATGCGAAATATCGTACAGGGTGGTGGTGGCAGAGCGCGCCGGAGAAAGACGAAAGTCTGATGGTGGGGGGAGACCGAGGAGAAAGACGCGCGATGGTGATAGCGGCTACGGATGTGGAGTGGGGGTGTCCAGCGTGGCCGTAGTGGGGGAACTCCGCGGCAGCGGAACGCGCACTGTTAGTCAAGGACGGCTATAGGCGTTCGTGGTGGTGCGAGCGAGCAGGTCGCGGATCTCTTAGAGGGAGAGGGAACACCGTGCGAATGGTGATAGCAGAGAAAGAAGAAGAGCTGCGGAGCGCAAGGGAAACGCGGCTGAAACTGGCGGCCGTTCAAGCGGGGAGAGGTGGAAGCGCCGGGCTTTTGAAAAAGTTTTATCTCACAGCCGCGCTCCGCCTTTCAGACGCTACCGAACACCGGTACGCTGTTGTACGGTTCCCGTGTGCGCACCGCGTTGCCCGACTTTGAGAGAGGCCAGTTTTCAACGCTCGGGTCCCTCACGCAGTGCGTGCCTCACTGGTGGCCCGTGGTGGTCCACGAATCCCCGAGAGAAGTGCCCTTGGAGATTATATAGGGGGACCGGTCGCGTGCTTTACGTATCTCGTCATGCGTTGACGGGGTTACACCGCGACAGCCCATAGAGTGTACAAAGAGGATCGACCAACAAGTGGACACACACAAGCCGCTAGAAGAACGGGACGAACTGGTCCTCCCTTCGCAACATGAGGGGCTCTACCTCGCTTAGGAGATGCCTGCTGGTGCTGTTGTTGCTGTTTATCGCCGCCACTGCCCCCACAGGTGCTTCCGAGGTAAGTGTTTTTTGAATTAAAAATCCGTCCTTATTTCGCCTTTTAACCTCTTGCCGCTGCCTTACGGACGTGGCTCGCACCCGCGGCGAGATTATGGCCCGAATGAAGCGAGGGCTAACTATACTTTTAACGGTCAATTGGTAACTCGCGGAGTTACTACAGAAAAATTGACTGTGCGGCGAGCGTTTAGAGATTCGTACGCTTTGGACCTAATAATTATTCAATTTCGATGTTAAGGTATTTCGAGATAAGATTGTATCTCTAATTATTCGGCGTTATCTTCTGGTAGAAGAATAGGATCGGATCGCATCGATGTACGAGTTTTTAACGTATATCGAGTGCACGATGCCCAGCAGAGTCACAAATAGACTCGTATAACGCATGGTAAATAATTATTGTCGATTACGAGCGCGAAAGCACCTACCAGCCATTCACTTTTTAGGTGCTTAAGGACCACTTCTCTGTGACAAATGATTCTTTGACCTCTTGTGGAGTGTCTCAAGTCTATGCGTAGACTATAAGTACGAGCACTATGAGTAAAATTTCTCAACTTCTAACTGATAACAGCCCGCAATGCTTTTTACCGATAGAATCTGTTAGTTGTCTTGAATTTTCCCGGAAGGTTATAGAATGTACACGTTTTCTACGTCCCCGATTAATCAGGAATGTTAAGAACAGCTTAAATATATACGATTCCTAGGAAACCTGTAGATTCCTCGAGAAGCAACCGCGTCTGTTGGTCCAACAGTCAGGGAGAGCAGAAAGTAAGGGATCACCGGCCAATTGGCACGAGCCGATCGGAATTTTTTGGCAACGCTTGAAAGTGGCCCGCAAAGTTCACTCACCGTTGGTATTCGCGGCTTATACCGGTGTTACGTGGAAACGATAACCATCTTTGCGTAGTTGCCGCCGCGACAAAGCCTTATCTGTCGCCTCGATAGCTGTATGTTCTTTATTACCTTGCAAATATTCGTCCTTAAGATATTTCTAATATGGGAATCTATGATTTCGGGTCGTACAAACTTGGACGGTGTGTTAGTAACTATCGCCTCGTCTTCCGTTCCTCTAGACACGCCTTCTCAAGTTTTCGTAACACCCGAGCTACTCTCGGAAGACGTGACGATCTGTTTCATAAATGTTAATCGTTCGATTTCTACAATGTTTCTTGATTTATGCACTAGCCTTGGACTCTTGGTACTAGAGAATATTTCGAGAAAGTGAAGTTAATCTGTTCGTCTTCTCGGTGACTCATTCGAGAGGGTCCTCTGTGGAATACGGATTTTGATTATGTCTGATGTCGCGTACGGTGCACTCTTATGCTCACTTTTCATCTCTCTATCGTTTATTTGGATAACCTGACGTAACATTCTTACAGTTAACGGCGAAAAGTATGCGTCTCGCATCGGAGGAGGCCCGTGGTGAACGTGGGAACGGGTTGACAACATATTCACAATGGAACGTACAGAAGTATTTGATTTACAGATTTAATGTTACTAACGATACCGTGTCGATGCCTGCGAGTGTAGTCGCGCTTACAATAACAGTCCGAGAAACTATGTTATTATATGCGATAGTTTTGCAATTTTTACAGACATTCTCAGGCATAAATTATTCCATTCAACAAGGTCGATACCGTCATTCTTCACTTTTCTGCGCTCAGTATTTAAACGTTTTATACATACCAGGTTTTGTTGCATAATTAAATGCATAAATAGTTATTTGATAGTTGGAATTATTTGTGGCATATATCTATATGAAATAATCGATCGCGATGGCTGTACTCTTGTTGTCACATGGATGTAATAATTTTTGTTGCTCTGGAATAATTAAACGTTGTAGTTAGAGTAGAATTGAATGTTATGCGGTGATTTTGTTGCACGTTAGAAGACGTACAATTTATGTGAACAGTATATTCGCGCGCGGTTAGTTAATCCTCTGGTTTGGCTCCTTCTTGATTATTATTCGTAAAGGTTTCCGCGGCGCGAGTGTGTAATTTGCGAGACACGATCGTATTCCGATCACATCGGGAAGTTTGGAGCAGCGGACAAAGCTCGCGTCAGCTTTGCAAACTGCCAATCCATCGAAATGTCATCCTCTGTCGACTGATTTTTGCATTACTCCGCGGTTTCCTCCGCAGCCGTTTCTCGAGAAAATTAATCCACCGTCCGATCCCCGAGTCGTTTTACAATTAAACAGGAAACGTGAAGTTATACGATTCATTTGAAATAACGGGGTGGTAATCGACGTAATAGACTTCATTCTATTTGGTTATCGATTCCATCCTCAAGATCTTCGCGAGATACTTGTGTCACCAATCCAAACGTAAAGCTGTTGGAAACTTTGAAACCTCGTCGATAATCGCGATATCTCTAGTTGATCTACTTTTCAAAACCCTTGAAACTATTTCTGCCAACGTTCATTCGAAATAAAGTATATTCAGGTACGTGCAATCTATCAGTGAAACTAAATACATAAATTTATAATATTCTTCTTCGTGTTCCCTTCAATATATTCATCAATTAACATTTACCAACGTAGCTCGTTTTATGCATTACAACTTGGTTACGACGTTATTTTCGTCAATCTTTTCTCGGTGAACTTAATTTCCCTGATTCTCTTTTAATCGGGCTTCACGAGGAGTGCTACTTTTGTCGTAGTACCTTTACCATTTCTCTGCATTGAAATATAAAGAAATCCATAAAACGTATTTGTTTTACAGGTAGCAGGAAATAGTTGGTATAAACCAGGATAATGAATCCACGTCTTTGTACGGCACATGCAGACGAATACCAGTTGTAATATTGAATTATCGCACGATAACTCGAGGGTAATTATGTTATCTGTTCGCGCTGTTAACCAGCATCGCGTCGATCGGCGCATCGACGGAATTCGATCGTTGGGCCACTCTGTACAATGCCGCATCGTCTTCGAAAATCTCACGAAATCTACGAACCGTGCAAATGCACATTTATAGAGCAGTATTTATAGTCAGAGCCGGAGCAACGATCTTTAAAGCTTCGTTTTAACGCGATTGAATGTTCTCCCGCGAAAGGTTGTCCATTATTTTAAATTTGCCGTGCAGATTCCGAAAAATATGAAGTCCGCTTAAGGCTAGGTTGGATATTATTAGAAGATGATTGTCGCGTTCGAGGGAAAAGTGTTAGTAGTAGCGTATACATTGCACAGGATGTTTCACGGAACGTGTGAATCAGAGGTCGTAGAAATATTTAACAGAAGTGCAATTTATAATCAGATTCAGGGCAAAAATGTTCAAGGCTTGAATTGAACACGATAAGACATTATCTATGAAATAAGTTGTCTCTCTAACGGTTCTGAAGAGCGTGGGGTTTCCCTAACGAATTGATTTATTACTGCGAGAACGATCAGAGCAGCGGAGAAAAAACATCGAGCAATACGTATAGTATTGCATAATTCAGTGGAATCTGTGAATCAAACATCGCAAAAATTTTGATAAGAGCAGTGACGAGCGTCTTCTCTGATTTACTTTTTATCACCTGACGTATTAGTCACTGGTAGGACATTATCTTCGTTGCCTCGTTTCGTAATAAGCGAGCCGAATTTAGAGGAAAATTTCTCGCCACGATCATTATAAATAACTAAATAGCTGTTCGTCCAGCAATGCTAAACTTAAAAAGGAAAAAGAAAACCGTTAATTCGCATTACATGCAAAGCAGTTGGATCGATGTCCATATCAAAAAGTAAAAGAATTCACTCCAGATTCCCCGCGAAATCTTTATCGTCCCCAGTTTTCTGTTTCGGCTTTAAAAATAACTACACTCGCCCGCAGACACGGATGTGTCAATCTTCATGAGGAATTGTTCGGAGGAAACTCCGTGCAGATGAATATCTTTGCCACTTCTTCATAAAACAGATCCAAATGTTGGACCTGATCATGTCCCAAGGGTCTCTGCACGGTGCAGGAACATCTTACCTCTGCGTGACGTTCGCAACGCGAGACGAAATCAACGGATATTGAATTAAAACGGTCTATTCTTGTGGCACCGGTATGGTTACGGTTCATCGGTGATTCGATTGCCCTGAAACAAGCTTCCTCCGCTTTAATTCCGACTGTAGACTAATAGAATCCCAGTCTTAGTTTTCGTTTTTACGTTGCGCAACGTTACTGCTTCTGATGAATCGTATTACCTTATGCATTTCGTTTAGCGGTCGGTGCCACTTCGATCGGAGAGGAATTTTTAATGATTAGTCAAGTTGTCATCACTCGATTCCGCAGGGAAAAGTTAGAGGTTGAACTTTGATTTTCAATCTTAAACTGGACAAAGTGTATTACTCGAATTAATTATTCTTCCTTTCTTCCAGAGGAAGCCCTGAGAATCGTGAAAAGCGAAATCGGTCGGCATTCGTACGGCGGCCCGGATAAGTTTTCAAATTACGCGTCCCATCGGGTTCTCCTTGGCCCGTGGAAGCCTCAAAAATCTTGAAGGAACGCTTCCCCGCCTCTCTGTTCGCGCAAAAAAGAGCGGTATCGAGCGTGGCCGCGTGCATTACCATATTTTTCATAAGGTACAAATCTTTGGAGCTTTTACCCGGCCCTGGAAATGGCCATCCGGACGTGTCCAGCAGCCGTGGAAAAAGATACAACCGGTGACAGTCGGGGCAAGAAAGATCTTTAGCCCTTCGCATCCATTCAACCTATGGCGATGGCAATTTTCGAGTAGGCGTTACGGTTGCGAATATTTCGAGCGACTCATAAGACCGATTTGATTAATGATTAGCTCGTACATTCGTCTCTTATCGTTCAAAATTAGCATTCCATTCCGTTTCTGAGTAATTTGCAGCGTTGCTTTTCCGAAGAAAGAAATAATGAATGTTAATCTGGAAACAACTTAATCGGATGCAAATACGCACGATTAGTAAGAATATGTTACGTAAAATGTCTTGCCTGACGCAATGTCGAGCGTGAAGAAATTAACATTTTTCATATTGTTATTCATGTTGAATATTCAGTATTTCAAGCTCACAAATAATGTTCTATAAATTCTGTTTTATTGTTAGACAGATGAACAGTCTTTATCGTCAGAAAAAATAGTCATCATTTCTATTATTAGTCCTTCGATGTAGGATTGATTTCAGAAGTGTTTATAGTCCTCTAATCAGGTGAATCGTTGTCTAGGAATGTGGCGTTGTATTAAAAGTATACGATTGAAATTGGAGATGGTGACTCTTAGATATTATTTTTCTTTTTTTGGCAATATCAAGTAGCTTCCGTTAGCTAGATTGATAAGAGATAAGGCGGTGAAAGTGATGCTCAAATTGGCTCAGAGAAATAATAAACTGGCAATAAATTGGGTAATCGTCAATTTCCTTGACTCGACGCTTCGCACCATGCGACGTTAGGTTTCAGTTTTTATCAAAGTAATTTACTGGTTTAGTGAGAAACAAGCTGATAATGGATCTGACCTTCTGCAAATCGTTGTGAAGCAGAAAAAAAGATAGCGAAGGAGACCACTGTGCTGGACAATTGATAAACGTACATATCATACAGAACCTTGTGACATTTCCTCTTTTTTTTCCGTTTTTTTGTTGCCGTCGTTAATTATCAGTTTAAATACACTGTAATTGCATGTAGTCTAACATTGTAAAATCTTGATATCAAAGGGAATTAGTTCAAAGAGGAAATTGCAAATCCTCGAACACCAGTTTGATCAGAAATATCTTTGGGTTGATTGACAAACTATCAGGCGGTACAAAATTGATTAATTATGGTTTACTTAAGAAATCAAATAATTATCCAGTTATAAAACTATGAACGTAAAGCAAATTGCTATTAATATCAGTAACGTTAACTTCGAATTGATAAGACAATTAAGGAGGATTTGATATGGTTAAAAACTGGATAAGCGAGTCGATAATGTAGGTGTGTTTTGTAAGAGGTAACAATAATCTTTTAAAAGTGGTTCTTCCATCCTCAAAAATCTTAATTTTTTTTTTTTGGTTCCTTGCGTTTTCCAGTCTTCAGCAACAAAACATAAATATCTCAATGGTAATTAGATTTAGGGCGCAGGTGATCTTCGATTACCAATTGGAACCAGTTTCCGATAGTCTCGAGTGCAGAACGTTAATTTCTCAATACGTGTATATCTGGCTAGAATAGATCAATTCTGAATATCTTTGCTCCTTCTATTTCTGGTTTTCTGAAATATAGAACGTTCAGGAGCGTCTCGTTCTTCTCAAAAGTCTCCTTAAAAAATTTGTCTCTTTGATCCGCGTTACTATCTTGTTTTTCTCAAAAATGGACTAACCGAGCACAACTTGTTTCTCATCGATTTTCGCCTTGTTTCCAGCCTCTAGAAGCATCCCTGAACTTTAACCGGAACACTGGCTGAACTTGCTGTAGAACCAAAAATGTGGTACAATGCATTAAATGATAAGACCCGGCGGTAACACTGGTTCCAACACTCCAGAAAATCCACGATGAAACCGTCGAAGATTCCATCGTGTGGAAGGCCTTCGCCGTGATTTAGTCTATTTACAATGTCACGGAAATCGCGTTAAAGCTAGGAGAAGAGGCTGTGGACGATTTCTGGGTACGAACGTACATGCCAGCCGCGGATCGATCTCTCATTGCCCAGCCTCGTTTCGAGTTCCCGAAAGAGCGTGCAAGTGCCGCTTGTCCGTGAGTACCGGCACTCGAGTGTCTCGCGGCGAGTGCAACCTCGAGTGCCTTATCGCCAGAAGGGACCGACTTCTTCACGCGAGCCGATTCACAGGCGATTTTCACTGACCACTTTTACACGTGGTTCTCCTGCCCAGGAGAAGAGGAGGAGAAGGCTTCTCTTACGGTCCCCGAACGATAGGAATTGATTCTCGAATTCCATGCTAACGTCTCGCTCGAATTTGCGTTCCTCTTGCCTTTGAGAAATGGTTGCTAGAAATACGATTATCGATGATTATGAATATGAATTCGAAGGATTGGACAAGCAAAAAATTGTACTCGTGTTTGTCGTTCATTAACATTTGCGTATAAGCGTTTGCTTGGAACGAGCAACTATGCGAAGGTTGAATGGTACACTATATAGACTTTATCGTGAGATAACATTTGGCAACGATTCAGAGAAGCGATTGTTTACTTTATTTAGTCCGCGGTGGTTTGTCTGAAGTTTGAACCGATGATTAGATTTATTTTATCGAGGATAGGCAGTAAAATTGTTTCACTATTTGATTGGGAGCCCTCCTGAAATAATGCGGGCCCTAATTTTAACTCTACGAGAAATCCAATCGAGATTTAATTCTGGCTAGAATCCAAAAAAAACTGCATCGTTCCGCAGGTCCGTCTCACTACGTTATTGGATCTGGTTTCGATCAATTTATTTAAAGGATCGTTGATCGCGTGAGTGTGCTGATTTATGGACCAGGGAATGTTGTGAAAGATTCCCTCGGCAGTAGTCTCTTTCTGTCGGTGTTCCAGTCACTGAAAGCTTAGCCTGTGCAAATATAGACGAGCGCCACTCGAACGATCACCTAAACGACCACTCGAGCCAATAAGGAGGACGCGAATCGAGCCTGTTTTAATGAACCCGATCGGCCGGCGACAGGACAATTAAAACGCTAACTTTTCTTCTACGCGTATCAATTTCTCTATTAGTGCGTCGAGCAAAGGTCTTTTATTCTCTCCTCACTGAGTCACTGAATTTTTGATCGGGCAACTCCGTATAGACATCTGTTAACTCATGTTTTTTATTTTATCGAGGTCAATTGTAACAGCGATGGGACTTCATGGAACGTGATTCGAGAATAGAAAGCGAGGGACGCGTGCATAAAATCGTCCAATTAACTTGGCCCTTAGATCATCGCGTCTTCGACCCAGTTTCCAGTACGTCCAGAACTTGGATCATCGGACGAAGGTTTCAATCGTTGCGTTCAAGTCCCAAGAACTGTATTGTCTCCCCTACAAATCAACTGTGTGTACCGTCGCGTTAATCCGATACCTACGATTGGATCGCGACATTTCTTCCTGGAACCGAAGCGGCGATTCTGATTTCCCTTCTAATCGGTATCAGGTCATCCTAGAAGCGAATCGAAGAGACGATTACTCAGAGAGTCGATCCGAAGAAAGACTGACCCACATTTTCGATGTCGAGCTTAAATTATAGCCCTTTGTGACTTGGCGGACTCATAAACCGATTGGTCGCCAGGATTACGACGACCTTTTACGAAAACAAATGCGAGTGATTATTCGAGAAGTCGTTTCGCACGAACCTTGGTCTAGTTTTGTGTTTCTAGTTTCAAATTATAATTCAACGTAGCTTGCGACTTTATTAGATTACGAACGAACGTACATTTGAATAGTTGTACATTTCTTAAAATGTGTAGTGTAGCCGCAAAAAGATTTCAGATACACTGAAGTAAACTCGTTCCTATTAATTATAGCTCTGATCACAGTCTCGTTATACTTCAGTTCTGTTGGTTGCATTTATATTACCCCTGAAATGGAATGCTTTCAAACGTCGCCGTAATTATTGTTCGTTAAACACTTTTTATCTTGAAAAATCTCGGTTAGCGTAAGAGGTCAAAATCGTTTCCTCTTTGCTTCTGTGACACGTTCACGCGCCGTTCAAGGCCCGTTTCGCAACGGAGACTCTCGATTCTGTGTCCTATGAAAAACCTGTGGCGTCGCAAGCGTCCTCGTTCATTTCCGAGTGCTCGTAACGAGACTCTAATCGATTTCTCGCGTAATCCTTGTAGGGCTATCAGCCTCATAATCGCCAGTTTGTTAGCTTCCACCAGCATGTGCATTCCGTCAGTGGTGTACATGGGCGTGGGTGGAATTTTAATCCTCTTGGGACCGGATAAGTCCACTTAGAAAAACACTGAACTCATTGCTGCGATTTTTTCCTTTTTTTTTCTCTCTCTTTTTTCTTAATTCATCAATTGAATTTTAATTGGAATTTCTATTTAGTTTAATATTCCACGAGTCTGAGAAGAATCTAATGTAATTGATTATATTATTAAAAATCGATTGATCGCGGACGGTTTTGTCCCTGCAAAAGTTGCAACAGGGGAAATGCGTTTTATTTCCGTTCGTTTCAAGGTTGGCGTGAACACGATATAAATACATTAAATCTTTATGCTTTTCTTTTCAGATGACTCATTGAACTGCCTACTCTCAGATTCCATATGCATTCAAGAACGTCGCCGGAATATTTATTCGTATATCGCAATAGAAACGGAACGTTCTGAATCTTTCATGTCGCTAACTCTGGTCTGGAATCTGGTCGAAGGTGTTGTCTGTTCTTCGGCGATATCTAAAATAAGCGAATTAAAGCAGCCGGGTATTTATTCCCGGTGATGGGAAAAATAGAGAATCGATAATAGAATGGAAGCGCAGAAGTGGACTGCGAGCTTGCTATGGTGGTGCTATTAGCTTCGAATGAAGTAACTTCGACGCCCGGACAGGTAGGATCCCCGGTGGCTTTGGTGCATCTGGTACGCATGCACTGGTAAATAACGTGTTTGCGCGTCCCTTTCACCGGCCCACCGTATCGATCCGTTTCCGCATTGGTTGCTTCAGCTCGTTTTTCGAATTTCTCACGGATTTGCGATCCGTTCCGTTCCATGGGAATTTACGACGGAACGAGTGGATCCTCTGCATGGGATTTCCCCGAGAATATTGCCGATTTTCTTCGATCGAGTCGTTTCGTCGCTCAATCTCGAGTCCATTCCACGCGACACCGTGCGAGAAGCTCCAGAGGATTCTTCGCTTCTCTTTCTTCTTCGAGCTTCCTTTCCTACGATGTAGAAATTACTGCCTGGCTGGCTCGTAAAGAAATCGTTCGGAACCCGCGTGTAGGGTGTCTAAATATAGCCGAGCGAGGGATTAATCGAGCTGGGCACAGCGGACAAATCGCGATCGTTCGATTGTTTCTTCTCGCTGGAGAAGGCGGCAGTTGGCTCGTTCTTGTTTCCTTCACCGCGAGCTATAAAGAACCGGTGGTGGACAAAGAGGCCTCGGACCGCGTGTTCGGTCGCGGGTATTAAGATTCGACGCCGCGACGAGGGGGAGCGTGGCGGGACGTCAGAATAGTCGCGTTCTGGAACGTGTGGGCGGGTGAAACTGGTTTCCAGCATCGCGTGTCCGTCTCCGAGAAGGGCTGCGAACGAAAAAGAGGACCGAACCCGGCCAGATATACGTATTGCAACTGGTCCAATCGAGCCTCCCCACTTTACAACCCGTGACTCAGAAGGCCTGCGAAAATCGGGGATCATCGCTCGAAGTTACTGTTCGACGAACAACCTGAGCCTGGTTGAATTGATGTCGCGAGTGTACGCCACCTTTTTGAACGTCCATACGTTTGATTTTAGCGGAACCGAGACAAGTAGAGTTGATTTTTCACGAGGAGAGAAGGAATCGTTGGAAGAATCGTTCCAGGATCTGCGCACCTCTAGCGAACGAGACAGAAGAATCGGGGGACAACGTATAGAGAGTACTCCTGGTACTGGACGAAGTTATTATGAACTATTCCCAGCACGAAATCGTCCCGAGGCATCGAATCTCACGTACAGGACGTATGTTACACGTGGCCTCTTTGTTTAACCACTTGTCACACGGGGTACCAGTGTTATCTTTGCGACTGCGAAGCAGCGTTGCCAACACATGCCTGAGAAACCACGGGTTATCTCGATGTAACCACTTCCTCTCGAACGATTTTTTGGAGCCTGAGGGCTGATGTCTTCTCGAAGCCTTAGACACATCTACGAACAATGAGAATTAATCTCTGTCTCAACGGGTAGCTTCATTTTCCAAATTTCAATTCCATCGTGTGTACTCGAACGTTCTTGGTCATCTTGAAATTGTTTTCAGAAAAGGAAACACTCCTGGGTAAATTGGATGTTCCTCTGGTGATTTATTAAATTATGATATTAGCACGAAACACGTGGAGTCGCTGTGCAGCCTCTGCAGGCAGGATACACGGACAAAAAGAGTCTATAATAGACGCATCCGAAGGAGAAATAATTAGCAGTTGCCCTGGTTCGGGCACGTGCATACTCTCCCACTAATGGGGCCAGTAATTTATTACTTAATAAGGCCAATCTCTGACAAACGCCCGATCGAATCGCGTATCCCCCGGCTCGATATTGAAAATATTTCCATCAGAGACACCCGGGGCGAGGTGTTGCATCATCGACCCCATAACGGACCTGATAACACGGTGTACCTGTCTCTCTCAATAATTGTACTTCGATTCCGACACGTTAACGTTAGCTATTCATTAGCGAGTCTTTTTCTAAGCCAGTAGCTCGCATGATTGATTAATATGCTAGGAGTTAGCAAACGTGAACTGGACGTTGCGCCGAGTGTTAATTGACCGTTTGGTACCAGCACATCATGATTCATTATACTCAAACGTCCAACGGTACGCGTACAGTTAATCCTGATTTAATCTCGTTAAACTCTCGTACTTACTATTTTCGAGACTGATCGAGAATAGAGCAGTCAGTTTTGGTAGAAGTTTTCCTAAAAATTTCCATCAACTCTGACGTGTCTTAGCTCCATGTGGTCCTGGGAACGGGGGTAGAGTCGAAGATTGTGGTTGCATCTTAAATTAGAGATCAGGTGCGCCCAGGGGCCAGCTGCTTTCCGATTCACAGCTACGACCCGCGGCTTATTGTTGCCCGGAATTTTCTTCCTTAGCACGCGCGCGTTTTGTCACGGCCAATCTCGAAAGGGCTAAGCTTCGTGACTTCGATCGACGGGCATCTCGAATTCATAGGGCCTTGAATAATGCAGCGCGAAAAATGTTGGAATCTGAAAATCCTCGCCAGACACTGTGCGCGACCGATCCCTCCTCCTTTACATTTGATGAAAGGAACCGTATGTTTATATAGGATGACGTTTAGAAACGATCGACGCGCGATATATCGCGTTACGATCTTTTTCTTATTTCCTTCTTTTTGCTCGCAAAAATTTAATTATACGTTTATTCCTGGCGCCAAGTATACACGACGGACTGTCTGGCACGGACGATCACTTAAGGTAGATCCCCTCGTGAAACATTTTTAGCCTGTTTACAGCGGGAACAGTACGATAGTTTCACTGGACGATCCACCTTCGCTTTAAACAAGATCACCGGACTTGTCGAAGGCGGGCGTGGAGAAAAAGACGCGGAGGAATATTCCCTTTGAAAACGGGCCACGATTCGCGAGATTTATGGCCGGCCTCCGTTTATACGGGATGCGCGGTTTCGCGAGAGCAGCCTCCGGGTTTTCGCATTTTTAGGACGCCTTGCGTCATGTGACGGCGCTAAAAACCATCACCAGACGGTTGCTAATCGAAGAAGCGTTTATTACCGCCAAGTAACAGTGTTTGGATTATCCACACTTTTTTTTTTCTCTTCAATTAACCGTCCCGTTCTCTCTCTCTGCGATGCTTATCTGAATCCATCAATTTATTCGTTTCATTTCTGGTTGCAGGATAGAATTTATCTGTGCTAAAGAAAAGATGTACAAGCATAAGCTTCTCGAATTGGGCTCCTGAAGGAAATAGCCGACGAAATTCGCTCTGGAAACGTGAACCTAGCAGATGAATACGTTACATTAGCCAAACAACCATAAAGAACACACCAGCTGACCAGTAATGGTCACAGCTCGCGCTGGACATAGTTAATGCAGAGGCAGGCCGTATTAAATTACCTATCGCGCACCCTCTATATCTAGTAGCTCCGTACTTGAATCGAATTACAAATTGCGCTGCTGTGGGGTCAATGGTGGCGGGCAGGGTGCAAAAAAAGGGCCCGGGAACGTACTTGAAGCCGCGGAAACGAGCCGCGACGGCGCTCCGCGCGATTCGATTTATCTTAATTAGAACACCGCAGCGGTTATTAAAAATAACGAGTCCGCGTGTGTATCGTCGTTAATTACGTGACACACGGCGCGGGGGAGAAGCGCCGTCGAAGGAAGGAATTGAACGGGTCGCACACGTGCTCGCAGCGACGGTTCTCCCGCGCGATCGAGTGAAAGAATCCGTCGCGTAACGCGTTTCGCTGCCATCCATCCGCCTCTGTTCGTCTGCTCTGTCAACTTACGAGCCACGCTCTTCTTTCCTCCCTCGGAATCCATTAGCGTGCATTTAACTAGCGTCGCGCGGAGATCGCGAGAAACGAGGAATCGCGCGAGCCCCGCAGTTCCGCGGATATATTAATAATTTTCATTTTCTTTTTAGAATTGTCCCCCTCTGCGAAGTCTTCGAACCCTATCGATTGCTCTGCCTCCTCTGTCGCGAGTCAGAACGAAGGATAATTTAGAATCTCGACGAATTTGCGGTGTATCGCGAAGTAAGTCGACGAAAATCAATAGGTAGTTTCTCCAAGTTTAAATTATCCCTGCGAAACATCGATTCCTTGAGAATTTAGTCGATCGTAAGCCTGGTTCCCCTTTTTCCAGGCGTGAAAACGAAGGGTACAGAGACGCTCTAGCGCCAGACCGCTCTCGAGGAACAACAGCCACTCATCTCCGATCCTAATCAGTCGCCATTCATGATCCTAGCCCTCGAAAACGCCAGACTAGATGTTCATGCGATACTCTTCTGCAATTTCGTTGCGTCCATTCGATGTTTTCGACGGATTTCGTTGGATTACACCGATCTAGGTGATTTCTATTGTAGGAAGTTTCAGTTTTTCTGTTGGTTTAACATGTCTGTTAGTGTAAGCACAAGTGGAGAGAAACGATGACAAAGGTAGCGGCGTTACATCACTTATCGGTCATTGTACTACTTTCGCTATGTTTACACGGATTGCAAGTGTTACTATAATGAGTATCCAGTAACCAGCTGTTCAATATTTTTTTATTTCGTCCTCGGTTAAATTCGTCCCAAAAAAGGGAAGACGCGATTCGAAGCCATCGCTAAATGGTCGATTTTCTATGAGACAACGTTGTGTACTGGTCGCGATAACATTTCTGGAGACCATGCACGCAAAATGCCTCGGATCTTTTTTTCTCGAAAAGACCACGGTATCAATAAATTCTCGCTTATCAGTCGCCATAAATCAGACCTTTGCGGCTCGATGAACCATGCAGGAAGCCACGTTGCTAGTCTCGATCGATTCTTTTACGTGGCTGCAAATTGTTTCCCGAAAAATTCGAAAGACTCAATTAGAAAAAAAGTTGGCAATGCCACGGAAGGGAAGTTGTATCGAAATTTATTTACTATTTCAAACGAGCGATAAACCGAATAGAGGTCACGAATCAAGGTCCTCGGTTTGTTCGATAAGAATGATGGTTAAACAGGTTCTTGCAACTGGAATTGGAGCAATGGAGATAATGCATTGGGCTCGATTTCAGTGATATCGATGATCGTTTCGAGAAACGTTGGAAGTCGCGTCGTTTTCACGGTTTCTTTTTACGAACCTTGCGTCAATTCTTTTCGACGGAAGAGCAGTCGAGTCGAGCGAATTTGTGTGGGTTCCGAGTGACCCACATAAACATTTTACATATCTGCTTGGTAGATGAGTTATTGTTCGCATAACTAGGACAACGCGATGTCGATGCATCGCGTTCAGACGCGAGCATTCCATTTTTGCACCGCGAATAATAGGATTTAAAATTATACATCAGGTTCCATGTATTCCAAGGGTCTTGCGTTAGCTCATCGCTTAATACAACTTGATAATCGCGCTAGTAAGCTGGCAGTGACGTTATCGTCTACCAATAAATGTTTGCGACGTTCATTGAACACTTGACACGCATATGCATTTTCATTCATCTCCGACGCACGTCGTGACACTGCCATTTTCACTTGCTACTGTGACATAATCGCTCGATTTAGATGTTGTATTTGCAAATAGGTTCACGTCCCGCTTACCTATGGCCACAGACAGGGGAATCTTTCAATTTAACAGGCAACAGGCGGTAACTCGACTTTTTTTCATTCATGTTGCCGACTAGGAAGTTCGATGCGAAAGTGGAAAGGCCTGGGGCCTGCGTAACCCTGGCAGACGATTCGAGCACGCCTTGGTAATTATCGAATCCGCGATAATTAACGCGACGTTGGGTCGTGGGTTCCTTCTCTTTGGATCCCAGGCTAATCGTTTTCGTTAACATTCGCTTCTCGCGCAAAGTTGTTCCTTTCAACCGACTGAGATCGAATTAAATCGTGTTTGTTCTTTCGTACGTGTAAACGCCCGACTGATTGTTTAACGTCAGAGTTTACGCGATGAAAATTTATGCAATCAGAATTAAGTTATCGAGTCGTGTAGCTGTATTTGCTCGACCATCGAGCTTGGCCACTTAATATTAAGCTAGCAAGTCGAGTATCGGACTTGATCGCCCGATGTTGAGTAACCAGAGTTAGCTTCAAGTTCTCTGTCCAAATCCAGCACTTGTAATCCGTGTCAACATTTGCCGTGGCGAGCGATTTCCGTGCGATTGTAAATGTTTAACGTCAAAGCCGGAAATAGATACATTAATTAGCTGTCGCGCAAACTGTTTATCGCTTCTCGTAGCAATTTATTGCATCTGCAACTCATGGCATTGACGTAACTTGGAATATCGATCATTTGTGCGAATCTGTTCTGAAATGTCACTGAGAATTCTTCTAATCAGAGTACTAGTACGGTTCTACATCATACGTGCACGCAAGTTTTACGTCCGTACGTACGTTTTTCTAATTCTGTACTTTGAAACATATAGAAACGCTAGTCGCGACTTATTACAACTCCACGCTGAGGACTGGCTCACGTGGAGTTCGTAATAAGTCACGATCAGTATTTCTAAATGTCTCAAAGTACAGAAGAGGCGTTATGCTGGGAATATTACATATTATTCGCGGGGATTGTAAATAGTCCAGCACGTGAAGCGAGATCTACTCCAACTGTTGCTCGGATGCACCGCCGCTAATCCGTAAGCAAACGCGGGACAGTCAGACGGATCTAATTGGATGACCGCACGATTGATTTCTTGCTGTAACATTTAACACGCCTGGCATAATTCAAGTTCCACCAGCGACAGCTTCGAGCAACAATCGAGCCTGCGTCCTATTTATTAAAAAATAATCGTTTCGAGCTACCATCGTAGCTAGTCAATCGTCTCGTGCCAGTCATCAAACTCTTGCCAGTCGTGTATGCGTTCACGTTCGAATTAACGTGTTAATTACAGTTCAAGCTTGAAATCGGTGATTTCTATAAATAATCGCGAGAAACTCGCTTACAATGATTATCGAGAGGTTTTACTAAACGATTAGGAGGATTAGGGTAGTTTACACGTTTCGAGAAACTGTCGAACGTCGATGCTGGGAACGACGATGTACCGGACACGAGTCAGAGACCGATGCCAGGTGCACGAATGTCGTAGCCAGCCACTTATCTCCTTATTAATAATCAGAAATCAATTTCGCGTCATTCAGATGTAATTGCGCAATTGTTTGACAGGCTGTTCACACATTTCCGCCGTCCTCTGTAGGATCCGACATCGTTTTCTAATATTATCCACCATCTCACGTCCATCATTACTATTTACCGTGACTGGAAAACCGGTTTCCATAGTGAATCACGGATACATACTAGTTTCTCCTCGAGTGTTTCAATGAAAAATACGTGACTTCTATAATATAGTAATTTCTTCTTAATCGCACGCCAGTGAATAAATCGGTGTCGATCGTGCTCATTGCTATTTAACTGGCGATTCTAATTTTATTTCTCGGTTGGCTTCTGTTCAATTATTGTAACCACGTAACTCGATTATGATCTTACTCTTTTACTTTGTACTTCTGATTGTTAACTCGATGATACTCGATGCGACGGTTAACTAAGTTAGCGATTGAAAATCAATGCCGGGTGATTAATCGTTGGCACGCGGATAAAACGCGGGATCGATCGAATCCCAGCGGTCAGAGAAATTGTCGACCAAATAGGAGGCAGAAATTACAAGGCGCGAGCACTCGGTACCCCCGTTGCTCTCTTTCTCTTTACCGCGTCTATCTTTAGCTCGTAATCTACCGGGTGGCGGAAAAGCGAACCGTTATTTCTCTCCAAAGATTATGGAAACCGTTGAAAATAATCCAGACTATCCGATATTGCGTTGCTTTAACTCTTTCTTGTCTGATGTGTTCAGGTGAAGTCGAGTTGGATTTACCGCGAGGATATCCGTGGATGTTGCTCCTGCTTTGATCTGGTCCCGTGTCTCCGCGTTCCTTCTCCACCTTGCTTTCCTCTACAACGGTGCTTTTACTCTAATTATCCGATACTTTTCGTATCCCATCCAAACGTATTCTAATCTTCATCCTGATTTTCAGAATTCCTCCTTGTCTGTTGTGCGAATGGCACGAATCTGAAATTGGAAGTACACACACGAGCCTCGATGATTGCTTCTCGAACAAGTGAACGTGAACCACGCGAGACATACCCCACAGGATCATCCGCAGCGTCGAAACAGTTGTTCCGCGAAGAACGCGTCGCCTCGTTCCTCGAATCTCACGCGTCGTTTGCTCGAACGGTTCAGCTAAAATCGCGTGCAGACGTCGTTACGCGAGAAGACACTGCCGTTTGAAGCTCATTCACCGCGTCCGTCATCGCTCCCCGTCCGTTTTTATATTTTTTAACGCTTCCTCAAACGCGCTCGCGTTCCACCGATACTCGAGCAGCGGTGCAGGCCCCGGCTATTGAAACGTGCGTGCGCTCATTAACGCTCGGTGAAATCGAGGAAAAACCGCGACACGACAGTCGCACGTCGCGATGCGTTATCATCGACGAAGTTAGACGCTTTGAAAAAACGACTTGGAGAGGAATTGTGGCTAGTCCGATGACGCTTTCGGTTGCGTTCGATGCGGCGATGTCCAGATGGACGTTTAGAGAATTCGAATGGGTATATTTCCATATTTTAAAGTCCGAAGAATAGCGTAGGAATTCGGTTGACGCGGGGTTTGCAGAAAAATTCTCTCTGTAGACGTGATCTGAAAATTCCAAGGTTTGAGAAGTATCGCGACTGTTATTGGGGTCGAGCATTATTTAAGCAATCGGCGGAGACAAGTGGCAACTCTTCCTCCGAATTCGAGGTAGAAAAAGAGCCCGTGAAATCGCAATTAGAAGCCTCGAAATGGGACCGTTTAAGGAAACAACGAACAGTCGCGTTGTACAGCCCCTCTGACGATCTATATTTTCACGGTTGTATCAGCGGCGGTTTCTTTTGTGAAGAATAGGGGATGGCACGCGGCGGCGAAAATCCTGGGCGCGCGGGAAGAAATTGCTCGTTTTTCCTCGGTTGGCCAGGGTATTTGGGTCGCGTGTCCCACATTCCGGCCACGTCAAAGTTAATTGCAGGTGTTAACGACGATTACCGCCGTCTGTGCACGGCGGGGCCGCCTGGCTGTTTATATCCATGTGTGTCTGGCCTTTTGTGCAGCCAGGTCGAGCGGGATGAATCAAATTTCTCCCTTCTTTGTTTCCTGCCTCCGCTTCGTAATTTCGACCCGTTTTTATTCCACAACCACCGCGCTGCCACCCCCGTCGCTCTTCCACCGGCGTTTCCCGCGTCCCCAAAGAATGGGCGAATCGTCGACCTGGTATTTCTCGAGGACGGATCCTCAGCCGTGACGTTCGAACAGGCTCCGTGGACGCGCTTCGCGAACGCGCCGCGAACAAGCTCCCGATTATTTCGACGTTCGTATTCGTGCTTGCGTGCGCTAACCGTGTTTCTTTCGTTTTCAACCACCTCTCCACAGATGGTTCGAATCGCGTTGCGCAGAATATTTTAAGGACCCCGCGAAGAACGATCGAAAAGCTGTCGAATGTCTCTACGCTCTGGAAATGTCCATAGGAAACTGGTTGGCTCTTCTGAATGCTCGATACGTTACTTTCGCCTGGAACACCTACTACTGGAAAATTAATCGCGTCTCGCAGAGACGCTGACAAATCGAAGCGGACAGTTGCGCGAGGCTTTCTCAATGGAACCATTCACTGAACAAGCCCGCGACCCAATAAAACCAATGACGGGGAACGCAACGGCAATTGATCCGAGGAATGGCTGAGGCCTCGATGCGGAGGCTGCGGAAAGAAAGCGGTGGAATTGGGGCACGAGGTGCGCGAGATGCTATTTCCAGCAATCCCGTCACCGAAAAACTGCCGTTGTTCGGGAGCCACAGGCACGCGTACAGGGGTGAGACCGCGTACAGGCTCTATAAATACGCACTTACGGCGATACCCCGTAAAGTATACAACGTTCCAGTTGAAGGAGTGAACTCAACTCGGTCAATTAGTCAGCATCCCGGCTAGTTTTCCCTCCCGCGGCCTCTTCGCGCCGCTCCTGGGAATAGTACACGCGTGTTCGTGTCGCAGATAACCCGTTATCTCTGACAAATAGCGTAATTGATTGCCGATCGTCCAGTCCTTTCGGTATACTCGCGGCGATAATGGGCCCCCAGTCCAGCTGTCCCCCAGTCTCGACCATTTTCCGCTAGATCAGTCAATGACGAACCAAACGATCGTCTCGTACTATTTTCTTATCAACTCGAGCGATTAATCAGATAACGGGCTTTGACAGTTGTTCCGCGGCGTTCTGGTTTCGATCGCGTAAGGAGTTTTCGCGGCTGTTCGTTGCCCCGTGGTATTACCAATTGGGGTCTCGATTAATCCGCGCTATCTAAGAAACGGTACGGATTAGAGGAGATGCGTAAAATCGCTCGCTGGAGAACGGTGGAAACAAAATAAAATTCGCAATATATTGAAATTTTATATTACACTGTCTGGGTGAATTAATATTCTGTTCGTTAAAATCAAATTAACTTCCTGCTCGCTGGTGTAACTTTGAAGTTAAATTGGAGTAACGTAGATTTATATTGTACACGAATTTCCTTTTTTTTTTGTGGGTAAAAGATTACCATTTGATGCCAGTTTGCCTCACAAACTTATGTATAATCGGATTTATTTTATGGTTTGTCCAAAAATTGATGTATGTTCCACGGTTTGTTTCCATGGTGTCCAGGTCGGCGTTGTACAGTTTATGAAAGATAGAAATTTAACTCAGTCGAGGTTCAGAACGGTGTAAATCGTTGTCGTTTTTGTGAGGACGTCCAGGGCGTTTGAAAATTCTCGGCCCACCTTTGAATCAGCCTGTACAATTAATTAGCAAATGCCAGTATGCGGAGCAGCGTGAACTCGTAGCGGATGGGTAGATCAAACACGCGGGGAAAGAGAAAGAGAAAACTGTAGAGAATTAATTCGGTTTGTCGATATTCCGTGGAAAAAGAGTCGCGGAACGATCTCGCGAATCGCGACGGTTTTGCGCCCCGCGTTCTCTCCGCCGGTGAGAAAACGTATTTTCTCGATGCCTGACCCATTTTTTCTTTTCAAGGCTTGACCGACCAAGGAGAAACGGGTGCGAGAAAGAAAAAAAAAAAAATGAGAAAAGGACGAGAGATAAAGAGACGCCGGAAGAAAGAAGCAGCCCGTGATGTATTCGTTTTACGTAATTCAGAAGACGAGAAATATTCCCAAGCGTCGAAATGTGCAACGTACCGGCGATTAATCGAATCTTTCGAGCCGCGAGAGTCGCGAGCTGATTTCCTCTGTGGAAATACCCTCGCCCGAGCCCCTCCCCTCCTGTGAAACGTGTACGAGCCCATTCCTCCGGTAACTATAATCGAACGATGACGTTATGTTTGCTTTACTTTCGTTGCTCCAATTCTTGGGTAGACTTCTTCGCTGGTAGACTGTGGGAATTTTTGGCCGGCACAGCCTGCGAACATTTTTGTAATTAATTTAAATTCTTCTGCGAACAGGAACGCTGTAGTGTCAGCCTGTTCCCAAGTATCGGAAATATTCTTATCGGCGAAAGTTGGAACGAATTAAGTAAACCGAGATACCTCTCCAGACCGCGAACTTCGCCGGGGAATGATTAACCGGTTCCATCGTGCTCGACAACGTATTAATATTCCATTGGATCGTGTAATTCAGCGAAAGTGGCCTCTTATCGCCGTTCGTGATGAGATAATGTCTCCATTTCTGGCTGGTGATTAGCGTTGCTTCATTTTAACTGTCAGACTCGCCTGTTGGCGACTTCGTTGTAATTGGCTCCGATAAAAATTTGTAGAGAATCCGGAGACAGCAGATAAGGACCACGCGACGGTTGGCGAACGCTGGACGAACCGACACGGCTGGTTCCTGTTCGCATTCGAGTCCTGCGGCAGAGGATTCGAAACCCTGAATCGACGCGAGATCAAGATTCATACGCTCATCGGATTTATGGTTGCGCAATGGACCTTGTCGCAGTCTGATAGCGATTTGCTCGCGGTGGAGAAAGCGTCACCGGGTAAAGCGTTTCATCATGCAACAGATGTATAATCCGACCATTTATGGCGTCTCTCGTGCGTTGCCCAAAACCGCGTGGCCAACTCGTCGCTCTTTTAGTCTTACACAATATCCTCGTTTCTGGAGGAAACAAAGGACTTTTTGTTCCGTCCAATATCTTGTCGGACACGGACGCAGATAAGTTGCGTGTTTGCACTGCGAAAAAAAAAAGGGAAAAAAACTGG
Source organism: Xylocopa sonorina (assembly GCF_050948175.1). Lineage (NCBI taxonomy): Eukaryota > Metazoa > Arthropoda > Insecta > Hymenoptera > Apidae > Xylocopa > Xylocopa sonorina. The sequence continues at coordinate 11,768,682 of NC_135201.1, read as the reverse complement.
GTTGCACTCGGACAGGCTGCAGTTCACCGGAAGGAAATGGCCTGCGTGTTGGACGGAGATTACTCGCTCGAAAAGGAAAGCTTTGTGCTTTGCCAGCCTCTCGTTCACAGTCGGATGAATCAAGTGTTCTGTCTTCGATAGGACAAGGTGTAGCCTGTCCCGCCACCTTAATTCTCGTCCGTTCATTCTAGACCATGGCCTTTGACACTTTTTCGAAATTGCCGTCGTATCGCATAGTTGCATTCCGAATGGTAACGATCGCTGCGATCGAACCGTGTGTGTTCGAAGCACGATATGATATAGCGAGTCTTCAGCTTGAACTCCACGATACTGTGTTAGAGAAGAGTTAGAAAAGTATACTCGTAAAAATGACCGAGAGGAATCGGAAATTAGCATCTCGTAGCCGCGCGACAAATGAAAACGCGTCGAATCATCGCGAAGGAAACGGATGCACGTTAATGCACCGCGTAGGAAACGACCACGCGCGACCCTGGCATTTACTCGTCGATCGTGGCGACTCCGTTCGGTGTCTTTGTCGAATTTCAATTGGCTGGAATCGCGGGGCTGTCTCGTTTTACGTAATTCCGCGTGTAACCGTGTAAAAATAGAAAGTGCCAGACGGGAAACGACCGCTCAGGCACGCGTAATTCGTTCCGCGAGACCCGCAGAGCCCCGCGATGGGATCGGACGAACGAACCTAATATCCCAAGGTTATCGTGTTTCCAATTAAGCGGCAATTATCCAAACATTTTCCGCGCAACACTTCCACGGTGCGCGCGCGCGCGCGCGCCTCGATCGTCATTACGGGGGCTCGGTAGGCGATTGATTACGAGGCGGATGCGCCCTTGCAAATCCAGCCGCGTCAAGGAATCCCTTCTACTAGAATTTAATGGGACGCGAGCCTTCCTGATCGCGTGGGAGACCGCCCTGCGAATTATGCCGTCAGACCACGTGGAGGAGACGGTGGTGGAGGGTATTAATCGCTTGCGAGGGTGAAAAAAGTATTGGGTTTCGCGGGGTGATCGCGAGCCAGAGGCATGCGAAGGTGGATAGGACGTTAGTAGTTTCGGGACTGCGTGGAATTTGGGGACGAGAGACTTTCGGTGGTGCGTGACGGACCTAATCCACATTTAACCCCTTAACTCGTCGCTCAATGTCGCTTGCGCGAGCAATATTTGAGGCTCGCGGCGGTAAAACTCGGTAAATTTATTCTTGACGCAATACGGTTGAGGAAAAAGCGTGAGTAAGATTCGTGATTTAGTACATCGCGATGCCAGCGAGGTGTATTCACCAGGATTATTTCGTCTCTGGCGTCAGTCATCCGTTACATCACGCAGGGTGTTGCCTGGTCCTCTAAAAATACTGATTAGCAGTTCGATCACAGGCGAACGTGATCGTTCGCGAAATGTTCCTCGAAAACGATATACATCCGAAGGAAGCGGAATACTGTTGTAATCGTGGTAGAGGGAACCGGTCTATTTTTTTACCCCAGCGTGGTTGTTTCCTGCCGCAGACATTGCTCCACGAACAAGGTCCTCAAAGTCAAGAACGAAAGGCAATCGAGTGTCTGGCCACGGTTCGTTACGCTACATTCCGTCGTTTGTCCTGGTTTCTGGCCTAATCGAGATCGCAACACGTGGCACGTGATCTAGAAAGCGCGGCGGCCTCGTCAAGAGCAAAGCCTCCCTTTCCGATCCAGTCGTCTTCCAAAGCGTTTTTATGCTCTCCAGTAGAATTCCATCATTTTTTCGTTCTCGCTTGTTGCGGTTGTTCAGTCGTCTCTCTGGTGCGTTTAAAATTACCGAAACTCGCGCAGCCTCTCGCGACCTTTGATCTTCGAAAATTTATTGAAACCTGTCCAATTTAAAATTCTAGTTCCTGGGATGGTCAGCGGGACGAGCAGGGTAAAGGTTGGATTCCAAGGTGGACAAAAATGGCAGAAACCCGTCCGATCTTGTAAAACCGGGCCCCACGCGTCGGGCAGAATTCAGCGATGAGTCAGAGGACTTAAAGGACTCGCGCGAAAGTGTGCCGGTGCGGCAAGACCGGGTGAAAAGAGCTTGGAAGCAAGGATCGGGTCCCCTCGCAGCTGCGTAGGAGGCGCGACGCGCCGCGACGCATCACAATTAACGTCAATTGTCGGTCTGCCGGGGACGTGTACGCGCTCTCGTTCATACGTATACCCCGTAACGAGTTTACAACTGGTTGACTGGCCGAAAGCCGCAGACAGCTTTTTTTTCCACGGCGTCTGAGCGCGATCGTAAATCGCTTTTTTACGCGACCCGGCTTTTCTTTGTGTCCCCGGTTCTTTTGCAACGGCGCGTACCCTTCGACGCGGTCTCGTTACCCCTTCGCGATAGGGCGGCTGGCAATGCGCACCGTACAGAGTCGGCTGATGTCCTGAAAGTGTTGCGAGTCTCGAGAGTCTAGGAGGTCTCAACACACTCGTAAATCACGGTGTTTTAATGGTCCGAAGATATTAAAACTGCGACAACTATTCTTGTAATTAATGTATCTCATTGAAATTTTTGCGTTCTTCGAAAGTCCTGCTAGATTTCAAAGTTTTAACGTTCCGCTAGACGAGCTCCAGAACGCAACACATCTTGGACACACAAATAATCTATCCTGTTATTCGAACATTGTCTTTTTCGCAATCAGTATCTCGCATTGGTGGCGGTTATTGCATCTATCGTCTGGAACTGTTTATTGCGTTTGGGCATCTGGCGGTGGATTGCACGATCCACGGGGATCGCGAGGGTCTTCTTCGTCTAATATCGATCGCGGCGCCTTAATTGAGTAGTCGTGATGTAAACCACACTCGGAGATCGTTTAGATTTCGGCGAACGGCCCCGTAAAACAGTTTGGGGATCGAGTTTCCGAACTATTCAGGGATCGAAGGAGTCTCTTGTGTATTTCATCCACCGCGAACGTTGCCCTGATTGTGTCACTGTCAATCAGAGGAGCGCGTAGAACAGGAACCGCTGAAATACGATTTCGCGGGATGAAAGGATCGTCGCGAGATTTGAGTTATTTCCGTGCGGCGGCGGCGGACTAGATGTAGTCGGGGTTGTGATTTATCGAAACGAGACGATCGACATTCATGTATTATTCGGCAGTTCGGCCGTGCGCCGCGTATTTCTGGATAATGACTCAGAGCGTTTCTCCGCGAGCCACGTGCTTTCTCCGTCATCGAGGCACGAGCAAAAAGACGAGCGTTTCTCGCCTGGCTGATCTACAGGGTGTGCTGCGAGTCAGATCACGCTTGATCACCTTCCAATCAATTCTCACGAACGCGTGAACGATACCATTACTGTTATAAAGGTCGACTGAAAAGCCGTAACGACTGGTGGTGGATCTTGAAATTGTTCTATAGGCGCGTGTTCGATAAACGCGGCAAGAGGCTCGAAAGGGGCAAGATTTAACCGTTATTTGAACGGATGTGCCGTGACGCGTCGTAGAGTCGGATGCCGTGGTATAGTGGCGAGGATTTGTCGCTCGAACGTATGAATAGTTGTTAGACAATGGACTATTAGGGCTGTTTCGCGGGGTAAGCTGCTCTGCAGCCTCTCCGCCTGGCCGATGGAGCCGCGAACGGACCTGGCAGGGAGAGAAGAGGGTTGTCGAGAGTGCTTGCGGCACACCCACGCCCCTACGTTCCCCACTCGTCCCTTTTTCATACCTATTTACTCCCGTGGTTGCCAGTTTTGGCTGCTTTGTGCGCGGCAAAGTCCGTCGAATTCCTCTTTGTGCCGTGGCACGACTCCGTTTCGTCCTGGATTCGTGCTGTGCGCGAGTTTCAACGCCGCTGTCGACGTCCTGGACAGATTTCTGTTATCCGACTGTTGCCGGCTAGGATTTAAAGACAGTCATTTCTCGCTTATCAATATCTCGAGCTTAGAATGGTCACGATAGGGGCGAATTCAATGCATCCAACGATATTCATGATCAGATTCCATCTAAACGTAGGAAATGATGCTGATCGGAAGACGGCTGATCAATTGAGACAATAACGACTTCCCCAATGACGTGGAATTACAGGAAGCCGCGGTCGATTCAGTAATTTACACTCGGTACATGGTATCAATGATGATTCAGTTGCCAAAAGTCATCGAAGGTCGGAATTAATGATTCATTGCTGGTGTCGGCATTCGAGGTCGGGGCTGGCTGATTACACAATCGATTGTAATTATGTTTCTGATGTAATTTCACGTGCTACCATGGCCGTGCGACAACGGGAACGCTGTCGTCCGCGTTCGCTATCGGATTTCAGCGAAAGTTCAGCCGCCGTTTCTCTTATTCCTTTCGATTTTCCTCGTTTCCGCGGGAATAAAAGCTCAATTTCGTATGAAAAGGGCAGCGGAACCGGCGGATTTCCGGCAAATGTGATTCAGTTTCGACAAGAATGTGCTACACGGTTCACCGGGTGGGCTTATTAACGACGTTTCACCGTGGAAGCTAATTTTTCCCGTTTTGGTTACCATGTTCTCGAACAGGAGTATTCGTTCGCACAAACGCGTGCTCGTAACGATGGGATTGATTTTTTGAAAAAAAGCTACAATTTTGTCTCACTTTTAGGGATCAGAAGATCACGTTTCGGGACGATTGCTCCAGTCTCTACGGTATTCCTTTTTTTTGTCCGCCTAAAGATGGCCTTCTCGATGGATATCCTGATCGAAGAGAAACCATAAATTGCATCGTGGTTTTCGCCACCGTAACAGCCAAGCTTTCATGCAAATTGCGCCAGGATCATCCCTCCACTTGTAACCCAGATGTTTTCCTTTTTGATGGCCAATACAGGTACATCCTGTCCCCCTTTGAGACACGGACCAATGTTTTTCAGAGGGTTCAGGGAGGATCTAGATACGGTCGTAAGACCATTCTCAAGTTTTATGCTCCCGACTGTACAAGGTTCTCCCCTTTGAGCTAAAAGTAGCCGTCAGGTCTCTATAATAATAGCAAACAATAATGTTTCAGATGTTAATTTTGATTCGAGACACTGTTCTGGACTACATCGCAAGACGGAGAGTCAGGGAATCTGTTTATCTTATGGCTCTTACGATCAGGTGTAAGAAAGATTGATGTCCAAGCCAAGTTGATGGCTCAATAAACCTGAATAACGAGTCCTGAAAGTCGTCGGACGTTGGGAAAAGTGTGAAAAACTCAGACACGCGTGTCACGTAGCTGATTCCTCCTCCCTCTTTGGGTATTAACGAGCCTTCGAGCTGGATTCATTGATATTAATCACCTTTGCGCAGTCGACGTCTTGTTCCATTGATATTCGAACTGAAAATCTTTTAGAAATATTTTATAGCGAGTCCAATTGGCTTGGAGGTGTCGATCGAGCTACCAGGAGGTTTCGGAAGACGAAGAATCCGGATTCAAAAGGCGGTGACAGCCAACACGAGCCGCTAAGTGAGCCTCGTAATTTGTCGAGCCGCCTCAGGTTTCACCACGAGGGGTGAACACCGAGTAAAATGGGGTAGAGGGTCGTGGCTGTGCCACTGGAGGGGTAAGGGTAGAGATCAGCTGTGGTTAAGCGACGTGTTTAGGCGACGAGCACACGATCTCCCTTGTTTGCTGTAAAAACAAACCGGTGTAGCCCTTTAGAGACCGAGTTTCGTCGCTGGATCGACTTCTGTTCAATGTCGATGTACCCCGTGGCTTTCTTAGAGAGGATTTTCAACCGATGATGAAGATAAGTGGACTCTTCAGTAGTTATTAGCAGCTGCGATTCCGTATTACATTGCCAGCGAGGCTTAAACAATCACTTATCGATAATCTGATTGTACAGGAATCCAGATATCTTTGCGGAAATAATAGTCACTCGAATTATAGAGTTAAGGTGACTTGAACTTTATTTTCTATTGAAAACTCTTCTGTTAAAATTTCTTAATTGCTGTTGCCTTTTTTTTTCGATAGAGTTAATGCGATGTGTAACCCCAAACTCGACGTTACCCCGCAGAAAATGGGCAGTGTCAATGGAGAGGGTCAGTCTCGGTTGAAATTTCGCATTGACAGCGGTCTGGCGTTCTTTTTCGACCGGCAGAGAACGCTCAGTTTTAGACGTTTCGACGCGTGACTGGCAGATCGCAGCCCGAGGGCCGCAACGTTTCCACCGGGAAGTCGAAGCACCGTGATTTCCGCAATTTCACCCTTCCGAGAGGATTGCCCCATAGTATTTACCCACCCCGTCCACTGGGGTTGGGATATGAAAGTTCATATAAGATGATCCCGCTTCTTCTTGATCTTATCGCGTCCCATTGTACGCTTTACGATCTGGGAATCAACACGTGACAGAACGGAGGGCGAGAAACTAGGGCTGAGGCTTCTCAACGATAGAATTTCTCTTCGAAAATACTAAAAACCCAATCGACTACAAATTGCGACAGGTTTTAAGAACAGTGTACCAGCATATTTATGCCCAACATGCGAGATAAAGAACAAAGTCACTGTAGCGTTCATTAGAGGGGAACTATCGCGGTGAGTAGTGGCAGTTTGATGGGTTACGACGTTCAAAGTAAATCATCAGCCTCTAGTGGACAATTTAGACGAAGTCTGCAAATTCTCAGCCTCGGTGGATTGCTGCGAAAGGTTCGTGGGGCCCGAGCAACACCTCCCAGAGGTGTCTCCGACCGTAACACGGTAGTGGTTGGCTCCACAGGTCCCTCGCAGTTGGTAATTCCGCTTCTTTTGTGACAGGCGCGTGTACGGAGGACCCGTCCAAAGTTCTCGTCGCTGCCAAAGCCCCTGCAGCAAGTCTTCCGTGTGGAGAGGCAGTTAAAATGCAAAGGCTCGGTCGGGAGAGACTAACGCCACCTATGACGGCTCCGGTTGGGCACTGTTTAGTATTCCGCGCGACGGCAGCTCTCTTTTCCGCGCCTAGCCGTCCAGCCAGCCACCCGGGAGGGTGGGAACGGCAGCCTACTTCGACGTGGCATGTTCTTCACATTAATATAGAGCGGCTTAAGACAAAAGACGATCGGGCGGACCTGGCGGTTCTTCTCCCCTGAAGATGCTTCTGGAAGACCGTGCCGCCATCTAGCTTGCCGGCGCGTATATTTTCGTTAACTCGAAGCCCCTGGAAGTCCACCAAATTGGAGGATTTCTTGCTCTCTCGGCCCTCTGACGTGTCGGATCTTGACCTTTGCGAGCACCGCTCTAAAGAGTGGAGAGCCTCTGATCCTGACGATCAGGGAGGATTTTTTGGCTGACGTGTGGACCCATGGTGTTAGCCAGGGTGTGCTCCATAAGGTCTGAAATCGAGAGGACTACGAAGGGACTGGGATCCAAACGTTCCAGCCTTGGAACCTTGAGTCCAGATAATTCGGGAAAAGGGTATCGCGTTCTGTGGCAGAAAGATGAGATACGAGTGTTAATGGTATTAATAGGAATGCATTCTAACCGACAATGTCTATCATTATCTGACCTCCTATTTATATATATATATATATAACTGACATGTACCAGTCAAGCAGGTTTTCGATATCTGTTATCTCTAAAAATTACTATACAGTTATATAACAAGTATCGGATAAGAGAATCGATGTTCAGGCTTCTATCCTCGCCGTGCAGAAGGGGGTTTTGATTCGCGAGCACCGATCCCGCGAGTTTCACGCAGGCCTAGGGGCTAGCGTCTCGCTCGAGTTATGCAATCAACACGTGCGTGCAAAGTGCGAGAGGCCAGCTTAACGATATGCAGACGCGCTCGCTTATCTTTCAGGACCAGTTCTCTGACTGGTGAGTCATCAGTCTGGACTCATTTTTGCACCAGGTTTAACGACCCAATCCCCCTTTTACCTGGCTTCGCCTCCTCGCTTCCAGGCTCGTCGATCGACCTCCTTTTTCGATCCGATCGCTCTCGAAGCCACCTCGGAATTTCAGTTCGAATCTAGTGATTTTTCACGATCGCGACGTTCCCCGTCGATGATGCAACTGCTCGCAAGCTATTGATCCAACCGCTTCTTCTACGCTCTCGAGCGTTCTTTAGCGTTTTCGAGAAAGTTTAGAAAATAATTCCGAATCGCTATTATCACCGTCGTTTCGCGGGACCTGGTCTAATAGGGAAGGATAGCGGTGTTAGCTGTTTAGGCGGAGGGAAATTGACCGAGAGGGGGTCGACGGTTCGCACCAGTTCGCGGTAGCTCGATGTTTGTCGCAAGTTCGCCCTCGCGGTGGAAGTTCCGAGGACGAATTTCCCATTGGCCACTTAAGCTGCGTCGACACGTATTTCCCATGCATTTTAAGGATTTCGGACAGCGCGAGGGGCCCGGTGTTTTGTCGAAGTATGAGCACGTAGTTGTCGTGAAAGGATCATAGAGTGGACTTAGCCGGAGAATCCCGTGTAAAACTTGCCCGGAATAACAAAGTTTTGTCTCGAACCTTGCCATCGTCCCCTGCCGGCAGCCTCTTCTAATTCTTTGCCCTCTCGCGGGGCTGGCCGTGGTTTATGCTCCACCGAAACGAGTTTTAATCGACGGTGCACCCTGTTTCCTTGATTCGCCTTTTTTTTTTTTAAACGACGCTCGTCTTATTCCCACAGCCCGATGGACCGCCAAATGACTCGAAACGACGCCGTTCCGCGAACGCGGCAGATTGTTCGGAGTTTTTCAAGCGGAAACAGCGGAGAATCTACGAACGAGCTCGGAAAAGTTGCAACGCCTCGCGATCGGCGAGAAGCAGACCTTTCAGCCTCCCTCGCGCAAGAACTTTTTTTTCACCATTGATACGAAGAGGTCACTGAGTGGAGTTGCAACGCGAAAACATTCCTGTTGTTCGCGCATCGAGACAGACGAGATTTCGCGATTCCATTAAAGGAAAACGGTACATCTTTGGCGGCTCGGTGTTGCCAGTTAAATGGGGTCCACGAAGAAACGCTTGGCGGTGTCCCTCGGTGACATAAGTGGCCATTTACGGAATCCTTGCCGCAACAGAGAATCTTTGAGACAAAGAGCGCATCGGAACTAAATTTAGATGGGGGATTAACGAGCGTCAGCTCGTGTCATTATCCTCCGCGGAGATCTCTGTTCCCAGTTACATAACGTTACGTCGATCCCCACCCACACGTTACACAGTGTGTACAGACGGAAATGGAGGTCTCGTACGTCTAACGCCGCGGTAATTCCTCTCAAACAGAGGACTACTCTAAGAATAAATCAGGATTAATCCACGCGTGATATCATCGCATCTCCCGTCTCGGTCCTTCTACTCTCTCAACCTGCGATAAATTATTCTAGGTTCCACGTGGAAATTCTTCGACGAAGTTTCAGCCGATTTAAGCTCGATCGCGGCGGCATGCGAGCAGGAAATTACGTGGACTCTTCCCGTCACGTGGGTCCGGCGCATCCCAGAATTGCATTCGCGGTGAAACGCGGCACCGAATATTAATTGCCATCAGGAATATCCGCCACATGGCCGTTTTTTGCTGGATCGTGGCTTATCTAACACTGATTGGGCGCCACTGAACGGATGCCACGCGTTGTTGGACAGGATGTTGTGGAGTCTGCACAGGGATGCAACGTAACGACAACGCTAACCATGCTCGTTCATTTGCGCACCGTTAAAGATGGTTAATCGTCGATCGAGTCTTCGGCTGTTCTTCGTTTCTGAAAACGTAACTCGCAGAGAATGCAACGGTATCCGTGGCATAAGTAGCCTAGCTGAGCAATTTATATTCATTCTGGAAGTATTGGATACCTCGCGTAGAGATATCGTAGGAAATATCAGGGTCTGTTATTCGTGTCGCTGCATAATATTGATGCGGCCGTTGGTTGCATAAGCTCGTCAGTCCGTTCGCCTCGCGTAACGATACTTTATCTCGGCCAGCCGATGCTTTCGCAGACTCTTTCTCCTTTCCTTTTCCGTTTCTGTTGTTCCTCTTTTGAAATGGAGGCGTCGTTGACCCACGACGTCGTCGAATCACGGCCGGTGGAACGGGCGGACGATCCTGAATTTATATCGCGTGTTTAGGTGAGAATTGGTTCTTTATGAGTGGCACGTGAGCGTACTCTGCGATACCCGCGCGCACTCGACGCCTCCGACTCGTTACGTACGCCAAGTACATGGGTTCTCTCGTTTGTAACGTTACGAACTTAAAAGAAAAGAAAGAACACCTACGATGTACCTGAAATGCACTTTGAATAGGCTTTGTCTAAGGTATTTCTGCCAAAAAGAGAAAAAAGTACTGCTTCGACGGATATTCCAAGTTCAATCGTTCTTGCAACTTGGATCGTTTGGAAGATTTTCAGATTCGCATATAAATGATTAAGGTTCGACTACAGCTTGGCCCTTTTTGTCCACAGAATGACGACCTGGTGTTCGATCAGGATGGCAAGCAGTTTCCCGGTGTGATTGCCCAGATAGAGACGCAACAGGACTCGCTTTTGCACAGAATTAAGAGGAGTTTCCTTGACTTCTTAAGCCCTTCAACATCTACGACCACTACTGAGATTCCAGGTACATTCTTCATCGATCGTTCGAACCTTCGTCTTTCGAATTCCTACTAAAATTTGTTCGTTTATTCCGTCGCAGATCTCGAAGAGAACGAAGCTGAGGATGATCTGCAGAACGATTCACTGCTCGAGTCTGACGGGGAGGCAGAGGCTCGGGTGTCTAATGGCGATGAAGGGGCCAATTTGGAGAAGCCAGTTCACGGCAGTGGAGAAGAGTACGACGATGTTGAAGAGGTTCGTGGATCCGACGAGCAATCGAAAAGAGAAAGAAACTGTAAATAACAATATCTCGTTGTTTCTGGCAGCTCAATTTGAATAGCCACGCGACTGACAGAAACTCAGTTGATTATGGGAACAACGACGACGAGGATCTCACTGGATCTGGAGAGATCGAGGGTAGCGCTATCGATTCGGATGTGAAGGTTCCCCATCATACACCTTTCCTGGGTGAAATAAGTAGGCAACAGTTTATTATGGCTTAACAGCTCGACGCTTCAATTTTACTCGATCTTTGCTAAATTAAAAAACACGATTTTGCAGGATTCTACTCGCTAACGATGACAGTTGGAGAACCCTACAGAAGAGAATACGAGGACAGGAGTAGCAGGGAGTACAAGTACCTCAGCGGCAATTTGACGCAAGCCATCGTAGACTTATTGAATCGACAAATTCCCGACGAACACCACCAGGCCAACGTTGTAAAAATTTCGTTAGTATACTTATCGTCACGCTAATCCACGAAGTATTCAATCGATAATATCCACAAATCTAAGTGGATGCATCGATACCACTACCGCTGGGAGGACGGTGCACGTTACCCGCTCCATTCGTCTGATGCTAGAGTTATCTTTCACCACTACCTTCTTATTAATCGTATTATCCTTCTATCTTTATCGTTCGATAGTAATGTTTGCCAATCAGACGGCATACACCGTGTATCGCTATGTATTAGAAAATAGTGGGATCAAAACGCATAAGGGCGGGCATAAGCGTGCTTCGCTTTTCTTCTATGGTGGGGGACGTAGCGCCAAGCTACGCCTGCACAAAAGCCTGTGCAATCGTCTGACTAATGTAGGTCACTCAGGTATCCTGAGTGTTTACACTAGCATCCGTCTGAATTCGCAACAAGTCCATTTTTACGGGAATAGTATCAATGCTGTTACTGTTCCGCGCGGTAGGAATTGCTGGCCGAGGTTGTGTAAATCTCACGAGCCCTATTTAAGAGACGATTTTCCATTGCACCGCGCGTGACCTAATTCTGATCGGCTCCACTCAGCCTCGCTTAATTCGCACGTCCCGTTAAAGAGAGCACCACGCTTGCACGAAAACAGAGAAGTTAGCCGACGCAGACGAGTCGATCTGACCCCCAAGTTATCCCAGGAACGATGACTATTTCTCTTTTGATGTTCAGGCCAACGTCCGACAATTTCATGTCACAAGTTACTCTGAAGATCGGCTCGACGTATGCGGACGAGTCAGTGGTGAGGAACGTCATTGAGGAACAGCTGCAGCTCCATTCGTTGGGCAACGTCCAAGTGCGCCCGGACGGGTTCTCGTTCAGAATATTCCAAGGTAAGTTTTCGCTTCGCTACAGTGACACGTGGGATTGATCGATTCCTTCGCGATGGTTTCCGTACTATGATTCTCAACTTGATAGCCGTCCTTCAAAAAAAAAAAAAGAAAAAAAAATAGAGAGACAGAAAGAGAGTTCCGCGCAGATAAGATGGATGACCAGATTTGGCTGGATCTAGTCGAAGGAATCGGTCCACCTGGTTTTCGTACTTAATTTGCATGCAAAGTTCGCTTTTTCGCTAGTTGAACTTATAAATAGACTTGCTACGTTCGCTTACGATAAGTTTCTTCTCTACTCTTTTTATACCTAAGTTTTGTTCCCGTTTATTTTTTTTTTATTTGTCTATTGCATTCTTTTTGGTACGTTTCACGATTTTACACAAACATACACACCCATACTCGCATGAAACATACGATCAGCCGAGGTCGAAGAGCCAGAGTGCGACAAGGCGACAGAATTAAGGTGTAGAAATGGTGCGTGCGTATCATTGAAGGACAGATGCGACGGGATTAATCAGTGCGAGGATGGTTCCGATGAATTCGGTTGCCCCAATCTAAATGGTAAGTTACAATCAGAGTTCTCAACGAGATCCTTTTAAATACGCTAGACATCGTTTATATTTTATGTCATTGCATTCCGTTCTTGAATGAGGTCACTCTTGAATCATTAACTGGTCAGTATAGCTGTAGAGTAGACTAGATTAGTCTCTTCTACACGATTACAGGTTCATTTAGTCATACGTTCGACGAATGGATTATTTTCAAATACCATACCTGCTATTTTAGAACTGTAAACTAATTTAACCGAGGATGCTCCGTTCTTCGTACGCTGCTTTCTGGAGGAATGCGAAAATAATGTTTCCTACTCGAATTACAATAGTATCGAAATTACTCGACAACGCATAAATTACTGTACAATCACTCGTGCTTATTTGAACGCGTTAAATCGACTGTTAGCGTAACATTTGGTCACTTTTTTTTCTATGTTTATCATTTGTACATACCCAGAAGTCCATTTCGTACCAACACACGCCTCGCCAGACGTGTCACCGAACTTCTTCCCGAATGAATTACCGAAAAAGTGCCGGGCCGATGATGAGGTTCGTTGTAGCGACGGAAGTCGTTCCATATGCGCTGTGCAACAGTGCGACGGCGTCGAAGACTGCGATGATGGCGGTGACGAGGTTGATTGCCCCCATCCAGGTAGATTATATCCAACTGACGTAGATCGCGCCTCCACAATTGTACAATTGTACATACGCATATATATGTACAGTCTCATTGTATGTAGACAAATGTTATCTGCTTTTTCTTGTCATTATTTGCATTAATACTTTTCTTTTTTAAAATAAAAAAAAAAAAAAGAAAGATATAGGATCCTTGTACTCGTAGCTAATTAAAGTTCGATCGATTCTACAGGTTGCAGCCCCGGAGAATTCGCTTGCGACGTCTCTCGATGCATCTTGGAGAGCCATCGATGCAACTTCAAAAAGGAGTGCGACGACGGGACCGACGAGCACGACTGCGAATATCCTGGTGAGTCGTTTACCGTTTCGCATTTGATAACAGCTGTAATTTGGCTTCCCGTATACTCAGGCCATAATGCGTTAGCTCTGACAAGAACCTAGACTGTGTTCTGGCGGATATCTTACCGCTGTAGGTAACGTTCACCACGTGCAGGGTCTTACCTTCAGAAGTTCGATCATCGACCGCGCGTTGGGTAGGTAAACGAGCACGCGAGCTCTGCTGGCGGTCTTTTATCGACGGGTAGAATCGATGAACCTCACGTCCTGCTGCGATATCAGAATTGATCGACCTCCTCGCTACATTTTCCGCTTCGCGAGCGACTAATTAGAAGCGGTATCGACGTTAGCTCGTCTCGCAAACCCGGTTCAACGGGACAGCGTCGAAGACGAGCCGGAACGTGCCGATTTTTCTCACCGTAACTGGGTCAGGTGGAAGTCGACCAGGATGTGCCTACTGAATATTCAAAACTCGAGAGCTTTCCGCCTCCCTTTCTATTTTACCGCGCTTTTTTCACCGTCGAGTGGCGGATGATTATGGTCAACGCCCGCGGAAGTCGGCCCCGCGTCGCTGGAACCTCGATTAAGTCGTCGAACACGATTTTTTCCTCCCTATTACGCGATACGAGGACTGTCGTTGGAATTAGCGGTTCCGTGTCGAATGACAAATCACATTGGAAACGTGATAGAGGCAAGCTTGGATAGGCAATTCGTGTCGCCCACTTGATAGGGACAGTTGTTGGCTTATGATGTTTAAACGCTCGATAAATATTTCAGATTAAAACAGCCTGCGAGTCTTCGAATGTTCAATGCCGCCTAGAAGTTAGTAACAGGGGAAAAGAATCTTGCCCAAGTTTCTCGATCGGAGTCGATGGGCTGTAGAGGAAGCATCGGCTATGCAAGGCCTAGGAACGCAACAAAGGAAGCTAAATTCCCCGTTTGAAAGAGGAACAGGCACTCCACGAAAGTAGGCCAGGCCGTAGCAACAGAACAATGAATCGAAGGTTAATCCTTTAAAGCCTGATCGTAAATCAAATGGCAGACTGTCTGGTCTGGCCGTATTCCCGTCGAGTTTTCCCGTTTCTAAGAGGGTGAAGATAGTAGAGGACGGGGACAGGCCAACGTCCCGTACAAATATTCGCAGACACGCAGCCCCGTTGCTTTTACCTGCATCCAGTAATCGCGATGTGCATGCTTAATCAATAATCAAGTATTCAACCGTGGAGGGATCATCCACCTTGTCCTCCCCTCGTTACTAGCGATGGGTAGTCGACTCTGCATGTCGCGAGTTTCTTCGTCGATCAGAGTCCACGAGTCCAGCCATTTCAAACTCGCTCGATCCACTAGGAACTTAAGGTTCCCTTCGAATACCAATAACTGCTGACTCGTAGCGACTAATCGTTAAAATTGAACGCGCCTTCCAAACATGGAACACGTCTGAAGTTATAGATAGGATCTCCCATAGTCGATGGTACCAAGGAGTGTCCTTTGATCATCGCTCCGATCGCGTTGAGTCTGTCGCTACGTCTCCCTGCCGCGTTCGACGCTCCTCCACGGTGGATAGGAATGCGCATAACCACTTTCGTGTCCCCCGGTCGCTTCCGCGATATGCTAGAGCTCGGACAATTATGAGTCTTGGTGGGCAGGGTGAACCCAGAACGTTGGAAGCCAGAAACGAGGCTCTGGTATGACGACAGGGGACGGTAGGGGGGCGACGAAGAGGCGGAGGAGGTGGAGGAGGAGGAGGAGGGCGCGAGTTACGTTAGACTGGTAGGTGGAACGGCGGCACGCTAGGCACCGCCACGACAAACGTCAACCCCTGCTGTCCCAGGACATTATTCAGGTGCGTCCTCTCGACCTAGTATACTCAGTGTGCAAAAAACACGTCACCGCCCCTTGTAATATCCGCATCGTCATGCTGGCTGTGCTCGCGAGCAGTCGTCGACTGTCCCTTCGGATGAATCGATAACGAGAGCACACTGAGGCTGAAATTGAATCGTCGATCCAGGTATATTTATCGCGGAGCGAGGAGTACGCGTCGTCTAGGCGTCGCACGTTATCGCCCTGGCTTGTAACGCTGTTGCAGTTCCGGGGCGGTGTTGTAAGAAGGTGGAGGCTTTTCAGCTGATCTCCTTTTTTTTCTTTTTTAGAAAAATAAAGCGTGTCCCTGTCAGTGGTTCTCAAGGGTTGCTTTTTTTCATCGCGAAAAGCTCGCCAGGATTTCGTCAGCGTCCACTTCAGACGGAGATTTCTGGCAGCGTTTATTTCCTTACCGACGATCGTCGAACAGGAGATGAGGATGATTCGATCAGCTGTTAGATCTGGAAGGCGGCCAGCATCAACACTCTGTTGGTTCAGTTTTGCGAAGGCTATCTCAACAAATCTTACGAGCAATTATATCAAGACGCTTCGGATGACGGACAGTTGCTTTGCCCTAAATATCTCACGTGAGACAACAATCTCTAATTTCGGATGAAACAGCGCGCGAGTATTATTTCTGCACACCCTGTACAAATAACCGTGGTTAAATGGCTGCCGCAATATGTATGCGCTTAACCGGGATAAATACCAGCGTAGCGATTAAGGGGATAGGAGGGACAAGATTCGAGCACGGAATCTTCTTTCCACCATGCGTCCTTTAATCATCGACTAAACTATTGGGTTGGCAAGAAAGTGTTCTCAGTTTTATGGGACGAAACAAAGCTCGCTCTTTACGCACAAAGAGTAAACTTTAATCGATTATAAACATTATCGAAACAACCGCAACGTTACCTATGCGTGAACACCCAAAAATACTTTCTAGCCAGCCAATAATTCTCGCGCTCTCGATGAAAGCTTGGATACGGCTGTTCGAAGTATCGATTTCATTCGAAATAGTGTAGTGGATCAATTTTCGATATTGGCAACCGGCGTCAATCTCAATCTGGCAGAGTATTTGCGATCGCTAATGTTATGTTACGCCCGTTTCAACGGGATGTTCCCAGGATTCGGCTACCTCCTCTATTTTTTTCTCTTTTGGAGAGGAAGGAGGGCGTGGTGGGACGAAAAAAGCATAGTTTATTGACAAAATAAGCATATGCAAATGTGTCGTGAATGGTCGGGCGGCGTGATTTGTCTGAAAACTTCCTGCGCCGTAGTCGTTCGTTCCGCTTATAAATCACGTCACGAATTTCAGCCACATCGCGTGATTCTTGATCGATAAATTAACGATGCCATTTAGCTTCCGGGAAAAGACAGGGAAATTTTCATATCCCTGCCTCCGTTTCGTCCCTCTAGCCTCCTCGTCCCTCGAACCAGAAAGTAATTCATCGTTCCACCGTATCTCGAAATCAGGTTGATTTCTCTGTTAACGTTCCATCGTTCCTCTGGTCGATAATTTAGGGAAGATCGCGATTCTCGAACCCTCAATCTTTTCTCCGTCACTTTAGTCGTGACTCGTGGACGAAGATTAGGGGGTTGGTTCGAGGCACGGCCAATCGAGTCACGGTCGTACGACTATCGTCCGATAAGAAACCGTAAGACTGTTTAATAATTCGCCATTGGTCGCGTGGACTTCGAAGGGCCATGAAATTTCGTGGTCGGTGTAAGTTTCCGCCTGAGCGGGCCTCGTGTGTGTGCCTTCGGCTAATTTCATAAATAATTAACGTCCTAGATAAT
The DNA here is from genome assembly GCF_050948175.1 of Xylocopa sonorina. Taxonomy (NCBI): domain Eukaryota; kingdom Metazoa; phylum Arthropoda; class Insecta; order Hymenoptera; family Apidae; genus Xylocopa; species Xylocopa sonorina. The sequence continues at coordinate 11,751,482 of NC_135201.1, read as the reverse complement.
GGTCCGACCGTCGAGTCTGCGATCACCCAGAGATACCAGCCAGCGTGTTATCAAGCTACCGCAACCCCTACCATAATAAGGGGATTTCCCTTTCAACCTGGCGACGCTTCCGTTTGATCCAGCCCCGTGCGAAAGTTGCAAACAGTACCAAAGGGAAGCTTCCAACTATACGTCGATGCTCGCAAACCGCGATCGTCAATTTTATTTTTTTCTATTTTCCAAGACACCATTCGATCTCGCGTCGAGTCGCAGAACTCTCTCTCTCTCCCTCTCTCTCTCTCTCTCGTTTCACCGATGGTGGAAGCTCTCCTCCGCAACCGTGGATTAAACGAACGATATTCGGGGTCGCGCAGCCGCGTCGCGGGAGGGCGGATCGTAATTCTGCCGGTCGCGTTCGTATCGTCGTAAATTACAAAAAAGCTGGAGAATTGTTGCCGCGAAGTAACCAACCAACCCAGCCACCGGATTCATCCCTCCGTCCCCGTTGTTCCCGTCGTCGTCGTAGTCGTCGTTGTCGCGTCGCTGTTGCCAATGTTGCGTCGAGCGTGGCCGCGCGGATCCGCGTGCATCCCCGCGCGAACCAACGCGTTCGTTCGTTACCAGCGGTGGGCACCCTTAAGTGCGGCAACGGCCCCGGGGTAACGCCTACCAATCTGCCGTTTGTCCTCGAACGAGCCACCCCCGCGCCGGCTTAATTCTGCCCCGGTCGAGAAATGAAGCTTAAAGCCGAAAATGAATTCTAAAAAGCGCGGCTGATGAAAGCGCACGGTCGGGTGGTGGTTTCGGATACCAGCGGGGGTCGCGCGGGGCTGGATCGGACCCACAGGCCGTCGTAAATCTGGCCGGAGTGTCGCGGATGGATCATAATTGCGACGTGCCCGAACCGACGATAAATCCTCGGCTTCCGGGGATCCCTTTTCGGGGCCAGGGGTTTGGATTTTTTCCCCAATGGTTTTCCAACGAACGCGTTGGAATTCGAGGCGAGAGAATGGCTCCTGCTTAAGTGGGAATTTGAAATAAGTTTATTGAAAGAGGAGGAAGTATTAACAGACTTAAACTTCTGGATGCATTCGATATCGTTTATATTAGCTGTCTCATAATAATAGTTAATTTTTCTTCTTCCAATTGAATGGATTTTGTCCTGGATTGAGGCAGTGGTTTCTTCAGGATTGCTTTTGCGAAGAGTTCCTCGATTAGATAGTTGTTATTGGTGATTAATTTTGTCGTAGAATTCGGAGAAGAGGTGAATGGATTTTCATCGTCGATTCGTAGAGCGTCTTCATCGGAGATCGTAATTAGAAGTTTGTATTTTACACGATGTTAACATCAGCGACTCAAGGCTCCCGGGGATCCTTGAGCGCAGTCCAAAGCATCGATCCGCAGCGCTATTTTCACTCGCGTTCGAGCTTTAACGATGAGTAATCGTCGAGTTTTCTACTAAAAAAAAAGCCATGTACCGGTGGCCATAAAACTCGAAAAATGTGTCCCCTAAAAGCCCGCGTGTCTGTTCAAGCGCGAAACGTTCGGTGAAATGTTCGATCTTGAACGGTGAAAAAGTCCACGTGTTGTATAAATTTAGCGTACGTCATTAAATAACAGAGCGGCGACGGGGGTGGAATTGGCTCGTTTATAAATTCGAGAGACTGTTTCTTGACAAAAGTCGGGCAAACTGTCGGCGATCCCCGGACACGCGTTAATCCCGGTGACAAAAAGATAATTCGCGTCTGGCCGCGGCGTGTTGAGGAAGTTGAAGAAGTCCATTAGTATGAAAATGCGAGCTAAGGCTACCTTCGAATAAACGCACGGCCTGCTGTTTCCCGTCGCGCAACAGCTTTTTCCTTTACTCCCGAGCCCCCGTCATATCGCCGGCACGAACCGCGATTCTGAACTTATTTTATTTAAACTTTTATAATCCGCGAAAGGAACGTGTCCCGTTGCACTTCGTTCGCCTGGTTCACCCACGGGGGGGTAGGGCGGCCCAGCGAAAATTGGATCGGCCTACAAGGGAATCCCATTTGCCCGCTATTAATTGGAACTCTGATCTCCCGCGCGCGTTAAACACCTCGCGCTTGCATTATTAATTTCTCATTCCGCGAAGATTCGAAACTACTTGCCATTCGACTGCGACGTTCACGCGAGCTCGTTACTTTCTAAACGCAATCAGAGGAAACGACGATTATAGAAAACATTTCGATGTAAATCGTCCTTCACATTCGTCTCATTAACTCTATGCATTGCAGACCGTGTACGTGTATCGACGAGTGAAATTGACGATGGTCTCTCTGGATACTTCGATATTGGTAACTTCTGGCGAAATTGACAGCGATATTAATAGCGTATGTTCACGTCGATGATTCAAGCGAGCTTGTTTAACACAGAGTGAATTTGGATCGACGAATGTTATCGTTCGTGTCACATCTGCTCGAAGAATTTGAACGAGCGATCGAAGGGGTACGGATATCTTTCCTTGGTTCCAGTTCGCTTTCCTGTCGGCGGCGCGCAAGCGCGGCGGGAATCGTCGCGCGCCAAACAGCATCCGCTCTGCCTCCCAGGTGACAGACCCGTCGTGGCTGCGACGCGTTTCGCGCGTGCCACGATCGTCAGTCGCTCGCTCGAGACCCCGCGAGCCGGTTCGTTCCTTCCATCGAGGACACGCTTCACGGCCACGCTTTCGACTTTCGATCGGTAAACCGTGGGACCCTCTCGATCGCTTGACTGACGATCCTCGAGCTGAATCACACGCACTTCGTTTATGAACACGGTTCTCTCATTCCTCTAGTTTTTCTGCGACCTCGTGTCGCGGAGTTCTCGTTAGGAAATCGGAAGGCAGCACGAGGTGTTCGCCGTGCGTTGCGTTCTCTCTCGATTCTCGTACAGTTGAAGAGGAGTCGAGCGTTCGAAAGAGCTTCGTTAGAATGCCAGTTTCGTCGACAGATTATACGAGATAGATAAATGCGCTTGGTGTGTAAATAAAGTAGCATCGAGTTACGACGGGAAAATTGTTCGTTACTCTATTATAGAGCGTATCTAGATCGGTGCACGAGGGTGAAATTTTCGAGGGCGCTCGAAAATAACTCAAACTTTCCGCCTGGCTGGATAAAAACTTTCGTTTCGCTCTTTATCGCTTCATAGATTCATCGCCGCTCCGTTTAGGTATTCAAATATTCAGGAGGCACACACCGCGCTCCATACGCTAATTCTCCTCTGCTGTACATTTTTCTCGCTTCTACCTCTGTTCATAACCGGTGTCGCCGCGTAACAAGTTCCGCGGGGGCGGTCGACTAAGAAAGCAGTCGCTCGACAATCCCTCCGCGCTGTTCGCCGATCACGGATCGAGCGAAAATCCTCGCGCGCTGCTCCACAAATCCACGCTCGTACCAACGGTGATCCTAATCGCCTCATCCACTCGTTCGCGAAAAACTTTTCCCGATAAAACGTCTGAAATACGCGATAAAAATTGTTGCAATAATAGGAGAGCGGATCCTCCGCGATCTAACTACCTCGAACGACCATATTTCCCGAGAAAATTCCCGACCTGGCATTAAAAATGAATCCCAGGCTCTGCGTTCTATCGGTCCGCTTGAAAAATTCAACCATTCGATATTCGCGTATTCCACGTCCGTGGGAAATCCGTGGGATGGACCGTCGCGTGGTTAGGCGTCGATGTTAACCGGGAGGGAAAAAAAATGCGCAAAGTAGCTTAGCGTCTCCCACACGCTTCCCTTGTTGACAGCGAAGGTGGGGTGGCCTGTTGTTGGTTCGGTTCATGGTGACTACTAGTTTGCCAGTCTGTCAGCCTCGGCCACCGCGGTATCTGGCTTCGTGAACCCGTCTCCTCGACGCTTTTTCGCAGCTCGTAGGTCCCTCAGTTCTCGATTTTACGTACTCTTCTGATTTCGCTCGAGGATCGATACGCGGAACGTTCTTTCACTGAGGAAGTTTCACGTTCGACCGCGTCTCGGTGGAGTGCCTTGGAGAAGTATTCGATCTTTGATTCCCTTTCGACAGTGCCGCGCGTACAGATTTTCTCGAGTCGATCGACGATAACCGTGGCGTCGTGTTTCTTCGAAGGTTGACCGGGTATTTAGTCCGAGTAGTTGCCGCGTTAATGGAGTTTCAAGTCCTCCGACGCGTCGATCCTACAAGTGTTAAAACAGTGTCCACGAGTCGCCGCTTGGAGCCCTCGCGCGGGGAAGATTGAAAAAGCAGAGACCACTGATGTTAATTTAAATTTGTCTTGTATCGCAGATGCGTTTCCTTTGACGCCGCCGCTGAAAGGGTTCGCGAAATCCGCCAGCAATTTCCGTCGTCCACCAGCAACCACCGAGTAAACCGGCAGCGGTGTGTTTCCCTTCGAGCATTACGCGTTAATTTAAACAAAATTCCAGCAATTCTTCCAACACCCGCCGCGTCGACGGGATTGCTCCGATTCAAAGACCTTTCTCTCTCCCTCTCGCCTTTTTCTTTTTTTTATTTCCCCTTTTTTTTCCTTTAATTCTCCGCTTTGTTCGGTCAACGGTGACACCGCGCGGACGACGGGGTCAGGTGGAGAGGGAACGGAGAAAAAGACAGAGGGACGCGCTTTTTAAATTGGACGCGGAAAAGCGAGAGAGATCGATAAGGGTGAGACAGGGGCTACGCGAAGGGAAAAGAAAGGGCGTTAGGGGGGAGAGGGTGAGAAGACGGGGCTGGCCGTGTGCATCAAACGCGGTCGTGGCTTTCAGAAAATAATTAAAAATAATTGAAAAACACAAGCGCTTCGTCGTGGCGCCGCGGACCATTGTGCCTTGCTCACTGCACAATTTCCTCGCCTTTCTTTCCGAGCGTCGCGTGCTTTTCCTTCCACCGCGCTCCCGCCCCGGCTGGTAATCCCGCGAAAACAAAAACATCGAATCGTCGCCTTGGCCACAGGGAGCGAGGAAAAAAAACGCTCGTGTAACTAACGAGAACCCCGCTCGTTCCTCTTGCTCGAGTGGTCTCTGCTTGGAATTCTCGTTGGGATCGATGATCGATCAGAGATCCCCGCGTCCGCTTCTATTTCGAGAGACACGCTTCTAACCGAATCCACGGGTGTACACCACAACGCGTTAACTCTCGTTTAATGAGACGAGCTTTTTATAGTATCGATTAGCAATCTCGAGTATTCTTTACAAAACTTTTCTACTATCTCCAAGTCGCTCCACTGACTCGAACAATGCGTTCTCCCGGTTACAACGCCGTGGGGAGACGACAGATAAGTTAATTCGCAAAAATGCAATTCAGTTCGTCGAGTCTTTTCGTCCCGGGCCGCTGAAGAGCTGGTAGACCGTAGTAAAGAGGGAAGAAATTGGCTGAAGATCGTCCGCAGCAAATGAGACGCTGGTAAACGATAGTCGAGAGTGAAATGGGACTTCCGTCGAGGAGATTCCTCGTGATCCTTTTGCTGCTGCTGGCGCTGGCACAGTCGAGCCTTGGCCAGAGGCAGAGGAGACCCTATCGTCCCAGGAGCAGAGGTAACTATTAGGAATCTTTGCTGATTTATGCACCTGTTGAACCTAACTTGGGACCGCACGGACCCGTGGCGCGCGTTAAACTCGCACCAAATTTTCTACGACCTCGTCTTTTATCCGCGATGGAACGAATCGACCTCCCAGTGGAATCGAATCGTAATTAAACCGGGTACCTCTCGCACGGAAATTCGAAACGGTCGATAGAATATTCGAGAGACTCGCGATCGTAAAAGTGCGAGCGAAATTATGCTTGGAAACGCACACGCAGCAGCTCATCTGTTATGTGCACGGTGATAAACAGATGGTAAATGAAGATAAATGGTACGCGAGGCTTCGCGATGCGTGGATTCCCGCGGATAGACTAACGAGATATCCCTCGAGTTATGTTTGAACAGCGTGGAAAAATGTGAAGGCGTCGATTCGAGTTTAACAGGAAACAATTGGACGATTGCGTTCGCGTTTACCGTTTCGTAGCTCGTCAGGGGTTAACTTCGTGGGGATGTGGCCGACTGAGATCCATTCGAAACCATATCGACGCGCCTCCTCGCATTATGCCTGGCATTAGCGAAGAGCACTCGAACGTCGTCGTCGGTTGGGTATCGATTGCGGTCGTTTGTTCCCTTACGCGGCGAAAAATTCCGCGATAACGTTCATCGGGATCAGCCAAAGGACGTTCGTCTCTGCGAGCCCAACGGAACTTAAATCTACCCGACTTTCAATTAAAAATGACGATCTCTCGGTTCTCGCGTTAAATCGTCGGATAACTTTCGAATGAATCAAAGAATACCATCGATCTCGTACTAATTGTCGCGTTATTATCGAGAATATCGTTGCTGGGGATCGTCCAATAGCAGTGGAAGAAATTGATTCGAATAATTGAATCTCTTCGCGACAACACTCGCTGTGAAACGAATCCGAAATATTCTGCAACGGAGGCTAAACAGAAATCCTCCACAACGGTGAATTTCGCGAAGGGGATCCAAAGAAATCCCGCTCGAGCTCTCTCTGAAAGGGGGCTTAATTACGTGAAAAGTAAATAGCGGCCACGCACAGACAGAGAGAGAGAAAGAGAGAGAGAGGCGAGTAGCCATCTTTGATTAATGTAAGATTCAAAGCGAGCGGAAGTGAAATCAGCATAATTGTCTCGGTTCTTCTACAGCCACCGGAGATTTGCACTTGTCATCGACAAAGCGACGTGCCTGCTTACCGCTCGTTCATCGCGACAATAGATTTTTCACACCGCCGCAGCTTCGTCCCCCAGCCCGCCTCAGGCCGTCGTTTCGCGTCGATCTTCTTCCGCCCCGGTTTTTACCTCCCTTTTCTCTCGCTGGCCCGACGTACTCGCGTTTAATTGCACGATGCAGCCGGGGCAGCGCGCGCGATGTATTTTCAGGGTAAACCTCGCGCTGTTTCTCTTGCTAAAAAATACGACAGTAACGAGGAGAACAGGGCGGGAGGGGGGGCAGAGCGGGAAAGAGCTGGGCTGGAAAAAGACGGCCGTGGAGGGTGGAAAAGCTGGAGGCGCGAGAGAGAAGAGTCCTTTTACGAGCCGCGGTGTGGCGGCCCGTGAATATCATTTTCGGGATGAAACAATCGCGCAGACCGTTGCTTACAGCGCCCGTGCATTATGTCCGTTTTCCAGCTGGTGCGCGCTCTGCTCGTCCGATCGTTAGACGAGCAATTCTTCTCTGAACGAATTCAAAGGTGACTAGGATATCGAAGTCGCTCGAGCTAGAGAATTTCAATCCATAGCAATCTAGTTTTTTCGTAGAAACAGCAGAGTTCACTGGGTCACGCTCTTGGTCCTTATAAAAACGATCCCAATAGTCTCCACCCTTAACCATCCCCCTGTTTGGTCTCCACGTTGAACGTTCGGTCGGATTAAACCGAAAAAGAGGGGCGGCGAGGTATGTAGACGTTGGGGTAAACGAGACTATACGACTAGCTTCTTTATCGTTTATTAATACGTTTACGATTGCGCGATAAAATAAACAGTGGTCGAGGAACGGCCACGGTGGAGCCTAATGGGCCAGGGGGAACCAGGAAGTTCCATAACCGACGATAACGACCACCTCTGTTTATGCGCTCTTCCCTATAACCGGCTCTCCCTCCTCCAGCCTCCGTTTCGAAGGGGTTTCAACCCCCTAGCCAAGGGTAATTCGATTTGTCGCGGCCAGTTTCCTTCTCTTTCGTGATCGACGCTCGCCTCTGCGATGCCTGGCGGGCATCGGTTTTTCATTTAACACGGAGGCTCCGCGGGGCGGCCTGTTGCCGTTTCAAGGGTGGCAGTCGTTGCGAAAAGGGGGCGAGCTCGAGGAATCTAGAAGCGTTCGATCGTTCGTCTCCTTCTTTCTTTTTTCGTTTCGTTTGTTTTGTTGTTTTTTTTGTTTTTTAACAAGCTCTCCATTCTCGCGGTAGAAAAATATTAAACGAGGTTCCGAGACTCTGTTGAAGAGTATTAAAGGGATTGGCGGACCGATGGGGTGAGTCGACCGATCGGAAACTCTGGGAGCCGCGTCCGCGTCAACGAGAATTTACGACGTCTGTTTAATGGAACGATCTCCCGGCACCGATTTCAATGGCCACGGTATACAGACAGACACGGGATCGAAGTCCTCTTTTCATTCGGAAATAATGACAAGGTGTCATCAATATTCGCTATCAACGTTCCACTGTTCGATATCTTCTTCGATTGCGATAGATGCGATCCTTTTTTCCACCGGAAGAGAGGAATTTATTCGAGTATCTCTGAAAAAATTCCAACCAGTCGGATTCACGTCGCGCGTTGCTTCGCGTGGGCGGGGGTTAAACGTAAAACCGCGATTTCTGGAAAAAAAAAAAGTTAAGCGATGACTTGTATTCGCGTCATCCGCACCCAAGTAACGAACTTGAGTGACGCGTTTATGCGTCATCCTCAGGCAACGCGTGTTCGAGTATTTCTCGTCGAACATCTGAAAACGTTCTGCGAATCGATTTTTCTATTTATCAAAGCGGGTTGACCAGCGGTCATCGGACAGTTTCGCGTTCTCAAAGGTACGTTTTTCCAGGCGAGCCATGCGCGCGGAGTGGCTGCGAAAAATCTGGGTTACCCGCGTCCCGGAATAATTAACGTCGAATGATCCTTTTTATTAGCTCGTAAATTTTTTAAATTCCAGTAAAAAAAAGCCGCCAGCGGACACTTAACCCATCCGCAAGCCGCGCTTTTTTAACGCGCCTCGATTTAACGATTAAACCAGCCGCATTCGCCGTTTCTGATAGCCGGGAGGCTGATAGAAAAATCCCACCAGCTCGCGCTTCGTGCGTCCATCAAACCTCCCGCCGTGAAAGTCGAGTCACTGGTTTAATTTCGTATCGATCGATAGAATCTTGTGAAACGAATCCTCGAACAAATTCGAAACAGTGGTAATGGTTAATAAGCGAGGCTCCTCTCTTTCTCCTTGGACGATTCGTACTCGCTGTGTAATATCTTGGACGATTTCAACCGAGCGTTAAACACGATTTGGCAACGAATTTTGGTTCCCTAAATAACAGTTAGAATAATACGTCAATCTTCATTCGAATCCAATTACTATCAGGAGGTATCGCCAAATGAAAATACTCGATGGTAATAGAAATTAGCGGTCGTGGCGGAATCTGAATTCGATCGGACGACGAGCTGAACGGCGAAGAACAGGTGAAAATGGAACGCGAAAATTTCTCCCCTGACCCAGGAGGGTTTACATTTTAAATAGCGCAAGAAATTCCTGGTGTACGTACACCCCAGCAGATTATTCCCTTCTTTTCTTTCGTTTGTTCGAAACCCGCTGGACGAGGGTGGCCCCCTCGCTCATGCATATTGCACGGGCGAACGAATCGACGGAGGATTTAATTACTCTGCCGTGGCGTGATTATAGTGCGCGGATCCTTGAATATTTCGTGCACACCGCGGAATTATTCTTTCATCCCTCGCAATGTCTTTTCGCCGCTTAATTTAGCCGGGGTCACGGAACGTTTACCGTCTCTGGTCGACGGTTGCCATTGTTCGCGGTCTCCGCGGTTGGTCCCGCTTTTTTCTTCCCACCTCCTCTCGATCCTTCGAGGAAGCTTGCTCCTCGATTCGCACCGCGAAATTCGAAGACACAAAGTGGCAAAGGTCGTCGATTCTCTAACCAAATCCGCGATTCACTCGACTGAGAGCCGTGCACGAGAATATCGCGTTGTCGAGTGCGTTCATCCGTTGTTTCTCCTCTGACCCGAGTGGAACCGTTTATTTTCGCGCCGGATATCGACACGCCTAGCAGAATCCCGCGGATATTTCCGGCCTCGACCAGCGTTGGCCTCGCTTTCCCGATAGTTTTTGACGAGTCGAGCGTCAATCTTCGCGCGAAACTTCTCAGTCCGTTGTTCATCCAGCTTCGTTTATGAAAAGCCGAGCGGATCGCGGGGCTGCGACACCATTTAAGTTCCCGCGACGCGATCGAGCGTTCTCCAACCCCTCCGCGTATCTCTGTTCTTCCAGCATTGTTCTCGAGTCTCGACGCAGGCAAATTGTGTTTCGTCCGTTCGCGTGGAACAGCTGGCGGATTCGATCAACTCGACGACACGGCACATAGTTTTCCGTCGATTTTCCGTGGAAACTTCCACGGAAGCGACTGCTTCCTTCTTCGATTCCGTTCTTCTGGGGGGTATTGATTAACGGCCAGCACTCGAAGAACTCGTCCGTTCGATTGGTTCCCGGAAATATGGGTGCCCATGACGTACCACTTCCGGCTGCGAGGTTCCTCGACCATCGAGAGAATTTATTCGACGCCCTTTTGGTTCATCTAACCCCTTCCTGTTGCTTTTCTGTACCCTTCGCGGATAAATATGACTGGCCAGCGGTTCGTTCTCTATTTGAAGCTGGTGATTTTCGAGATAAAGTCGCGTGGACGGTCTTTAATCGTCCGCATCGGTCTAATACGTTCCGCCTTTGGAATCTCGTCGATGGATAGACGCGATCTTTGTTTTATTTCTTTTTTTTCTCTTCTCGAACGAACAAAGAAGCCCCCCAGGCCGCGAAACCGCGTTTTACCTCCGCAGAGATATTTGATCTGCGGAGTTATTAGATTTGATGGCTGACTCTCGGTGGCTCTGACGGTAAACACAGTTTTCGAGGGACACATATGCTCGTACGGTCGTCTATCGAGTTCCGTGCCCTCAGCGGTGTGCCGATCGATGGCGGCGAACGAAATCGTTGATCCATGCGGTTCGACCGATGAAATATTTAATTAGAAACGCGGCCCAGCCCGCTGGTGTTTCACGCGGGACTCCTCAGGAGTTCGATCTTCGAAGTTCCTCAGTTTCTACCAAATTCGCCCCACTTCTCGACCGTCTATTTCCACCATTTGTTCTCGAGTCGTTTATTTCATCGAAAACAGCTACCATTTTATGATCGAACAGCTGACCCATCGTTCCAACGAAAATAATCTCCAGAAGAAACACTCTTACTTACCTGTCCTCGAGGCGAGTTTACGCCACGATACACGGAAGCATGGTAAAAATATCTAGAAATTACGATTTCTTTGCCAAAAGGAGTAGAATCGCGGAGACCAAGCGAGAGAAAAGCACTCCGTAAGAGAAAAAGAAACGGGTTCAGAGGCTAACGATCGCCGTGTCGGATGAGAAGGCGACGATCAAAGGATCGGCTGGCGCTCGAGCCACGAATTCTCGCCAGGCTGACCCGAATGTCGTCACCGCGATCCGCTCGTTAAAGCGATTTTAAATTGCCGCTAGTTGGCCACGGGGCGCCTCTCCGCGGGTACCATCGACCTACCCGCGACAGAGTCCGCGTGCTGCTCTTTGAATTGCGATATTTACGAGCCCGACGGAACACCAGTCGACCCCGCGAGTCGTCCACGCAGCGAGAGGAATGCGTCGCGGAGAGCCTGAGGTCCGATCGACTCGTCTTGTCGGCTTCTGCCAAAGGTTCTTCTATGGTAATCCAGCGAGGCAACGGGATAACGATCTTGGAAACGGCATTTCTGCTCGTCCAACAAAAATTAGCCACTCGACACGGTTGCGTAATTCGCGTGGGTACGGGGCCATCTGTTTCCACCAGCGTGTGTCTTCCGTCGAGACGAATGGAAATCGATTTCTGGATAACTGATGCCAGCAAGTGGAGAGTCGACGGATGGTATGGCGATTCGCGTGGATCTCGATCGGAAGGGGATGGAAATAACGCGTTCGAAGTGTCCGGGGTCGCGTTGGTCCCGTCAGTCGGTCCTCCATGTTGGTACCCACTCGCGTCTAAATTTTGCACGCGGGCCAGAAGCGGCGGGAAATGGTGTTCGACGGTCGCGGATTGATTGACAGGGATCGGATGAAACGTAACCGCGAAAATGACACGCAGAGAAGATGGAAACGTAAATGTGGGACTCGAAGGATCCCGCGCGCGTCCACGGTGACGGTGTAATAAATTATTCGGCCGCGTTCACCTTGGCGTGTAACGGCGGTCTAATGCATATTGGAACAGCTTTATCGTGGGTGTGTGCACGCGCGCCTCGAATGCGGTTAAGATGTTTCTCCCGTGATGCAGTCGATCCACTTGCGCGAGCGCGCACGCGACATTCGTTCGGCTGGAGCCGTTTCAATGTTTCACCCGGGGTTTCTGGTCGTTCCTCTTCCTTAGATCATCCGAGTGAACCCTCGATTCGCGAGACATCGACACCTTTCGTCTCTGCGTGTCCCTCCACGCTTCGTCAGTCTGAGATTTGTTAGTCCTTTCTAAGAGACGACGCGTCTCGAGTCGTTTTCGTTCCTCGTCGTTGGATGTTGTTTGGCGTACACGCGTAGCCGAGTCGCAGAACATGCACGGACAGCTCGTCTTATTTAAGAGGAAGCGATTGCTCGCGAGTCGAGTAAATTTTTTCAGCCCACCAACAGGCTCTCGAATCTCGGATAAATGTTTCTCGATGGACTAAAATTAAATTGGTACGCGAGCCGGGCTATTCCTGATCTTTTTACGCGGGCAAAGTCCAGTCCTCGACTTGGCTAATTGGAATCCAATGCTCGTGGCGAGAATAGTGTGGCGATTCTTGAACTAACGCTGCGGACGATGGAACTAGACGAAGTCCAGCGGGCCAAACTTGAAATCGCACCTCTGTACAGAGGCTCTGGTTTACGTCCTGCGTGGATTTTCGAGCAGTTTCGACGTTGTAAAACTACAGGGACGGTGGAAACGATCGATGGTGCAAATCGATGGATCACGGCCACAGTGCTGACCTGATGGAGAGCTTGAAATACCAAGTCGGTTTTTGACGCCGTTTGCCGCGATCGAGGCCTGCAACTTTTCTCGATCGACGACTGTCCCTCGCACCTTGCACCTTGCTGCGCCTGTTCCGAACGACCGTCATAATTTCTAACACTTTCACGAGCTAATGTCGCCCCGTTGGATGTCGTGGAAACAGCGTGGCAGAAATGACGGATCGTCGAAACGACCAACAAATTACGCTGGTCCACGAGCACGCGACGCGTTCCTTTGTTCGAGGCTGGTCGCTCTCCTCGTCGCCTCTTCCGCTTAGCCCGCGTGCTGCGCCTCTGCGTGGCATCTCGAGGTCGCTATCTGCTCGAGATCTTCACTTCCGTGTTTGCTATCTGGATCACGCGGATTCGAAGCCACGCGCGTAGTTTGTCAATCGATTCGTTACGTAAACGGTGTCCAGTGCAGAATCGATAATCAACGGTTACTCAGTCGACGCCACCTATGCCCGCTCGACTCGAAACGGACTTGAAACGCGACCGCTTTGAACGACGCAATTATGTCGTTTTAATTACGTTTTTAACGCAGACATAACTCGAGGTTCGATCTAAACGATCTTGCTCGAGCGCAAAAACCGAGCGCAGTTGTTGGAAAACGGGAAGAAAAAAGGAAAACATGACACGGGAACGTAATAACAGTTTAAGCATAATTGCGGCAAGTGCCATTTGCGCCTCGAACGGATCGTTAGAAGCGTTCCAAGGACTGCGCGCAATCCTGAAAAGAGCAGATGTTCGTCACGCGAAACGAGCAGTGTAGGTGTTACGTTCTTCCGTTCCGGCAGGAAGAGATTAGAGTTCACGGCGATTCGAGCGCATAATAGCCGCGGTACCGCTCGAACACCGCCTCGAATCCTTTCTTCCTCTCTCGAGGCACCTCTCCAAGGCTACTTCGATTATTTATCCAAAAATCCTAGCCATCGATACAGTTCTCCAACTCTTATTAACATCCTTAACCGAACTCTAGCGATTTTTTCGACTTGAAACCAACAATTTTTCAAATATAAGTCTCGAATCAATGGTATCTCGATCGTTGATGAATTTTCACGCGTGTAGAAATAATTTGAAAGTATTAACCCGTGATTCTCATACTTTTGGCTTACGCGTTTGAAGCCACTTTGAGTTTAACGAGTACCAACGATCAGATCGTTGGCGATCGAGCCGCGTCAGGAAGTTTACGCTCTCGATCGCCCAATTCGAGATACGCAGAATATCAAATTCAAGCTGGGGAGTATAGTCCACGTATCTTTCGTTAATGAAAACACTCGGATTGTCCGCGCGTTGATAGCGCGTATCAAGCGACCGCGTTCATCTCGAGCAGCGTGGAATTGATAACGCGCGGGGGCACACGGTGGTTGGAAAAAATGTCGCGGACGTTCTCGTATTGAGATTCAAACGATCGTCCTCAGCAGATAATGGCGAGCCGTTTAAGCTGGCAAATTGCACGGAATTTACGAACAGAAACGGTCGCGAACGGACCTCGAAACGGCTCGCGACCTTGTCATTGCTCGTTTCGCTTAAAGAAGTCGTTCCCAACTGCGAGGCGGAGTTACGTTCAAGCATTTCGTAAACTCTGAAGCCTCGCATTCGTTGTCGAGCCAAGAAGAGGTGAGCTCACGCTCGAAGCTGTCCACTCGAAGAATGTCAGCCAATTATTTTTTTACTCACACGATAATTGTTAACACGGATTGCTGCGACCTTTGCGCAAGACAAACGCGATTATTGCTTCTGGGGCTACACACGGTCGATCGTGATCATTAGCGTGACTTAACGTTGGCTAAGCGAACGGTGCTCGTCCTTGATTGATGGATCGGTCGTTCGATTGCAGATGCAACGCCAGGGTTAATCGACAGCATCGACAACAGCGAGGGTAATCATCGATCATCGATGAAAAGCCCCGAAGATTCGCGTAAACGCACAACTAATAAAACGAGTATCGTCTCTCTCGCGCGACGCAGCAGGAAGATCGTAGGAATGCGCGATCTCGTAACATAGTTAGCCATTATCGTCGTCGACTGCTGTGTTGGCAGAGGAAGGTGTCAATCAATCCCGATAAGGCGGCCACGTGACCGCAGGGCGCTCTCGAGGCGCACCAAGAAGAACGATCGCGTTACGGCGTCGGTGATTCATTGATGAATCCATAAAAGAATTCCTCGAGGCGTATCGCGACGAATCTCAATGAAAGTGACCCGTGGGCTAATCGAAGAACGGCAAACAACTCTCTTCGGTTCCTCGTGGCTGCCTCCTGGTCTCTCGTTGACACCAATTACCAGATGGATTTGAATACATAAATCTGGAGATGGCTGCTCTGGACGTGGTCGTCGACGCGACTCCCTTGGTCGACCGTTTAAACGCAATTGCAGTTGTCGACGCGGCACGTGACTCTCTAGAGAGCAGCAGAGAAGAGCAAGGGAAAAGGAAGAGAACGATAGTGAAATTATGTGGAACAATTCGGTTGATCTTCTCGCGGGAGTTCAACAGCCACGTCTCGAAGAGGATTCAACAGTTGGCGAACGCGATGGCCGTCCACACCCGGAACAAGAAGTCAAAGGCCGCGACGGAGTTGAGATGGCAAGCAACAGATATCGTCCTGGCACACGGAGTGTAACGAACTCGAGCGAAATTTTTGCCCTCGAACGAACGGAACGACGATCGAGAGCAGCCAAACGGCGAGCAAAGCCTCCCTTCTGAAGCGTGCGCTGGTACCAACACGATCGATCCGCTCTAGCAGCGGTGGCGGTTGTCGCGCGTATATTTTGGGACGACTCCGTAAGAACGTTTCGTGGAAGACGCGGCACGAAAAAGGTTAATTGGACTGGTAAAAAAAGACGCGATCGAGTTACGACACGGAGGAGAGAGAGGCTGGCGGGGGGGTTGATAAATAATTAAGGAGGCCTGCTCGATTTCCTCGCGCGAGATCGGATCGAGACGGAACACCCACGATTCGCGGTAATTAAAACGCCACTCGGGTCGGTTGATCTCATCTCGTGGCCGTGGGTGTCGAGCGTTCGTTGGAAACCGGCGGAAAGAATTAGCGACCCGGCCCGTTGATGTCACCGCGTGATACCCGCGGACGAAGGGAAACAAAAAGCGGAACGGGAGGCGTGATTATAATTAGAAACGGTCGGTTGTAAGAGCTAAACGGTCGCTGATAAAGGCGACCTCGCGGACAATGGAAGGCTAGGCGAGCTGTAGAACAGAAAATTGCACCTGCCGCGAGTATACGCGGCTCCTTAAACGCTATTTTTCCATCCCATTCAATTACGCATGGCTAATATTGCTCTTCTTTCTGGATCTTCGTAGGCAGAGAAACATTAATTATTGATCGAGCTATTTCGAGTGATTGCAACACGAACGCTTCCTGTTTGGTCGAGCCATCGAGACTCATCGTTCGTCGTCAATCGCGCCCAGGTTGATTCACCGTTTTTGCAGACCCTGGACGACCATCGTCGTCGCGGTTTCGCGGGAGGGAGAGACTTTGAGCGAGGATGCCCCTCGACATTGACACAGAAACCCACGTGGACGGCTCGAAAACTGAGGTCGAACTGCGTCTTGCTCGGAAACATAATCCGCCTCCCTCGATTTAAACGACGACAAATCATTTTCAAGGAAACGCGTGGCTTGATGAGCAATTAGCCTACAAAGTGCTGCTTGAATGTCGCCGTTCGATCGGACGGCGGGGCCCTAAATCGCCTCGTGGCGTCATCGTCTTGATCATTCGGGGCATTCCGCGACGGAAAGTTTCCCCGCGGAATTAAACGTGGCGATCTCTGAAAAATACCAATGCTCTCAATTAAAACGAAGTTTTCAATTGACAAATTGGATCAACAACTTGGCACAAGGACCACGAGAAGCTTTGTCGATTCAACCAAGATATCATCACAAAGATCGTGAATAAATTCGAACTCCTCCGAATCGCTTGCAGAACTCACTTCAGCGTTCAGAACAGAGACGATCATGAAGCGTAAGTAAACGGAATTCGGATGGTGGCTCACGGATGACTAACACGATCTACGCAGCGATTGTGAATCCAGGTTTATCCAGATAAATCGCGGTTTTCTCGTCTGACGTCTCTCGCCAGGATTCCTACGCTCCTAACTCATCTTGGCCAGCGAACGGTGCACGCTGAAACTCGAAGGAAAACGAATGATGTCACCGCGTTTTCCGCGATTGGCTGCCGACGATACCGTGCCCGATGAACTCATCGCGTGCAACACTCGACCGGTGACATAACTGGCGATGCATGTGCGCGCGATCGATCGATCCCCTTTACTCGACGGATCGGTGCACCGGCCCCAGAAGGAAACAAGAGAGAAACGAGAGAGAGAGAGAGAGAGGGGCCTAATTGGTATTTTCAGTCGCGCGCATCATTGCATCGCGAAGTTATGCGTCGCGCGGTAATTAACAGCGCATTGTGTCATCCGGTCGAAAAGGCAACCGGAAGTGGGCCTGGCTAGAAGGATGGCTCTAGCGATTACGCGCGAATTCCGCGCGCAGAAGCATTTAGATCGTCCAATTATTCAACTGAGATCTGATTAGAAAAACTATTCAGATGAAATCTTCACGAAAGTCGAAAAACCACGCGATTGTCGCGAGTGTTCGTGTCTCGACTGCGAACCCAACGCTTCCACGCCGACGCGTATCAATTCTTAACGTATCGAGGATATTCAAGTCTTCCAGAAATAAACGGGAACTTCGCTGACCCGAAATTCGTCATCGTTTATTCAGTCGAACGACGAAAGTTCTGTGTTCTCCGTCCTGCAGCTCGTCAGAAAGAGACTGCTCGGTCCCAAACTTCTGTGTGTCAGAATAGCAGCGGAGAAACTTTCTCGAACGATGCGACGTGCTAAAAACAGGCCCGACGATAATTATCGCGGGTCAGATGGGCCGCGAAAGAGGCTCAGTTGAGCAGAAATGACTGTGGAATTCGACTAGGTGCCTTTGGTTGGCGAAATCTCGAACCGACGTCTGAAAATCTGCCACGGATGGCATCTGCGCGGCGTATCAGCTGCGGATGTGGTAAAACGCGATGCCTTCTCGCCGTCTGCAAACTGCACAGCTTGGGTTTCCTTGTTGATAAAGAGATAGCTCGCGTATGAGGTTTCTTACGAGCCGAAACGAACATTTTTGCGGTTGATAAAGCGCTCTAGCGGTGACGCCATCGTGGTTCGCCCTCTATTTAATTCGCGGAAGAGAAATTTTTGAACGACTCTAGGCCGCTTTCGTTTAGCCCCAATAAGAGATCGCTGTTCCCTTATATACCAGCCGTGGTATATTTCAGAAAAAAGAAACGAAAAACCTTTAAATGCTACTCGTCACGTAAAGAGTTAGGTTGAACCGCGTGTGGCGAGTTGCACGTATGGAAACGAGAAAGAACGCGAGACCAACCGCATCGGAAAAATTGCGAGCTCGTGTCTCGCTCGATAACTCCTATGCCTTTCTAATTATCAGCCGTGGAACGCGTCTGATCCACGGTCCGATGGGATACGCGTGATTAAGAGTAAATTCGTTTTAACGCCAAACGACGTTCGATCTTCTTTCGTGTCGTTAGAAAATCGAAAAGCAGTTTTCGCGGTAGCCAGAGAAAGAGGATCGTAGGATGAAAGTGGAGGGCGGCTGTACGGCTGTCGATCGACAGGGAAGAAGGACGCTCGGTTGAATTCTAATTGCGTCCGGCGAGAACAAACCGCGCGACAGTTTAACGAACGAAAACGCGACGAGTGGAAAAGAGAGAGGGGCATAGAGAGAGAGGGAGAGAGAGAGACGACGGTACGCGTCGCGGCGCCGCTAGTCGCGCTGCATATGCTCGCAGGAACAAACGATAGCGTGACCTGTTATGAAATAACGATCCGGCCAGCCGCTGTCCACCCACGCGTGACACGTATCCACGGCTCGAGCATTTATTTATCGACAATTCGTTTTACCTGGACGTTATTTACGACACTCGAGGGCGGAAAGAGGCTGCTACGCCGCTCTGCGCGGTTATCGTTGCCGTTGTTGAAACGAGCCTCCGCGCGTCCGCTGTTCCCCGCCACCCTCAATCGATGACTCTCTTTTGTCGTCGCAAAGTTTTCCACCTGCCGGCCATTCACCACCGTCGAATCGATCCCCGATTATTGTTCCCACGGAAATTTCGAGCGAACTCTTCCCTAGCCCGATGTAAAAAGTCTAGGAAACAATTTCGCAGCGTCTTCGAACGATGCAGAAACGTGCGAGATCGTCTCTCATCGATATTATTCTTTTTTTTTTTATCGTTCTGTTCTTCGATCTCACGATAATAGCGAAGGGAAATAAGGTAAAGAGAGAGAAGAACATTTCGCGCTGGGCCTACTAAATGGATTTATCGATGATACCAAAATGGCGGAGGTACGCCTTAGACGCATCAGAAATTCTATTATATAGAAATAGAAGCAGAAACGTGCGAGATCGTCTCTCATCGATATTATTTTTTGTAATCGTCTGTTCACCGATCTTACGATAATAACGAAAAGAAATAAGGTAAAGAGAGAGAAGAAGGTTTCGCGTAGGGCCTACTAAACTGTTCATCGGTGATACCAAAATGGCGGAGGTACACCTTAGACGCGGACGATGTTAGGAACGCATCAGAAATTCTATTATATAGAAATAGAAGCAGAAACGTGCGAGATCGTCTCTCATCGATATTATTTCTTGTAATCGTCTGTTCACCGATCTTACGATAATAACGAAGAGAAATAAGGTAAAGAGAGAGAAGAAGGTTTCGCGTAGGGCTTACTAAACTGTTCATCAGTGATACCAAAATGGCGGAGGTACGCCTTAGACGTGGACGACGTTAGGAACGCATCAGAAATTCTATTATATAGAAATAGAAGCAGAAACGTGCGAGATCGTCTCTCATCGATACTATTTTTTGTAATCGTCTGTTCACCAATCTAACGATAATAACGAAAAGAAATAAGGTAAAAAGAGAGAAGAAGGTTTCGCGTAGGGCCTACTAAACTGTTCATCGGTGATACCAAAATGGCGGAGTTACGCCTTAGACGCGATGTTAGGAACGCATCAGAAATTCTATTATATAGAAATAGAAGCAGAAACTGTATTCTCTGCGTTAAGGTTGTCCTGGCGAGCGTTTAAAGACCCCCCGTCACAATAATTACATCTCGCAGGGGTGGAAATTTGATGAGCACCCTTTTCATTAATCGAAGCAATGCTTCATCCATAGTATTCCCAGGGCGCGTCGAAGCCGTTACCTCGATTTCTGTCGTGATTTTTCGCATTCCCACCGATTTACAGTGGCTCCATTGATCGAACGCGAACCGCGGCTCGGCTCGAAGCGGCGCGGTCCCACGGGAAGCGGAGTGGTCCCGTTGTAGTCGGACCAACCGATGGCTCGTAAGAACGCGGATTATGCCGCGCTGAGAATCGCGCTGCATTTAAACAGACGAACGACTGTCGCGGTTAGAAAAATTGTCGCCGTGAATTATCGTCCACAGTCGTAATCGTTTCCAACCGCGCGAAACAAACGCGAGAGCTGGTGAAACGGAATATTTTTAAATTACTATCATCCTAGCGGAGGTGAGCGAAGATTAAGAAACGCGATTCGTCGCTGCTCGTCGAGGGCTTGTCGCGGTCGTTTCTGTTCAGAGCTTCGAATCAGCGTTTTTCGAGGAGGCCGCCAGGCGATCTCGCGTTGGATTTCACGAGATAGCAATGATCCGGCCGTGGAAACGGGAATTATGGCGGGCTGGATCGCGATAAGCGGTCGAGACGTACGTTTAACCGCGTGGTTATCGCGGAGTTTACGCATGCAGACCGGGTGTAGATTACCCGGTTGATTTTGCATGCGCGAAGGACTAGATGTTTCACGCTCCAGAAACATAATGGCACCGGTCACTACACACACACACGTGAAAACTTCGTCCCGCGATAAAACTTCTCAAAGCACCCCGCGTTCTCTCTCGCGTCGATCGTGCGCCACTTCGACGGAGGATACGAATTTTTCCAGCGGATTGAGAGCTGCTGCTCGAAGGAACGGCTCGCATCGAGGAAACCTCTGACACACCACCCCACGACTTTCGACGCGAGAAAGTATTCGTCATTCCGCGGGAAATTAATTGTAAACGAGTTATCGATTGCGCCACTCGGCGCGCGGCTTCATTGTGCATACGAAGAGTCGACGATTTATTTATCGACCCGTCCGTTCCGTACACCGACGCTTTCCTTGCCCAAAGAATCCGTCGAGGACGGAGGACTCATTTCCATACGAAAAGAAATATTCCCGTTCATCTTCATTTAATAACATCGAGGAATAAACATACGTACGTATAAAAAATCGTAGCTGGATGGTGAAGAATTTTTAAAAACCATTTCGAGAGTAATCGCGCACCCTCCATCGCTCCTCTCTCAGGGGGTTGAGTAGTCCGCGTGGAATTATTCTTTTTTTTTTATTTTTTTTATTTTTTTTATCGCCTCACGTTCGCGGTCCACGCGACAGGACGTCATTAATTATAACGTTTAAATTGCAAATCGGCCACTAAAATATGTCGAATCCCTGGTGGCCGTTGGGGGGGTGGGAAAAGAGGTACAGCCACCCATCCAGCGATATATGACGCGAATATACTTTATATGCCGCGTTCATATATCGGCCCGCTGGAAACGCGGGCTCGTTACCCATCGTCCGACGATTCCTCATGCAAATTCGCCCGCGAAATCGATGGTAATTCTTCTAAAACGATTAGCGCGCGCGTCTGTCCGAGTTAAATGCCTAAGTGCTCTTACAAATGGTCTCGCACGGTTTGGCTCGCCTTACGCGTTCTGATCCACTGCCCTTCACGATCGATTTCCGGTAAGATGGATGGACGATCTCGTAATTCCGCGAAAGTTGTCGTTCAATGATTTCGTCGGACGAAAGGCTCGCCTGACGCGCTGATCCACTGCCCTTCACGATCGATTTCCGGTAAGATGGATGGACGATCTCGTAATTCCGCGAAAGTTATCGTTTAATGATTTCGTTTAATGAAAGTAGAGCGCGGGCGTGCATCCACGCCGCGAAGGGAAATCACGCCCTTTTTGTTTCCGTGTCTCATTAGAACCGGGCTCGAACTCGTTATCTCCTAAATCACGCGACTGCAACGAGAAAGGAGAGTTGCTCGTGCTCGCGGTACCGCGACCTTTTTTTTTAGTTTTTGTTCTGATCCAGAAATCGCGTCGTTCCCTTTCCAGAATATATTTAAAATATATTTAATGCTTGTCCATTAAGATGAAAAGTACAGTGGTGAACAATCAGAGTCGATCTAGTCGGTCACATTCGATGCCAAGGCGAATCTGCTTCTATTAAAATCGAAACTCTCACGACTTATGGTGGAGAAATGCTCGTTGGTCAAATTGGGGTGGAAGAGGATCGAGGGTGGATGCGAAAGATTCCGTGAACGCGACGCGAAACGAAGAAGCGCGGAGAAAATTCCTGGCGAAATGCTTTGCGAGAGGACGAAGTTTCCCAGCAACAACCGGGGATGCTCAACGACGCGTGTCGTCGGGAACTTACGCGGAGAAAACATACATCAGAGGAGCAGGGAAGAAAAACTCGACCCGATGTAAAGCTGAGGATATTAGCATGACAGGCGAGCAGCATCAAATTGCCGGACCTAAAAGCCCCTCTGCTAAATCGTCCGTGCTCTTCTAATGGACTGCTAGCAGGGGAAGTTTAGTCCCCGCGGGATGTTCCCAGGACAGTGCACGCGTTGCACACTTTCCGCGTTACTTTCCTTTAACCGCGTCGTAGGAACAATTTACACCGCGAACAGCGAATTTCCAATTGCGCGAGCCGTGAATCGCTAATCGTCGAGGCGCGCAGTCGAAAGCTCGCGCGGCGAATTAATTCACCAGAGCTACGATACTCGAAGACGTTTTCTCCGGCTAGTCGCGGGTGAAAAAGCTGCGCAGGGGTTTCGCACGGGCTGTTGCACGCGATACTAATGTCCTCGTTACGAGGGTTGAAAAACTGCGCGCCGTGATGGAGCCGGGGAAGATCGCGCATAATCGACCTTGACATTCTTCCGGATGAACATTTTCGACAAATAGCGGTCGAGAACGAGGAGCATCGTTTTAAGTACCACTGGTCAGGACTCAGAGTGGGTTTCAGCGGACGGAGAGGATTATTCGGGGACCGCGTTCGACGGCTAAGGAATATAATAGTTTGCCAGAGCGTCGAGGTGGTTGCACACTGCTGGCGTCAAAGTGGTTACAGCATGGCGGAGCGGCAATTTTCAGAACTTCTCGAGCTTTAAATAGTTATGATCGAAAGAGCAAGCGGTGCCAGGGGGATGGGTGAGTGATAAGAGAATCGCGGCTGTAAAAAGATGCATCGTAAAGGCGGGCTTTCGCGCCGCGAGACACGCTCTCATGCATCTTTACAGCGTGAAAAAACAAAAAGAAGGGAAGAGGAACCGCGCAAACTTTTCCATCCGCCCCGGTACCAGCGACAGCCGTGTGGCTCTCTCAATATTTCACTCCCGCGTCGCGGTTCGCCGTGCTGTTTCCAATAAACATGTTAATGTTGAATTTCGATGGGGCTCGATTGTTTCCAATTTCGCTGGGAGGAAGGAAAAAATGGAGCTGGGATAGGGACCAACTTGAATGGCATTTAAACATTCACGCTGTTTAGAATAACCGCGACGCCGAATTGAAAGCGCGATGGTAGATATCGAAAATTGATGGGCGAAATAAAACCTCTCGATTGCGTCCCGTTGCGAAACGGAAGTGTTTATTAACGCTTTAAACGCACGTAACATTTCGAGATGGTAGAAAAAATATCGCATTCAGAGTTAAACGCTGGCATTTCGAAGAAAGCAACGCTGCTCGAAATTGCGCAGCCTGTTATCGCGTTATAATATTCACGGGCCTGGCCAAGTTACGCGACTCCGCGTGGACGTTCCAAGCCTCGAAGGGGTTAAGAATATGGAGAACTCGACGCGCGATCAGGTTTTGTCTGCTAAAGGGACTCGAGCGTGCTTTGACACGGGAGACTGTCACTCAATCGCCCCACTCGACTCCGGCTGGCCATTTGCGCTGGTGTATTACCGTGGAAACCGACAAGAATTCTCCTTAGTCCTCGTTCGAGTGCCACGAAGCCAGTCGCGTCACCCTAAATCTCGCGTTACCCTATGGCTCGCGGCTACAAAAGCTGTGGAATCCTTCGAGCGTCTCTTGGTGCCCCTCTCCATCGACCAACGAGATTCATTTTTAGAACGAGCCTCGAAGCAAGCGTGCATAACTGTAGTAATTTTTTTTTCCAGACGCTCGTTTAATATCGTCTGTTCAGCATTTTAAAATAGAGAAGTACGTCGGTGGTTGGTTGGTACATGGAAGCTGCTGTCGATATCGGAAACGCGAGATCCAAACCACTCGACAGTGGCCCAGCCTGTGACTGTAACGCAATCCAAAACGGGGGACGATCGGATTGTCTCGAATGAGCATAACATAATTGTAAAAACGAGATGAGCCAGCGAGACGATCCAATTGCAGAAACAATACCGTGGTCGACGGACTCTCGTGTCACACACGGTGTTTGTCCTGAAACGCGACGCGCTTACCACTTTCGGCAGTCACGCTGGTAGTGGTAACCATCCACGATGGATCATTGGACCAGCCAGTGCTGGGGCAGAAAAAGTCATCGAATAATGGAGAACTGTTCGATCATCCTTGCTTTGCGACAAATTCGTTCGTTACTCGTAATTTTGGTTCATTGTCGTATGCTTTTAGGGTACGTTCTTTCTCTCGCGAGTCCTCTGAAGAAAATGGCGAAGTTTTCCGAATGAAAAAAAGCATCCTTTGAAACCTGATTTCCCGTGCATCGACGAATTTATATTAAACGCCGTTCGAGGTGGTATTTCGTTCGATCCTCCCGTTCATAGGTACGTGACGGAAGAAATTCGAGGTCTATTGATTCCTGGCCTCTTTGTAAATCAGTACCAAAGAGCGTACCCGACGTTGTCGACCCCTTTCGCCTATTACTTACCTCTAAACTGCTCTCGAAGCGTCAGATATTAATAAACAGCGGGTAGCTGGCGGAAATGAAGATATTACAGTTAAGATTCGTCGATAATCGAATTCAGCCGACGAATATAGTCCGATTTTCATTCAATTTCCAGATTCCATCGAAGAACATTGCCGATGCTGTCGCTTTATTAAAGATCCCAAACTCCTCGAGCTATTCCTGGGCGAAATGAAATTGGCAAAGCTGTCGATCGTTCGTATATCTCGAGCATCTATTCTAACGTTGTTTTTCTTCGGTTGCAGCCTGCACGGCGACGCAAATCAAATGCAGGAACGAGCAGTGCATCGACAGCGAGGCTCGCTGCAACGGTGTCCCGGATTGTCTGGACGGTTCCGATGAGCATAACTGCTGTGAGTATTTTTGTTGGCCGCGCTGCCCCGCGCTGGAAATTATTTTCCCGCTTGTTTTCTTTAATTCCATCTCTTGCTTCCGTGCTCGCGGCCTGTAACGCGTTGCGTCCCGCGTCCGCGTGATTCTATTTAAAAACCGCGGCGGCCTTGTTTTCAGAAATTAATTCCGCGAGTATAATTGCACGGCTTTCCTGAATAATTCCGCTGGTAACGATTAATAGTAACCCCCACCCCCCTGCAACAGCAGACCGCTTGAATTGATTCTTTTCTCCCTTTCGCCAGACTCGCGGAATGCGCTCGCGGGACTTTGCTTTACTAACTGGGTGCATGCGTCGTGTTTTGTTAACAATCGTCGGCGGCGAGTTCGGATAAAGTTGCTCGGAACGATTAGGCCGAGATTACGTTCGTTTTGTCCCTGTGCGCTATTGAGATTCAGGAATGCTTGAATATTTACCTGGGCTTCGTGTTGGAATGCAAATAGCACCGTGCCAGCGATGGATAGAGGTATCTCGTGGGTTCTCGAACAAATCTGAGCAGAACTCCGTCCAGAGGATGGCTCGCATTTCGATCTAATTGCTCGCAACGCGCAATTTAGCTGTTAACTCGTTAGTGCCCTCAGAAGGTTCACTCGATCGCATCGCGACCCTTTGCGCTCCTCCGCGTCTCTGCACAAACGTCTCGAATAGAGGGTTGTCGAGGAAAGAATGGAAAAATCGTTCAAAGTGGCAAAGGAATGAATGTCACTGGTGAAATGCTCGCATCTCTGCGCGTATATTGTTGTTTCTACCGTCTGGCCACAGAAGAGAGGAAATTGTCGGCTCCAGCTTGAACAAAATCCGCGTCGAGGCGGCAAGAAAAGGGGCGCGCAACGCGGGTCATCAGAGCAGCGCGCGACCGCGCCGGAACTAATCGGCAACGAGCAGGTATTACGATGAGCCCGATAATTACAACAGCCGCGACAATAATAACAATAGCCTGCTCTCGGAAGACGCGACGGGGCGAACGGGTTGGCCTCGCGTTTCCAGGCCATTGCACTTGTTGCCCCACCCTCTGCCAGCCCTCGCCCCCCGTCTTCCTGTCCTTTTAACCCCTTATTATACCCATCGTCTGTTGCAGAGGCACGCTCCGCCGCCATCCGTCGAAAGTCAACCCTGCCACCCCCTTTGCAGCCCCTTTTTTCCGCTCTCCCGACACTGCCGCCTTTGGATACGCTCGAACGAGAATTTCTTCCCATGGTTTCTCATAACAACGGGAAGAAGGCTTCTTCCGGCGAATTCTCGTAAAAAAAAAGAGCAAGGGAATTACGGTTTGCTCCAGGCTGGATGGAGCGATTGGAATTTTATTTCTCGAAGCGCTCTGGTTCACTGGTCCTCGAAATTGGTTTGCATTTTGAAAGACCAGGGTGGTTTAGTGCCACCCTGCCCTCCGTTGGATCTGGCTGACCAACCGCCAAGTTACACTCGCAGGACCCTGATGAAATTACGGCCACCGATGGAATCGAACCTTATCGATATTCTGTTGGTCTTCACGTCGCGGTTATTTATTTATTGCCAGTGGAAATCTCGCGAGCATCGATGCTCGTCGCTCCAACGCGCGTTTCATTATCCCACGGGTGGAGCGAAAGGGCGGAGGTGAGCGATGTTGAACGATGGAAACATCAGTCTCGGGGTACACATGTTCACGGATTGCGGCGACGCGGAGGAGGTCGCGCGAGGGCATGAATCAGAATTGGATTAAACCCCCGGTGAAAACGGGTGAAATTCCAGGGCGGAGGCCGCGAAAGGGCCGGGCCAGCCCCGCTGGAGATTAACGTCGGATTAAAATTGCAGCCGGTTATTAGGGCGGCTTAATAAACGCGAGTAAATCTCGTTCGGCCACGGGTGCTGCCTTAAATTCGGCCCGTGGTGGTCGCGTCGCTCGTTTTTGCGGCGTCGATATTAATGCCGCTAATGAAGTTTGTTAACGAATTGCGAAAAAGGAAGACAACGTAACAAAAAAGAGAGAGAGAGAGAGAAAAAAAAACGGACGCAAGGAAAAACATGGAGGATAGCGGAATTATTTCGCGCATGGAGTAATCCGGAGAGAAACTACTCTCGAGTTTCCTGAAACGGTTTTCCCCTAAGCCTCGTTGATCGCTCGGATCAAAGTGATTTAGGCAATCGTACGTAAAACGAGCCGTTACGCGGTTCCAACGACTTTTCCCCCGTAATTGGGGATCTCTTCTCTCGCTAGAGCGAGTCCAAAGTGATCGACGGCGTCGTTCCTTTCAACGCGGTCCGCGGTCTTGAGCGATTTCGTCGCTGGAAAAGTGAAAGGTCACCGCGAATACAATGGCGGACGATTCCCGTACGCGACTCCACCGGGCGAGGGAGCCTTGAACCTGGGAGATGATGTCAGAAAACTAACAGAATCCAGCGACGAGGCGCGCTGCCTGCACGCTTGGCGAGGCGGGTCACGCGTGCCGTGCCGCATTCTTCGCGGCACGTTTGCCAATTTCGAGGTCGCGATATTCGCTCTTTTATATTCGTCGATCGCCGCGCACGCACCCGCCGCGCTGGCAAATCGCGTTAAAATCGTAACTGAATTCGCGCACGGACTCACGTACCGCGACCGCTGACGGGATCGAATTAATTTCGACCGACTATGCGCCCTTCTCCGCCCTTTCTTTCCGTTCGTATCGATGATTACGCGATTCGCCGGGAATACGCGATATTTGGGGAAGCTCGCGCTTTCGAGCAGCTGCGTGGGTAGTTTTTAAGCAGGGACGCTTTCTGCTTGCGTTGGAAATTCAATTTACATTGCGAGACGAGTAAAAAATCGGACGATCAGACGACTGCTATTATTCAGGAGATAATAACCGAGAAACGGACGGGTATTCGTCCGATCCGATTTCGACCGACGTTGCGTCCTTCTCCGCCCTTTCTTTCCGTTCGTATCGATGATTACGCGATATTTGGGGAAGTTCGCGCTTTCGAGCAGCCGCGTGGGTAGTTTTTAAGCAGGGACGCCTTCTGGTTGCGTTGGAAATTCAATTTAAATTGCGAGACGAGTAACAAATCGGATGATCAGACGACTGCTATTATTCAGGAGATAATAATCGGGAAACGGACTGGTATTCGTCCGATCCGATTTCGACCGATGTTGCGTCCTTCTCCGCCCTTTCTTTCCGTTCGTATCGATGATTACGCGATATTTGGGGAAGCTCGCGCTTTCGAGTAGCCGCGTGGGTAGTTTTTAAGCAGGGACGCCTTCTGGTTGCGTTGGAAATTCAATTTACATTGCGAGACGAGTAAAAAATCGGACGATCAGACGACTGCTATTATTCAGGAGATAATAACCGGGAAACGGACGGGTATCCGTCCGATCCGACGGATTAATTCGTGTACAACCCGGTAATATATTTCCTCCGGGTCTCGCGTGTGCCGCCATTTTTCACGCGCGAAGGAGTCACCGTCGCGGAGGAACACGTAAACGAGTCGCTGTGTAATTATTGCGCACGTGAGACTCGCGTTTCGCATGCCGACGTGGCTACAATGCCCATTGGGCGAGCACAAATTCGTTCGCGAAGGGGTGAAAAAGTACTGAAAAGAATCGACCTCTCCCCCGCCCCCCCCCCCTTTGTGTTTCCATTAATTAAGCGTTGTTCGACGGGTAACAATGTTTCGCGTCGATTTATAATGTACATTTTCCCGTTTCACCGGATCGATCAGTTATTCAGAACGATTCTGCTTCGAGCGAGTGGAGTTACTCTCTGTAAAGAAAAAAATGTGGCAATTGTTCGTTCGATGGAAGTCGATTGAAAATCTCGAATTCCGGTTTCGCTCTGGTAATCGAGCACGCGATATATGGATCCGTGCGATCCGTTTATTTTTCACGCCGTTCGTGGAGGATCGAGAGAGTCCCGATGAAAATTCCAGAGGGTTGTGCTCGCCTTCCGTTTCCATTCTTTCGAGCGCGCATTCGTTCGAAGCGCCGTTCATCCTCGATCGTTAGCTAATTGCCGTCGTAAATTAGACAGCGGCCGCGCGTGGCCGGTAACTCCTTGTTCGTTTATAATCTCTTCCGCGAAATTTCCTCGGGTGCGTGTTAATTAATGGCCACGCCACCGCGGGGTCTATCCATCTGGCCACTAATTAATTCCACGACTGCTTTTCTTCGCCCTGATCGCATCGTCTACGGGGCGCCTCGTCGATGGGGGAGGGGTAAACGGGCGGAAACCGGAAACGCGTCCGTCGATACGGGGCCGTTCTTCCGGAGAACGGACTTAAATCTGTGGAACGCTTCCCGGATGACGGTTTCGCGAGAAACCGCAGGATTTTGGCGAGCGTATTGGTCACTGCGTCTGTTTATAAGTTCCATCGTTTGGAGTCGTTGATTCGTTGCGCAGCGATAAGTTCCAGATGCGCCAGATTGATAGCGTCGCTTTGAAATATCCCTGAAACATCCTGAAATCTTCTGCTCATCCCTGATCGACTGGTGATCGTTCAAGGCAATATGTGTTCTCCGCTGTGTCCACCTGTTTGCGTGCGTTCACCGTTCAGCGCCTTCTGTGTGCCTTTTGTATCTCGAGCTTCATCGGCTCGTGTGGCCGACGTCCGTTCGATCGTGTCAGAAGAACGAGGCGATCTTTTTTTTTTTTTTTATTTACGCTTTATTAGATGGAATATGTACGATTCTTGCAGCCTGCAGAGAGGGCCAGTTCAAGTGCAGCGAGGGATTTTGCATATCGATATCGAAACGCTGCGACGGATTCATGGATTGTACCGAGGGGTTGGATGAGAAAAATTGCTCGAACATAAGTACGGGACTAAAATCGTAACAAACGAAATTAGAGAGCAAGGAGATAGACGGACAGGGTGGAGGTGCTGGTCGCCTCTGAAATTGCATGTGAATGAGAACGAAGCATGACTTTGAACCAGTATTTTTATTTAATATATATATATATATGCAACTTAACTTAACTTAATATGGTAAATGTTTTAAATAGAGGCACGCGTTACATCTAGCAAGATTGTGTGGAATTAAATGAGCGTCCTGCGCGAGGTAGGAGAAAAAGGCGCGAGAAACAAACGAACGTTCGATTTCAGATGAAACGGATGGCTCGTCGCGTTATTCGGTCGAGTAATCGCCGGAGAATATTACCGGGCTCGATAATAGACGCTTGTTTCTCGAGTAATTAATCGCAGAGCAGTCGTAATCGCTCCCCCTCCCGTTCGAATCTTATTTCCCTTCTTTCCTCGCGCCTGAACGAGGCGCAACGAGATTTAATCCGATTCATTACGACCGTTCCGCCGCCTAATTATCCGCTGAACAAGCGCCAGCCCGGTAAACAGACCTTCCTGGCTCCGTTTCATCTTCGCGATCCGATCGATCGCCTCCCAAACGCGATTCCATATCGACGATATCCTCGACTAATGTTTCGACGATGAAACTCTTCGATTTTCGTTTAAAGATCGCGTTACGATTCACTCGAATCGTTTATGATCAGTTTGATCACTTTTTTTTTTTAATTTCGATCGCGTTGCCTTACGTTGTTCCTTTTATTTCTTTTGCATCTGGATTTCTTTTTGTTTATCGTTACTTTCTGTTCCTCGACGTGCACAGCTCGCTGTCGAGCGGACGAGTTCGAGTGCTCGGACGGAAGTTGCGTGAGCCAGAACGCGAGATGCGACGGAAGGAGCGACTGCCCGGATCGTGACGACGAACGCAATTGCAACGGTACCATTATTTTTCTTTTTCTTTCGTTCCGTGGTTCTTTGGCTCGCGTCTGCTCGTCCTGCGAATAACACAGGATCAGTGCGTTGTCCACGTTCGTTTTATTCACCCTCCGCGTCTCAGTTTCTTCCTTTTCTGTCTTCGATATTCGCGAGATCATCTCGCGAGAATACAACATCACGTACCAAGCGATGCAAACTGTTTCTCCACCCTTTCTTCTTATTAATCGCTCGACATTTTCAGTGACCACATGCGGAGGAGACCAGTTCCGATGCCTGGACGGAACCTGCATCAGTATCGACAAAAGGTGCAACCAGATCAACGACTGCCAGAACGGAGAGGACGAGAGTCAATGCGGTGAGTCGATGCGTTCTTCTTCTCTGGCGTTAAAAGGATGTCGTTTTAGCAGGATCTTTCGAAACGTTGATCCCAGTGGATTCCTCTGTTCGATATCTTCCTGGTGTGTCAGGCCAGTGATCGACAGTCCACTGTTCGACGCCTACGCTTTATTGCGAAAGCGACCAGACCGGGGCGCAGCGATTGCGACGAGTCGCTAATTGATCTAAATCGACTGGCGTTGCTCGTGCGATCGTAGAGAAGACACGTTCCAACGTGGAGCACGGATAACATCGGATTTATCGACGAAGACGAGCACTTTTCACTGATTTCAACCTCCACGTTGGAATCGTCTCCTTCGATGGACCACTCGTTTGTTCTTCTAGCGGTCTCAGTCGCGAGTTCATCGACGAATCACGAGTCCTTCGTGAATTCTTGCTTATATTCTGATCCAAGAATCGATTAGGGTAATATCGAGGGTACATTCTTTAGCGACGAGAGATCGAATGGTAGACGCGAGAGCGTCGATGGAACGTGGTTTTCCGTCCGGTTTACAATATCACCCTGCTAGCCGAGCTTCGTCCAGAAGTGGCTGCTTCTCTCCCCAACCCTAAGTGCAATCTCCCATCGTGGCACGCTTCGACAGATTTCCATCATCCCAGAGATCACCTCCCACGAATCTCGCCCTCCCGATATCTGTGAACAAAATTTCGAATCACTTCGAGATCGTTTCGCCGTCGAGCATAGAAATTAGAACAGCGATGCGCGAAAGTTAGCCGCGTTCCAGTTTGAAAAATGGTTCGCCTCGATGCAGAAGGGGATCCTCGCTCGATCCTCGTTCGAAGTGATTCGAAATTACCCTCGGATCATCGAGCCACCGTTCACGAATCACTCACCGTGCAATAATCACGCGAAGAGGATCGTAACAACTGGGTCCACCTTGTGTGGCGGTTTCATTGAGAGCTCGCTAGCGACGGCTGATTTCACTGGACTCTGGAGCTGGGTGAGGAACACGTCAAAGGGGGAAACGCTTGACTCGTAAGCCGAAGCCGCGTGTTTTATTTGTGAAGCAGGGGCTGATGAGAAGCCGGCTTGGCTGCACTTTTAACCCTTTAACCGCGCCGTTCGCTGCCCTCTTTTTTTTCATCCGAGCAAATCGTTCTGACTCCAGAGACTCTCTCGTCGGATCGTATCGACGAGAAATCGACGTTGCAGCAAATCTTCTGTCGCTCTTGGGTAGTGCAAAAATGATTCGATCGACTCTTGCCTCGCGGTGGACGAGGAAGAGAGTCTGTCTTAATTCTATTCAGGAACCACTGAGATCGTTTTTCGTTTTCCTTGCTATTTCGTTCGATTCGCGTGGTCGACGGTGATCAGTTCCGTTAAAGGGTTAAACGTGCATGAGCGTGGTGTGTGGAGCAGGTTGCGGAGAAGCAGAGTTTCGCTGCACGGATGGACGGTGTATCGGTTACGAGTTGCAGTGCAACGGGATGGAGGAGTGCTCGGATGGCTCCGACGAGAGGGACTGCGGTAATTATGCCATTCACACCTACTCGTACCACCCTGAAAACTCACACCTACACAACACGCACACCCCCGCCGGGTTTTTAGACACCGTGTCTGTCCGTTTCGAGCGGCTCGAAACGATTTCGATTACGATCCGATCGCCGGAACGGAAGAGTTAAGAAGTAGTTTGTCGATAACTGGTTGGGACGACGATCTAATCTCGAGTCGAGCGGGGATCCGTTCGTTTAATTAACGCTATTCAATGCAGATGCCCACGTTAGAGTGGATTTGGCGCACGGTGAAGGTGAAGTTTGAGGGTTTCGCCGTGTCGAAACTGTCTGAGACGCTGAGAAAGACGAGGAGGAGGCCTGTGGATCCCCTGGCTGCGCTCCTTCGCGAAGAAACGCCTCGGATCCCGGCGTCCATGCGGCCTGAAACGCGAAGTTTCCGAATAATCTGCACACCTGTTGCTGCGACGCAGCCTGGGATATTTAAAATTGAAACCACCGCGCTAATTTCGTGTCCTTCCGCGTAACTGTTTCATTGCCTGGCCCGCGGATCAGCTTTACAAATTGATATTTACGATTCGTTCCAGCGAAATTCTGCGCTTGAATTGAATAAACGGAGCGTCGATCAGCGGACCCGGTCCTCTTCTCCTCGTCTTTCCGCCGTTTGCGTCTCCGTTGCCGTGTCAAGGCGGAATTCTTCCTCGCCTCGACGCTCTCTTCCAACTTACACCTTTCTTTGAATGACAAACATCTTCACGTTTGCCGCCATGATCGTCACCGCAGAGAAAACCTCGTGGAAAAACGTGTACAACGACAAAAGCATGTACTGGAAGTTCGTGAGCTCGAAGAGAAACAAGAAATACCAGAACGGACGAGAGAAACAGGGATCAGCGGAAGGAAGCTCGACTGGAGGCGTCGAGGTCCGTTCGTTTACGGAAGCGATCGTTCGAAAGAATTATTCGAGCCACGAGACTGATGATTCGCGTGAAAATCGTTCGAAATTGGCCAGAACTATCGAGCGTTCTCTGAAGAGAGCACGAAATGGTCCCAAAAGTGAGGCGAAGCGGTCTAGAAAGAAGGGCGGGAAACATTCTCGTAGGAAGAACTCGAGGAATATCTCTGATATCGAAAATGGAACGTCCACCAGTGTTGGTATCTCGTTCCTGACGGATCTTAACGCGACGATGTCGCCGTTGGTCAGTGAAAGACGGGTGGGCACGAAGAAGAGATTGAAAGGGAAGAGGAAGAAATCGAGGGGAAGTAAATTGAAACATGGGGTCATCATTTTTGGCAAGACGAACCCTAGAAGTGTGACTACGTCGACGGAAGTTGCCTCCAGCAGCCCAAATTCAATAGAGTACGACACGTTCTACAACGAAGCACGCAGCATTGTGATTACAGATGAAAACAAGGGGAGTAGCACTTCTGCCGGTGTGGACGAAACTACAGAATCGAGAACCGTGGAAAGTTCCACAGTCGCGTTGGAAAATAACGGTTCCACGATAGAAGAAGACGAAGAAGAGGTCGTAAAAGATGAAATCAGTAGTACAGTTGGAAGTACTGAACCGATAGTAGAAGAACTCACCATTGGATCTACCGTTACCGCAATGTACGAAACGTTGTATCCTTCTAAAGCTGAAGACCTGGAAGAAGCTACGAGATCTACGTCCAAGGCAACAGAAAGGAGCACAAGTTGGAATTCAGACGAAGAAGAGATCCTGGAAGAAGCTACGAGATCTACGTCCAAGGCAACAGAAAGGAGCACAAGTTGGAATTCAGACGAAGAAGAGATCCTGGAAGAAGCTACGAGATCTACGTCCAAGGCAACAGAAAGGAGCACAAGTTGGAATTCAGACGAAGAAGAGATCCAGAACTACGACTGGTCCTCCAATGAAGCTTCTAATGGAGACTGGCGGGACGACTTGGAGGAAGACTCGACGACAACGAGGTGGACTACGGAAAATTTGCTGGATACATCAACGATGGATCGATCTTCCAAGGAACAGCTAGTTGTAGACGGAATTAAGCTGTCGAGCAGCGTCGAATCTTCCGAGAAGGAATCCAGTGGCTCAGACGATGTCCTTGGATACCAGGCAGGGAAGAACAGCGGCTATTTCCGCAATTACTTGCTGAATGTAGCGAAACCATCGGCTTCTACCACTCCAGAAGTTGATTACGCGCCCCTCGAGTCCGAGTTATTCGAATCGAATTCAGAGAATTCCAAAGTAGACATGGATATCTGGAGCAGGAGCAGATTGGTTGGTAAGAACTCGCTCAATTCGTCAACGCCCACTGACCAATCTTTTCAGGAGAACCTAAACAATTGCACGTCGAGGTGCGCCAAGTTCTGGAAGGATTTGTACGAGCTGGAAAAGAATAAATTGCGAGCAACCGTTGGGAAAATAGGGAAGAACGAAGTAGGAATAGATTCAGGATTGCGTAGTCTCGAGGAGGCCAGATTCGACAATGAGAGCTACATCGATTCCGACACGGAAACGTCGGACGCGCTCGACTCCAACTTCGTCATTGAAGTGAACGACTCTTCGAAATCTGACCGTGGTATTTCTCGAACTACAAACCCTCCAAACG
This sequence comes from Xylocopa sonorina, assembly GCF_050948175.1. Lineage (NCBI taxonomy): Eukaryota > Metazoa > Arthropoda > Insecta > Hymenoptera > Apidae > Xylocopa > Xylocopa sonorina. Next base: position 11,716,183 of record NC_135201.1, on the reverse strand, counting down.
TAGCGACGCTCGACTCAGAATTCAGCGGTGAAACGACTGACAGCGAAGGAAGTATCGACTCTGGATTGATCAGCGTCGAAAGAACCACAATCGTCAACCCCAACGACGATCGCAATACCGATTTCACTCCACGTTTCATAGAATCAAAGGTGGGAGGCGAAGTTTTCAAGGCCACAGAGTCACCGTATCTGATAGAGGTCCTCACAGAAGACAGCAAAAGTAGGACCAGAGTGGACCAAGAAGAAACGCAGACTAAACGGAGTACAACATCGTTCAGCGTGAGCGGCGTTACGATCTCCACAAATTCGGACCAGTCGACGAGGTTCACGGTGATCGAGAAGTTCCAATGCGACGAAGACCAATTCCTCTGCGACGGAAGCACCTGCATTCCGGAAATCAAGCTATGCGATGGTGTTCCGGATTGCAAGGACAACAGCGACGAGGGCGACGTATGCAACGAGCCTGAAAACTATTCAGAGGATTGTTCCGCGAACGAGTTCGCCTGCGACGGGATATGCATCGACGCTGACTACGTCTGCAACGGCGAGAAGGATTGCGCGGACGGGTTAGACGAGGCCAGCTGTGACGATGGCGAAAATAAAGGTAGAAACAGGCTAATCCATGTGTCGTCCCCCCTTCCGCTGTGCGCTCTCACTTCTCGCTTCGTGGGATCTTCGAACATTGTTCAGAGCGGAACCCTGCCAGGGATTCATCTGCGAAGTGGGACTCCGACTGTAAGCTGTACAAAGTGGTGGCTTGGATCTTTACGACCCAGAAATCGCGGCGAAAAGACGCGCGCGCGTTCGAGAACGATTTGTGATGTCCATAAACGCTGTACAAAAGCCTTGACTAAGGGAGAATATGTGGAGAATCGCCAGGCATTGGCTGGCGTTACGTCGTCCTTCCTTTGCGTCCGAGCGCTGCGATCACTCGAGAAAACGGATCGAATTCGATGGGAGCAGTGCGGTTTATTTTAATTCGGCTGGATTAAGGCTCTGAACGGATGCGAAGGAAGTCTCGACGGTGGCCTGTCAGTCTCGCAAGCATTTTATAATTCTCCAGACTGATACTACGGATCGGTCTGTCCATCCGGTTCAGCAGCCCGAGCCCAGAGGATTATTTAATCCGTTTGGAATTCAAACAACGTCGTTCCCGTTTCTTCTGATTCGATTGGCCATCGAGGTTCTCGGTTGATCGCGTTACGCAGACACGAGAAACGAGCCACGCGCTCGCCAAACACGCCGCATAGACACGAACACGAACACACTGTACATAGAACCCGTGGAGCATATACTAATCGCCTTCGAGGGGCTTCAGATTGCTTTAAGTGTTAGCCAGCTTCGAAGGTAACCCCTGTATAAAAGAACCCCATGGTCGAGGAGACGCGTGCTCTGTCATATTGCGATTATTGCGTCCGAGTTGCGTTGCTCTGACTGTTGGTCCTGGAGTACCACGCGTCGAAATGACTGTCGTTTATCGTGGGACGCGTGTATCGCTTCTCTGGTCTTGGGAAGGATTACAGTCACGGGCTGATACAAAAACGGTTCGACCAGGAGATGAAAAAGGCGGTGACAATAGTTATTCAGAAATGGTAGGCGAACAATAGCGTTGCAGGATTAACAGGCATCCGCGAGCAATATCGCAAGCTGACAGTCGCCATATATAAATACCATTCACCGTAACAAATGCTTTCAATGTATCAAGTCCAGTGTCCCGCTTTAAATGTGTCCACACGTGGCGTGTTGTCCACGTGGATGCTCTTCTAGCTTGTACATACATACATACATACAGACACACATATATCTATATTTATTTGTTTATATTTAATATGTATAACCATGTAACACGAGCGTCTCGTGGCACGAGACGCGATGGGTTTGACGAGACCAGGCTGTCTGTTTTTGCCGGTGGCGCCCTGTAGATTTGGCCCCGTGCCCTTCTATGGACTTCACATGCAGCGACGGCTCTTGCATATTGAAGAGCTCCGTTTGCGACGGATTCGACGACTGCCCACGGGCAGAAGACGAGCTTCACTGCGGTATATGAACACTTACGTATCGTCTCGGGGCCGCTGAACATCTGGAGACTCTGCGAAAGAGAAGAGAAAGCTGTCGTTAAACGCACGGACGCTTTAGAGGCTTTGTATCTCTGCTGGATTAGGAAACGGTGTGGTACCAGGTACCATTTTGCTCCGCAAGCTCTCGTGTAACTTCAGTCGATGGGAAGGAACGCGGAGTCTCCGGTGTTCGTGGCCCCTGCTTCTGCTTGCTAAGTAATCTAAACACTTGATAATACTTACAGAATGGAGCTGCGTGACAGAGGAAAGCTTCGACGGTTCGCGGATGACAATTCAGGTGAAATGTGGAACGCGTGAGATTTTATCTTCCGGCGCGGCAAAGCGATCCGCAAGGACGAACGTCGAAGCTTTCGCCGTCACGGACGCTCCCTCCATTTGTACATCGGTAACTTTAGAGTTTTAACCCTCGCCTCTCCAGATCATCAATTGTACATAGATTCACGAGTCCCGAGTCCCCAGGAAGTCCGAAGGAACTTCCTTAAATCCAGTTTGAAACGCTAAAGTCACAGAGGATCGATCGCCCCTCTCGTATTGTCGAGAGCAGTAGCTTTTGTATCGTTGTTCGTCGAACGCTTTCATTGTTCGTGGACGAGCTTCGAGCTTTTCGTGATCTCATAACAGAATCGAAACCCTACGGATGATACTCCCCTTGATTGAACGACGATTAACCCCACTCAGGGGGACAAGGTAACTCGAAGAGGAAACAAATAATTAAGTGTAGACCCTTTTTTCGTTGCCATTGATCATTCCATTAGGTGTACTGTACGCTCTTCTTCAACAGATCGTGCCCCAGAGTAACGCTGTCCCCCTGAACAGAAATGCCGTGGAGCAGGGTTGGGCAAACAGCCGGTTCGTGGACCGTACGCAGAGCTCGTCAAAATATTTCTGTGGCTTGTCAAGACAGTCAGAATAATCCGCCATGAATCGAGATTTCATCCGTTTCCACGGTGCTACCTTCGAGTCAAAACGATTTTGCCCACCCCTGCCATAGACCCAACTGCCTATTCAGTAGCATTTTATTGTTGACGTGTCCGTATATGTATAAATGTGTGTTCTCTGCTCATATCCCTGCTGCGACACAAACGACCACACAAAACAGAACGGGAATGCACACCTACCCAGTTCAAATGCGTCACCGGGAACAAGTGCATCGAGGGTGTCTACAGATGCGACGGCCATCCGGATTGCCCGGATAACAGCGACGAAGATTGCGCGAACGAAACCATAACACGCGTCGCTCTGCCTACCAGTACGCCTTCATCTCCCTTCTCATTTGTTTTTCTTTATACTTTTCTATTTCGTTTCTTCTTCGTGTGTTTTTCTTCCGCGCACGAACCTCCTCGATCGGTGGTTCTACGTCGAAAGATCGATTGGAATCGCGTGGAGAAAGAAACTGAGCTCGACGGTAGAGCACTGATCTTGGAGTTTTGTGCGACGATTTTGTGTGTGTCTGGCTGGAATCGTTGAAAGGAATGTTCTGCTCCCAAAAATCTGAGGGAACTCTCGCAGATCATTTCTTCCAACCTGACACAACGGTGAGTCCTACGAATACGTATTATTATACCATTCGATTCTACCCGATTCTTCCTACCCTGCCTGACTGCATGGCAAAGAAACAAGTTTACGAACATACCATGAAAGCGACGTGGGTAAAAACCCAGCTGGATAGACGCGTTTCTCTCGTTTGCTTAGCACTCGGCTTCGGGGACGACGATGCTGGTCGGTCGTGGATTACTCGCCACTAATTAGTTCATTAGCTTAATAGAAGAAACAGCGCTACCAGCCAAGAATCCTTTAATTCCAGGATTACTCATTTCCCAGCTTTTTCTAAGCGCAACTGGAAATCAGTATCCTTCAAAGATCAGTATCGTTCCTCGAAACGTGTCGCAGCTATCGCTAAAACTTGTCCCGTTTACTTGGTAGAACAGCAAGTCGTTATTGCTGTGCCGTTTGTTAATTGGTAATTCCATTTTTTTTTACTTATGCGCCCTTCATGGTATGATAACTCGGTGGAGGAGCGACCTTGGCTCACCGACTGATTCTTTAATCCCAATATCGTTTTCTCCACTGCGGTGATACTCGTTCTTTACACAGTAGAAACGCTTGCGTCTGAGTAGCTGGCAATGTGCTTGTCTGTGTGTGTACGTTTAGGCCAACAGTGGCCAGGCTGGGCGATCAAGAGCCCGAGGGAATGCGATCCGAGCAAGGAGTTCCGTTGCGACAGCGGGCAATGCGTGCTGCTTCGGCGCAGATGCGACAGCGTCTACGACTGCTTGGACAACAGTGACGAACGTGGTTGTGGTAAGCTTCCTTTGCTCCCGTTTGGGTCACTCAGGATCGTGTGCGGATACAGCGTTCAAATCGAAGAGATAGGACGGAGAACTCTGTTGGTAAAAATTGTTTTCGCATTTCTGATCACCAGCGTCGCTGACGCTAATCTCGAGCACGTTTTTAGCTTTCGTCGAAGGGAAATTTCACACGATTCTGACTGGCCTGCGTCCCATCCGACTCCTCTCTCCTCGCCTTTGGGACACGGAAGCGCTCGACGGTGGTCCTCGCGAGGAACCATCGTCGCGGTCGTGTCAACGAGGCGAAAATCTCCCTTAGACTCCAATGTTGAAGCTTCTCTAGCGCTTGTTGCTGAGCTATTGTCTGTGTCAAGGGATCTGCACACCTGCTGAATGGAAATGCGCCAGTGGCGAATGCATACCGGAAGTCGAACGATGCGACAATAAAATCCAGTGTACCGACGGATCCGACGAGACTGGATGTGGTAATTATGGGCCCTGGCCGCTGGTATCGCCGTGGAAACTATCATGACCACCTGGTCCTCTTCTTTTGCGTGATTGTTTTCGCGAGGGAACCACTGGTTGATTACTGGGAGTTACCAACTAAGATCTCCTCTGAACTAACATCGCATTCCCTCGTGTAAAAGCCAATTTAAATCGCTTTCACGGCACGTGGAACGTTCTGTCGAATGTTCGCATCGGCATTGATTGCATGTCTACGCATGAGAACAGATAATAAGTGTGAAACCTTTGTGCATACGTATCATTTCGTGGCTACAACGTTCCGTAGAATCAATTTTCATTGTCTGAACGTATGCTCTGGTCGTGTTTTAACCCATTCGTTGTTCATTCTATTACAATTCTCTGTATTTGCACTCTCTCTCTTTCTCTCTTCTTCTCTCTCTCTACTTCCTGAAAATAACATTTCTAGAATGATCTGTAGTCGCTCTTAAAGTCGATGAAAAACCTAGAAGCATAACGAAACTCCCAGTACAACGAAGGGGTTACAGAACCGGGTATACTCCTCAAGTTCATCGGAGATGAACCGTACCGATGTGAGTACTCTTGTTTAAACATGAACGAGTGGACCAACGTGCACGTAAAGGAACCCAAGGGCAAGGGTGGTGGCAGAGTCCTGTATTCATTTTCAGTACGATTGCAAAATTCTTTCTTATGTACGATTGCTTACGTGAACCAGAATTCGAACGTAGAGCAATTCCGTGAGATTACGTCCAAGAGGAACAAAATTATCCTCGCACGATAATTGAAAATGGACACGCGGACTCTGCCGGTAAGGTGATATTTTTCCCGGTAATCGTCACACGAGACGAGCCTGTAATGGAGAACTATCTCTGGTCGTTTGTGGGAATCGTTGTAGTGAACGAATGTCCGGCTGGAATGTTTCGATGCAACGACGGATTGTGCCTGGACAGTAAGAGACGCTGCGATGGCCGGCCGAATTGTTTGGATGGCTCGGACGAGAACAATTGCCGTACGATTGCCACTTTTCTCTATTCTACCTGTCTCTCTGTCTCTCTTTGTCTGTCGGTCGGTGCTGGTTCGCATCGCAGGCTGCGCCATATCGATGGAGGAGGCCCGGAGCATCGATCCGTTGATCGATGGTCGATACAAACGAGCGTTCCATGGGTGCATCTTTACGAACTTGCTGGAAAAATAGCTTCCATTAATCTAAAATTTCACGCGGTTATGTTCCAGTTCTCTCGAGCTGACTGAGAACCATTGCCACGACCCACCTGCGTCCTATTTTTCATAATGCAAGGAGTATAGTTTGCATGGAAAAGCTCGCCCTTCTGGGAGGGACCACTGCGTTCCCTTATTTTCGGACAGTTTATATTTAGACCGTCTGGAAACGCGAGGAAGAAATTGTTCGTCGAGGGAGTTTCACCAGCGTAACTCCCATCGAATGATTATGTCGTAGTATCCATCGATCGTGGCGCAGTTTGTTACGCAAATCAGCCGTCTCTCGACCAATTCTCCTTTCGTTCTCGACTTCCTTTGTCTGCCAATTTTCCCACCCTCGGGTGGATGTCTTTGATATCGCATCTTGATGAATTACTCGCCGATCGGGTCCCGACGTATCGCGGGAAGGGCACCGGGAGGAGCTTTCTCGACGCATTTTCTAACTGGCTTCCTTCTTCTTTCAGCAATACCCGTCCCGCGCCCTGTAACACCCTCTCCTTCGACGTCCACGTACGCAGTTCTGTTCTGGCAGCCGTTCTCGTGCGATTAGAGAGAGGAGTCTGAGGATTCGCCCAGAACGAATAGATGAGAAACGGGTCGGTTTAGCGAACGGATGCTCGAGGGAACAAGCTAGAACGGTGAAAAACGAGGAGAAGCCAAAGAATGGAAATCGATGCGTACGCGGATCGCGGGGAGAGAGCTCTCCTACTCCAGACTGGCCGCGCGTCGGTCTTCAAGGCGGCAATTAAGAAGCTGTAACTAATGCCGGCTCGCTCTCGTCTGGCCGTGCGAGCCGTTAATCTCGTTTCCTCGTTCTATCGACCGTGTTTCAAGCCGGACGTTGACTGCCGCTTCTGCTTGAATACTGACGCCGTGGCCAGAACCTCGTGATCGAGGCTGAGGCTATAGAAGCTGCGGAACTGCCCTTCGAAAGCGACTCCAACGCTGGAACTCTCGCGGATTACTAGATTACAGTGTCGTTAATACTGGGTTCGAGAGATTCACGACGCGTTGAATCATTTTTACGCGTGCGAAAGTAGTCCAAGTTGAGAATCACTGGAACAGCATCGCTAAGAGCACGCATTCGCGACCGACTTCCGAGTCATTTTTCTTGTAAACGGAAACTCGGGTAAAAAAAATATATTTTTCCAAACACAATTGCTCCGCCAACTTACCACTGAATTATTTGTGGTTCCATACGCAAGAAACCACCTCGAACGAGTCTTACAAGACGAATAATTCCCATTTTTCTGGCGAAATGAAGCATCGTTCGTGATTAAATCCGTCCTTGCTTTGCGAGATTCATTGGTACTCTCGAACCACTTTGGGTATTTTGACCAGAACGCTTTTGCCTAATGTAATTTCCTCCAGGCGCGTGTCCCCTTCTGTAGCCTCGTTTAATTAGAAATTATCGATATATCTTTGTATGTTTCAGCGCGACACTCTCTTAAATCTCATTCTAATACTCTGAAACCATTTATTAATTAATAGTTGAGAGATGCGTGGTGTATTTTTACGGGAAACATTCCGTTCCCCTATTGCTCGACTTTTCTCATTCTCTCACGTACTTTTCCATTCTTGCTCTCTGTTACACACACCTTGTCTTACTTTTCCGTTCTCTCTTTCAGCACAGGTTGTCTCACTTTGATATGTAACATACCTGTTTCACTATCTCTGATTGTATATACCTATTTTATATATTCATATTTACATTTATATATATATATATATACATATACGTACCTTTCTTCTCTTCTCTAGTTAACTATTTAGATCGTAAGTCTTTTGCACAGCGCACGTACACGAGATCCTAGGATCGATAAATCCACGAGCCCATGAAATTTCTGTTACATCTCTCTCTCTCTCTCTCTCTCTCTCTCTCTCTCTCTCTGTTCAACGTACACTGATGTTGCGAGGTAACGCAATGGAATGATATCTTTCTGTCACTTATAACGTGTGAATTCAAAGAAAACGTACGATCAACACCAGTGTACACGCTTCTCCCTCTCTCTCTCTCTCTCTCTCTTTCTCTCTGTCTCTCCGTCTGTTTCTCTCTCACCTATATGGCACACCATAGCCTTAGATTTACGAGGCATCGCCTTTTGCCTAGATCTCTCTGTTTGATACCGTTTAAACGTTCCCGTAGCTTTTGGAAAGTACATTACACACCGGCTCTCTAGGGAGGACGTAGTTCACGGAGTTTATCGTGCTGCATAGTAGAATTTTCCTACTTACCACTCTTCCGACACACGCACACGCGGGATACCGATGGAAATGCATTCGTTCCCGCGCCTTTGGCGGTTATCGGCTCGATTCTCCTATGATTAACTGCAAAATTGACACCGTAGATAAGAATAACGAATTACCTGTGCCGCTCTCTCTCTCTCTCTCTCTTTCTATGAGAAAAATAACAGACGCGTTACTATCGAATTAATCGCCACTTTAGAATAATTGCTTGCATCTTATCGCGAAAAATTGTCAGTATCGCAATTATTGTTAGACCAAAAATCGGTCAGACGCGAAACGTGCCAATGTTAGCAGCAGCGGACGCGTTATAGTAGAACGATACACGTTTGATGGAAGCACACCATGGTCCAAAGTTCCATTGGTATTCCAGTCGATTCTGTTAATTGTATTCTCGAAATATCTGCGACATTACGTTCGTCAGGACACCGTGGGGAATTTAGCCATGGGATCGGTGTACACGTGCGCTCCTTAAAACGTCGCATGACAGCCAACACAGTGTGCACGCTGTTCGTTTGACGAGTTTTATCCTTGTTGGTATCTCGACTGGGACAGTCTATCGATCGGCTAATTATCGTGGGCCACTTATTCGACCTCTCTTTCTCTCTCTCTATCTCTCTTCTCTTCTCTTCTCTTTCTTTTTTCTTTCCTGACCGTAGAAAATCGATCAAAACCTGTCTATGCACGTCTTTTACCATGTTACGACTGCCCTTCTCGAGCTTCTTTCTTTCTTCTAAACTCTTGGAGATAATATTTCGCTCTCTCTCTACGCGCAGGACTTTATAGGGTGGTTCTTTAAGCGAAGCCAGCACACTGTTTACCTCCTTTTCTCTCTTCACTTTTTTTCTAGTTTCTTTTGGATATTCTAAAACAGCCAGCCATTGCCCTCGTTAATTGGCCAATTCGTGTTTTCAGAATGCCCTGACGGCCAGCGACCCTGCGCCAACGGTGTGTGCATCAACAAGAAGTTCTTCTGCGACAGCAACTTGGACTGCCTCGACGGCAGCGACGAACGCGACTGCAGTAAGGATTTCAAAACCATTTCGAGGCTACGTGGACACCGTGGCCCTCTCTTCTCGACCATACAAATCTTTAAGATACCGCGAAAGTTGTACAGACAACTGGTTTACTTTGTCTAGCGTAGAGAAATACCTGTTCTATCATTTATGCATCCTTGCCTCGCGTCAGACTAGCTTGTGAAGAATTCAAAGAACGTCGCGGGCGGATATTCTGCTCCGCTGTTAATATTGCAACCGTCGAGGAACAAGAGCAAACGAAGCATTTCACGTTGCAGATAATTATCCGGATAACCCAGTGACGCCGCCGACGGGATGTCGGGAGGACGAGTTCACCTGCCGCGACGGAAGCTGCATTTTGCAATCCGCGAGATGCAATCGAAGGCCAGACTGTCCCGAAGGGGAGGACGAAGAGAGCTGCCCCCCAGGTAGGTCACGAGAGTCCGCTTCAGATGCGAGTCAGAACGACGAAGGACGAAGAGGAACCGGGAACACGTGCGCATACAGAGAAACGTGTCCTAGATATCACGTAGAGAGACGTAGTCTGGCCCGAAATGGGTGGAAAATGCTGCAGGGACCAGTTTAGAATTTGTACACCGACTCTTTCGGACATCCTTGAAGCTTCAACTGACTTTCTTGTCGATACCGTACCGATTGTTCAAGGAAAGACTTGCTCCTTTCACGCGAAATCACTTCGCTTCAGAATCGAATTGAAACGCAATTAACGGTCGAACAGTGTTTGTGCGAAAGGAGCGCAAGTCGTTCCTTCAAATCCGGTCAAGTTTCACGGGGACTCGAGTTGTCCGACCACTACCTGTACATAAGCTCTATTCGATCTCGCACAGTTTTGAACAAGTAGAATCACGCAACGCACCAGGTGCATACACGCAGTGTTTTGGCCATGACACCGTCTCCACCGCCTCCTAGAGGCAAAATTGTGCCGCACCGTGTTTGTACGTGCACCAAGTAAATCGCAAACGCCGCAAAACAGTACCGCGGGCTGGCAACAGATCGCCCTACGCTTGCAAGGAATTCAAATCACGCTTCTCGTTACGATCGCTCGATTAATCACGAGGATATCTGCTGCCAGCCTATGGCGCACGCTAAACGACGATTACCGTCTCTTCGTGCAGGGTTTTAGGAGGCTGGGAGCCCGCCAGTAAGTAGTCGCAGGGTTACAATCGCCAAAACTCGGGGCGTATCGTTGAAAGTAACGCTGAGAATGAAAACAGCGAAGAGAGGTGGTTCAGTTTCGGTTACTTCTAGGTAAAGACACGTCGGATAGAACCACCCTGGTGGGGCTAACCCACGAGAGCCAGGCTGGCAACGGTTACAGCCCGGATTATCTGGCGCCGGCTAATCAGAGCGCGCCAAGGAGCTGCGCTCCGGATGATTTTGTTTGTGCTGACGGCACTTGCATCCCCGAAACTCACCACTGCGACCATTTCTACGACTGCCGTGACTTTACGGACGAACAGTATTGCTTCGGTTAGAAGATCACTGGCAAACCTTGAATCATCTGATGGCGTCCGCGATCATTGGAACATTTTCGATCTGCCTTCAGTTTCGTTCGCTTCTGCAACGCGTTCCTCGCGCACAGAATTAACGCTTGACGAAGTCTCGGTCGAACAGTCGATACTTTCAGATAGGACACACGAGCTTTGTACTATTTCGTATTTTCTAAACTTGTCAAATCGATCGCGAACTTAATGGATTTTCCCTGTAGACCCGCGATATACGTTGTAGCCTTTACTAAGTTAATAATAGTAGTTCCCAGATAAATCAGGCCAGGCGTATGAAGTAACATGCACTGTCAGCTTATATCACTTCACGGGAGTATTGTGATTCTTTCTGTGTTAAAAGGACGTTCGTTCATTTACTAAGGAACTACTATTTTAACGTGTCTCGAGTAATTTCGTATGAATTTCGGACGCCACAGATCCTCTAGGCTCTGTATTTTGTTAGAGTCTGTGTTAGCAATCGAATAGACGGTGTGTAGGTCGTTCGAGTAGAGTACTTGAGTACTAATTCTGCTCAATTCAATGATACGTACGACGCACCCCTGTGTAAAACATTTAGTGCATCCGTTGCCTGGTTTTGATCTCTGTTGGTAGACTCTTAGCGTGTAGATCCTGTTATCGCATGAAACGTAGTAGGTTTTGGTCTGTTAGAGAAAAAGCGAGGACAACCCAGATACCCTGCAAGTGTCCTTCTTTTCTTTTTTTTTCCAGTAACCAATGGTAGACATTGTTCTAGGTGTTGTAAATAATATATAGTTGAGTACACAGTTTCTAGTTTACATAGCGACACATTTTTACACAGACACACGGAGAAATGTGAATCGAAAACAATGATCGATCCTTCGCTTCTCGCCATTTTTCCGTGCGTGCTGACACTTCGATTCTTCGTTTCTCGTCTGTTTTTAGCGTTTTTTAGGTGACTCTGGTGATTCATGCTCTTTTTGATTACTTAGATCGTTACTTGAAACGTGCACCAAGCCACGTCCTCGTATTCTAATCGATATCCATTGCGATCTTTTTCAAGAAAAAGTCACCTGCGGCCAGGATCAATTCCAGTGCAGCAACGGGGAGTGCATCGCTGCTGAACAGAAATGCGATGGTTACATAAACTGTTCCGATGGATCTGACGAAGAATGCGGTGGGTTTCGCAAACCAACGTGCCATATACATGAATATTACATAGCAAAAGATTGGAACCGTTGACAACAGTTAGAGACGTTGTTCCAAACATTTTCAGATCACACTCCGCATCCAATACCTTTCCAATGCCCACCTGGTTACATCATGTGCATCACTGACAGGAACTGCGTGCCTCAGTCCTCCATTTGCAACGGAGTTCCGGAATGCAGGGACAGATCTGACGAGGAAAATTGCCGTACGTGATTAAAAAATTAATCAGTCGCTAGTTACACGTGTTTTCTAACGCATTCCATCTACTATTTCCCCTGTGTTTTTCACAGCTCCTCCTACGGAACAGTCCGGACTCGACTTGAAGACTTATCCAAGCGAACAAGTGATCAAACAGAGTGAGTATCAGGAGACATATAGTTGGTGCAAGTACCGTTACTTTATTGCACATGGCACAAAGAGTGCATAAGATTCGTATACTAAGCACAGACTATAAGAGATCGATTAATGAGAATTTCTGATTATTTTAATCCTGCCTTGGCCAGATCCGGCGAAACAAGGTAAGCCTTCTTTTCTGGGCAGCAATCACAAGTAATGCTATGAAGCCTTGAAATTGACGAGAGTGGACTATGTGATTAATAATTATGAATGGTCATACGAGAGAACCATTTTATTCATTCATAATTACGATATGAAGTGCTTTATTGTTGATTAATTCGTAATTGCCAGTATATAAAGAGAGGGGGACAGCGTAGTCAAGCAAAGGCAAATTTGACTGCTTAATTTTTTTATCTTTGTTACTAGTTACGGCATTTTGTCGACGGTATTCGAAACGACACCACACATCGTATTACACATATACATTTTCACTTACATAGAATAAACGTTTCACTGTGATGCCAACTTTTCGACATAACACAAACATTGCTTACAATTATCCTATGATTGAATCAATGCGAGTAACAACGCATAACTTAGAAGAAGCAAATGTTTTTTTTTTTTTTGAGAATACAATGTAATTTTCAAATTCAGGTCGCGAAGTCGTCTTCCAATGTCGTGACGAAGGTCCACTCAGAGCTGGTGTCCGCTGGTTACGAGGTGACAACCTTCCTTTGCCTCCTGGATCTCGAGATCTGAACGGACGCCTGGAGATTCCGAACATTCAACTGGAACACGCTGGAACGTACATCTGCGAGGCTGTTGGCTATCCTCCGTCGACCCCTGGTCAACGAGTCACCGTCTATCTCACCGTAGAAAAGTGTACGCGTCTCTTTCGTCTGCATCTCAATTTACACTTAAATTGTTCACAAGAAATTATTAGAATCTCTGTCTTTTTTCCGTTCAGTCGAAGCTCCAGCGATAAACAGACCGCACGCGTGCCAGTACGACGAGGCCACCTGCAGCAACGGTGACTGTATTCCAAAGGCATACGTTTGCAACGGAAGATTAGACTGTACCGACGGTTCCGACGAGATGCGTTGCAGTAAGTCTTCGTCTCGCGATTACTCGTCGAGCCTCGAGCTCTCGTGTACTTTGGCACGATAAAAAAATTGGACATGTTTGCCCACAGGTCCACACGGTTGCGAGCCAAACGAATATCGCTGCAACAACACCCAGTGCGTGTCCAAAGTATGGCGTTGCGACGGTGACAAAGACTGTGCAGACGGCAGCGACGAAGATAATTGCGTCCAGAGCAGACCAGGATCCGCCTGTCTCCCAACTGAGTATGCCTGCGCCAGCAATAACCAGTGTATACCCAAGAGTTACCATTGCGATATGGAGAAGGATTGCTTGGACAGCAGCGACGAAATAGGATGCTGTGCGTACCTTTTCACCCTTGCACGCTAAATGCAGAGTGTCCAGAAAGCTCGATTCAATCTGCTATTCCTTGTTGTTCATTTTTAGCTCCGGTTTACATAGTGAAACCACCTCCGCCGATGATCACTCTGAACAGAGGAGACGTTCTGGTGATCACGTGCACAGCTATCGGTATGCCCATCCCTGAGATCAATTGGCGTCGCAACTGGGGCCACATTCCTCCAAAATGCACCATGACTTCTGTAAACGGGACTGGAACACTCACGTGTCCCGACATTCAGCGAGAGGACCAAGGCGCCTACTCCTGCGAGGGGTTGAACACCGCTGGTTTCGTGTTCGCCATACCCGACGCGACCGTCATCGTGAACGAACCCATGGACGACGTTTGTCCAAAGGGCATGTTCAACTCTGAGGCGAAGAGCGTGGACGAGTGCATCTCGTGCTTCTGTTTCGGCGTTGCCACCGAATGTCGCAGCGCCAACCTGTTCACCTACCAGATTCCACCGCCTTTTTACCGCCACAAGGTTGTGGAAGTCAAGTACCAACCGCAGCTTCAGATTCAGAGCGATATCAGCAAACAGTTATCCGAAGTGAGACCCATTGGTCGAGACGGAGTATTGTTGAGTGCACCGGAAAGAGAATTGAAAAGCACCATTCCTTACTTCGCTTTACCTGAGGACTACTATGGAAGTCAGTTGAAATCCTATGGTGGTTATCTGAAGTACAGAGTACGCTACAACGGCACTGGCGTTCCAAATTCCGAGCCGTCTGTTATCGTCACTGGAAACGGCTACGTCCTGTCGCACAGAGGAAAGCAATTGATACCGAATTACGATAACGAGGAGTCCGTCAGATTCTTCCAAGGCGAATGGTACAAACAGCAGGGCTGGAACGAGGTTCCCGCCACCAGGGAGGATATCATGATGACTCTGGCCAACGTGGACAACATTCTAATTAAGTATGTAGTCTGGTTTTTATCTGAAAGTTCGCGTTTCCCAGTCTGTAACGAATATATCGATAAATGTTATCAGGAATATAGCTAGAAATTGAAGATAAATCATTTTTTCTTAGGGTACAATATGATGATTCTCCGCAATTGGACGTGCAGATCACTCAAATAGTGATGGACACGGCTGATATAAAGAATACTGGACTTGGATCGGCGTCTTTCGTAGAGGAGTGTCAATGCCCGTCAGGTAAGTACTATCATACGACTTTGTGCGTTCAAAGTATACATGGAACGCGGTTGTTGTTCAGGATACTCTGGCCTGTCGTGCGAGCAATGCGCACCAGGATACCTGAGACGAGAATCCGGCCCTTGGCTAGGACAGTGTTACAGAGACGAACCACGCATATGTCCACCAGGATACTACGGAGATCCTCCTAGGAACGTCCCTTGCCAGTTGTGTCCCTGTCCGCTCACCAACCCATCCAATCAGTGAGACAACGCCACTTAATAATTCGCTGAAATTGCTATAAATCTAATAAACTAGAATTTATCACGATCGTCATTATCTTGGAACAGGTTTGCGCGCACTTGCATTCTCGGATCGGACGGTCAACCTACCTGCGACTGTCCACCAGGATACGTGGGTCGTAGATGCGAGCAATGTGACGTGGGTTATCAAGGAAACCCGCTCATGCCAGGAGATATGTGCGTCCCAGTGTCTCGCTGCGATCCTGACGGCAGTCTGAGCCTAGTCGCGGACCCCAACACCGGAAGATGTCGATGCAAGGTACTGAGCTTTCGATTTCTCAGTCTAAAAATTCAATGGTCGAACTGAAAATCTATCAGAGAGTAGAAAATTGTTCGTTCGTGTAGTATATGTTTGCATAATTGTTCTGAATGTTGTTTACGCTGCCGTTTAACTCGGAATTATTTCCACTCTGTTTGAAAAGTAAGTACATTTTGGAACAGACGGTAGGGGTAGCGTTGCAACGATCTTAAATGGATGTTGGTGCATATGGTTTAAATAAACTGGTTTGCAGACATACGCGACGGGTCTCACTTGCAATCAATGTAAGGCGAACACCTTCAATCTGGCGTCGAAAAATCAATTCGGTTGCATCAGCTGCTTCTGCATGGGCGTTACCACCCAGTGTTCATCGTCCAACTGGTACAGGAACGACGTGAGTATATTTAGCCTTGCAACCGATATGTTTACTCTTTGCAAGAGTAGTGAGAGGGTCCTCGTATAACTTCACAGATCCGGGTTGTCTTCACCAACTCGATCAGAGACTTCTCCCTCATCGAATCCAAGACTCCAGATGCCCAGTCGATCACAGATGGCATTCGCTTAGACTTGGTGAACCGTGAGATTATTTACAACGAATTCCCCAATCGTGGGAACAACGATGTCTATTACTGGCAATTGCCCAGCATTTTCCTGGGCGATCAGATCACCTCTTATGGCGGAAACCTCAAGTACACGGTGCGCTACGTTCCTACGCCAGGTGGCCAGAGTTCAAGGAACAACGCTGCTGACGTCGAGTTGATCAGCGCCAACGACATCAACCTTCTGTACTTCTCTCGAGAATCGCCTGAACCGAACATTCCGCAGACGTTTACGGTTCCCCTGTTGGAACAGTTCTGGCAGCGAAACGACGGAAGACAGGCCGACAGAGAACACTTACTGATGGCTCTAGCTGACATTCGCGCGATCAGGATCAAGGCCACGTACACCACCCACACCGACGAGGCTGCCTTGTCATTTGTTTCGT
The DNA here is from genome assembly GCF_050948175.1 of Xylocopa sonorina. NCBI lineage: Eukaryota > Metazoa > Arthropoda > Insecta > Hymenoptera > Apidae > Xylocopa > Xylocopa sonorina. The sequence goes on along the minus strand of NC_135201.1, from coordinate 11,699,670 downwards.
TGGATACGGCTGACAAGTACAACACAGGAAGGGCCAGAGCAGTAGAAGTCGAGGAATGCAGTTGTCCAGTCGGTTACAAGGGATTATCCTGCGAGGATTGCGACGTTGGCTACACCAGAGCCAGTAAAGGGCTCTATCTAGGTCTCTGCGAACCCTGCGACTGCAACGGTCACTCGAACCAGTGCAATCCTGACACTGGAATATGCGAGAACTGTAACCACCATACTACTGGGGACTCTTGCGAGTTGTGCGAGGCGGGATACAGGGGTGACGCGACTCGTGGAACACCCCAGGATTGTATCTTCACGGAAGAGAGCAGCCCCTGCACTTGCAACGAGGCTGGTGTGCGCAGTCAGGGATGCATCGACGGCCGTTGCGACTGCAAACGGAACGTGGAGGGTATGCAGTGCAACAGATGCCGTCCGTCCACGTTTGGATTGACCGCGAGTAATCCTGACGGGTGTAGCGAATGCTATTGCAGCGGTCTAACCGATCAGTGCCACGAGAGCTCTCTGTACATCCAACAGATACCCGTGTTGTTCTACGGCGACCAACATGGATTCACTTTGACCGACTCTAGAAGGCAGGAGGTAATCGACGACGGTTTCGACTTAAACTTGGCTATGAACGAGATAGGATACCGCTATCCAGACAGCAGAGGACGTAGGCTGTTCTGGTCCTTGCCGCCAGTCTTCACAGGCAACCAAGTGAAGAGCTACGGTGGCAATTTGACCTTAACGCAGCACATCGCCGCGTATCCTGGTGCGCAGAGTTACGAGGATCAAGATATCATCCTCGTTGGAAGCGGGATCACCTTGTTCTGGATGAATCCCAACGACATTCAGCCGAATTTACGTTTGACCTATTCCGTGCCCCTCAGAGAAACGGAATGGAGGCGTTTAACCAGTTCAGGGCCCCAAGTTGCCTCCAGAGTCGACCTCATGACCGTGCTCTCGAACCTAGAGGCCATTCTGGTCCGTGCCACGCACAGCGAACAGATGACTGCCACTTATATCAGCGACATAAGCCTGGACACAGCCGTGGAACATCCAACGGGCAATCCAAGAGCGGTACAAGTGGAAGTTTGTCGTTGTCCCACCGGATACGTTGGAACATCCTGCGAATCCTGCGCTAGGGGCTACTACAGAGACATCAGCGATCAATTTACCAGTTATCTGGGCTCCTGCAATCTGTGCCCTTGCAATAACAGGGAGGACAGTTGCGAGATGATGCAGAATGGTCAAGTGAAGTGTCACTGCTTGCCGGGATATGTAGGCCAAAATTGTCAAGATGACGTTGGTACGTACAAGACGAAGTCCGCGGAACTTCGATCAGACCCACAGTAACAAAGATATTCGAACGGTATACAAAACAGTGAAATAAGGATTGAACGAAAAGGAACTTCGAGTCACGCTATCGTTCCAATACCTTCGTTACTCGTTGTACTTCAGATTAGTTAAAAGCTAGTCAGAGTGAAAGAAAATTCTCGGGAGTAGTGGGAGAAATGAAAATGATTAAACGTAATGTTTCAAGCGTTGCAACGGTTAGGTGACCTGATGGTAAGTTTAAAGCCAATGTCGGGCACGACGAAGCCGAACTCGTGGATCAGGTTCACGTGCAGTTACGAATCCCTGGATCCGTTGCATATATCATTTAAATTGACCTCGATCGATGACAAGCCTCTAACCGCGTTTTTCAATAATGCGCAACCCACCCAAAAAACTGCGAAGGGAGCGTTCAGGAACTGGTACGTTTACGTCCGAGAGGATCCTCTGAACGTGGAGTGTCACGTCCTGAACCAATCCAGGAACGAGTTACTCAAGGTCGTCACGTCGATCACACCAGGTTTGGCGGGCCAAATCAAGAGAGTATCAGTGTTTGTCCGTCCTTGGGAGGCAGAGGCGCACTATACGCTTCATATTCTTTTATTCGCGTCCTGGTTCGGTTGACGTTCATTTTCTCATTTTCAGTCGACTGCTTGACAGTCCTCTCATTCGATATCATTCATTGGTTCAGGAGCTTCTCATCGCATCGGATTTGGTGTAGGATGCTGTATCGGGGCAATCCAAGTCTCTTTCATTCTTCCCACGCATATGTCTTTGTGTCGCGAGATCGTAAAAGCTTCCATCGAGGGTGTACGTATTTTAACATTCATATTATACCTTACAGAAGGTACTACCACGTCAAGACCTACGCCACATCCTGTACCGCCTCCAAGAATCGTCGTTTACATTCGAGAACCAGAGTTCCAGATTGTTGAAACTGGAAGCACAGTCCAGTACCATTGCACCGGAAGATCTGAAGATAACGTAAGTGATGCAGTTAATTAGCGTCTGCACAATTAGATGCGATGTAGAATAAGAAACATATCGTCTTAAACATGTAGGGGTTCCTGCGTGTCACGTGGGAAAAGGAAGGTGGCCAACTGCCTCGAGGCAGAACTATACACGACAATCATGGCTTGTTGATCATACGAGACGTGAAAGTGTCTGACAGCGGTATCTATATTTGCCAAGTCACCGATGGGGTATTCATTGGCTACAAAAACGTCACTCTCACTGTTGGAGGTAAGATGGAAGCAATCTCCACTGATCAGGAACCTACGTTCCAATTTTATTTGTATATGAATTGAAATAACGCCTCGTGTGTTTCACACGGACACAGCCTTTCCGCAAAGCTTGTTGGATATCCCAGGTACAGCTTTAGAATCAAACCATGTTGTACTGCCTGATCACAATTTAACTTCCGCACGAATTCTGACGTTCATTTGCCGTGAAAACAACGTTGTATCTTGTTAACAACTATCTTGTGTCTATTAAAAGGCTCGAGGCAAGAAGCACCGAGGGCGGTCGTCGTGCCACCGTCTATGACCGTGTTGGAAGGCGAATCTGCGGAGTTCAGATGCGAAGCCACAGGAAACCCACCGCCCCAGGTCGAATGGATGCGCGTTTATGGCCCGATGAATCCGGAAGTGATAATGCAGAATGGTGTCTGGAGCTTGCGAGCAGTTTCCAGGAACGATGCCGCCGAGTACAAATGCATAGCCAGAAATAATGTTGGCGTGGACGAAAGAACCGTGATTCTTTATGTCCAAGGTATCGTCGATTAACGATTAACGGATCGCTGATAGACAATACACGCAGAATGATATTTACAAGATTGCCGTCGTATTCACAGAAAACACCAAGCCGTCCGGTTGGTTCAAACCACCCACCATTACCCCATCAGAATGGTTCGGAGCTAGTGGAGAGACGATCGTAATAACCTGCATCCAGCCACAAGCTGTGAACATCACGTGGAGTCGTGAGGGAAGCCTTTCACTGCCTCCTACAGCCAGCCAGTACAATGGAGTATTGACGATTGGGAATCCTACTCGAGAGGATTCTGGTGTTTACGTGTGCGCGACGAGCAGCCAAGTAGGGACGGAGACCAGCAAGACGATCAACGTGACAGTGATGCCTAGAAGAACTCCACCGTCCATCAAGGTGAGGCCTGAAAAGCAGACAGTCCCACAAGGTAGCGTGGCCGAAGTGAGGTGCCTGACAAGCGACGAGTCGGGCCAGGAAGTGAGATGGAGCAAATACCTCGAACGGATGAGCCCCAACGTGCAACAGGTCGGAGATACCCTGAGAATCGTTAATATCCAGATCGCTGACAGGGGTGTCTACATTTGTCGAATTATGGGACCGAGCGGACGTTACGAAGCCAGCGCTATTATCGAGGTTGAACGTGAGTAAACTCATCAAAGTATTCACGTAAGATGCATAAGCTGTTTTTTATTTGACGATACTCACGAGCGATTTCTGGTTCGTTTAAATAGCCAGAGAAGCCCCGCTGGTAGAGATCTATCCTAAAGAAGTCCATCCGGTTACCCTTGGAGGCTCCACCGATCTGCAATGTCGAACAGTCGCCGGAATTCCCACGCCAGAGCTGAAGTGGTCCCACCAAGACGGCAGAGTGTTCCCTCCCAACATTAAACAGCTTCCTGGAGGCGTTTTAAGGCTCTCGAACATCACGTCCAACGACGGCGGCGGTTACGTTTGTTCTGCGGTCAATTCCGTGGGTTCCAACTCCGCGGTGGTTTATATAGAGATCCATTCTGTGCCTGTTATCGTGATCACACCGAGATCGTCGGGTGTTTTGAAGATAAAACCTGGCGACAGTGTTCGATTAATCTGCAGCGCGTCCGGATATCCACAACCTTCAGTCGCCTGGGACAGACACAAGCCGTAAGTTTCCTTTGCAAGGGGAAATGATGGCGTTGAAACGTTAAAAGTCGATGGTAATCGTTTAACTTTGCTTCTCGCAGACCACTCCACAGGGTAATCCCGGAACTTCAAAGCAGTCCGTTGAGCGCTGTGTACGAAATACATTCCGCATCCCCAGATGACGGAGGCTCGTACATTTGCCACGCAAGCAACTCTGCAGGGATCGTCGAGAAACGTATCTACATCAGCGTGGAGGACAACGAGGTCTATCCACCTTGCACAGAGAACTGTCCCGACGACGATGGAGTTAGTTATCCTTGACAAAAGATAAAAGACATACAAGTATGCGACCAGTGGTTATGGAACGCTTAATTATCGTTACAGTCCGACAGAGGTGACGACGTGCCAAAGGATTACTTCAGAATCCCAATTGGCGGCAAGGTGGAGATGCGTTGCCACGTGCAGGCTTCTGACGGGAATCAAATTTATTTGGACTGGAAGAGAACCGACAGGAAGTCCTTACCGGAGGGTAGTACCGTTCACAATGGCGTATTGATCATTCGAGCTGCGGATAAGAACGCCGCTGGGGAGTACGTTTGCTCCGGAGTGGATCAGGCTGGCAATCTTCTCTTCAGAGCTAAATCCCACCTTGATGTTCTGTGTAAGATTTTCAGTGCAGTGAACTTCTTGTCACTTCTTGGAACAAAGATTGAAAGAAAAGTGATTGTACTTATCGACAACCATGGGCATTCTTTCAGCACCACCCAGAATCGAATTGATCCCGCCCAGGCAGACAGTCCGTGCCGGCGAAAACCCGTCGATTGTTTGCAGCACGACCGGAGACCAGCCAATGAGCATCAAATGGGCCGCCATCGGACGTACTCTTCCTTATTCCGTCACGCATGACAACGGAGTCCTCCAATTCCACGGGATCACGTACTCCGATGCAGGGAAGTACGTGTGCAAGGCTACCAACGACGCAGGAACCGCTGAAGCCGTTGCAGAGGTCTTAGTAAACGGTACGATAACACTTTCCTAGGATTCGTACGTGAAACTGTGGATTCGAGCATCCAATGGTTTCCTTGCAGAACGATCTTACGACGATGCAGACGTTAGAGCCGCCCAAAGGGACATTGTTGCCTATGCTGGACGACCTGTACGTTTACACTGTATAACCAGAGAAAGTGCCACCATACACTGGTCCAGACAAGGCCAGTCGTTGCCATCTGGTGCTCGAAAAGTAGAGGGTTACTTGGAACTGCCCAGAGCCAGGCCAGAAGACAGCGGCAGATACGTCTGCCAGATCCAAACTGACCACGGTGTTTCCAGCGACTACATTAATCTGAACGTTTCGCGTAAGTTGAAAGCCACGGCTGTTACGAACCATGCACGGAGTTGTTTCTTTCATCTCTGACTCATCTAACGTGCGCTCACCAACTCTTTTTCTCATCATCCCCAATGGAAATCTCTCGGTAGGATGTGAACCACACATAGAAGATACCGTACTACTACACTCCAGATTGTACCATAGCACGGATCATTTTAAATCGAGTTCACTTCAGTACAGTCTGTTCCTTCCACAAAATCATCATCAACCAAAGTCATGACACGGCGCAGCTCGGGCAGGCTGTGTGCACGTGTTTTTCTTTTACCTGATGGTTATCGCGACGTATTGTTTATTAGTAGTTAAATTTCGCCCGGAATGCGTGCAAACGAACCAAGCGCAGTGCAAGCAAAACGAGTGCATGTGCAACATTCAAGGATGCTTTCTGTTGGATTACGTTTGCGCCATTCGCTACAGCAACGATATGCGCGGCTACATCTACGACAATCGGCGGAACCGCGACAGTCTTCAGCAACAACGCGGTTTGTTCTGAACAAATTATGTGTTCCCGATGTGTGACGTTTGTTGAACAATTAACGCTTCTTCCTTTCCATTCTTTACAACTGTAATTAACACTTTCGTAACCGAGGCCCGTTCGACGATATTCGATCGTTCCGATCCAGAGAAATTTTGTACACGTTTTGTACACATCAAGCTTGTACACGTTGCAAATCGTAAAACGAAGTTACGAAAGTGTCGATCGTTCCGCTGTACCACCTTGTGTCGTTATCTTAATGGTAAACTTTGAGGGAAATAGAAACTGTAGCCAATAATCATTGCAAGGAGATGTGCACATCCTAGCAAGGTAGTTCGAGACATAGTTCTGAGACTTGTCGCGTGTGTTTGTTGCTCCATAGAGTAGCCTGTTCCTCGTTCAACTGATATGCAGCTGTCTATTGTGGTATTTCTCGATGTATTTTAACATCAGTGTCATAGGAGGAAGTAATGGAGAAGGGTTCACGTTTGTACGGCTTGAACGAAATTCTTAATACGTTCGCCTGACAGCGTCACTTGCGTTTTTAGCTACCGACGTGCCAGCTATCAGCGTCGAGGTCTCCCAGGATCCGGTTAACATCGGTGACACCATCGACATACGTTGCGCCTGCTCTGGTACTCACAATCCGCGTTACGACTGGTCCAGACCAAACCATCCAGGTTTGCCAGAGAATGCTCAGGAATACGGGAACATCTTGAGACTGTCGAACGTGGCTGTCAGCGACAGCGGACTCTACAGGTGCACCGCTCACACTCCTGAGGGCATTTTCGAGCAGGATTTCAATCTTGTCGTTCACGGTAAAACTTTGTTTCAACAAATATCTAATATCTTTAAATATACGAAATGAATTCGCTTAAAGCAATTATCAGAAACAGACTAAAATTGACAAAAAATAATTAATGGAAGTTTCGTTTGATTTGTGCTTGCGATACTTTGTCCCAACGTGAGTATGCGATAGCTGCAACATTCAAGTGTAAGGGTTCAACAATCGAGGATTCTAATTCCAGGTGGAACCAACGATGCACCAGCAATCGAGACCAAGCACGCTCCCTATGGATCCAGCTTAGAGATGGACTGTCGTCCAAGCATCTATCCGCCCATGAAGTTTCATTGGAGCAAACTGGGTGGCCTTCTGCCGCACGATGCGCAGACTTTCGAGGTACGAGCTACTCGTAACATTGCTATACGATCAATCTGGAATGGCAGTTGTAATAGTTCTCGACTTACACGCTGTGTTCTTCATCGCAGAGTAAATTGAAATTGATCAACGTCAAAGCTAAGGACGCAGGAACCTACATATGCACTGCAGACAACGGCCAGGAGAGTATAGACATACCGACAGTGCTCGTAGTGACTGGTGTGGTCCCACATTTCAGTCAAGCGCCGCAAAGTTTCATCGCCTTGCCTCCTCTGTCCGACGCCTACTTAAATTTCAACATCGAGATCTCCTTCAAACCGCAGAGCTACGATGGCATTATTTTATATAACGACCAGTTTAACACCGGGACTGGCGACTTCCTCATGTTGTCGCTTATCAGCGGCTGCCCACAATTGAAGTAACTATTGAGCGTTATATCCCTAAGCGACCGTTGTTACTTCAATGACTCCACGAGTGTGTTTACGAAGTCAATTTACTTACTAATGTGTAATTTTGATATTTCAGATACGATCTGGGATCTGGCCCAGCCACTATCCACGCAAAGAAGCACGTGACACTCGGCGAATGGCACACCATAAAGCTTCAACGCAACAGACAGGAAGCAACCATGCTAGTCGATGGTGAACGATTTTACAAAGGCATAGCAACTGGCAAACGACAGGGATTGGACTTAAAATCGCCATTATTCGTCGGCGGTGTACCCAGTGATGTCGTGATCACTAAATACGCAGACATCAATACTGGCTTCGTTGGCTGCATCAGCAGATTGGTGATCAAAGAGAAGGAAGTCGATCTGATGGGCGATCAAACGGACAGCGTTGGAATCACAAACTGCGAGATCTGCGTTGAAAATCCTTGCAACAACGGCGGTGTTTGCCAAGAATACGCTACGAAGGACGGATACACTTGCTTGTGTCGTGCTGGCTATACTGGCAAGCACTGCGACTACATTGGTCAATCATGCTATCCAGGTAGAGTCCTCGTAGCCTAGACTTTTAGACTTTTAAAATGTATGCAAGCTGCTTCAGCTTGTTCTTGAGTCTCCTCAAGTAAAGTAGTGGTAGAAAAAAGCATTTTTTCATTATGTTTGATGGATTTTAGGTGCTTGCGGAGAAGGTAAATGCGTGGACAAGGAAACAGGCTTCGACTGTTATTGCCCTCACGGGAAAACTGGTGCCCGTTGCGAGACTTCAATGAAGATCTACGATCCAGCGTTCCACGATGATAAATCGTTCATAGCACACGATACGCCTAAAGCTCTCAGACGGTAATTATTCAGTGCAACGCATGCGCATGATGAAAAACGTTTAGTCGTTTCTTTATCGTATAAGTATTTCATGTCCCCCTATCTTTTTTTATACTTGCCTGTAGAACGAATAGAAAGTTTCACCTTAGTGTTTAACGTTGAATGATATATAATATACTGTTAATGGATTTTGATGGATGCAAAAAATACCCCTGGAAGATCGTCAGTCGCGCTGAGTAATACGACCCCCGTGACGAAGAGACCCTAATCCTAATTGAAATAATGATTTTCAGGCCGAGAATGAACCCGACCCATAAGTACGATCGATTTCCAGCACGCAACGCACATATTAGACAGCCACGATCAAGACCACATCATCACAATAAGCTGCACCACACGAAACATTAGTCTCATTTTCACTACCAAAACTACTTGATGCACGTATATGATAGAGAAACGAAAAAAAGTCATTTATAATTAATTAACTGTTCATAAACACCGGATAGATGTCTTTGTATAACTGCTATTTATAGTCGTCAGTCAGCCACATACATATATATGTTACACGTGTATTATATATAGTTTTTTTTTTTTTTTTATGAGAATTTTATTTACAATTAGATCTTTCTGCCTCGTAAAGTGTCATAGACGATTACGTTATAGCCTGTATAGTGAGTAGTTCCTTGGAATGAACCTCATGTGGTGCTGTAATACTAGAGTATCAATCAATTATACTTATACATTATACTTATTATATATATATATCAACTCTTTGCGGTTCCAGATTACTTCTCTGGTAGCAAGCTCTCTTTTGATTAAGACGGCTTTCTCGATTCGGTGCCTTACGAACCGTGAAGGGTCTTTTGTACAGCTTCTTGAATTAATACATTCTAATGCATTGCGTTTAGTCATTTTACTGTTTAAAATAAGCGATTAATTAGATCACTGCCAAACGAGAATTGCATTTTATGGTAGTATCGAGAGCTTTTTAAACAAATTACTAGCACTATATATATATATATATATATGTGACTTGTGCGGTAAGCATAAACAGAGATACATAGGTATGCACGCACACACACATAAACACACGCACTTAAAGTCAGGCACGTCTCTTAGAATGTTTGTACTTATTTTTTAAGAGCCTGTTCATTGTATGTGCCGTAAGTGGTGTGTTTTCTAGGGCCAGAATCATCGTTTATATGTATCCGACGGGCTTCGAGTGATAAGTATAGATATATATATCTTGAGATGCAAATAAAAATTGATTTAACAGGATTCTCCAGTCGAATTAAACAAACTGTACCCTCGTTACCTCCAACCTTCGCTAACTACAACCAGAAACGAGGTAAGCTACAAAAACGAGAGAACGTTTATCTAATTCCTTGAACCTCTGACTAACTACAATGTTGTCTCCCATTAACAGGAACCAATCCTTCGCAACTGGTGCCACGATGAAGTAGCCGTTCTAATAAGTCAAATGTTATCGCAGGTTGAAAATCGCATTGAACTTCAATCCTCTGGACGATAATGACGGCATCCTGCTGTACTGCGCTCAGACTGATGAAGGACGCGGTGATTTTATGGCGCTTGTGGTCAAGGACAACCGTGTTGAGTTCAGATACGACATTGGCACCGGTCTGGCGATCATCAGGTCGAATCACATTCTTCAGCCTGGCGTGTGGACGCACGTCTCTGTAAATAGGGACTACAAGGAAGGCAATTTGACCGTGAACGAGGAGCCCACGATAGGGGTGAAGTCTCCAGGCACAGCTCGCACCATGACTCTCAATACTCCTTTGTACATCGGAGGTGTTGATCGCAGGCGAATCACTGTGAACAGCAACACTGGCGTACATAAAACTTTTCGTGGTTGTATCAGCGATGTAAGTTTTCCACGAATTAATCGTACTCGTTCCTTTTGCGACGAAAATATCTTGGTGATAATATTCTGTTTCGCATTCCAGCTTGCAGTGTCCTCGATGAACACAGACATACTCAAATCGGCCATAGATTCAGCGAATATCATCGATTGCAACGTTCTGCAGCCTAATCAAACCAAACTGACCACTGTGATCACGACACCACCGTCGACCACGACTCCCTACGATCCGTGTGCCTCCAGTCCTTGTATCCATGGGATGTGCCAGAGCACAGAGCATCCGTACGATTATTCCTGCACCTGCGAGTACGGATACGTGGGCAGGAACTGTGAGAATATCCTAAAGCAATGCGAACTACTCACCCCCTGCAGAAACGGTGGCACCTGTACGGATCTCCATGGATCCTACAAGTGCGACTGTCGACTGAAGTACAACGGGCAGAACTGCGAGAAAAGTAAGTATGTCGATGAATCAAATCCAAGTCTCATACGTTTTATTACTAAAGCTACGTATTTTTGGTGGAATTTTAGTGGCTGAAATAACGTACGACGTTGCATTCAGAGGGGACGGTTGGCTAGAGCTGGACAGGTCTGTGATGACACACGAAGAGGAACGTGAAGTGCTGGGTTTTGAAATATCAACGAATAAAACCAAAGGCCTGATCATGTGGCATGGCCAGACACCCAACGATCTGAATCCTGATCATTACATGGCGCTTGCTGTGGTCGATGGGTAAAGACAGCATTTTCTAGTTGTCCTGCTTGCTCAAGAAATACTCAGTGATGTGTATTCGTATTTCTGGAATAAGTACTTAGTTTTATATATAATTCCAGGTACGTAGAGTACCAGTATAACTTAGGCACCGGTCCAGTGGTCATTCGTGTCACAGCACAGAAGGTGGACGATGGCGAAAGGCATAGAATAATTTTAAAACGCCAGGGGGGTGATGGTAGCATCGAATTGAACGGAGAGCACATGGAAAGCAGTGCCAGCTATGGAACGCAACAAGATCTCAATGCCAAAGGCAGCGTATACTTAGGAGGAGTACCTGATTACTCAATGACTTACGGAAAGTACCAAGAAGGATTCTCTGGCTGTATCTATACCATGGAGGTGCAAGATTCTGGAGCGATAGACATTGGTGGGAAGGCTCTAAGGGGGAAGAACGTTTCTCCGTGCACCAGGTATCATTTTGCAACTTTTCCCAATTGATATCATTTCAATGTTCCATAAATCTGTAGACATCTGTAATTTATTTGTGGACGACTTATCCCAAAGTTTTACGAGTATTTCAGAGGCACTGAAACGTTGAGTTGCAACATACGTCTCAAAGTTTTAATACAGAAAGATATTATTTAGATCATCGTATAGAGCAAGTGTAACATCATTTTGTAGCATATGTAATGTTAATGTTGCACGCTGCTCAGAGCAAGATGGATCCCCTCATCCTTGGTATTCACGAACGCAGACACGGATATCTTCGACGCGTTCGTTCCGCCACCTCCTGTGAACATAATCCATCCTAAGCCAGCGGCGAATTTAGCCGCTTATTGTATCAGACATTATTCGTTGTTAATTTTACTACAAAATCTGCTCGCTTTCACCATGGATGTTCGAGAGCAGAACATCCTCGTCACAGTATTATGCATAGACACCATAGATGTGATGAAGTATATATTAAGTTAAGTGTTTCTCAACTGAATACGTGTGTTTTCACGAATAACAATGTAACGATGAAGAGACACGTATTTATAATGGTAAATCTTGTAATTAATCCAATTTGTAAATTGTTTAACGCTTCGTTGACGAGGGCAAGGTAAATCGTTGATCTGACATTTTGTATTTCAAAGTCATTCGGTTTTTTAATAACCGGCTTCTATTACTTCTTGTTTTTCTAGCTATTTGTACGACAAACTTCTGACGAGAGGGACACCTTGGAACGTATCATTAAAAAATCCAATCGTTCGGTATCTTGCCGTGATGGAAAAAAGAAAAGTATGATTAACGTTAAGAAGTTCTATTGATAATCGCGAAAGGAAGATATTTTAGATGATATGGAAGATGTTTATTTATGTTCAGGGACGACTATATTATCGACATTGTGGAAAAGTAATCGTGACAAATGGCACGTGAACAGTTTTATATCCGTAGTTGTACAGAGCGGGTCACTGGTAACATTTTATAATGGATCGATTACATTTTATACAGCTCCTTGTTTGTACCAGATAACAACCATTGATTTTCTGTTCGCTGCTCTTTGGTTTCCATATATTTCTCATCTAATTGACTGCCATATTCAGAAAGTGAACGCTGGTGTTTCCCACTGAAAATGGATACAATAATCTTATAATAAGTTTCCCACTGCCATTGTCTGATTCGTTAACTGCTTCCATAGAGTTTTTCTAATCCGTAGCATAAAAATACACATTTTAAATAAGCAGAAAGACTTAAGAAGAACCTTTCGTGTCGAGATTAGGTCTTTTCTCTCAACATACCTTACTTGGATCAATGCTCTTGATCGTTTTCTTTAACCACAATTCCGATTTATGTGATACTGAACCAGAGGAAGTTACTTACCAAGTATTTGCAGTTAAAACACGGTGCTAGTAAGATGTGTTTTGATAGTTCTAAGAAAAATTTGCATTCGAATGAAAAAGTGTGTGTAAATAATTGCAGTTAGTCTCTTGAATCTTGGCGTTTTCTTACATCCTATGCGACCACTATTTATCACACCCAAACATTGCATTATCATTGATGATTCTGATAATGGAAGGAATTAATTGTACGGAATACAGTTGAGGAGAAATAGGGATAATTAAGCGAGTACTACTCCTTCAGGACACTGTTATTTATTTAACAACGATACATCGTAGTTTCTTCGCTTTCCTTCTCAATTTGATGTATCTGCCTGGTTGAATTGTCAATTAACAAACAAGGAAAATATCATTCGTAGGCATTTACTAGATTTATATTATGAACAAAATGCGACAACGTAATCCTGGTGTGACTCGAGTTCGATGCACAATAGTAAAAACTCGATGCTGTTTTACGTTCCTTTAGGCAATCGTGCATAATTTTCTTCCAAATCCTACCAGGCTAAATGCGTTCTTCAGGTCTCGAGTTATCGAGCCAATGTTATTCATATACACCGCAGGACATTGTAAATGATCATGTGTACAGAAGGTAACTGAATTGTAAGTACATTTTACTCGAATCTCTAACACATTCTTCTATTGCCCAACATCGAACAAATGCTTTCTGAATGTCGATGCAAGTGTTAGCCGCTACATTATACACATATTTACTATTATACATCTCGCGTATATTATATAAAATATATACAAATACGTAAATAAGCGTAAATATAAAAAGAAGTGTATAATCCATCAACTGAAAGTATCCACCGTAACATGAAAGTGTAGTCTATTGTTATATAAATAATTCTTTAAAATGAAATGAGACAATAAATATAATTTTGTTAAGAACATCCTTCTTAATCATTTATATAGTTCGTCGCTGTGCATTAAAAAAAAAACAAAAAGGAAAGAAACGTTAATAAAAAAATAATCCTTATGTTACATTAGACCTGAGAAATTGGCAGAAAAGCAGAGTGTTGTCCTTCAAACACACACCGGCTGCTATAAGTTCAGTTTATAGCCAGATATGAAAGGCAGTCCTGTACCAACTTCTTTCTGGTAATCCACGTAATCTTGCCCGAAGAAGTTCAGCAGCGTGATTTCTTCGTTTAAAATGCGATCGTGAAAGAAATTCCAAGATATCAGAGTGTACGCCAGTGCGCAAAACGGATTCTGAAGAATCAACTGCAACGATCAAGTTAATTTACAAACGTTACGCTTCCACATAACATCGATAAAGTACAGTTTAGCATTAAAAATGATCACCTGTGTCCCCACGGACCAATAAAACCAGCCCACGTAACTGGGATGCCTGCAAATTTTGTAAACCCCATGGGTGACAAGCTCGTGATTCTCCATCTTCTCGCTCTGCACGATGTGATTGAAGTTATGCTTGGCAGTGAACATCGCCAGCTTCCTTAGGAGCTCTCCGCAGATGCAGAGCGTCAATCCAAAGTACGATACGAACGACGGTTCCTTCATCATTGGGAAGTAGTACCTTTCCAGCATGAACTCTATCCAACTAGAGCACGCCGCCACGCCGTAGGCTACGCTGTGGTTTAGGATGAAGCTATCGATGCAAAGGGTGGAGGGATTTATCCAAGCTATGCTCAGAAACTCCGTGTAATGAAACGTTGCCAGTACTGTGATGTATACGCCGAACATCTGCCAGGAAAGTGGCGCGGTCAGGGAAATTGTGGCTCCGATACCAAAAGCGTATCCCAAGAAAGCCGCCCTGAGAGCAACCTGTTACATAGACGAATCGTTTCTTAATAATTATTGTAAATAATTAAGTAGAATAAAGTTTTTAAAATACCTGATAGGAGAAGCCGCGAAAGGCAATAAGTAATGGTACATTTAAGATTGCATACTGGAGCAGGTGCGTCAACCAAATAGCGTTTACGTAAACCTCGGGAACGTTAATTTTAAGCCGCGAAAGTACCTCTGGTAGAACAGCGATCGACGAACCGAGGATGAAACAAAAAATGCTAAGTTTCCCATAATAGCAGAGCATTTTCAAAACAACACTTAGACTTCGTCTCGTATTAATAATTCGCTATTAAACCTCGATTATAGGTTACATCATAACCTCACTTAATACAATACCGTGTGGATCTAATCGAATTAACCATGATTCTCCACAAGTTTCAACATTCTCGCCTCTTTTGCATTAAAAGATTCCGCGAGCTTCGTTCCTCGTTATCTTCTCATGGATTAGGTATCGTTTCAAGCGGTTGGAAAAGTTAAATCGCATCTTTTCCAGCCAATCGTGTATTCGTAGCTGGTTAAATTATAATTATTAACGAATGCTATCTTTCTTAAACAAGGCTGTAACGTACAGTGTATAATTGCATGACAATTCTATTACAGCGGAAACAGTCGAAAGTGTATATATTTAACGCGTAGTAGAATATATTTCAATAAAATATCTCCTAACCATTTTAAATTTGGCGCTCGAATTTAGTACCACTAGCGCCATCTCTGTGGAAAGTGCTGAAACTACTGGCGCATTGTTATCGACATGTAAGTGAACTACTTACCGACTGGTGGCGCCATCTCTGTGAAAAGCGGTGAAACTCGTTAACGACTAGTGGCGCCATCTCTGTGGTGAGTGCTGAAACTACTCGTCGAATAGTTTCAGCCGTCCGCTCAGAGATGGCACAACTAGTCGCCAGTGTGTAAATTCGTCGTTGGCCACAATATTTTCTTCTAATTAACTTTCACGTTGGATGGCTTCTATACAACAAGTTTATTTAACAGCAACAAGTATTTAACAATTAAGGTAAACTGAAGTCGAAGCTTAGAAATACAAATCCAGATTTGGCAAAGGCAAATTGTGATGTGTACTCTTTGATGGCGTAGAAATAAGTGAATAATTTGAAAAGCGTAGAAATTTGAAAGACGTCGCAAACGAGAGTCTCTTGTTTATAGATGACGTGAATGTGTCTGCTTATATGAAGAAGTCGGTAACGTCGGTAACGCCACATTACCAACACTGGTGGCGCCATCTCTGTGGCGAGTGCTGAAACTACACGTCGAATAGTTTCAGCCGTCTGCTCAGAGATGGCGCCACTAGTCGCCAGTAGTTTCAGCGTTTCTCTAAGAGATGGCGCCACTAGTTATCCTTGCGCGGCAACTTTAAAGTTACTAAATGATTTTATTTAATTATATTACTTATTATTATATATATTTAAGTTCACTTCGATGATTTATATAATAAATACATTGACTACGATTTATATTGATTAGCTAATTGTTTTTTCCTTCTGTTATAGGTGTTGCAGAAGAAAATCTCTGGATGAAATCAATAGAACTTAAGAAACCTCATCAATCAACCATCATTAACTTTAATTTAAACTACTATCATAGTATTTTTTACACTTTTTAATGTAACACATTGTACTTGCGATCATATAGAAATAAGATTAATCGTAATTCGTTGTACATTCTGCTAATTTTATTGAATAAATTAATTTATCAAGCGCAATACTTGTTTATTTATTAATAACTTCTCTCCTCTTCCTATCCAGTTTCCTTGTCATATTCACAAATTAGAATAAGACAGTATTTTAGTAGTTCCCGGAAATGACGTCATTTCTTGGAATTTCGATGCTTCCCGGAAGTGACGTCAATTTCCAAGTAAGAATACCTCCTCCCATGTTATGTTCTCCTGATACATTGCCGATTTTTCGACCAAAATCTGAAAATCCGACTTTGTATCAGGAGAACATGACGTCACAGGAGGTATAGACAATTCCAGGAATTCTTGATGACGTCACTTCCAAGAAGTGGCACTTTGGGATACCTCCTGTGACGTCATGTTCTCCTGATACAAAGTCGATTTTTTCGAGGTTTCGATCGAAAAATTGGCAATGTATCAGGAGAACATGACGTCATAGGAGGTATTCGCGCCACTTCTAGGAAAATGACGTCACTTCTAAGAATAGCCGAAATTCCAGGAATTCTTGATGACGTCATTTCCAAGAAGTGGCACTATTCGGATACCTCCTGTGATGTCATGTTCTCCTGATACAAAGTCGATTTTCGAGGTTTCAATCGCTAAAATCGAGAAAGTATCAGGAGAACATGACGTCATAGGAGGTATCCGAATAGTGCCACTTCTTGGAAGTGACGTCATCAAGAATTCCTGGAATTGTCGATACCTCCTATGACGTCATGTTCTCCTGATACATTGCCAATTTCTCGATGGAAACCTCGAAAATCGACTTTGTATCAGGAGAACATGACGTCATAGGAGGTATCCCAAAGTGCCACTTCTTGGAAATGACGTCATTGAGAATTCCTGGAATTTCGACGATTCCTAGAAATGACGTCATATTCCTGGAAGTGGCGCGAATACCTCCTATGACGTCATGTTCTCCTGATACTTTCTCGATTTTAGCAATCGAAACACCGAAAATCGACTTTGTATCAGGAGAACATGACGTCATAGGAGGTATCCCAAAGTGTCACTTCTTGGAAGTGACGTCATCGAGAATTCCTGGAATTGTCGATACCTCCTGTGACGTCATGTTCTCCTGATACAAAGTCGGATTTTCAAGATTTTAGTCGAAAAATCGGCAATGTATCAGGAGAACATAACATATGAGGAGGTATCCGAACGTGCCACTTCTTGGAAATGACGTCATCGAGAATTCCTGGAATTCTGGCGATCCTGGTTTTCTGATTTTTCAATCGAGAACCCGATTTTCTGACTTTGTATCAGGAGAACATAACGTGCGAGGAGGTATTCTTAAATGCAATTACTTGGAAATTGACGTCACTTCCGGTTAACCATCGAAATTCCAAGAAATGAAGAGCCATATTTGAAATTACAACTAATTTAAAATTGGGACCAAGACTGTTTTTTTACGTGTTCTACCACGTTTAAGGATTGGAATTGGTCTTTCTGGGATTGTTAGATTGGTTATCAATTGATTAAACACTTGATTAATCATTATTATACCTTTATTCAATCTTTTTATCAATTTGAAATGTACAATGTGCTTTTTTCTATCTCAATTGTTATAAACCATTGCTACAAACCCGTTTATTATACATTTTATAATTAAAACTTACGTAAATCTATATAATATATAATATATAAGTATAAAATAACGTATAGAATTTATTATACATCCAATTATTTCGTAGTTCTTCTTTTAAGTTCTTCTTCTTGCGTATCTGGACTTATCTGTGTTGAAAAAATGTCAGAGGTACCAAAAGAACCTCCTATCCGTGATAAACAGCATCGCAGATGATAAATGATGAATCACTATCTGCAATTTACAGAAGCAATCATAAATCAAATAATCAATTGACTCTAAATAATTACAATCGTATCTTAAACTTAGAATATTACCCATCTAACGACCCGTCTTCCACCTCGCGCGCTTCTGATTTAATTAATCTGCACGCCAAATCGCGAAACTCTACATGCATATCATTCTAGGACAGAAATTTCACTTAACTTTCTACGCATTACACATTTCTCTCGAACAAACACGCAGAATCTGATCGCGATAAAGATAAACCTGCATTGTTTAACCAGCGATCTTGCGAGTCACGTCTACTTCATATAAATAACGCATTAACTCCAACGCAACGAAACTGGTATTTATAATTTCTCAGTTAATAAACTGAAAGTTTAAGTTCGCATTTTCCTCTAACGAACTAATCAACTTTCATAGATTGAATTCAAATTTCCAATGACCAACGATATCGTCGAGACCTGTAATATGAACGAATACCAAATAAAAGGATCGAACGTTACTCTTTAATACGCATCGAACAGTTTCCTCGAACAGGTTATCAAATTTTTAAGAACCTCGCTACTACGTATAATAACGAAGAACTCTACTATCCACTTCATCGTCGTTCGATATGAGTACGCTCGCCTTACTACCAGTGTACTACACTTACTAGAAACACTACTACTATTACTATACACTACTACAAGGGCCTCTTTTACACCAGGTAGCGTTGGGTTTAACCTAAAACACGTTTTGTTACAGATTTCTATTAAATAATGGAATTGTAATCATAACTCAAGGTATACTAACAATTAAAAGGTTATGGAAGCATAATGTACCTTTCGTAGGCATTTGGGGACTAATTTATGGCATTGTTTGCTCTTCTTAGACGCGTGACGTAAATTGGACCCAAGAGCGCGTCGAAATTGGGCCGAATGCAAATGGCGGAAACCTCCTGAAGAGGGCACGCTTGCGCTTAACCGTGTTATCGGAGGTATTCTCTTTCAGATGCGACGTTAACGCTTGGAAACGAATAAAGAGTAAATACAAAGCATTCTAATAATATAATAATTAAAATCACCATCTACATTCTCGTTATTAATTAATATAGTTACATGTTTCCTAGAATAGAGCGTAGAAATGTTAAATCTTAGAACGAGAGATTTTCTTTTGATTATCCTGTTCGAAAGAGTATTTGAGATGCGACGTTAATGCTTGGAAACGAATAAAAAGTAAATACAAAGCACTCTAATAATATAATAATTAAAATCACCATCTACATTTTCGTTATTAATTAATATAGTTACATGTTTCCTAGAATAGAGCGTAGAAATGTTAAATCTTAGAACGAGAGATTTTCTTTTGATTATCCTGTTCGAGAGAGTATTTGAGATGCGACGTTAATGCTTGGAAACGAATAAAGAGTAAATACAAATCATTCTAATAATATAATAATTAAAACTACCATTTGAATTTTCTATAATTAATTAATATAATTAAGTTACTTAGAATCGAGCATAGAGATGTTAAATCTTAGAACGAGTGACCTTCTCTCAGTTTATCCTGTTCAAGAGAGTATTTGAGATGCAACGTTAATGCTTGGATACAAATAAAAATTAAGTAAATACACGCCATTCTAATAATATAATAATTAAAACTACTATCCACATTTTCGTTATTAATTAATATAGTTAAGTTCCTTAGAATAGAGTATAGAGATGTTGATCTTAGAACGAGAGATATTCCCTTGATTTATCCTGTTCGAGAGAGTATCTGAGATGCGACGTTAATGCTTGGGCACGAATAAAAAGTAAATACACACCATTCTAATAATATATTAATTAAAGGTACAGTTTTAATAATGGTATACCATCTACATTTCGTTATTAATTAACATAGTTAAATTCCTTAGAATCGAACATATAGAGATGTTAATCTTAGAACGACAGATCTTCTCTCGATTGCCATCTATTCGAGAGAGTGATTGAGCTTTGCTGAAAAATATCGACAGGTGAGAAAGTTGTTCGGAATTTACGAGCAAGAGCGTAGCCGTCGCTGATATTCAGTGAAGCCCGACAAGAAAGTGTGTCGAACAGCCGTGTACGTACACGTACTACGCCTCGACGTACCTTTAGAAACACGATGACGCACACCGTCGCAGGAGAAATGCACATGTCGGTTGAGCACAGCCACCAACACACTCTCGTCGTTTATTCAGTGCAGCGCTATTCAAGATGGAGAGAAAACAACGCACGTATTCCGTAAGGTGGTTGTAAACAAGAAAGTCCGGCAGAGGAGCGTCTTTCAGCGAGGCAGGGGATCAGTAGCCGGAGAAATGGCGAAATCTGTGTTAAGCTCGGATACATTGCCAAAGGCGGGTCGGGTCAACGAAGGTATACACCCTTTTTCCTACGTCTTCTGTCATACATGATTAGAATTACTCATTAGATTGGCATCTCTAATTGTTTCCCGCTTGACGGT
Source organism: Xylocopa sonorina (assembly GCF_050948175.1). NCBI lineage: Eukaryota > Metazoa > Arthropoda > Insecta > Hymenoptera > Apidae > Xylocopa > Xylocopa sonorina. The sequence goes on along the minus strand of NC_135201.1, from coordinate 11,678,925 downwards.
GTCGTAGTGTGCCGTGAGTGGTTGGTACACGAAGATGGAGCGCTCGCGTATCGCCTTCAAGATGAAGAAAGTAACAACACTAAAATTCATTTGCAAAAATATCACCAGTTTACGATGGTATCGTGTACTAACGTACGTTATTCACAGTCAGGGAGCATTACACCGGGAACAAGGTTCGTAACGCACAAGTCAGAGAAGATCTGCCAAGGGCCAAGGTCGAACAGGAACTGGAGACGATCAGATATCAATCGTACATTCAACAACAGTTTGTATTCGCACTCTTGCTCTGGTTCTATTCTTCCGTTGAGATTTATTTGGCATTATGTCTTATTAGGGAAGAGAGGGATGCCCTTGTCGCAAGGCAGATCGCGTTATCTCTGGAACGGGAGGAGAGGCAAAAAGAGAAGGAACTGCAGGAACAGATGAGGCTACAGTTGAGGCTTGACGACGAGGCAGCGCAGCTTGAAATCGAACGTCATATGCAAGAAGAGAAAGACGAGGTACGGTGAAAGATGTTCTGAATTTTGCGACACCGAAGACTCTAGCAATAAAATCATAAGAGTTGTTCATCGATCTGATCTAATGTTTAAATAAATAAATAAAGGAACTAGCGAGGAAGCTGCAGCAGGAAGAGGAAGAGAAGGCCATAGACAATCACGATGGCCCCATTAACGAACAGTTATTGTTAGACCAGAAGATTGCGATGGAGGAGCAGGACGCTGAACTGGCACGGATGCTTCAGGAGAAGGAGCGCGCGAAAATAAGGAAGGCTAAGCAGAGAGCGAGGCAGAGGAAGCTGGAACGACAGCAGCTTCAAGAATTAGAGGAGCAGAATTTAACAGAGAAACCGCAACGACCCGATAGACTGGACTTGAAAAGCGCACAAACCAAGAATAGAATGCAACAAGCTTTGAGCTACCCACAGTATCCCGATCCCGAAGAAATACAGATACTGGACGACTCTTTGGAACCTGTGAAAGAAGTGCAGAACGTGGCTGCGATCATCGATCCTACGTACAACGGAAGTTTGCACAGAAATACTTCGAGCAGCTCGAGCAGCACGGTAAGCCCTACGTACGCGTTGCCCACGCCTCCTCCAGAGCTGATGAACGACGAGACTCCGTGCTATATGCCCATTCAAGGACAACGAAGAAATCAAATGCAATCACCGTCCCAAGCTCACGAAGAGAAGCACAAGCGTCGCGTGAAGGATAGTTGTAAGCAACAGTAGGAACAATGTATGTTAAGTTTTCTCTTTGTCTCAGTAAGAGATATTTTTCGATAGAACATTTTTGGTTGCCATGAAGATACGATGTAAGTTATTTATCGTAGAAATTCTTTTTATTCGCACTTGAACCTTGCTACAACCCTTGGGTTGTTTTCCAATCCGATATAAAGAAGCACCATTTCAATGTTACGTTGAAAGTTCGTCTTTTCCCCAATCGAGGATATTTTGCTAGAGAAACGAAAGCATGATTGTACAAACAGAATACTTCGAGGATCATAGCAGGGTTAAAAACAGATACGAGTGTTTTTGTATCTTCCGTTTACAAAGATATTATACATAACGAAAGCAATACGAAGATAAATGTGCCTTCCGAAAGGATCACGGTGTGAGGGAATCAACGATCGATATACATAGAACATTTAATAATGTATCGCACCGTCCTCAATTTTAGATCTGCCTTTCTCGATGTATATATTTGTATCGATCTTACAGACAAAAGAACACTTTATTATACGATTATATCAAAGAGATTTTTATGCAAAGAAATAGCAAAGTATGTAATCAGAATTAAGATTAAACAGAGAGGATTCATCTAGTGTATTTAATTACGTGGAATAAGCAAACAGTTCATGTACAAAGATTGACCATTTAGACTGAATATCAAATCGAAACGGGCTTTACATGAATTTCTTAGTTACATGCTCTCTAAATTACCTATAGATTTAATATATACGTAAATATTTCTTACTATCTTCTTAAAGCAAAATGTTTCTTTTTTAATTATTTAAAGCGCAGAACCAAGAATAATCTACTGCCAAAGAGGACAATTTATAACGTTCATTTTGTACCAGAAGAAGTTTAGTATTAGCAACGCGAAAGCTCCAGTCTTTTTTTTTTTTTTTTTAGAAAAATTTATCCGAGGCCGACAGACGCGTGCTATAAAGTAAGAAACAAGTGCTCTGTAAATCAAACGATATCTAGACGTTATTTCTGTGGAAAGATAAGGTGGAACGATCGTGTTACAATTTTTTTTACAATAATTCTACTTACAACGTAGACACGGATCATTTGTAGTATTATTTAATATTGCTTTAGTATTTAATCTTAACTAAAAATAGTTACTTATTTATGGTGATTGGAATCTTCGCTAGCGTTAGGTATTTGTATTGTATTAATCCTTTTTTACATTTATTGTATGAATACAGCTATACATGGGTATATTAATAAATTATTTACAAAGTTATGATACACGTTCTGTTCTGTTTTTTTTTTTCTTATCGAAAACCTCCGTACAATTATACGTTACGACGACAATCCGTTCTGCAAATTCACTGTGTGATACAAAGAAAAGGATGAGTTTAATTGTAGCAACCGTATTTTTGGCAAATAGGTGTATAAAACTAATGAATCTTACGATTTATAGTGTTAATGTGCTAGCTACCTGCTTTTATTTATTTATATATATATATATGTATATATAATACATTCTCCCGAAATTCTTCGCTGCTTTGATATCCCGAAAGTACGGATTAACGAAATATTTCTATACACCTGTCTACACGCTTTGGATACTTGATGACGCTGGCCAGAATGAAGAATGACAGATATGGAAAAATGTTAACATTAAATAATAATTGAGAGCAAATTTATAGATTATATAAAATAATCTCTCCTAAATGAGATACATGAATTTAAAAAAATACGCTCCACGCAAAACAGTTATAGGTGTGCAATATGTTAGCATACGTTCCAAGCATTAAACGTCACACGAGATTACGAGCTGATAAAATATATAGCTATCATAGCTTCTATTACACTCAATATTCAAATCGATAGGAAAAGAAAATCCACCCCCCTTTCTCTGATCCACATTTCAGATATTAATCAATGTGCTGTGATAATAACTTCGCATCGTGTTTATCTCACATGGTCCCACGGTATTGTGATCTCTAACAGAGCTGTTGGTGTATCTCCGAATACCTCGCGTGATTAGATTACCCGAGGTATGCGTGTACATCTTGGATAGTTTAACCAGGTCGCCTGTCGGAGAAATTTCTGTTCTCTGGGTAGAATCAACAGCCCTAATCTCTAATTCACCTTTTCCCCTGTGTAATCAAGTCGTTCGAAAAGCAACTGCATTCCATTTTTCTCCTTTTTACAATATTATCCACTGTACATATTATTCGGAAGAAAGCACTGTATACGATCTATCATAGATCGTTTTTAAAATCGAATACAACTGAATGTACGTTTAAAAAAAAAAGTTAAAAAAGAAAATTTCATATAATTACATTTTAATTTGCCGTACTTTTTCATCTCTTGGGTAATACAAACTCTGTTCTACAACGGTGAACAGTCACGGGATCTTTCACCACTCTGGTTCTCCAATGAACACTTCTCTTCTCTTCTTTTTCGTCTTCGCTCAGAGTTGGAATGGAATTATTTAATCCTCTGTATTGAAAAAATCGTGAAAAGGTATCATATTAATCATCTGTTTTCATAGAAGACAGAAAGGTCCGTTTTACTCTGTGCAAATAATACTCAAGACAGACCTTTCCATCCCTCTTCGTAGTAGAATAAATAAAAAAAAACCATTTATGTAGCATGTATTGTATAGAATATTAGATTTGAGTTTCTTAGCTGGTCTTGGTAGTGTGAGCGAACATGTTGCAAAGCATTGAATGCGAGAATAGTCTCAGTGCCATGTATACAGAGTGGAAGATAGGGTAAGTACAATGGTGCCAGTAATAAAGGAAGTCAATCTAATTGAAAAGTAACCACCTACGATGATCGGGAGCCGTGGTCTTCGATCTGGTGTGGGGAGGTGAGAACATGTACTTCGGTACTTCTCCAATAGCTGAAAACATTTTAAACAGTCAATTCACATAATCAATTAATCTCTCTTAAACTATGCTGAGTCTAGCTTACTGTTCCTCTAATATTACTAAGATATACCTTCCAATGGTGGATCGTCCGTTTTCTTTGGTTGCGAAAACGAAAATTGTTCATCAGGTTCATCCTTTTTGGGCTCCTGTTTCTTCGATTTCCTGGTTCTTCTGGGTTTTGGCGATGTTTTGTCCTCTTCCTGAACGGCTGTCTCCGAAGCAGCGCGTTTCCTCCTCGCGGAAGCTTTTCTGGCACCAAAATTATCCACTGGACCGACGGATTCCGTCGTCTCCTCCTCCAATATCGTCTCCTCGAAGATTCCTCTGGCTCGAGTACTCCTGACTCTCCTCTTCGTCTCAATCTGAGACAGTTCCACGCTCGTAGCTCTCCTCTGTCGGGTGTTTTGGGCGACTTGCTTGTCCTTGCCCTTAACAGGGGTGTTTCTGTCCTTTGTAGGCACGCTTAGAATCTCTTCGAACTCCTCTGGTATCGAATGTATCGACGATCTACGACTACGCGTATTCGCAGCTGGGCTGTTCACTGTTTGTTGCACGTGCGCCCATTCGTCCGCTGTGGTGTTTTCCTTTGCCACACTGGCAGCCCTTCGAGTCCTCACCGTACTGACTGTCTCTCTGGGGACGGAACTACCGCGTTTAGACCTTGCTTTCGAGGTGGCACTCGGTTCTTCCACCTCCTGTTCGCTTGTCGTGGACAACTTCCTAGATCTGGTGTTTATTGTTCTTGCTCCAACAGAGGACTGTTTCGTTTTTGAGCCTCTGGTCTCCGTCTGAACCTTCTCCTCGTCGTCTTCCACAGTTAAACTTGAGGTCGACGACAATTTACTGCTCCTCGTTGATGATTTCACTGGTTCCTGGAGCTCCTCTTGCGTAGAAGCAACCTGTTTGGTGCTTCCCCTTGTTGATGTCTTGGCTTCAACGCTTTTCGTTTCTAGAGAAATGTCTTTAGTTACAGAAGATGCCCTTCTGGTTCTGGTTTTCCTTGGAGACGAGGTTCCAGATGATTCCTCCGAGCCAGAAGAAGCTGTCCGTTTGATATCGTCTGCAACTACCACAGATGCGATTAGTACCTCTTTCATGAGAGAACTGGCTCGCCTCGACCGCGTGGTCTTTGCAGAAACCTTCGAAGGCGAACTTAACGGAGACACGTTGGTTTCCTTCGTTATCGAGGAAGCTCTGCGGGACCTAGTCATCCTAGGTGTAACGTCTAGCGATTCAGAGTCTAAATTTGAAGTATTGACCGTATCCTTGGTCTCTGTGCGTTCTGGCGAATCGCGAGCAGAGTTTCTTCTCGTTTTTCTGTAACCAGAATTATTATTATCGATTCCTATCGACTTCTCCTCTGACTCACGCTTTTCTGCAACTTCTGCCTTCCTTCTGGAGAATTTAGACTGCTCGCGTACATCCTCTTGCCTATCCAGAGGCGCGCTGCTCCTCTCCATTTCGTCTACTATCTCTATACTCGAATCAGATTCATCGTCTGTGATGTTTGATGCATCGCAGATGTTTGTCGTTTGCATTGGCATAGATTTCGCTTGTTCTTTCCTCCCCTTATCATCGAATCGTGGAATCACCTCGTCGCCGTTCGAAGATTCGTCGTCAGTGATGTCGAAATGCTCGCCGTTCTTCAAATCAGCGTGCTCCTCGATATTTGGACCAGGTTCGTCTCGCATCTTCTCGTGGATCGACCACTGTCGTTGTTCATTGTCCTCCGCGCGACTCGTATTGTTCTCAGTCACGTTTGAAAGGCTTTTAAACTCTTCCTCCTCGTCCTGCTGTTGCTTGTTAGCTTCCGAAACCTTCATCTTCGAAAGGTCTCCGTTTCTGTACTTACTATCCACGTCCTCTTTCGACTTCTCGCTGTTATGCAACTGATAACTGTTCGACTGGTGTACACTGCCCGATAGAATCTGCGTGTCCGTGTAAAACGGACCTGGAACTATGTTCTCCTCGTTGTCGTCCACCTCCATCGACTCCACGTCCCTCGAGCTGTACCACGATTTACCTGGCTTGAAACTCTTCACCAGAGGTGTCGATGCAGCTATGCGATTGTAACCAGAGTCCTGTTGCTGGGAAGCTTTGGCCAAATGCTGTAATTCACGCTCCGTAGACATCCTCGAGGGCATGGTCGCCTCGAAGCTGCTGTTTGGCGAGAGTATCGCGGTCGAATGGATCGAAGTGGACAGCGTACACCTCTTGGCTCCATGTAAGGGGGTTCTTAATGAGACTTTAGAGTGATTATCTGGTGCGTTGACTAGAGAAACGCTAGGAAGAGAACTGTCTGGCCTCGAGCTCTTAGCTAGAGACTCGTTCGCGGATTCTGTGGAGGTCATCGTGTAAGATCGTCTAAGACTCGGTCGAGGTCGAGCTGCGAATACGTTGGCGCATGTTAAACTGCTGCCCGACAGAACAGCGCTATCGGTTAGTGATTTATCACTGGCTACAGGACTCTGATACAATTCGTTGCTTCCCTCGCTAACGTCAAGCTTGGAAACGTCCTCCTTGCCGTTGGTCTCGCTGTAAGAACCGCTGCTTCGCGACTGACCGATGTTGAATCGTATTTGACGATTGATCTTGCGCTCCCTATCCGACACTGGACTGTCCGTCACTTCCATCTGGTGGCTATCGACAGTGGGTGACGTCGAGTTTCGTATAAGCTGGCGAATCTTTAGAATAGAGTGTGGCGTTTCCGCTGGAGCGTCTCTGACACTGGATATCTTGCGTTTCACCAACGGAGTGCTGAACGCTGCGCTAACGGCTGCCTCGCCGTCGTCTAACAGCTTTCTGCGCTTGGCTCGATCCGGTGTTCTCATCCCATTGTCCTCCTCGTCGTGGATAAGCTGATCTAAAGTACGCTTTTTATTATTCTGTACTACTACGGGAGACATTACACAGTTTATGTCGATCCTGTCGTTGTTTGACCTCAACGTGGCGCAAGGAGCAGTGACGAAGGGGATCATGGACTTGTCCCCTCCAAGGTACGTCTCTCGTGCCTTTCTGATTACTGTCTCGTAGATGTTCGCGGTCCTCTGAGAGCTCTTGTGATGAGTCATGGGTCTAGGGTACCTGGGCTCCAATCCAGTCTCTAAGCTAGTTTTAGCCATACCAACCGAGAATCGCTTCATCACGTCGGGCAGGGTTGCGTTGTACGCGTTCAGCATATCGGTATGCACGTTCTTCGAGCTGGGAGTGTTGAATGACGCGGTGGAACTTCCGTTGTTCGCTTCCATGTAACGACACCGTTGCAAGTAGTACAACAGCCTTATATCTTCGGATTTGGTTTCGTCCAAAAATTTGATGAACATATCCTCCTCCTCAGAGTCCAAAGCCAAATGTAAAATGTTGCCAAGTTTCCCATAATTCTTGCAAGCCTGAAAGAAGTACATCAACAGCTGCGCGTAATGAGACTGCGGTCTGCAGTGAAACGCGGACTGAATTAAACCGTGCTCCACCGATAAACCTATCATGGTACTCTGTTCTTGAAAAGACGATATCGGGGGTTTCTTCACGCGTAGATACATCAGTGCTAATTTGTGTTGATTGTTTTTTATCAGAGTTCTCAACACGAGTCTGTGGTGCCAGTCTTTGACATCCGAATCGCTGACCAACTGGCCAGTCATCATGTCCAGAAAACCGTGATAGTCCTCGTGATCGAGAAGCCAGAACGCCTGGGTGAGCTTTATGAGGCTGGGACTCATCTTGAAAGAGGAGGGATATTTAATCAGCTGATCAACACCGGGATAAGAACCCTGCAGCAGCATGGCCAGGTCCATCAGAAGGTATATGGTTATCTGGTGCTTGCATTCGATCTCGCTCGACGCTTCCTGGTCGCAATCCGTTAGATAACTTCTGAGCAACGACTGCAGAGAGGGTGGTGGATAGTAACCATAGGTACTCGCATCCCCAGTTTCCCTTTCCCATTGCAAATTCAACGCTGGACACTCTCGCGCGATTAACTCGTCTATGAAGAATACCTCGTCGTTCTTCCCTTGAGTTTTATCGTTCTTGGTCGACTCTCGTTTCTCTTTGTATAAAGCGGACAGCTTGTCGTAAGGGTAGGGAATTTTTAGAGCGAGAGAAATCGGCAGGGACGATTCCTCTTCGAGATTTTGCGATTCAGGCAACAAACCCACGTCGTAGAACCAAAGGAGTGCCTGAAAGTACATGGATACTCGCATCAACGCTCTTCGTTGCTTGATCAGACTGCTCGTTTCGAACGGCAGTTTGGCCACTATGTTAGACAGACACTCCAGTTGCTGGTAACAGAATCTCAGCGTTTTTACTTCGGATTCGCCGATGTTGTTGCCCGATTGATCGAACAAGGGTATGCAAAGACGGTCTGCGATCATTTTTATGCTGGACGCGCGCTGTATTCCCCATTTCAGAAAGCTCGGATACATGTAGGCAGCACTCCCGTCCGACCATTCCTTGGCGCATCGTATCAGAAATGTCGCCCAACGCTGCTCTAAGCATAGAGACAGTAACATGTCTCGTTGAGTGTTAATGTCGCTAGAAAAGGAAACTTCCGTATTAAAGGGTACTAATCCAACGGACAGATACTTGTGGAACATTTCAGAGGGTTGAGTCAATATGATAGGTCCTGTAAGAGCCATTTCGCGAAGTAACTCGGCTTGGACACCTCTAGAGAGCCAATAAGTCAGCTTCGACACGCTCAACTCTATCCATTCGAGGGACAGAGAGTTGGGATAGAATAATTCTTCCGACGAGCTTAAGCTGCTGTTAGGAAATTCTTGCAAACTGCGAGGAACATAGGCACAGCTTATTATCTCATTGTTGGTCACGTCCGATGATCTGTGTTTCATATTGTAACAGGCCAGTATGCTGTTAGGATTCTTGCAGTCACTGACGGTATGAGGCATCTGCTCTTTGTACCATTGATTTAAATCGAACAGCAGGTTTCTACTAGTGGTCGAAATCAGAAGTAAACTGTCTTCGCCTCTCCTAGACTCTGACTCCGTTTGGTCGACATTCGTTGTTCTCTCGATCGTGGACAACGTTATCACTTTATCCTTCGGGTCTAATTCAAACTCGAACTTAAGGCAAGGCTCTGCTTCCAGATTAAAATATAAATTAGTTCCTCTGTCGCAGTACTTTCGCTCGAACAATAAGGCAAACATTCTCAAAAGTGGTGACACTTTACACGAGTCATCCTCGTAAACTACCCACAGATAGTAAAACGGTCTAGGATCGTCTGTCGGCTCCAATAGTGCTAAATGTGTTACCACCATGGTTTCAGCCACAGGCTGACTGATCCAACCCACAGAACCGTCGTTCTGCCATATTATCACTCTGCCCAAACATCCTGATATTAAACAACCAATTTTCGTTGAACTGATTACAGTATTTGTTAATTTTTCGTTCAGAAAAGCGTTCGACTCAAAATCTTCTCTGTTGAAGCAAATATACTTTTCTATACCTGAAAACATATGTAAGTACAATCACGCGCGTCGAAATAACAATGCAGAGAAACGAATAGCTCGAATTATTGATGTACTTACGTCGATTTAACAAATTACAAGCCATGTGTTTGCTACTATTTCTATGGAAGGAATCTTTCGTTGTTAAAAACTCTATCTCAGCTGGAGATGTTTCGTCCATTATAACAGACAAATCTGGTACCTCCCAGCTAGATCTTTGAAGGTCGATCATCAGATGATAAAGATTACGCAATACTACACAAGCTATACCATCCATTTGCATAAGAATATTGTCTGGTCTCTTGTCATTGAATTCCTCCCATTCTGCTCCACCGGATACGATACAGACTTGTTCCACACCAGCTGGCATCTATCACGACACACGTTTAAACATCGCAACCATATACAAATCCATGTTATCGCCATACCGTAACACCTACCCTTATAGCTCTTAAGACACGAGAAGAGGTGCAATCGAAGATGCACAATAAGCCCGCCGAATCCTTGATTCTAGTAGCTTCATTATCCAAACCGACGAGTAGTAGCTGTAAGTTGCCGCACTGAGAGGGGAACTGACAAACGCAGCTAATTCTGCCTTGAAACGTCCACGAGCTGGTGCTCTCGCCGGTCTTCGCGTTGATCACCACCAAATGGCATCCGTAACTTAACCAGGCGTGCGTAGCGTCGTTCAGGAAACCACCGCAAATACCATCGTAACCATTATATACATCCGAACTATTCGACGGTCCATTGTCATCCCCTTCTACGTTGTTCAAAAGATTCGTTACCGACTGCTGAATGTCCACGACGCTGCGCACCTGTGTGAAACAACGCTGTTATTAGATCAGCAGTGACATCGCTCTGTCGGGGCATAAACAAGTGCTGTGATAACCATGTTGTTTTCGTGGCGTATATTTAAAAAAAAAAAAATTGTAACAGAGAAACAGTCTGTCGAAATGGTGGTTGGTTTACCTCGCAGCTGACTTCTTCCAGCTCTTTCATGTTTCACGGAGGATATTAAAATATATTAAGTAGGAAAGAATCATTTATAAGCGTTCTCAGTAAGGTCACCATAAGGTTATGCTGCCGCAAAATTTATACGATCCTGCTCCAATAGGAATAACGACCGCTGCAGCGAGCTCCTCGATCGCGTGTATTCAAACGGCGATCATCCAGCAGAGCGTTCCTGGAAACGGTGCAATTTAGAGGCACGCGGGAAAATATTTAATATCACTTTCAAAATTCGTTTCGCTACTCGCGTGCGTACATTTTAAAACTGTAACTATACAACTGCGAAGTACGTTAACAAGTGTTACCAATCGCGCGTTCTGCCAATGGTATTCAAATTGGACACGCGATGGTTGACTACTGAGGTATCGAATCGAACAAGAATCGTGAATGTAACGACGAAGAAAAAATTGGTCTAGAAATTTTTATTAAAATCTGCTTCTAGTGTATTGAGTCGATTATTTAAGAAAAATATAGGTCGAAGAATTTTTATCGTCCATTGCGTTCTGCGTCTATGAAAAGAAAATTATCTCCATTGCTTATCGTTGAATATTAAGTTCTGTAAGAAGTCTTTCGAAAAGTTTCGATATTGCAAAATAAAGCAAAGATATTGAGAAATAAAGAAACTAACGATACGCATTGTTTATTACAATAGAACGTATTATTGCAATGATTTGTATATTGACTCGAGAAAGTACAATTTAAGGCACGCTAGAGCCCTCTTAACGATCTTTCTGTAATCACTCGATTGTACATCTATAAGAACTTGTTTGAAAAGTTCAATAAATCTGATATTTATATCCCCTGTTTTTCATGCTCCTTTTGTAAAGATAAACATAATATGTTAACAATTATTTAGGCGCCAGTATGAATTTTGTATACTATAATAACAGTCGCGGTTGAGAGGTGCAGTATTTAACAGGGTTAACCTAAACGAATGTGGCTACTTGTTTATCAAAAAGAACGTAAACAATTTGCTATTATCAACGAGTCACGGAAGAATGATCGTCGTGTTGTAAAATGTCGTATCAGGATTCACCGTTTTCGACCATGTATGGTCAGGACGATTACGACATCGACGAGGATAACGACGAGTACTTGGAGGACGATCGAGACGCGGAGGAACAAGACGAGAGTGACGAAGGTACGAATCGATTGGAATCTTCTGAGATGGTTGCGTAGCTCTTGATATATTTCAGAGGACTTCCTATAGAAATTATTATTATATTGGAAAAAATCCATAAACAGAGACTTTGCGAATGTATTTTGTAGTTAGTACCTTTATAAGTAGTCGATGCAAATTTTCAGACACCGAGGAAGCAAGCGAAACGGACCTTGGAAAATCTGAAGAGTATACGGAGATAAAGGAGCAGTAAGTTGAAGAATTTATAGTAGGAAACGATAACGTTAGAGTACAATTTGTAAAAGTTCTGTGCGTCCAAGGGTCAAGCGCCTAAATTTTCCAGAGTGTACCAGGATAAGTTGGCTAGCCTGAAGAAACAACTGCAGCAATTGAAGGATGGCACGCATCCGGAGTATAATCGCAAGTTGAAGCGCTTGGAAGCTCAGTATAAAGAAAGGTTCGAGTTCAATCTCGACTATAAGATCGTTCCTGAATGTAATTACTGTACACGTGGATTACTTCAACTGTATCGTTTAATTACAGGCTACGACTGAACATTATTTACCGCGATTACTTGACGGAATGGGTAGAACGGGATTATATATTAGAAAAGAAGGCAGCTGTGAAGGAGTTCGAGGAAAAGAAGATAGATTTGAAGGCAAATCTGTTGACAGATATGGAAGAGAAACGAAAGATGATAGAATCGGACAGACACACGATGGAACTTACCGGTGATTCAATGGAGGTACAAACCTGAAAGTTAAGGAAAAATATATATCGTAATTCACACGGACAAATGATTGACATCGTGTTACGTGTGTCGTAACGCTTTCTTGACCCATCTGTTCATTGTTTAGGTGAAATCTGTAATGACGAGAAAATTACGGAGACGACCGAATGATCCGGTACCTGAAAAAGTAGAGAAAAGAAGGAAACCGCCTCCGGCGCAGTTGAACTATCTGTTAGACGAAAAAGAGATAGAGAGCGATTTAAAAGCTATTAGTCGCGGTAAAGTATTGACCACTGTTCGAAAGCCAGGTACTGACTGAAAATTCGCAAGTAATATTCAAGCGTTAACGATGTATAATTCTTTGCAGCAGTATTACCCCATTACAATGCAGTAAACATGCCTTCGCAACATATTCCACCGCCTTCCGACACCCCTATGATAGAAACTAGGATAGAGGACGGAAAGCTTCTACATGAAAGGCGATGGTAAGTCCGTTTTCATTTTTTTAATACGAGATACGAAAGAGACTTGCACATTTAAATGAGAGATTCGTAGGTTTCATCGTGGTCAACCGGTGTACGTAGAGGGAAAAGACTTGACGAGGTTCGGGGCGAACATCTCTGCGATCGGAACTGAAGCTGTAAGCAAACACAAGTGTTAATACAATCGTATAATTGTTTTTCCTTTTATTACATACGATGTTATTTTCTCTTTTAATTATAATTTCCTCGATTTTTGCAGATTTGGGTGAAGAAAGTATCAGATGGTAGCAAAGTGCGGATATATATATCTCAATTAAGTCGGGGGAAGATTTCGATTAAAAGAAGAGCGTCCTAGTGATGCGTTTCAGCAAACTGTTCGTTGTAACGACGTTCAAGTGTTCAGTAATTCTTAAGCTTGTGATACGTTAGAGTTGTAGTTTATTGAAGTTCTATTTTCTGGATTCAATATAATTTTTACCGCACTTGTCTTTTGCCACCAATAAAACCAGATCCTCTGGTGATACTGTATTACCATGTACAACCATATAAAATAAGAGAAAAGCAACAGGGTCATCATAGCTAATAGTAAATAAGTTGTCCATCGTGCTGGCGAAAAGCTGTCGTAATTACTTCTCGCGTAATAATCGGTCGCGACTATGCAAATATAAGAACATCCGATCGCCATGGGTGTGACGATGACTGTTCGAAATAAATCTGCTTTCAAACTGCGAACGTGCAATTGATGTTGCTGCTGATTGAGACACATCCAAACTAGGATAGAATATAAAACGTTGTAGCGAGGAGTTCGTGCAATGCAGAAACGGTGTCCACACAGTTCACAACTATTTCTGTTACTCTCTTCAAGCCAACGTTCTAAGCATTTCAAATGAATCGCACCCATAGTTCCCTTAAACAAATTTATTTCACTTTATTTTCCTTTTTCCTTTCAAGTACTAATTAGTAACATCGAATAGTCAACCTTGCACTTGCAGGGATTTGTAACGGGCAATTGTTGAGAAACATCGTGACAGATACGGCAGTACACGTCCTCATCCAAAGATTTAAATCTTTTATTCAACTCATGTTTTGAATTATGTTTCCGTTTTGTGGTCTGTTTAATATCTCTTCTCTCCTGGCTAGATTCCGCTTCAACTTTTGCTATAATATTTTCCAGAATACTTTCCACAGAACTTCTCCCATTGATCATTCTAATCTGTTTCTATTTATTTAACCTCTGTGCATACTTATAATATATTTGGGGAGGGAGGAGAGAGAGAGAGAGAAAGAGAGAAAAAACAAAAGCGAACGAGAAACGATTTTATGTTAATTTCAATTTATCATCATTACTGCTTTTTCCGTTATTTTATTGTATTACCGGAAATTGAAGTTTAGTCATTTTACGAAACGTGACAAGATCTCGATATTTCTGTTTCTTCTTGCTGTAAGTGCTCGTTATACAATCAGGATTAAGAATAGAGGAGAGAAAACCACCACGATGAGATTCACAGATTATCTAGATACATGTATAAAAATTTGTATTACGTTACGAAGAATACAATTAAATTAGCCAAGTAAGGTAATATTATTGAAATACGTATTTATGTGCAATTTGTAATTAATTACTAAACTATTAACAAACGTTTGTCACTCAGCCATCATGTCCACGCTGGGACAATCTTCACCCATGTTACTCGGAGACGTTTCTAACTCTCCGATTTCGTTTGACTCGCTGTAAAGGTAAATCACGAGTAACGTGTAATTTCATACATTTTTTGTAAAAAGATAAAGCCACGTGGCACTTTATTTTAAACCAACATCTCTGCTTTGCTTGTGCTGTGTTTATATAAATCATTCTCTTAGTTTTTCCCAGTAACGGCCTGCTATTTACCTGTCTAACGAAGGGTCATTGCTGAACATTTCAGTTGGAACAGTAGGCGGTGCTTTCTCCGGCACTAGTTCCAAATATGTCTGTCTGGATTCTAAATGTCTTTCTACCTCTTCTGGGGTCATATGACCATCCGACATTAGAGATATCGGTACTACATTGTTCGACGATTGTACCTGAAAAAATACAAAATGATTTTTAAAATTACTTTTGGAATTAAAGGAAGAGTCGCAAAAGATCACATACTATAGGTGTGCTGTTTGATTTGGTCACTTTCGGTGCAGGCTTCTTCTTCTTATTAATGTTTAGAGGCTTCGCAACTGTTGGTATATGATGCGGTGTATGATTGCTAATGCCCATCTCTATCTTTTTTCTAAACAGAAGAAACACAAATTGAATATACAAGAAATAACAATATTACTTTCCGAATACCGATTCTTTTATATTACCTTTTAGACGTATCTAGACGTGTTACTTCTTCATCGGACGATTCAGTTTCATCGCTCTCGCTGAACGACGCGTCCACCTTCTCGTACTGTAGCAAACGGTCCAATAAAAAACTTTTATCCCTATTTACCTTAAGTAGTTTCCTCTGCGTAGATCGTAAAGCTTCTTGAAAACATTCGTTTTCCTGAAACAATTATCGTCCAACTGATCGTCTAACAGAAATGCTGTCTCATCGATAATAATAAAAAAAACGTTTCAGAATGCATACATAAATTAAAAATTTCAGTTTCCTCTTAAGACTTCGATACTGATCTTTGTAATTAGGCACTTCTTCCTCTGGACTGTCGTCGTCATCATCTTCCGCGTCCGCATTGTTGTTCGCGATCGAACGACAATACCATTCTTCCAACATTGATTATCTGCAACTAAGAACGAATAAACTTACCACTATATTACAATTAAACGTAACAAACATCCAGCTAATGCGACTCTGGCAGAATTTTAGGTTAGGTTCTTAGCAGTGGAAGAGAAGTCGACGACGATCCGTTTAACAGAGAACGAACGAACGACCAGCACGGATCGTGAATCATAAATTAACAATTAAATTTCGCCAGTACTCACGCAAAACTTTATGATGATCTTTTGTGTGTCGCGAATAATCGACGCGAATGATTATTATGAAGATAAATAAGCTGTTTATGACTGGCTTCCATTCTGAACTTCTTTATCGATTCTATGGTGACTTTGAAACGCGATCATTTGACAACAAACATTAACCCTAGAGACGAGTCGATCCAAGTAAACACGAAATTCGATTTGATTCGATACCAAGCGTTACCAATATCGATACTATTCGTTTCGACGCGCATAGTTGTATCGACTCTGACCGTACAATTTACAATTGCACACGCGATTGTTTTATGCCACCGTGTATTGCATTCTTCGCTAAATTATTTCGAATTTCTTTTACAGCAATCTTACCAGCGCTGAATTTCAACCAATAATTTGGTCATCTGAAATGTTGAAGGAAGTAATTTACGATTGTCACCATTGGTGCGCTGCGCTCCGCGGACCGATCGGTTCTAATCGGTTCATCACTTTTGTAGTTGTTTATCTATGAATATAATAAAGTAAAGTTGATAAATTTACATGTTAGAGTTTTTAGTTTTTTCTATAAAGTTCTTACGGATAAAAGGTTATTATCGGTACCTAATCGTAGTGCGATTTATGAACATTGCGACTCGTATTACTAAAGGACGTTCCACATTAAAAAATGGGTATCCCCAAGTTTTTTCGATACATAAGCGAAAGATATCCTTGTCTTACTGAAAAGTTAAAGGACCATCAGGTAATTAAAAAGAAATTAGATCCTCTGTATATTTTGTTCAACGATTATTTTCCGTTTCTTTCGCTACGTAGCAGTGTTCACCTATTTCTTAAGCTATCGTTTGTGAGAAGAGACATTGCTTAAATTGTATTGTTGTATTTTGCAGATACCTGATTTTGATAATTTATACTTGGATGTGAATGGTATTATACACGTGTGTTCGCATCCGGACGATAAGAATGTTCTCTTTCGCATTTCAGAGGAGACTATATTCACTAATATATTTCGGTATATCGAGTTACTGTTTTGTATGATCCAACCTCGGAAGTTGTTTTTCTTAGCTATCGACGGTGTAGCACCGCGTGCGAAAATAAATCAGCAAAGGAGCAGACGTTTCAGGGCTGCGAAAGACGCAGAGGTCCAAGAGATGAAAGCGAAGGCCAAAGGTATAATATTGCCAAAGGAAAAGAGGTTCGATTCCAATTGTATAACCCCTGGGACAGCCTTTATGGCCAAACTGGACGAGCAAATGAAGTATTTTATTACGTACAAAATATCGTCCGATAAACTTTGGCAAAGGTGTAAAGTTATATTCAGCGGATCTCAAGTCCCTGGAGAAGGAGAACACAAAATAATGGACTATATACGTTACATGAAGGCGCAGCCGGACTACGATATAAACACTAACCATTGTTTATATGGTTTAGATGCTGATTTAATAATGTTAGGTTTATGTACCCACGAAATACATTTTACATTACTAAGGGAGGAAGTAGTATTCGGTAACAAGCAAACAAAAATATGTTTGACTCCCGAAGAGACAAAGTTTTGTCTGTTTCACTTGTCTCTGTTAAGAGATTATATAGATCACGAGTTTTCCTTATTGAAGGAAAAGCTGCCATTTCCGTATGATCTGGAGAAGATAATTGACGATTGGGTTTTAATGGGTTTCCTCATAGGAAACGATTTTATACCGCATTTGCCGAATTTACATATCATGCACAGTGCATTGTCCATTCTGTCTCAAGAATACATGGAAGTATTGCCAACGCTAGATGGTAAGATAATCTGAGAGCAAGAGAACTCTGTGTTACCTGGCATATTTCAATTTTCTGAAACGTTCCGTTTGTTTCAGGCTATATAAATGAAACGGGGACGTTAAGATTGGACAGATTCGAAAAATTTATGGAAAGACTTAGTAAATTCGACATGTTAAAGTTTTCCGAGTATCATGCTGACGTAAAATACCTCGAGAGTAAAACAGGGAGACCTCTCGTCGAGAACGAAAGAGTCAATCATATAAAATCTGATAGCAGCGATGGGACTCCCTCTCCAAAGAGAATGCCAGACAAAGAGATCGACGCTTTACTCAGATCGGCTGCGGAAATGGTATTGATTTAAATAACACTTCACCGAGAGCTCTATTCTCCTTACAACATTAAATACTTTTTACTGTAGTCGATAGGGAGATACGACGATGAAGATGGAGGAGACGACGAGTCGGACAGTGAGATTTACAGTATGGAATTTGTTCAACGTAAAAGGGACTATTATATGAACAAGTTGAAATATGAAAATATAGACGAGTAAGTGTGAGCAGGAGAAGCGTTACATTTTCAATGTCGATTACATTTAATATTGATTATACAATATTTCAGAGATTTTTTACGCTCGCAAGCCGAATGTTACGTTAGAGCGATTCAATGGAATTTAAATTATTACTATAACGGATGCTGTAGTTGGTCATGGTACTATCCGCACCATTACGCGCCTTATATCTCGGATATAAAAAATTTTAAGGACTTGAAGCTGGAATTCGAAATGGGGGAGCCGTTTTTACCGTTCGAGCAATTATTGGCCGCGTTACCGGCTTATAGCAAAGAATTACTACCAGCAGCGTTCCAACCATTGGTGACTGAAGGGACATCCCCTATAATCGACTATTACCCAGACGAGTTTCAGACGGATTTGAATGGCAAGGAACGAGAATGGGAAGCTGTGGTACTCATTCCATTCATAGACGCGAAGGATCTATTGGAAGGTGTGTGTAAAATATTATCAGATTCCGTTCCGCAAGAAATAGATGTACCATGATAAAACTGTTCGCAGCGATGGCACCGCATTATGCGAAATTAACATCGGAGGAACGTGCGAGGAATAAGCACGGGCCAATGTGTTTGTTCAGTTACACGGAGAACAATTTAGGTGTTTACAAAGTACCTGAATATTTTCCGGAGGTCAACGTCATCAACCACGCACAAGTGCAATTAATTAGTCGAGAGGATATTTTCGTTCCCAGAGAAAAGTTAATTAGGGGCCTATGCCCTGGAGTCAAGAGGGACGTGTATTACCCTGGTTTTCCTACTCTGCAGTACGTAGAACATACCGCATGTTTAGCAAAGTCCGAAGTAAGTGTTATCCTTTCGTTACTTGAATTACAATGATCTGTAAATCCGCAACTAAGCCCTATGTTATTGAGATACTATTATCGCGCGCAGGTAAAAGTATTCCAGAGACCATCTTTTCGAGAAAGTATGATTCTACATATAACTCCGTCATCTAAAACCAGTTTAACAACCATAGCGACGAAACTATTGGGTAAAACGGTATACGTTAATTGGCCTCACTTGAAAGAGGCCTTTGTGATAGCCGTATCGAATAGTCATTCGAAATTGAACTGGGTTAATTCAACAGCGAAAGAGGTCTACGAACACATTAACGAGGAAGAATGGGATACATTGAGAAAACGTATCACGGATACGTAAGTTGATTAATAATCGAAAGCACGAGTGGGTAAGGGTTTTACGCAATTAAATGTTATCAGTATAACTAATTTAAAGATAATTCATTGGAACTTTTTTTGAAACGAGAAAAGATAAAAGAATTAATTTTGAGAAGATTCTACAAGACACTTTTATCCACTCATATTTCCATTCTCTTTGACAAAATTGTTTTCTACAATATAATTGTCATGGTAGGTATAAGGTCCGTTTTGGGGTGGAAGTTGGTGAAACAAAATATTTGGTTCATGCACAACTACTAGTAGGTAAAAAGTACATCTTTGGGAGCCACGGAAACATGCATGTTGAAAAACAGTGGGCAGATTCGCAAACTGCTTACGCTTACCAGACCATTGTGAAGGATATCACGGTGCATCCTAATAATATACGAATATACAATTCTGTCGACGATATCTTCAAGCCAGGGACCGTGTGTTTCATGTTGGGACATCCGTATTACGGGTCTATGGGAAAGGTACGTTACATAAAATATATATATATATAAATATAGATGTATACAAGAGCGATTTCAATCTTATGTGTTTCGGTTACTTCTTAATAGGTACGCGAATCTGGTGTCTGTAAAAAGTCAGGCAGAATAAAAGTATCCGTAACGACGATGCGGGAGCCGTCGTTCGAGATGATCAAACAAATCCAAGCAGATCTTCAGGTTCAGTATATGCATGGGAGTTTAGCCGCGCGGAGGCTGGGTATAAGTCCTTTGATTCTAAGCAAGATCACAGGCACGATTTTCGTGAAACAATCCTCGGATGGGCTTCAGCAGGATGAAACTACGTATAACATCGGATTAAATTTAAAGTTCACGAAGCAAAATGCGGAAGTAAGTGTTTTACTCATCCTTTGCGTTCCATTATTCTAGTCATAGTTTGTTGGCGAGAGTTTGCAACACATGAATAATTTTAGATACGCGGTTACACCCGGAGAGCTGAAAATGGTCAGTGGTTTTACAGCGTCAAAGCCATCGAGTTGATCCGCAGCTACATGTTGAAATACCCGACTATATTCGAACGGCTGGCTCAAAACCCGACTGCTTGCATCTATCAGATAGAAGATTTTTTTACTAAAGGGTATGTAACAATCGAATAAACGGAAGTACAATTAATTCTTTCAGCTCAAAGGATTAATCTTTCATGAATTTGACCACTTACACCGCTACATTTCGATACTATAGCTCAACGGAATTAAACGACACGGTGGCATGGTTGAAGGAGCAACTTCATGGAATAGAGACTCGTGCCTGTGGCACGGAAAGCATCGAGAACTCTTTGATGAAGAAACTGGAGGAAGACATAGAAGCGTACCTGAAAAGCAACGTTAAAAAAGTTGTATATATGCAAGTGCAGCCGTATTTGCTTTATACGCCTGGTTTACACCTGCGCAATTTCCCGCCCGATCCAAAAGCGCATACTCTACTGTTGGATAGGATTTGCTGCGTCAAAGACAATTTTACAGTGCCCCTTGGCTACAAGGGAACTGTCATTGGTATCCAGAAGATGGAGCCCATGTCTGACACTATGTACGAGGTTTTGTTCGACAAACCGTTCATAGGCGGTCTTAGCATAAACGGATCATCGGAATTCCGGGTGTATCGTTTATCGCCGTTCGATTTCATCAATATCAGCTACGGTGAAAGAGTAGAGCACGGAAGAGTAGCCCTGGATGCGAACGCGGAACATGCGGAGCCGTGGAATACAGCGACGAATCAAGAAGCGCAATCGCGAGGGAACGCCAGCGCTTTTGCGTCGTACAGAAACGAGAATCATTTGCCAGTGGAGGCATCGATGTCACCAAAATCGTGGATCGCACAGAAATACATTGACAGGACGACGAACAATCAACCGCAGATCCATAAATATAAGCAATACAACATGCAGAACTCCACGAACGCTTGGGACTCTTACAGGCCAGTGAGAAATGCGCAACCATCGCAGAACATGCAAAAGTCGTCTGCGGAGCCAACGTCCGAGTTTCAAGCTATATGGAATGAATTACACAAGAAACAGGTTGGTTTAGTATTCTGTGGTCTGTTTTTTCTACTTCAGAGATATAAAATCGTGACTAGAGAAATTGATTTTTTAGGAACCGAACAAAATTGTTCGGCAAGTTCCAATGGCGCCGAAGCTGAAGCAAATGAGCAAAGGATTTGCAGAGAGTTCGGTGATTATATAATACTATAATACCTAATTTTTTTTTGCGAACCGTTTCTTAGCAATCGTGATATTTTAGCCACAAGATCCAAGCGCATTTTTAAAGGCGGTATTAAAGATTCCCGATGAAAATGCGCAACAGCCTCCGGTACCAGGGGTATCTAGAATAGCTAAACGTTCAAACAGCATACAGAAAGAAGATAAAGCGTTAGACACGCCTCCTTTAGTACAGCAATTGTTTGATGTAAGTATCCTTACTTGAGATCATCGTTACTTGGCCGATTAATCATTTTTTGATGAAGAAAAATGACATTGTTTCGCAGCATGCTCGACAGAATGAAAAAGTGAAGGATGATAAAACGCCAATCTGGTATTGTTCGCAATTACTGAATTACTATCAACTCAGAGGAATAGGAATGCCTCGTTACAGCTATTTCGCTAACGGAGAGACTACTCTGATCCAAGCGCACATTCTCTTACCGGATAAAAGGATATTTGTTGGAGATCCTTGTGTAACTCACGAACAGGCAGCAGGAAATGCTGCGAAAAAAGTTTACACGGTACAGGTTTTCGTGCAATAACTTATAGAAAAAAGACTTACAGCAATACTAAATCTTCTATATCCATTAGGAATTAAAATTGGCCAACGTACTGCCAAATATGAAGATATTTCTGCCACCACCGCATTGGTACTCTAATTCGCAAAACAGTAATTGGTCGCCAAACATTAGACCACCGGGCAATTATTACTCAACAGAGCCTAAGCTTCCCGAATGGGTCCAAAAAGACCATTATAACAGTGGTCCGCAGCACACGTTTACGCAGAACGAACATCAAAAGCACTACAACATTCGACCGAACACGGCTTCTAATGAAGCAAAATTTGACACAAAAAATATCCTACCTTTCGTACCTTTGCAAGCGCAGAAGAAAAGCAGGCACGTTACGACAGCTAACAAGCAAGCTACTAGCAAAGAGAACGCGAACCAAAGTGCCAAAGACAATCTTACGCCTACAGCGGGGCCGAAGAAAACGGAATTACCTGCGAAGGTTTGTTAAATGAATTTTTTCCTTTTTCCCCAATACCATACGACTTCACGCGCAATGTGCTCTATTTGGGTTATAATATTTTCAGACGACGAAAACGGAAACTGTGAACGCCACTACAAAGAAGCAGAAGATAGCGCAGAATAAGCCAGTGCAAAACAAACCAGTGCAGAATAAGCCAGTACAGGGTCCCAATCAAGTACAAAATACACAGACCGTAATAAAGCCTAAGAAATCCCGAGTTGCCGCGAAGTTTGGTGGTACACCGACACAAACGGAAAAGAACAATGACAGTAAAGATTCCACTTAAGAAGAAAGAGCATGTGACAAACAGACGAAAAATTTTTGGTCTCAACTCTCTCTCTCTCTCTCTCTCTCTCTCTTTCTCTATCTTTTTTTCGTTATACAATACAGATTTCTTTCAAACATTTTATAATAAAAAAAACTTCGACGATGATAAGTAAGACGAGGAATAATACCTGCGGATGAAAAGAAAAAACTTCAAAGGAACTGAAGTATCGTGTATATAATACTCACTTGTAAGTAACCTTTATTTTTGAGAGTTCCTTCTTTTTTTCTCTCCCATTTTTGTATGCATATCGACTCATACGCGCGCATTTGAAGCGTATAAGTTAATTTGTAAAATTCATGTAACACTTTAATGGCTGGCTAGTTGTACGAAGAATGAAGTACCAGTAGCCGGCTGTTTCCGTTGTTAATTAACGCAAAATGAATTTTCTTATATATATATGTAAAAAAAAAACTGTAATAATTCTGATATATCTGAGAAGTAAGAAGGTAGAATCAATACTTAATCGATGTCAATGTGAAATCGTCAACCATTATGTAATAGTTGATTTCAAACGACGCCAATGTGCCGTCATCGGCCACTAAAGTGTTAATATAATTATGAAGTGTAACGCAAGAATGAAAGATATTTTGTACGTTATGTTGTTATGCGAAGAACAATACTGAATACGAGAATCAGCGCAGTTATAAAACGTAATCATTTAATTCAGATTTAAAAGAAAAAAAGGAAGAGATACAAAAGGTATTATAAGTATAGTCGACTTTATATGTTATATTTTTTTGCGCGTTGCGTATTTTATTGATTTTTTTTACTTGAAAATGTACGATCATTGTTTTTGATTTATAGAGAAGAAAGGCGTATATGTGTAGCGACGAATTACAAACCAAAAGAAAAATATCAAGACTGGCAATCATGAAAAAATTAGTATTGTGTTAAATTTTTAAATAGAAAATGAGAACGAATAAAAAAGTCGATGTATTATAATAACGTACGTTTGTTCGTAATTTTTTTCTTTTTGCTTATTTACTTCCTCTTTCTCTCTCTCTCTCTCTTTCTCTCCCTCTCTCTCTCTCTCTCTCTAACATTAATTTAAATATAGTCTTTATTTTTAAAATATTATTAGTCATATAAAAAATAAACGTTACCCTGATAAATTCTATTCGCGAGAAAAGATATTTTACATAGAGTAGAGTAGCGTTTATTCAATAAATCGGATTATCTGTTAATCCAGAATACGAGTAAAAACTTTTCGTTACCTTGTTTCGTTTTTCTCTTTTTTTTTTATTGCTTACGCGTTATTACATTCCGATTAGATGCTGAAGCCAGATTCTGTAGGCTAAAGTCTTGCATTAACTCGAATAATATTCGTTTACTGGTTCGTTCCCGTAGCACGCTTTTAATAAACGTATCCTTTTGTATTTGCCGGACCGTGAACAATTCGTAGTGCTCTTCGAAAGCGATACGAAGCCACACGTCTAACCACGGTAACCACATTTTGTTTAATGCGAATAGAACTTCCGCATGGGGCTCCAGATTGGTACGTGATACATCACCAGCTATTTATATAAATTTGTTATTGTGAAATCTCTACAGAATTTTTATGAACTTGATATCTATACATTATATAAGATTTACGCACCCACACATTGCATAATGACAGAAACTAATTGCTGACCAACAGGATTAATGAACGACTGCAAGTACACTTCCTGCATGATAGCATGGACGAGGAAGTTCGCTGCCGCTTTGACTGTCCCCGTTTCTGGTAACATCAAACAATCGATTCCTGCGATGGATAAAGGATTATGTTCAACGTAACATGTAAAGCAGAAGTAACGAAGGAACAGTATAAGCAGGGGCTGAAACTTGCCACATTGTAACATTTCAGGAATTTGATCAGGGACCTGCAATAACATTTTGGTATTCTTCTTGCAAATCTGGGCCAATAGCCCTAGATACGCTTCCATTAATTCTGCCCAGTCGGACAAGTTGCCCTGCACGGATCGGCAGGCCCTAACGCCGCTCAACGTAATAGAGCTGATGTCAGCGAAAACAGGTCCAATTACATTATTTGGATCCCTTCTAAACAGCAGTACTAGTTGGCGTAGAAGATCTAAGGCAGCTGGATGAGGCCAAGTTTTGTACGAGTTCGATAAGATGGGCAACAATGGTCGCGCGTCCTCCTCTGGGTGGAGCAATGACATCAGAGATTTCTGGGCGCACACGTACATTTCTTCCAGCGTGAAATTGTCTTGGCCCCATTCGGGATGAGCCACGATCTGTCTGAATATTGGCAACAGACCATCCAGCACGGCTTTTCCGATTGATCCCTCCAGCGTGGAGAAGAACATCGTAGCCATTTTCAGCTGGTTCATCACCGCGTCACGTGCCATGAACCAAGGCTGTTCTAATAGTGAGCGAATCTTTATTATACATAGACCTAACGTGGCGTCCAAATGGGCCAACTTTTCTTCGACAGAGGGCAAGGTATTCAACAATTTCCCAGCTGCATACATCATCCGCAAGCCCTCCGCGCATCCTGGAGTGACGTTTGGAAGTATTTGCTCGATGGTGTTGAGAATGGATGGTGCAAAGGGTGATAATTGCTCTTGGCACTCTCGAGCAAGATCTTTCAAAGCCATAGTAGCGAAGGGTGCGGTCACTGAACCACCTGTTAGACCTAGAGTCACGATTCGAAGGACTTTATTGAGCCAAGGATCTGGATGTGTTCCGATCCATTCAGCATATGCTCCCATTGTCGAGCATGCACACGCTAATACCTGGAAATATGGAATAAAATCCGTTCGCGAGCTGTTCTTAACAATTAAATTCACCAATGTGTACGTGTGTATAATAATACCTTTTCAGGGTAAAGATCGTAAGGAATATGACTAAGGACCAAATCCATTAGAGCAGGAATGTAAAGAGATTCCTCGGTACCGACTCTATCCGCGAGAGCTTCGAAAGCGTGCAGCGTAGACTCAACATCCGTCCATTTTTCTGAACTATCCAACGACTGACTTAGTCTTCGTCCGAGGAGCACTAACAGATCCTGTCCCAATACTCTGTAGCAATAATCTAAGGTATCCGCCACATCCTGTCTGTAACACCTGAATAGCTCGCGCTCGTCCGCGTCTCCAGCCTCGCTGGGAGAGGAAGGCAATGTCGATTTACGCAACAATGCCTGAGCCAGTCTTGCGTAAACAGGTTTCAGAACCAGCAGAGCACGGCTCTCGTAAGGTGGATCAAGGGAAGCAACATCATCCTGTAAGGCGAACCAAAATCCGAACGGGATCGAACTGCGAGTCTCGTCCGTTGGATATCTTCCCTTTTGCTCGGAACATTGTAAAAGCAACTCGATTAAACCTTCGACAGTCCATTTCTGTGTTTCGTTTTCCTCATTCACTAAAGCATATAGAAACGTTCTACTGTGAGCCTCCCCGATCGCCGTTAGTATCTCGCAAAAATATTTCCCACTATATTGACTTGCCATGGTTACCAAACTTCGTGCCCACTCCCACAATGTTAGCGGTCTCTTTCTGAGTTCGTGATGCGTTACTATCATGTACAAACATTCCTGAACGACCTCCCAACCCCTGACATTCTCTTCCTTTTGTCCTTCCCTTTAAAATTATGCGGTTGACAACACTGACATGTATTTATAACGGATATGCTCCTGACGTATATACCTGCTCGGCGCGTAATACGCTGCTGCTGCAAGCAAGTGTGGGTATATATTTACTGTCGCTTCAAGTGGAAGCTGACTCACTTTCAGCCAGGACAATGCGCATTCCATGGCCAGTAAGTGTAAATCATTATCACTGTCTTGATTATTTGGGTTGCACATTGAGAACACTTGATGTAGGAGCCACGTAGTTTTGTGCCAGCCCTTTACCAAGTACTCGTACAATTTGGCTGCTCTTGCTTTGTATATTCTTTCAAACTGATTCAATTATTATAAATATTAATTATAGAAACCATGTATTGCAATATTAAATTGTTTATAATATAAATACCATATGTCCAAATTTTGTTTCATTTATATTGCTTATAAGCGCTTCAAAGGGACATATAGAACTTGTATTATAAACCGACAACACATAGCGATATTGTAATTTTAATAAGAAGTCTATTAAGCTGCAATGAAAACTATTAGCGCAGAAGTCTTCTTATGAAAATCAAAGTACGCCAGTTCTTGTATACCTTACCTCTATCGGTAACACAGTAAGAGTTCGTAACAATAATTCTAGCATAGGAAGAGAATCGTACGATAATAATCTCATCAATTCCTCTACAACATTTTCGTCGTTATCATCATTCTCTGCAAGCGCGCTGACATTCGCTATGAACCCAGCCAACTAAAATCACAGAACCCGCTCTCCATTCTACTGTCTCACGTTTAAACAGAACAAAACGAAACCAAATTTAAATAATACACACCGCTTGACAAAGTTTGGACAGCACAATTTTTGGCATGTTTGGTTGCTTTATAGCGTTTACCAGACGCTCCTGCAGGGCAGGATATTCGTTCTTGGGTACTTCGTTCCATTGTTTGGAGATTTTAGCGTGCAGCGTGGTAGCTGCGTAAAATTGCGCCTCTCTCGACTACAACAGAAGAAAAAACCAATGTATAAACAGCGCAAGAGTCCAAGAAAAGTATCGAACATACCTTCGACGGATCCAGAAGCTCCCACACAAAAGTCCACGCCTCCGGTGACGCTTGCACTCTGAGAAGCCACGAGTGCACCTCATTGTTCCCTTCTGCGTAAAACTGTTTTACCGCTTGATCAATTACCGTTGCATAATCCATTATAAACCGTCTGTCAAATGATTCATAAGTGATTTTATAATGGATAATTGTTAGAGTTACACATGAAGAGGTCCCATCACAGCTAACGAACCACGTCTGTCACTCGCTTCTGTTGAAGCTTCGCAGTCAGTGCACTTAGTTCGTTTCAATGTTCCTATCGTCGACAATTTTTCTATCATGTTTTTCGTAACTCATTCACAGTGTGCGTACACTGGTACAAAATACGCCAGCTGCTTAATCCGGCTTAATTCTTGTATATACAATCCCTTCTCGATCACCTCTCGCGAATCTCACTGGTTCAGCGTCGAAAACATTCCTCTCTGCCGTTCTGTGTTTTCATCGCTTTTTCTCTTGTTCAAGTCGCTGTGTTATTTCAATTTTCAGTCGTCTACAAGGGGAAAAGGTTATCGAATTGATAGACTTTTCGTTTGCCTCTAAGGAACAAACGTTGTTTCACACGAGATATTCTTCGTTTACCTAAATTACAGACTGTCGCGATGAACAACAACGTATGATGCCAGTCAACCAATCAGAAACGGTTCTGTCTAGTTCTATTTATGATTATTTCATTGATATCGCTTCTTATTGGTCGCACGTTCGCGTTGGTATCGCATGACGCGATAGAATAATCGAGACACTGTATATAAGAACTAACCTACATAAGAGAAGTGTAGTTATATGTGAACGGAACTTAAAATAATATAACCTCAAAAGGCGTATTTACGTATGTACTTGTAGCATAAACACGTTAGTATTGCGTCTAAGTTACATCATTTGTAAGTTTATTTCTGATTATCTATATGTTTGAAAGAATATACTTTTTATTGTAATTTATTCTTTGCATTATCAGTTGAAGGAGTATTTACATATATAGAATCGTAATTGTTTTTTTTATTCCATTATTGTTGCTTTTGCAGGTCACTTTTTCGTTTACAAAAAGTTCAGTACCCCATTACGTGCGTATAAGCTATCATTTCAATCGAAAATTCATAATGATCACGAGGTGATACGTATTCATTAAGAAGAAGTAGAGAAAAAATATGTATCTATGAAACGGATGTCAGCTATGATGGATAACTCCGATAATCTGCCCACTAAAGGTATAGATATAGAATATTGTTCTTCTTTTTACTGTCGTATAGTAAATAATATTCATGCGATATTGTATTATTAACATTCAAGCAGTAGCTCTTGTGGAGCGTAATGTTCAGCCTCAAGGTATACCGCTGAACGATCCAGAAGCGGTTGCTAAGTTATCTAAACAGGATCTGGTTGCATTGGCAACGGAAATACAAAAGGCGGACAGCTTTGTTAAATCTAATGCGTGCAGCAAATTGCAAATAATCGTAGAGCAGATAAGATATCTGAAGAAACAGGCCGAAAGTGTTCTGATGGAAGCTGAGTGGAACACAAAACTGCATCATGTTGCTTGTAATTTTGTTAAGCATCCCGGTCATGTGTATCATCTTTACGAACGAGAAACTGGCCAGCTTTACTTTTCTATGATCAGTCCAGAGGTAAATCATTTATGCCTCTACTTTACTTTGGAATCACAGAAGATATAAAACATGTTTCATTGTTTTACTTTGCAGGAATGGGGTAATTCTGGACCAACTCAAGTATACAAAGGTTCCTACAGATTAGAGCACGATCATTCATGGACACCTTTAGAGAACACAGATCAGAAGAACAAGGATATGGCTATGCTGGATAAATTTTGGTCCAACATTTCTACGCCTATTTGTAAAAGTATCGATTTAAATGTAAATGTGTAAATATATAACGTATAGTATATTTCTTCTAAATAATTTTTTTTTGTTTAATTTATCTTTCAAACATGTGATTTCAACTAAAATTTAAACTATATTTATTATTTCCTTGGATCTAAAAATATATGGGGAAGAACAATACATGTGCGACTTAACACAATTTTGATCAATCCTTACCAAATAAAATTCCTGATACTAATTCGTACAATACTATTCGTTCTAGTAAATGAAGCGTACGAACGAAATTTTGGAAAAAACCATGTATATAATCCTATATACAATCAGCATTTTCTGAGCATATTTACTTTTCTGTGTCGTCAAATTATTATGCAGTGATATAATTCTATTAATAACCGATCATTCGAAGAATGAATCCATTTAAGATAATGTGGAAAATATCTCTATTACAGTTGTACAAAGACTTGATAAGTTTTTTCTTCCTTCATTTTTCATGTGACAGTTATTCGGTCGCCATACTGATGTAATCCTTCCGATTGTGACACGAAGAATAATTACTTTTTACCTTCTTACGGGCAGTAATTGCGAAGTAAGGCGATTGATTCGATTTCTCTACTGATCCCTTTGCAACAGGGACAACATCGTATTAACGTGATTACTTCGTGAAAAGTAAAAATTATCGTACAAAGTAGTATATAAATGATAGACAATCACTCAATTTCTTCAACAAAGTATCTGCGGGAAGGAAGTTTAATCTAAGAATGATAGAAAGAACTCAATGAAGCAGTAGACTATCACCACAGGGCGCGATGATTTTACTTCGGACTTTTACGATAACGCGAGCGTCATGTTGTATTCACTCTATGCGCTGAAACAGAATATAGTTATTTTCGTTAATATTTGTTAAAACTATAATCCTAACTACAAATCTTGTGATCAAATAGCAAAGAATATATCTAACAGCCTGTAGTGTTGGAAAAAGTAATGAAAATTATCGCAAGCTTTTTGCTATTCAACCACAGAATTAAAATTGCAATTCTTACACGGTAGTGGTATTCTGACTGGTGCATTGTCTTTGACTATGCACTCGTGTGTTTGGTTACGAAATAGGTACTGTATTAACAATTGCTTCTCATCTCCTACACATGGATCATAGAACCCTGGCAGTTCACTCTGCAACGATTTAAACGCTCGATGAATTTTACGTTTCCTTGTAAAAGAGATCTGTTAATCAGTTTTATAAAGTATACCTTAGACGCATCATAGAGAATCAATTTCGAATCCTTCACTAAACATTGCAAGGGGATGGTTACATCTATCACTTCATCCCTGCGAATAGGTTGTTGATCTGAATTGTACTGATCTTGTTGAGGATAGACAAATCGTCCGTATAGCGCTTTCGTGATAATCAAACCCTTCTTCGACTCTTCCGTAGCTCTTATTCTGCTCACCGTTGCTTTCATCAATTTGGTAGCGCTCTCCGCTTCCTTCTGCTTCTCCATCATCCTTGTCTTGTTCACCTCTTTCTCTTTCTCCTTCTCACGCTCCTCCCGTTTCTTCACTATAGGATCTATCACAACTTTTTTCACCACGATCCACGTCATTACCGGGACCACTGTGGCGTAGAACACTGTGGCTGGAAGCACTTCGTCGCTTAAATGAATAGGGAACGCGTACGTTTGAAATGATCGGATCAGTTTAATTTTTAACGTGACTCCAGTTGGCACTCCCGCGGATACAGTTGCGGATAGTCTGCTGTGCCGCGAAACTTTCTTCTCTGCCCCGTACTCCACGATCACTCCGAACGTGCCAGCCCTATGATTAATGAAAACGTTTAACGTAATCAGAATTCGAAAGAAATTGAACAGTTTGTCGAGTACTAACTTTATGCTTCCCCGTAGTTTCATTTCTTTCTCCTGCATCTTATAGGTGTAATTAAAACTAACAAACGACCGTAGGATACCAAGGTTTATGGAGAATGATGTATGAGTTCTAGGTGTATTTCTAACGATAGCGGTGCTCATAGAACTTTCCGGGCCTGCGTTGTATGTGAGCTGACCCAACGTGTGTGTATCTAATTGCATCGTGAGCGCTGAAATTTAGTACAATGTGTTAATAGTTGTAATAAGGTAATTCGATAATCATGTAGTATCTGTACGATGGTAACTTTCAGTCAGATTAAAGAAAGAAACGAACGTACTGCCTATAAGACTAGCCTTGATTTCGATTGGTGTGAATTCCAGTATCGTTGCCCCGTTAAACATCAACTTATACGGCAATATACGGAAACCCTTCAAGGATACCGTTGGTCCGTTGCCAGCACCAACGTCTACCTCTATCCAACCTTTCGACGAGAGCAATCGTTTCGCTGCCACGTTTATAGAACCGGAACCTATACCGTTCCTCGTGCTCAACTGACCATACATTGTTACAATATCTTGTAAAGTAAGAGGCGCCTCAATGGACTGTGTAAACGACATTCCACTGACTTCTATGCATGAAAGTATGTCCCTGCTATATTTTAAAATACAATATACTTTGTAGCATGTACATCTACTATTAAAAATCTCAGCCGCATTACCTATCTTCGTAGTCTTTGTCGTATCTGTTAAATAGATCTGTGGCATTGATATTCATCGTAACGCTTGTAGTAGGATTTGTTAGCCTTAGTAATTTCCTCTCTTCCGCTTCTTTCGCGAGATACTCATACTCCTCTCTGATTTCTTGAGGCGTTTTCGTACGTTCTACTATCTCCCAACCCTCCGTTTGTAGTCCTCGCATTCCCACAGAATCATAAATAGCTCTCTGGTGCGGATTACTCAAAACTATCGAACGAACATCGTGTTACAGTACGTGTATAAATTATTCTATACGTATAGTTTGATAATATATAAGCATAGAATATCCAATAGATTTCTATCAAGTTTTTAAAAGGTACAAATACAAAGCTTGTACAGAAACCATTAGAATACCTTCCAAATCGCTATATGTTTATAATATCTTAAATAAACCTTTGTATGCCGCCTTAGTACGATTAAACAAAACTTCCGCCTCTTTCTTGAGTACGGGATCCACATGTTTGTCCGGATGATAAAGCTTGCTCTGTCTGCGATAAGCATAATTGATCTCCTCCTGTGTAGCCTGCAATTAAATTAACGGTAACTGAAACCTCTCAATCGAACAGTTATCGATGCTAAAAACAGAAAGTTTAGCTAAGAAGAATTCATTCTACGATGTTGGTTTTTTTGCGTCCTGCTCATAAAGCGAGGACAGTAACCAATTACGAGACAAGGTTATTTCACAGGATAAATTCCAATCGAAAGGATAATAACAGGGCGCGATTAAGCGCGTACGAAATTGCTGTCTCACGGACGTGGTTGTGTTAATATCGTCGAGCTCGAAGGGCTCGATTACGTCAGACGTAGACGAAAAGGCATGTCACGTGGAGGTCCCTGAATTGATCTGTAGGCTAAACCGGGCCAGGGAAGCGAGTTCGTAATTCGAAATTTCCCATTTTCTTACGTCTCTCGGGATGTTCAGGAACGTGTAATAATCATCCTCGATCACGCGATCCTGATCGCTGTCGTCGTCCATCACAGAATTCCGACTTTTTCCCTAGTTGATACGCGTGGAATTAAAGTGGTGCCGATGCTTCCCTTAAAACTCAGTCTTCTGCTTCCATAGGTTACGAAAGACTCGGTCGAGAACCGGTTACAAATTTAGTACTCGTGGCTATCGTCGGATGGTGCTGGCTGGCTGGAAACCCCGTCCCTGTCGGTTACACACGCGTACACTGGCGCACATATTATCGCCTTCTAAAGTTCGAATAATCTGACGAAATTTTTCATGATTCATCGAGCTTGCAAACGGCTACGAGAATTTCTCTTCCCTCCTTTGTCCCCTGAAGTCTTTACGTTTTACGTTTCTCCTTAACGCTCGATTCTTTTTTTACCTACACATACATTTAGATACAAGGGGTAACGCAAAAGTATGGAGAAATTGCTAACGCTTTATGTCTCGTTCAAGACTTGTTTCTTTTTTTTTTTAAGTAAATGAAATACTCACAATGTTTTCCGTTTATTTTAAAGGTCAGTAAGCAGTTTAGCGAATTTTGGAGGGCACTGTTAATTCGACGGGTGCCACGTGTACCCCATTCGTAATTTTGTTCACGATGCTTCTGTGCTCCCCTTAGCAAGTTGCAGAGCGCAACCGTGGCATAATAGCGCGCAATGCCAGGTCGCGTCGGAACGTGACCACAACCGGTCACGACCCACCATAAAAAGCCAATAAAATCGGTTAGGGAGAGGCAGAAAGAAAGGGCAGCCCACAATGGTCGGGAGTCAGTTTGCTTTGACATTCCCTAATCAAAACAAGAACTCCCTTTTCTTTCTTTACGTTCGCTCGGTCAATCGTAATTTTTAAACGGTCTCGAAGCATTAACTTCCCTACCAATTTATCGCTTCTCCAGAAGCGTGACTTGTCACGAAAACGAGCGACAAAAATTTCCAACAGTTTCCCGACTATTTGGGCCTTTTCTTCTTAACCAACGTCCATGCAACGATCAAAATGCCTTGGTATCCTTCTGTATCCATAGAAGTATCGTCAGAAAGTTCTATCGTTCATGACTATTTGGGCCTTATCTTCTCAACCAACGTCCATGCAATGATCAAAATGGTATCCTTGGTATCCTTCTGTATCCATACAAGTATCATCAGAAAGTTCTATCGTTCATGACTATTTGGGCCTTTTCTTCTTAACCAACGTTCATGCAACGATCAAAATGCCTTGGTATCCTTTTGTATCCATAGAAGAATCGTCAGAATGTTCTATCGTTCATGCGTTCTATTATGTATACGGATGTACATACGCGGTGACGCTATTTTACAGTCCTCGAAGTGTGCCAGCTGTACGTTTAGAGTCTGGCTTGCAAACTTATTCGCAGCGAATCGTCGAGGACTGTATAATTCCTTGATTAGTTCCATCGGTCCGCTTCCAACGGAGTCACCGTGCACGTGATAATAATTGGACAGGCAAAGGGGCAACGTTGTTTTTACTAGCGAATTAATCGCAATCGCCGTAGCTAATGGCAACAGTAACGTTAAGAGGCGAGGAAACAATCGGCCGGCAGTATTGTTAAACACGCTCATTGTGCTGGTCTAACAATACACTGTTACAGTGGCAACATTCAGCTCGGCGAGTCCTGGCCTTCGATCAACAATCCGTTATCACCGTTCGAAAATATCCGGCCGTCGTGTTTCTCTTTCCTGCTGGACAGAAAATCGTGTCGAGTTATCAGAGCCCTTAAGAAAATGTCAACGATCGGTTCAATCGATGGTACCAAGTACGGATCAGTGTATCGAACATTACTGGCGAACTTATCCAGAAATTTCACCTGGTAAATACTCGAATATCTTGCTCGATGTGTAACGCAGGAATCAGAAGTGCGGTTGAGCGAAGCGTTTCTCTTTCCTGCTGGACAGAAAGTCGTGTCGAGTTATCAGAGCCCTTAAGAAAATGTCAACGATCGGTTCAATCGATGGTACCAAGTACGGATTACTGTATCGAACAGTACTGGCGAACTTATCGAGAAATTTCACCTGGTAAATACTCGAATATCTTGCTCGATGTGTAACGCAGGAATCAGAAGTGCGGTTGAGCGAAGCGTTTCTCTTTCCTGCTGGACAGAAAGTCGTGTCGAGTTATCAGAGCCCTTAAGAAAATGTCAACGATCGGTTCAATCGATGGTACCAAGTACGGATCAGTGTAACGAACAGTACTGGCGAACTTATCGAGAAATTTCACCTGGTAAATACTCGAATATCTTGCTCGATGTGTAACGCAGGAATCAGAAGTGCGGTTGAGCGAAGCGTTTCTCTTTCCTGCTGGACAGAAAGTCGTGTCGAGTTATCAGAGCCCTTAAGAAAATGTCAACGAAGTACTAGCGAACGTATCGAGAAATTTCACCTGGTAAATACTCGAATATCTTGCTCGATGTGTAACGCAGGAATCAGAAGAACGGTTGAGCGAAGGCGCGAGCCCGTCGGTTGCACAGTCATTATCAATATCCTGCCTAAAATCACGTAGCTCCGCGTTACGTAATCAGTGGCACGTATCACGGGCCCGTTTCTTCGAATCGTACCTACATCACGTACGAAGTATTTATATTGCTCACGATCGACGGCTGAAAATTTGTACGGTGTTTGTTTACCAGGAGATTTCGACTCGGATAACGGGCAGCCACGTTGCGAGAAGAAATTGATCCTTGGTGTAGCTCTTTTTCCTACGATGGCTGCGTCGATGTTCCATCGAGCCAGTGAAAGCTACGGTTTCAGACACGAGATAATCCATCGTTCTAGTACTAAGTTAAATCGCAAAATGTTTATAGTGTACTGTACGATTTCAGAGCGTCGAAGAAGAAGTTCGATGGAGTATTCTCCGAATACAGGTGCTCGAGGAACGTATTCCTTTTCTAGAAAACAATGGATATCGGTTTCGAAGGGGGTGAAAGGGTGTTCTCTATGGCAGGGATCAGTGCTCCCGTGCGGCGAAACGATTCGCAAGGAGTTAACCGGAATGTTCACTGGGCCGGCGCGTGCAACTGATGCACCAGGTCGATGTTTCCGTCCAATGGAAGAGTGAAATGTGCCGCAGTCCCCGCCCAAAGTATGGCGACCGTTTTTCCTTCCCCTCTATCCAGCTAAATGAACGTCTCCGCTGCTCTCTGTAACAGAGAACTTGATCGTAAACACATCTCTAATGGATCGATTAACTGCGTGCCTCGTTTATGGACCCGGAAGGATCCTACGGATTCAACAATTAGAATCATTCGAAACAATTTCTAAAAGCGGATGCGCGTTAAAGGACGATGCTATTTAAATATAAATCCATCGGATAAGATTGAACTTTCCCAGGATGGATGTAAACTCCGCGAGGGACAGTATCGATCCGATTGAACGCTTGCGCGATAATTAAAACAGGAGCAGTGGAAATACCGATTCTATGGTCCGACAGGGAACAATTACAAATGGACAATTAATGCCTGGCCAGACGTTTTACATTGAATTCAGCGATTATCACGACGACCTGAATTTCTTGTAGAATTCTAGGTAATGATTATCGTGCAAAATACGGTTGGCTAACGCGATTTCCCAAGTGCCACCTGAGCATGGTTACATAACTGCGCCTGATGACCCATATTTTGTCAATTCTTTCTGAAGCATGGCGCAGCAACGTATATTTTTCAGCGACGAGGAACGAAGAACGTTGAACGGGACTTCAAAGAGTCTAGAAAAATGGAACTTTGTTAAGAGAATAAATATTACTGTTCATCTTACAACTACTTAACGATTATTTAATCTCATTTGTCTCTCCAAAACGCGTACTTACATATCCGCGTGTCAGCGACCGTCCTTGATGCGTCATTAGCGTCCAACGTGATAAATGATGATTTAACACCAAGATCATTCGCGGATCTTCTTCCCTTAAACACAACCAGAGATCGAACGCGCAATAAAAACTTATAAAGTTTCACAAACAGATAACATTACCATTTCCAAAGATTATTGTGTGCATAATATTCGCCCCGTAACCATTCATCGAACCTCTCTCTTTACAAACTTCCTAATGGAGCTGTAGTAAATAAAACTGGAGCAAATCGACGGCAGCGAATAACCATACATCCTTATTAACATTTAGTCGTCGCCTCGTTTATACCAGCCTCAATAAAAATAAATTTCTGCCCGTTCACGAGCAACGCTGACCGTTCTCTTTCTTCTCTGGCGTTTCTTCCCTGCAAAAAAGAATTCCAGAGTGTAGTTTTATAGCCGAACGTTGGTCAAGCGGGGCCAGTGCACAGTGGTAGCCAACGGCGGCAGGATTTTCGGCTGTTCCAGCCGCAAGAGGCGGAGAACCAGACGTGGGAGGTCTCCGATAAGTCGGACGGAACGACGGCCGTGAAACTCCGCCTCCGCGCGCCTTCACCCGCACCAAAACGCTCCGCTAGCCCGCTCAGAACGCTTTCAATCAGTTTCAATCTCGGTTGGTTCTCCTCTCTGGCGCACGTTCCACGACGCGATCTCGCTCTGCCTGCACGGCCGTTTCCGCGCGAATCGCGACAGGGCAGTGACAAAAGAAAAAAAACAGAGCAGCTTCGTTCCGTTCTCTACTCTTCCAGTACAATTCCTGGGGGTGACGGAGGTCCCTGGTGGGCCCATCTTCCACTGTTCAACCTTCTAGCACCTGTGAGTTGATCGTTCCATAGTTTGCATCTCATGATCTGCTATCGTTTCGTTATTTCACTATTCCCTTTTTTATTCTGCACGTGTCGAACCTTCGTTTGTGAGTTAAGGTACTTGAAGTAAATGCGTCCATGCAGTGTTTTGTCGTTGGTTCTGTTGTATCTCTGGATTTTGAAAGATGCGCTGGGAATGCTGGCGTTGTCGTGAATTTCAACAGCAAGAACTTGCTGCTAATATCAAGTAGGATACGAGAAGTCTGAAGCAAATAAAAAAGATGTTTTATGGTAAACTGTAAATAGAAGTCGCGAAACTGCTGAGCTACAGTTTCCGTTTAGACTCTTAACTCGACATTTTGTTCTTAGTTCAGCGCTTTGCAGTTTGAACTTAACGTTTTTAAGGATCCAATCTTTTGTAGGTGCAAACAGCCGATAATTTCTCTTCGCTTAGCTCGAGAGCGCCGTCGGATTGTCTCGCTTGGCGTGTCTTCTGCGTCGTGCGCAGAATTCACCACGTCTGGGACCTCCGCATCGTTGTTGCTCCAATACTTCTCTAGAATCGACGCATCATAATAAACATTACACGGTTGCAAAGCTCATGAATGAAACGCGTTTACTATCGTGGCACGCGTAGCCAGTATAAAACGGTGGATTTTGTGGCAATATTGTTATTTAAATATCTAAAAGACCGTGTCTTCGGGAACGAGTTTGTAAACTTGGTTCCGCGATCAACGGAGATTTCTATGAACTTGACGCGGTGTTTAGTAAACATCCAGATAAATCGCTCTTCCTTCTGCCAGAGGAGATAAGGGGCTCTCCTAATTACGTCAAAAGAGTCGTCCGCACCTCCATAAATCAGACATCAATTAACGCGCGTTCCACGCTATTCTTGAATAATTCTAACAATAAAATCACCCTACTATCGAATCAATTAACCGATTCCAGCCTGTCGTCAATTAGTTCTTCCTTAGTCGACACATTCTGATGGTCGCACAGCAGTTCCATAATCCTTTCAGTTTCACATAAAACAGGAACGGTTCTTGCTAGATCAAAGATCACTTTGCTCTCTTGTTTCAATTGTAATCTGCGTTTACGCGTGCGAGTTACTTACATACCAAGCAAAGAGTCAATAAAATATACAATTATAATTGTAAGGCGCGTACACACTTAAATGTTATCCAAAATACGTAATCGACTGGAGGAAGAAAGTTGGTAATCAGCATCCACTATTAATATCTTAATTGAAAGGAAAAAACGGAGCGGATTAGCAACGGAATGAATAATCTGCGAGATTACACGATCATACCAAGCCAATCGTTGGCTAATCAGCTAAGCCGGCGATAAAACGACACGAGTAGCTGCTAATGTGCATTCGAGCCAA
Source organism: Xylocopa sonorina (assembly GCF_050948175.1). Lineage (NCBI taxonomy): Eukaryota > Metazoa > Arthropoda > Insecta > Hymenoptera > Apidae > Xylocopa > Xylocopa sonorina. The sequence continues at coordinate 11,639,898 of NC_135201.1, read as the reverse complement.
AAATAGACGTGTTTAACGGGTCGCGTACACCCTCTTATTGTCGAATATTTACGAGATTGTCTGTCATAGGACGCATCGGCGAGGTTCTCTTCTGTCGGCGGGCCGCCGGAAGTCTCAACGACTCCCAGGGGACTGTGGGTCCCTTCTCCTAAGTGCTCAGCTGTTGTACGCTCGTCAAACTTCCCTTCCAGGGTCGTGTCGAACTTCTCGGCTGGTCGTATCGGCTGCTTTCAACTCCTGACGCGAGTCCACGTTGGGAATCGTTCGGTAGGACCTTCGCCTCCTTTCCTTCATTTGTCACGAGCATGGGGTTCCGGTTGTTTTCATTCTCGAAACGATGTTAAGTCTAGAAACGAATGAAAAAATATCGTTCAAGCATTTTTCGTGCATCTTAATTATTACATTGGTAACGACGAGTACATTGCAGATGATTATGCAGAATGGATTTTTTTATAGAGAACAGATAAGGTACTGCGTAAGCGTTTATGCAAGTTCGTGCCTTCATTAGAGAATGCAACGTCTGGTACTCAAAGTATCTTACCACGGTCATTTTTTATATTCTCATGCGCATTATCTGCTGTCTGAACTTTTTCATACTATATCTATCTGTTTCTTCATATTACTCATTAAATTACCAACAAGGAAAACTTCTTATCGTCTCTACTAATGAAACGTAATTTTCAGTTTCCTATTTTCCGTCGCAACGATTTCATACATCCACGTTTCTGTTGCAGATCGTGCTGACAAGTTTCAAGAATCATTTCGACTATTCTGCCCATCCGTTGGTGGGATGAACGCGTTCCTCCCCTCGAAGATGTAACCGTCGAATGTTGTTAAACGTGTAGCCTGTGATCAGTGAACAGTTGTTAGCCGAAACGAATTTTAAGTGTCAGTGCCTGAGCAGAGAGTCTCAGACTCTCTTGGGCCGATTCGAACGCTTTGAGATAACCAGTGTTGAACAGTGGAGGGTTTGCCCATCTATTGGGAGGACCTAGCCGTGCAGCATAGTGTAAATGCAGCTGCGACGGCCAGCATTTTTATGAATTACGAGCTGGACAAGCCAAGGATGGTCTCGCACGTCATCCCTGTCGCCGGTGTAAGTCCCAGCTTGAATCACTTACAATCTATCCGTAATCAGGGAATCGTGGAGAGTCGTAGAGCGTCTTAGTTGGAAGATTCTACGGCTTTCTCGATTCCCGCGATTTTTCAACCGAATCTCCGCAGACGTTAACGAAACGATAGTCGCGAGTCGGGAACAGGCGTTGCTTATCGTCGCACGCGAGCAGAAGAAAAAAGAGAAAAGTGGAGGTCGTGACCTCGAAAATTTCGCAACTATCCGATTTACGTCTTCGCGGAGTGTTCTCAGCCGTCCTCGTGCTCGATCGAATCGCTTCTACTCTCATCGAACGACAGAACGTCCTCCTCCTGTTGCCCAATTTTTGCTCGCTGATTCGTGTCCAACGTGTCGCACGGCCCTCGTCCATGAATGAACTTAGCCGTTGATTCAGCATACGCGGATCGATCGGACGCGGTTTAGATTTACAAGGTTCGAGAGCTTGAGAAATCGATAGCGGCTCCCCTTACTACGACTGACTGGCTTTTAAACCAGGCCAGTCGTGTGAGCGTGCTCAGCGATCGCTTAAATTAAAAGCAATTTCGAGGCCTGGATACGATTATTGAGCGGTTACGCGATGATTACTCTGGGACAGACACGCGAACTATTTATTTAAAATAAACGACCGACTGATAAGCCCAGGGGGACAAGGAGGAGGAGCATTTTATCGGGACGGTGATAACAGAAGCTGCCTCTCACGTCGTCGACCTATGGTGATCTCTCTCCTCTTCTATAGCCCCTGGTTCTCATCGACAGATACCCTGGTGCACTTGCTGAAAAAGAGCATAAGTTAGTTCTTGTAGCTCTTGCTGTATTTTGATTTGCAGAAGTAATCTATTGTATTCGTGAACTTTCGATATTATTACCCTAGTCCTCGATGAAAGAATTATGGAATTAAACATTCAGACTCGCTAAAAGAAAGGATGCCGTTGAGCCAGACAAAATCCAACGACCTAAAGCGTAGTTAAGAAAATTTTCTTACTACAGAGAGTAATAAACATCCTCAATGCGGGATATATTACTCCGTTTCATCCGCTAGTGCGTTTCTAAGTACTTTACATATCTCTCCCAGCAAGTGCAACAGTGTTAATCCATCTACGTACACCAAAGATTGCCCCCTTTGAAGAATCCATCGGCCAGCCGCGATGATCCCCCTTTTTTCTACCCAAAAACGTTCAAAGTGTTCACCGGTGGCGACACACGGCGGGCGAGCTTAATTTAATAGCTGTCTGGCGAATTAACGAGGTGACCACGTGTCCCTGCTAGCCGTCTCGACGGATTTCTCGAGGATGTTTCTCAGTGTCAGAGCCTGATGCACTTCTCTGGTATCTACAAGGCATCCCTATATCTCGTCGCGTTCGCGAACCGTTTCTGACAAGCGTAGCGCCACCGTAGGAATAGTTGCCAGCTCGTAAACAAGCGAAATCTCCAAATTCGATCGTATTTAATCTCCAGGTCAACGACACGTCCCTTCTTGTACCATCTTTCCTTGCAATCTGCAAAAAAAAACCACTAATATTAACGCTTATTAGCTGAGTGTTCGCTTACAGATTATACAAATATATCATTTGTGCGCTCTGTTTACGAAGACTGAAAACAACTGATTTTATGATGGCTCTAAAGGGTGCTGGTAGGCTGGTTGTTTTATGAATTTTCGCCAAGTACACCGGGTGCCTCGTTGCAAACTAGACGTCGTAAAGCCGGATCGCAAATTAACGATCTAGCGAGATCGTAAGTTTTGCCTGGCATAATACGATGTCACAACACCGGGTCGGTGTTTGTAAGCTTCCGGCGACGGCACTTCAAACATCGCCAGCTTAGAGCCAGAAGCCTCTTTGGTCCGATCCTCGCGGATGCGTCGCGTCGTTCGCGTCGCACGGATCTCCGCGGTTCGTTCACCTTTCACCACCAGCCCCTCGTTCGTCCAACTGCTTCTGTTCACCGTTAGCCATCGTTTTTCTGATTTCTCAATTCGATCTAGAACCAGAGACTCGACACTCTACTCAGTCTACTCTAATAATTTCCACCTAATCTACTGATCTCGCGCGCGAAATGAGTTAATCTCCATCAATCTCAAGTGTAAATGATATACTTTGATATACGTTGAGACGAATTTACAGACATCTCTTTCCTTATTTTAGGAACTGCAACAGGGTAATGGAAGTTTAGGTGTCGCAGGCCTGGCCGGGATGCAGGAATCCTCGCATTCGTTGAAGATCAAGCAGGAGCCCTTCCAGGTTTCTCCACCGTCGCCCCTACCGCCTCTGCATCAAGGTGAGTACTTTAAATTCGTTCTAATCGTGTTCTAAAAACTCGTCCACCGACGTTGAAAGAGGCTAGCTTGACGTCATCAGGATCGCGGCACCAATGATTCCTCGCGGTGTCCGCTGTGCCCAAAGACCGCGTTCTAATAATACAAAACGCTCGAGCATCGTGTCGTGAGGCCTCTCTTGATGAGAGGCGGGGAGGTGAGAGGTGACACGAGGAGGCTCAGCTAAGAGTATAATCTGAAATGAAGACAGAGACGTTAGGGTGGGAAAAAACGAACGCATAGAGCTAGAGAAGAAAGTGGTAAGCGAAGGGAGGAGACCCGAAAGGAGAGAATGATATACCGTCAGAGGCTTGCGTCTCGATCTCTCCACTCGTCGTTCGGTTACATTCCGCGCACTGATTACGCTTTCTCAGGCAGTTGTCAATGAATCCTCCGCGACAGTTTCGAGTTCGATGGAAATATCCCTGAATATACGCGTATACGCGGTTGAATTACGAGCGAGCAGCTCGTTAGCCGACCAACCAATTTAGTGGTTAAATAATGATACTTTAGGCTGCGTTCCAATGTTGTTAGGTATCAGAAAACTTGCTGAGATTAATCTGTGTTCGTCGTTGATCTAGACACTACGCGCACCTGGAACAAAGGGTACAGGTGAGACAGAGAGAACACGTTTCATGATTTATCAGCTACATCAACTACTGTTGTTTTCACGTTCGTAGCGTAGCTTGCTGTGCCGTGTTAGTGATGGACGAGTTCAAGTATAACTTGGACGTTAACGCGTTCATTAATCATTCAGCGTGCCAGAGAGGAACAGGTAGAGAGCTAATGCAGGATAGGGCTGCTTGTTTATGGATAGTATGATAAATTTCAGAAAAATCTGCGACAGGAAAATGTCGTTCACGTGGTGTCAATCGAAACGGAAGGTGGAGATGTGTCGAAAGGGGTTGAAGCGGAACAGATAAAGCTTGATAAAGGCGGAAACAGCCCACTGCGAGGGTTTCGTGTTACCAGATTTTTCTGATTCGCTAATCGGTGAAGATAGACGGGACCCCGTCTGAAATCCAAGAAGACTCTGGTATCGATGTCGTTCAGCGAGTTATGCGTGTGCGCGTGCGGTCTGAGCCCAGTTGTACGATAATCTGAGGGCTCTGATCGCATTAGTAAATCCGTTAATAGCATTGCTGAATTCGCGAATGCCGTTGCAAATCTTCAGCCGTGTCCTCTGTTAGATAGAACGATTAGCCTCGACGAGAGGACGCAGCGGGATCCTCCTCGTAGCTGGCGATCGAGAACTTCTGCACGAGCAATGAGCTGCCGTCTAGTGGCTTTTCTTGTGTTTTCGAAATCGAGGAGAATCGTTTGGAGTGCTCTCGACGAGAATTATGGCCGCTAATCCGGGAACACTGGCCGCTCCGCAAGCTTCAGCTGATATATCGGACAACGACAGTGTTTTAGTGAATCCCTGCTCCGATTATACGAGCCTCCATTCTTCTGTTTCTTGTAACAAAAAAGAGAGAATAAGAGATTCCAAATCGTATTTAAACGTGTACACGTGGAAACATCTGTTTCGAAGTGTTCTCCGTCGTTTTCTTCAAACCCTGACCTTTTCTGATCCCCCGTTGGATTTCTTTCGCTATCTTAGTTCACCATTTTCGGGATTTGTATCTTCCACACCTTGCTTCGCAAATTTTCTGAACGATACTACCTAAAAGGAAGGACGATCTCGAAGAATCTGAAAAGTACCTTCTCTTCTGAAAGGTTCAGGGTACCAATTAGCAGCTCACGAGTTTCTCAAGCGGTGCTCCACATTTTTCCACGGTGCGTTTAACAGTCATGTTCGGGACTATGCGTGCAAATTTATCGGGCCAATAAAGACCCACTTTGATAAGGCAGCGTGGTAAGTTGACACGTTTAATTGTGCAGCGCCTGAACGCAGTGATTAATTGAGATCGCGGTTTAACTCCTTCAGGCCACTCTAACTGCAAGAAATTAAGATGCGAGCAACGATACTCCGTCTTATAACAATATCTTCATCCAAGTATAATCATCCGCGTTATTACCTCGATAGGGGTCTGCTGTGAGATAGTCGATGCGATTTACAGTCGAAAAAAATGGTGGATGGCGCTTCGTTTTCATCGCTGATAATGCGACCCTGTTTATTTATTCGGAAATCAGGCCGCGGACGTAATATCATCGCACGTATTCGCGTTAAAATAGATTTCTAGTAAACAAGAGCACGGCTCTGGGTTAATCTTCGCTCGATAAGGGGATCGTGAACGTAACTATGTGATTATGCGAACGCGAAATTTTCTTTGACTCATGTTAGCCCCGGCAGTGAGCGTAGCCTCAAATCTGCTCGTCTGCGTTGGATAAGTTCGCGTGGTATTCTTCGCAGCCTCTGAAGAAATCCACAGCAGATGAGAACTCGCGTTTCTACCCCTTATCGACATCTAAACTGACCGACTCCTTGGCTCTCTGAAACAATAAAACGATCGAAATGACGGGCTGTTGCAAAACAAGCGACGAGAAACCGAGGAGACTCGAGATAAAAGCTCAACGACGAACCAAGTGGCGAGAATACGGTCGGGCCTCCTGAATATTATCGCTCAGCGTTAGGTAATCCTTGCAACTGTTTTCGACTGGGCCAGGTCCAGATTAAGCTCTTCTATATTTGCTAAACATGGTCCAATCGTTATAGTAAACACGATAACGCGACAGGGTAATACCCCTCGCTTAATGAGAGAAAAATATCTCGCATTGAGACTGACTAAGAAACAGCAGCGTAGAAAAAAGAAAAGAGAAATAACCGACAGAGTGGTGACGGTTCTTCGTCAGTGGTAACCAGCAGAAATTTGACTCCGTACGCATTTCCGGTGTTAATGAACAACCAAGAGAAAAGAGGACGCTGACAGAGATGTCGCGACGACGACGTTGACGAGGTCGAGATACCGGTTGGCGATTGACTCACGCGGAAGATACCGCGAGATGAGTTACCGTCGCGTAGATGACCCTCTGCCCCTCGATTCCAGCCTCCTCGTTGTCCTTCGTGCAAGTCGCCTTATTTTGCTACGTTCGAGACGATGCCTCTTGTCGCTGTTGCACGAAATCCTTCAACCGCTTACTTTACCTCGACCTCTGCTTCTGAAAGATTTTTGAAGAACACACCTTAAGATGAATTATTTATGTTTACTGTGTTGCATAGAAAGATTGTTAAAGGATCTTCACTTTGTGTGAAAATTAGGGTAGCCGTTCGTTTCGTCTGCCATTCGATACTTCAACCTGAACTATTGTTCGAATGGTAAAGTTAGACGACAGGTTTTAGGGGTAGCACGTGGCCTCTCGCCAATAGGATCCCTTGGTTCAGACAGCGCTAGATCACTGGACGATGCGACCCTCCAACGTTCTTCGATACTTGCCTTAGCTCGTTATGATCGCCAGGATACCTGATACTGCTATGACTTTCACTAGGGTGCAACGATCCTGTTAATCTCTGCCTTCTACGCCCAATTAGTTAGCTCGATCGAACATTTTGTACACTGCAATTGGTTAATTAATAAACGGGGCTAAAGGACGTGTCTGTTTCTAAATTTGATTGATACGTATGCTCTGCTTTTCACTGAAGAGAAATCGAGCGGCTAATTGGTTCAAGGAGTAATCGAAATCCTTTTGGGATCGGAGTATCAGTTGACCTGGTCAAAGAGTAAGGAGAAAGGTACACCGCGAGGAGACGGGGATAAAGGCGTGCGATTCGCAGCGTGATGTCACGGCGGTATTGTATTTCGCTTATCGGCGCCGATTTCTCGCGGAACCCGTAGCATTTCAGGAATGCGAATGCCACGGTTTTCAAAGCGGCAACGACCTTCGCCTGGAGGATCGACTTTGCTCCCGTTTAATCGATCTGCGCCTTCCTTCCTCCCTCCTTCCTCCTCTCCTTCACTCGTTTCCCCACAGAACGATCAAAAGCTGGTTGCACACCGCGAGCAACAGCTCGACGACTGTTAACCCAATTAACAAGTGAATTACCAAAGACTCGTGCCACTCGTTCTGCAGACGTGGCTAAACTGGCGTTACAGAAATACCTTGACGAGGATCAACAAAATTTTCGCAAGCCTCGCGTTACATCAGAACTTTTCACAACAGTCGTACGCTGCAGTTTCCTGGCGTTCCCCGTTACAAAACGAGCGTTGAACGGTAACGCGATCATCGTCCACGATGCAATCCACTTTAACGAAACAATTAGTCACCTTTGACATACAGGCGAGGAAACGCGGACGGTGTTTTCCATGGGACGATCGTCTGTCGTATGTACGATTTGAAACAAGGGATCCCGTGACGAGAGCACAGATGCAGTCTCGTAGGTGTCGCGTAGCAGGGGATCTCCAGTTGCAGTCAGGTGTGTTGGCGGACGTTTTGACGTTATCGTGATCTCGTCGCTGGTCCGTACACCTTGGGCCCACTGCGTACGCGGGTCCACAGGCGTGTACGATGCTCTCGTTGGTCGATATCGCTTGTCGAAGCCGGGACACGCGATCTGCAAAAGGTGATGTTCAATCTGAACGTCTGAGGATGATAACGAACCGTACACAAATAGCTTTCTCCGTTATCTCACCTTGGTATTTAATTTTCGTACAGACAACGCGCACGTCGTTTTGTTCTCTTTTAAATAAGTATCGTCAGAATGATGAATGCAATGCCATATTAATGCTGTGGAAACAGCTTCCTGGATGTAGCAGGCTTTTTGTGCGCTGAAAATTATATACCCTCAAGCTCTGCGTTAACGGGATATCATGTTTACCTGGATCCGCGTATTCAGGTAGCAAATGTTCCCGTTTCTAGTGGCTCTGACTGATAATATGTAATCGAACGTCGACCACAGGGCACAGTGGATCGAACTGGATCGATGGTCCCGTCATTTTATGGCCAAACGAGGAATATCGGATACGTTAGCTTTCCGCATTTGAAACCGATCCGACTGATTTCACGAACAGTTCATACACTCGGCTGGGGGCCTTCCTTTTGTTCCGCGCTTCTGTGTTTTTCATATGTCCTCTCTATTTTCCTTTCTTCGTTGCTCGAGCACCGCGTGCTTAACTTATCGGTGTCTAGTTACGGTTCCAGTTACACGTGCCGCGGGGTACCCAGCGAGCATTGCACGCCGTGCACGTACGCACTCATTTTCTGACTCACGTCCTCGTGTTTTCCAATGATTTTCTGCCGCTTTTGAGCCCCGTCGCAAACGTCGTACGCCCTCTTCAAGCACAGGAATAACTGTTATCAATCAGAGAATGCTTGTCCAAATTTTATGCGAATGATTTTTGGGTGAGTTCGTTAGTTATTCTCTCAGGAGATAAATATAAAAATCTTGTTTTCACGACGAACAAAGGCAAGTATCCTCCGTTCGAGGGTGCACCACGTACAATCGTTCCCTCTGGCAGCTTATCGTCCAAGCTCGAGTGTCACCAGACGAATTCCTTTCAAAGGCCCAATTGTTTCACTCCGGTCGAGAGATTTCCAGGAAGTCGCGCCGGTACGTAGATCGATCGAGTCGATTCCATTGTCCTGGTTCTCGGAGGTCCAAGTCGCTTCGAATTAACTCCCTACAGTCTGAAATACATTCGATACATTCACGAAAACTGAAGATGCGTTTCCTGGCAAACTGCAAAAATTATTGCTTCCCTCGTTAAGGTCATTATCGAGGCCCAGCAAAAGTTGTTACGACGTTTATGGGCTGTTTCTCCTGCTTGCAGCGAGCAGCTTCGTATCAGATATGCAAAATGGTTGCATAGGCGCTGCGTCGAAGGAGCTGGACTCCTCTGTGAGCTTAGCCAGGGGTCTGGCGTCGCACCATGTCTCCCTGGCTCATCATCACTCCCACCATAGCCTGCACAGCCCGAGTTCCGCGTTGCCAATGCACACCACAGCCTCTGCTCACCATCATTTGGACGAGAAAGGCTCATCTCCAACAGGAGCTCTTCACAGCACCACCAACAGCAACCCATCCACGCCCTCGGCCCCCTCTACGCCTACCACGGCAGTGGACGGATCCACCGCGGTGACTGGAACCGGAAACGAGAGCGGTAGCAACAATGATTCGGCCAGTAAGAAGCCCCCGTTCAGCTACGTCGCTCTAATCACCATGGCCATTCAGCACAGCCCACAAAAAAGGGCGACTCTCAGCGAGATCTACGCCTACATCACCGCGAGGTTTCCTTACTTCCAGAAGAACAAGAAAGGCTGGCAGAACTCGATCAGGCACAATCTCTCGCTGAACGAGTGTTTCAGAAAGGTTGCGCGCGACGGCGGCGAGAAGAAGGGGAACTTTTGGATCCTTGGTTAGCAAAAGTTCATATTTCTAATTATACAGCGGACCAACACTGGGTTCTCCTCATTTAAGCTTCTCCTCGTGTCTCTACAGCCTATTACGTGCTAACGACTAACGATGGAACAACGATCGTTGGCTGTATTAATATTATGTCCATTTTTAGATCCTCAGTACACGGATATGTTTGAGAATGGCAATTACAGAAGGCGTAGACGTATGAAGCGACCGTACAGGAACGCTCCGTACCATAGGCCGCTAATTGGTGATCCCTTTTCTCCTACACACGTTCACCTGGGCCCCAGGAACTTGTTTGGCCATTCGCCACCGTCCTATGCTCCGTCCACCTATACCAGATACGACACCAGGTATCATTAATCGTCCTAATACTGCTTCATCCTTAACCCATTAAAGGTCAACGTTGCATTGATGTAACATTTCGCTTGCAATTACTTTTCTTCTTTCTTGAACTGCAAAGCATAGCGAATGACAAGATTCACGTTGATTTTTAATCGTAATTGCACGTGAAATAACGTGTGGTTACTTTTAATTCCAGCGCCTGGAGTCTCCAACAATCGCAGCTCTCTTACAGCCACTGTCAATCGGTAACTTTCCTCGATCGAACTCAGATTTCATCCGCTTGAGAATGAAACTACCGCGGGTACAAGCTTCTGTTTCATTTTTTTTTCGCAGCTTCAACCGCAGTTGCAGCCAATGCAGTCCATGCAGATCCCAACTATGAACGGTTACAGTCAGCTGGGGACGTCGTTAAGTGAGTCTCTACTTCGATAGGCAAAATTTCTGGTACTCGACTATCAAATATTCGACGACCAGGCAAAGCGTTTCAAGGCAATTACTTGGATGTTCCAGGAGGAAGCACGAGTTCATCCGCGTCCATGGGCAGCGGTTCGTTCGGCAGCAGCTTCGCCAGAAGACACGATGCCACTATCGCGCCGGAAACCGTGCCAGCTAGGTGTTATTGGCCTGAAAGTGAATATCCCTAAGCAACTTCGATTCTTACGTAGAAAGGTAACCGACATCGGATGTTTTATATCGTTAAATGCGACTTCCAGTGGTGAACGTGAAGGAGGAACCAGGAACCGTGGGAGTAACCAGCACCAGTGTAGGTGGAGTGGGTGTACCCTCTGGTATGATGGGATCTACAACTCCAACAGCGGTCTCCACGACCGGATTCGCGCCTATGGAGTTCCAGACGCGGTCCAAGTGTTTCATGTGAATCGATCCATCGTGAATCCCGCTGTACTTAGCCAAAAATCTTGATAGAATTCCATGGGATCGTCCTGTGTCCTGCAAGCGGCGTTAATTCGGCTGGATACTCTTTTGGATATGGTGGTAAGCGCGAAGAGTTGGAATCCTACACCGTGGGTGACCCGTGAAACCCATGGACGGTACTGGAGGCCAGCTAAAGTTGGTCCACAGTGAAAATTCCGGGCGAGGAGGAGTGCGAAAGGATTTTTTCCATTTAAAATGACGGACGTTGCACCCTCTGCCCTCGTGAGTTTTCGACTGTTGCACAGTATTCGATGTTTAAACGAGACGACGGTCTGGTTCCGTGGCTCGTGAATTGGTTTCTTTCGAACGAAGACGAGACGAATCCGTGACGGACGGATTCCGCGTTAAAAGTTAACACGTAGCTCTAAGATCTATTCGCAGAAACAAGGAAGCATCTGACAATGGTTTTCTTTTATATATAGATATAAATATTAAATATACATAACTAATTAGGTCCACGTAAAAGTAAAAGATGAAAATGTGTATCTGTACGTGTAGGTAGCGTTATGTAATAGTAGAGAATTGAAAAAAAAAGAGTAATGCATCTTCTCTGGAAGACTGTCCGTCTGTGTACATATCTCTAAGCCTAAGTAGTATCGATCGATCAACTGTAAACTGTTCTAAGAACGTATGTGGCAGCTCCTGTAATTAGATGGAAATCGAAAATAAATCTCCATTATTTATCTCAGCCAGCATCGATCAAATGAGTCAATCAATTACCTTCCACTATACGGTGCGTTAAATAAAACATTTAGCGAAACCAGTTTCACCACTTTTCCTGACCCTCTAATAGCTCCTATAATTAAGTAGAACAAAATCATTCTATTTCCTCTCAATAATATCCAGAACGGGTCTCCAGTCGCTTCCTGTGATTCAGTGTAAGCCCTTGGGGCTCAGAATATCCCTGGCGAAATGAGAAAAAAAAGAACGGAAGAGGGAAAAGTAGCCAATGGTCGGCGATGGTGATGTTTGCGTGGACGAGGATGTTTTACAAACACGGTGCGCGCTGGCCAGCTTTAATATTCCCCGTAAAAGAGAGGCTCGAGCCGTGCACGATCCCACTCCAGTCAACACTGTACGTGCATCAGCGCAGGAATAGCACGTGCACTTTATTTTTCGTCTGGAAATCGATCGTACGGCCACGTCCCTTCTCCGCGTTACGCGCCACAAAAATAAATCTTGCCTTGCTCGATGGAAAAGAGCACGCTTGGCATGAATGGAATGGATAAAGAGGCTTCCTTGCATCATCGTACATAATTTCTCTTCTTCCTGTAAAAATGTATCGTCAAATCTATAATACATAGGCACGACACGAATCAAAATGTCTTTCTCGTGTTACTGATATAGGAAGCTTCAGCGAATGAGTGTATAAACTTAACTATGGGGAGTGTCCGTCTTATCTTGACATTCCTATTGGTTACCAGGGACAGATAGAAACACCTGTATCCCTTTTAAGGACCCACCACGAGGACCACATAGGGACATCTTAATCCCCATTGGTTGACTGAGGCAGGTGAGAAAGAGAAGAGGGAGTCTCGTCTCCCGTAGGATGAAACCTGAACCTTCTGTCCTGCCTCGAGAAACATAATGTCTTCGACGAGATATCGTGGAAATAAAATAACAAACCAATACATATCTGTCCGCGATGAAGAACCGATACGTAATAAGTAAATCTTTTGAGAAACTAGAAACATAAACAGTTGGCTACTGTTCGCTTCACGCAAGCAGCCTTCGACAAGCAAACATCGGCGTTAATCATCCTCTTACATCTTCTTCTGCCACCAGGACGTATCCACTGCATCAGGTGAATTATTCTCCGATGTTTCTGTCCTGTGCTTGAGTTCTAAAGATGTGGATGTGGTTTTACAATCGTCGCATTCGTCTTTTGAGCCAGGAGGCTTTATCAATTCGGTCGAATCGCATAAACGGTTCACCTTTCGGTTAGTCTGGACCACGAGCTTCGCTTCAACGCTAAAATAGAGTTATAAAAGTGGCACTGGTTAGCCTGGGACATCGCCTAGAGTGGAAGTGATAAAACTCTATCCGGAAAATTCAGCCGGTTGCATTTTTATGGCGTTCGAATGGTGGTAACGGTGGCGGATGGTCGAAGACAGCCGGGGAATTCCTTCGTTTCGTCGCGTCGGGATTCACACGCACGTGCATCGTCCGTGGCGTGTAAATAGAGGGCGGAGGTGACATATAGCGACAGCCAGAGCAAGCGTGTCGACCATTTAGGCGACTATTAGCAGCTTCACGGCTTCTTCCACGCACGTGCGACTCGGGGACTCGCTCATTCGGCTCCCTGTTCTCGGTTAAACTGTTCTATCTCACGTATCATTGACTGCCGCACCTTCTTTCCTCATTTTCCTACAGTAATTAATTCAATTACCTAATCATAGCAGTCCATTGTAATCTTGATATTGTTCTTGATGGCAGAGACATGGTAAAACAGCGGAAAATCTGTGGATCGATGGATTGACGTGTTAATAGAATTATAAATATCGCTTGTTCGAAGAAGAACATTCTTTCCTCGATCAACTCACCGGAGGTTGTTAAGTTTCTGTGGAGAAGAGGAGAATAGAGGATCCAACGGGACACGGAAGTTGAATTTCAATCCGCATTTCTAATTCTATGAAGGAGCAAGCAGAGAAGGAGAATGTCGAATCTTATTGGAATGATTTTTGCCAGGCTATATTTGGCCCCGCCTTAAGAATTACCCGGCTCGTTTACGTGGTCGTTAGAATGGATTTAACTGGACGAAACGAGGGAGAGTGTGTCAGATATCGTTCGACCGAATTCTGGTAATCCTCGCGCGGAACGGACGGTAATAAATTCTCAGAGACACCGCTCTCACGGAGAGGAGAGGCGGGCCCGGTGTTACACGGTCCATTTACTCCTCGAGGCGTCACGTAAAATCAGTTAATTATATTCCAGCCAATCCGACCACTTTGCCTAGTTATATCGATGTGCCTTATCTCGTCTAGAATTAGAAAAATACTATAAAAATATATTCATCTCATCGTCAATGTATATAATTATTAGCCAAAGTATGATCTTCATTCTTGTGAAAACATTGTGATAATATCTTAGTTAGTTTGAGCAATTTCAATGCCAGTTTATATGTAAATTTATACTTTAATTATAATTGTGTACGCAACTTTTGTGTAATTTGCTTCCATTTGTATTTTTATAGTTCTAATGACTGATTAGGCAAAAGGGCACGAGATCGGAACGCAAAAATTGCGAAGCATTCCGGCGGCTCGCCGCCAGGGAGAAAGAAAGAGTGGCTGACTCTTACAAAGAGCATAACGACGCGGACAATTTGTAGCGGAGTGTCAACGAAGCCGTTTCTATTTTCGAGACGACGCGCGCTGCTATCTTTCCGCCCCGTTCTCCACGTCTTTCTCTGTCTCCACCTACTCCTTCGTCGTTTTTCAGCCTGTTGCACCGGGTTCCCTCCTCGGGGTGTCGCGTAAATTTACACGCGATTAATCCGTCCTCGTAGCTGTCTCTTGTTATCCGGACATGCGATTCCTCAATCTGTTTTGAACCATAAAAAATAACAAAAATGCAAAAAGTTTGGAAGATAAATATACATATTTCTGATAAAAGAAAAAAAGAAGAAAGAGGGAAACACGACTCTCGACATTTTTTTAAGTAATAAAAGATCCGCATACTTTTCTGTGATCCGTGCGAAGACGCAGCCGCATGGATTTGACCTCTTTTACAGAAACTCGAGGATTCCGCAGAACTTACGCTCTTCTGTTCTCTCTCAGGATTTGCAAAGGATGCATTTCTGCAGGGGTATCAGCGAGGTCCAAGTGCCGTGCAAGTATTAACCGGTGTGCGGTGAAAATAGAGATGGAATACGATAGTTAGCGCCTTCTTCGAGCGCACGTTGTGCTGGGTTAAACACCGGAGCACGTACCGCAGCCGCGCAAAATGTATCTCTTTCCCTTTTTGCAGCGGCTCGCGACACGTACGCGTGCATGAAAATCGACGACTGTTCGGGTTTCAAAGGGAGCCAACGTGTTCCTGGTTTATTAAGCGTGGTGGATTATTTTAGGACCCTCTGGTGGGAAGCTTGTTCGGCATGGAAAATTCTATGGACGATGGTGAAGACGCTATAAGGAGACATACGCAGGATTAATAATTACAAAACACTGCGAGGATGTTAATTGGTTTGGGAACTCTAGTTTGAAGCAGTTACACTGAACACAGTTATTATCATTAAAGCTTGCAAGTGTACACAGTGTCCTTAGTGATGATTATCTTATAAACCTGGAAGCTTTAATACTGATGAACAAATTAACAGACATCGAATAGATTTCAACAGTATGGTAAACAGTTATTTGGGAAATTTGGTCCAACGGACCTGACTGATTGGGACAATAACTGTGCAACGCCAGGTAAGAGCCTCAAATTCCCAATTACATATGCTTAAGTTATAATAAATTCTTTTTATTTCTCACAACGTAGAGACGTCATAAAGATGTCTGTCTATCGATGGGAATAAAGATGAAATTTTATTGAAGTATTTTGTTGTATTTGACAATGTGTATCTGTACATATCCTAAGTTCCCAAGCGTCGATAAAAAAGATACCTCAGGGTGGGGCAACGACGACTGCGGAGGAAAAAAAAAAATGTAATTGGAAACTTATGCGAACGTTCCTCTTGTTATATTACAATATACATAATCCTCGGTACATGGGCGAACTCCGCGTGCACAGGCTGTGAATATTGTGCCATTAATAAAAACACTCGCGCACAAGTATATGTCCTTTGACTCGGTTCATTTCATTCATTTTTTCTTAATACTTGACCCAAAACGACTCTGGTCGGTTCGTGGGGAATGATTGATGAGAATCGCACGTGCGACGCGCACGTTGCTCGCCATCGAATCGGCGGGCTAATCTTCCTCAAGGAGATCGTCGTCGAGACTTACATCCTGCAACAGAAGAAACGCAGCATAGTATAGTACACCCAGGTTCTTTGTCACCTGGCGAATGCGTATTGTGCAAAGACGTGCAAAAGGATCTTGCACAAATTAATTCATGTAGAGAGAGAGAGAGAGAGAGACAGGCATACTTCTCATAATAGCAATTTCAAATTATCATCTACTTTGATTGGCAGGACAAGCAGGTGGTAATTTAAAATTCGCATGACAATGACTCTATTTGCAACTACTTATTCGATAATTGATCGAGGGTACGTTTTGTAATAGCTATTTTATCTAAAACATTTTGCAGAAAATTTCGTGAGAAACGGTAATTTCCTTTTACCATTAGTCTCAAATAGATAAGATTACTACATAATGTTAATTGTAACGCGAAAGGAATGTTTGCCACTTAAAAGAAGAAAGCGTGGTAAAATAACATGAACGAAGAAAAGGGTACACCAAGAGGAACACCGTAATTCAAATGTTATGGCAATAAGGCTGTAAGGAGAATGAACCGTGACTGGCGTGAAGTCAGCAAACTTTATGTTACCTTGATTTGTTTCATTAGTAACTCAAAATCAGTACGAGCGATATTTTCTATAAAAAGTAACGGAGAAAGGCCAATAGAACTTTTTCAAATATCCATAGATAAGATCCTTTTGTGTAGAAAGAAAGAGTTAGGAATCGACTAGAACGATATATGTACAAATGTTCCTTTTCTTTTGTTTCGTTTCTACGTGTGTTTCACCTTCCTTCCCTTTAAGCGTTCGTTCGCGCAAAAAGTAGAACGTGTTCACATACATCGGTAAGGATCGATATATTACTGGTCACATTTACAATAATCGTGCGCGCACATGTTTGTATGCGTCATGCTTGGTTTCAGACTGTTTCAGTAATGTAATACCCTTCTAGTATTACGCGTCTGTATTTAGGGGTATTAAGGCATCATCTAGTTACCGCCTTCTCACTGTTTTGTTTGACCTCGATTCAACCTTATCGCTTTCTTCGTAACGTTTAATACCTTATGGTACAATTAAATTCAACGAAAACCAAGAGAATATGACAGACAACGAGAACAGCGGGTTTTTCTATTCACAATGAAATCGATTGGAAACTGTTGATTCAAGATTGGCATTCCTGAACTGCACCTTCGTACACGCACACTTACTTCATCTGTTGAAAAAAGCACTTATTTACATACGGACAGGCATGCACAAGGGAAAAAGAGTTGCTTGGAGTAAACAAAAATGTACAGTGTAGGAATAAGAGAAAAAGAATCGGTCGATCGGGTCTTTTTTTAGCAGAACGACTGCTTTAACCACTAAGCTATCCAGAAGTGATCGACGACTCTTCTTCTCCTTGAAAAGATAATCAACGTAAAAAGAACGCCGATCTTAGAGCTTGGCTCCTGACAACAGTGACCAGCCCTTGGCCACGCGAACTACTCAACACGATCCCCCAGTTTTGAGACTAAGTGTTAGGAAGAGGAGAAAAAGAATCAGTCGATCGGATTTGCCTAGACCGGGATTCAAACCCGGATTGTTCGCTTGCTGGGCGACCGCTTTGACCATTAAGCTATCCAGGGCCAATCGACGACTCTTCTTCTCCTTGGAAGTATAAACAACGC
Organism: Xylocopa sonorina; assembly: GCF_050948175.1. NCBI lineage: Eukaryota > Metazoa > Arthropoda > Insecta > Hymenoptera > Apidae > Xylocopa > Xylocopa sonorina. Next base: position 11,622,333 of record NC_135201.1, on the reverse strand, counting down.
AAAAGAGAACGCCGATCCTACGCTTATTGGCGTTCATACCGGCTTTGTAGATGAATCGATGAGCCTGTTCGGCTGCTAACATTTCCTCGAACGGTTTACGGTCGATATTGGACTACAACAGACACACGAGATCGAAGAAATTCATTGATGCACTACATCGAACTATTGGAAATTCGCAGTTCAATATGTTGACCTATCAAAACGTTCTAAATTCGATATATCTGCAACGAATAAGAGAAATAAATATGTATGTATTCTTACTTGCACGTTCGGAAATGCAGACGCAGGAATCTTTTTCTTACTTTCTTCTCTGAGGAACTGTTCCACCTTTAACGCTTCTCTGTAACCGGGGAACAGGTTCTCGTACTGCTCGGGGTCGGCTAAACTTTGTCCAGCTTTCTCGCTCACGGTAGACAGCTTCTCCTTCCACAATTTTACGATCGACGAGATCTTGCTAGGAGCGTACGTTCGGGCAAAGAATGCGGCTTCTGGGATTCTGTCCGTTTTTATGAGTATATCTAAGCATTTGTCAATGTCACCAAGGATGAAGTATGATAAAAAAGAAATGTTATTTTTGCCCGTGTCGTCAGCATCCGTGCCCAGTTTCTGGATCATGCTCGCGTTCCCAGTACTGGTCGCGAGCAGCAAAAGTCCGCCAAAATCTTGCGCTTGGTGCAAGCATTCTTGCGCTAGACACAATTTCCCCTTTTGCGTAGCGAGGGATGCCAATTGCCGCCACTTCTGCTGGCTGTTCGCTTCCTTGGCGAGCGAGTGCGCAGTTACAAGGTCTCCCAATGCTAGAGCCAACTCGAATCTGTGCTCTGGATCCGTGGACACCGCTAGAGCTTGTTCTTTGAAGCCCTGAAGTATTTCAAATGACGTTAATCTTACACGTATCGTCCAAAAAATTGTGTAAATGATCAAGCAACGAGTATCATGGATAAAATACTAACTTGTTTCTCCAGGAAATGCGCGACTCGCGTTCGATGCTCCTTGGGTACCGTTGGGAGAACCCTGTCCGCTGTCTCGAAATCTTTTCGCATGACAGCAGTTTGATATTCCAATACGGAGAGTAGTAACGAGTACGAAACGACCGACAACTCTTTGTCGCACAGATATAATCTGTTGTCTCTGGGAACATATCCAAGGAGATACATTGGTCTATCGAGATGTGAAACGGTTACGACTTCACCACCTACGAAATAATTCACTCGATTCACGCTGTTTGTGTAGATGAAGCAGTCGCCTACCCAGAGGCCTGTTTTCACTACTTCGCTCATTTCGGCTACCATCTGTAACATATACATCTTGAAACATGTGTTTCGAGGCAAATAATTGAGATAAAGATAAAAATGACGGACCTCGAAAGCATTTTCGATATCTTCTGAATTTTCTGGGGCATTCGCAACGACGTCAGAGTGGTACTTTAAGATGAAGTACTGATCGGACGTTGCTAATGCCACCAACGATGCGTTTTCAGCCCAGTAAACGTGCGTTGGTTGAATATCTATACGGCGAATTAACTTCAGCGTGTCCCAGTCGAAAAATGATAGGCCAGAACCGGAAGAAACGCCCAGTAAATATCCACCAAAGATGCCTGTACAAATAAATATAGTGAATAAATAGAATAAGGAGAATCTATGATCGCATAATTATTAGATTTACCATCAGCGCCAAAGTCAGGTTTAAAACTCTTCTTCTCTTTGAAGTTCTTGAAGACTTTCACAGTGGTGTTACTTTCTCTGACAGCGTACTGGCTCGAATCCGCTGCCCAGACAAATTCTGATGCTTGGCCGAATGCTTTGTTCCTCAACGCCATGGAAGTGTAAATGATATATTCTCCGTCTCCACAAACCACCAAGAATCTTCCATTTGGATTATGCTGAATGGTTTGCGGATAAATTTCGCAGGCACCCATGTCTTTCACTGCCAATGGAAGCCTCTCACCGTCTTGTGCCTCCTCTCCTAGGGCTTTCAAGTTCACCTGTTGAATCTCGCTATGTTTCGCCCATACGATCTTGCCACCAGGTGAATCCATCGAAACTGCAGGCTCCTCTCTGCCAACTTTGACCATGACGCTACCCTCGTCGTAACCGATCGCGACGTTGTTCGAGCCACGCATGCAAGCGATCGTCCATACCCTCTCGAAACCATAATTAAGAGAGGATTCCAATCTGTACGTTCCTGCGTGCCATATCCGAACTGTTCCATCCTCCGAGCCAGTAAGAATGATGGGCAGTTCAGGATGGAAACAGACAGCTGAAATGTTCTGCGTGTGTCCTTCCAGCGTTTGCACGCATGTCTTATTTTGATAGTCCCATATCTTCACATACTTGTCGTCCGCGCCTGATATCAGATACGGTTTGTCACCACCGTGGTAGTAATCCACGCAATTCACACCCTTCTCGTGACCTTCCAATGTGAAATTGGCAGTGGAAGATCCCAGCTGCCATACTTTGACAGTTCTGTCCAACGAGGCGCTCGCAAACGTGTTGTTGTCCTTTGGATTGAATACAATCTGCATTACATAATGCGTATGACCCTCGAACACTTGCTGTCCGATCCACGCTTTCTCCCAGTTCCATAATTTGATCAGCATATCGTCTAAATAGCGAGTGCAAAAAATAAATAAAGAAAAAGGACTCCCATTATAGAACCAGAACTAGAAATCAATACGCACCACTACTTGTTAATATAAACGGTTGCGTTGGATGCACGGCAATGCATCTGACATAGTCGCTGTGAGCCTCGAAAGAGTGCACACGCTCCAAAGTGTTATAATTGAATACCCTAATCTGCATATCGTCAGAACCGGTGACAACCCAGTTCTTCCGTGGCACAAACTTGGCTGTGCGGACCGGCAGGTCGCAGACCTCGAACGTCTTGACCAATAATTGCGTTTCATGGTTCCAAATGTTAACATTCCCCTGATACAACGAACAAAGCATCCATGGTTCTGTCGGGTGGAGGTCCACGCTTTTCACCCTGTCCGAGCGTGCGGTCAGCTTCCGCTTGATATCTAACCTCAACGGCTGCGAGGACAGAAAGTACAGATTTACAACCTGAGATACAATACGTGTACAATATATACGTACGACACTAACCGGAAATCGTACTTGTCTCAAGTTCTCAACGAATACCTTCGATTATTTATGATATTCGCATGAGACAAGTAGCTGTCAAAAACAAAAAAATAAAAAAGGAAATAAAGAAAAAAAAACAAGGAATTTATTGGAGGAGCATCGTTTAAATCAGTATTTTTATATCAGAAGCATCGTGCCATAAATAATTATTACGTGGTGCAATTACTGCTGTTGCAATTCCTCGCGACTGCTACTACAGCGAGATACAAACAGGTGCAAGGGTAAGATGCGACGAACGTACCAAGTTTCGTTTCGTTATACTTCTGAAATACGTACCATTTTCCTCAGTGAGATGTGTATTTACAGTGCTGGATAATTTCGGATGTAACGGTGTGGAGACGAAATTTAAATCTTTTCCCATGAAGTAACTACGTGGCCCAACCTTTCCTCCACCACACAACACAACCTACTCCTCTTGAAAATGGCGTTGATATAAAGGTTCTCGCACATGGTACCATTTATCATTCCAATGTACATCCACCTATTAGCAGTTAAATCGATTACGTAATTAGTTCTCACAATGAAATCGTCGCCAGTTACGATATACCTGTTGAATTTGTAGTTAAATTCCGAAATCCGATTCTAAAATTAAGTAACACGTTACTACGGTGTGTGAGACACTTAACCTGTAATTTCAGTGACGTATTCAGTTCCACGACGTATCGATAAAGCAGTTTCCTGAATAAATTTCACTGTATTATCCGATGGAATAACAGAAACATTGGTTAACAAGGAAATTGTGTTTTCATATAAATAAAAATAGTCAGATCTTACCAGATTTAATATATTAAGTATTATTAATAACAAAGTAAATTAGTGAAGAATTATCAGCGTCATCTGTTGGAGAAGCGCTGAAACTAGTTGGCAATTAGTTTCAGTACTTTCCACAGAGATGGCGCTAGTGTTTCAGTAGTTCACTTCGCTGTCGATAACGCTGTGCGACCAGTTTGAGCACTTTTTACAGAGATGGTACCACGTGTTCTAGAAGAGGGTCACTATCATCTATCTCACTCGTTCTTACAGCTTTTTTATATATTTCTCTCTCTTACCTCTAAAGCGGGAAATCTAAAAATGATACATAATACAATGATATACAATAGAAGTTTAAAAGCTCTTCTCCTAATAAAATTGCACATTATGAGGTATTTATTATTTATATTTACATACGTTACTTTATATTCTCACTTGCAATCAACAATCGTTGTATCGAGTTGGATTATAAAAAATTTTAAAGATAAGTATAATCTTATATCTTTGTTTCACGTTAATCTATTTCAGAATCAAAATGAATAAACTGTTTAGTTTAGTTATTTGTGATATTCGTTTATAACGTGGATAGAAAGATGTCACCCTACGCGACTGCTGAGAAAATTGATGAATAAACAGCATTGGCAGGCGGTAACAACGCTATAACAGCACCACGTACTGTTTTGGTACATTTTAATACGTACAATCCTGGTGATGGCGTTACGTTGGTGATTTTTGAAGCGTTATATGATTTGCTGTATTCTCTGGGTACGTACGTTGAATCTATCATTCAAAATGGCAACGAATATTATTCCAAACAGTTATACTTTCATCGCCAATGGTTCTCGTCAAGTTAGAATTGTCGATCGTTGAGTCATCCTCCACCAACGAGTGCAACCGCGTGTTTTATCAATCTCGACTAATCATGTTGATGTTTTTCTAGCGAAAGAAATGATTCAGTGGTCGCTCGTCACGATTTACGAGAAGTGGCGACCCTCTTTTGGAACTTCAACCATTCCAAAGTTGGCTACCAATGGAAGAAACGTAAAAATACGTAGGATGAAAAGCAAATGATCGCTCGTACTATCTTCTGCTCATCGATGGTTATTTGTACAATGTTAGCGCAGCGAATAATTAACTTTACGATCGCGTATTGAGTCGCGAGGATGATTAAGATGGGAACAATGTTCCTTTGTCGGCGAATAATCCACGAACCGTGTAATTGTTAAGTACACGTGTAGCAATTCGCCTTAAAGGTAATCGTTTCATTGAATATTCATTGCTTAAAGATCGCTCGATAAGACGATCATTAACGAAGACTTTGGGAATTTTCGTTACTACTCGAGATCATTCGATTTCGATTTTAGTGGACGTCATAGAATAACGAATTGATGTGCGTTCGATAAAAATGAAATCTGTACAAATACAAGCGTAATGGTTTCAGTGGTTCGAGTTAGACATGGGCCAGACCTTCGCAGTGGAAATGGAATGATCGTGTCAGCCATTACGTTCGTCGTGGATGCAGGAGGTCAGTGAAACGCTTAGGATTAGTCGTGTTCTCGACTGACCCACTGTTGCTTTCCCAACGACACGAGACGTTACAAAACGAAGGTATTATTTACTCAGGCTCCCGTTTTATTGTCATTGATCAAGCACTTTTCTACTTTTTCAGCGCTTTTTCACCCATCAGCCGACTGTTTCACCCTTGTTTCATCGATCACACCAGTTTTTTCTCCTCGACCAATTGTGGAAATATTTTATTACTGATGGACATCGATCACTGGCGATCCACGCGATCGATCGACAGAAAGGAGCGACAGAGGATCGACGGAAGGAAATTTTCTCGAAATAATCACCACTCTCCTTTGATTTATGCGATTGAAGGAGAAAAATGAACGAGTCGATGATAGAGTTCGTGATTGCTTCAACTTCGCTTTCTAAATAGCGTAAGAGTAACTTCGAAACAAGTTTGAACGAAACCGATACTCCCAGTCACTGGAACGCCTTAAATCGATGATCGAGACACGCGAGGGACTCCATTTCCGGTGTGACGAGAGATTTCTCCAGCATTCGGTCCTCTCTCGATCCGTGGCATCCAGGAAGTCTACCCGTTTTCGCGCAAACGCCTCGCTTCCCGTGTCACGAAGAGAACGGTGGCGCGCTTGTTCAGGAGGAACAGTAGTCGAGTGGGTCCTCGTTTCGAAGGCGCAACCGTGTCGTTTCTGGCGAATTATTTCATCTGGAACGGAAGCGAACGTTCTCGTCTCTTCCTACGGCGAGTCGTCGACCCGAGTCCGACGAGAACGTTATGCAAACTCTGTGCAGTTGCCTAATCGCGGAATGGGAATTAAACCAGGAATTCCGTCGCAACCGCGTTTCGTACGGTGTCACGGTTTACTCCACCGGAAGAGCGTGACGCGTCGACTCTGATACCAATCGATAACGATTACGATTCTTATCGATTTCGCACGTTTTTTCATTTAAACGCACGATTAGCAGAGATCGCACTGCTCGAACGAGTTATTATGCGAGCTTTAAACTCTCAGCGGGCATCGCGTTCCATGAATTTTGGGAAACCTGGGGATATTTTCGTGGGTCACGAAACGGTGGTTTCATATTTTCTGTGAAAACACGCGGATCGAAACAGTGCAATTCTGCGGGCGAAGCAACAGAACTTCGAAGGTAGCGCGGTGCACATCCGAAGTCGTACGAGATACGAGGTTAATTAATTTTCTATCATCCAACCCAGTGATCGTGGAAACGTTTCAATGGCCGCGCGATTACCAGCGGAATGTAATCCGCGGTGGATAACGTTGCCAATGGGAATTAAGGGAAAATGGTGGAAACAGTTTGAATTGGTTCGACTATCTATAGCTTGGCGAGACGCGCTTCGATATAGGCCGCTTGTAAACAATGATACCGACACCGACGTTGACACGATACTGACAGATCTCGTTGGCAATCGTCGACGATTAAAACTAATCGCTGCGGCAAATAAGGGGGAAACCGAATTAGCCACGGTGAACGTGAAATGTATTTGCACAGGTAGCTGATAAATTCGAACAAATTGCACGGATCGTGGGGATCACTTTCCATATGTTCGTTAATCGCCTCTAATCGTCCACGTAAGAGAAATATATAAATTCGTACTTTCATCGATTTAACGTTCCAATAGTCGAGACGCGGTTTCGCGATTGTAAACCGTTTGACGATCCTGAGGAAGGCTAGGTTTATGCTTGCGGATGGTTGATGCGAGTCTCTTCGAAGGGTGCAATTGGTACGTTCGATTTTGCCATTTTAGAGGAAGTGGACGCAATCCGTGTCACGCGAACGACAGATTCTATTCCAACGATTTCCTTGGTCTCGTGAAACACTCGATATCCAACGATTTCAAAGAAAACCAAAGCTTTGGCTGCGGATTAGATTATGCAAAGAAGCGTAATAACAAGTTCTGTTCTTGGGTGTGAAAACGTAGATTCTTAAACGCTGACAGTTGCCAAATCTTCGTGGATTTGGTAACTGATGCGTATTATCGTTACGCGTTCCTCAGTGGTCAGGGTTATCAGTCGATAACGAATTAATCGCTTCAAAAACTGTCCATCGTTCCTTTTCTATTCGATCGTAAAACCGTCTGACTCGAAATGCTGGATATTTTTCCACCGATCGACGAACCTGCGAGCAATTGTGCAACGATGCACAAGAAACGAACGAAAGAGCTCGAAATAACCGAGGGGCGCGTTCTATTTCGGACCAGGTCTCGGTCAAACGAGAAATATTCGTGAAACCGATCTAAACAGAGCCACCTCGCTGTTTTTCAGCGACTGTGGATCAATTTGGTACACAATTAAGACGTTTTCATTTTTTATGCAGGTCAGAGAGCGTTTCTTCACAAGACAGAAGAATCTGGTCAGGATCGTCTCGTCAAGGAAGAGAGAAAAAGAAACCAACCGCAAACTTATGGGAACGAACGGTGCTCCCATCGACATTGCCCTCACGGATTCGAGAGCGAGCGTAAATCTCCGGTGGTGAAACTGTTCGGGGCTCGAAACTGCATCGGTGACAAGAGATCGGTTCGGTAAAAGCGCAACTTTTATTGCGGAATATGTACTTTCAAAGAGAATGGAATGTTATGTCACGTGGTGGTACGTGTACGAGCTGTCACTTTTACGTGGTAAAAACATGGCAATGGTTCAAAGATTTCAATCGGTGGTTTTGTCAAAAGCGCCTACGTTCCTACCGTTCCATTCCAAAACGCAGAGCACGTAACGCGATGAATAGATAATCTTTCTTTTTTTTCCCTCTTTTTTTTTTTTATTAAACGTCGAAGCTATTACAAAGGAAAGGATAGTAAAGGATCGATTTGCGAGCTTTCAGAGACGAATATCGAAGGACGATGAACGTGGTACTGCAATAATAAGGGACTTGGAGTCGCAAACAACCGTGGAACCGTGTCGGTTGGCTGGGATCAATTTGGCAGAAGTAACGGGAGACCGAGTGTCTGGCTGGCAGAGGAGGAGTTTCTACATATACTGGCAGAGGCGAGTCACGAAACGTTTCAGTCTCGTCCAAGCCACGCGACATTCGAATACCAGTGCCGGAATCGCGGAAGTTCGATCAGCTGTGATCACGATCGCTCCTCCAGCCGCGTAACAAAGTGATCGAAAGGGACACCCAGTCGACCCTGGCGTCCCACCAGGAGGATCCTAGCCACCAATCCACCCTATCTACGCCTCTAAGGTTGTACAAGGTGAGCTGCGGTTTTCGTACGACGCAACTTCAACTTTTGAGGATCGATCGTCGAGTTTGTATCCGCGTTACATCTGCGCGTAGGGATCGCGTCGATTCGAGCGGCGATTTTTAGTCGAAATGGAAATTTTCCAAGCTTAATCTGACGTGTGACTTTTAAAAAATCGTATTCTGATTAAGGATTAAGATAATAGCAGTTGCAAAATGTTTCACTTGCGTTTGTATTTTGGTATCGATCGTTGATTAAAGTCACGTAGCTTCGAATTTCTCCTCGAATCGAAATTTTTCAACGTCGATTTCGGATCGTTCGAACCGTGGAGTACGTTGAATCTCTCGCACGGTTCTCGATTGGCAACAAACGCTGATGTTTACAACGCCTCGACGGGACGATTACACCGCTATCGTGGAATCCTTGTCTAGGAATTAAAACGGGATTACCAGCAGCTTCGAATGGCGTGATCGCGAAACGTAGTTTCGAGTCGAATTTTCCGCGTTCGATGGCGAATTTTCGCGCGTCCGGCAACGCGAAGCGGAAGCTCGATTTTCTCCTGCAGACTTATCGATCGCACGATAATTGGTGCTCGTTAACATCGTCGAGTAATAATGGAAAGATTATGAGATTAAAAGGAATTAATTAGACGGACTCTCGTCGTTCGAAATCTAATTATCATCCGCGTTAAAGTGGCTGGCGAATCTAATTGTATTCCGGGTTTTTGGTCAATGAAACACGAGCAACGCTTCGAGAAATTCGTTTGATTATACCGCGATTCAAATCCTGATTAATGCAAAACAGAGATAGGCAACGTCATTCGAGTGCAAAGGATTAACGATAGTACGGCGTTTGGAGCTTAACAGTAAACAGTGGCTCTTCTTTCGTTATCAATTTCGCCTCTTAATATTCTTTCAGCACGATTTACAGCCCCAAGACTTATTTCTAGCATCCCGTGACGTCTGTCAGCCACGATTTACGACCCCGTTCTCCGTTTCAGACGCGTTTCCGAGCTCGCTGATAACGAAATGGAAAAATGGACGTTCCCCGTTCAGTTTCGGTCCCTCGTGACAAATAGGTACCCAGATATTTCCTCTTTGTTTACGAAAGCCATCGATCAAACGTATCAAACGAATTCGAAGCCCTGAAATATTCAATTGTTTTTAAATTGACTCGTGGACGTCGTTCGTTTGCCATCGCGTCCTCACCTTAATTCAATTTTAAGGGTAAACGAGTGTGACTACGGGAACAGGACTTGAAAACGAATCGATCTGAAGGAATTCAGAATCCACGCAATGATTCGACTCTTACTTATCCATAAGATCTAAATCCGTAGATGTGTGAATTGGAATATCCGTCGATCGAATTGAACAATATTTATTAATTCCAACAGATAAGCAGTTGCGATCGACATCGATAAGTCCGTTCGATATGGAGCAAGGTGGAATCTCGATAATCCCGACCAGCGGGATGCCGGAGACCGCGATGGGAAAATCGAAGAGCGTGGGCATCTCGATCAAAACGAACTCCACGATCCAAACAGCGAAGGAGAAGTTCACAACGCCCCGTAAGTATCTCGTCCCAACGATTTTTTTAATCCTCGAGTTTCCTCACGGCGATCAGCGTCGGTGAAAAGGCGATGAAAGTGTTCGTCGTCGAGTTCGTTCACCTGGCGATTAATAAACAGCGCTTGCTAAATTACGTTCAAGCCCAAACGTGTTCCGATTCGCACATCAAAACTGTGACTGAGAGACTAGAAAAAGAGGAAATATTCGTATCGATAGCAAAACGCTATTCGCAATATGACAATGGACAGGTATCATCGATGAAAACGAGTTAACGACGACCAACTGGTAATTGTCGAAGTAATTAAACCACCTTTCATTTCATCGCACGTCACTTGAACGAGATGTTCGATGAAGCAGGATCATCGAGCCTCGATTATCGATTACTGAAACTTCGTTACGGGCTCGAACAGTTCGTCTGTTAAACACGAAGAAGCGATACAGTCGAGGGTGAAGGTACGAAGGGCTAATTGGATACGGGATCTGGTTGCTTCCGACTGTCGCAGCGGAATTCCATCGAGTGGATGTGATCGACGTAAAAATTCGCGCGCCTCGAGTAGAAAGGTGAACGCTGCTGGCACCGGTTCTCCCTGGTGAAAGAAAAGAAAGTACCTGGGACGCGGCGTGCATTTCAGGAAATCGGGTTACCGGAGATCCCGTGACCGGACGGAACTGCATTCGCGCGGAAGCTGCGGGAACGGAATAATCGACTCCTATTCTCGTTACTTCGGCTACTTTTCAATCGCATCCGACGCCAGTATTTGCTCTGTCCATCAATCTCGACGCGTTTCTTCGTCCACTTTTCATTCTGGTTACCAACGAGCCGACCAGATCGCGAGGAAAGCGACGATTCGATCGAACGCGCGCGCAAATCGTCCGGTAAATTGAAAGGCGGCTGGCGAATCGTATTTGCATTTTGCGTACCCGGAAGATAGCTTGATACGAGGCGGTTACATAGCAGGTTGCATCGCGTAAGATAGTTAGCGCCGTGTTAACATCGCGTGGGTCTGCGTTAAGGATTTCAACTTTTTCATTCCACTCGCAGACGTCTTCCAGAAGTGAACGGTTCGAGAGAAAATGCATTAACGCTTGTCGATGTATCACGACGAAACTTTTTCTCCAATGTTTATGCCAACGACGCTTTTTTGTGCGGACAAAAATTGCAACTAAAATGATAGCTGGAAATGCACTCGCGCGGCGAGCAGCGAAATAAGGCGTGCGATGCAAAGGACAATCGTTATCGATCGCACGAGTTAATGACGACCAGTTGGTAACTGCTGGGAACAATTAAACCGAACAGCTCCAACTCTATTTCATCGTTATTTCGATCGAGCATCAATTAACCAGGGGAAATTATCGAACCCTCGAGCTGGTTGCACGCTAAAATGAAATTTCATCGAACTAGCATCGTTTCGTGGGAAAAAAGTGGAATTACCAAATTTCGTTAAGGGTGCTTTCCACTGGAGAGGCACAGAGGGTGTCTTTTTTTCATACGCAATTCCAAAATCGATTTCTAAGAGTTGCAGTTACGACGTGAAACAGAGGATCTCCCAACTAATCGTGTTAACATTGGTCTTGCTAATGATTAAGTAACCAGCAATTAGCGGTTCAATTTGAAGTACGGATAAGAGCGGCTATGGGGCAAGAAAATTTGTACGATCCTACTAAATCTAGTTACGCAATGAAAGAAGAGAAATAGGAGAAAATACTTGGGCATTACTGATCTCTGTTCACTCTGGAAGTTGGTGATACGGAAAAGAATGTCCCACGATCCCTAAACACCGTAAGTAAGCCAAGTATTCGCTCCTTATCGGATTCAGATTTGTACAAGATTTAGTTCGAACGGTAAACAGGTAAAGACAAGAAGAAACACTTTAAAGCTTCCTTTCTAAGATGAGATAATATCGCGTCGGTTGTCTGATTGTCTGCTGATTTACAGATATCCCATTGGCGAGCCAGATTCTCACGATCGCCTCACCGACGAAACGCAAATCGCCCGATACAATTTTCCGCCGCGAGATCCGCTCGTCGATCAGCTTGGTTTCCAGCGTTTTCCACGTTCCAGATACTTTCGCGTGAAACTTTCTTCACGTAGCCCCGCGTAAAAGTCGCCGATGAAACGAGAAACGGCGCCTGATTCAGCCAACTCGGTGATTTATCGAACGACAGACGAACATCCCGTGAGATTTACTTCATTATAGCGTAACGTAAATCCTGTGAGATTTACGTTACTATTTTCCTTTCGAGAAAACTGCTTTGCACAATTTCACGTGTTAATTACCTTCGAGGATTTTCTGATATTCGAACACGTTGCACGCGTTGATCCTTCTTTATTGAGCCACTATTATGGGATGATGTTGCTTAATAGATATTCTTCGTCTAATTCAGTTGAAGTCGGTGAACATCAGAGGATTCAAGCATTTTCTATCCATGGTTTATATATTCCAATGTTTGCAGTAGCATCAATGTGCTCAGGCACTCGTTGGTTCTTAGGAATAGCTTTGAGTTCGGTTCATTTGGTTCGCAGGCGATTAGGCACCGTTAATCCTGTCGAGTGGCAGGGAAAAAAGAGCGGAACGAAGTCGTTTTGGCGACCGGTTTCTGGACGTTCACCGCGAACTTGACCCACTGTCACAGTTGCAGCTGGTGCGAGCGCGGAGAGGACACGGAGCAACTTGTCGAGAGCTAATTCTTTCACATGTTCATCCATCGATGGAAACGCGAGAGCGACGAAATTCTTCTGTACCAATCTGGAACTAATATCTCGCTGATTACATCGAGCGTTATCGCATTCTCCGACATCGCTAATTGATTTATCGTCAATTGAACGGAAGAAAATTGAGTTTGTTTTAAAAGGTAATACAAACTTGATATTTGTTTGGTACGCGTAGAGAGACATCGAAGCAAACGAGTCCTGATTAAACAGGAACTGGTTCTCTTTGACTTTTTTTTGCCTTTCCGTTCGAATGCTCGGGGAATTTGTCGAGGCGCTGGGAGATGCTCTGGTGAACGTGCCACGGAAAGCGCGGAAGCGGCGTTAATTGGAGCATGAAACGCTCTAGCAAGAAGTAGTCCTCGATCGTGGAAGCTTTCGCGCGTGCTCTCGTCGAGTCGCGAACTATATCGACTGAACTGCGGCGGGACAGGAATTAATTCCGCGCGCTTTCTACTCCGCTCCCCTTGGCGCGCGATTAATTCAAGAGGAGCTCGTGCGACTGGAGAAAAGAGTGCCTCGCGCGAAATTGCTCGTCCTTTGGGGTGTTCGTGGCAAAGAAAAAAAAAAAAAAAAGTGTCGATCGGTTCGCGGTGAAAGATCGATCGTCCTCGAACTTTCTATCGTTCAGTTTTTTATCGACGCAACCGTCACCTTTCTTATCGAGCCACGATATCGAGCGTTTAAATGGTTTCTCCTGCGAGGAGTAGATGGCGTGACGATTACCACCGCGAATCCACTTTGCAGGAAATGAAACAAAAATCGCGAGTTTCTTGTACTGTTTCCCACTCGATAGGCAGGCGACGAACCTTTCACTGTTTTCTAAATCGTGGCCTATTACTTTCTCAAATCCTAATTGCGAGCCAGTAACTTTCATCATAATTATCGGCAACACCTGTCGCTCGTAATTCTACTTGTAATTACGGGGCCTAGATATGATCGACAAGACCCTGTTGAGACCATTCGTGAAAGGAAAACTATGAGTCTAACATTAGCATCAGTAGCAGTTCCTCAATTTATAAAGAAATAAAGAATACGCTCTATCTTACAGGTGGAACATTCTGAAGTTACCATTTTGCGATCGATGCTATCAGCGATGATTTACACCACGTTTTTATGTAACAAAAGTTTCCCTAAACGTAAACGAAATATTTTCCTGCGATACAGGAACGAAAGTAATTTAAATATTGCCCTAGGACAGTGTCTATACTGATTTCACGTTTAATATCCATTCTAATTTACATAATATCATCGAACGACTAATTTATACAGGCGCCAGGAATCCTGATGGAGGAATCGTATCTTCATCGCAATCGTCTCGCGAATTCGATCTGTTTAATTACACTTAACGTCGCTCCATCGAGGGTAGATATAAAATATTTAACGTGGAATTCTACCGTGCTCGAGTAACGTGGTTCGCGATCCCAAGTTTATAGTGCAGAGTTAGATGACAGTGTAGGGTGGCTGTTTTTCCAATAATTAGAGCCGCGTCGATATGAAACTGGACTCGAGCGCCAAGGCAAATGTCAATGACTGATCACTGTCACTCTCGATGGGACGCTAATGGAAATTGTGCGTGACACGCGTCGCCTTCTAATTATATCCGGTCGACATACGGTTAATCACGAGGACTCGGTTGTAATTCTAGGTGGGACGTGTCTCTGCATATTCCTCGCGTGCAAACGCGGCCACGTAGGGAATTACGAGCAACGCTGCCGTACCAAGATTTATCGCGAAGCTGCCTGGCGATGGTTGAAAATTTCGCGAGACCGGACCAACGACGCTCTTCGCCAGATCGAAATTTCCATTGCTGTTTTCGACGTTATCCAGACTGTTTGCGAAGTCTTTCACGGCTCGCCGTGATATTGTGTCTAGACACGTCGCAGCCTTTACGACTGGCTTTTTTCTCTCGTTTTTCTTGTGCTCTTTGAAGATAAACAATTAAGTCTGCAAGAAAGAGTGGAAAAAAATTGCGATACAAAGCTCAGTTCGCGTCTCCGCGCAGTAGATGCATATCTCAGCCATGTATCTTCCTCTTAAAGCGCTTCTCGCGGAGCTTGATAGCCTCGGTTATTGATTTTTTCTTATCACCGATACCCCTTTATCGCATCCAACGCGTACGCAACAGCGACACTGAGATCACTTACACGTATCCACGGGGAACAGTCCAATTGTATGCTACTTCTGGAAAATAGGGTCTCGAAAATCTGGAAAAAGCAAGATCTTCGTTAAACTAGCATCGAAATTCCCTGACGATCCTCAGCGTTCGCCAAGTTTGAACGGTTGGTAATCACATTGGGCCCATGAACTTTCCAGGCGAAAGTTTGCCATCTTGTTTCGACACCCTGAAAAGTAGTCTGTTGTGCGAGCAGACTAAACTTCCTACCAAAAGCTCTTAACCTGTACACTCTTATGAATATTCAATTTCATACACAGGACGCCGTAAAAGTAGCTGAAGAGTCGAACGGGTCCAACAAAGGAGCGCCCTCCGCGTATACCGGAAAGTGGGTTAGGTTAAGGTTGGATTATTCCCAGAGACCCAGCCTTAATTTCTGCGAGACGAGGAAATTTCGCACGGTCCGTGGACGATTCCATCTGGTAGAAGCGGCATCGATCGAGCGTGCACGTTCGCGGTTACCTTAATGAGTCGCAGTCTTGGTCGGGACCCAAGCGTAATTAAGAAAATTGCAGCCGATCGAGCGTGGATCTCTGGGCGCGAGGAAAATCTCGCACGTGCTCGCGTGGACGACGTTCCTCGTTGGCTCGAATATCAAACCAGGATGGGCGCGTCCGGCTAATGTTCACCTACCCCTGCCCGTTTCCCTTCGTTACGCATTCACCGCGTGTCCCTTCGTTAAACCTCTTTCTCCGACCGATAGCCATCTCCTTGGCATCTGTATTCCACCAATGCCCTCTATTTGCTCCATTCTCGACGATATGGATGACCAGGATGACCATTCGTGTTATCTTCGCGTACCTTCCTCAACGAGACTTTTACATTGCTCGCGCGACCAAGGTTCTCCAGGTTTGTAACAATGGTAACAATCCAGCAATTTTCTGGTAGAATTAATCGCCATTTTACTCGACTATCTCGCGTCCATCTTCTCGCTGTTGGTCGACTGTTTTTCTATCGAGACCATGGCCTGGAGTTCTGCGACGTCTTCCGACGACTGCGACCACCGCAATGACTGTGCGTCCACTTTACTTACAAACATACGAGAAATGTATGAGAAAGACGCACCGGTCGACAGTGAAATCATCCTCGTCTTGTCGATCTGGTTCTTACAATTTTCACTTTAGACTGTAACGCGTCCTTCTTGCTGTCGTTTCAGGGCTGAGCAGTTTGATGAAGGAAGATGCAACTGGCTGGGAGACGCTCATCGTTGTCCTGGCAGAGACGATTGGCACCGCCATTCTGGTGTTCATTGGTTGCACAGGGTGCATCGGGAGTTTGGGGGTTAATCCAACGCCGCTGCAGATCGCTCTAACCTTTGGGCTGGCTGTCATGATCGCTATACAGGTACCCAATCGCACGAACTTTGCGTCGTTCGATTCGCACTATCGGATGTACTTGCTTATCGAGTCGATTCGAATAGAATCAGAGGTCAATGACTAAATTGAAACTCTATTTTTAGTCTTCCTACACGTCAGACCCGTTTGGCTTCTGGCCTTAGTATACGCTCGTTTACCTTTCTCTTTTCAGAGCGTTGGACACGTCAGCGGCGCTCACATAAATCCGGCTATAACAGTAGCGTCCCTGATCCTAGGGAAGAAGTCTCTTCCCATGTGCATACTCTATATCGGTGCTCAGTGTCTGGGCGGTCTGATGGGCTATAGTTTGCTTACGGTACTGAAATTGCGGATAACAAGTCTAATTCTCAAACGAGAGACACTCGAATTCCATTGGACTAACTTTAATCATTTTTTTCCAGGTGATAACTCCAAGTCAGCTGATATACGCGACTCCAGACCAAGGATCCTCCTTCTGCATGACCGATATACACGAAGAACTGAGCATATTTCAAGGCGTGGTAGTCGAGTTGATCGCCACTGGGATTTTGGTATTCTTCGCATGCGGTTTATGGGACTGTCGCAATTCGAAGAACTCAGACTCGGCGCCAATAAGATTCGGCTTCTGCGTCGCTGTTCTCTGCATGATTTTCAGCCCATTCACCGGGTGCAGCATGAATCCTGCCAGGACGCTGGGTCCAGCTGTGTGGAATGGTTACTGGAAGCACCATTGGGTCTACTGGATAGGTCCCATCATTGGATCAATCGTCGCGTCGCTCGTCTACAGATGTCTGTTCTACATCAGGACAGAAACTGACTCTGGACAGTTCGAATAGGCGTGCCCAGGATAAGGGGTGGTGATGGTGAGTTCTGCGACAGTGACGGATGAAGTCTCAGGGCATCTTGAGCGAGTCTCTCCTATACGTGACTACCAATTTCTTTTGGGATTCGCAGAATCCACTCTGCTTTCCATACGAGTCGTTCCTGAAAATGGAAACTCTTTTTATTTATAAAATTCGCGTCCGTTAATCCCGAGGGATGATCGCGTTCGAAATAGCCAGGAGGCTTCTCGCTCGAGCTTCTCGTCTGGAAAGTGGTTATCTGCACGCTCGTCCCTTCTGTCCGCGAGGAACGCGCGCAAATTGTTCCGTTCGCTCCATTTCTCTTCCTCCTGGGGCTAGTTCGACGGAAGCGATCGAGGAATCAACGGAGAGACACGTAGAAATAGGTCGAGCCACGTTAATCGAGCGTCCTCTTGGTTTCAGCGAGCGGAATTGCATTCCGGCGGTCCATGGTTCACAATTCAAGCGAGAGATCCTAATCGCGTCGTGCAAGCCGGAAGCGAAAGGCGGTCGCAGGGCCAGGAGGAAGCGGAGGAACGGGGCGAGGCGGTTCAGGCTTCGCGGGATGTCTCGCGAGGAGGACGACTTCGAAACCATTTCGTCCTCTTCTTTTCTTCCACTTCTTCCGATCTCTACGCTACGAGTAGCGCCGTGAAATTAGTCGTCGCGCGGAATTCAGGCCAGGGTCTCCGTCATTTTCTTTTTTTTTTTTTTTCTCTTCGCGCGACAGACACCTCGGGGTAGGCGAAAAGCCGTTCGCGGAATTTTTCATTTCCCTAGTAATGAAACACGCGAGGACGCGAACGGCACCATTCGATGATCGTCGAAATTTCTGTCAACGATTTATATAGAACGAACTCGCTTCGTATAAATCGCGAGCACCAAGTATTCAAATCGAGGGTGGATAAGATTCGGGTGCAAGGTCCACGAGTACAAGGTAGAAATAAATTTGATACGTTTTACGAGAGTCGCACCGTCTTTTCACCCCTCAAATGTTCCCAACAATTCCAGCATCGCGACTAATCGTTCCTCTTCGCGATTCGAGCTTCCGATCCGCTGTGCACGCATGTCCCGAATCTCCTCGATCGTGGACCGAGATAACGATCCCCTCGTGGCGGCGCACCTACGCATTGTTTACGAGCGTCGTTCGAGTTTGTTGCACGAGGTAAAAATAAACTGGGTTCCCTGCAATCAAAAATAAACGCGTTGGCGCGCGCGTGAACTGGTTCGCGCGCGCACGCGAATCCATAATAGTGGGGAGGCGGCCCACGGGGAGGAGGTTGACGTTGAATCAAGAGAGACCACGTGCCATCGCGATAAAAGTGCGTAGGATTGTACTCGTTCACAAACTATCGAGACGAGCGACCGTGCACTGGCTCCTCCACGGTGCTCTGACTCGATCTCGATCGCTGGCCCCTCACGATCTCTCCGTCGCGCGACCAGTGTACAGTGAGTACGTGTCCACGGCAGCCAGCCAGCCAAGCGCCATGCCCACTAACGATCTGCCTACAGGTAAGCACAGAATTCGTATCGTTCGATCCTCGTCCAGGATGCTCGCGTCTCGAGGGGAGTGTATCGATCAGATTAATAAACTGTGAAAGAGAAAGGAGACGAGAGGATGTCGAAGAGTTTGTTTGGCTTCGATGGCGCCTCGTGACCTCGTTACACGGTTGATGGCGACTGGAGGATATACAGGGTGAAACTTTTCACGTGCTCGAAGACGATCCTTTGTTCTTCTCGGTGAGATTCGCATTTAAAGAGCGTCGATAGAGTGATATTCGATTCGCAGTCTTGAGCACTCTGTACGTGACCGTTGTGAGATCGAAGTTACATTTGTCCTGTGCAGTTTCATTTTCGAATCTCTCGCTATCCGTCGCACCGTGGGTTTTGCGTGCTCTTGGCTAACGAGGATACGGAAATGTACTCTGTGTCAGTGCGACGGTTGATCGGTTAAAAATGTGATCGTAATAGTGGTTAAACTTGCAAACCACACAGAGAGAAAAGAACAGAGTTTGATTATGCTAACGAATCTGGCGACACGTGTCGATCATTGTTCCCACAAACACGAGTGTACACACTACGATAGTGACTCTGAGAGACATGACACAGACCTAAGTTATTTGGGATCGATTTCTGGTTACACATATTTATACAACTCGAGCCAAACAATTTCTCACGTACACGCTAATTTCCTTGAATCGTGTGTTAATAACACGGGAAAAGTATTTTTCGAGTGAAAAATTCCCAGATCGCGTGATAGCGTCCTTCGTTCAAAAAGTTTATAAAAATTCGGTGTCGATAACGGTTTGAAGATAATCTGAAGTAAAACAATCGCAGTCGTGCATTACATTCCGCGCCAGATGTTAATCATTTCTTAATAACACATTTATCCGAGGACGGTCTATAAAAAGATCGAATCGCTCAGGTTTTTCAAATATCCCAAGGATAAATCGTCGACAGAGCGAGCGCTATTAAGAAATATTTGTAGTATTTTACTAAATTGTTGCGTTTAGCGTATGCAGCTCTGTTTACATAAATGGTAATCTTATGCCACATTACCGGCGTTCGCTTATCGTTCGTGGCAAGTGTCGAAGATCGATCGCGAACCGATCGCCAAGTCGAGGATCGTAACGCGAAACGAGGAAATTCGGTTCATTCGGTTCACGCTTTCCTGACGCAAAGTCCTAATTAAAATTCCATTAAAAAAAAGAATCAGGAATTTTAAACGATGAATAATTACAGCTTCGTCTGAAGCTGTTGTTGTTTATCAGAAGCTTTGGATATTCCGTTTCGAATATTCATCGAAGAAACGTAGCATGCATCGAATCACTATTCCCCTCTTGATTTATTCTTTTAATTATCGAAGGAGTTCGATAGTCGATGGAAATACAATCGTTCGTGAAAATTTCTTACGGCAAATCATAGTAAAATTGATGAAAATTACGAGAAAAATGTTAAATGTTCGAAACAAAGTTCATTGGAACAACAATGAAATGTATAAGAAAGTACCTGAGACTTTATCGAATGAATGTTTTAATTTAAGAAGGACGAATTAATTTGAGGAAACTCAGGCACGAAAACAATTGGATAAGCGAGTGGTTAGCATGCAAAATTAAGACTGTAGTGTGCTTATCTAGAAATTGTACACGTGGCCAAGTACTCGATACATAATTGCAATGTAAGACCAGATATTCCATTTCGTAACGATTCTACCGCACGAAACTCGTACTCCGATTACGTTTGTTCCCTTCTTTTTTTTAATTAGCGACAAGTAATTCTTGCAATTATTATCCGCAGTCGGGAAAGATATGCGAATTAGCTTCGTTATGCATTCGAATCGGGGTTGATTCGATTTTCGTTCGGGTCAATGTCGACTCGCGTACCGATTTCAACTCGCGATCAGAAGTATCGCGACTGAAATACGTACACGGTCTTTTTTAAAGCGTTTCAAATGATAAATCGAAACAAAAATGTACGATCCAATCTATCATTTTCGTACTTCAAGGCATAGAGATAACTCTAAGGTTACAGCTTAAGGTTCAACTAAACACTTTGATAGGAGATAGTGATTTTCTAGAGAAAAATCGCTTAGATTAGCCGATTCAGCCAGAAACGTTGACCTCAGTTAACCAGAATTCTTCCCCATTTGCGAGGTCCATCAAATATTATGAAAACAGTTTTATCTTCTTTTTTTCTGATGACACAGCTGTGAAAAGATACGCTCGTTTAAAATAGCCCGCGATAGGATAACGACTGCACGGGGCTCGAAAAACAGTAAATAGACGCGGATAATCATCAGAAGATCTTTGATCTAGGAAAATTTACCTAACAGAGTAGCGTCGAGAGACTAGGAACTCTGGAGAAATGCAATTCAGAGGTGCACATCTAGAAACGCAACTCTATTTCTCCCAGCAATAATATACGTAAAACGCTTTCACAAAATTGACTGTAATTACCTTCGAAACCGTCAGGAACATTAATTTTACTTTCTTTAATAATCTGCTTGGGTTCTTCGAATTCCAGAGGAAAGCTACCAGCTGTTCAACGTCGTTAACGTATTTCTTCGATACTCGTTTAAGGGAAGCAATATTCGTTGCGATCCGATCGTGGACAGGCTCTCGTTCTCGAAAGTTGTAGACGAGGTGCGAGGTGAAATCGAGGCAGGCAGGTTTTATCGAGCTTCCCGTAGCGGCGAATCGGGAAATCGCGTTATCAACCGGGGTTACTCGATAACGCTAGCCACTGGTCTTGGTATCGCGACGATTTCGTAAGTGGCGATCTGTTCTTCGTTAATTCGCACGAAAGAGGACTACTGGTGGGCGAGTTCTTCGAGATCGATCGAAAGATGATGGCGGACGTAGCTTGGAAGGACATCAGGAGCCATTAGTCCATTCTAACACGGTCCTCGCTCCATATCTGATCGCGTTCATCTCCCTAATAGGTAGATTACGTCGACTAATTGCCGCGTAATCTCTAAGACGCTGATGCAACGGAATCGGTCGATCGTGCGTTGATCGGAGGCTGCCTCAACTTTGACCTGGGACGCCATCTAAAAACGCAAGGTTCGTGGTTAATTTGGATGGGTCGTTGGGTGAACGTAGGTTCGCTCAGGTGATTCCATATATCGCGTGGTTAACGCGTTAACTACGATGGTTACCAGCGATTGACGTTACCAGTTTCCGCTTAGAAGAGAAATGTCAACGACCAAGTAATTAGATATGCTGAGGAACTTGTAAAGTGGCTTTGCAATCGTTTTCCTGGTATTTCAGCAGACTTTGTAGCATCTACTCGCGCACATGTAGGATTCATCCTTCTTAACAATCTTGAAACGTCCCTTCATGGTAGAATGAGAGGTTTTAAATGGTATTTCCGGTTTTTCCTAGCCAGTGAGGTCCAATAAATTTAACTAGCATGGATAAACGGTAGCTGTAGCACAATTCTAATCTAACAAAAAAGATAAATAGCAATCCCTGCCCATCGAGTAATCTACATTGTAAATTTAATCATTATCAGGGAAACTCGACGTACAATGAGAGTAATGTGTACACTGGAAAGTGTACAACTGAAATGGGTCGATAAGATCCCCAGTCGGAGACAAGATAGAGCCACTTGAATCGAGTCAACTCCAAAGATCGAGTACACTTTCATCGAGACGTTTGTACACGTTTCTAGAGTGGCAGCCTTCGAAACGTTCACAATATTTATATCGAAATTCTGGGCGATCAATGGCAGTTTACGCGGGGCCATTCGTGGTACCAGCGGAACGCACGTGTATTCACGATGAGGAACGGCCGAAAATATTAGACCTGTGATAATGCGCGAGTTATACAATGCCATTGGCGTAAATTACAGGCAATTATGCCTGCGATGCAGATACAGAGGATCGCAACTGTTTGCTCGCGAGCACAAAAACGGTCTGTAAAACGCATCCATGCTTGGAGCCGGAACTGTCTCGTTTCGAACGTTACACTTGCGTTTTCGTTCGCCTGTAGAAAATATTTTATGCTTCTCTCAAATATTTTATCCAGTCTCTAAAGGCATAAATAATTAACTACATGTTTAACTACGAGTACCCGTGTTGGTAAGATAGTTTCAACTTAGAGATAACAAACTTAATGTTCACGTGCAAAAGCTTAGCACTTGTTCCACCGACCAATTACCTCAATTTCCATTTTCAGAGTAGTAGTTTTCTTAATAGAAAAATTCCAATGTTATTGCACACGGCGAGCATCAACGTGTTTATCAAGTTTCTTGAACGGTAATTGCAAGTAATCGTTGGTTTTAATTATAGTTGTGTGAAGATGGGAAGGTGTTCGCTAATTACGGGTTTTCAGAGAAATACGTATAGCGATTCGGTTCCGCGAACTGATAGCGATTAAGAAGCACGCGATCGTCCCATGGTGTCGCATTAGATGAAAAGTAAGGCAAATTTGAAGAAAATTGACTGCATAAACTCGCGACACCATTATCTAAATTGCTAGAAAGCGATCGAACATGACGTTCAAATTTGCCCGCCAGTATAAATTCAGACATCCGTAACTGGAATTTAAATAAACGGGAGGGAAAGTTCGATAGAATGGGGCAGGTTGGATCGACGGGTCCGATCGATTATCCTCGATAATGGCGGGACTGTTTCGCGCGCCACGGGATTTTCGTTAACCGCGGTTAACGAGATCCTGGGCACATCCACGCGGATACGGACGTGGATCCAATTTCTGACTGTATGGATATTTTCATCGAAAACGGGTCGATTGCGATACCAGAGAGCCGCATCAATCACTATGCACTCTTTCGATGAGCATGCACTCTGATTACTTTCCGTGTATTCACAGCTGGGCAGAGCGAATCCGCGGCCCTGTGAACGAAAATATGAATAACCGCGTGTTTCGCTGAAAATACGTGTCTCGATATATTTTTTTGTCTCTCTCTCCCTCTCTATCTCTCTAAAGTCCATTTTCGATGATACGTAATATCGACTGGAGAGAAATGTTTGCACGGGAGATTGCAATTTACCGTCACGTGTTTAGGTTCGAATTTTTGAACTTCGAACGGGACGAAGGGTCGACTAGTAGCTGAGCCAATGATCTCATTTCGTAATCTCTTGAAATATTTCGAGTCACACCTATATCTAGAAGTGTTTGTCTCATTTTCTTGATCACGGATTGCCTCGAGCTCGATAAAAATCCGATCGAGTCCTCCCAAGAAAGATGTTAGTTGCAAGTCGTACTCGAGTAACGCGAATTCCTGCCGCTGTATTTTTAATTACGTTACGAAACTGGCGTAACAGATGGGTACGATGATGGAAGCTGTTGGACAATTTGCTCGACGACTTTGCATCGTCTGGATCCGACGTTATCCCAATGACGCCGTGCAGCCGTCGATTTACCTTGTAGATCTTGCGGCGATGTGACTCGCGATCGATACTCGTTCCGATCTATCGCTATGCGAATGCAATTCTTAAGCGGCGTCGTACTGTGTCCATTGAAATTCTACGATCACTGTATATATGTTAAATACGCGATCGTAAAACGACTTTACAATCGATTCTAGGGAATTCCAAGGTCAACCGCTCTTTTTTCCTTCCATCTACTCTTGTCTGAAAATGGTACATTAAACGATTGATATTCACGCACGGTAGCGCAGTATACGAGTCGTCAGAAATTCACTGCCGATCAGAGAGAACAGGAATGTATGTACTTTAGATCTGTTAATCTTGAGTACACGATGGCGTTTAAAAAAAGAAGAAACGTTTGTCTCTCGACGCCATTGTTGCGTGCCGTAGGTGTGTTTACACACGACTATCGCACAGCTGAGCAATTTTCGTGCAGCGTCGAGTAGATTGGCTAATCAGATGTCAACAGAATCGTATCAACATGCACATCCTCCTTCGTACCCAACAGAGTCCAACTATCGTTACGACTACTTATTTCATCGGTGGAACTGCTCGCGTGTACCACACACCGCATACTACCGCCCACGGAGGCTAGAAAAGAGTCGACAGAATGGTTTGGACCTGCGGTAAGATTGCTCTCCTGTGAACTCTATAAACAGCGAGTATTGATTTGGTAAATTCGTGAATCATGTTCAGTGTATGAATTTCACGTTATCGGACTCGTGTCGATTCGAAGTGAATCATAACTTTCGATGAATATCTTGAGAATCTTGTGGTTAATACTGCGCTTAAAAGATTACTCGTAATAATTTTCTACGCAAATGTCTAACCTTTTTCTTCGATTTTAAAGTTCCTTGCCAAAAAGTCTAGGTGACTTGTAACTTGGAGTCTTTTTAGTTTGGCTCGCAGGAGAAAAATAGATCGGTTCGCCGGTTTTTCCTTTTTATTTTGCCTTTCACTTAGTCGGGAAACGTTCACCTTGACGGGGGAACGATTGTGTTCTTGTCGACACCTGTCGAGCCTCGGTTCTCGAGAACACCATTACGGGCGTTCGTTTGGCGGTGTCTTCTATACATGACAAACGTCGTCGACGTCGCTGGAAACGTCTGCTCGGTTGACGTCAAGAGCGCAGAGAAACATCTTTATCCGTTGAAAAATTACTGGACTGGAGGTGTATCGCGAACGATCGTCGGCTGGGAGAACCTACTCGAGAAGTAGATTCAGATCTGAATCAGAAGAGAAATATTTTAGCGCGCGGTTGATGGATCCCATTTTCTTTACGTAACGAAAACGAAACAATCTGTAATTATCGTATCCATCAATGGAACAGAGTGAAGTGAACGTGCGAGGCAATTAATTTCGTTCTCAAAGTTCGAATGAATTTTACGTTACGTAATCGGATGTGCAAGTTGCGCGATTAGAAAAGAATTTTTTCTCACTATTAGACCAGTATCATCGACTTCGATGTTGAACAATGTAGTGAGAAAAATCGTCGGTGGTAATTTCGCGGTGATGCGGATTATCTACAGGGTGGTTCGTGTGTTCCAGGCTTCAAAAAGCTGATGCAAGGCGATGGAGCCTTGAAGAACACGGTGCTGACCGCCTTGGCGGAAATGATCGGCACCTCGATGTTGGTCTTCATGGGATGCATGGGATGCATTGGAAGTTTGGGCGTCGAGCCATCTCATTTCCAAGTGGCTATGACCTTCGGTCTGGTCGTTATGATTGTGATTCAGGTCAGTGCGCAGTCTTTTTCATGAAATCCTTGATCCTCTGCCTTCTAAAACTGTTGAAAATTAGTGGTCCAACCGTTTCTCTTAAATTGACGATCGATGATTGTTGCGAAGAGGTTTGTTAATTTTCTTACAGTGTATTGGGCACATTAGCGGCGCTCATATCAATCCTGCCATCACTGTGGGCTCGGTGGTTCTCGGATTAAAGACCATTCCAGAGGGTTTAGTGTACCTGCTATCTCAAATGGTTGGCGGAGTCTTGGGATACGGTATGTTAAAGGTTGGTACTATATTGTTTCGATACAGCTATAGAGGCGCACTTACCATCTCGGTTATTTTATCTGAAGTGTATTAACAGTATAGTAAACAGTGTGATCAAACACTTGAACGCTTGCTTCATCTACAACTGAAGCTACTTGAAACGATAAGAAGATTCCGCGAAAAATATATTCTACCGTAATCGGAAATTTACCCTCGACATGCATTCGCTTATCGAAGTTCAAGACCTCTCTTCGATAATCTCCGATTCAAGAAGGACGAACGTCACTCGTTAGCATATTCATATTGCTTAACTCGTAGCATAAGCGATATGATTACGATTGCACGTGGAAAAAATATATACACGCTTGCATACAAATCTGTGTCGCAATATGTACATGCTGAATTACGTTTTCATTGGCTTCTGGTTTAACTGTTTTCAACTAACACTCGTATCTTTCGCTCTTATTCGATCACCGCTATCATACTTAACTGAGCCATGCTAATTTCTAACAGCTACGCGATCCACCGATCTAATCCACAGCTATCATACAGATACACAATCGTCGCGAGCAGCAAGATTAGATAAATCGCGGCAATAATTCTCGAATAATGCTCGTTTAGAATACCAGAACGATCGCGATCCGTTCGACTCGTTCCAGCGTTAACTTCGCGTTCGATCAGGGGAGGGGCGATAACTCTGGCTGCTTGAGAAATCGACCAAAACCGGAACTTGCGTTGCAGGTGGTAACTCCATCGACTCGTCTGACCAGCAAAACCGTAGACGAGGCGAACATGTTCTGTGTGACGGACCTGCACAACGATCTGTCGGCCATCCAGGGCCTCCTGCTCGAGGGCATCGCCACTGGAATACTGATGCTGGTCGCGTGCGCCGTTTGGGACCAGAGGAACGCGAAGAACACCGACTCGGTGCCAATCAGATTTGGGCTGACGGTGGCCACTCTTGCCCTCGCGTTTGGGCCTTACACCGGCTGTAGCATGAACCCAGCGAGGTCGATGGCACCGGCTCTGTGGAACAATCAGTGGACCCACCACTGGATCTACTGGTTCGGACCGTTCGGTGGCGCCCTTCTGTCGTCGTTCATGTACAAGATCGTCTTCCGCGCGAAAACGTCCACGCGTGACGATCACTTCGCCGAGTCCGTCGCGTTGAACAGCGTTGGCACGCAAAAGGCTGAGGTACGGTCTGCAATTCGTTCACAAAATATTTCAATCGCGCCACGGTCGGGAATCGCGACGGATAAAAAGCAGCCCCTACCAGAGAGTTCCCCGCGGGCAGGGTTTTATGATGTAAACGGCATGCACGCCGTGCATCAAGGTTTTTCGTGAGACGGATTATCTTGTAAGGGCCGCTCGTAAAGGTCGACGATAAATCGTCGTTGGCCAGGGAAGGAAGTTCGGTGAAACTGGTTTTACGACGCGGCGGGATTTAACGTCCTCGGTTTACCGTCGATGGGAACACCCTAACCGTGGATCAAGGGGGAAAGCCGTTTTCGGGACAACGTATCGTTTAACTTCTTATCCTCCGTATGACGTTGCTGTAAGGATACCCTGAATCAGGATTAGGTTGCTTCCACGGGAACTGCCTCAGTCTGGATGGTCTAATGGGATTCGGGACATGGACGTAGAAATTGATCTTTCGCGTTACATGATATATTATGATATTCTAGGAATATTATCGGGTCACGCTGGCATCCAAAGACGTATAAAGAGTCATAACTTGGCCAGTTTCTTCTCGAGTTCCAATATTCTTATCCTAATCTTGCGAGATTAGGAGAACCGCGATGTCTGATAATAGCGAATCCTTATGTAATCATCGTACTATTTATGTGCATGTATCTTAGTCGATATTGGTCTCCAAGTTAAGGGGTCGCCATGTCCATTTGTCCACGTCATTCGACAGATCACGAAAAGTCATCAATGAACGTCGATCGTGTTCAGTGATAGAGTTATGGTTTAAATAAACGTTTGTTTTTTACTTTCAGCCATGACAAACCAACGATGGGAGCCAAACGAAGGTGGTCGAACGGGACTGTTTAAAGTACGGATCGATTGGCAATATTTTTCAGGGAACCACGAGAGATTAAGCGTTTGACGGAAGATTTGGATAAATCGAATAGAATCGGATGAAACGCGATACACGATCGTAATCGAAGGAATAATCCTAACACGGTTTTAGTTCAATTGTTAACCTGCGATAAGAAAGAAATGTCGAAAACGTTACAGAGAAAATGTAATCTAGGCCCAAAGTTTAACCGCTTTCACCTAAAATTATCTAAACATTCCCATACTATTCTCATGGACAAGGAAACCAGTTTTCGTGAAGCGCAATATGTGCACGATTATAATCGACGAAGGATTTCCAGCCCAGTCGTAAATGAAACCTTAAAATGGATCGAATAAAGCCTTTAAAGGTTGTTCATTTAGCCCATAAAATTTGGAACTCAATTAGAATCACTAGTGTACACGTTAACATTGAGGTAGAAAAATATAAAGGACAAATTCAACAGCGGCATCTTTTGAAAAACCTATTTCCAAAGTATGTTATTGCCTAATTTTACATCTTGGTTGTTTTGTTAATTATTTTTAGGGAGCTTAGCATCGCAAACTGCTCGTTGAATTCGCCCATTCGATTCCCAACACCTCGATCTTTCCATCCACTCTGTCCAACCCGACACTGAACGTTTCACCTTTCCGTTTCCTTCTCAAAAATCGCAAGATTGCGCTTCATAGAAATCGTGCGTCGCATTTGAGCACTCTTCCACCGCCATCTTATTACGAAAAGGTTTCGTATAGGTTATGTGCATCCTAGATTCGATGGTTTTCAGCCGTTTCTCGATTCAATGATCTGCGCGTGCAGTATGTCGTCCCTCGGGCTGAGAATCCTGATGAACATACGGATTTCGTTATTGTTATCTTTCTTTATTTGTTTTATTGCAATACTCTGTTAATATGTTTCTACGATAAATATCGTGTCGTCGATTTGTCAACGACTTATTGATCCGTTGATTACCATTGTACATAATTGTTATATTTTTTACAAATGTATTTACTCGTGACGAAGAAAAAGAAGAAATTGGATAAGAAACGATACATCTGGCCTTTCTGAAACCTAACCACCTCTTTCATTATCCTTTATTTTAACACTAAAAGGTTCCTGTGCAATAATGTTCGTAATGATAACCCATCGAACTATGCTCCAAGTTACATGAATGCATAGACGGTGGCCTATACTTGGGCGCCAATACAGGGACAAGGTAAATCATAGGTTCGAGAGGAATAATTATTAAAGGAAACGAAAAGCCCTGATCGATCATTTGAAATTTCACTGTAAATTTAAAAATTCAATTACTCGAGGACTGTGTTCCTTGGGCATAATGGATCTTGCAAGAGCAATACGCTCACGGAACGAGTGTGTTTCTCCGGAAGGAACGGGAAGGACTGCGTCAGCGTGCATTTTCTCCTGGGGGGGTGGCAAAGTAATATTTCCGTACGATTTACATGCCGAGCGGCGGCTCGCTCGTTAATAATTCAATTTTCAATCCGATCCTTAATACTCGCCCCGTTTCTTATTTCTGCTGGTTCTTTCATCGTCACGTACGTATCCCAGACGAGATAAAGATTGGTTCAGACGAGAGTAATTGCGATCGAAAGAGGGACAAATATTTGTCGTACGATTTTAGCGTAAAATTTCCGGTGAATAATCGACGACCCCACGGTTTCGATTTTGCAGTTGGAAATGCAGTAGAAATTGACATACTTCCAAATTATTTAGATCTTACTTTTGCATTCTGCTGTGGTGTATCTGAATTCTTAAATAAGTGTTCCAACATATTTGAATCGAAAAACGTAATCGAAAATTAATATTTGTAATCGTGGAATATCTGGATGTGAATACTTTCCACGAAGTACCGCGTGTATTTCTAAGTTTCAGTTTAAAAATGGTACAATAAATCTTAATCAATCAAATATTAATGGCATACTATATCTTTCACCGTTTTACTATCCTCTTTTTTCATATTATTGTAAATTTTATTACCGTTTCATAATTAAATTAGTTTTTTATATACGTACATATAAACTATCTCAAAAAAGTAAATTTAGGATGTAAAAAGTTTATTATGGCAATAAACAGCGTGATAATAATGGTCATAAAGATAGATAAAAATGGATACTGTTTTGTTTGCGAATTATGAAGATATATTTGCATGGGGTGCTAATATCGTCGTTTGCTTAACGTTATCAGCCCTGATTGTATCATCTTACCGCATATACGATCGCATAATTCCGTTACACACTATGTCAATTTGCCATCCTAATACGGAAACGATAGACAATCATTTCGCGTACAAACACTCGACTTTATGTGGCATACTTGCAAATCATTTTATTGACTAAATGTGTCTGTCAACATCCCTCTCTCTTTCTCTTTTTTAATTTAATGGAAAAAGCGATTCGGAAACATGGGCAAAGTGGAATCGCGAATAGATCGCATTCGAACGTAATGGGAAAGGCTTACGGACCCGTGTAATTGCCCATTGTGGAGGCGAATCGACATTTTCCGGGAAAATATTCAAGAACGAACCCGCTTAGAAAGCGTAACGAACTCGTTCGATATTCATACGCGGCGCACGATGCTAATTATACGGAAAATCTAGCGATGCTCTCGTGCCATTTCTCTGGTTGCGACATGCTTTTTCCATTTAAGAGAAGAAGCACTTTTTTTTTACATTTCTAGCACCTCAATTCTCAGCTCTATCCTACCTAACATTTAAATTTAACATTCGGTATACGACTAAAAAATTGCATTTAAATATTTAATTTGAATTTGATTTAAATTTCATGCGAATCTAATTTAAATGTCATTTAAATATTGTCTGAAATGATTTCAAATATGGAAACGATATGAATTGATTTTGAGCCACAGCCGTTCTTGCGTTCACAGATATATCCTCTTTTTTTCTTAATAAAGTTGAAGCAATATAATTTGACTCTGATCAATTATTTGCAGTTGTTTTAAATTGAGCAATACTCATGCAACATGATTGGTAATGATTCGATCAGATGTCTACAGATCTATATTGGGATGAAATATGATTATTGGAGACACTTGGTGTATAGATAATTACATAAAGAAGGTGAACGAACTCCAAGGAGGGTAAAAGTCTTAACCAAGGTTGAGCATGTGATCTATTTGCGTGTTAATTGTTCCATATATAGGACGAGATAGCCACTATTATCATCGGTAATGCTTCGACAGATAATTTCTTCAATGTTATATTACTTTCAAGGCCATTACTTTCATCGCGATTAAACGTTTAAATATAAATAAACAAATATTAAATAATTATAATATCGACATCGAGGCAAATCGTATATAGTTAAGATGAACAAGATAGCTGCCAAAGAATTGACTAAAATCATTTCGTACTGTGCCATCGAAATATCTCTTTGTATGGATTAAAACTGTTACACTTTTTAAATCACAAAAGTATTCTCTGTCTGTACATACGCACTGTTGCATAACATTACAGCTAAAGATATTATTTCAACTGTTAAACACCTGAAGAAATCCTCCTCCCCTCAATTCATTAATTTTACAGCTGCGACCCGAAAAGAGGGATTTGTTACGCGTGGATTAATAAGAAATGACATACCTTGTGCAAACTGCCGTGGACGAGTATCGCGGAGTTTGTCAAAAGCCTTCGAATCGAAAGTGATTCCTCTGGCACTGTCGGCCTTGATGCACTCAACAGTTGGGCAGATGATGCGTTTTGGCGCGTAAACGAACCCCAGCACGACTGGCGAGGTAAACACTGCCAGCTGCGCACACAATGTTTGTTGTAACATATGGCACGTTTCGATCCGACATGCGTATTCATCGCGAAATCAAAGTTCAGTTACATCACACACGAATTTAAGTGTGCAGGTTACGAAGAGCGTGCCGCCACTTACCAAACGGCTCCGTTCGATGGCTGAAAAATGCGACACGAGCGGCGTCACGTCGAATTTCCTCGACGCTTCCAGCGATTCAGAAGAAATACAGCGTGGGCGAAGTGGGCCGTGACTGTTTGGATTTCTGCTTGTAGAATCCCGTCGTACTTCTTTCAGAATTCTACCTATCGCAGTTACGTGCCGTGTTACCTGCCCTTTCGAACAAGGAAAAAGTTTATATTGCGGTTATGCTTTGTCCACGGCGCAAACTCGACCGGTCTTGTCGTTCGACTCGGTGGTCGGCTACCCCTCCGCCCCCTCTCGCCCTCCTCTCGCGCACTGGCCCAGTAGCTTGCGTCTGTAAACTAACCTGACCGTGAATAAGCGCGATAATAAACGTTCGCGAAAGAAATATTCCTTGGAATTTGATGTAATCCAAACACCACTACCATTTGCAAATAATTCTAACACGATATTACGCTACGTTGCTCGTCTAATTGCAAATGATTATTGCAAACCAATCCTTTTCTATTTGCGAACAGATCGTTCGAACTTTATTCGAACAGAATTATTGTTGCTTTATATAGTTTTTAATGAGTTTTTTTTACCTACCTTTGCGTAATTTCTGTCGACTAAGTCAATTTTGAACGCGAGTAACGTCGATTTCAACTTTTGCGTGGGAGGGGGTCAGATCACTACGAAGTTCAATCGTCGATCTGATTTTCGACAGCTTAAATTATGGTCGTCGTTTCCGGTTAATGTAATTTTGTAACACGTAGTTCGTCCGCCGTTGGAATGTTGGCGCACGCAAAGAAGAACGAGAGTGCGATATGTGGAGCATGCTCCGTTTTATTCGAACGTATCCTCGCTATCGAAAAGAAAGTAACGCGCGAAAGTGTATACGGTTAACCGCACACGTCGATCGTACGACCAAGTTTTACAATATTTCGAATGCTCTTATAACTTGCATACCTGCGAGAGTTTGAGAGATGATGGAAAAAAATGGCTGAAGGTATCTATCTTGCGTACTTCAAATAATTTATAAAATAAAGAATATCATTTAGACCTTCCTACATATACGTACACATATATAAAGTATCTTACTTTAATCGATCATTGTAACCAATCCTAAAACAATTTATTATTTAAAACCTCTTCAATTGTTTCGATTCTGAAACCAACTTCCAAACATTTCATTCATTATTCAAATCTGCGACAGTTCGATTACAAGTAAGAAGTCTCACGGTTGTTAAAAAGATTTAATAGACTTGTTTCATTCCTGAAACCTACTTCGAAACATGTCATTAATTATTCAAATCTGCGACAGTTCGACACATAATTATAATCATCGATCACAAGTAAGAAGTCTCAAGATTGTTAAAAAGATTTAGAGTACAAAAATCGAAATCGTTGCTCGATGTTATTCAAGAATCAGTCTGGCTTTTCCTCTGAAGAACTCGCACGCCCTTAGCTACCTACGGACCTGCGCACAGCATCCCTCTCACTCTCTCTCTTACCCTCGACGATACGATGCCTATACCGCGTCCTTCTCTCTTGTTCAGGCGCAGTCTCGCTGGTGTGTGCCTGTCTCTTCCCCCCCTCCCCTCGTCCTACCTGTCTCCCCTCTACTAGCCAGTGGTCGATGGAGGGGCGAGGGTGAACGCGTTCAGACGACAGTCCTTCCGCGGATTGCGGATATTGTGTCGCAAAGTTTCGCGCTACGGTGTCCTTGCTCGCTGCGCGTTCTCTGAAACGACGGCTGAACAAAGTGGCTTCTCGTTCGTCTACCCGCAGCGAGTGGTGGCGAGTGGTGTGCTCGTCCGCTCGAACCTTCGATCGGGGGTACTCGTTTCACGGTCGATCGTCGCGTTCGCGTTCCGTGTCCTTCGTTGCTCTGGACTTACGAAGGACTCCGCGACACCGGCTCTAAGGTTATGTTCGTTCCTGTCACATCCGCGTGCCGCTTCGCGCGACCGTACTTCTTCTCGTACGAGTGAATCTTGCGTCGTCGTCGTACAGTGGGTTCTCGTTTCGTAGAAGCCAGTGCGACCGTTGCGTGTGTTGTTCGCGAGTGTTTGTGCCCGCGGAGGACCCTCTCGTCGCGTATCCGGCGGCCACGGTGCTCGAGCTGACCTGATCTCCACGGACGACGCTACCACGCCTGCTGTTTTGGGTGAGCGAATATTCAAAGCCTAATTTTTAGCCAAGGATCGCTCACTCGTTGCGTACGAGCCTCGCGTGCCTTGACGCCACGTATTTTGGCACGGTCGATCGTTCCTCCTTTCCTTCTCGAACGTTTGTTTTCGTGCTCCGTTATCGAAGAGGTCGTTTGAAAATGTTTCTTTGTCCTTGAGTAAGGAGGATCGAGACGATCGAGTGAAATTTGATCGTTTACAGAACCTATATAAGAGTTCTATCGTAGATTTGTTGTATTTTGTAGCAACGTTCGATAGTAATATTTGAATATGCCCGCCATTTTCGTTGGGCAGAAGAAAGAAGTCGATGGAAATTAGCGTAGACTGGTATGCATGCGAGATTATTTTGGAGTCGATCGCGGATGGAGAGATGAATAACAAAGTCAGCAATCTTTCTTAGGTTGTTTGCCCCGTTCCCTGTATTAATTAACTTTTCTGACAGGTTATTAGCGCGACGAGATCAAAGGCGCCACGGTATTACTCTCGACCCCCTTTTTTCCTCCGCTTCTTTCCCTTTCGCTCCGCCTAGATCGTCGAACCGTGGGGCGTGTATATAGTCACGATCACCGCGTGCCTGGGTGTTTACGTTAATTGTCTCGTTTGCACCGATCGTTTTAGAAAACGGTGTTACATAAGCGACGAAAATCCACCGTGCAGGTTACATTTGATTTCCTTTCTGGCGTTTATTTAAAACTTTCACGGTTTCAAGTTCGCAGGCAAAAATCTGGAAGGGCGCACAAAGGCTCGTCTAATTTCTTGTTAAGACGCTTACAGAAAGGGATGCCTGTGCTACGCGGAGACGCTCGACGGTCTTTGTGCGGCAGGAAATTTCTTTGTCCAAGGGACGCCTTTTGTCGAAAGCTCCCCGCTTGTAGCGACCACCTGCGCCCCTCGATACCTGTTTCTGTGCATACTCCTGTGCGTTCCACGGTCTGGTCTCGCATGCGTTTTTGCTTTCTTCCGTACGCGCGCTCCGCAGCTGTTCTTAACTCGAAGCCTTGCGCGTCTCGGCTGATTACTTTGCGAGAGGCATTCAGGTATTCGATTTTTAAACGCGATTCCGTCGTACATCCTCGCGCGGCACCATCTTGGTCGGGTTTAACGCGAGACGAGGAGCAGAAAGGGGCAGAGCGACGTCGTTTGCGGCTTGTATCGCCAGGGCGTTTGTTTTGAAACGCGTGCACGTGGTTCTGCCGCTTACGGTGTTCGCGCTTAGAAACTGGATTCTCGCGCGTGTAGTCGCGCGGAGAAAGAGCCGCGAACGCGGGAATGAGAGCGAGAGAAACTGGTCATTGACGAGAGCGAGAGCTGCGGGCGAGAGGGACGATCGACGCCGGCGTGAGCGAGAAAGAGTGACTCTGCGTGGGAATATGGTATTGATCACAAGTTTGAGGCCACGTTTAACGTACGGAGCGCAGATTTTTTTTATAGCCTCCCAAGATTTAATCTCTCCTCTCCGTTATACTCGAGGAAACAGGTAGATAAGATAAAGTCGTATTTTTTATCGTTGCTACATTACAATTTTATTGCTGACTCGACAGTTTGGTGGAGAAATTAGTGAGGAATGATAAAACGGTAAAAGCATCGTGATAGTTCCTTGAAATTACTCTTCTCGAGGAAGATTGAACGCTGGGAATGACAAATGAGTAATCGAAACTAGATTCATTGTAGCAGTGTATCATATTCGATTTTTTTCTTTTATCAGTTGTTAATGTGGAAACGTCGATAGCCCCGTGGGTACAGCGAGATAGTTATTGGAAGACAAGCAGGGCAAGACAAGCGTGATAAATGTAACAACGATTCAGCTTCTTCCGCGCGGTGCATTCAATTTTCCGTCCAGGCAGCTCGAAATCTATAAACCGTGGAGCGTAAAGGGGGACCCGGTCGTCGTGGAGTCGAGAGCAGCGTAACCCGGTTTCACGAATTAAGTATCTCGTTCATTTCCACGCGAACGTTGCCTGCATTTAACTCGTCGTGCGCGCTACGAACCGCCGCGACGCTTCAATCGCGTTCACCCGCGCGCTTAACGAAGTTTTCAGCCAGTCATCTAATTAGCGGTTGATCACAGAGGCTCGAGCGAAACGCGGAACGAAATTACAAGGGGACCTGGAAGACGGAAAAATTGTTTTTCCTACCTCTTACGTGTCCTGGGAATTTCGCAGACAAACCCACGGACATCCGCGAATTTACTAATTATCCTGTCAATTATTTACGAAATCATTTCCGTACGATGTCCAGTTTGACGGATACGACGAAGAAGGTATCAATTTACGCAGGGCAACGTCAAACAATTCCCCGTATTTTTTCGTTGATCGAGTGTTATTAGGCAATTACGGTCGCGTCTGGGGCGAACCAGAGCGTGAATAGATAATTACACGCACACAGCGTTGGTTCATTAAATTGGATTCATGCACGAACACGTATCCTCTAGCGTTAATTCACCGTATTTCACTCTCGAACGGTTTTTCCCTCGACTTTTAAACGAGACACACGGTCATCAGTGCCGCTGCCAAGTCACATATCGTGAACCTAGACGGAATAAGAGCCGCGATATCTTTGCTAACGCTAAACTCGCAGCAATTAACTCAGCAGTTCACTTTCTACGGTCACCTTCTTTGAAATTTCCTCCAGAGTCGACCAGTGGGTCCAGAAAATGGATTAAAAATCGATTCGCGATTTTTCACGGAATTAAACAGGCATAATAGAGCCTAATCGCATCCGTTTCTTCGAAACACGTGTCCCTGAACGATGAGAAGCTCGTAGCTGCTGGCGTAATTGTC
Organism: Xylocopa sonorina; assembly: GCF_050948175.1. Lineage (NCBI taxonomy): Eukaryota > Metazoa > Arthropoda > Insecta > Hymenoptera > Apidae > Xylocopa > Xylocopa sonorina. The sequence continues at coordinate 11,585,265 of NC_135201.1, read as the reverse complement.
TGAAGCGTCGGTAGGACGATTAGATCTACGAGATCGTTCCACTAAAACCGAGCCGTGTCGTTCTCGTTTTTAGGAGGACAATAATTCCGTGATGGAAGTCGCGTTCGTGTAATCTTGAAACGTTTAATTCCCCGGGGCCTCATTAAAACTATCCGGTTTCTCGCGGCTGAAAATAACGAGAGCTTTAATTGTCCCGTCTAACGAGAGGCTGCTATCGCCATGCCGCTGTCTGCGTTTACGCTCGCTCCTCGAGCCACTCTTCTACTCGGTTTCAACCCCCTTCGCCCGTACAAGTGTAAAATTGGCTTCGAAGTGGGGACGCGTACGAAATTTTCCAGCAAAATTCGAACCCATCTTTCGTCGTTCGTACACTTGCTCATCGCTTAGAAGAATCCCTGATAAATTATTGCCTCCACAAAATATGATGGTCGCGTGGATCGAGTCGGATGGACAAGCGTTCGCGGGTTGACGAAGGGCCTGGAGGAGTCGTTACCGTCGGATATCATCGAGATATCGCCTAGCAACGATAGCTGATAGCTGCCAGTGAATCGATAGACGGCCTGTAACGCAATATATCGGATGGCACTCCACGAGCCTACGCTTGCAACACGACGCAAACGGGGGATGCACTGAGCCACCGTCCCACGCGCTATTTTTTTTTTTTTTTTTTTTTTTTATCAGCTATCGATACAGTCTGCGACTCCAGTCGTCTCAGTTTTAACTCATTCACGTTCGCGACAGAACGAACCAACGCACTGCGCGACACGAATGGCGGTCGCAGGTCGAAGGGTAGGTCGAGTCTCGCGCGGGGTAACGATTTCGATAAATTCGCAGGAAGGGATGACGAATAATGGAGAAGGATCTGTAGGAGCACGATTTTATAATTGACAAATATATCTGGCGTCGAATGCATTTTCCAAACGGGCGTTCGCGCGCTGGGAATTTATCGTTCTGTTTGCCGGCCAGACGAATGGCCGCAATCTGGAAAATAAACAGCCAGCCTGGTCAGCGAACAGCATCGACCAGCCACCAGATTTATTCGCAATAGCGCGAGGACGGCCCTCCCCCTTCTTCGACCGCGGGATTCTTATCCGACGTTTCGCGATTAGAAGAACAATCGAGCAACGTTCGATTCTTTTTACGATCGCGTATAAATTCTTATTTACGCTGATACGTACAGGGGACATCGAGAGGAGGAATGGCTTTCGTCCAGCGCGAGGACGATTCGATGTACTGCTTTATCTTAAACGAACGGTTTTACGAACATTTTCATGGCGTGGCGGAGAACGATCCTGCGAGAGAGAGTAATCGTGGACAAATTTTTGCGGAGGATCAGAACCAGCGGTGATATTTCACGGGGGAACGGCTTTGGGGGGATGCGTTCCGGTTCGAAATATGCCTGACGGGTTAATCGCGAGCGTAGGAGCAAGGCACGCGCGTGGAGCCTGCCGCGCGATTAAATGCATTTCCGGTCGCGTTGTTCGCCGCGGTTATCAGAGCCGGCGCTCGTAAACGCGGCTATCCGTATTTTAATTCCGGGATGCGGCGATAAGGCATTGTTCCGTGATCGCGTGGGAAATAACGCGCCTTATCGAGGCTGTTTTCCGGGACATTTAAGACCAGGAAGACAAGGAATTCCTTACGTCGTTGAATATTTATCATTCGTCCTCGAGAGAAATTTAATTAAGGCCTTGGCTTCTCGCTCTCCCGTTGCATCCACTCTTCTCTCTTTTACTTTTCTCTCTCGCGATTCATTTTATTCTACTCTGTTCAAACTGTCGTTTATCGCGTTTCAAGCTTCCATCTGTTTCCCGATTTCCTCGATTTTCTACAATTAATACTCGAAAACCTCGCTAGATGTTTATTCCAGCTGCCAAATCCGTTTGAAACCCGTGTACGAGTTCGGTTGACGCGCGAGTTTCATTTCCTCGCGAGCAGCCCTGGGGCTCAGCCTCAGAATTTTCACACCTCCGCGAAATAAGATTCCGTCGTCAGCGGCGGTAAACCGATTTCGCGGGGTTTGCGTGCCATAAACGGAGAGCAGACATAATTTCTGCAAGGCTACTCCAGATCCGCCCTGCGTTCCCTCTCGCGTACTCCCGATTCTGTCTCTATTTATAAACCTATGCATAACGTTAACCGTACAATTGCGAAGGAACAACCCGCGGAAATGTTATCCCCGCGAGAGCCTCCAGTCGACCATCCACTGGGAAACGGATTCTTTTCGCGAACGTTCAAACGACGGACAGACCACTTCTTCGGTCGCTCGCGATCCATCTGGCAAATGGTGCACGCGCGCCGCGGGGGGAACGCGTTTCTCCGCGCTGGAGAAAACCATATACGGAGTCTGGGTCGTTGCCTCCGCGTCGAGCGACGATCAACGCCTCTCGACGTACCTGGAAAACGATCCTCGAGGAAGGGATCCGTATCGTTGATTGACGATTACCTCGCTTAGCCTTCGTCCACGGGGAAAGGGAAAGGACAGGCGACCAGCAGACGCTGGAATGGAAACCAGACTTAAACTTCGAGGAACTTCTTTCACGGGGCGGAGGACTCGTTCTTTCTCGCTTGGAGGTTCGAGCTGCGGACAAGGACAGTGGTTTCTTTTCTTACTTTATATCGAACTTGTTTGTTCCTTTTTTTTTTAAATACTTCGCTGAGACTTGTGTTCTCGCTTGGTCGTTCTTCATTCGATGCATCGCGAGGAGAATTCTGTAGGATACAGGGATTATCCGTCGTTTGGAAATTGGAGGCAGGCTACTTGGGAGGATGTTTGCTTTGTAACAGAGAACTTTTGAGAAACGATGGTTGGACAGTTGTTCTCTTTCTCTTTCTCTCCGCGTCTTTCGAGGCGTACCATAAAAGCTGACTCAGGTCGTCGACGATCTACGCAGCCTACGCTTAATTTTTTTTCCCTGAGAAATTTTCCAAGCGCCCAACTGCGCGCCAGATGCTCGCAAGAAGGAAATGGTCGAACGAGGGTCACCAACGTTACAGAGTTAACTGCAGACCTTACTCCTGAGCGTCTCTTTAATTTTTATTCTGCTCGTCGCGTGCGTGAGAGTTGGCGAGCGTAATTGATGCAACGTACGAACATCAAAATGTGATATCGCATTCTTTATTGCAATAATAACCGATATTTTCTCTCAAGAGGAAAGAGACTAGCTATCCCTTTAAAAGCGTAAGTCTTCGATAAAATGTTTACTTCAGAACCTCGAAACGTGCCCTCTTCGTAGGTTGTACACCGTGGAAGGCTTAGTTCCATCCAGAGTTCGTCGATATTTGGCAGGGAACAGGCTGGCAATTTGCGAGACGAGGGAAGAACCGGGTCCTCGTATTAAAATGCGGCAGCATGATTCTAATAGAAGACATTACCGGGCCTGAGCTGGATGCAAACACGTTGTAATGTATTCATATTGGCACGGCGTGCTCCACGGACCTCAAAGCGAGGGCTCTTCCTCCGCTGTGATATTTGAATTTTAATGCGAACCACCCGGCCTACACCCTATCCTTCCTCTTCTTCTCTCTCTCTCTCTATTTCCACCATTCGAAACCGTCCCGCGTTCACCCCTTAACAATCGCCGGATTTCCCTCCGCGTATCGAGACGAGATACCTTTTAGAAGACGTTGATACCTTATCAACGAACCTCCTCGATCCCTCATATTACTCGATAGAAGGGTGGACGCATGCGTATTCGCAGGAGGTTTCTTTGAAAAGCTGAAAGATCTGGTTTTCTTGGTGGATATCATCGAGGGTTAGCTTCTCAGTGGATTTTCGAAGGAAATAGGAATAGAAAAAGAATAGGAATGAGTTAGTTAAGGGAACACGTGATCCTGGAATGATAATCGAGGATGGAACCCAAAGGTTCACTTGGGTGGAGCCCTAAGCCTGTTCTGGATAATCGTTTCCGACGAGCCTGGTCCTCCAGGGAAGAATTCGAGGGAAGGTCCTGGAGACCCCTCGGTTATCTGTATCCCTTCACTCCTGTGACCTTCGATTCTCGCAAACGAGGTTGGACCGTCTATATTTCCAAACGAGAATGACGTTCCCTTCGTTCCATTGGATTATCCTTGCTGACTCCACGATGGTCCTTGGTACCATTCGAAGAATCTGATAGGAAAACCCAATTTCCAGGAGGCGGATCGATAATGTCGCGCGAGAGACCAGTTCAGAGGTCGAACGTAACAGATTTCGGAACGCGACGCTGGGTAATGTATTTGAAACGCGAAAAATGACCTGGACGAGGTTTTATTGGAACGTTTGCGTCGCTTAATCGCGTTAGTCGAGCGGGCGCGTCCTCTCGGAAGACGGAAGGGGCAAAAAAAAAAGAAGGAATGGCTGCGGAGTTTCCCGGATGGAGGATCCTCCTCGGTTGAAATAAGATTATCGTATCTCAAGGAAAGTTGGAGGAAGAAAGGAGGGCGTCGTTTGCTTAAAAACTGTCCCAGGGATCCGGCGAAGAAAACAGCGCGATAATAATGGCCGGCGTTGTCTCGTCCACGGAAACGGCGCCACGGAGGCTTCCGGTCTTGTTATCTCAACGCTCCACGGCGAGCTCGTTAATCCACCCCTTTTCTTAATCCCCTCGTCCCTTCTCCCGAGCCCCAGCTGAGAAATTTTTCTCAACCGGACGACTATTAAGACGCACCTATTTGTATTCGAAAAGGAACGAAAGAAAATTCCAAATAATGGACACTCGAGAAAATTCATTTATGCAGCGGGAACAAGCGATCCTGAATTATATTCCGAATTAGAAGTCGTAGAATCGCCGCATTCTTTTTCAAGTTCCACCATCTTTTGTCTCGCTGCTGGATTTATCCGAGGATTGTTTCTCGACTGGTGGATTATTTTAAGAAACGGAATTTAAAGCAACGAGTAAGAAAGAAAATGAAATAATAACGTCAGACGGGGTAGGACTCGACGACGTCTTCGCGCGCGGGATTACTCGAAGAGGAAGGAGCGTGTAACGGGTGACAGGGGATTCGATTGATCGATGCACGGCCGCAGGAAGCTGTATGGGGTAAAAAATAGCGGCTGAGACGGAAGTTGGTGCAACCGTGCGAAATACGTCCACGCTAAATGGAACGAATTGACGAACGATCGACGGATGCCGATAACCTGTCCCAGCACAATGGGCCAACATCCGGTTCCGGGCCCGTATTAAGCCTTCAGTTATCGCGCTCAGCCAGCTCGAGCCACGGAAATTCCCTCGTCGCTTGCCACGGTTCAAAGGAGGACCATCTTCTTAGGGACAACCTCCCACTTGGCAAAGTAGATTAGACTCGGTCCGACAATAAGTGCCGTGGATTATCGAGGACCTATGAAACGGTTCGCGATTAGTCTCATAATCAAAACGAAGGGTGGAATGGCTCAATGTAACGAGATTCACTTTGAAACACGTTGCTTCGGTTTTGCTGCGTATGAAGAAGAAGGGAAGGAAGCAAAAGAGAGGAGAGAACTGATAGTGGACTCATTGGTAAGGGTACCTAACAGGCACTGCCTTAGACGCTGGGATGTTAGGAGCAAGAATAGAACAGAAGTTGTATATATCGAAATGAAGAAGGAAATGTGAATTTTTGGAAAACTGTGAGCGTCGAAGTCTCTCTAATGGCGAGTGTCGAAACGCCACCACAACTTGTATCGTATAGAATCGCAATCGAAAGAAAGCATTTTGGAGAACGTTCACTGAAGCGTTGGCGGGGGACATCGCGAAAATGGCAGCGACTAAAGGGATGGAAGAACGCGATGAGTAGACTGGGCTCGATTTCTCGATAGCAAAAGCAAGAAAGCAATTTATGTCTCATAGATATTTTCTGTAGACTCTTCTATTCGTCTTTTTTGCTAAATATCGTCGATGTCACTTTAGTGGCGTGTGTCGTGATGTCGTCATAGCTTGTATAGAATCGTAATCGAAGGAAGGCATTTTGGAGAACGTTCACTGAAGCATTGGCGAGGGACATCACGAAAATGGCGGCGATTAAGGGGGTGGAAGAACGCGATGAGAAGACTGAGCTCGATTTCTCGATAGCAAAAGCAAAGAAGCAGTCAATGTCTCGCGGATATTTTCCATGGACTCTTCTATTCGTCTGCTTCATGGAATATCGTTGCACGCGTCGCGTGTATGTCCGCGTGCGGGGTAGAAACGAGTGGCTTGGAAAAGGAATAACGAGAGACTGGGTTCTTCGCGCTGCCGCTCATTATTTTCCGAGTAAATACGGTTGTAAAGAAAAAAAAAAGGAACGCGGCGCGGATGGAACAGAGGAAATTAGCAGCAGGCGGGGGCGAGGGTGGCCGCGTAGCCTGAAACTTTGAAAAGGAGAGGCGAGAGGTTCCGCTAATTGGGTTCGTCCGAGGAAAAAGCTCTGGATTCGCTTCTTTTAGGTGAATGTAACTCTTACGCTGGGCACGTTCCTTGGCTCGCCTTATGTCTCGAACGCTTTGATCGGCCACGAGTTGTTCTAATTGATGTCCCTTTGAGATCGTGGCGGTCCTGCGTTCACCAGCTACCCTGTATCTCTCCAACATCTCTCCATCTCTCCAACAACTCTTCGTCTGATCTAATAACTCGCTGATCTGACTGCGACACGCTCGTGTCCAACGCAGAGTCTCCGATCCGAAGTTTAACCGAGCCAGTAGTCGTTTTAGCTCTGCCAGGACTCGAGCTTAAAACCAATTCACCCAGATTCGTGGCTGGAAATGAGCTTTACGCTGTAAATGATACGTTATACGAATTCACGGGTATCCACGATGAACCGAATCGAGATTCGAGGTTCAATTAAGGTCAGCATCGTTGAGGAGCGTGGAATATAATCGCGATATCCGAGGAACGCTTAGCAGCGGGCCAACAATGGCGGCTGTATCGCTCCTACGGCTCCACGCGCAATTATGACCCGAACAATGCTTTCCTTGTGTTTTCTCCGCCACTGTGACCGACAGCGTTTCGTTTTTCCCTCGTCGCCACTCGTTAATTAAGAAAAAGAACAGTCTCCGTTTCGACCTTTCTCCCTAGCTGTCGCTAGCTTGGTAATTGCGACTGGTTAGAGAGGGTTAGGGTGGTGGTTGAAGGAAAATTGAGAGGAACGCGTATGGACGGTGTGGTTGGCTCGTTTTACAGCTTGACAAGCCTCTGCTACCTTCGTCGATTGTTAACCAAGACTCGAAACTTAATGCTCCACTCTCTGGCGCGTAACTAGCCACGAATAATTACAAATTACCAACGTTTCGCGCGAAAGATACCAAAGAATTTCGTAATTTCCACGACGCTCGAGCAACTGAATTTTATCGCGGTAGAAAATGGTTGTAAAGCCACTACTGGAGATTCGATGAACCAGTATCTAGCGCGGAGGCAGAATGCTTCGAATACTTTTAATCATCCCTCTGGTTCGTTTCCACGGAGGGCGAAGTCCCGGTTTCCACGGCTCTATGACCCGCTTCCTGTTACAACGCAACAACAAACACGCTCGAGGCGATTAATTTACTTGAGAACTTTCGTAATCAGACCGCGAGCCGCGTCGGTTCCTCGCGATAGGGCGTGACGCTTTTAATATAATTTACGCGGTTGGAGAGCAGGAAGCGGGCGAGGTTTGCTGGATCACAGCAACCTGGCGTTGACGCATTAACTCCTTGGATAGGGAAAAAATTCGCTGAAACGTCCCGCAGAAGGAAACTCCGTCTTGGCTGGCTTTTTGCTGCCCGCCAATGACTATCGATCCGTCGACGCGCATACCTGGTGTTCAAGTTTTTACCAGCCGTGGACTCGTCGAGTTTTCAGTAGGGATTCGACCTCTTTTCAGCGAACCCTCGTTAGCGGAGAGATATACAGATATACAGCCGAGGTGGAGTTAAAGCTAACCCAGATATTGGCTCGAGTATAAGACAAAGGTTGTAGAAACGCGCGCAGCGGAGCAGTCGCGCAATCGTGGCTCGCCAAAGGTCCCGGGTGGAGCGGATCGTGAGAAAAGGGCCTTCTCGAGCGAGCCTCGGCTCGTTCGCCGCGGTGAGAGGAGGCGAGATCGTGGCTGTGCGCGCAGCCGATCGCGTGTTTACATTCTATGCAGAATCGGACCGTGAAACACGCGCAAGGTTGACTCTGTTACCAGATGGGGTCAATGACTGGGAGAAAAAGTCTGGGCGTGCCGCGGAACCGGTTTCTTTATCGTCTCTGCCCGCCTAATCGATGATTTCCCAAGGTATATCGGACCAGCCAGCTTGCGAGCCTGACCCAGATTCGAATCCCTGATCGACTTATCCTTACATGCAATTAGAGAATAGTCGAAAATACCACCAACTCCCATTGGTGAACCATTCGTGTTTCGATCGAAGAGTAGCAGACAGTGGATGAAGTGGAATGAAAGGTGCGCACGAGCGATCTTCCACGATAGCGACGAGGCTCCAGCTCCGTCTAGGGCGTCGCTCCTTTCCCTGGTAGCGAAGGGAACGGACGCGAAATACGAGCAACGATCGCGCGGTCGGAAACGAGCAATTGGTCACGGTCGTTAGTAAACCGTTAGCACGGTACATCTCCCTGTCACCGTGTGTCCCTTCGTCTCTCTTACCGCGATCCACGTGTCTCTGTCCCGCTGCTGACTCGCCCAGCGACCGCAATTTGCGAATTAATTTCCCTGAACGCCGCTCTCGTCAGGCGAATTCTATTTTCCCGGACGGATTACGGGCGGACAGGCGAGAGCGCGAGAGCCAAGGTGGACGGTGAAACCGCCTGCTTAATGACCAGGCGCCATTCATTGCCTCGCGGCAGGATACGATGCGCCACGACCTGTTCGCGAGCCTGTTGCGCGCCCCAGGCTCACCTCTTGGAGGTGGTCCAAAACGAAAGTGTCCACCGAGATCGATCCTGCGAGAAAGGAACTGGGAGGAGCTCGATTTAATTTTCGCCACGGATTTCGAGGTTCGACTAATTACGCCAAGCGGTGATAAAATTTGCTTGGACTTTGTTGGGGATAATTGCGACCCTAACTTCTTCGAGAGTGGAAAATGCTGGGTTATTTTCGAGACACGTGTGTCTCCTGCTGTTTTTAATTCCTTTGGAAGAAAATCGTGAAGCAAATGGAAAAATTGTCGATGGTAAATTGACAGTGAATTCATAGAGAGAGGAAGATACTGGATTATTTTCGAGACACGTGTGTCTCCTGCTGTTTTTAATTCCTTTCGAGGAAGATCGTGAAGCAAATGGAAAAATTGTCGATGGTAAACTGACTGTGAATTCATAGAGAGTGGAAAATACTGGATTATTTTCGAGACACGTGTGTCTCCTGCTGTTTTTAATTCCTTTGAAAGAAGATCGTGAAGCAAATGGAAAAATTGTCGATGGTAAACTGACTGTGAATTCATAGAGAGTGGAAAATACTGGATTATTTTCGAGACACGTGTGTGTCTCCAGCTGTTTCTAATTCCTTTGGAAGAAAATCGTGAAGCAAACGGAAAAATTGTCGATGGTAAATTGACAGTGAATTCATAGAGAGAGGAAGATACTGGATTATTTTCGAGACACGTGTATGTCTCCTGCTGTTTTTAATTCCTTTCGAGGAAGATCGTGAAGCAAATGGAAAAGTTGTCGATGGTAAATTGACAGTGAATTCATAGAGAGAGGAAGATACTGGATTATTTTCGAGACACGTGTGTGTCTCCTGCTGTTTTTAATTCCTTTGGAGGAAGTTCGTGGAGCAAACGGAAAAGTTGTCGATGGTAAACTGGCCGTGAGATTCGAGGAGCCGCGTTTCCTTGTCCGAGCGAGACGGTTGGAAATCGAGCGCGAACCATCGCTCGTTCGTCGGGGTACGAGTTCTCCTTATCGAGTTAGGAGTTTAAGCCGGTGTGGAGATCAAGATTAAGGGGCTAGGGAAGTGATTCCAGCGGCCGGCTGGGATCGATTATTTACGGGAGTTTCCCGGGCAAGGATATCGCGCTGGTGATATCGGAATTGAAATCGAATTAAGGAGTTGCCGCGTGCTTCGTTACGGGAACTTCTGATACGTTAATTAGCGCCAGGTCCTGGCGAACTTATCACCTCGCGGATAATTAGCTGTGGTGCATGCCCGCGCGTGTACCTCGTGTCTCTGGTAACTCGAACGAACGTGGAACGAGGAACTTTCGCTGTTGATCTTTCCCGTTGCCGCGAGTATTTCGCGTTACGATTTTACCTGCTCCCCTTCCACAGCACTGACGAGTCATCCATGGCGCCAAACATCTTTTCTTTCTCTCTCTCTCTCTGTCTTTTTTTTTTTTTTAACTCGATTCGATCGTAGGAACAGACGACGCGAGAGAGATTCCGGTTTTAAATCGAAATCGTTGGGTCAAGGACCTGGTTTCTGGGTCAACCAAGAGGAGGCAGCGTTTAGTCGTAAAGACCGCCCCAGTCGATATTCCACCGTGGACTCCTACCAATTTGGAGACCCCCGGCAAACGACCGGGCAAATAGAACCGACGACCACGCGCCTCGCTGGCAAATATTTAGGCGAACGTGCGAGCACACGGAGGGAACGGTGGTAATAAACCGTGGTGGTCGCAGGCACGCGTGCCATGGGCCTCCCGTTCGCGTTGAAAAATGCAACAAAAACGCCTTTCTCATCTACCTCGAATTCCCGCCACCGTCCCAGCCTGACCCTGCCCCCGCACCCAGCCAAATTGCCGGGAACCATCCCCCTTAAGACTTTTCCAATCTACGGATAGCCTTGGGGCAATTTCGTGCGGAACCTTTCTCCTCCGTGAAATTCCTCGCATTCCAAGCCTGGTCTTACCTTTCCGTTGCGAGCCAGCTTTTTTTTTTTCCTCCCAAACATCGGCGAAAGGCTCAGAGCTAGTTCTCTTCGCGTTTAACGACCGATCCCTCGAGCACAGGCCAGCAGAACGTGGATCAACGGACGTAACGAAGATTCGTTGGACGCGCGGAGCGTAGGCGCGTGATTTACCACGATGGCTCGCGAAAATAGAAGAAAAATTGTCGTAGATAACGGTTTATTTACGACACGGACCGCACCCGTGGTCCCGATGCCGTGACTACGGGTTGTAAATCAGTATCCGCACCCTGCCAGACGGTCCCAATGGCTCCCAGCATAGCCTACGTCACTGGCATTCGGTACAAACGCCGTCAGGCTCGCGTAGGTAGAACCTGTGCCCCTTGTCACCGCCAAAATCAACTCCTGCCACCCTTAGCAAGGACTTGCTACGACTGAACGTTTGCACTTTGTCAGGTGCACGCGTGACGCACGGTTGGGAAGGGTTGGTCGTCTCGAGGGGTGGATTAAAGGGTTGTTTCTTGGGATATTTCTTCTGTTCGAGTTTCATGGTGAAACTGTGGGGACCTTTGATGCCTGCTGTGAGTCATGTAGTGTAATGGAGATAGTTTAGAGAGGAGAGCTAGAGAAATTTGCGTGGCTGAGAGAAAAGGGGGAGACAGGCGGAAACAGTGGCCTGGCGATACTTCAATTATTTTTCTCCGTTCTAGTTACACGGTGTAACACGGCTTTACGCCCCGCTGTAATTTCACCGACTTTATTTACGACCCAGTCGCCAGCGAAGACTCGTTCCGCACGCACGGAGTCGGCCATCGCCGTTCAACTTGGCCGATAAATACGTTACCTACCTTCGCGGCGCTAATAAATACCAATTTTCGTGTAAACTTCGCTCGCGTTCGCGCGGTGTCACGCGGCTAACTATACTGTCCGGATCGCATTTACGAGGAATCTTAAAAACGAACTTCCCTACTTCGTTGCCTGGCAAAGTGGGACGCCTCGACCATCCAATTAGGTAATAAAAACAGCGCGAACGATAGCTCTCGCGGCGCAGAGATTGCCAACAGGGGGACTAGACGCCTGTTACGATCGCGTAAAATCCGCGGCGATCAGTTTCGAAACTTCTGGTTAGAAAGTCCGAGAGTTGCAGAGTCTAAATTAAAAATTACACGCGTTACGCCGAGCGAAACTTCCCAGCTGGCTTCGTGGCAGCTATTTTTCAGCGGGCCAAGGAAGGAAAGAAACCGAAACTTCCAACGAACTTCCTCGAACAATTAAACTATTATCGAGGTACAAGCTGGGTGGCCCTGAAGCACGCAGGCTCCCCTCAAATTATTACAAGCCAAGGGTAACCGTGGTACATCGACTCTCGTTACACGAAGAATTTTCATTTACATTCCCCACAGCCTCGACTATCTTTGCCGTTAAATTTCATTTCTCGCTAACGATTTCCGATTATTTGTCACCCCTGCGTATCGATCCCTCGAAAGGGTGGAAGCAGCGCGCGATTGCCCATATTGTTTTTCCCAGATTTCAGCCGTGAAATCGCGGTTAATTTCAGCGATCGTGGGCGTTACAGCGTGAAAATGATTGCTGGAGAAGGAGCGCGGGCAAATGATCGGGGCTGCAGCAGCCAGCACAATCGAATCGTTGGATCGTTAACAACCGTTTGTTTTCTCCGTCGGTTGTGCGCGTCTACGCGTGTGCGCGTAACTCGAGCGAATTCCGCGGCCGATTTTACCCGGCTCGATTCGACTTTCAATTTTCCCAACTTAGTTCAACGGTAACAATCGATGCATTACGCGACGGCTGCCGACGCGGCGATAATCGCGTTCTACGACGGCGATCGATCGAAACGGGCATGATTTTCGACAGGTTTTGTACCCGTCGACCGGGTAATCCGATTCCCACGCCATCGTCCGCGTCTACCGTCCGGATTTATTTATTTCATTCCATGCGAAATAACGTTATACGGGTCAGAGAGCATTGATCCTCGACGTACATCGGCTGCTGGAATATTTCATCGCGACTAATGTCGTTACGCTCGCGTCGCGCCACTGAGCTCTGCGACCATCCGCGTTTTACCCTGCCATTAACGCGTACGCGATCGTTTAAAGCGCGATCGGGTTTACTCGAAGTCGAAGATTCCTGTAAAGGGTAGCTTAAACGAAGAACGCTGGAATTTCGATCCAAAGAGTGTGAGAAAAGTGTCTCTATTTGTGTATTTATTTTTGATCCTCGAGAATGGGTTTACTCGAAGTCGAAGATTCCCCTAAAGGGTAGCTTAAACGAAGAACGCTGGAATTTCGATCCAAAGAGTGTGAGAAAAGTGTCTCTATTTGTGTCTTTATTTTTGATCCTCGAGAATGATGTGACTCGAAGATGAGTTCGTAGTTGGTCTTTCTATCGAGCATTGGAGCTTGGCTTACGAGCTTAACGACGGGTCTTAAACAGTCCCTTTGGAAGCTTCTGGAATCGCGAAACTCCGTTGTCCCTACTGTTGCCAGCTGTCCGTGTCCCAGCCGTGGAACAGAGGCCTCCTTCGACGCATCGTCGAGCTAATGAACGGCATCGCGAGTTCGTTAATGCCGTTAGTCACGGGGCTAATCCCATTGACATGTAGAAATTAGATTTCGCCCCGGATGCTGCCCTTTGGGAAGCCTGTTTCCACCGAAACGAGCAAGTTTACTTCGAGCCCTCCCTCTTCTGACTGGTCGAGCCTTTCAGTTTGCCATTCGTGAGCCAATCGAATCGATCCTTTCGCAAGCATCCACTCATATTTCTCCAAAGCCTTGAATTTCGACTTTCATGGGTTTTAAGTTTACTTCGAACCCTCCTTACTCGATCTGATCGAGCCTTCCAGTTTGTCATTCGTGGACCAATCGAATCGATCCTTTCGCAAGCGTCCACTTATTTTTTCTAAAATCCTTGAATTTAGACTCGCGCGGGTTTTAAGTTTATTTCGAAGCCTCCATATTCGACCTGGTCAAGCCTTTTAGTGTGCCATTTATGGACCAATCGAATCGATCCTTTCGCAAGCATTCGTTCACATTTTTTAAAATCCTTAAATTTCGACTTTCCTGGATTTTAAGTTTACTTTGAACTCACCCTATTCGACCTGATCGAGCCTTTCAGTTTGCCATTTATGGACTAATCGAATCGATCATTTCGCAAGCATCCATTCACATTTTTCTAAAACCTTGAATTTCAGTTCTGACGGGTTTGTTAAAGTAATCAACCAGTGGCAGATCGGTTCTGTTCAGGGAAACGAACGGAATGATTAACGCTGGATCAAACAATAGCTCTGGTATTGGCTTTTAGTGGCAATCGAAGAGGACGGGTCGTAATTCGGTCAGCGCTCGATCCGGAAGAATTCCCGGGTCGTTCCAGGCTCTCATTAAAAAGCAAACGCATTAAGTTATCCTTAAAGGATTCCGTTCCCCCGAGGGTCTACCCAGCTCGCGTTCCGAATTCTTCTAACCGTGGCGCGAGGTGAATCCAGAGCAGTAGTCGAGGGAAACGAGATAAAGGCCGGAAGGCAGAACCCTGTCCAACTTATCGATTCGACCGATTATTTGTACCCTTTACAATTATCACCGCTGTTATTCGCGTTTCGAATCTTCCACTCGTTTCTACTCGTCGTTCGAGCATCCTTCACCTGACCCAGCTTCAACTATTTCCACTTGGTCGTAATTATTGTTACCGCTTTGGGTTGCACCAAGCTGCCACGCTCGCAGCTCTTCGTACTCGCGCGATTTCACCCCTCTTCGCCATTCTCGATCGCGACGAAATAGCCTTTTCCACCTCCACACACCGTAGCTTCGATAAATTGGTAATCCCATCCGCTAACTGAGAGCCTGGTCGAGCTCGAGGCGAAGTTATACAGCAGCCCCGGAAATGGGATAATAGGGACGCCGCCTGAGTTCCACCTCAGCCACCACGGTCTGTCTGCGTGCTCGCTCGAACTTCCGCTCGATTTTCAACCGTGGAAAAGTAACTTCCTCCCGATAGCGCGTCATCGCTGCGTTACCGCGGGGTTGGCCACACCCTCGTCACAACTCGCGTTCGAGACGAACGCCAGGTTCCCTCGTTCGTACGACGTTCACCCTCTCTCTCTCCTTTCATTTTCTTTGGCTATACGCTTCGAATTCGAAATCGAGCTTCGCCCCTTCGTCTCGTCCCGCGTTTTCCATCCAAGCGGCGATGGAGGACCTCTGACCTCGATCCATGCTCCGTTCACGATTCTTTGCGCCAGGTCGCGGAAAGTAACGAGGTTATCGATAGTCCACGACGGTAGAAGGGGGTGAAATCTTTGGGAATCCCCTGCGACGTGTACACGCGTAATATCGTACGTGTGAGGAAAGCAGAACGAACGGAAAGGATGTGTCGTCGCGGGTAAAATCGAGAGGAGAACGAGGATACCTCTGGCCCGTATCCCGTCACCAGCGTGGATCCTCAGTTTCCATGGATATTGGCTATCGATCGGGCGAGCCTGTTCGCTTTATCGCGTGTTTCCACGATACGGGCTCTCGTCCTGTTTCAGACTCCCGCCCTCCTCTATGAAGTCATAAAGTTCCGACGGGGGAGAAAGAAACTTTATGCATGATATTATAATACGTTTGTCTTGCTCGAATTTACCCTCGTGTACCCCTTCCTCGTTGGCAGGCTGGTCTGCTTTACTACGTTTATTCGAAATCACCGTACGTGCTCGGAAACCCTGCCTGGTTCACGTATCGTATTGCCTGATCCCATATTTTATTGTCCCGTGTGAGCGTTGTTAGCGGACGATTATTCACGCGCCTCCTGGCGAAAATTCAGACTTAACCCTTTCGCTACCAGGGAAGCTCAGAAGAAAAACCATTATCCTTTGACCAATAATCTGTATCTCTTTTATTGTCTTATAACAATTATCATAAACTGATAATGAACAGCTGTTGCATATTTTTGATGCCAGACTTGGTAAAGAAAATTGGGGTGTTACATATATGTGACGATGGTAGCAAAAGGGTTAAGAAATTGGGGTAGGTTTAAGTTTGATTTTAACTGTGAGTTGGATTGTAAATGTTGATTATTGTTTTAGGTACCTGGACGTTGGACTCCATCGATGGAAACGCAGTCCTCTTAGACCTGAAATGTAAGTCCACAATCGCAGTTCCTATTCTATCGCTATTTTCCCTGGATTTTCAAAGTCCCACTTTATGGAATATTTTATATACGAGCTCTGGTAACTCTTCAGCTCGAGTCGAAACTCTCTGGCATAGTTTACGCGCGTTTCTTTCCTTCCACGGAGTTGTAAAATAGCTTCTGCGATGGATCGCGGTTTATCACGAGGATGAATCGTCGGCTAACCGTCTCGCGCATCGCCCATCCCTCCATCTCACCCCATTTCGAGCGTTCCCTCCGCCTGGCACGGTAGCGTATGGAATCGTAATTTATTTAATTCCCAGCGATGTAGCCGGAGCAGAAGTTTCGCAAGCAAGCTGGAATTCCTTGGAAAACGGTGCCCAGCCCTTGACCCAAATTGTCGCGATCGATTCTTGCGTTGCAACACGCGTACCTACACCTGTTATCCGGCTTATCTATTCTTAAACACCGCCGCGAAACGATACGGCTGCCTTTACGATCTTTTAAACCGCGGCAATTTATTGTCCCACGAGCGTGCCACCGATAACCATCGATAACCACTTGACACGGCTCATTCATTATTCCGCTTCGACATTCTTATCTGGTTACCTCAGACGCGCGCCACTCGAGAGCAGAGTTGTGCACTCCGTCGCATTGGAATGCCTGCGACGCGTGGGCATAATTCCTTTCTTCTCTCGAAACGTTCTCGAAATTCTATCGATCGATTCGCGTACGAATTTTTCACGGTGAAAAACAGATCCAACGCGGCCACGTGCATTTATCGAGAGCGGCGCAGCGCGTATCGGCGAGGGAAGTTGATCCACGAATTTGTCCGCGCCCCTATAAGCTCCCAGCGGGTAGTTAATTTAACTTCCTTGGAGGATTTCGCCGTGGCGCAGGTCGTAATTAAATTTCGAAGCAACGTAAGCGAGCAATTACTGCGTCGTCGGCGTGTTCCAGACGTGTCGCGAGCCTCTTGGTCATCGTGCGATTATCCGCCCGCGTCCGATACCATCCCCTATCGATTCGCGATCAATTATTCCGGATGCGAGCCAGACGCTCTCGCTAGAATTACAATTCTTCCGCGAAATAGAAAGATTCTAAGATTAAACGAACGTTTTACTATACAATTAGGTATTCTTAGAGGTTCGCGGTGACTGTTACGTTAATTAGTTCGCGGTAGAGTTGAGCACACGTTGCGATCGGAAACGGAAGAATCTCAATGTCGTCTCGCAAGATTTACTCCGTTCCTTACCGCGAGATTAGTCAGACGGACATTGGTATCGCGAATATCCGGGATTCAGCGGTTTTAGCCGGCGATTTCTTCGCGGGGTATATCAACGGCGGTTGGTATCTCGATAAACAACGAAACAACCGGTTGTCGACGACACGTTATATACGCGTTTGCTTTAACGACCGAAATAACGTGGAAGCCGGACCGTTTACGTCTCCGCGGTGTAAATTAACGTCCCACGAGCAGACAGCGTGAATGACTGACCAGCTGCTCGACTTTACGTCGTATCGCGCGATATACAGGGTGTTCTGTAACAGGTTGCTCTTCATCGTCAGTAATATTACTTAATAGAAACCTCTAATTCCAAAAGTTCTTATCAAACCTTTCTCAACGATGCATATACAACCACTTATATTTAATTAACCGTTCAATTAAGAAGTTTTCTGAAATAACACCTGCTAGAATCGATTAATTAGCTACTATAAAATGAATATCGAAGTGAGAGTAAAAAAAGTAGATTGCTCTCCATCGCCAGTAAAACTACTCTAATTCCAAAAATTCTTCTCAAACCTTCCTCAACAATGCACATACAACCACCTATATTTAATTAACAGTTCAATTAAAGAAGTTTTCTGAAATACCACCTGTTAGAATCGATTAATTAGCTACTATAAAATGAATATCGAAGTGAGAGTGAAAAAAGTAGAAAATCAGTAGCAGACAGTAGCTGATACAGCTATCGAAAGACCGTTGACACCAGACGAGGCGTGCGAGGTTACGCAACGGTCGCATCGTCGTCGACACCATCACCTGGCCAGTCAGTCATTCATGCAGCGTCTGTCGACGCGCGTCGCGACGCAGCCGGGCGTCGACTATCCGCGTTATTTTGGTCACGGCGGGCACTATTTCTGTTTAGGTAGAGCCTAATCGAGTCTACCAGACCGGGGGGTATTTATTCCTGCCGCGGAAACAGGTCGCGACGGTCTCCACCGATACTCCACTCGCTACATCTATTTCGACTCGATGCCACGCCGTCACCAGCTCCCAGCGCTTCACAGAACCTCTGTCATCCTTAGTCACGCTCCTCTCCTCCCTCCTCCATCTACCCTCGATCGGACTAATCGACTAGTCTTACCAGGAGAACTGCAGCTCGCCTATAAAAAGGCTCGACGGCATCAAAACCCTAGATCCTCCGCTCTCCTGACTATTCTCAGCCTCCAATAAACGAACGATCGCTCGCTCCCCTCGTCGGTTAGCACTGTCGTCAGCACGGCCCCGCACAGACGCGCTCTTCGTGACTATTTCATCTGGTCGGAAGGAGCGTTCGATTGGGAGGTCGAGTGTCTCGGTGTGTGTCGCGGGGCTTGTGCCAGCTAGAGCGAGACAGACGGAGGGGGCCAGAAGGCGCGGTTAACGCGCGAACTGTACGCAGTCTGGCTATGCACGTCGGTGTCGTACCTCGGTGTTAGTTGGCCAGATTCGTAGGTAGGTTGTCTGGCCGATGGCCTTTCGACCCGAGCGCAGTTTCGCTACCGAGCCGCGGCTCGATCGTCGCCTGTGCGCCTCCAGTGTCGTTCGATCCGTTCTGCGAGGTCCTCTGATTCGGTGCCATGCTGGATCTTGTTTCGAAATAAGGTATGGATGCATGGATCCCTTCGATCGATGATTAGACACCCTTTGCTGCGATTTTTGGAAGAGTTCCTCCCGTTTGGACTCTTGAATGTTCGATCTTGACTCCAGTTCGACCCGTTCTACGAGGTCCTCTGATTCGCTGCCATGCTGGATCTTGTTTCGAGATAAGGTATGGATGCATGGATCCCTTCGATCGATGATTAGACACCCTTTGCTGAGATTTTTGGAAGAGATCCTCTCGATTGGACTCTTGAATGTTCGATCTTGACTCCAGTTCGACCCGTTCTACGAGGTCCTCTGATTCGCTGCCATGCTGGATCTTGTTTTGAGATAAGGTACGGTTGCATGGATCCCTTCGATCGATGATTAGACACCCTTTGCTGAGATTTTTGGAAGAGTTCCTCTCGTTTGGACTCTTGAACGTTGGATCTCGAATCCAGTGTCGTTTGATTCGTTCTACGAGGTCCTCTGATTCGCTGCCATGCTGGATCTTGTTTCGAGATAAGGTACGGTTGCATGGATCCCTTCGATCGATGATTAGACACCCTTTGCTGCGATTTTTGGAAGAGTTCCTCTCGATTGGACTCTTGAATGTTCGATCTTGACTCCAGTTCGACCCGTTCTACGAGGTCCTCTGATTCGCTGCCATGCTGGATCTTGTTTCGAGATAAGGTATGGATGCATGGATCCCTTCGATCGATGATTAGACACCCTTTGTTGAGATTTTTTGAGGAACTCCTCTCGTTTGAACTCTTGAACGTTGGATCTCGAATCCAGTGTCGTTCGATTCGTTCTACGAGGTCCTCTGATTCGCTGCCATGCTGGATCTTGTTTCGAGATAAGGTACGGTTGCATGGATCCCTTCGATCGATGATTAGACATCCTTTGCTGCGATTTTTTGGAGAGCACCTCTTCTTTGAACTCTTGAATGTTGAATCTCGACTCAAGTTAAGGTACGGTTGCATAGATCCCTTCGCTGCGATTTTTTGAAGAGCTCCTCTCGTTTGAACTCTTGAACGTTGGATCTCGAGTCCAGTGTCATTTGATTCGTTCTACGAGGTCCTCTGATTCGGTGCCATGCTGGATCTTGTTTCAAGCTAAGGTACGGTTGCATGGATCCCTTCGATCGATGATTAGACATCCTTTGCTGCGATTTTTGGAAGAGTTCCTCCCGTTTGGACTCTTGAATGTTCGATCTTGACTCCAGTTCGACCCGTTCTACGAGGTCCTCTGATTCGCTGCCATGCTGGATCTTGTTTCGAGATAAGGTATGGATGCATGGATCCCTTCGATCGATGATTAGACACCCTTTGCTGAGATTTTTGGAAGAGATCCTCTCGATTGGACTCTTGAATGTTCGATCTTGACTCCAGTTCGACCCGTTCTACGAGGTCCTCTGATTCGCTGCCATGCTGGATCTTGTTTCGAGATAAGGTATGGATGCATGGATCCCTTCGATCGATGATTAGACACCCTTTGTTGAGATTTTTTGAGGAACTCCTCTCGTTTGAACTCTTGAACGTTGGATCTCGAATCCAGTGTCGTTCGATTCGTTCTACGAGGTCCTCTGATTCGCTGCCATGCTGGATCTTGTTTCGAGATAAGGTACGGTTGCATGGATCCCTTCGATCGATGATTAGACATCCTTTGCTGCGATTTTTTGGAGAGCACCTCTTCTTTGAACTCTTGAATGTTGAATCTCGACTCAAGTTAAGGTACGGTTGCATAGATCCCTTCGCTGCGATTTTTTGAAGAGCTCCTCTCGTTTGAACTCTTGAACGTTGGATCTCGAGTCCAGTGTCATTTGATTCGTTCTACGAGGTCCTCTGATTCGGTGCCATGCTGGATCTTGTTTCAAGCTAAGGTACGGTTGCATGGATCCCTTCGATCGATGATTAGACATCCTTTGCTGCGATTTTTTGGAAGAGATCCTCTCGTTTGAACTCTTGAACGTTGGATCTCGACTCGAGCTAAGGTACGGTTGCATGGATCCCTTCGATCGATGATTAGACACCCTTTGCTGCGATTTTTTGAGGAACTCCTCTCGTTTGAACTCTTGAACGTTGGATCTCGATTCCAGTGTCGTTCGATTCGTTCTATGAGGTCCTCTGATTCGGTGCCATGCTGGATCTCGTCTCGAGATAAGGTACGATTGCATGGATCCCTTTGCTACGATTTTTTTAAGAGCTCCTCTCATTTGAACTCTTGTCCAATCTGTCCAAAATTGTTGGATCTCGAGTCCAGTATCGTTCGACCCGTTCTACGAGGTCTTCTGATTCGGTGCCATGCTGGATCTCGCCTCGAGCTAAGGTACGATTGCATGGATCCCTTCGATCGATGATTAGACATCCTTTGCTGCGATTTTTTGGAAGAGATCCTCTCATTTGAATTCTTGAATGTTGAATCTCGATCTGGGTTCGGATATGGTTGTTAATGATTACTTTTTAAAGGGCGACGAGTCGTCCTTCGAGGCTCCGTCAAGTGGGCTTCTGGCTGGTTTTGCTCTTCTATCTTGGCTCCACGCTGGATCTCGACTTTAACTAAGACGTAATAGTATCGAAACAGTCGCACAGGAGGCGAGCGTTAATATTTCAGATGTTGAAAGTGTGATTGATCGCGGCGAACTGTCCTCGCGACAAGATATATCGCGTTAAGGGTGAAAAACGGAGGATGTCCTCTCGTTGGCGCCGGAACCGCCTAGCCAGCGATGTGTAATCGACGCTCAGGCGTGTTTTCAAGCGGTTACGACCGTTTCCTTCCTTTCTTCTCTCGCTTTACGATTGCATTATCATCCGACTCTCCCCGTGAAATCCACCCGGACCTCTTCTTTTACGATCCTCCAGGTTTTATCTTCCTCTGCACCCTTCGCCCCCCCCTTTTTTTCATCCTGGTGTAGTAAGAAACTGCGTGTATGCAACGATTATCGCCACTTTTCGTAGCAGCAGTCGCTATATCGTCGTAAAGGGTAATGGAAAACACGGAAAATTGCATTTAAAACGAGACCAGCTTTAAAATAATGAATTCTTATCAAGCTTATCTTCGGCTGGAAATTATATTACCGCACACGTAGTAAACACGTAAACGTTATCACGCAACGAGCTGTTAACTTACGCGTTAGATAAGATCCCTCGAACAAGCGGAAACTGTTAACGCATTTACACGTGCGCACCACTTATCGCCGTGTGCTATCGCAATGATGTCCAAGAATGAAGTTACTCTAATTCCCTTGCACGGGGAAAGCGGTGGAAATTGCACGCGAGCCAGAAAATCCTTTTGAAACATTGCATTTCTGCCAGAATTCTTCCTCGTAACCAAAAAATTACCATTTTTTCTGCATGCATGGTCCAGTTATTACCATATACCCAACGAGAGAACTACTTCTACACTTCTTTCTCGTAGCATTTTCAACAAGATGCAAGAAATCTCATTCTTTTTACTCGATTCGAGTATTTTTCGCTTTCGAACGAAATACAAAGTCACTATTCTTGCGTCAGAGATTAGTCGTTTCGCGCGATTCTCGATAGTCTCGCAAGCAGGAAGTTTAAAGGGCCGAGAACGACCGAAAGCTCGCGTCGCAGCGAAGTTCGAGCTGGACGGTTGAACCACTTCCGGTGGAACTCGCGGCGGCCATTAATCCGCGTGGAAAATAATTTGCCCGCTCGCAGCGTTCCGCGTGGCTGTTGTTCAGCGTCGGTCGTGTCCGTAACGGAGACAAAACGCGGAGTTTTAACGCGAATGGCCGATCGGGGACGCCATTTGTCCGCGCGCAAGAATGGTTCGGGCGTTCGCTGAAAAACGGCGGTAATCTCGCCAAAAAATATACATTCGTTCCCCGTGCAGCATTATCCCCTCGGTTGGGTATCCACTTTTTTCCTCTTTTTTTTTTTTACCTCCCCCAGTTTCGTTTCGTTTGATAAAAATCCGTTTTCCCAGCCGCCGCGCTTTCGATTGCGAATTTTTATCGCGTCACCGATTTCTGCTCAGCCTATGACCGTTTCTCATCCACCTTCGCTTCTCTCGTGGAAGCGTAATGTGATTTCGCGTTGTTCTTCGTTGTAGATTCTTATTCTTCTTTTCGAAATTCGCGCGAATTTTGTGAGCGATTGTGAATTTCTTCGCACGCTGATCTTGCAGACTATGACCTCCTCTTCTTCTCCACGTTTGCTTCTCTCGTGGAAACGTACCGTGATTTCGCGTTGTTCTTCGTCTTCGTTGCAACCCCTTCTTCTTCTTTTCAAAATTTGCGCGAGTTTTATAAGCGATTGCGAATTTCTTCGCACGCTGATCTCACAGCCTATGACCTCCTCCGCGTTTACTTCTTTTGTAGAAGCGTACCATAATTTCGCGTCGTTCTTCCTCGCAACCCCTTCCTCTTCTTCCCAAAATTCGCGCAAAGTTTAAACGCTCGCGAATTTTTATTGCGCATTGATTTCTGCTCAGCTATGATCATTCTCCTTCATATTTGCTTCTCTCGAAAGTGCACCATAATTTCGCGTTACCCTTCATCGCAACCCTTTCTTCTTCTTTTCAAAATTCGCGCAAAGTTTAAACGCTCGCGAATTTTTATCGCGCACCGATTTCTGCTCTTCCTATCATTATTCTCCTCCATATTTCCTTCTCTCGAAAGCGTGCAATAATTTCGCGTCGTTCTTCCTCGCAACCCTTTCTTCTTCTTTTCAAAATTCGCGCAAAGTTTAAACGCTCGCGAATTTTTATCACGTACCAATTTCTGCTCTGCCTATCATCATTCTCCTCCATATTTGCTTCTCTCGAAAGCGTGCAATAATTTCGCGTCGTTCTTCCTCGCAACCCTTTCCTCTTCTTTCCAAAATTCTCGCGAATTTCTTCGATTGCTCTCAAACGAAGCAACGCGAAGGCGCAACGCGAGCGCGCGGATCGATGCCATTTAACGGAACCGGAAACACGGGACCAGACTCAGAGGAGAGAGAGAGAGAAAGGAGCGTAGGAATAAGTGTATGATCGAGGGAACGATAAAGAGCGAGAACAGGTGCGCGCGACGCGGGTAATTGAAACGTTAATGGACGCCGTGGGGGAAAAAACTGTGACTAGAAACAGGTGACGTTAATATTATCAGGCGGGAAGAGAGGAAAAATGGCCCCGGGGGCGGGTGGTAAAAGAGCCGGCACAATGGGAGCGTCGATCGAGCGCGTTGAGAATTTTAATCGATGTTTCCGGATCCTCGTCCCAGCCGTTCGCCGCGTCGTTCTTTTGTCGTCTGTAATTTTCATTCGCCTAACGATTCGATTCCCGCCGCAAGAAAGCTACACTTGCTTCCTCGTTACGCGTTAAATCGCTGTCCCAGCATTGCTTCATCCATTCACCAAACGCATATTCCTCCTTCTCTTCATTCATCGTCTTTTTTTTTGCTCCATTACGAATCGATGTTGCATCGTCCACGAAATATCGAGTTCTCTTTGGAATTGGAAACGTACGAATGGTACTTAGTTCTCTGTGGAAAATAAATAAGATGATTTAAAGGGGTGGTTGGTTGCAACGCGGATAACGTTTAATTCTGAAAAACGAGCGTCAGCTGTTTCACGCAATGGAAACGTTATCCGAACCGTTTAGCCATCCGCCACTGGAACGAGCGACGAACGGATAATGAGAAGTGTTAATTATCGAGGAGGTGATTGTTACACGTGAAACACGAAGAGAGGAGTTTCTAGTCCCGGGTGTAAACGAATTAGCGCCCCGATAGAGACAGAGAAACGCCAAGAACTCCAGAGGGAGAAGGGACAGGCCGCAATCACTGTGTAATGAAGACAACAAGGACTTCCTGCATACTTACGAAGTACACGCTGTCCGTAGTCTGGCTCTTGGTCTGCACAACGGGTGTCAGTAAACGACTCTGACCAGAATCGATCGCGAATGAACGGGAATTTTCATTTCTCTTGGATTCTTTTTACGATTGTAGACGATCTGCTTGCGAAACAACGCTGGGACCATTTAAATGGCCCTCCACTCGAACCAGTCGAATCTCACGGCGCGTGTTCATCGAAGAATCTCCTCGAATCGCAGATTTATGCGCCATTCTCGCCAACAAAGCGTTCCACGATCGAATTATGCCGTGATCTCGGTTTGGATCTCAGAGCGTTCTGTTTCCCAAGCAGAAATTCAGCAAAGCGTCGCTTCGCCTACGAGTAGCTGTTCCCGAACTCTGAAGTGTCTCGTTCACGGCCATGGTACCCAGCATCCGGGCAACTCCGCGATCAAGTTTGATGGCTGCCTTCCCCGCACGCTATCGGGATTATCCGGGCGATCGTCGAGCGGTGTCTTCGAGCAGCGTGGCACAGCCAGCCATTAGTATCGTCGAATCGGTTCGCGACGCCAACTTCGAGTTACGATGGCGATGATATGGTCTTCTCGCGTTTCAATCGGACGCCACGATTTTTAACGAATTACATTCTCTTCTGCTCAAAATCTCGATCGAAATTGAGATTTAAAACCAACTTCGAGTTACAATGGTGATGATATGGTCTTCTCGCGTTCCAATTGGACGCCACGATTTTTAACGAATTACATTCTCTTCTGCTCAAAATCTCGATCGAAATTGAGATTTAAAACCAACTTCGAGTTACAACGCTGATGATTTGGGTCTCTCGCGTTCCAATTGGACGCCACGATTTTTAACGAATTACATTCTCTTCTGCTCAAAATCTCGATCGAAATTGAGATTTAAAACCAACTTCGAGTTACAACGCTGATGATTTGGTTCTCTCGCGTTCCAATTGGACGCCACGATTTTTAACGAATTACATTCTCTTCTGCTCAAAATCTCGATCGACATTGAGATTTAAAACTAACTTTGAGTTACAACGCTGACGATATGGTCTTCTCGCGTTCCAATTGGACGCCACGATTTTTATTATGTTACATTTTCTTTTTTCGAAAATCTCGATCGAAATTGAGATTTAAAACTAACTTTGAGTTACAACGCTGACGATTTGGGTCTCTCGCACTCCAATTGGACGCCACGATTTTTGTCGAGTTACATTTTCTTCTTTCCAAAATTTCGATAGAAATCTCGATTTCAAACCAACCTTTGAGTTACAGCGACGATTTGGGTCTCTCGCACTCCAATTGGACGCCACGATTTTTGTCGAGTTATGTTTCCTCCTTCTCAAAATTTTGATTTAAAACCAACTTCGAGTTACAACGTCGACGATTTGGATCTCTTGCACTCCAATTGGACGCCACGATTTTTATTATTTCTCCTTTCCAAAATTTCGATAGAAATCTCGATTTAAAACCAACTTTTGAGTTACAACGCCAATGATTTGGATCTCTCGCGTTCCAATTGGATGCCACGATTTTTATCGAGTTATGTTTTCTCTTTCTCAAAATTTCGATTTAAAACCAACTTCGAGTTACAACGCCGACGATTTGGGTCTCTCGCGTTCCAATTGAACGATTTTTCTCAAATTACATTTCCTCCTCCTCAAAATTTCGATCGAAAAAACTAGCGAGCTTTCGATTTATTGGTGGCTTTCGTACAGCGAAAACTCCATTGACGCCACGATTTTTACCAAATTACATTTTCACCTTCCCAAAATCTCAATAAAAAAAAAAAAATAGCGAGCTTTCTATTTGGTTTTCGTACAGGTGAAAATAATTAGAATCGATCGGTTAATTCGATACAGGGTAGAACGAGAAAGACAGAGGAGGCTCTGAAAGCGCTGCGACAGAGGAAGCGATACACCGATGCACGAAATTCAGAATGAATTTATTAGCTGCCGTTGAGGGCTGCTGCTGACGGTCTCTTTGAGACTCCCGTCGACGCTGCAGCGCACGGGTGTCCATTAATTATTCGCTCGATCGCGTTTAATATTACTTCAGAACTCGTCCGGTGTTCCTTTCAGAAGAGAATCGTCAGTGGATCCTTGCCAGCTATGGAAATTGTAACGCGAGTCATATGACCCAGACGAAGCGTTCCATTTCTTCATTCTTCCTGGATCGATTCTTTTCTTTCACCCAGTGTACAGGTCGTGATTTGCTTTTCAGTCTCGCGACCAGAAAACGAATCGTTTGAACTCCTCTCATTCGCGATCGAGCATTTTTTAGGCACCCACATCTAAGTTCAATCTTCAGGGTGCAGTATTCACATCTGCAACGTCTACGTAGTCTAATATCCGGTGTCAGACGTGAAAAATCCCCGCTTCCTGTCGTTCTTTGTCGTAAAAAAACCGCGAAATCCCCTCTGGTTCTCCTCGCCACGTTCATCTTCCGCTAACGAGCGAACGCGAGGCCGTAGCGTCGTTCCCGCGACCGGAAACCGAGAGATGAAAAGCAGCGGCCATCGAGGGTGTAATTGAATTCGCTTCGTACGCGGGTAAAAGTCCTCTCCAGTCGTGAATTTAGTCACGAAGCTTTGAATAACTTCGATTGTTGATCCTTTATGAGCAACGAATCGATGCCCAGCGATAGAGCAAGACTTAAGACTTTAAAGTTAACCAAATCCGGTCAAGTGGGTCGAAAGTTCGTCGAATTAAACAATTAAGCCGTTCGTTAGACCCAGACGAGCCACAGTTTGACGCTCGAGGATGAAAATTTCGTACTAGAAACCAAGCTTTCGAGAAAACGTGATACGGTAGCTCGATTTCGGGACCAATTACAGGCGAACGTGGATCGAGGCTCGAAACGAGCCACGATTTTAGCCGATTCGCGCGTCGCATCGGCGAACGGTCACGTATCAGCAAAGGGTTGCCCTCTATCGATACGGTTCTCCCATGGGTATCGATTCCAGCTTCCCGTGTAGAAGGATATCGTTTCTCTTCCGGTGTCTATTAACGCGACAGCGCGGTCTCCGCAACTTGAGAGTAGTTGCAGCGGCTGTCGTTGGATGGCTTCCGTAGAAAGTGCGCCAGCGTGTTGAGAAACGCCTAATTGCTTCCTGGATTAATTATGTCGTATTTACATCCATTACGAAATGCGTTTGAAAAAATATCGATGGAAATTAGCAGTTGGAGCGCAGTGATTTTAGGTTGTTCCAATGTCGCTCGTTATTGGATGAGTGGACTCTGAGTTGAGATCACTTGCTTTCTGGATTAATTATGCTATATTTGCACCCATTACGAAATGATGATGCATTTGAAAAAGTATCGATAAAAGTTAACAATTGGAACGCATGGGTTTCAAGTTGTCTTAAGATCGCTTATAGTGATATTAGGTTGTTCCAATATCGCTTGTTATTGAATGAGTGGACTCTGAGTAGAGATCACTTGCTTTCTGGATTAATTATGTCATATTTACACCAATTACGAAATGATGATGCATTTGAAAAAGTATGGATAAAAATTAACAATTGGAACGCATGGGTTTCAAGTTGTCTTAAGATCGCTTATAGTGATATTAGGTTGTTCCAATATCGCTTGTTATTGGATGAGTGGACTCTGAGTTGAGACCACTTACTTCCTGGATTAATTATGCTATATTTGCACCCATTACGAAATGATGATGTGTTTAAAAAAGTGTCGATGAAAATTAGCAATTGGAACGCATGAGTTTCAAGTTGTCTTAAAATCGCTTAGCAGTTGGAGCATAGTGATATTGGGTTGTTCCAAGATCGCTCGTTATTGGATGAGTGGACTCTGAGTAGAGATCACTTGCTTCCTGGATTAATTATGCCGTGTTTACACTCAATACCAGATGATGCGTTTGAAAAAGTATCGATGAAAATTAATTATTGAAACGCATGGGTTTCAAGTTGCCTTGAGGTCGCTCAGTATTGGTTGTCTCCGAGCTGAGAGCACTTCTGGGCCTTCGTAGCTGGGTCTGAAACTCGAGGCGGACTGAAATTTCATCAGAATCGCGTCTCGAATCTTGGCGATCGATAATGGCCCCGAAGAACGAGCGCTGATTCGCGTAGAACCCGATGCAGCGGAGAGATTAATCCAAGGGGTTGGAGCCTCCATTATCCCGCGAAATAATGCCGAGTTTGCAAGGGTATCGTCCTGTAATGGCCAGTGACAGTTCCATCGCGGCACGCTGAAAGCAATATCGACGCGAATTAAGTAATAACGTCCAGTGAACCATCGGATTCCGCGCCAACGCAATTCCTCGCGTAAACATCCGGCATCCAATTAAGCTATAATGCAGTCTCGCCCACAGTCAGCCCCTCTGTTACTCTTTTATTCGAAACTTTTCCACTCGATCCTCGAAACTGAACCAGTCTGTACGCACTGACCAACGCTCGAGCAATCCGTCGATAAGGAATGCCACTTTGCCAGTACGGATAGCTGTTGAAGCGAATCAACAAGTTATTTGTAACCGCGTTTCGCCTTGGCTCGCTCTGGATCACGGTTCTTCCCACGGTCGATCGATCTCTCGCTGGGCGTTTATCATCGGCCCAGTCGCGAGGTAAAACCAGCAGTCGGAAGTTCTCGATACTCGAACTCCTCGCACCGGTGTTGGCCTTTCAATCAACGTAATTGCCAGTCGATCGGGTCCAAGCCTTCGCTAACTACGACAATACTCGCGTACAGGCCCCCTCAAACACTGAGAACGATTTATCAAAGAAACGATCAGCCAGTATACACTTAACACCCCATTCATTTACCTCACAGACGACTTAACTTGGACCCAAACACTCTTCGGTCCCTCCAGTAATCAACATTCTGCTCGACCGTTCCACGAATGTCCCAACTAGAACTGTTCAGACGACA
The DNA here is from genome assembly GCF_050948175.1 of Xylocopa sonorina. NCBI lineage: Eukaryota > Metazoa > Arthropoda > Insecta > Hymenoptera > Apidae > Xylocopa > Xylocopa sonorina. Next base: position 11,555,844 of record NC_135201.1, on the reverse strand, counting down.
GAGCTCCAAGAATCCTCCACTTTGGAAACCCTTTTGTCGTCGTCTGTCCATCGATCAACCCTGAGATCGCAGCAGACACCCTCTGTGTGTACCCAAGCGGCGCCCCTGCAGTTCACCCCTGCGGATTGGCGAAGAAACCAGGCTCGACCGGACGTGGAACGATCTCGCGAGTCAAAACACCCTACGGCGAACGAGACCAACACCAGCGTCGCTTCTCGAACGCACACTATCCTCGCGCACCCCCAATGTTCGCCAGAGTTTGCACGTGTGAGAGTCGCGTGTATGGACTCGTAGAGCGTGGATTATATCGGCACATGCGCGGTTGGTTGTCGCGGCGCCGGAAGAGCGGATGTAGCCGGCGGCGTGTCAAAACTATTCCGCTCTGCTCGAACGTTCAGTGCGGCGTGGTTCTCGCGAGCGGACGCTCGCCCCCAACCTTACACGCTCCTCCGTTTCCGGTCGCGTGCTCGCGAGCGAGCTGAACAACGCGACGAGTGGCGGTCGATGTTTTTGGGATATTTGTGTCGAGTCTTCGCGGTTTTTTTCATAGTTTTGCGATCTGCTATTTAAGCTTGCGCTGTGTAGCAAAGGACTACGTCATTGGTTGATGGTAAGCTGGTTCTTTGAGTCTTTAACAGTGTTTGCATCGTTTTGGATAGGTTTGAAGCGATTGGTGGGTGTTAAAGTTGTTTGCGAGTGGTGTGGTTGTGGTTTTTATGTCTATCAGTATCCTTTGAGTCATCTGAGGTGGTTCGAATGGATAGGTGGTCGATCGAATTATGTTTTTGAGTTTTTTTTTATTTGAAACATTCGAGACTCTCGATTTTTACACGCGACGAGTTGTGGTCGATGGTTTTGGGATAGCTGTTTCGAGTCTTCGCGGTTCTTTTCATTGTTTTGCGATCTGCTATTTAAGCTTGCGCTGTGTATTAAAGGACTACGTCATTGGTTGATGGTAAGCTGGTTCTTTGAGTCTTTAACAGTGTTTGCATCGTTTTGGATGGACTCGAACTGATTGCGAGGTTTGAAGGGATTGATGGGTGTTAAAGTTATTTGCGAGTGGTGTGGTTGTGGTTTTTATGTCTAGCAGTATCCTTTGAGTCATCTGAGATGGTTTGAGATCGATTGCGTTGGTTTGTGGCGATTTCAGTGGACAGGTTAATCGATCGAATTATGTTTTTGAGTTTTTTTTTATTTGAAACATTCGAGACGCTCGATTTTTACACGCGACGAGTTGTGGTCGATGGTTTTGGGATAGCTGTTTCGAGTCTTCGCGGTTTTTTTCATAGTTTTGCGATCTTCTACTTAAGCTTGCGCTGTGAAGCAAAGGACTACGTCATTGGTTGATGGTAAGCTGGTTCTTTGTGTCTTTAACAGTGTTTGCATCGTTTTGGATAGGTTCGAAGGGATTGGTGGGTGTTAAAGTTGTTTGCGAGTGGTGTGGTTGTGGTTGTGGTTGTTACGTCTATCAGTATCCTTTGAGTCATCTGAGGTGGTTCGAGATCGATTGCGTTGGTTTGTGGCGATTTCAATGGACAGGTTGATCGATCGAATTATGTTTTTGAGTTTTTTTTTATTTGAAACATTCGAGTCTCTCGATTTTTACACGCGACGAGTCTCGTAACGCGCGCGACACGCGAGTCTGACCTGCGACCGAACGATTCCACTGAAACCACTGAATCAGCAATCAGCTGTTCCCTCCAACTGTTACGTTCCACGCGATTCTTCCTGGGAATAATATCGGGTAGAATTTTTTTAATCGTCGCGGATATCCATTTGAAAAACTGAAATTGAAATCGAGATTGAAACGAGACTCTCTCTCGCGATATTCATCTCTCTCTCTCTGGATATCGAACGGCGATATTTAAATTGGAATGATAATCCCCGGAAAAAACGTGTTTTCCGCGCGCAAAATTCTTAATCTTTTCGGTTTCCAATTTTCACCGCCGTGTCCCACGTTTCTGTAAACAAACAATCGAGTCGAGTCATTCGATGGTGGTCGATGAATCGATCGCAGGAGGAAGGGGAGCGCGCGGGCGCGTAGAAGCGGGCGATTTTAAAATTCAAATGTGCAGAACGGTGTTGTTTATGGAATCGTCACGGAGGAGAACGCGGTGGGTGCAGCGCGCTGAATCGATACACGCTGGCCGTTATTAACGTACCTGTAATTGGCATTGTTAGATAAAACCGCGGCCTAGCGATAAATCGGATCGCAATACGGTGATTTCCCTCGTGAAAATTCCCGCACGTTCGCCTATTGTTGCCATCGCGCGCGACTCGCTCTTTTGTTCCTCGTTTCGAGCAGCTAATCTCCTCGCGCGTTTATCGCCGCGCGATGCTCGACGCGCGATCCATTAACGCCCCCGGAAGCTAACGAGCCATTGTGTCCTTTCGTTTTTCAGAGGCGAAGCACGAAAACGCGAGGAGCAACACGCGGAACCAAGGCGAGGTACGAACGTTCGAAACGTTCCAGCGAAATCCAGCGAAACGTCGAGGTAAAAATCGAATTAAGGAGGAGAGGGCGTCCCTTTGCTTGGGTCGCGAACGCACCCCCTGGCGCAGCGAGTGAATCGCGATAGAGAGCACCCTCGAGAGCACCCACGCGTCTGCTCGTCGGACAAAAGGACCGCAGCTTCAATCCAGCTGCCCTCTCGTCGCGTCAAACCCTTTCTCGTCTGACCAACGCACTCGCTGTACCCCAACAGGGGACCAAAATCGAAGATCGAGCTGCGTCGTTTGATACGTCGTTGGAGAGCCTGTGCATTCTTCGAGGCAACGTAAGATTTTCTCAATAATTGTATAATTGTTGCTCGAGAACCAAGGATTTTTATTGACGCCAGGTTGACATGCAACTTGCCTCGAAGATTCGAAATCCAACGCGATCTAGCCAATGTCGTTTACTACTGTGTCCTCTTCAGAAAAATATACAATGCGAGCTTCATCGTTTGATCCGTCATTAGAGGGCCTGTGCATTTTTCGAGGCAACATAAAACTTTCTCAATAATTATGTAATTATTATTCGAAAACCAAGGATCTATATTGGCGCCAGGTTGACATGCAATTTGCCTCGAAAATTCGAAATCCAACGCGATCCAAACAATATAGTTTACTACTGTGTCCTCTTCAGGAAAATATCCAATGCGAGTTTCATCGTTTGATCTGTCGTTGCAGAGCTTATGCATTCTTCGAGGCAACGTAAGACTTTCTCAATAATTATATAATTATTATTCGAAAACCAAGGATCTATATTGGCGCCAGGTTGAAATGCGATTTGCTTCGAAGATTCGAAATCCAACGCGATCCAACCAATATAGTTTACTACTGTGCCCTCTTCAGGAAAATATCCAACGCGAGCTTTATCGTTTGATCTGTCGTTGCAGAGTTTATGCATTCTTCGAGGCAACGTAAGACTTTCTCAATAATTGTATAATTGTTGCTCGAGAACCAGAGATCTTTATTGGCGTCAAGTTAAAATCGCAAGCAAGTTGAAATGCAATTTGCCTCGAAGATTCGAAATCCAACGCGATCCAGCGAATGTCTTTTACCACTGTGCCCTCTTCAGGAAAATATCGAACGCGAGTTCAGTTTGATAGGAAGTTCGGTGGGGTTTTCAGCGTGGAAATCGGTGCTGGCTCCCCAGGCGAGGTCGCGGTGACAGGTACGATCGATTATCGCGTGCGAACCGACCTTACGCCGAGAGACAGAAGGTTTCTGGGAAACCGTGTCTCTGGTTCACCAGGTCGTATTTATTGTTCTCGCTGGAATTGGATCGACCGGTTTTCTTTTCGCTTCTCGCGCGTCCTCGCGATTTTAATTAATAGTTATCCACTCTTCTCAGCTTCTACGATAACTCGCTATCAAGAATTCGTCACGACTATAATACAGTTTAAGCCACGTTTCGAAGCAATTGCGATGTCGAGCAGACGATCCAACTTAATCTGAAACCTATCGAATTGGACGGTATCTTCGACAAAGGAATAGCTTGGTAACGTTTAATGGATCTGTTCATCGAGAGGGTTGAATGGCTCGTCATTTCGAGGGGGAAGAATCGAAACATTTCGAATGGATGATCCCGTACACGTTCGTCATCGACGCGAGGAACGCGTATCGATCCAACGAGCCGGCCAATTTCGCGGACAGTCGAAACAGTCAGTCATAATTTTCGCGGACGTTTAATCAACCCCTCGCCACCCTCTCCGCCCCCTTTATGTATGCGCTCGTAATTCATAGTCGGGGCTATTTACTTTTCCATCCGTCCTTTTCTTCCTGGACTCGTACGATCTCGCTCCACGGGACACCCGATACGTATCCACGACAATAATATACAGCGACGCGCGAACAAGCTCGATAAATCGTCGACCTGTTTCTACTCTCCTCGTTTCACTGGCTATTTCAACAATTTTGTTTCTTACCCAAAAAGTTCCTCGTCTTTTTGGTTGATTGCGCAGAGTAACTTTGTTAAATTATGTAATTAACCAGCTTTTACTCTCGATCAGACTTTTAACGATTCTCTCGCTCTTTCTTGATCTAACAAATTTCTATGCGTGGTCCAAGTAGACTAAACCCTTCTTGATCCTAATCACGACACCCTTTAACCCACGTGCACGCGTTCGCATCGAAGACTCATCCCACCAATAATCAATTCTCTTCAGCCAAACTACAACCCTCTATTTTAACAATTTTGTTTCTTACCAGAAAAGTTCCTCATCTTTGTAGACAACTGTGCAAAGTGACTTCGTTATTGTGTAGTCCAAATAGACTAAATTCTTCTCGATCCTGACGACACCCTCTAACACACGCGTTCGCATCGAAGACTCATCCCAACCATAATCAATTCTCTTCAGCCAAACAACAACCCCCTATTTCAATAACTTTATTTCTTATCAGAAAAGTTCCTCATCTTTGTAGACAACTGTGCAAAGTGACTTCCTTAAATCGTAGAATTAACCAGCTTTTACTCTCGATCAGACTCTCAACGATTCTCTCTCTCTCCCTCGATCAAACAAATTTCCACGCGTGGTCCAAGTAGGCTAAACCCTTCTCTATCATAATTACGACTTCTTTTAATCAATAATCCAAGACTTATCCCAGCAAAAATCAATTCTCTTCAGCCAAACTACAACTCCCTATTTCAATAACTTTATTTCTTATCTGAAAAGTTCCTCATCTTTGTAGACAACTGTGCAAAGTGACTTCCTTAAATCGTAGAATTAACCAGCTTTTACTCTCGATCAGACTCTCAACGATTCTCTCTCTCTCCGTCGATCAAACAAATTTCTACGCGTGGTCCAAGTAGACTAAACACTTCTCGATCCTAACCACGACACCCTTTAACCCACGTGAAAGCGTTTGCATCGAAGACTTATCCCAACCATAATCAATTCTCTTCAGCCAAACTACAAGTCCTCATCTTTGTAGACGACTATGCAAAGTAACTTCGTTAAATCGTATAACCAACCAGCTTTTACTCTCGATCAGACTCTCAACGATTCTCTCTCTCTCCGTCGATCAAACAAATTTCTACGCGTGGTCCAAGTAGACTAAACCCTTCTCTATCATAATTACGACACCTTTTAATCAATAATCGAAGAGTCATTCCAGCAAAAATGAATTCTCTTCAGTCGAACAACAACTCCATTACAACGTTATCTGTGCACATGCTTGCAGATAGTGGAAACGCCAGCGTGTCCCATGAAGTCGACGGACGACGGCGCCAAAGTCGCGGAGCGATCGTCGAGCACCGGATCGAACCGCTGTCGCGGCTCCAGCTGAATCGAAGCCTATCTACGAAGCGAATCCCGGACGCGGACCATGTACAAGATCCTGCGACGCGGCTCCAGCCGCGTCTTCGTCGCCTGCGCCGTCCTCCTGACCCTGCTCCTCTGTCTGTACTACGTGAACCAGGCCCAGGCGCCATCCACGGGACCCTCAGCCGGGGTCCTCAGCGAGGAGCTCAGGTACGATCGAGGACTGACCTCGATCACGCCAGACTACGTCGAATTACCTGACTCGAAGATCTCTCTGGACACTTGCCCCATCATCGTGCCTAGGAACGTGGACATCGACACGCAGCAGGAGTTCGAGAAGTTCGACTTCCAAGTTAGTAACAATGTTGTACCAATGCATCTTTTTCTTTTTTGTTTCGTTTTGGTGCCAGTGGACAAGTTGCTTTTTTGGGTAAAAGGATAGTAGTTGCAAGAGTAATTAGCGAGGATTCTGATACTTGGGGATATTCAAGTTCAGCTGGTTAGATTCATTTTCTTGCTAAGAGTAATTAAGGATTCTGATATTTGGGAATATTTAAGTTCAGCTGATTAGAATGGTTTTTTGCTAAAAGCAATTATTAAGGATTCTGATATTTGGGGATATTCAAGTTCAGCTGATTAGAATGGTTTTTTGCTAAAAGCAATTATTAAGGATTCTGATATTTGGGGATATTCAAGTTCAGCTGCTTAGAATGATTTTCTTGCTAAGAGTAATTAAGGATTCTGATATTTGGGGACATTTCAGTTCAGCTGGTTAGAATGATTTTCTTGGCAAGAGCAATTATTAAGGATTCTGATATTTGGGGATATTTAAGTTCAGCTGGCTAAAATGATTGTCCAAATGAGTAACCAAATAAAGTTGTATCAATGCTTTTTTTTTTCGTTTTGGTACCAAGAGATATTCTCGTTTTGGTACCAGAGGACAACTTGTTCTTTGGATAAAAGGATAGTAGTTACAAGAGTAATTAGCAAGGATTCTGATACTTGGGGATATTTAAGTTCAGCTGACTAAAATGATTTTCCAAATGAGTAACCAAATAATGTTGCATCAATGCTTTCTATTCTCGTTTTGGTACCAAGAGACAAATTGTTCTTTGGCTAAAAGTCTAGTAGGTTTTTGAAGGAGAAGGAACTTGTTCCACTGGATGATTTGCCAAGAGCAATTAGCAAGAATTCTGATACTCGAGGATATTTACGTTCAGCTGGCCAGAATGATTTAGAGACGACGCGCAGGTCCGGTCGTCGTGGAAGTACCGCGTCATTAGCCCAGGAACTTTCCTTTCTTCGCCCTCCAGGGAGAGTCTGCGGACTTTGCTGATTTAATGGACGACCCCTGTAATAAGAAATTTTTTTCCTCCCCGTACCGCCGCGCCATTGAATCGAAAATAATTCAGCAGTTTGTCCCGAGGCTTCTAAACTCACCCTCGCGCTGATTGGAAAGTTTCGAAGTCCTCGTGAATTCGCTGGCATCCCTGGTGGATTCGAATTCTGAAATGGCTGCTGTCTCCGCGAGATAATTCAATATCGGTGGAGAACCGCGCGAGGAAAGCGAGAACGCGAAAAAACAGAGGCTGCGCAGAGCTCGCCGTTGGTTAATCGGCTCCAGCGCAAAGAACTTCCAATCATCCAATGACCATTAATGACTCGGCTGAATACGAGCGTGGAATCATCGATTTTGCGAGCACCGCGTCGCGCACCGCCGAATTAAACTGTTAAACAGATAATTCGCGTTAATTCCCCGCGGAAACCGGAAGTCTTAGTTGAGCTACAATTGCGTCCAATTGCGGAATGCTGCTTGGTGACGAGGTGGACGCAGTTGGCTCGTTCGATTGCTATTGTTGGTATAAAAAATGAAACGGAAATTGAAATGGTAATCGTCCATTTGATTCTGATGGGGCATCGATCGTATCTCGAGACTAATCTGCCGATTTTCCGTGGAATGCAATAACGTTTGGAGTAACGCCGCACGCTGGATTCCTCTGAATCGTTCATGAGCAGCTTACCGAGACTCTCGAGTGCCTCGAAGACCGTTCACGTTCTGATTATCCCCGCGTTTCATGTTTCGATCCGTGACACTATTAACTCGCCATTCGAAATTCCGAGTGCGCCTCGAACTGTGGCAAATTCGTTGCCATCGCGTTGACCGTCGACTGGGATCGCTGGCGATCCTCGTCGTATCGAAATCGACTCGACCAACGACCATACTTTCTTGATGCTACCTTTAAAACACCCTGTAGAATCGTTAGAAATTAATTTCGACTCAATTCTCCGTTCGATCCTCGAATCTTTCGTTCGCGATCGTGCGAGATCGGCGAACAAAAATTCCACGCGATTTACAGCTTTGAAACGAGCTGTAGACCCGTGAAAACTAGCCGGGAAATTCGAGCGAGCGTCGATGAACATTCGTCGAATTGAATTATCGCCGGTAGAAAGTTTATACCGAACGGTGATTAAATCGAGCGGCTTTAATTAATACGCTCGTTCCTGGATAATAATCATCGAGTTGAAACGATTTCGACGAGTGTGCTCGGTGATGCGAGCACGTGTGCACGCCAAGTAGAGTGCACTCTATGGGAAATTGAGCGACCAGCCATCGCGATGGTGTCGATTACGAGCCCTTCGAACCTGTAGTCGCGCGTTAATCATTAATATCGATACGCAACGTGCAGACTTTCGCGTCTGAAATTAATGCAACCCCTTTGAGTCGCCCTGTAGAATCGCGAAACCAGACGACAGTAAATTTCACCTGGCGAAAATTCGTTTTTCTCGCTTGGTCGCGGACGCTTGGAGCGTCGCGTGGGGGCGGTTGAAACGAAGACGCTGAGGCCCTCGTAATTTAGGGCTACCACCCCATCCCCATCCTCGTGCACACCGTCAGGCTACATTTCGCAATTTGCTTAAGCAAACCTTTCCAGAAATTCATATCCGTCCTCGCCCTCGTCTTCCTCGAGCCACCCACTGAACCCTCCGCGACGTAACCCACCCGAATATTCCTACCCTCCGCCCGTTGACCAACGAGCGACCTTCTTGTCCGGCTCAGACCCCAATTCCAGGGCCAATTACTTTTGGATTTCCCAGGCTGGCAGCCACTTTTTAATCTCCCGTTCCCGGTTACCCTCAGCTGCGTGGCTTCTGATGAAAGTTTCGAAGATCGCGCGGCTAAGAAGGTCTTCCAAGGTTAGGGTTGAACGAGCGTACCCCAAGAGAGACGCATGGCTACCGCGTTTGGCTTCCTCGGATGTTTTCAGACGCTTGTATCTACGAATACGAGACAGTTTAGTACTTTTAAAACAGATGCGAAGGTCTGAAGGGTCGAAGAGGATTCTTTAGTAACGAATGGTCGACCTAGAAACCTGGTGGACCAAATTAATCCTAGAATTTTGATCTCATACTGGATACGTTACGCGAGACTCGCAAAATTTCCAGTCACCATACCAGGAACAAGTATGCGGTCGCAGAGCGGACGAGGCAAGACCGTATGCAAGGATAACCACGTTCCAACCCAGAATCGAGCCCAAGGACGTGACGCTTTAAAGCGGACCGTTCAACCCTCGCGCAGCCCTGGTTGATGCCTGGCATGCGCCACGATTGCGGATTCGATCTCCGCTCGATTCGACTCCCAATCGAATTTCTAATCCGTTCCCAGGCGGAATGCTGGCCTCGAAAATACGTACGTTTGTTTCACCTCCTCGATCCCGTCGCGCCCACGGAGTCTTCGATGGGAGAGAAACTTCTCACTCCAGCTTCTTATGGCGATGAAATTGAAGTGGCGGGCGGGACCGATCGTCCCTGAAATATAAATAACACCCGTGGATCGAATATCCGATCGTAGCCCCTGCTCCTCTCGTCTTCCCGTTCCACCTGTCCCTGGCTCTTGTTTCGTAATTTTCCTGAGGGACGAAGAGCGATAACCTCGTTTCGAGGCCCCAGAGTGTTCAGTTTCCAGGCTGAGGCTTAACTCGATACGATATTTCGACGACCAGCGATCACCAATCATTCGCGATCGCCTTTGGAAGGGGATTAGTCCGAGATTCCTGTTAATGGGACGCGGTTGTCTCTCCAGTCACTCCATGCAACGTGTCCTTCCGGGGTTAGACGGTCGATTACGTCGCGAACAAATCCGATAACGAGGTCCTCTCCCTACGGGGATTACAGAGAAACGGTTCGATGCCTTTTGCGCGGCTGGGTAAAAGAAGAGGGCTTAAGGGCCGCCAATCGCGCGAGGGTTTACTTATTCCTCACGCTCGATGAAGTCGTTCCGCTTCGAGGCTCGCGTTTCCATAGGTACACTCATGTCTGTCTTCTAGAAAAGCCTCAGTTACTTCCTCTTCGTTTTTAATCTACGAATCGAACCAAATCACCAGACAAAAATCTGACTTAAAATATATGTACATTTCTTAGAGATGTGTATTTTAAATAAAGGGATTCATGTCTGTCTTCTAAAAAATCTCAAGCTACTTCCTGTTCGTCTTTAATCTACGAATCGAACCAAATCACCAGACAAAAATCTGACTTAAAATATATGTACCTTTCTTAGAGAAATGTATTTTAAATAAAGGAGTTTATGTCTGTCTTCTAGAAAATCCCAAGCTACTTCCTCTTCGTTTTTAATCTACGAATCGAACCAAATCACCAGACAAAAATCTGACTTAAAATATATGTACCTTTCTTAGAGAAATGTATTTTAAATAAAGGAGTTTATGTCTGTCTTCTAAAAAAATCTCAAGGTACTTCCTCTTCGTTTTTAATCTACGAATCGAACCAAATCACCAGACAAAAATCTGACTTAAAATATATACACGTTCCTTAGAGATATGTATTTTAAATAAAGGGGTTTATGTCTGTCTTCTAGAAAATCCCAAGCTACTTTCTCTTCGTCTTTAATCTACGAATCGAACCAAATCACCAGACAAAAATCTAACTTAAAATATATGTACATTTCTTAGAGAAGCGTATTTTAAATAAAAGAGTTTATGTCTGTCTTCTAAAAAATCCCAAGGTACTTCCTCTTCGTTTTTAATCTACGAATCGAACCAAATTACCAGACAAAAATCTAATGCAAGATATATACACGTTTCTTAGAGAAGTGTATTTTAAATAAAGGAGTTTATGTCTGTCTTCTAGAAAATCCCAAGCTACTTCCTCTTCGTTTTTAATCTACGAATCGAACCAAATTACCAGACAAAAATCTAACTTAAAATATATGTACGTTTCTTAGAGAAATGTATTTTAAATAAAGGAGTTTATGTCTGTCTTCTAAAAAATCCCAAGGTACTTCCTCTTCGTTTTTAATCTACGAATCGAACCAAATCACCAGACAAAAATCTAACTTAAAATATATGTACATTTCTTAGAGAAGCGTATTTTAAATAAAGGGATTCATGTCTGTCTTCTAAAAAATCTCAAGGTACTTCCTCTTCGTCTTTAATCTACGAATCGAACCAAATTACCAGACAAAAATCTAATGTAAGATATATACACGTTTCTTCGAGAAGTGTATTTTAAATAAAGGGGTTGGATGTGTGGACGCAGAGAGAATAAATGGAGGAATCGTAGAGAGCAGTTGATTCTTTTACCACGACACAGTGGTCACGATGAAATTACCAGATCTTCCTTCTCAGGATTTAACCAGTGTCGACAGGATTGCCCGTATTTTCCGGCCGCCCTGATCCTTTTATTCAGCCAGGGAAAAGCTCGACGCCCCTCCGCGAACGCGTCTCTTGGAGCACCTTTACGTGCTGGACTGAACGTTTTCCGAAACTTCGTCTCCCAGTCGAATCGAAAATACGTGTGACCTCGTTCGACGCCGTTTCACGACAGGATCCATCCCCTCGAGGGACCAGTTAATCCACGCCTCGCTTATGTTACAGACCCAACCGGTCCCAGGACTAGCAATCCTGAACCCCCAGCGCTGAGAATGAAAAGAGAAAAGGGGGTCATGGAATTTCCATCGAACGAAATTCGATGTCGTTTCGAGGAGCGGCTCGTTTAAAAATCGCTCGCTCGTGTAAACGCGACAAGACGCCCGCGCCAGGGGACGCTGAAAGCGAGACGAGGGAGGGGGGACGCTAGCATCCGGCGAGGAGTAATCCCGGAAATGCCTTTGCAAATCAGAGCGAGAGCGCGGCTCTTATTTCTGTCAGCTCGAACAACCATCCACTTTTCCCGAGCGTTCTCCGGTTCCTCTTCGCGGAGCCGTCTTCTCGTCCCGTCTTGGGCCATCCGTCTCGATTCCTCGAGGAGGGTGGAATAAAAAGGGCAGAGAGTTGGGGCTGGGAGAACAGCGGGTCCTTTGAGAAACGTCCTCTGCTCCGTGACACTCGAGCCGCGATGTCCTTTATGCTCGACTGTATATACGTATAAAACACACACAAGAACCCTGGCAGTTGGAACTGCACCCAGAGAGGGTTTACGCAGCGATTCGAGGACTTCGTAGCGTCTCTGCGCCAATGGTGACTGTTTCGTCCCACCAAGAGACTGTATTCCAAGGATTCCCAGAAACCATAACCACGAGACTGGCTATGATCCTTTAACTTAACGAATTGGAATAATGGATGAGTATTATCGACGAAGGATTCGATGGTCTTAGACTTACTAATACACTCTGTTTCCTGGATCAGTTTCGTTTTAATCATCTAAACCCAGTATATAGCTCTTGAATCGTTTCATCCTATAAGCACATCATCGTCAGGATGGTCCACGAGACTATATTCCAAGGATTCCCAGAAACCATAACCACGAGGCTGGCTATGACCCTTTCACTTAACGAATTGGAATAATGGATGAGTATCATCGATGAAGGATTCGATGGTCTTAGACTTACTAATACACTCTGTTTCCTGGATCAGTTTCGTTTTAATCATCTAAACCGAGTATATAGCTGTTGAATCGTTTCACCCTGTAAGTACACCATCGTCAGGGTGGTCCACTGGAGTTCCAGGACGCCTCCTCCACGAACGTTCTCTCTCTTGAATATTCAAACACCGTGAAAGGCCAAATATCTTTGGAGACCAAGTGACACCAACAGGTATTCTCCCGTTGTGTCGTAAAACAGAGTCTCTCGCGGAGAACAACGGCGGGCGGACGCGGTGGAACGGATGCGACGGGTATTAACGCGGAGCTACGGCACCCGGAGAATTAATACGCAAATGTAGTCTTCTAGGACACGGCATTCCACTCTGGCTGACGTACACGCTTCTTATTGTTGCTACACTCGAAAGTTTTAGCGAACAATGAGACGTCTGGGAACAATGGCCAGGCACTGGGATCAAAGGGGCCTGAGAGGAGGGGCGAGCGCATTTACCTCATTGTCACGGTGTCACGCGAGCATTCGCGAATAAAGGAACGCCCTGGGCCAAGCCGCGACCAAGACTTCGCCTCTTTACCTCGACTTCCGATTGGTATCGCCACACCAGCCACTCCATGTCTTCTAATTCGTTTCTCTTACGTGGCTGACCACTCTTGTCTGCCTCGCAACCCCTAAAACTAGCTTTCATTGCTCTCTAAATTGAAAATTCTTGCTGAAGAATCAAACATTCGATGGAATACGTAGGTTGAGAGGATACTAACTGCTCTATGGACTTGTGGAACCATCCTGTGGATAAAAAGAATCAGAGAGGAATAATTGCTCCTAGTGAGAAGGGTGTCCTACCTCGACTTCCGATTGGTATCGTCACACCAGCCACTCCATGTCTTCTAATTCGTTTCTCTTACGTGGCTGACCACTCTTGTCTGCCTCGCAACCCCTAAAACTAGCTTTCATTGCTCTCTAAATTGAAAATTCTTGCTGAAGAATCAAACATTCGATGGAATACGTAGGTTGAGAGGATACTAACTGCTCTATGGACTTGTGGAACCATCCTGTGGATAAAAAGAATCAGAGAGGAATAATTGCTCCTAGCGAGAAGGGTGTCCTACCTCGACTTCCGATTGGTATCGCCACATCAGCCACTCCGTGTCTTCTAATTCGTTTCTCTTACGTGGCTGACCACTCTTGTCTGCCTCGCAACCCCTAAAACTAGCTTTCATTGCTCTCTAAATTGAAAATTCTTGCTGAAGGATCAAACATTCGATGGAATACGTAGCTCGAGAGGATACTAACTGCTCTATGGACTTGTGGAACCATCCTGTGGATAAAAAGAATCAGAGAGGAATAATTGCTCCTAACGAGAAGGGTGTCCTACCTCGACTTCCGGTTGGTATCGCCACATCAGCCACTCCATGTCTTCTAATTCGTTTCTCTTACGTGGCTGACCACTCTTGTCTGCCTCGCAACCCCTAAAACTAGCTTTCATTGCTCTCTAAATTGAAAATTCTTGCTGAAGGATCAAACATTCGATGGAATACGTAGGTCGAGAGGATACTAACTGCTCTATGGACTTGTGGAACCATCCTGTGGATAAAAAGAATCAGAGAGGAATAATTGCTCCTAGCGAGGAGGGTGTCCTACCTCGACTTCCGATTGGTATCGCCACATCAGCCACTCCATGTCTTCTAATTCGTTTCTCTTACGTGGCTGACCACTCTTGTCTGCCTCGCAACCCCTAAAACTAGCTTTCATTGCTCTCTAAATTGAAAATTCTTGCTGAAGGATCAAACATTCGATGGAATACGTAGGTTGAGAGGATACTAACTGCTCTATGGACTTGTGGAACCATCCTGTGGATAAAAAGAATCAGAGAGGAATAATTGCTCCTAGCGAGAAGGGTGTCCTTCTGAGGACGCAATATTCGACGCGTGAACCCAGCCACGGGCACAGCAGGGGTCCGTTGGCGCTTCGCCGTGTAATTAGACACCGACGTCCTAATTCAGCCAGTCCGAGGGACCCGTGGCATTGGTTTTCACCTCAGCCGGCGTGTAACGAGCCGAACCCTCTAATTGAACTCCGCAGGAATGCTCCTGCGACCTGCAGCCTCTCTGTCCGCCAGGATTACAATACGCGGGATAACCGTGGACGAGCTGCGGTGCCGGCAGATCGCATACCTTTGGTCAGACTCGAATATTAATTGGGTTAATGAGAGACAGCCTCTGCTCGCCTAACCTCGACGTATTGCCTTGTAGAGAACAATATTGGTCGGATACGTCCGCTGAATCTTCCAGTTACGTTAACATCTTTTAAGTTCCAACACCTTTAGAGACTTCGTGTTCGCCAGTTGACGCTGTGTCTGACCAATGGTCGACTTGTACCACTTAAAACCTGCTAGTCTCTCGAGTATCGAGTTTTTGGTAATTTTTATTAGTCAGTCTTGTTTGTTGGTTCGTGGATAATGTTGAGAGGGTCGTTGAGGAGAATCGCGAATTTGGTAAACTCGTGGCTGCACACGAGTTACATTCTACAGGGTGATAAAGCTGACGAGACTGGGCGCACTTCCAGCAGTTTCCACGACAAAAGCTGGAAGTCGCGAGCCACACAATCTCCGGCGGCCACGCCGCTTGGCCGCACAATAAGGCTGGCCTGGTATCTTCCAGCGACCCGGTCCAACTTTTTACGAGCGGAACACGTCTGGTCCAGCCCGTTGATTC
The DNA here is from genome assembly GCF_050948175.1 of Xylocopa sonorina. Classification (NCBI taxonomy): domain Eukaryota; kingdom Metazoa; phylum Arthropoda; class Insecta; order Hymenoptera; family Apidae; genus Xylocopa; species Xylocopa sonorina. The sequence continues at coordinate 11,540,557 of NC_135201.1, read as the reverse complement.
GTTTGATCCAGACACCACATCCGCTCTTCTCTCTCTCTCTCTCGTTTATCCTGGAAATTATTCCACGGCGGATGCGTATCCCTTCATTTTTTTATCGTCATTTAAATCGACCATTGCTCTCGATGAAATCGAGATATTCTCTTATATAAATCTCTAGTTAGGCTACGAATTGCTATCATTGATTTAAGGATGAAATTAAAAAAAATTCTTAGGGGTGATTTCGAGTTTTTCTGTCGTCATTTAAATCGACCACAGCTCTCGATGAAATCAAGATATTCTCGTATATAAATTTGTAGTTAGGCTACGTACTATGATCATTGATTTAAGGGTGAAATTGAAAAAAATTCTTTGGTAGATTTCGAATTTTTCTATCGCCATTTAAATCGACCATAGCTCTCAATGGAATCGAGATATCTTCATAGATAAATCTGAAGTTAAGCTACGTACCACGATCATTGATTCAAGGATAAAATTGAAAAAACTTCTTTAGAGTGATTTTGAGTTTTTCTGTTGTCATTTAAACCGATCACAGCTCTCGATGAAATCAAGATATTCTCGTATATAAATTTGTAGTTAGGCTACGTACTATGATCATTGATTTAAGGGTGAAATTAAAAAAAATTCCTTGGTAGATTTCAAATTTTCCTATCGTCATTTAAATCGACCATAGCTCTCATTCGAATCGAGATATCTTCATACATAAATCTAAAGTTAAGCTACGTACCACGATCATTGATTCAAGGATAAAATTGAAAAAACTTCTTTAGGGTGTTTTTGAGTTTTTCTGTTGTCATTTAAACCGATCACAGCTCTCGATGAAATCAAGATATTCTCGTATATAAATTTGTAGTTTGGCTACGTACCACGATCATTGATTTAAGGATAAAATTGAAAAAACTTCTTTAGGGTGATTTTGAGTTTTTCTGTTGTCATTTAAACCGATCACAGCTGTCGATGAACTCAAGATATTCTCGTATATAAATTTGTAGTTATGCTACGTACTATGATCATTGATTCAAGGATAAAATTGAAAAAAATACCTTGGGGTGATTTCGAATTCCAGCGACGCCTGATCCATCGTTGCGTGCCTCGCTGGGTGGACAGCTCGTACAGCGAAACTAGCGTGAGCCGTGCCCAGGATGTTTACACGCGACGGGGTGTAGGGTTCGAGAGATTTATTCCAGCGGCGGACATTTGTCGAACGTTAGCCCAGGAGATTCCAGGACGAAAGTGAAACGCGATACGATCCGGCGACGGACGGTGGCTCGAAATAAATTAGCGGATATTCCGGGTCCGAGGAACTCGAGAACCACCCCACGATTATTTACGTCGTCCTTCTTTGCATGACCGCGCCACCCTCGTCCACCCTTCCATCCGTCTTGTTCACGGATCGATTCGGTGTATCCGTGTTCCCTCTGCAACTTCCACCCCCTCTGGCTCAAAAAGGACGTCTGGTGACGTCACTCTCTCACCCCTTCGAGAATGGTTCCAGGCGTATGCAGGTCCTCGCGCGTTCTCACAGTTCTCCTCGAGTTCGACTGGGTAACTGGTTGGTTACAAGTTGTCGAGATATTTCAGGGTATTTTAAAGGTAACGCACGACTGACGCGACCTCGTTAGCGATCCCATGTAGACCTGGTGCACCTGTTCCAAAGCTAATATTGATCTCAGCAACGTCTTAATTCATGTCGAAAGTTGAGCCAACGGTAACTCGATACGAAGCTACGTCTCTTTGCTAGCATTTCTCGGGCACCTCGATCGAACGAAGCAATTAATAACCGCGGGGAGGGTCAAAGAGCAAGGACTCGCGAGGAAGAAAGACTTGGGACGCGGTCCAGGAACAGTTTTTCAGGCGCAGCCCGTATAAAGCGCGCGATAAGTAGAGGCCTCGGTTGAAAAGACCTCGGTGGAGGCTTTGATTCATCGAGGACCACTTCTGCGAACATTTTTTGTTCTCTCTCTCTCTCTCTTTCGCTCTAACCCCGTCCAAGTCTGGTCTGCGCCACGTCTGCTGCTCCAGCTCTCCCCAAACGGTTCCGTTTCTCCTTTTTCTCGCGCCCTTTCTTCCCGCCGGTTGCCTGGCTTCGTTCTCGCCGTTCCACGTCAGAAGTTCGTCGCGCGAGGAAAAGCATCCACCTTGGCACCGATCGCGAGGCCACGCCTCTGCTTGCATATCTTTCACCCCCGTCGAATTCGCGCCGTTCGATGGAGTGAATTAACCAGTTAAGTGCGTTCGACGTGTATACTCGTCGTGGAAAATGAAAAATTGCCATTCACCATAAAAACTCGAAATCTCAATGAAATGTAATAAGAATAGTATTTGGTGATACGTTCCCTTTATATTACCAATACGATCGCTATTTTTTAATTTTGCAAACTATTTTCTTATCTTTCTTGTTTATTCTTGCTATCCTCAATTTTTCTTGTTTATGTATTTGATTACTTTTTGACAATTTTCAAGGCACTTTTAGTAAGAATAACGTATTCAGAAACGATTAAAAATGTAATCCTTCCTCGTTTTTCGTAAAATCTATAATAGTACCATTTGCCTTGCGTTCGACGTGTATACTCGTCGTGGAAAATGAAAAATTGCCATTCACCATAAAAACTCGAAATCTCAATGAAATGTAATAAGAATAGTATTTGGTGATACGTTCCCTTTATATTACCAATACGATCGCTATTTTTTAATTTTGCAAACTATTTTCTTATCTTTCTTGTTTATTCTTGCTATCCTCAATTTTTCTTGTTTATGTATTTGATTACTTTTTGACAATTTTCAAGGCACTTTTAGTAAGAATAACGTATTCAGAAACGATTAAAAATGTAATCCTTCCTCGTTTTTCGTAAAATCTATAATAGTACCATTTGCCTTGCGTTCGACGTGTATACACGTCGTAGCTTGTTTTTAATTCCGCAGCCTGTAGTGATCTTTTGAAACTAAATTCCACAGGTAACTGGTTAAATATCACCACCCTCGAGGGGGTTAAAATCGTTCTCGCTCGTGATACAATGGTTTCAACCAAACATCTTCACCCCTCCAGACGTTGGCGGGGGTAATTGTTGTTAAATATTAATTTTCAGTAGTGTAGCAGGATTTCTCGAGGTTCGCTTAATATGCTTGGTTTATGGCGTTATGGACGTGCTATCGAAGACGTTGATTAAAGTTTATTTTTCTATTACTTCTTAAAAATATTAAAAGCTAAAACGTCTCCTCGAAGGTAGCTTACTTATCCTGCACACCATAAACCGTGCTAGCATTTCAACAGCTACAGAATATTACTTTATTCTTACTGCTGCTAGCCGCTATACTATCCTCAATTTTTCTTGTTTATGTATTTGATTACTTTTTGACAATCTTCAAGTTTTTAGTAAGAATAACGTATTCAGAAAAGAATTGTTAATTTTTTTTACAAATAAAAATGTAATCCCTCCTCGTAATTTTTCGTAAAATTTGCCTTGCGTTCGACGTGTATGCACGTCGTAGCTTGTTCTTAACTCTGCACCCTGTGGTGATCTTTTGAAGCTAAATTCCACAGGTAACTGGTTAAACATCACCACCCTCGAGGGGGTTAAAATCGTTCTAGCTCGTGACACAGTGGTTTCGACCAAACATCTTCAGCCCCTCGCGACGATCGCTCGTCCTTTATCGCCCTTAGGGAATGGGATACTAATTTTTCGAGAGACAGGAGAATTGGAGGGAAGTTCGGATTGCGTAAATTTCACGGGCTCTGGTTACGGTGCAGCCGTGGCATTAAAACGGACTGGAAACTCATCTCCGTCTCGACGGCATCGCGATGCCATCCGCGACTCTGTGCGCGAGCGTACGTGTGCGGCCATGAATTTTCCAATAAGAGCCGCGTCGAAGACGGCCAGCCATTTTCTCCTGTCGCCACGGCGCCAGCATATTTCTGCCGCTGCTTTCTCCGCCACCGCCGTGGAATTTCCCTCCCGCATAGTTTCTGCCCGCCTCCACGCGTCCTCGAATTCCACGCGGCTCGATATCAACCGCTCTCACCCCCGTATTTCTTCCCACCGGTGTGTTCCCGCCGTTTGCCAAGCTTTCGAGAGGCGACCAAGAATTTCATCACCGTTCCAGAGTAGTTTTCATATTTCTAGTTACGTTCCGTACTATTTCGCGCCCTTTCGAGGGTGCCACGCGTGCGAGGGTTCAACGAGGGTTGTTTCGATGCGCGTGAATCTTGCGAGTCACTCTTGGACTTTATATTTCCAAGTGAATTTTAATTTCTATTCCCGCCGTTTTCCAAGTTTTCGAAAGCCGACCAAGAATTTCATCACCGTTCCAGAGTAGTTTTCATATTTCTAGTTACGTTTCGTACTATTTCGCGCCCTTTCGAGGGTGCCACGCGTGCGAGGGTTCAACGATGTGGCTCTAGAGCGCCATCGAGGGTTGTTTCGATACGCGTGAATCTTGCGAGTCACTCTTGGACTTTATATTTCCAAGTGAATTTTAATTTGGCTCGAATTTTTATTTGTATTCCCGCCGTTTGTCAAGCTTTCGAAAGGCGACCAAGAATTTCATCACCGTTCCGTACTATTTCGCGCCCTTTCGAGGGTGCCACGCGTGCGAGGGTTCAACGAGGGTTGTTTCGATACGCGTGAATCTTGCGAGGTACTCTTGGACTTTATATTTCCAAGTGAATTTTAAGTTGTATTTCCGCCGTTTGCCAAGCTTTTGAGGATGGCACGCGTGCGAGGATTCAACGATGTGGCTCTAAAGCGCCATCGAGGGTTGTTTCGATACGCGTGAATCTTGCGAGTCACTCTTGGACTTTATGTTCCCAGACGAATTTTAATTTGTATTCCCGCCGTTTGCCAAGTTTTCGAGAGGCGAACAAGAATTTTATCACCGTGCCAGAGTAGTTTTCATATTTCTAGTTACGTTTCGTACTATTTCGCGCTCTTTCGAGGGTGCCACGCGTGCGAGGATGGCACGCGTGCGAGGGTTCAACGATGTGGCTCTAAAGCGCCATCGAGGGTTGTTTCGACACGCGTGAATCTTGCGAGTCACTCTTGGACTTAATATTTCCAAGTGAATTTTAATTTGGCTCGAATTTTAATTTGTATTCCCGCCGTTTGCCAAGCTTTCGAGGATGGCACGCGTGCGAGGGTTCAACGATGTGGCTCTAAAGCGCCATCGAGGGTTGTTTCGACACGCGTGAATCTTGCGAGTCACTCTTAGACTTTATATTTCCAAGTGAATTGTAATTTGGCTCGATTCGTCGATAAGGGATCGCGTTTAATTATCTCCAGGTAATGGAATCACGCGGCTCGCATGATAATCCGTAATGAATTTTAGTAAATTGCTGAGATAATTAAATGAAACGCTTGACCGCTTGTTTACTCCGTCCGCGGAATTCGATTTGCGTTCCTATAGACTATTTTATTTTATACAACCCTTGTCACGCATTACGGATAACCCAGATAAATCCAACTTGCGTTACATTTTAGTCGCTCCAATTCGAATTGCACTCTTAGTTAACCCAATCTGAGTCGTACATGAATTCCAGTTAATTGATAGAAAAGAAGAGCCAGTCGAGGATTCGGTAATTAAGTATCCTCGAGTAACCTTCTAACTGGGCTTCGATTTTGTTACTCTCGAGGACACCAATCCCACCCGTACAGGATTCCAACGATCGTCGACTATTCCAGCTTCCGTTTCGCGACGTTTTGCGATCCTCAGGTCAGAGAAAAACGCTCGCAGCGTTTCGTAAGGGAATAAAACACTTCTTGCACCCCCCGTGTGCGCTCTCCTGGGTCAGAGTGTTGGTACAATCGAGATCGAAGCTGGAAAATATCCGTCCAGGACTCTCTCGTCGAGGAGCGAACTACGTACGTCCCAGGAATTCGTTTGATCGACTTCCTGCGACTGGTGATACGCGTCGTGCGCGATGGAAAAGTCAATTACCGCGCGATGACGGACGAGAGGGGGTGAAATCTTTCGGTACGATGGAGAAATGGAATTTCATCCCCACCAGTGACGTCTCTGTACGTACGCTGGTATCGATATTGTTCGCCCAAGGCCATCCGTGTCCGCTCGATCGAACTAATTGCTCGCCGTTGCGAGGCGAAAACAATTCGAGCCGGAAACCGTGGAGGATCAGGCGGAACGGAGCATCCTAGCGCGTTTCGAATCGCAGTTTCGGGACGCGAAGGCGCAAAAAACTCGAAGCGAACGCCTAAGCAGTCCACCTCTGTCGTGGAATTAGACGAGAACTACGGGTCGAAACGACGCGGTCCGTGTTAATGCGAGTCTCGAATAAAAACTTTGATCCGCGTAGCTAAAATGCAGTAGTAGTGGTGGGTTCGAATCGCGCTCGAATCTGAACAAATTCAACTTACATTCTACTCGTTTCAAACGAGCTTCTAATTATTCTACACGATATTTATACCACTCTACGAGGTATTTTTTTAATCGAGTAATAACAACGAGGGATGAATACGCGAATGCGAGTGGTGGAGTGGAAGTTTTGAACGTGCAGCGTAAAATAGTGTAGACGGTTGGCGCAGTCCGTCTTAATGCGAGTCTCGAATAAAAACTTTGATTCGCGTAGCTAAAATGCAGTAGTAGCGATGGGTTCGAATCGCGCTCGAATCTGAACAAATTCAACTTACATTCTATTCGTTTCAAACAAGCTTCTAATCATTCTGCACGATGTTTGTATCACTTTACGAGGTATTTTTTTAATCGAGTGATAACAACAAGGGAAGAATACGCGAATGTGTGTGGTGGAGTGGAAATTGCGAACGCTTGGCGTAAAATAGCGTGGACGGTTGGCGCGGTTTGTGTTAATGCGAGTCTCGAATAAAAACTTTGATCCACGTAGCTAAAATGCAGTAGTAGTGATGGGTACGAATCGCGCTCGAATCTGAACAAATTCAACTTACATTCTATTCGTTTCAAACAAGCTTCTAATCATTCTGGACGATATTTGTACCACTTTACGAAGTATTCTTTCGATCGAGTGATAACAACGAGGAATGAATACGCGAATGTGAGTGGTAGAGTGGACATTGTGAACGCTTGGCGTAAAATAGCGTGGACGGTTGGCGCGGTTTGTGTTAATGCGAGTCTCGAATAAAAACTTTGATCCACGTAGCTAAAATGCAGTAGTAGCGATGGGTTCGAATCGCGCTCGAATCTGAACAAATTCAACTTACATTCTATTCGTTTCAAACAAGCTTCTAATTATTCTACACGATATTTATACCACTCTACGAGGTATTTTTTTAATCGAGTAATAACAACGAGGGAAGAATACGCGAATGTGTGTGGTGGAGTGGAAGTTCTGAACGCGAAGCGTAAAATAGCGTGGACGGTTGTCAGCGCGTGGGGTGCGAGGGTTTTGACCCGAGCTCGATATCGGCCGCAAAGCTACCGTGCCTGAGGACGTTCCTCGAGGTGAACACAGAGGTCCGTTCTCTCCTGGTAATGGATTTCGTCGGGTCTGCCTTTGTGCACGCGATTCATCCAGAACGGCGCTTCTTCCCGGCCGCGTGCTCCTCCCCGCTTTGTCGTCGCTCCGATTCCTCTTCGAACGCGACAAAGCTGCAGCGATATTCGCTTTTAATTAATTCCGTCGCGGTCCTCTTCCACCTTGTCCGCCTTTTGTTTTCTTCGTTGCTCGCTCGTTCGATCGTCGCGATTCGTCCCGCGTCGACGGTTTGCGCTGCTAGATCGTCCGGAAATGAATACAGAATCAGAGGCTCTTTCGTATATGCTGGGAGGGTGCGGTGCACGAGCGACGCACGAAATCGCCTTCGATCCAGCGGAACGGCCCTTTTGTGCTCGCGATTAATCCGTAGCCGGACGACGCGACATTTCGCTGGGCAACGTTAACAGGCTACGCTTTGTTCCGCTAGGCGTCTCGATCACGTGAATTACACCCGCGCGATTAACCTGATGCCCTGTTGGCGACGTGGATTGTCCCGCGTTTCGTCCTACCGAAATTGCCGTTCGAAATCAATTTAAATTCGTGTCATTCTCGACTCGTGCTCTGGTTCGACCTCGCCAGTGCGTTATTCGAGCGTTCGAGGGTAGCTATTTGGTATCAGGTGGAATATAAGTTGAGCACGCGTTCAGAGAGCTCTGACAATCGTTGGTCCAACCTCGCTACCGAGTTATTCGATGGTTAGAAGGTAACTATTTAGTATCAGGTTGAATATAAGTTGAGCACGCGTTCAGAGCTCTGACAATCGTTGGTCCAACCTCGCCAATGCGTTATTCGATCGTTCGAGGGTAGCTATTTGGTATAAGGTTGAATATAAATTGAGCACGCGTTCAGAGAACTCTGACAATCGTTGGTCCAACCTTGCTATCGAATTATTCGATGGTTCGAGGGTAACTATTTAATATCAGGGTAAATATAGGTTGAGTATGCCCTCAGAGAGCTGACAATCATTGATCCAACCTTGCTATCGAGTTATTTGATGGTTCGAGGGTAACTATTTAATATCAGGGTAAATATAAGTTGAGCACGCGTTCAGAGAGCTCTGACAATCTTTGGTCCATCTTGCTATCAAATTGTTCGATGGTTCGAGAATAAGTATTTGTTATCAGGTTGAACATAAATTGAGCACACGCTCAGAGAGCTCTGACAATCGTTGGTCCAACCTTGCTATCGAATTATTCGATGGTTCGAGGGTAACTATTTAATATCAGGGTAAATATAGGTTGAGCATGCCCTCAGAGAGCTGACAATCGTTGGTCCAACCTTGCTATCGAATTATTCGATGGTTCGAGGGTAACTATTTAGTATCAGGTTGAACATAAGCCTCGCTACCAAGTTATTCGATGGTTAAAGAGTAACTATTTGGTATCAAGTTGAATATAATTTGAGCACGCGCTCAAAGAGCTGACAATCGTTGGTTCAACCTTGCTATCGAGTTATTCGATGGTTCGAGGGCAGGTTTTTGGTATCAGGTTGAACATTTATTAAGTTGAGCACGCATGTGAGTACTGACAATCGTTGGTCCAACCTTGCTATCGAGTTATTCGATGGTTCGAGGGTAACTATTTAGTATCAGGTTGAACATAAGCCTCGCTACCAAGTTATTCGATGGTTAAAGGGTAACTATTTGGAATCAAGTTGATCATATAAGTTGAGCACACGCTCAAAGAGCTGACAATCGTTGGTCCAACCTTGCTATCGAGTTATTCGATGGTTCGAGGGCAGGTTTTTGGTATCAGGTTGAACATTTATTAAGTTGAGCACACGCTCAGAGAGCTGACAATCGTTGGTTCAACCTTGCTATCGAGTTATTCGATGGTTCGAGGGCAGGTTTTTGGTATCAATGTTGAACATTTATTAAGTTGAGCACGCGCTCAAAGAGTACTGACAATCGTTCGATGACAGTCTACAAGACACGAGGCACGCATTTACACGACGCACGTGGCCTCCCCTTACTTTTCCATCGCGTCCACCAGCGGCTTAAGCTCGTCGATCCCTCGACTCGATTCACACGGACGCCTCCTCCATTCACGTATTCACGCGTCCAGAGAATATCCCCGAATCGAGCACGTCGCGCGCGTGATTATCGCTCGAGTTATATCCGACCGGTTGGTCCTTTTAAATCGCCTCGACGATCGATAATCGAGGCGACGCGTGGACCAACCAGAGAATCTCCAGCCGTGCGTTTGCACGCTGGACAACGAGCATCGATCACGCGATTTAATCAGTCTTCGCACTGGAAGAAAGTCACTGGTCACGATCGTTTTACTCGAATTCGAAGAGTTCACGCATTTCTCGAATGATATGTTTGTGAAGAAAGTCACTGGTCACGATTGTTTTACTCGAATTCACCACGTTCGAGTATTTCTCAGGTGCTATGTTTGTGAAGAAAATCACTGGTCACGATCGTTTTACTCGAATTCACCACGTTCGAGTATTTTTCAGATGCTATGTTTGTGAAAAAAGTCACTGATCACGATCGTTTTACTCGAATTCACCACGTTTGAGTATTTTTCAGATGCTATGTTTGTGAAGAAAGTCACTGGTCACGATTGTTTTACTCTCATTCACCGCGTTCGAGTATTTTTCGGATGATATTGGATTAAAGTCACTGGTCACGATCGTGTTACTCGAATTCACCACGTTCGTTTACTTCTCAGATGCTACGTTCGTTAAATCGGAAACGATTCAGGTTTAGACGGAAGTTGGTCAAGGAATTCACGTATTTCTCGGATGATATTGGAAGAAAGTCATTGGTCACGATTGTTTTACTCGAATTCACCACGTTCGAGTATTTCTCAGATGCTATGTTTGTGAAGAAAGTGACTGGTCACGATTGTTTTACTCAAATTTACCACTTTCGAGTATTTCTCAGATGATATTGGAAGAAAGTCACTGGTCACGATCGTTTTACTCGAATTCACCACGTTCGAGTATTTCTCAGATGCTATGTTTGTGAAGAAAATCACTGGTCACGATTGTTTTACTTAAATTTACCACGTTCGAGTATTTCTCAGATGATATTGGAAGAAAGTCACTGGTCACGATCGTTTTACTCGAATTCACCACGTTCGAGTATTTTTCAGATGCTATGTTTGTGAAGAAAGTCACTGGTCACGATCGTTTTGCTCGAATTCGACGACGAAAGTGACTGGTCACGATTGTTTTACTCAAATTCACCACGTTCGAGTATTTTTCAGATGCTATGTTTGTGAAGAAAGTCACTGGTCACGATCGTTTTACTCAAATTTACTACGTTCGAGTATTTCTCAGATGATATTGGAATAAAGTCACTGGTCACGATCGTTTTACTCGAATTCACCACGTTTGAGTATTTTTCAGATGATATTGGAATAAAGTCACTGGTCACGATCGTTTTACTCGAATTCACCACGTTCGTCTACGTCTCAGATGCTACGTTCGTTAAATCGGAAACGATGCAAGTTCAGACGGAAGTTGGTCAAGGAATTCACGTATTTCTCGAATGATATTGAAACAAAGTCACTGGTCACGATCGTTTTACTCGAATTCGCCACGTTCGTCCACGTCTCAGATGCTACGTTCGTTAAATCGGAAACGATGCAAGTTTCGACGGAAGTTGGTCAAGGGAATCACTTTCTCGTGGTATTAAAAGTGGTTAATGGAATACGTGAGGCCTGGCCTGTTCGTGACACCGCACGAGCCCGCGAAATTAACCTTAATAAGCCTCTAACCTCGTCATCGCTTCGCTGCAGATAAACCGATTATTAGCGGCACGAGCAGGTCTCGTGACATCGGCTTCGAACCTGACCCTGCGTCGCGTACACATCTCGCGAGCCCTGATCGTCACGTTTTACCACGCGTCTCCCTGCAATCGAGCCCAGCCATTACCACCGTGTCAATGCCAACCTGTTAATTAATCCAGACCCTAGTCTCAAACATTCATCATCAATCGAACCTCGAACGAACCCTCTGACACCTTCCTAACAGATATTTTCTCAACGTTTAATAACAAGACTGGTAACGTGTGAAATGAGACGATTTAGACTCGACACTTTCGACAGTGTGGCCTTCATTTAATTAATCCAGACCCTAGTCTCAAATATTCATCATCAGTCGAACATCAACTGAACCCTCTGGCACCTTTCTAACCGATACTTTCTCAACATTTAATAGTAAAACTGGTTACTTGTTATACGAGACGATTCAGGTTGGACACTTTCGACAGTCTGTCCTTTATTTAACTCGTCTTCATACAATCGAGCCCAGCCATTACCACAGTGTCAATGGCAACCTGTTAATTAATCCAGACCCTAGTCTCAAACATTCATCACCAGTCGAACCTCGAACGAACCCTCTGACACCTTCCTAACAGATATTTTCTCAACGTTTAATAACAAGACTGGTAACGTGTGAAATGAGACGATTCAGACTCGACACTTTTGACAGTGTGGCCTTCATTTAATTAATCCAGACACTAGTCTCAAACATTCATCATCAATCGAACGTTAAACGAATCCTCTGGCACCTTTCTAACCGATACTTTCTCAACATTTAATAGTAAAACTGGTTACTTGTTATACGAGACGATTCAGGTTGGACACTTTCGACAGTCTGTCTTTTATTTAACTCGTCTTCATACAATCGAGCCCAGCCATTACCATTGTGTCAATGCTAACCTGTTAATTAATCCAGACCCTAGTCTCAAACATTCATCGTCAGTCGAACATCAACTGAACCCTCTGACACCTTCCTAACAGATACTTTCTCAACATTTACTAATAATTTACATTATTTATATTTATATTATTATACGAGACGATTCAGGCTGGACACTTTCGACAGTCTGTCTTTTATTTAACTCGTCTTCATACAATCGAACCCAGCCATTACCACAGTGTCAATGGCAACCTGTTAATTAATCCAGACCCTAGTCTCAAAGATTTATCACCAGTTGAACTTCAACTGAACCCTCTGACACCTTCCTAACAGATACTTTCTCAACATTTACTAATAATTTACATTATTTATATTTATATTATTATACGAGACGATTCAGATTGGACACTTTCGACAGTGTGTCCTTTACTTAACGCGTCTACTTCGTGGAATGAATTTTGGGATCGCCAGCTATTCCCACAGAGAATGTTCTTAATTTTTGAGTCACCAAGGAGGACCAAGTCTCCCTACAATTCAGCCCAGCCATTACCACAGTGTCGATGCCAACCTGTTAATTAATCCAGACCCTAGTCTCAAACATTCATTACCAATCGAACATCAACTGAACCCTCTGACATCTTCCTAACAGATACTTTCTCAACGTTTAACCCATTCGCTGCCAAGGACGAGTATACTCGTCTTGGCAACGCTTAACACCCTGCCAAAAGACGAGTGTACTCGTCCTTGGCAGCGAATGGGTTAAACGTTGAGAAAGTATCTGTTAGGAAGATGTCAGAGGGTTCAGTTGACTCGTCTTGGCAGCGCTTAACACCCTGCCAAAAGACGAGTGTACTCGTCCTACTTTCAATATATTTTAATACACTGGCTTCACAGTAGATTTACAGAACTTTGGTAAACAATACCACTTCAAATATAAATGGCAATGGAGATAGTTTCATATAATCTGGGCTTGGCAGCGAATGGGTTAATAATAAGACTGGTAACTTGTTATACGAGACGATTCAGACTGGACACTTTCGACAGTCTGTCCTTTATTTAACGCGTCTACTTCGTGGAATGAATTTTGGGATCGCCAGATATTCCCACGGAGAATGTTATTAATTTTTGAGCCACCAAGGAGGACCAAGTTTAAGACAGCCTTCGATGGAACGCATGTAGGTCAGAAGGATAGCTGAAGTTGGTTGAATATGGATGAAGATGGATGGGTTCGTGCACGAGTTACTCGATATTGAAACCAACGTGCACGTGTGTATATTCTTCTCTACCATAGAAATCAATTTTCGCGTTCTATTATTTAACCAGTTAAGTGCGTTCGACGTGAAATAAAAAATTACCATTCACTATGGAAACTCGAAATCTCAACAAAATGTGATAAGAGCATTATTTGGTGGTATGTTCCCTTTATATAAATAGCTTGAAATTTTTTAAACTATTTTCTTATATTTCTTGTTTATTCTTGCTATCTTCAATTTTTCTTGTTCACGTATTTGATTATTTTTTGACAATTCTCAAGCTTTTAGTAAGAATAACGTATTCAGAAACGAATAGTTAGTTTTTCTGACGAACAAAAATGTAATCCTTCCTCGTTTCTCGTAAAACCTATAATAGTACCATTTGCCCTGCGTTCGACGTGAAATAAAAAATTACCATTCACTATGGAAACTCTAAATCTCAACAAAATGTGATAAGAGCATTATTTGGTGGTATGTTCCCTTTATATAAATAGCTTGAAATTTTGTAAACTATTTTCTTATATTTCTTGTTTATTCTTGCTATCTTCAATTTTTCTTGTTCACGTATTTGATTATTTTTTGACAATTCTCAAGCTTTTAGTAAGAATAACGTATTCAGAACCGAATAGTTAATTTTTCTGACGAACAAAAATGTAATCCTTCCTCGTTTTTCGTAAAATCTATAATAGTACCATTTGCCCTGCGTTCGACGTGAAACAAAAAATTACCATTCACTATGGAAACTCGAAATCTCAACAAAATGTAATAAGAGCATTATTTGATGGTATGTTCCCTTTATATAAATAGCTTGAAATTTTTTAAACTAATTTCTTATATTTCTTGTTTATTCTTGCTATCTTCAATTTTTCTTGTTCACGTATTTGATTATTTTTTGACAATTCTCAAGCTTTTAGTAAGAATAACGTATTCAGAAGCGAATTGTTAGTTTTTCTGACGAACAAAAATGTAATCCTTCCTCGTTTTTCGTAAAATCTATAATAGTACCATTTGCCCTGCGTTCGACGTGAAACAAAAAATTACCATTCACTATGGAAACTCGAAATCTCAACAAAATGTAATAAGAGCATTATTTGGTGTTTATGTTCCCTTTATATAAATAGCTTGAAATTTTTTAAACTATTTTCTTATTTTTCTTGTTTATTCTTGCTATCTTCAATTTTTCTTCTTTATGTATTTTATTATCTTTTGACAATTCTCAAGCTTTTAGTAAGAATAACGTATTCAGAAACGAATAGTTAGTTTTTCTGACGAACAAAAATGTAATCCTTCCTCGTTTCTCGTAAAATCTATAATAGTACCATTTGCCCTTCGACGAGTATACACGTCGTTGCTTGTCTTTAATTCCGCACCCTGTGCTGGTCTTTTGAAACCAAACTCAACGGTTAACTGGTTAATACAAGATACGAGGCACAAAAGTCGAGGGTCTGTCTTTCTATGCGTCTAGCGATTCGATGGGCGAGGATTAGTGGAACTTGTCGAGCTTAAACTCCCGCTGTTTATTCTAACAGTGCGAGGACACGTATCCCAGTTATTCAGAGGCAAATGAATGTCTGTAATCCCCTCCTTTCACGGCCCCAGCCGGATATTACGGCTCGCGATGTCGCCGTTCTAATCTGCCATTCCTCCGCGAACGGACCCACGAAATGTCGACGATACGCGCCCTTTTTATCGCGTCCCAAAAGGCACACGCTGGCCCTCGCAAAGGGAAACGCGTTATCTACACGCTGGTACTTTCGCGTCTCTTCCGCCCTTCCGCTTCCTCTTCAACCCCTGGTCGACTCGAATTGCCGACTCTCGCGCCTTTAACAGTCGAGGCTCTCCTCGAGAGCGTCCAATTTCCCAAAGGCGCGTGCAACGACTGGTCTCTCGTGCTGTGGCACAGGTAACCCTCCTATAACACGGTACTTAAGTTCCTAGAAAATGCAGTGTTGTGTGAAACCCAGAGCTAGTAAAAAAAGGACGGTTACTTTCCAAAAACTTATTAAAAACAGTAAATAGCTTTTTTTAATTCTACACAGACAACTTAATTTTTATTAAATGTATCAATGTACGTATAACACAACGCAAAAGAGAAACAAAAAATATTATTTTTATTTCTAACGCTACTCTAATTTTGCTGAATTTCTTCGTCGTCACTGCTCAGTATTATCAGTCGAGAACGTTTTTTTTTTCAGAACTTTCGTCTTTATTTAAAGTTTTTGTATCTTCTCTCGTCTGAAAAAAATCTGTAATTGTACTCTGCTTGCTGATTATCACCAGGTAATTATAAATTTCTCCTTATAGAGCTAGACAGTTTTGCAGCTCCTTTTTGAATTTTCGATTTCTTTCAGTGGAAAGGTACCTGTATCCAAGAAAAATGATTCGAGATTTTCAGCTAAGCTTCTTCAGGTCTTCTTGTAATTTCTTTAACGTTAAATTAATAACTGCACAATTTTTAAAACAGTAAGCCTCTGTAGAAGTGCAGTGTTGTACGAAGGTTTTGGCAGTTTTCTTATCGTGTTATATGTGGAAGGGTACCTGCATTCAAGAAAAATGACTCGAGATTTTCAGCTAAGCTTAGACCATCTTGTAATTTCTTTAACGCTAAATTAATAACCGCACAATCTTTAAAACAGTAAGCCTCTGTAGAAGTGCAGTGTTGTACGAAGGTTTTGGCAGTTTTCTTATCGTGTTATATGTGGAAGGGTACCTGCATTCAAGAAAAATGACTCGAGATTTTCAGCTAAGCTTAGACCATCTTGTAATTTCTTTAACGCTAAATTAATAACCGCACAATCTTTAAAACAGTAAGCCTCTGTAGAAGTGCAGTGTTGTACGAAGGTTTTTCCACTTTTCTTGTCGTGTTATAGCGAAACCGTGTTGCACGAGGGCTACCAGTCCTCATTCTCGATCGCGAATTCTCGAACAGGGTCCAAGGAACTCGACGAATCGATAATCGAGCAACATCGCGATAAACACTGGCCAGCTATCGGTGTCGACGATCGCGACTGGCTCACGCGAGCTTTCAACGCGCGTGCGACGGGGCAAATTGAAATTAAGCCGGCCATTTTTCAACTTGCCACGAACGTCGTCCACGAGACCCAAGCGTGCGTTCCTTAACTAGCCTGGAAAAACGTTGATTTTCCCTGTTGAATACCAATGAGGCATCCTCCATCCTGCACGACCATCGCTGCGATCCTGACGCCAGCGCCAGGTGCCATTTCCTGTATGAAATACGCACACAACCCACAGAATGGTAACTCGAGTAACGCTAATTGGCACTTGGCACTTTTTCTTCCAGCCAACGCTCGTTAAAGGTACTAAAGTACTCGATACCATCGACCAGACGATCGCTCCTCTCCATTGTCTCGAACTGCCATTCTCTCTCTGCGTTATACGTCTTTTATGTGGACGATAACACTGAACCCACGTATCGATAACGCGGTTATTACGACGCTGATCAATAAGGCAGCTTCGCCATTCCTTAACCCTTTGAATACTGAACTATTTGGAGACTTTTATGCATATATAACGGCATATAAGTAAAGTGAAGGAATCTTGAGATATCAAAGAACCTATCCCGTGGCATAGTGGCTGGAAAAATTGGAGTATTTATAACAGTTCTTTTTGACCAATATGAACCCAATTTAGATTTTTTTACTTGAGACATAAGAATACATAAGGCAATATATCCTTTCATTTCATCCACAGTTACTGGAAACCACTTTAGCTTTCGTTTATTTGCAATTCTTCTTTCGCAATTATTTGACTACGCATATCTGTTCGTTCCTTCTACTATCATTTTCCAAAAAAATTTCAGTTGGAACTTGGTCCAGCACTTTCAATGGTGTAGGATTATCATCTAATTTGCGCAGATACAAAGCATCGATTCCAGCTATTTCTTGAAATTGTTTTATATCAGCAAGATTTTTCATTGTTCTTGCAATGCTTGCAGTGTTCTTGCAAAACTGAACGCCTACTACTCAAACTCAGATGAGGAGTCAGACTCGTCCACCTAACTTCGCCCAAGTAAACAGATGACGAGTCTCACTCGTCAAATGTACTCAAAAGGTTCACGACTTATCTGATAACGCTAGCCAACTGGAATCAGATTCGAGTCGCGAAATGTTAATCGTCGAAAACAGGTAGAATCGAGCGAACTGAGGCGCACGAAGAAGTCGCTCAGGTTCGATCGTAAGAACCGGTAGCAACGTTCCAGCTCTTGCCATAATCGGCAGGAACAGTTCGTTATCCTCGACAATGGCCACTCCCACGTTTCATACGCAGTCCAGAGCGATCCTGCAGGATTAATTCGACCGATCCGGTTCTGCGAAGTTTCTTCACCAGGTATTAACCCTTTGCGGTCTTTGCCGCCACTGTGACGGCATTTGCAATCTGTCATGATCACGTCTGCAAAGATCAATCCAAAAAAGCCATTTCAGACGTCTCACGCGTTATTTTACCATCGAGAAATATATGAAAAGAAAATCGAAGTAAATTTATCAATATATTGGGTCCTTTTAAATATAAATATATCTACATTAAATCGTTTAGGCAACAGTGGCTCCGAAAAGCTAAGTTTGCATCGACTAGCTGGTACTCCCAAGTGAAAAATCTACCAATCGCAAAGGGTTAACGGAACTCGAGGATATTTCCAAGGAATCCTCGAGAGCCGTCGTCACGTGACCGATGCTATCTGCCAGCAGGAAGCATCGCACAGTGGCTACTGATCAGGGGTCTCGATCGTGCACGCGTTCGCCAATGGAAAATAGGCGTCGTCGCGAAAGTCACGCGACTTCGCCTCGAACGTAACACCTGGGGTGAAAATGGAGGGACGCGCACGCTGGCGCAGGGGATGAAGAGCGTGGAGAGTCGATCGAGAGGAAACTCGGCGATAATAAACGCCGCGAGACACGCGCACGTCGATTAGGTTCGCGCTTGGCTGAGCAGGCTGGCGATATAAAACGCGGTTAATCGCACGAAAACACCGGAGAAAAACGGCTGCGTGGAAAATTTAGCCCTCACCAGCGGCTCACGTGCCGGATTAACCAGAGGCTACCGTGTCGAACCGGCTCGAAGGCCAACCATCGATGCGAGAGGGAAAAAAAAGGAACGAGAATCGGATGTTTCACAGCGATTTGTTCCGCGATTCGATTGACTTTCCGTGCCATCGATGGAATGAGAGAAACTGCTGGCTGTGTGTTACCTGGATTTTTAAAACACATACAACAGAGAGTCTCTCTCTGATGATACGAGCGAGATCGTAAATTCTACCTGGCGATTATGGAGTGAGTAAATAAATTCTGAGCAATCTGATCGTCACTTTCGACGATTTCTCGCAGCGTCTCCTTGGGTACGCGAGAAAAATGAGCACCAGAATCCGTTCCCATGGTGGTCGTTGAAGTACGCGTCGATACTCGGATGGGCTCGACGGGCGGGGAAGTTTCGAAGCTGGGTAATAGAAAAAGTTTGAGAAGCCGATCGCATTATGGCTGCGAGAGGCCAGGGTCCGTGGCGATGTTCCTCGTCTTCTGGCCCGTTCGATCCCTTTGTTTCATCCCCTGGGGATCCTCTGGTAGAGAAAAAAAGGTAGAAGCTGGGTCGAGCCAATAAAAAGGACCGATATCCATCCCAGGGAGAGAGCAATAATAAAAATCAGGAGGGAGTAATCTTCTTGGTACTTTTTCCACGGATACGTTCCGGTTCGTTCAATTTTAGGACGAAAATCTTCGACTTGCGTTGGGTTAAGTTCAACGACGATCTTTCGTGCCACGCGAGATCGAGTTGCGAGAAAAATCGCGATATCGCGTTCGTAGTTAAACGAGAAAAAGAGGGGCGTTAATTGAACGTGAAAGCGAACGAAATCCAACAGAGACGAAGTTCGAGGCGCGAGTTGGCTGGCGAATCGAAGAGGAAAATAACAACGCGGGACTTTATCAAACTATAATCGCAGAGGACGCGTTTACATCCTGCAGCGCGAGAATCTTCGACTTGCGTTGGGTTAAGTTCAACCACGATCTTTCGTGATACGCGAGATCGATTTGCGAGAAAAATCGCGATATCATATTCGTAGTTAAACGAGAAAAAGAGAGGCGTTAATTGAACGTGAAAGCGAACGAAATGCAACAGAGACGAAGTTGATCGAGGCGCGAGTTGGCTGGCGAATCGAAGAGGAAAATAACAACGCGGAACTTTATCAAACTATAATCGCAGAGGACGCGTTTACATCCTGCAGGAGGGGAGGGAAAAAGTTGGATAATCTAACCCAGCCAGCGTTAAAAGCCAGCCCCTGCCAGAGACTTCCACCCCTTTTATCACTGTATCCACCCTTTTATTCTCCTCCTACGGCTCTGTACGCGCCGGAAGGCGAGCTTTCGAGGGCGACGCCGCTCCCAGGAAACGGCAAAAATCCCTCTCCCCCTCTCTCGCACCCTCTCGCTTCACCCCTCGCCCAACTTGTCCCGATCTTCGCTGGCAAAGTGCAATTCACCGTGTTAAACGTGCCAAAGTGTCGGCTGCCACTGGTGCGACCAGACAAAACCGTGCACAGGTTGTCGTGGACGTCCTCTAGCGTTCTCCAAACGGAGGAACGCGAGCTGCGTTTCTCAACCACCGCGTCTTATCGCTGGACAGACGCTCTTACGTACGTTTTCGTGATGTTCAAACGGATGTGTGCAAAGAGTGAAATTAAATCGCATTTAGATATGAATTCTTGTGGATATCCGTTTGGTTCATTGGAATTTTTCTTGGGCTTAGATCTAAGCTCGAGTCAAATGAGAAATCTACCCCTGAATGCCCTGCGTTACAATTAGTTTTTAAGAAACTCATGTGTTTTTCTTTCTTTTTTTGTAAAGGAAGGATGTGTGCAAAAAGTGAAATGAATCATTGCAAAATTTTTCTTGGTCTTAAGTCCAAGTTTGAGAAAACCACCCTGCGTACTCCTGAATGCTCTGCGTTACAATTAGTTTTTAGGAAACTCGCGTGTATCTTTTGCTTTTTTCATAAAAGAAGGATGTGTACAAAGAGTGAAACGAATTCAGATATGAATTTCTGTGAATATCAGTTCGATCCATTGGAGAATTCTTCTTGGTCTTAAGTCCAAACTCGAGTCCAACGAGAAAACCACCCCTGAATGCTCTGTGTTACAATTAGTTTTTACGAAACGCGTGTGTTTTTCTCTTTTCTCATAAAAGTAGGATGTGTACAAAGAGTGAAACGAATCCAGATATAAATTTCTGTGAATATTAGTTCGATCCATTGGAGAATTCTTCTTGATCCTAAATCCAAACTCGAGCCAAACAAGAAAACCACCCTTAAATACCCTGCGTTACAATCAGTTTTTACGAATCCCGCGTGTCTTTTTTTCGTAAAGGAGGGATGTGTGAAAAGAGTGAAACGAATCATTGGAGAATTTTTCTTGGTCTTAAGTCCAAGCTCGAGAAAACCACCCTGCCTATCCCTGAGTGCTCTGCGTTACAATCAGTTTTTACGAAACGCGTGTGTTTCTTTCTTTTCTCATAATAGTAGGATGTGTAGGAAGAGTGAAACGAATTTCTACGAATATCAGTTCGATCCATTGGAGAATTCTTCTTGATCCTAAATCCAAACTCGAGCCAAACAAGAAAACCACCCTTAAATACCCTGCGTTACAATCAGTTTTTACGAAACTCGCGTGTCTTTTTTTCTACTTTCATAAAGTAAAACGCGATTCAAAGGTGCACCCTGGGCAGCTATTGAATTTTCCGCTTTTGATATCCGTCGAGTGTAAACCAGCGAGCCACGGGGTGGGGAGAGGGGGGGTTACACCTGGCGAAATGGAACCGCGCGTCCATTAAGCGGGCACAGGCGTAACGCGTGCGAATTAACGACGGTGAAAGGAAGCGAAGGAGGTGTTCCCTGAAAAGGGAGAGGATCGTGGCTGATTAAAATCCGATAATGACTTTTTCGACGAGGGGGCCTATTCGATTCGCCGCCCAGGTTCGCCTTCGCGACCGGTTCTTTTCAAGGAAACCGCCGTGGCTGTCGTTGACCCGATGCTCCGGATTTTCCGGGGAATAGCGCGCGAATGGAATGGCCGACCGCGGCTCGATTGTTTCTTCCCTTTTCCCTCCCCGAATTAATCCAATTCCCCGCTGCTGCGCTACCAGACGGACTGCAACCCCCACGCGAGACTCTGGTTCCCAGAAAAATACGCAACGACCGCGGATTAACGCGCGACTCGATCCTCGAATTAATATTCCAACGTCGCACGTGTTCGATTCTCTGCTTTATTTCGTACGAACAGAGCTGAAACTCGACGGGTCTTCAATACTTTCGCTCTTGAAATTCGCTTCGAAGTGACTGAGATGCAGTGTCTTCACTGAGATTCGAACGAGATCAATTTAAAAATCGTCGAGCTAATTAATCAGGGTGCAGTATAATAAATTGGGCTCGATAATGATAACACTAATTCTAAATTTGTAGTAGTGGTCTCTACGTAAGAAAGATAAGCGCAGACACAGAAGTCGATACTCGATAGATTTTCAGTGATTTCATTTTCGAAATTTACCAGGAAATACTCTTCGAAGTGTCCACTGATGTTCAACTGAGACCAACGCAAAAATCAGCTAGCTAATTAATCACGTTGCAGTGGACTCGATAATGATAACACTAATTCTAACCTTGTAGTAGTGGTTCCCACGTAAGATAGATAAACGCAGACACAGAAGTCGATACTCGACAGATCTTCAGTGATTTCATTTTCGAAATTTACCAGGAAATATTCTTCGAAATATCCACTGATGTTCAACTGAGACCAACGCAAAAATCAGCTAGCTAATTAATCACGTTGCAGTATAATAAACTGGGCTCTCGATAACGATAACACTAATTCTAAGCTCACAGCAGTGGTAAGCTGGATAAACGCAGACCCAGGAGTTGATACTCGACAGATCTTCAGTGATTTCATTTTCGAAATTTACCAGGAAATATTCTTCGAAGTATCCACTGATGTTCAACTGAGACCAACGCAAAAATCAGCTGGCTAATTAATCACAGTGCAGTATAATAAACTGGGCTCTCGATAACGATAACACTAATTCTAAGCTCGCAGCAGTGGTTCCCAGCAAGCTGGATAAACGCAGAGCAAGCGCAACCCCCGCGACACGTATTAAATTATTGCCAAGGAAACAGAGGGCGGGGTTAGAGGCTGCTGGAAAACTTTCTGTTTACTCTGTGGCCACGGTTGACTGGAGCCAGCTCTCGAGACCAACTTTCTAGCCCTTGGGATAATTACCATTAGGATGCAACCACGCCACGCGAACGAACTCCAGCGAACTTGACTTCGACCTAAAAAAAAAAAAAAAAAAAAGTCGTGGCTTCCTGGAACAAGTCAGGAGCGAAACGATGGCCACGATGGACACCTGTCACTGGTGAGGGCAATGTGACGGGAGTAAGTAATCACACTCAACCTTTTTTGCTCTCAATTTAATATATAACAATCAACAATAGTCAACAATAGCGAAACGACGATAAAATAACAGTTCTTAATGTTGAGGGCGGTGCTACGGCTACGATCCCTTTCACGTTGCTATGCGACTCTAATGAAACTCTAATTTCTAATAATTCTTAACGATATAATAATAAATATATAACGATATAATATATAATATATAATAATAAATATATAACGATATAATAATAAATAATTCTTAACGAATATGAAGGTTGTTCTAACGAACAGGGTGTTCTAGCCGAACTGTTCTAACCGAACTGTATGCTTGCGTCGTTCTAACCGAACTGTCCGAGTCGAACAATCGCGAGGACGAAAATGTCGTCCCTTAAAAATGCGTATAGAAGAGGGTGGGAAATCCGAGAATGAAAATGATAGATGCACAGACGAGGAGAGTGAACGTTTCCACGAAACGTAACGGACGGAAATTGGTCATGAATAAACCAGGTTTAAGGATCTGCTGGCAATGCTCAGTCGCGACGAAATCTTAAAGGAAACAATTGCTTGGCCCAGATGATGGACACAAACCAGACGGGTATCTTTTATTAGAAAACGCCTGGGCCTGGTCGCCAAGTGCTAACCCGCGGTGACCAGACCTGCGCTGTGTCGCAGGAACGCATCGTTATTTCTTTAGGAAATTTACGATTAGAAAATTTAGCCGCCGCACTGGTTTAACCGTATCGAATCGAAAGGTAGACCAGCGTAATTCCGTAGCAGCGCGTCTCTCAGTGGCGCGAGGTAAGTGCAGGGTAGGCACGAACGCAGGGGGTGGAACGGCTCTGCATTGGGGAGTAACCGAGTCGGAAGTCCGTCGTAGCCGCAAGTTAAATAGCTTTCCGTTACCGCCTCGCGTTACTCGTCGACGTAGTGAAACGTGCGCCCCCGGTCCTCGACTCTCCCTTTCTCTTCGACGGTGTCGTACCACCCTCGGCTCGACGGTCGAATGAATAATGCGGTCGACGCGCGACCACCCCTTTAACCCAGCCTCGCCACCTTTCACTATCCGCGTTCGTTTAGCTAACCTGAAGCTTTCTTACCTCTTCTGTGTAATTGAAACGTACGAAGTGAAAGAAAAGTTGTGATTTTCGATGAGTCGTGATGAACAGTATTTGAGACGTATCCACCCCCTTAACTCAGTCTCACTTTTCACTATCCTCGTCCGTTTAGTCAACGTGAACCTTTCTTACCTCTTGTGTGCAATTGAAACGTACGAGGTGAGAGAAAAGTTGTGATTTTCGATAAGACGCGATGGAAAATGACATTATGAAGGAGAGCATTCGAGGATGACCCTGTCGATGCGCATCCACCTCTTTAACCCAGCCTCGCCTTTCACTCTCTGCGTTCTTTTAGTCAACCTGAATCTTTCTTACCTCTTCTGTGTAATTGAAACGTACAAAATAAGAGAAAAGTTGCGATATTCGATGAGTCGTGATGAACAGTATTTAAGGATGACCTGGTCGACGCATATCCACCCCCTTAACCCAGCCTCACCACCTTTCACTATCCGCGTTCGTTTAGCCAACCTGGACCTTTCTTACCTCTTGTGTGTAATTGAAACGTACAAAATAAGAGGAAAGTTGCGATATTCGATGAGTCGTGATGAACAGTATTTAAGGATGACCTGGTCGACGCATATCCACCCCCTTAACTCAGCGTCATCTTTGGCTCTACGCGTTTGTTTAACCAACGTAAACCTTCCTTACCTCTTGTGTGTAATTGAAACGTACAAAGTGAGAAGAAAGTTGCGATTTTCGATGAACGCGATGGACAGTATTCGAGGATGACCCAGTCGACGCGCATCCACCCCCTCAACTCAGCCTCACCTTTCATTCTGCGCGTCTGTTTGGTCAACGCAAACCTTTTTTACCTCCTGTGTGTAATTGACACGTACAAAGTAAGAGGAAAGCTGTGATGTTCGATGAAACGAGATGGAAGATGACCCTACGAAGGAGAACATTCGAGGATGACCCTAGAAACAGCTGTACGCTCGTGGAGAACGCGAGGATCGTTAACGTAGGACGGTCACGCGTGAGACAACGATATCTCGACCGTAAAACATTTATGGATCGAGGCTGTCCCGCTCGTAACTGTTCTCATATCTTTTTCACGGCGCGATTTACTTCTTTGCAGGGGTGGAGACGTTTCCCTGGCTCTCTGTGTGTACTCTCTCGTTCTTGGAACCGTTACGCAACGGGGTCGCCTCGTCGAGAAGTCCTCGACGGGCGGCGATATTCGTATTCTCGCGACGGATAGTCGCAGGAAATAGTCTGCGAAGAATCAATTTTCGATTCACCCGGTTTAGAAAGGGCCGTGATTTTCACTCGCGACTCGTATTTTCGATTTCCATTAGACGCGTATTCCCAGCGCGGCGCAGCAGCCGTCTGGTGCACACGACGCTGGCTGCAGGTCTACGTGACCCAATTGAAAAGTCGATACCTTAGAATTCATGCGGAAGGTACGGGGCCCCACATCCTCTTTAACCATCTCGTTCATCTTCTTTCGCGTCGACGTTGTCGAGCCAGGTCGCTGCTGCGCCGCTGTCGTTGAACGCGTCCTCTGAATCCTCTGAAAAGCGTGGCTCCTCCTCGATCAGGATCCTGTCCGCTCGCGCACAGGACGAGGGCCACGTCTGGGCCAGCAATTTTATTACGCGAGCACTCTGGCTGGCAAAATGTACGACGAAACGTATCGACCGTGGTGGAAGTCGAGAAATTATTCAGGTGAAACGCGAGATTGGAATTTTTTCATTATACACCGTTCGTTAGGAGCGAGGATTATTTCTCGATGAGAAGCAGCTATTTTTTTAGGTTTCTGGGTCAGCTGCGGTTGAGGAAGGCCCGCCAGTCGCGAGGTTTCGTCGATTAGACTATCGATTCCACGCTAGTCCAGGTTAGGACGAGTTGAAGGCCCAGCTCTGGAAAATGGAACGCATCCAAGCCGCTCGAGGCTGTTTCTTGACCCGCAAACCTTGACCGAATCTTCAGCCGCAGCGTCGCGAGTTCCTCGAGAGTGACGCGTCGTCGAGCATCAGGCGTTGCCTCCGTTATTTCCCATATTCCATCGATCCTTGGCGATTTTATTTCTCTCTCAGCCTCCAATGCATCCTAACAGCTCTGTAAAAAGTCTCAGACACCTTTTAAACGTTCTAAACCAATTCCTCGAGCACAAGATCAGGACGTAGAAACAATAGAAGCCTCGTCTTCTTCTGTTCTCGACGGATTTGGCGACTTTATTTCTCTGTCAGCCTCCAGTGCATCCTAACAGCTCTGTAAAAAGTCTCAGACACCTTTTAAACGTTCTAAACCAATTCCTCGAGCACAAGATCAGGACGTAGAAACAACGGAAGCCTCGTGTCTTCTTCTGTTCTCGACGGATTTGACGACTTTATTTCTCTGTCTGTCTCCAATGCATCCTAACAGCTCTGTAAAAAGTCTCAGACACCTTTTAAACGTTCTAAACCAATTCCTCGAGCACAAGATTAGGATGTAGAAACAATGGAAGCCTCGTCTTCTTCTGTTCTCGACGGATTTGGTGACTTTATTTCTCTCTGAGCCTCCAGTGCATCCTAACAGCTCTGTAAAAAGTCTCAGACACCTTTTAAAC
The DNA here is from genome assembly GCF_050948175.1 of Xylocopa sonorina. Classification (NCBI taxonomy): domain Eukaryota; kingdom Metazoa; phylum Arthropoda; class Insecta; order Hymenoptera; family Apidae; genus Xylocopa; species Xylocopa sonorina. Next base: position 11,514,102 of record NC_135201.1, on the reverse strand, counting down.
GTTCTAAACCAATTCCTCGAGCACAAGATCAGGACGTAGAAACAACGGAAGCCTCGTGTCTTCTTCTGTTCTCGACGGATTTGTAAATTCTCAGGAGACAAGCAATTACGCGAAGCGGCTGAACGCCATGCGACAAACGCAATTTATTCCACCCCCTTGGCGGCCCTCGAGCGCGCATTATGCGCGCACCCGTCGTAAATTTCATTTCGCTTGTACGCGCGATGTATGATCGCGTCGCGATGACGCATCGCGCGATAATGCGTCCCCGCAATTTCCCGCGTATTTTCGGATAAAGTAATTCACACCCGGGGCCCATCACCGCGCATTACGCGGCTGCCTCGATACGCGATTACCCTTAATACGGATCGCCCCCCCTCTGGACTCGCGAATTTTCGAATTAATTAATTGGCTTGGGACAACGGGACGTGTCTCTAGCCTCGCGTTACGTTCATACGATCCATTTCGAATTTCGAAGCTTCTTTCGATCACCATTCCTTTCTGCGAATTTTAATTAGAGGCTTTGAACGAGTTCTGAATGTCGTTTAAGGACTCTTCGACGTTCTAATGATTATAGACAAGTATAGGAAAGGAGAAGTACTGAGGAGTGGGTGAATGTAGCGTCAAGTAACAAGTATTATTGTCGTCTATACGTGTCGCTATAGAATTAATCAGAATTGTTTTTTTCTTCAGTTAATGAACGCGTCTAGTTTTGAGATCCATTCTGATTTCGAGGCTTCTTTCGATAACCGATTCCTTTTTGCGAATTTTCATTAGAGGCCTTGAACGAGTCCTGCGTGTCCTTTAAGGACTTCTCGACGTTCAGATGATTATAGACAAGTATAGAAAACGAGAAGTACTGAGGAGTGGGTGAATGTAGCGTCAAGTAACAAGTATTATTGTCGTCTGTACGTGTCGCTATAAAATTAGAGTCGGTTTTTCGGATTTTGAGTCTTTTTTCGATAACTGATTCCTTTTTGCGAATTTTAATTAGAGGCCTTGAACGAGTCCTGCGTGTCTTTCAAGGACTCTTCGACGTTCAGATGATTATAGACAATGGAGAAGAAATAGCAGTGGATCGTCTATCACAGGCAAGAGGCCTATTGACATTCCAATGTTTATAAAAAAAAAGCAAAAATCTCGATAGATACTAACTTAGAAAAATAATTTTTCGACCTATAAGCGATATAGAAAACGAGAAATACTCAGAGGTGGGTGAATACAGAGTCACGCAACAAGTATTATTGTCGTCCATACGTGTCTCTATAGAATTAATCAGAATTGTTTGTTTTTCTTGAGTTAATGAACGCGTCTAGCCTCGCGATACGCTAATACGATTCATTCTGATTTCGAGTCTAATTAAAGGTGTCCTTTTAGAACTCTTCGACGTTTTGATGATTATAGCCAAGCGTAGAAAACGAAATACGTGTCGCTATAAAATTATTCAGCGTTGTTTTGTCGGATTTCGAGTCTTCTTTCGATAACTAACTCCCTTTTGCAAGCTTTAATTAAAGGTGTCCTTTAAGGACTCTTCGACGTTTTGATGATTATAGCCAAGCATAGAAAACGAAATACGTGTCGCTATAAAATTATTCAGCGTTGTTTTGTCGGATTTCGAGTCTTCTTTCGATAACTAATTCCTTTTTGCAAGCTTTAATTAAAGGTGTCCTTCAAGGACTCTTCGACGTTCTGATGATTGTAGCCAAGCATAGAAAACGAAAAGTACTCAGGAGTGGCTGAATATAGCGTCAAGTAACAAGTATTATTGTCGTCTATACGTGTCTCTATAGAATTAATCAGAATTGTTTTTTTTTTCTTGAGTTAATGAACGCGTCTAGCCTCGCGATACGCTAATACGATTCATTTCGAATTTCGAGGCTTCTTTCGATAACTATTCTTTTTTGCGAATTTTAATTAGAGGCTTTGAACGAGTCCTGCGTGTCGTTTAAGGACTCTTCGACGTTCTGACGATTATAGACAAGCGAGAAGAAATGACAGCGAAAGAAATAGCAGTGTAATAGCAGCTATTGACGTTCCAATGTTTATAAAAAAAACGAGCACAAGAAAGCAAATATTCCAATAGATACTAACTTAGAAAAATAATTTTTCGATCTGTAAGCGATATAGAAACGGAGAAATACTCAGAGGTGGGTGAATACATCGTCACGCAACAAGTATTATTGTCGTCAATTACGTGTCGCTACAGAATTAATCAGAGTTGGTTTTTCCCTCGAGTTAATGGACGCGTCCACGGATGATCTATTCCCTGAGCAGTGAAATCGAGGAGGTAATAGCGCGACGAAGGAGACGCAGGAGCGACGCGAGTCTCGACGAGCAGCAGGCAAATGGGTGCATCCACCGCGCTAAGCATTCCTTTGTTCCTGACACGTGATTGACGCGGAATGGTTCATGGTTCCCAGCCACTCTCCACCGTACCAAGATTACCCTCGAACAGAGTATGCAAAGCAGATCTGTATGATTGAGCTAGCAGCGCGGAACAAATGAACGCGTCCTACTTTGCAGGACGTTCGTTGCTCGTCTCTGCCTCTACCTCGTGCAAGAGTGAAGGTGTAAGGTGACTAGAATAGATGATCGCCTTTCGATCGCGTTACGCAATTTTAGTCGAACGACGCTGTTTCACGATGGATTGAAGAGGGTGTTTTTTTTTTTTTTTTTTCACGTAGGATGGACACGTAGCTGGTGCAACGATCGAACGCACTCTCCTCCCTCTTTTGCTCTGCGCATGCATTTAGTCTCTTTTTCGGCGGAACACGTCCCTTCGACGAGAAATTCGATTCAGTTAGCCACTCGTCGAGCACGTCCACCGCATCGACCCAATTATTTACGCCTCGCTTCGACGCGAAAAAAGCACAGCCAGCAACCTACCCCTGCGCTATCATCCCGGTCAATAATGGTTCTCGCTTGCTCTTCTTCTTTTTTTCTCTTTTCCTTTCCTTTTTTCCTGCGGAGAGAGACGAGTCACCGTCGATCGATCAGGCGACGGTAAAAGTCGCGGATTAATAACGCTTTCCTCGTGAATCGAGCGTAACCGAACGCTTCGATTCTCGCGGAACTTTCACCAGTCGCCTGTCGATTGTAATTCGAACGGACGAGACATCCTGCAGCTTCCGTCGAGATTAGAATGGAGACTCGATTTGAGGACGAGCTCGAAAACGACCAGAGATTTAATGTAACGATGCAATGTAAAAAAAAGAGATAACATCATATATATTTATTTTTTTCTTTTTCACTGTTCTGCATGTTCGCCAAAAAATTCCTCTCTCGACTAGCGCAGGAATGAGCAACGCTGAGGGTTTCTTGAAAATGAATATTTTCAGGTACGCGCGAGCAAATAATTATCAAGGAAGAATTCAATTCCGCTGGTCCCCTCGCAGCTGTTCTTTTGGCCAGGCGCCAAACGACCCGCGGGAAGACACGTTCTCCACGGGATATACATCCGCCCAGCCTCGCGACGATTCGAAAACGAAAAGAAAAGGATGAGAAGCATAACTGCGATCCTTTAATTAAAAAACACGAGCACACCTGTTTCGACGTATCCGAATTTCTGGATTTAATTAAAAATGCGCTTGGAATATGCACGCTTGACCGTAATTTCTCGCGATTTGGCTCGTTGGAAACGTTTGCTCGAGGCTCATCTCACGCGCGTTTCAAATCGATGACGTTTTGGTAACTCGTGCGGTGCTATGCGAAATTCAATTTCCAGGATCCTCGAAGATGCGACTCGATTATCCGCTGATCAGCCCAGCTTCCTTGTAACAAAGTTAATCCCAGGGACGTTAATTAAACAGCGAAAAGCTTGGCTCAGGGAACTACCCCGAAATCCATCGAGGCAGTCTTTCACCGGGTCGGATTATACGCAGACAGGCTCTTTCTTTTTCGCCCACGATCGATCTTGCCCCTCGCTTTCACGCTCCTTTAACGAAATTAGACTCTGGAAGACGTAAAGGTCTCCCACCCTTCTTAATCTCCACGGTTATCCATCCTTCCATTTGTTCGTCCGGTTGGATCCCAAATTGCAACTTCGAGCTTCTCCCCCTCCTTGGTACTGTAATTCGTATAGTGTTATCCTACTTTTATCCTTGGTCCTTTCAAAATATGGAGAACTGTGTTCCTCTTCCATCGATGGATCTGCAATTCGTGTTGGATCTCAAATTGTAGCTTCGACCTTGATTATAATTCGTATAGTGTTATCCTCTTTTTATCTTTGGTCCTTTTAAAATATGGAGAACTGTGTTCTTCTTCATCGATGGATCTGGAACTCTTTTTGGATCTCAAATTGTAGCTTCGACCTTGATTATAATTCGTATAGTGTTATCCAACTTTTATCCTTGGTCCTTCCAAAATATGGAGAACTGTGTTCCTCTTCTATCGATAGATGTGAAACTCGTCTTGGATCCCAAATTGTAGTTTCAAGCTTTCCTTCCACCTTGATTGTAATTCGTGTACTATTATATAACTTTTATCTTGGGTCCTTTCAAAATATAGAGAACTGAGTTTTTCTTCATCGATGGATCTCAAATTGTAGCTTCGACCTTGATTATAATTCGTATACTGTTATTCAACTTTTATCCTTGGTCCTTCAAAAATATGGAGCACTGTGTTCTTCTTCATCGATAGATTTGGAACTCGTTTTGGATCTCAAATTGTAGTTTCAAGCTTCTCTCTCACTCTGGCTGTAATTCGTGTACTGTTATCCTACTTTTATCCTTGGTCCTTTCAAAATATGGAGAACCGTGTTCTTCTTGGTCAATAGATCTAGAACTCGCTTTGGATACCAAATTGTAGCTCGACTCTCATTATAATTCGTATACTGTTATCCTACTTTTATGCTTGGTTCTTCCAAAATATGGAGAACCGTCTTTTTCTTCATCGATAAATTTGCAATTCATTTTGGATCACAAATTGTAGCTTCGACCTTGATTATAATTCGTATACTGTTATCCAACTTTTATCCTTGATCCTTTCAAAATATGGAGAACCTTGTCCTTCTTCATCGATAGATCTGAAACTCGTCAATATCCACTTTCTAGAGACTCTAAAAATCTTCTCTTCTTACGAATCTCAAGGAACACGATTTCTCTCGACGAAGATCAGTTTCTTCCCTCTCACCAGACCATTTAGCGTCGCAGGATCATCCCTCGTGTCCTCAGAGACACTAGACGTCCTTGTTCCCCTGAAAAGCTAATGGCCATCGAGTTACCAGACTATTCTTTCACCTCGATCGCAAGAAGAACTTCCAAATCGATCCTCCCATTTTATGTCCAGAATCAAGAGATCCTGATTTTTTCGTCCTTCTTAATCCAATGTCGCTTAACCAAGCTGCGCGCCTGATTCGTCTTCAACTGTACTTCCTTTGCCAGCTCTTTCGACACCAATTCAAGCATCCTCGAGAATAATCGACAACAGTTTCGTCGATTGTTCGCCAGAAGGGTGCAATTAACCGTTTTACAGTGACTTGGATCGATCGATGTCCACTTGGCCGACATTTTTCGACCAGTCCAAGCCTCTCCACGGCTAATTAATTTCGAAACCGCTAGCAGATCGCCACTTGGCCAAGAATTTTCAAGGCTGATCGTCCACGACGGTCTTCACCTTGGTTTTTATTCGACCAACACCTGACGAGAGAGAGAGAGAGAGCTCTCTCGAGCAGGATGAGTCAACCAGGCACCAGCCACTTGGCCAATATTTCCAGAACCCGCGGGGCTTCAGCTTCACGCCGGCTTTTATCCACTTAAACAGCCACTGAGCTCGCTGCAGCACCGCGCGCGCTCTTTAAACGGTATTTTCTGGATCGACCGTAAGCGTGTCAATTCGTGGTTAACTGTTATCCCATCTGGGTAAGTGGCCGCTCGTTTGCCAGCTGGACTCTACACCGGAACTCGCTTCGATCGTTCTGATTCTTGCGCTCGTTTTCGTTCGAATCGATCTCAGCTGTGGAATTATCCTTCGTTTCGAGTCGATTTTGAATTTTAAATCAGTGGAGTCGACATCGATCTCTGCTCAGCTGTGGAATTATCCTTCGTTTCGAGTCGATTTTGAATTTTAAATCAGTGGAATCGACATCGATCTCAGCTCAACTGTGGAATTATCCTTCGTTTCGAGTCGATTTTGAATTTTAAATCAGTGGAGTCGACATCGATCTCAGCTATGGAATTATTTTTGATCTCGCGTCGATTCGAATTTTAAGTCACTGGAATCGACATCGATCTCAGCTCAGCTGTGGAATTATCCTTCGTTTCGAGTCGATTTCGAATTTTAAGTCACTGGAGTCGACATCGATCTCAGCTCAGCTGTGCAATTATCCTTCGTTTCGAGTCGATTTTGAATTTTAAGTCATTGCAGTCGACATCAATCTCAGCTCAGCTGTGGAATTATCCTTCGTTTCGAGTCGATTTTGAATTTTAAATCAGTGGAGTCGTCATCGATCTCAGCTTAGCTGTGGAATTATCCTTCGTTTCGAGTCGATTTTGAATTTTAAGTCACTGCAGTCGACATCGATCTCAGCTCAGCTGTGGAATTATCTTTCGTCTCGAGTCGATTTTGAATTTTAAATCAGTAGAGCCAACATCGATCTCAGCTATAAAATTATTTTTCGTTTCGAGTCGATTCGAATTTTAAGTCACTTAAGTCGACATCGATTTCAGCTATGGAATTATCTTTCATTTCGCATCGATTCGAATTTTAAGACACTGGAATCGACTTCGAATAGCCTTGTGATCCTCGAACACGTGAGGACTCTCGAAGGAGCACTCGCGTGATCGCGTTTTCCTTATCGACTTGGATATCGTGTCGAGCGAATTACGACGATAAAGCCATCGTTTAAAGGGACGAACAGTAGACAAGGTGCCATGTAAAACGAAATGGTCATCGATGCTGAAAGAAACGGTACCTCTTCTCTGCAACACACAAATCAGATTTAAAATGCAAACATTGTTACAGCCTCGATTTACCTGTTATCCTCATCGCGTTGAAATGAATTCCTCCAACCAAGAAAATTGCGCCTCGTAATTCCATCGTGTTGCTAGACGGCTAATCTCGCGGCTGGTTTTCGCGCGATAATGAGGGCAAATTATTATCCAGCCAGGTGGTAGTTCAACTTGCACGTTTTTTATCACCCTAGCATAAATTCCGTTTCTTATTCCATTGATCACCTGCCGTGTCAGGACCCCGTTTCCTTTCAAGGAACAGCCACGTTATCTGCGTCCCCACACTTGCTGATTAATTTTTAATTAAACGCCAGCGAAGTTGACGCGACCGTGTGTGTACTTATAATCGCGTATCCACTGAACTTCCTCTCTCGTCGACAGTCCTCTAAGCCAGATTCCTCAGATTTTCGCATCTACCCATATTTTCACTAATTTTCTGACTAATTTGTTTTTACGTTACAGCCGTCGTGGATGCGCAGCAGGGAGTACTGGGACGACAGCTTCGAGGCTCGTTACGCAGAGCTCAGGAAGGACCCCACGAGGCCACCTTTGAAGGTAATTTTTACAACCACCATCGAAATTTCTTTGATTCTGGCTTTTGTAGCCGCAGAGAACGCGTGAAACGTGCGACCATCGAGATCGAGCTTGTTTCGAGTATCGAGTGGGCACTCGTGAATCAATATTGTGTATGATGGATAAAAAAAAAAAGGGACGGAAAATGGCCCATCGAGGGGGACGGAGGAGCGACGCTGAGCACCCTCGAAATAAAAATTGTCCATGTTTTATGGCCATCCACCGCGGAAAGCCCCGCTCACTTTGTCGCGATCCAGCTGATAGGGACGATTGCGTCTAGCGGACATGCTCGCTTATCAGAGGAAAAATCCTCTGGCGGTTTTGCGTGCACGCGTGCGGTTGCCAGTTTGCGGCGCCTCTGCGTGTCTCCCGCATGCCGCAAATCCCACGGTTATCAACGGTGCTTTGGTCCTCCATAGGGGCCACTAACCAGTGCGTTTCGTTCAAATTCGCACGTAAACCATCTCTCTCTATTCATCCTAATCGATCATCGTCGTGAACCAAGAAAGATCGACGATTATCATCGCGTAAACCTTTGATCCAATCGATTATCCAAAGATTAGACGAATGAGTCGACTCGAGAATTGTTAAACGCTGTGGAAAAGGAGCGTACGCGATGGCCATTAATCAGTGCGTTTTGTTCAAACTTCCACGTAAACCATTTATTTCTTTTTATCCTAATCGATTATCATCATCGAGCAAGAAAGATCGACGATTATCATCGCGTAAACCTTTGATCCAATCGATTATCCAAAGCTTAGACGAACTAGTCGACTCGAAGATTGTTAAATGCTGTGGAAAAGGAGCGTACGCGATGGCCATTAACCAGTGCGTTTCGTTCAAATTCGCACGTAAATCGTCTCTTTCTATTTATTCTAATCGATCATCGTCGTAAACCAAGAAAGATCGACGATTATCGTCGCGTAAACCTTTGATCCAATCGATTATCCAAAGCTTAGACGAATTGTTAAACGCTATGGAAAAGGAGCGTACGCGATGGCCACTAATCAGTGCGTTTCGTTCAAACTTCCACGTAAACCATTTATTTCTTTTTATCCTAATCGATCATCGTCATTGACCAAGAAAGATCGACGATTATCATCGCGTAAACCTTTGATCCAATCGATTATCCAAAGCTTAGACGAATTGTTAAACGCTATGGAAAAGGAGCGTACGCGATGGCCATTAACCAGTGCGTTTCGTTCAAACTTCCACGTAAACCATCTCTTTCTATTTATTCTAATCGATCATGGTCATCGACGAAGAAAGATCGACGATTATCATCGCGTAAACCTTTGATCCAATCGATTATCCAAAGCTTAGACGAACGAGTCGACTCGAGGATTGTTAAACGCTGTGGAAAAGGAGCGTACGCGTCGCGACGATAATTCGATCCGTTTAATGAAGCGGCACGAAATCGATGGATGGAACCAGCTGGCTGGGCTGGCTTAGTTGGCGTACGTGCCTGGCGAACCCTCAAGGCGGATCCACGCTGGAGGAACTTCGTTAACGAATCTACGAAATGGCTCGGATGCGTCGGCTTAATTAGCTCGCGAACGTGAACAAGGGCTGCCGTTACCAGGCGCGACCGGAAGTGAGAGCAGAGCAGCGTCCTGTTCGATCGAGTCGACGCACGTGTGCTCGTTAGTGCGGATTTTCCAGTCCCCTATCGTTTCTAATAATCGAATCGCGAATCGTTCGACGCTTGAAAGGTTGATTTAAACCGTGAGAAAAATTGCACAGTGTTGTGTAAATTCAGGACGACGAGGTAGATGAAGATGTGGAGCGTCATAAACACGACAGTGTTCTCCAATCTTCCTTAACAAGGTGATACTGCTCTGCCTTCTGGGTATGGATAACCCAGAGAAAAAGAATGAGGAGATAACATAGCGTGGAAAAGTTTGAGCTTTATCGATCCTTTTCGTTCTTTCATCTTGCCAAAGAGACGAAGCATTAAAAGTGAGATAATTTCAGAAGCTTTGTAGAGTCGCGAGGTGGTCCCAGTGGTGCACCAAAATGGCGGACGAGCGCATCTCCTTTTTCGAGATTTTCTGCTGTATCTCACGCGAATTGCTTAGCAATGTGACGACTTTGCGACACTCGCCATTAGAAGGACATCGTCGCTTACAGTTTTCCAAAAGTTTGCATTTCCTTTTCGAAATTTTCTGCTGTATTTCATGCGAATTGCTTAACAATGTGGCGATCTTATGACACTCGCCATTAGAAGGACATCATGGCTTACAGTTTTCCAAAAGTTCACATTCCTTATTTCGTTTCGAGGTTTTCTGCTGTATCTCACGCGAATTGCTTAGCAATGTGGTGATCTCACGACACACGCCACTAAAGGGACATCGACGTTTACAGTTTTCCAAAAGTTCACATTTTCTCTTTCGAGGTTTTCTGCTGTATCTCACGCGAATTGCTTAGCAATGTGTCAGCTTTGCGACACTCGCCATTAGAAGGACATCATCGCTTACAGTTTTCCAAAAGTTCACATTTCCCTTTTCGAGATTTTCTGCTGTACTTCACGCGAATTGCTTAGCAAGTGCGATAACTTCAGAAGCTTCGCAGAGTCGCGAGATGGTTCCAGTGGTGCACCAAAATGGCGGACGAGCGCATCTCCTTTTTCGAGATTTTCTGCTGTATCTCACGCGAATTGCTTAGCAATGTGTCAGCTTTGCGACACTCGCCATTAGAAGGACACTATCGCTTACAATTTTTCAAAAGTTCACATTTCCTTTTTCGAGGTTTTCTGCTGTATTTCATGCGAATTGCTTAGCAGTGTGACTGCTTCTCGACACTCGCCACTAAAGGGACATCGACTCTTACAGTTTTCTGAAAGTTCACATTTCCTTTTTCGAGATTTTCTGCTGTATCTCACGCGAATTGCTTAGCAATGTGTCAGCTTTGCGACACTCGCCATTAGAAGGACATCATCGCTTACAATTTTCCAAAAGTTCACATTTCCTTTTTCGAAATTTTCTGCTGTACTTCACGCGAATTCCTTAGCAAGTGCGATAACTTCAGAAGCTTCGCAGAGTCGCGCGATGGTCCCAGCGGTGCACCAAAATGGCGGGCGAGTAACTGCAATCTTCCAATCGACAAACAAGCGTCGGAATCGCCGGACGGAGGCGAAGAACGGAAGGAAGGACAAGCAGCCAGGGGAAGCGGAGGGCGCATCGGATGCGTTCCACGGGCTGGTCCGCATTGTCGGCCGCGTTTTCGAAAAGGCCACCGTCTGGCATTGTGCGCTGTCGACAATGGCCTGATGAGCCAGTATTGTCGAACTTGTCGAACTCAGCCGCGATGAAAGGGCCGCGGGGAAGTCGCGTCCGCGTTTGTCCTTGCCACGGCAAGTACGTGCCTCCTGGGACTCGATCGAGTCGCCTTCCTCCAGGATACACTTCCGGCCAGATATTTGCGCCGCCGTTCGATCTTCGTGCTCCTCGATCGAACGAGGATTATTAATCACGACTAGGCAAAGGTCCAAGCGTCCTTTCTGCGACGACACAGTGGTTAACCAACAGACGATAAATTCGAAGCAGGAATTCGAGTAGAAAATCGAAGCTGGGATATATACTTTGTCCCTTTTCTACTCTTCTGGAGGAGTCACGTTGTTGTTTCATTTTCTGAAGCAGCTATCGATCGACCCTCTCGATTGGCCAGGCTGCATCGCTCGCCTCTGGGACCAGAGAAAAGGGGAACGAGCCTATGATCGCGCGGGAAGCGAGCAGCTTTTAGTTTTCAGACGGAGCAGCGTGTTGGACCAGATGAACTTCCGCGAAGTTTGCAAGTTGCCAGGCCGGAAATTAACCTGGAGAGAGCCAGTGATGCACTTTTGGCGGCTACTTCGCAACGTTCGAGAGAGTGACGCGGAAGCGCCGGATAAAGTAGCGGCGCGTGCCTTTCGAGACGTGTTTCCGTCGCCTCCAGGGAATCCAGGGCAACACTCGCGAAGCGAGTGTCCGTGTATCAGCGATAGAAACGCGTCTGTGAAACGATTATCGCGCGTTCGAGCCACGATCAGGGTCCATAACGATATTTCCATGCCAGTTACGATCGTTACGGTTGCAATGGTCCTCTGGCGGACGCCAGCAGCGGGAGAATTTAGATATCGCGCGGAACGGTCGCATAAAAGTTTCGAGACATGGTCGTTGAGGGAGACATCGCGGCTGGATAGGCGAAGAGCCTTCAGGAGATGAGACGTCCTCGTAAAAAGTGGGTCTGCCCTGGTGAAATGTTGGTCTGCTCGCCTATCGCGGCTAGGGAAATGTAATGGAACGGTCACGGGCCGCTTATCCGCCTCTGCTTACCCTCTCGACCTCTCCGCTCTTTGCTTCCGTTCTCCACCAGCAGCTGTCCTTGGACAGCCACGTTTATTAACGTTATTTGTTCGCCTAATAGCCGCGTTTTCTCTCGCGTACAAAAATTGAGAGCAGTCAGACGAAGGCAAATACGAAAACCGTGTGACACAACCAGAAGAGAATCGAGCTGGGTGAAAACAGCCCCTGGGGCAAGTGGCTAAAACGAAGAACACAAAGCCTGAAAAATGGTCCCTCGAATCATCGAGAGAGAGAGAAAGAGTGATGAAAGCGTATTGGAGTCGAACGAACGTCCCTAAAACGACCCCTCGATGGAAACAGGGTCGAAGGCAGACAAACGATGAATTCGTGGGCCCTCCTCGTTCCACTTAGAGGCGATAACTGTGATTTCAGGAAGTAGAAGGCAAAGTTATCGAGGAACTGACGATGGAGCGGATCATAACCTGCGTCCCAGCCAGGGAGACCAGCCAAGGGTGAAGGGGTTGGGGTGTATTAAAGGGGCGCTACGATCCAGCCACGGATCGTCTCATGCATACGAATAAGCCTTCCGCCGATATCTACCGTGGCAGTTTCCGGTGGCTGGCTTATTAAATGCGCTCGACGACCGATCTGTAATTAACGCTCGTTCTTGCCAACGACCAGTCGCCAGCAGTCGTCAAGTAACGATGGGAATATCAATCTTCCTTTTTCGAGGTTTTCTGCTGTATTTCAGGCGAATTGCTTAGCAATGTGGCGACCTTTCGACATTCGCCATTAGAGAGTCATCGACGCTTACAGTTTTCTGAAAGTTTACATTTCCTTTTTCGAGATTTTCTGCTGTATTTCACGCGAATTGCTTAGCAAGTGCGATAACTTCAGAAGCTTTGCAGAGTCGCGAGATGGTCCCAGTGGTGCACCAAAATGGCGGACGAGCGCATCTCCTTTTTCGAGATTTTCTGCTGTATCTCACGCGAATTGGTTAGCAATGTGGCGGCTTTGCGATACTCGCCATTAGAAGGACATCATCGTTTACAGTTTTCCAAAAGTTCGCACTTCCTTTTCGAGGTTTTCTGCTGTATTTCATGCGAATTGCTTAGCAATGTGGCGGCTTTGCGACACTCGCCATTAGAAGTTCATCGACGCTTACAATTTTCCAAAAGTTCACATTTCCCTTTTCGAGGTTTTCTGCTGTACCTCACGCGAATTGCTTAGAAGTGTGGCGACCTTTCGACATTCGCCATTAGAGAGTCATCGACGCTTACAGTTTTCTGAAAGTCTACATTTCCTTTTTCGAGGTTTTCTGCTGTATTTCACGCGAATTCCTTAGCAATGTGGCGGCTTTGCAATACTCGCTATTAGAAGGACACTATCGCTTACAGTTTTCCAAAAGTTTGCATTTCCTTTTCGAGATTTTCTGCTGTATTTTACGCGAATTGCTTAAAAGTTTGGCGATCTTTCACCATTAGAGGGACATCGACGCTTACAGTTTTCTGAAAGTTCACATTTCCTTTTTCGAGGTTTTCTGCTGTATCTCATGCGAATTGCTTAGAAGTGTGGCGACCTTTCGACATTCGCCATTAGAGAGTCATCGACGCTTACAGTTTTCTGAAAGTCTACATTTCCTTTTTCGAGGTTTTCTGCTGTATTTCACGCGAATTCCTTAGCAATGTGGCGGCTTTGCAATACTCGCCATTAGAAGGACACTATCGCTTACAGTTTTCCAAAAGTTTGCATTTCCTTTTCGAGATTTTCTGCTGTATTTTACGCGAATTGCTTAAAAGTTTGGCGATCTTTCGACATTCACCATTAGAGGGACATCGACGCTTACAGTTTTCTGAAAGTTCACATTTCCTTTTTCGAGGTTTTCTGCTGTATCTCATGCGAATTGCTTAGCAGTGTGGCGACCTTTCGACACTCGCCATTAGAGAAACATCGACGCTTACAGCTTTCCAAAAGTTCACATTTCCATTTTCGAGGATTTCCGCTGTATCTGACGCGAATTGTTCAGGCAGTGCGACTTTCTCTCGACACTCACCACTAAAAAGACATAATCGCTTACAGTTACCTAAAAATTCACATTTCCTTCATCGTTCCGATACATACAACTTCTGACTTGTCCCAAACATCCCAGCGTCCACAGCAGAGCTTGCTAAATAGCCTTACTGACGAGTCCACTAGCATTTCCTCCCTCTCTTCTCTTTCATCCGCAGCAAAACCCTCAGCAACGCTCTTCATCAGAACAGCGCGAAGTCCGCTGCGAAATTCGAATTTAACAGGAACGAACTTAGACCATCGATCCTGGGGCGGATGTGGAAGCCTCTCTCCGGCACCAGAACGCGCAGCAGGGATTCGACTGCGAGCAGACTATTCGCAGTTTAACGTGCCGCTGCTTCCGCGCTGATTATGAACGAACGGGTATCGGTTTATTGCGATCCTTTGTGCCAGCGGTTCTCAGTCGGTGCTGCTCTCTTTTGCTGTCTCTTTTTTTTTACGCGCGCATCACGATCGAGCTGGACGAGTCAGGCTGAAAGATCAAACAGCCGCCGCGTTAAATATTCATAAAAGGGGTAGGTCGACGGTGGATTCGGTGGACGACTGGAAAAATTGACGCGCGTTGCCCGCGCGACCGGTATGAATTTTCATTAACGCGAAACTTTCGTACCAGGCCGAAAATCAAATTGACTCGGGCGAATTTCAAATGCAATTTCGCGTCGACGCTGAAATCTGCATTCCGCCGCACAGTCAGGGGATGGACCATCGAACCTCGACGTTGATCGTCGCGTTAGACCAAGCGAGACTTTCTGGGGGTCGTAGAAAGAAGAAAGAATGGCCATTTCTCCTGGTAACGTGTCTACTTTAACCAATGGCCCACGACGAACCGCAAACGAGAGCTGGTAAAATGGTAAATCGCAATGAGACCCGCAAATTGTTTTACGAGCGACGTTGCTGGTACCACGAGCCACGTTACCAGCTACGCTGGTCAGTGTATCAATTACGAAATAACGTCGTTAACGCGGCGTGGCTGGTATACTGGTGATTAACGAGCCACCAGCTCGTGGACTCGTTGATCATTGGTCATCGAGAACCGCTGGACGTGGCCCTCCTCGCGCGTGGCGAGGGCGAGCCAGGTTAAAATCCTGATATCAGCCTCGTGTAAATAGATTGCATCGCGATAATAGGGGGGGCCAGCCAGGGAAACCTAATCTCGACGATGATCATTTCAATCTTCCCGTGTAAATCGATTCCAGATTGGATTGGCCAATCTGCGTATCGAGATTCGAGCCGATCGAAGCCACCGTGTACAGAATTCCACTTTCGTCTGGATCGTTGCTACAATCGTTCTATCGTTGTTCCAGGTAATCCTGATGCCGCACAGTCACACGGATCCAGGATGGCTGAAGACGTTCGAGCAGTACTTCCACAGCTCCACCAGGAGCATCCTGAACAATATGGTCTCGAAGCTGCAGCAATGGCCCAACATGACCTTCATCTGGAGCGAGGTGTCCTTCCTGTCGCTCTGGTGGGAGAGGTAAGCCCCTAATTTAACCAACCTCGATCCCTCGACAGGGCAGCCGTTCCTTCTAGTTAGTTCGATCGCCTTGGCCAACGGTTTTTATCCAGCGTCGTGGAAGAAGCCACCGCGTACGTGTTACCAGGAAGTCGACAGTCGTAAAGGGTGCCATTAGGGGACGTAGATGGCGGTCGAGATGGCTCAGCTCGATAGAGCAGTTAAGGCAACCCCTCGCGAGGGCGGGATATCCGCTGGAATCTTCCAGAGCTTCCCTTTCTTTCTTCTAACGACCGCGAGAGGGAAAAAAGAGGACCAGGGAGACTGCGGATAAAGATGAGGAAGTATCGAGAGCATAAAAGGGAATCGCGAGCGAGATAACGTCTCCAGTATCAAGGCCCACGTAGGAGGGACTCCTTTTCGATGGGCTATCAAATTCTGCGGGCGAGACTGTTCACGAGGACACTGCGATCGCCTCGATATCGATCCCACGGTGTATCTCTCGTCCCGCAAGAGAATCGACTGAAAATCAAAATAGATTTCCGTGGGCTGGTGCGTAGGCTTGCTGCTGGAACGAGGCCATCATAAAACGACCCCTGTTACAACGAGCAACGACGATACGGTGCTTTGGGTTAGGGCAATATCCGATGGATCGAGAACCACTTTCTTCCTTAACTGCCTGGATCGTCATGAGTGAAAACGAGCACTTCTATATCGCGCACCCTGTAAATTGTTACGCTTCTATGGGTACCAGCTACCCTCTCTGTCTCCAAGCTTCAGCATTGCGTTTGATGGAACCTTTGTGCGTTCTTTGGTAGCTCAAAGATCTGCGCAGAGTGCCAACTGGAAATCTGAAGACGCGTTCTTGAAGATGGACGACTTGTTCGACTTGTTTGGGATCTGGGTTATCGCGAGTCGAGGAAACGACGATGGAACGGAATTCGTTGGGTAGTTTACTGGCGACGTGAACACGGGAAGGCGGCCATTGCTGGCTGGCGGAATCACGTAAACCACGGCCGTCTGGAATGCGCTCTCGCTATAAATATGATTTGTATCGCGGATCGTATCGCGCGAAATTACAAGTTGCGGTGGCAACACGTTTCTAGCCGGCCAGCTCTATCTGCGTTGTAACTTACAATTACGCGAGCCGTGTATCGCTCGTCTGGCGCACGAGGAGTTCGAAAACCAGCCGCGGGGTTAGACTCGATCCCTTTAAAATCGGCTCCTCGATCGAGCACTCGACTGTTACCGCGTTCGAAACTTAATTAGTTCGCGAAGCCGCTCTGTCTACGCGTTCCGGAAACCACCGTCGACTTCTTCGATTCCTCGAATCGCTGCTGAAACGCGTGGCAAAGGACGAAAGCGCTGACTGTGGTTCAAAGCCAGCCGTCAGAGCTGCGTTTCCGGAGGGGCAAATTTTCAAGGTGAGATAACGCGGGAGACCAGCAGAGCTGACGAGAGATTTAGCTGGATCGTAGATAACCGCGTAACTTCCTCTGACCTTAACCCAAAGCGTGGTAAGGCAGGTAAACTGGTGGCCGCGGTTTTATGGAAGACGCCAAACGATCCGTGAGAATCGTTGCGACCGCTGCTAAACACAAAGTACTCGAGCTCGTTCCTCTGTTTCAGCGCGCATCCCACGAAAAAGATGGTGGTGAAGAGGTTGGTGAAGGACGGCAGACTGGAGATGACCACTGGCGGTTGGGTAATGACCGACGAGGCCACGTCCCACATCTACGCCATGTTGGACCAGCTGATCGAGGGTGAGGACTGCTCGAGCTCGTCATATTTCTCGCTTAATCCGAGCACCACTGGCGGACGGGAATGGAAAGCAGAGATCTAGGGATTTTCTTGGTCTGAGATACCCTCGCGATAAAAATGACGGCGGTTCACCCTAGAATCGCCTCCATTGCCCTTAACGCTCTCTGATTACGAAGGCAGAGGAACCGAGGGCGATTTAACGCGCAGGATTTTATTGCGCCTTGGAATCCTGGTGATTGCAACCGTGGCTGCCACGGTGATACTGGCTGCGCAATAATAATTACCGTTCCCCTAAATACGTCCCAGCGTTATCGCCGCCTCGAGACCATTAAGCGCGATCATGACTCGAGTTATAACGTTTCGCAGTCGTTGGGATTATCCTGACGATCCCTGAGATGTTTGCTGGGGGATTAATATACAGGGGAGCCGTCCTCGTTCCCCTAGAAAATTCTCGTTACATTTTTGCGAAGCTTTCGCTTCGTCCACCGTTAGAATCGCACTCTTCCTCCGCGTTAACGTTGCGTTCTCAGACCACTGAGAGAGTCAGTGGCGATTTTAAAACGCGAACTCGAACCCAGCTACTTTCTCTCCACATTGCGTTCTCAGACCACTGAGAGAGTCAGTGGCGATTTTAAAACGCGAACTCGAATGCAGCTAATCGACGCTTCGTCCATCGTTAGAATCGCAATCTTCCTCCGCGTTAACGTTGCGTTCTCAGACCACTGAGAGAGTCAGTGGCGATTTTAAAACGCGAACTCGAACCCAGCTACTTTTTCTCCACATTGCGTTCTCAGACCACTGAGAGAGTCAGTGGCGATTTTAAAACGCGAACTGGAACCCAGCTAATCGACGCTTCGTCCACCGTTAGAATCGCACTTTTTCTCCGCGTTAACGTTGCGTTCTCAGACAACTGAGAGAGTCAGTGGCGATTTTAAAAGGCGAACTCGAACGCAGCTAATCGACGCTTCGTCCACTGTTAGAATCGCAATCTTCCTCCGCGTTAACGTTGCGTTCTCAGACCACTGAGAGAGTCAGTGGCGATTTTAAAACGCGAACTCGAACGCAGCTACTTTCTCTCCACATTAAGTTCTCAGACCACTGAGAGAGTCAGTGGCGATTTTAAAACGCGAACTCGAACCCAGCTACTTTCTCTCCACATTAAGTTCTCAGACCACTGAGAGAGTCAGTGGCGATTTTAAAACGCGAACTCGAACGCAGCTAATCGGCTCGCATCGATCCAGGAAATCCCACCACCACCGGGTGTTTCGCGGTAACGTGTTGCGTTTTCAGCGTTGCATATTCACACGCGGGATATTTGCCGATATATCGACGCGTAATGCCCGCGAGCACGCGTATTGACCGTGTCTGGCTTTGAAATTTAACGTTCTAAGCGGCGAACCTGCCGCATACATATTCAACAGCCTAATAATTAGAAGTTAATGTAGCCTGGTTAGCGTCGTTCCAATGGGTCTGGCGTCGATTCTCCACCCATCCCCGTCGATTCGTCCTTGAATTAACTTGGACTCTCCCTGTTACTTTGTTAATTCACCAGCCTGTTCGCCGTTCGTTCGCAGCGTTCCACAGCGACGACAGCATCCGCGAGCGGATAAGCTCCACTCACGGTTGCGCTCTTCGAGTCTCGAACAAAGAACAGACCGGATGTGTGCTCGCAGGCTCGCGATAGAGGATCGAGAGGTCTCTCTCTGCTGGTATCCACTGGGCTCGGTGCAAATAACGCGGGATAAAAGCGTTTACGGTCGCGTGCTACCGCGCGCCAACGGTATTCCTTCGCCCTGGTTACCCTGGAGAACACACCAGCCTGGAAATATAGGGAAGCGCAATCGAAGGAAAGTCCTGTCGGCGATATTACACGCTCGAGATCTTCTCCACCGGCGGGGAATATCCTCGACGAAAGCTCTTCGCTCGTACAAAGCATGTAAGCCCGCCAGGATACACGGACCGCCTACCTCTGATCTCCACCCACCCCTCTTGGATTTTATCCGCCCTGTTTTCCTTTTTTTTTCTTCTCTTCGTTCTCTCTTCCGTCCCGTTTGCCAGCCTGAGTGCGCTGTTTCTCCAGTTCCACCAGTGAATCGATCTTAAGCTGAATCAAGGGACGAGGTTTTAATGTAGATTTCGAACCGTTCAGATACATTTCTTCTGGGCTGAGCGATTGGAGTTGTGGTTTGTGGAACTTTTGGAGGTAGATTAGGGTTGTTGATGGATCTCTCTTAAATATTAGAATCAAAGATTGAGGAAGAAGCTTCGAAGGGTTGCGTAGAATAATTTTGAAGGGAGGTTGAAGAGAAAAGGAGTAGATTAGGGGGGTATCCATGCATTCAATGTAGATTTCGAACGTTCAGATACATTTCTTTTGGGCTAAGCGATTGGAGTTGTGGTTTGTGGAACTTTTGGAGCTCGATTAGGGTTGTTGATGGATCTCTTTTAAATATCAGAATCAAAGATTGAGGATGAAGCTTCGAAGAGTTTCGTAGAATAATTTTGAAGGGAGGTTGAAGAGAAAAGGAGTAGATTAGGGGGGTATCCAGTTGGACGAGCCACTTCCTTTTTTTTCTTTTCATTCTCTCTTCCGTCCCGTTTGCCAGCCTGAGTGCACTGTTTCTCCAGTTCCACCAGTGAATCGATCTTAAGCTGAATCAAGGGACGAGGTTTTAATGTAGATTTCGAAAGTTCAGATACATTTCTTCTGAGCTGAGCGATTGGAGTTGTCGACTGTGGAACTTTTGGAGGTAGATTAGGGTTTTTGATGGATCTCACTTAAATATTAGAATCGAAGATTGACGGAAGAAGCATCGAAGGATCGCGCAGAATAATTTTGAAGGGCGGTTGAAGAGAAAAGGAGTAGATTAGGGGGGTATCCAGTTGGACGAGGCATGCAGGGGTGGCTCAAAGCGGCCGCGACAAACGACGAGCTGTTTTTCGAGCGGACAAGGGACATCCGTTTCACCCTCGCCAGGCACAAAGGAATCTCGCGACACTTTAATTCTCCCTGGAAGAAAGCTCGACGATTACTCTGGCAGAAACGCAATTAAGTCCGCTGTCGCTGGTTCTTTTCTCTTATTTTTTTTTCCAAACGCGATTTCTCTACTCTTTTTCTTTTTTCTCTCTCTCTCCATCCACCCACGTCGTTCGTACGCTCGTTCGAGAGTCACGGTTCGAGGCACGGTCAAAGAGAGGGGGCGAAAGCCGCGTTTCGAGATGATATTCCCACGGAAAAGGGAAAAGTTAATTATGAGTCGCCGCGGGGTAGTTTCGAAAGCGGTTGTAACGAGCTGTTCCGTCGCCGGATGACAGAACGTAATCTGATTAAGGGACCGGTTCGTTTGCGAGTTCGTCCGATCCTTTGAGACTCGCGCGACGTACAATCGCCTGGGAAAATAATTTAGATACCCGCGCTTGGGATCATAAAAAGCGTAACTCCAAGAGAATACCAAGATTTTATATTTCTCTGTTGCGTTAAAAAAAAAAAAAAATAAAGAACACACGCAACGCGTCTCTCTTTTCTTCTCGCGAGCGAACAGCATTTTCTACGGATTAAATCGCGATGCTATATTATCAGAGAGACGTGTCTATTACCAAGATTTTATATTTCTCTGTTGCGTTAAAAAAAAAAAAAAA
This sequence comes from Xylocopa sonorina, assembly GCF_050948175.1. Classification (NCBI taxonomy): domain Eukaryota; kingdom Metazoa; phylum Arthropoda; class Insecta; order Hymenoptera; family Apidae; genus Xylocopa; species Xylocopa sonorina. The sequence goes on along the minus strand of NC_135201.1, from coordinate 11,493,376 downwards.
AAGAACACATACAACGTGTCTCTTTTCCACTCGCCAGCGAACAGAATTTTCTACGGGTTAAATCGCGATGCTATATTATCAGAGAGACCTGTCTATTACCAAGATTTTATATTTCTCTGTTGCGTTGAAAAAAAAAAGAACACATACAACGTGTCTCTTTTCCACTCGCGAGCGAACAGAATTTTCTACGGGTTAAATCGCGATGCTGTGCTATCAGAGAGACGTGTATATTACGCGACGTGTCCAAACAACTCGGATCAGAAGCCAAGCTTAGCGCTCGCAGCGTGGATAAAACGGAATCGGCAGAGATTAGATTTTTCCAGTAGATTACGCGGCTGGAATTATACATTCCGCCGCGACAAATCCGAGCGTCACGGATCGTAAACGGATCAGGCTCGTAATTTACGAGCCACGAGCCCGTCTAATTCCGATCGCGGCCCTGTTCGATCAACGGAACGATTGATTTATCGTTACCCGACGCGAGGGGTCAATGGTTCGGACCAACGATAATAAACCGTCCCATTGTTCGACACCGGAAACCGGCAGATATGACCGGTAAACTAATTATCCCTCGCGAGCGGACCAATTTTCTCGTTGCAGGTGTAAAACCAACAGCTCGACGAACGATTATTGCCAAACCGTCCTCGAATCGATGCGATGCATTTCTAAATAGCTCGTCGAGGAAGATGACCAATTTTCTCGTTGCAGGTGTAAAACCAACAGCTCGACGAACAATTATTGCCAAACCGTCTTCGAATCGATGCGATGCATTTCTAAATAACTCGTCGAGGAAGATGACCAATTTTCTCGTTGCAGGTGTAAAACTAACAGCTCGACGAACGATTATTGCCAAACCGTCCTCGAATCGATGCGATGCATTTCTAAATAGCTCGTCGAGGAAGATCCTCGTGGCACTTCCGCTGTCTTCCGCGTGAGGGACCAATTCTGCTCGAGAACTTCGCGGAAACAGGACGCTAATGGCCGCAATTAAACGGAGATCGAGGCCTCGAGTCGGAGGATTAACCAGAAACCCGAGATCCTCTTGGTATCGACAATACCAGAAATCGAGATAACCGTGAGCCTCGCCTGCAACGCGCAGGAACGACGATAATAACCGGAAACGCGGCAGGACGAGTCCATTACTGGTTTAACCCAAAACAGGAGGCGAGTGTTTCGACCTGTGGCAATTAGCGTCGATTAACGAGCTCCTCTCTCGTTACACCTTCGATCTTCAACTTTCACTGCGCATCCTCGCGTCTTTCTTCGAAGAAGATGGCTTTGGTACCTCGCATGGAAAAGAGACTGGATGGACGAGTGTTTCGACCTGTGGAAATTAGCTTCGATTAACGAGCTCCTCTCTCGTTACACGACCACCTTCGATCTTCAACTCTCGCTGCGTATCCTCGCATCTTTCTTCGAAGAAGATGGTTTGCTTGGTACCTCGCATGGAAAAAAGACTGGATGGGCGAGTGTTTCGACCTGTAGAAATTAGCGTCGATTAACGAGCTTCTCTCTCGTTACACGACCACCTTCGATCTTCAACTCTCGCTGCATGTCTCTCTTCGAAGAAGATGGTTTGCTTGGTACCTCGCATGGAAAAGAGACTGGATGGACGAGTGTTTCGACCTGTGGAAATTAGCGTCGATTAACGAGCTTCTCTCTCGTTACACGACCACCTTCGATCTTCAACTTTCACTGCGCATCCTCGCGTCTTTCTTCGAAGAAGATGGCTTTTTGGTACCTCGCATGGAAAAGAGACTGGATGGGCGAGTGTTTCGACCTGTGGAAATTAACGTCGACTAACGAGCTTCTCTCTCGTTACACGACCACCTTCGATCTTCAACTCTCGCTGCATGTCTTTCTTCGAAGAAGATGGCTTTGGTACCTCGCATGGAAAAGAGACTGGATGGGCGAGTAATGGTCGCTGAAAGGTTCGAGAAAAGTCAGAGTATCCTCGAGGCTCGTAAAACGAGAGCAACAAGTGGCGCGAGCCGTATTTATTGTCCTTCCGTTCGCTCGACGCTCTTCCGGCTGACTAATGCGACGCCTCGACTACTAGACGGGTCTGTCAGTGGTAGAGGTCGACGCTCTATCGAACCGTCCAAGTAGTCACGGACCCTGCCGTGTCAGACGGCCGCTAGTGACGCGGCACGCTTTTACGTCGGACAGCTGAGGCGTTTTGTCGTTGAAACTCCGTTTTTGCTATCATAAATACGTTTACTTTCTTGTCGTTTCTGCTGCAAAATGTAACAATTGATCAAGTATGAAACTAGCATAATTTTTCCTATGTACAATTAATTTTTCTTGTTCTTGCAACTGTTACTGCGTTTTTGCTATCATAAATGCATTTACTTTCTTGTAGTTTCTGCTCGCAAAATGTAACAATTGATCAAGTGTGAGACTAGCGTAATTTTTCCTATGTAAAATTAATTTTTCTTATTCTTGCAACTGTTACTGCGTTTTTGCTATCATAAATGCATTTACTTTCTTGTAGTTTCTGCTCGCAAAATGTAACAATTGATCAAGTGTGAGACTAGCGTAATTTTTCTAAGTAAAATTAATTTTTGTTATTCTTGCAACTGTTACTGCACTTTTGCTGTCGCAAGTGCGTTTACTTTCTTGTCGTTTCTGCTCGCAAAATGTAGCCATAGATCAGGTATGAAATTAGCGTAATTTTTCCTATGTAAAATTGATTTTTGTTATTTTAGCAACTGTTTTTTTAGGCTGTCGTACGAAATGGAGGAAGGTGATTTTCTGTGATAGATCTGTTTCTATGTTTAACTGAGATCGGTTCGAGCGGAAGGGCGAGGGTGTCGATTGCCAGCGTGGAATTAGCTCCGCGGTAGTTTCCGCGAAAAGCCATACCCCTTTAGCGATGCTTGCCCAGGATGAAGTTGAAACTACGCGGGATTAAAGTCCAAGCACACTCTGGGAACGTTCGAGCGTCGATTCGTTATCCCTGTTCAATCCCCGTGCGCCTCGAAGGATCACGGATTCATTGCCCTAACTTTTCCCAACTTGTTTGTCGCCCGTCCACCTTCTTCTCTTTTCTTCGGCCACTTTTCACCTACAAACTTTACCACCTCTATTATTTCTCTCCTCCCTACCGTGGAAACAAATCCTGCCATTAGTCCAGCCGATTTTTTCCTCTCGATTTTCAAATTATTCATTGAACGACGTTCTTCACCCACTCTCAACAATTTCTCGTTTCTTGATTGAAAAAATTAATTGGAACATTCTGTAGAATTCGAGTCGATTTGCAAATTATTTAGTGGACAACGTTCTTCAGCCACTCTCGAGAATTTCTTGTTTCTGGATTGAAAAAAATTAGTTGAAATATTCTGTAGAATTCGAGTCGATTTTTAAATTATTTATTGGGCGACGTTCTTCAGCTACTCTTAACAATTTCTCGTTTCTCGATTATAAAAATTAGTTGGAATTTTCTGTAGAATTCGAGTCGATTTGCAAATTATTTAGTGGACAACGTTCTTCAGCCACTCTCGAGAATTTCTTGTTTCTGGATTGAAAAAAATTAGTTGAAATATTCTGTAGAATTCGAGTCGATTTTTAAATTATTTATTGGGCGACGTTCTTCAGCTACTCTTAACAATTTCTCATTTCTCGATTATAAAAATTAGTTGAAATTTTCTGTAGAATTCGAGTCGATTTTCAAATTATTTATTGGGCAACGTTCTTCACCTATCCTCAACAATATCTCGTTTCTTGATTAAAAAAATTAGTTGCAACATTCTGTAGAATTCGAGTCAATCTTTTCCCTCGATTTTCAAATTATTCATTGAACAACGTTTTTCACCCACTCTCAACAATTTCTCGTTTATCGATTAAAAAAATTAGTTGGAACATTCTGTGGAATTCGAGTCGATTTTTTCTCTGGATTTTCGAATTATTTATTGGACGACGTTCCTCAGCCACTCTCACCAATTTCTCGTTTGTGGATTGAAAAAATTAGTTGGAACATTCTGTGGAATTCGAGTTGACTTTTTCTCTGGATTTTCGAATTATTTATTGGACGACGTTCCTCAGCCACTCTCACCAATTTCTCGTTTGTGGATTGAAAAAATTAGTTGGAACATTCTGTAGAATTCTAATCGCCAACTTCGCACAGGGGCCCCCGCTGTTGATCGTGCGGCTATAGCACGTCCACGTTAACTCGCTTAATGCACACATGTCGTGTCTAATGAGTTATAACCAGTCGAGCACCGGCTGAGTGTAGTTTAATGGTTTGTTCGCTCGTATTAGTCCAACGCCACACCCTTCCATCGGCCCTCCGTCGTTTCCCCTTCAGCAACCCCTTCGATCCTTCGCCTCCGCGTCGTTTCTTCGCGCCACTGTTCACCACACTGACTTATCCAAACGTGTAGCCATCGAATAAAATTCGTTGCCTCTGTCAAGCAATCGTTCGTTACTCTCGTTCGATTCTCTTCTCGAACAAGTCCTCTGCATCCCCTCGACCTTGTTACGACAGTCTTGGTGCTCCAAACGGCACTTTGGGACGTCGAAATCGACGAAAACCGCGCGAGAGCGCGGAGGAACGCGGAATTCGTGGACGAAGCTGAGCTTCAGCGAGTAATTGACGCAATTTCCGCGGCCATCAACGTCGATGGCTCAGTGAATACGTATCGCATCGACTAACAGACTGGTAACAATCCGTGGTGGACGTTAATGCTCGCGAGAGGCACGCTCGAACGATCTCTCGAGCACTCCGCGAATCGAATGCACCTCTGCCCTCTCCACAGGATCTCTGGCGTCCTCGCGACACCGGACATTAGGAAACTGGAATTAGTTTCGACCCCTTGGAACGTTTAAGCACCCCCGCACCAGGTTATTCATTCCTCGAACGGCTGTGCAGCGCAGGGATTAAACTGCGGCTGGGTTCAACGCTTGAATCTCGTGACGTTTCCATTAATTTTCCGCAGCGAGCCGTTAAATTAAAGACAGGAGAAGGTAGACAGCAGGGTAGTAGTCCAACCCCTTTGTCGCGAGTCGAGGTAACGAAGCATCGATTAACAGCTGGATCGAAAGCGATTAAGGAACGAGGAAGAGAGAATTTCTTTCCACTGGTGCGTTAGGGTTTTGATAAGAAAATAGGGGGTGAATTGCGCGGGGTTGACGATTCCTGCGAGCAATGGTGGCCACAGAAGCCACGCTCTAGCGTCGAATTTGGTCAGCCACTAATAAAAGCGACCACTGCTGTCTCTGCCAGGTTTAAGTCGATTAATAACCACCGTTACTGTCTACAGTCTTTCAACCAGTCTCGACTCTCTCTCGACGTCGAATCGAACCGCGTGGACTCTTCCAACCGTGTCTTATCGTCTCCCTCGAGGAACTCCAACTGGGTAACCCAAATGTCTCCTCGACCCAATTCGCCTCTGCTAAATGTCTCGCTTATCTCCTATGGAACTTTCCTTACTGTCCTCTGTTTCAGTTTCGTCGTCGAACCTTGCGTTCCATTCGAGAAACGTGTCCAAAAGTGTGGTCTGAGATTCTCTGGATTAATCATAGAAATGATTTAGCTGGTGGTAAACTTGCGACACGATGGAGCAAATTGTATTGGTTGGTACCAAGGGTGTTACACGTGAGATTTGCGTATCGATAAATCGTCGATCGAGGAAGTAGCAGTCTCTATCCTGTGGCAACGGGTGTGGATTAACTGCACGCTGTTGGCCAGGGTCAAACTGGGCTTGTCTGACTGGCGAGGAATGCTCAGAGGGTGAGAACTGATAAATAGGCAGCGATTACAGCCACCGTGCGCTGCGACCAGCTATCGAAACGGTGCTCTGCTGTGAGAAATCGCGTCTGAATTAGCGGACGCTCTTAATGGACCACGGACTTGCGACCTGCACGATCGATCAGGTTCACTCAACGTCGACTCTGCTGATGGAAATGCCGTTTCGAGGTGTTGGTATCAGAGACAGAGCGTTAACGAGTACGCTCGCAGAGGATTGTCGAGCAGGAAGTGGAGGTTTCGTTTGGTTTGCTGTTCGAAGAACCGGCTGATGGATCGGTTGAGCGAATAAGAAGCGAGCAAGACACGGAAATTCCAAGCAATCCGCGCGAAAATATCCAGCCACGGTTTCTCCTTGTTCTCCAGCGGGGTATGGGTTTTTAAATGAGTCACGGGAGCGTTCACCGCGCCTGTAAGCGTCTGCGATCGCTGATACGGGTGAGAAGCTTCCAAAAGCGCGATTTCCTAGTCACTCTGAGAATTTAACGACCCCGCTGCCATCGATCCCTCAATTTACACGCACCGCGCGGCTCTCTGTCTCTCAATGAAAGCCTCAGAAGCCTCCAAAGATCCACCTAACCGTTCCTACGGTATTAAATGCACGCTCGGTTGCCTGCGTTCGATGCGACCCTAAAAACGATTATTTCTTGCCGTTGTGTGCGTGGAAATACACGCGTCTCTGCTTCTCCATTCACTTCTGCGCCATTCTTAATCGCGTCTTCAACGTCCTCTTCACGCTTGACACAATTTTTGTCGCTCGATTACAGGTCACCAATGGCTGAAGACGAACTTGGACGTGACGCCAGAGTCAGGATGGTCTGTGGATCCGTTTGGCCACGGTGGAACCATACCCTACCTGCTGAAAGCGTCAGGCGCTTCTGGCACGGTCATCCAGAGAATACACTACGCCTGGAAGCAATGGTTCGCCAAGAAACAGTACGGCGACTTCGTCTGGCTGCAACCGTGGGATCAGACTGGCAAAGCAGACATGCTCACTCACAATCAGCCGTTCGACATCTACAATATCAAGCACTCCTGCGGACCGCATCCTCATGTCTGTCTGAACTTCGACTTCCGGAAGATACGCGGCGAGTACACTGAATATTCAGTCAGAGCCGTGGAGATCACGCCCAACAACGTGAAGCAGATGGCTGAGCTGCTTCTGGAACAGTACTCCAGGACTGGGTCCCTGTTCACGCACAACGTCGTTCTTATGCCGCTTGGCGACGATTTTAGGTGAGATCCTTCAGTCTCGAACAGCTATTGTAGAGTAACAGGTCGCGAGCCTTTGCATTTGCGTAATTTCTATCGCTTTCTGGTTCAGGTACGATCACGCGATCGAGTGGGACCAACAGTACACCAACTACAAGATCCTGATGGACTACATCAACAGCAGAAAGGAGGAGTACAACGCGGAGATAGTGTTTGGCACGCCCAAAGACTACTTTCAAGAGATCAGAAAGCGTATAGAGAATTTCCCTACGCTGAAGGGGGACTTCTTCGTGTACTCTGATATATTCAGCGAGGGCAGACCAGCTTATTGGAGCGGATACTTCACTACTAGACCGTACATGAAGATCCTGGACCGTGAACTGGAGGCGAACCTTCGTTCAGCTGAGATCTTGTACACCATCGCGTTGAACGTAGCCAAACAGTCTGGCAAGGACTTCATGTTATACGAGACTTACTTTGAAAAATTAGTGAAGGCTAGAAGAAACTTGGGCCTGTTCCAGCACCACGACGCCATCACAGGCACATCCAAGTCTTTCGTCATGAAGGACTACGCGTTGAAATTGTTCGAGTCCATCTCAGATACGACCAGTTTGCAGAGCTTCGCCATTCAGTCGCTTGCTGGGACCGCCAGCAAGCCCAATTCCGTTTACGTTCTGGCTGAATCGGACAGAGACAGCTACGAGAAGCTGCCAAAGAAGATCCCAGTCGGAGTGAACGGGCAGGAGACGAAGAAAATAGTCCTGTTCAATCCCCTGGCTCAGCCCAGGCAGGAAGTGATCAGTCTGAAAGTCACGTCGTACAAGATCAGAGTGCTGGACCCGCAGAAGAACCCAATTCCGTATCAGATAGCACCAGTGATGAACGCCACCAGCATCACACACGACGTCTACGTGTTGCTGTTCGTGGTGGAGTTGAAACCGCTGGCAATAGCGACGTATCATCTTCAACAGATCGACAAGGTGCCCATGGAGGCCATCTCCACGGTCTACTGCAGCAGATGCGGGAAGGACAACGTGTTCCCCATAAAACCTATGCAGGTGGGGGACGTTCAGTTGGAGAATCAGAGGATGAAACTGTTGTTCGACGGTCAGACTGGCTTTCTGAAGAGGGTGACCAAGAAAGCTACTGGGAAGATCATGCAATGCGCCATACAATTCGCTGCCTATCCGTCCGCGCAGTTCCACAGCGGGGCCTACCTGTTCATGCCCGATCCAAACCTGAGGGACATCGACAAGGACGTGCTGGAGGCGTACACGCCTCATCAGAAGATTTACATCGTCAGCGGAAGCCTCAGCTCGAGGCTGACCGTCGAGTACGGGAAACTGTTGACCCATCACATGGCCATTTATCACAGAGACGACGGACTGGGTGATGCCATCTATCTGAGGAACATCGTGGACTTCGAGACGCCTCCAAAGAACCGCGAGACTGAGATGTTCATGCGACTGCAGACTGACATACTCAATGGAGACCCGCCAGAGTTCTACACTGACCTGAACGGTCACCAGATGATCAAGAGGACGAAGATAGAGAGGATTGGGATCGAGGGTAACTACTTTCCCATCACCACCATGGCCTACATAGAGGACACCAGCCACAGGCTCACTCTGCTCGTGAATCACTGCCAAGGAGCGGCCAGTTACCAGCCAGGATGGCTGGAAGTGATGCTAGACAGGAGAACCCTTTACGACGACTCGAGAGGCATGGGCGAGGGGCTCCTGGACAATCGTAGAACGGTCATCAAGCATTGGTTGTTGCTGGAGGACATCGCAGGAGAGAAGGATAAGTATTCGAAGCCCTCTCTGTTCGCCAATCACCTCAGCAACGCTCTCAACTATCCAGTGAACATTTTCGTGGTGGACGGGACCGAGAGCGACATAGTGATGGCACCAGAGGTCAGGCTACTGAGTCAGAGCTTCCCCTGCGATCTTCATCTGTTAAACCTGAGGACCAATCACGACCAGAAGCTGCCGCACTTCCCAGTGAACAGCGCCCTGATGGTGCTCCACAGACAGGGTTACAGTTGCTCCGTTGGCGTGGACGTGGCGTTGAAGCATTGCCCGCTGACGGACAGGATCAACCAGGGTACCTCGTTCTTCAGACTGGCCAGTCTGAACGTGACCAAGACCTCGTTGACGGGCACGAAGACGAAGCAGAGGCTGAAGGACGGCCTCCAAGAGGTCAGCCTGCAACCGATGGAAGTCGAGACGTTCAACGTGAACTTCGTCCAATGATCCTGAGCCCAACGGAAGCGTTTGCCTGCCTTCTGAACAGGACACTGCCCTGGCAGATGCTACCTCCTCGGGTCTTCGTGCGATCCGTTGAAATTGGAGACTGGTCGTACCGCGCGGATGGCGCTGGAACCGCGTACTTCTCGTCCCTTTCTTCTTCTCACCTTGCGTTCCATGGTCGAAGCCAGTGTACATACTTAGACGTGGCGATCTTGGCCGTGCCCGTACCAGTGTACATACACCAAACACCATACACTTGCTCACACCAGGCCCCTGCACACTGTTCGGTTCTTTGGTTCAGTTCTTCTGAATATGAGATTCTGATCCCAAGACAGAGGATCTTCTTTTGGAGGATGATGAGATCTTCTGATCCTAAGACAGAGGTAGGAAGGGAGAGTCGACGGAAGAAGAGAATTATAATACGGAACTCGCTGTCCTCTGACTTCGCGTATCGGTTGAGAAATCATTTTCCCCGTGCCCCTTCGATATCACCCTCGTCGACCTTTAGAAAACACATAGGAAACTAGTAATTGTTCGCGAGGCTCCTTGTCCATTCGCGAGACCGTTCAGACTCGCGACTTCGTCGCTCGATTCTGATATCCAGGCTCTCGTTCTTGAACGGATCGCGGATGGATATGGTGGCTCGTGAACGCGCCAAAACAGACTGACGATACAATCAAACGGTTAAAGTGCATTACAGCCTCGTAATGTGTACAAAGGTAGAGATTGAGCTCGCGTCAGGCGCACGGGAGCAACGTGGATTATGGTGAACAGGGTGCTCCTCTTAGCTTGATCGCCCGTGCACTATCGTTCTCGTGAGAATTATTGCCAGGGTATCGTCGATAGAGTCGAGAGCCAGTTTTCTATGATCGCAGATTCTGAGAACGATTAGAGAACTGCTCGCGCGATGGTGCTCGAGTTCAGCTTCCTCAGCTGTCGCGGACGTTGAAGACAAGCGGATCACCCTGTGCGATACTATAAATAATATATTATATTGTACATATCAAAAGCAGAAGTTTACCCTAGACCGTGTATTGTGATAGCGTGAGATATATAATGTAAATGGTATACACCTATTTTCATATGCAGAACGTTTTACGAGGGGACTCTCTCTTCCTTCTCCTCGTGCAAGGAAACTCGAACGAAAGAGAATGCGTTCGCGACTCCGTTCGCGGCTTTTGTAACGCTCTTCCAATTCTGGCGAGGACACGATTCAGTTGAGCCTGATGGCTGACGAGGAGTACGTATTTTTTACTTTTGCTAAAGCGTGATCCGGCTGGTAGAGACGAAAAGATCCGCTGTACGACGGGCTCGTGTAAATAGTAGATTAATTAGCGGGACAGGAAGCGTCGTACGGGTTCCTGCGTCACTTTCTTCGAGCCTGACGCGTTATCGCGACGTGTACCATTGAGCCACGAACAGGGACAGGCCCATATTTCTCTTTTTATATCCGTGACTTTCTTTCGAGCACGTCCGTCTAGGCAACTAATCAGCCCTGAATCGACAGGGCAAACTATTCTTTTAAGGGTACGAATCGTGTATTCGATATTTCCAAGGGCATCTAAGTAGAGTACCACGGATCAGCGTGTCTGAGATAAGTTTCTAAAGTAACAGATCATTTTGTATTTATTAATTTTTAGTCAGTTACGTTCCGCAGGGTATCCCAGGCGTTTCTTTCAGTTTCACTGATAATCCTGAAGCCTCTTGGAGAGAAGACACCAATTAGAAACGGTTTCACCGACCCAGGTCATCAGCAGGGAACTTTCATCTCACTGCCAACACTGTTTTCCAAGAGGATCCTCATTGCCAGACGATGCAACGCGGCTCTGTGCATCCGCAATCGAGCTCCTCGTTCTTTTCTCTCTCTCTCTCTCTTTTTCTCTTTAACGACGTAAATAAGAAGATCGTCGGTGAAACGGCCAGAACCAATCGAAAGGAAGCACCCTGGTCTCTCCGTTTCGAAATTTCATTCTCTCTCTCTCTCACCCTCTCTCTCTCGCTTTTATTCCAGCGAGCATTTCATAGAGGAACTAAAATGCAACTTCTCAAGTTCCTCCGGGTATTGGAAAATCATTAGCCGCAGAGTCTGCTCTTCAAGCGCGTCGATGCCCATTCTTTGAGCGGATTAGAACACAGAATCGCTGGCTGTTAGGCAACCACCTGTCTCTCCGATCCCAAAACCCGAGGGAATTCACGTTGCAACGCAGGTGAACTCGAGATCCAAAGTGGGAACAGGGGCTAGCGACGAAGACGTTTGAAATGAGCGGTCGTCGGGGATCCGTAACTGTCCTTGTAACGATACTGTAACATACTTACGTGTTTTGTGCTGTCTCTAGAGAAGAAAAGTCTATATTAAAGATGGTATATGTATACATACGCGACACGACGCGCGTATATAGAGATATATTTGAGAATCGCTGGGGCCGTCCGGCTGCGAGCGGGCCCAGTGGACGAGGACAATTACACGCCACGATATTCCTTATGTTACGATGTAATATTATATTTATTGAATAAAAAATAGTAACTGACGTATTTTAATTAAGAGCGTCGAGCTGGATTCTTCCTGCGTCCTCCCTCGAGGGACCATCCTGAGTCAGTGGACGCATCTTCTGCGGACCAGTCCCAACAGTAGACGGTATCCTTCTTCGATGAACCATACATCGTTCTTTTACATAGGTTCTGCTGTTGTACGAGTGAAGAAGAGGAGGAAAAGAACTGTTTGAGCTGAGGAAATTTTGTGAAACAAGATTGGCAGCGTCGCGTTCGAATCAGAGCTTCTGAGAGGAGGAACCAAGCTTCAATTTCTCTGACGAACAGTGTGGAATCTGTGCGAATGAAGTATTACACTGTATTCGAAGTGTGATTGATATTGCGCGCGATTCAGCTGGTTGAAATAACTGTTTCAGTAACGTGGACGCAGGATGAGGAAACGGTTTGAGACGAGGCGTAGAGCTGGTGGACAACTGGTGATGGCAAATCGATGGAACGACGCCCCTGTTGTCGAATATCTGGGCTAAGCTTTAATCGATACGATTCCTTGACATGATTCACGTTAACGAGGCAGCGCGGTATCAAATGATGTGCTGATAAACGCGCCACGACGCCTGTTCTTTGTCCGTGGCAGAGAGAAAAGGATCATTTGCTGGGAGCTGAAGAGTTATTTGCGTTCTCTTTGGCCTGTCTTCGCTTCAGCAGCTTCGAGACACTCAGAAACCCTGAATATAACTTGAGAAACTTATTTATTTAATTAAGCAAAACAATTGACCAGTAATAATTGCTGTATACCAATTAAATCCCAGGTGAGCAACCTCTGTGATGGATAAAATAGCTCAGACGAGTCTTGCAAGAAGAAGAAACCTGATACGCTTGCGATAACGGCCTGTATCGCGACTCGAAGAACCAACAGCGTGTTCCAGTCGTTAATTAAGAAAATCTGGCGAGGAAGACGGCATCCAGAGCCCAATGGGAAGGTCACTGAGAGGAAAAGAAGTTCATATTAAGAGTGTCACGTCCACAATCGTGTCTGACGAGCCTCGAATGGAAAGTTTGGTGAAAAGGAAATCGAATCGATTGTAATTAAAAGTTGCAGAACGAGAAGTGGCGTCTGTTAGTCGTTTCTGGCCTCGAATTTCCGTTCTTCTCTGGCCAAGGATTCCTCAGACACCTCACAGATGAACAAGTTCCCCAAATTACTTTAGTACTTCATTATGGCGCATATAACTGGATGTTTGTCAATTATAATTTAACGATCGGACGATAGTAGGAAATTAGATTGTAATGTGAATTAATTCAAGTCTCTACGTACTAAGGACACAGAGGTAAAGCTTGAGATAAGTTAATGATGACACTGAAGAGTCTGATGGTGGTGGCAGGTATCCTGAAACAAGCTGAAAGAGAGGAAATGGAATTTTTCATGGCTATGAGACCAAGAGTGGATCGTTGGACGGGGCTCAACAGTACTTTTTCTGGTCGAGACAACGGGTTATTTTCGTGTAGCTCGTGGAACTCGAATGTAATATCGGTAGAAAAGAGGCAGAAAGTAGGCCAGCCGTGCAAACGCTTCCAAATGAAGCGCGTTCCCTGCATCCAGTTTCTTTGATTCTGCGGTCACCAGGAAGTCCAACCAGTTCGATTGGTATCACGAATCGTCTCCTGAAAAAACAAGACTCCATAAAACGTCCAACGTTATTGCAACAGTATTAGAAACACTTTCGAAACAGAGGATGGACCAACGAGACCATAATAACGAACGTTTTGGCGAGTGTTAGGTGAAATGTATCAGGTATTTCCACGCTTAACGGTAAACCAGAGATTCTATAAACGTCCAACGTTACTGCAACAGTATTAGAAACACTTTCGAAACAGAGGATGGACCAACGAGACTATAATAACGAACGTTTTGGCGAATGTTAGGTGAAATGTATCAGGTATTTCCACGTTTAAAGGTAAATCAGAGATATCGCGAGCTAATCTTATTCCCTGCAGACGAGACACCTGAGATCTCTGTCCCTATTTCAGGACTATCAAACTGGAGAGAAACTCGTGGCAAGCTTTCGAGGCAAGCACGACAATGGCCCAGTGAAATAAAGAGGCGAGGGGTTTAATAACAGAGGCCAGCCAACAGGAGTAGGGAAGAGCTGAAGGGGGGGACAGACAAATAGACAGCTTTTCCCTTTGTGTCGTCGAGAGAGGCCTCTCACTCTCTCTCTCTCTGCGTTGGCCTCGAAAGACGCCAGAAATTTCGTTCCCTGCGACGCGTACCCGTTAATTTGTATGGAAATACGCGATTCTAAACCACCCAGCTGGCCTCCCACGGATCGTCTTCGAGCGAACAATCCGAAACGAGGAGCACGGTGGATTGTAATCGTCTCTTTAAGGGTTGCTCCAACGATATCGCCTGTTCCTGGTTTACGACTTCCAGAGACACGTGGACGGTTTTATTAGTCGAGACGCGAACCCTTATCCGCGGTTGGTTCGACGAGAAGTTTCACCACGAGAAATACTCGAAGAACTTCAGTCGATTGCTGGTCCAGCGGATGTTCTTCAGAGAGAATTACTTGGTGGCTCTTAATTCCAAATGATCTGTAGGTAGATCGTACTCCACACTTTTTTATCGCCCTCTGTGTTACTCCTTTTATTTCTGATCGAATGTTTGACCAACAGAGAGCTTCTAAAAAGGAGATAGCAATTTTTGATCGATCACGATAGATTTATGGAGTATATTTTAGTGGCACAGGAAGAGAAGAGATGGATGGTAGTTACTGCTTGTTGGGAATCAAATTCAGACATGATTCGAGTTGTGGCGTGCTTATTTATGGTTCTGTTCGAGTCGAGATACTTTCTATGTTAATTACACCTATTCCTTTTAATTAACGAGGAATCTTCGTGGTTGTTAGTTAAGTATAAAGATTTATCTGTCCTAAATCCATGGAAAATCAAAAAGCTGTCGATAATTCAGAGGAATCCAACTACTTTTTAAGTTCTCTATTGCATAAGGTGCCGTGCTTATTTATGGTTCTGTTCGAGACGAGGCACTTTCTATGTTAATTACAGCTATTCCTTTTAATTAACGAGGAATCTTCGTGCTAGTTAGTTAAGTATAAAGACTTATCTGTCCTAAATCCATGGAAAATCAAAAAGTTGTCGATAATTCAGAGGAATCCAACTACTTTTTAAGTTCTCTATTGCATAAGGTGACACGAGGAGTTATAAATCACTGTAATCACCTTACACGAACTGCGAGAAATAACTCGAGGGCGTGAATATCAGTCAGGATCGATCGTGACTTTTACTGGTGATGCTTCCTGCGAAAGAAATTTCGTCGACTCGTCAATCTCGAAGCACTATCCATCATCGTTGCATCGGATATCGCCCAGCTGAAAGGAAAAAGTAAGAAGAAAGAAAAATGGACAACAATTTATAAGGTAGCAGAGAAAATGATGGATGAATGATTGAGTGGATGGACACTATTCGAAGAGGAAGTGCTAAAAATTAATTTAAAATTCAGCGAACAACTTCCTCTGAGCGATTAGAATTTAAATAGATATGGCAATTTTTTTAAATACAATCACTTGACAATTTTAAAACTAAGCGCACAATTTGAACTGGTGGCGCCATCTCTTCGAAAAGTGCTCAAACTGGTAGCAAATCGTTACTGATAGGTAAGTGAACTACCAGCGACTGGTGGCGCCATCTCTGTGGAAATTGCTGAAACTATTTGGCGAGTAGTTTCAGCCGTTCGTTAAGAGATGGCGCCACCAGTGCGCGAGACGTAGTAAATTTAAAATTAAAATGCGATATTATTTAAATACACTACTTATTCTTTTATAATTATTTAATTTCATTCGATTGCTTAATATAATAAATACTTTGAATACGATTTACGTTGATTAACTAATTGCTTTTTCCTTCTGTTATAGGTGTTACACAGAGAGAGAGGGATACAGCTTGGATTTTGAAGAAAATTAATGGAGTACAAGGAACCACTTCAATCAACCATTTTAATTTAAGTTTAAATTAATATAATAATATTTGTTATATCATGTTAATTGTAAAATAGCTAAGTAATTGTAAAATATTGTACTGTAAGAACTTACATCCATATAGAATCAAAATCAATAGTAATTTCATGTATATTTTATTAATTTTATTAAATAAAACAATTTATTAACTACAATTGAACAAGTCTATTCATTTACCAATAACCTGTCCTATATTCAATCCATTCCTGTATTAATTCCTGTCAAGAAACATTATCCTACTATGACGTCACTTCCTGGAATTTTAGGGATTCCCGGAAGTGACGTCATATTCTATGAAGTGGCACTGTAGGATACCTCCTCTAACATCATGTTCTCCTGATACAAAGTCGGATTTCCAGACTTCTGATCGAAAAATTGGCAAAGTATCAGGAGAACATGACGCCACAGGAGGTATCGACAGTTCCAGGAATTCTTGATGACGTCATTTCCAAGAAATGGCACTTTGGGATACCTCCTATGATGTCATGTTCTCCTGATACAAAGTCGATTTTTCGAGATTTCGATCGCGGAAATCGAGAAAGTATCAGGAGAACATGACGTCATAGGAGGTATTCTTGCCACTTCTAGGAAAATGACGTCACTTCCAAGAATCGTCGAAATTCCGGGAATTCTCGATGACGTCATTTCCAAGAAGTGGCACTATTCGGATACCTCCTGTGACGTCATGTTCTCCTGATACAAAGTCGATTTTCGAGGTTTCGAACGCTAAAATCGAGAAAGTATCAGGAGAACATGACGTCACAGGAGGTATCCGAAAGCGCCACTTCTTGGAAATGACGTCATCAAGAATTCCTGGAATTCTGGCGATCTTGGTTTTCTGATTTTTCAATCGAGAACCCAATTTTCTGACTTTGTATCAGGAGAACATGACGTCACAGGAGGTATGCTTGCCACTTCTAGGAAAATGACGTCACTTCCAAGAATCGCTGAAATTCCAGGAATTCTGGATGACGTCATTTCCAAGAAGTGGCACTATTCGAATACCTCCTCATATGTTATGTTCTCCTGATACTTTCTCGATTTTAGCGATCGAAACCTCGAAAATCGACTTTGTATCAGGAGAACATGACGTCATAGGAGGTATCCCAAAGTGCCACTTCTTGGAAATGACGTCATCCAGAATTCCTGGAACTGTCGATACCTCCTGTGACGTCATGTTCTCCTGATACAAAGTGGGATTTTCAGATTTCTGGTCGAAAAATCGACAATGTATCAGGAGAACATAACATATGAGGAGGTATCCGAATAGTGCCACTTCTTGGAAATGACGTCATCGAGAATTCCTGGAATTTCGACGATTCTTGGAAGTGACGTCATTTTCCTAGAAGTGGCAAGAATACCTCCTATGACGTCATGTTCTCCTGATACTTTCTCGATTTTAGCGATCGAAACCTCGAAAATCGACTTTGTATCAGGAGAACATGACATCATAGGAGGTATCCCAAAGTGCCATTTCTTGGAAATGACGTCATCAAGAATTCCTGGAACTGTTTATACCTCCTGTGGCGTCATGTTCTCCTGATACTTTCTCGATTTTAGCGATCGAAACCTCGAAAATCGACTTTGTATCAGGAGAACATGACGTCATAGGAGGTATCCCAAAGTGCCACTTCTTGGAAATGACGTCGTCCAGAATTCCTGGAAGTGACGTCATTGTCCAAAGATCGCCAGTTTTCGGATTTTTCGATCGAGAACCCGGTTTTTGGACTTTGTATCAGGAGAACATAACGTGCGAGGAGGTATTCTTGTCTGCCATTACTTGGAAATTGACGTCACTTCCGGGAACCTTTAAAATTCCCGGAAATGACGTCATACAGTATGTTGTTAAGAATTATTCTAATTTGTGAACATGACAAGGATAGTGGATTGGAAGGGGATAGAGTTATTGGTAAATGAAGAGACCTTTTAAATTACGCTTAACAAGGAGTTTTATTTAATTAAATTATTAAGATGTACAATGTTTTACAATTACTATGTTATTTTACATTTAACATGGTATAACAAATACTATTATAATAATTTAAATTTAAGTTAATAATTGTTGATTGATGAGTTTTCTTGAAGTTCATGAATTGCCTTCAACACCCACGCTTTATCTTCCTCTCAGTAACACCTATAACAGAAGAAACAAGCAATTAGTTAATCAAAGTATTTATTATATTAAGCATTCTAGTGAAATTAAATAATTACAAGAGTCTAAAGAATATATTTAAATAAAATCGCGTTTTAATTTTAAATTTTCCGCATCTCGCGCAGTGGTGGCGCCATCTCTGTGGAGAGTGCTGAAACTACTCAACGAATAGTTTCAGCGATTTCCACAGAGATGGCGCCACCAGTCGCTAGTATGTGGATCGTTGTCTTTGGCCACAATATTTTCTTCTAATTAACTTTCACGTTGGATGGCTTTTATATAACAATTTTATCTAACAACAACAAGTCTTTACAATTAAGGTAAACTGAAGTAGAAGTTAAGAAATACAAATCTAGATTGGGCAAAGGCAAATTGTGATGTGTTCTCTTCGATGGCGCAGTAATAAGTGAATAATTAATTTGAAAAGCGTAGAAATTTGAAAGACGTCGCAAACGAGAGTCTCTTTTTTATAGATGGCGTGAATTAATTTTGAAACAATTTCCTAACGAAAGTGTACCCTGCGAGGAGCGGAAGTAGATGGCTGTGAATGTGTCTGCTTATATGAGGAAGTCGGTAACGTCGGTAACGCCACACCTCGCGCCCTTGTGGCGCCATCTCTGTGGAGAGTGCTGAAACTACTCGCCAAGTAGTTTCATCGATTTCCACAGAGATGGCGCCACGAGTCGCTAGTAGTTCACTTGCTTATCGATAATAATTTAGTACCAGTTTCAGCACTTCTCGCAGAGATGGCGCCACGAGTCCTAATTTCGTGCGGTAAATTTAAAATTAGTAAGAAATATTTTATTTAAATATATTAGACTTTATATTTAATAACATTAAATTTAACTATTGAAAATTGAACTTAAATTGAGTTAAGGCTCTTTCTAATAATTATCAAGTAGTATTAAAATGTACATGTACTTGAAAATTACTATTATTTAATATGACATTGCATCAGCTTAGGTTAGAAATCATTTGGAGAGGACAATTGTGATTGTATATTTTCAAGTGGACAACAGAAGTTATTTGCAAATTTAAATGGACGAAGCTTGACAACTGATTAAACTTATCGAGCCGACATTTCGAAGTTTTGAAGTAGTGGCCAGGATGATGCATTCCTTTGGCGAGCCTGCTTTCATCGTTGGAGACATCGACGAGGACGTTAACCTATCAATAATACCCACATCAGGTGAAGAATACATTAAAAGAGTTATGTAAGTGAAATTTATTTCGAAATTTCTTAGTCGAATAGCAAATAATATTGTCTAGCCTTGTTACAGATTGGAGGCACAAAAATGTGCCGATGTAGTGGTGGCTGAGATCGATCGGAACCGCATTAAAAAGCCTACGATCGACGTTGAACCAGTAAGTGTTGCCAGTCACTCAGTCGAGACACGACTGTTTCAATGATATTGATTCGCTTCAATGATATCAGAATAATGCATAATAATCATGCGAACGCAACGTTATAAGTTATCAGGCTGCGTGGAAGCACCGCCATGGATTGGCCCTTCGCTCGACTGGCAGTTGTATCAAGTATCAGACTTCTCTGATATTAGATTGTACATAAGTCAATTGAAGAGCGAGATTAGAACGCTGAAACGCAAATGGATACCACCCAAAATTGATACGGTATGCGTTCGAGTGCAACGATACTTTAATCGATCGGTCGGATGTTAATACTTTGATCTTACAGCCAGATATGGACGATGAACAAGGTTGGATCGAATTCTGTTCGGGTAGTGGCGCGGAGAAGGCCAGGTTCGCTCCAAATTTGAACACCATGTTCTGTTTGAACCAGCCTATGGTCGAACAAATATTGGAGCATCTGGTGGAGTACGTTAAAAGCTTGGACAAGATAGAATACGAGTTGGGTCAATGGATTTACGCGCTGCTGGTTATACTGGAAATGCCACTGACGCCTGAAATGTGTTCCTGTTTACGATCTTTGGCCAGAACGTGCTCAGTTATGCGCGCGAATTCGGTAATAAAATACATGAAACACGCGTTAGAGCGTTCGTTATTTCAATGCAAAGGGCACATACTTTGATCAACGATGAGTAATTAAAAACTAAGACATATTTATTCTAATCGCAAAGAAAGAACATTCAACGTGTTAAGTGTTATCTATTGGACGTAAGGAACATTGTTCTTTATTTCTTAACAAATCGTGTTTACCGTTCTAGCGTATTGATATAGTCTCCAAAAAGAAAAAGATAAAATTATTACTTGTATTAAAAGGACATACAAAAATTGTTCGCCAGTTGTTTCTCCTGTTAATCATCCGTCAATCAAATCTTAATTGTATCTATTTCTTTTTCTCTCTTTTTTCCTGTTTTAGATGAAACTGGAAGTACACGAAATTGGGACACTGAATTTATTTATATGCCTAGTTGCAAGATACTTCCGTCAACTGGACTTGGCAGACCCTTGAGAGTATACCCATTCTTTTTCCGTTTATTATTAAGTAAAATTGTAATTATATATGGACTTTGTATGTACGTGTTGCGAAGAAATTGTTCTTTTTTATACATTTCTAAGTCTTCGTTCTTTGCGCACTCTTCCCCTTTACAATATTCGTTTGAAATATATATTACTGGTTATCCGGGTACAACGAGGCAACTGTTTTCTCTCTCTTTAATTAAATAAGAGCGTATTACAATAATCAAGTGACAAGCGAAAGGAAGGAGTCTGGGAAACCAAAGTTACACCCTTAAGCTATGTTCTCTTGGTCCTGGAGTAGTGCGGTCGCTAATCGTTCTAGGTCATCGTAACTAAGGCTATTCACTTTATTCTTCAGGTCTTTCATCAACTCGTTCACTATCGACTGTGTCTCCGACTCTGTGTAATAATGCCTCAGTACTCTGGATATCTCCTCTCGTAGTAGATGCATTCCCGACTTGCTATGAGAAGCCTTCCCCTCGCTAGATCCCTCCTCGGCTTTCTTAATAACCAACAGGTTCAACTTGCTACCGTCCTTGATTCCTGGATAGAAACTCAACGGATTCTCGTCTGAAACATCGACCAACCGTTACCGCTGTGCCTCGCAATCGAACCTTACCGATCGTTCTCATGAAATAATGCAATTCACCGGCTAACGTCTTTCCCGTGAGCAACAGTCTCTGTTGCGGAACATCGATGCCCAGGAGGTCGCTGACTTTGTGCTTTAACTGAAGAACCGTGTCTGACGGCATAATCTATCGAAATACAGAATCGTTCAATCGATTACCCTCTGGTCGCTCTGAAACTTGTACTTAACCAACATGAAAACCACAATATCAAGATGAAAACCAAAAACCAAGATAAAACAAGAGAATTAACCAGCCATTTCGTATATCGCGCGCAGATCAAGGAATTGTACGCGACCACGTCGTATGCAACCCGTTGCGAATGTAAATGGAAAAAAAGGAAATGAATTGATAACATCGGTTACTCACGTCAACAACGCATTCTTTCCCTTGGAGTTTCTTCACGATTACTTTCATCGTGCACCGTGCACGCCGTAGCGTCCGCGTCTCGACCACGACCGTGTCCAATCAAATTCCTCGCAGCAACGGAACCTTCAATAACACCGATAAAAATTCGAGCATTTTATTGTGAGGTTATATTTTGCGACACACGATATATTACACCAACACGCAGAGCGTCATCAACTATTTCCACCGTTGCGAACGCGCATGCGCGCGACTGACTCTCTAAAGTCTCTGCGCATGCGCGCCACTGGCTCTCGAGAATCTCTGCACATGCGCGCCATTGGCTCTCGAGAGTCTCTGCGCATGCGCGCGACTGACTCTCGAGAATCTCTGCGCATGCGCGCGACTGGCTCTCGAGAGTCTCTGCGCATGCGCGCGACTGGCTCTTGAGAACCTCTGCGCATGCGCACAAATGAATCTTGCGGACGACAGACTGATCGCGTTTACCAATAAACGCATTGAAATTTTCTCCCACAATTTTGCAAATAGCAATTCACACGATCATCTGCTTGCGATAAATATCTCGATTAATTAACCTGTTGTGTCATTGTAATTAAAAAGAGAAAATAATTATAACACGCATAGATCAGTTTCCATGTCGCGACGAGTATCGATACGCGACCTATCGACTCCGTACGCTTTCGATTTTTGGCGGTTAGTCCGAACGTTTACGTTTTGTTTTCAGGTTAGGTTCCGTGTCTTTCGAGCGGGAGAAAGTAGTGGAAAAGGTTATGGAAGACGAGAAGGAAACGATGGACGAAGCGAAATCGGAAGAGAATTGCGTTAATCATAATGAAACTGGTGAAATTACCTGCAAAGAGAACCTAACCCCATATTTCGAAGCCTGGGACCATAGCGTTAACAAAGTTTACTTATCAAAGGTGTATATTTGAAGAAGAAAGAGAATATTTCGCTTACTCGCTTATTATAGAGTCAAAGTTATTTGCTTCATGATTTGTGATTCATTTTAATCATTCAAACAAACCTGGTGTTAATCAGCATTTTAAAACTTGATAGGTACCGCAGATATGCAAGGACGAGCCGTGTCAGCTTGGTATCGACGAGGCTGGTCGTGGACCAGTCCTTGGACCCATGGTTTACGGGATCTCCTACTCTCCTCTATCCAAAAAACAACTACTCGTAGATTTAGGCTGCGCAGATTCGAAGAGCTTGACTGAGGAGAAGAGGGATATAATTTTCGACCTGATCTGCGAACAGCACGAAGCAATAGGCTGGGCTGTGGATGTTATTTCTCCAAATACCATCGCGAATAGCATGTACAGTCGCGTGAAATCGTCGTTGAACGAGGTGTCTATGACTTCAGCGATTGAGCTCGCCAAAATGGCGATCGAGGCTGGTGCAAGGATCGCTGAGATCTACGTGGACACTGTGGGCAAACCAGAGAAGTATCAGGCCAGGCTCGAGCAGATTTTTCCTGACATCAAGATCACTGTCGCGAAGAAGGCTGACTCGACGTATCCTATCGTCAGTGCTGCCAGTATTTGCGCCAAAGTTTCTCGAGATCATGCGATAAGGGCCTGGCAGTTTCTCGAGGGACCTATGACGAGCGATTACGGAAGCGGATACCCGAATGATCCTGAAACCAAGAAGTGGCTGTCGGAAAATGTGGACCCTGTGTTTGGGTTCCCACGTATCGTCAGGTTCAGCTGGTCTACAGCTGAGAGAATTCTGGAATCGAAGGCTCTGTCAGTCGAGTGGGAGGAAGTGGAGGAGGAAGGGAACCCTGGGCTGCAAAAGATATCCAGTTTCTTCGCGAGATCGCCTGCTAAATCTTGTCTGCCTCAAAGGAAACGGCATCTGTTTTTCACGGAGAGATGCCTCTTCAATAATGCCACTTTGTGATCCTCCAATCGTCTACGATACAACTTGTGCTCGTATACTCAGTGTCTTATATACAAACTGCAGATGTTTATGCGTGAATACATATTTATATGAACTAATAATTAATAATTAAATAATTGGGAAACCAGATGAAGCATTCGTGATGAACCACGAGTAATTTACCGTGGTAGAGTTGCTGTCGTTGAGCGGTTAATCAGGGAAGCCAAGTTATTAAAGGAGAAAGTGGAAAATGCGTTTGGGTATCCGGCAATTTTCTTGATCCTTCGACCACCAAGATCGATTGTAAATATTCGCATACTTTTTCATATGACATACATTCTGTATTTCCGTGTACGTATAAATTCCCCGTAAATGCATAAACTTCCACAGTCTACTTATCTATATAGTTTAAAAAGCTATCTCTCGATGAAACTGAAACTTCTGTCTCTCGGATCCGTCGACAGTAAACGACGATTTATTATCAGAACGTTAAGTTAATGATAAAAGTCGGTTCAATTTATGTACATATGTACAGAGTGTCGTTACACAATAAAATACCTTACGCGAGGAGTGGTTTTGGTTTTTTGTCCCTCCACTCTCTTTTGTATTTCACTTGCGATTAACAATTAGGAATGTTATTTTAGCGCGAAATCCTCCGATGTTCTTTGGTAAAACGCATCCTGTACATCCTGGCACACGCTCGAGCACGCACACACGCAATTATACGGTTCATCGGTTATTTCTAGGATAACATATCTCTGCTGATTAATAGCGACTAGATTGATAAAAGCTACGACGAAAGAGAACACTCTCACCGGGTTTAAATGTTCCTCGTTCTCTCGCGACTGGACGATAGAAACACTCGTGCACAATTAGAATCTAAGTATACTCGACTCATTCACTCGTTCGCTCCGTTACGATTATTTATTTATCCCGTTCGCTCACGCTCGCGATCCCCTTAACGACAATAGACAATGCAGAGGAAAAAGAAGTACTCGTGGGAGTCGAAATTCCGCGTTCTAAAACGTCTCAAGGTATCTCGCACGAGATCATCTGCGTTTAACTCGCCACTTTCGACTCGCATCAACGATCGACTGAAAACATTCAAGTGAGTATGGTCGTTTTCCTGTTCGAGGACTTGCCAGCCTCTGCGCACCTTCTCCGTAAAAGTCTATGATTCAAAGATTACAAAATGTATAGCGAGAAAAAACGATGATGTCCAGAGAAAAGAATCGAGAGTGTAAAAGTTTTGAGAGATGCGCGCAGAGACTCGCGAATCGATCCGGTAATTAATCAATTACCGCTAACGCTATTGCGACACGTGTATCTCCGTAAACTGTACCCTCTCGCCTATGTCGTCGCTAATCCCACTAACTGCGATTATAAAAAATAGAAACAACACGGATAATTTAGTACACCGTGGTCTCCAGCGCTTGGAGGCTTGGAGGCCTGAAAAGGATGAGCACGGAAACGACGCGGCACCACGTTCTGTCCCTCTTTTTCTTTATCGCAGGATCAATAAACTCGTTATTACTGGCAAGATGCAGGGCACCAGCGCGCTGCTTCCGCTTCCTGGAACAGAAAATCAAAAAATTAGTCAGCCATCGGTCAATCCGCGAGCAGCAATTTTTCGAGCTCGACGAATCAAAGGCCAAGGATCGAAGGGCAGAAGGTGAAACGAACGGTGGTGAGTTCGAGTGAAAAATCGGGACGCGATGGCCGCGGTTCGATCGATATTGCCGTGGGAATTGTATTCACAACTACCGACGCAAGGTTTACTGACGTTCGTCAGGCATGCGACCATAAGTCAGCGAATTGTCGGCGAACGAACGCGTCCCTGATTCGTAGCCGCAGTTTTTCTAACGATATTTCGCATCCAGTCGAGCAGCTCGATCTTTTTTTTCCCCCCCTGGCATCCATCTTGACGATTAATGCGTCAGTGGCTCGTGACGGGGAGAAAAAATATCGGGAAACGTATCCACGACGGGGCTCGAGTGTTTGACGAACTTGTTCAATCTAAAGCTATCAATGTTTTAACGTAGACGAGTGCAATAATAAAGACGCGGAACGATTTCATCAAGTGGTGCGCTTCGTTAACGAGAGAAGCGATTTTGAAAATCTGATACGCGCGCGTTTTAAGCACGAGGCGATGGTTCCCATTCTACCTGGCTTTCGAACGGAATTCGAAGGAATTCTGGACGCTCAATTTTCCATTCTACTGTCCATCGAGGAATTACCGACCGCGATTTTTCTTATCGACCGTAATTGCGTTTATCGTCGGACGAGAAATCGAATGGTCGCGAAACCAAGGATAACTGGACCACTTGAAAGCTGTCTGATGAGAACCGCTGGGTCTCCGCCGCCAAGTACATCGCGTCCTTAAGCGATCTCTCCAAAAGTGCTTTTCCCCCGAAATGGAGGTGGCTTCTACGAAAACCCGTCGTTCTACATTTGCCACGGCTTCCGTTTCGAAAGGATAACTTTTTTACGATTCCTCTCGAAGTTACGCTTATCCTAGCCAGAGCCTGAAGCTCCGCGACGCCGCTGTTATCCACCCTCTCGTCGTACCTCCCAAGATATGTTCCGCGTGCGTGTGGCCTTGCGCCCTTGTCTCCCTGCTCTCCATGACCGGCATCTTGAGAGGCCTTTCACCCTCTATGCTAAGCTCGTTCGATTTCCAATATACGGTCGCTATCGTCGCCAGGCATTTGATCTTCAGGTCGCCCCTCTTGAAGTGCTTCGTACGCAGACGGAACTCCAGACCCAGCACGGCCGTCTCCAGACCCTCGCGATCCACCTCTGTGATGTGGGGCCCCCTCAAGTATTGCGTGTCGACCTGAAACCAGCGAGTAACAGGGGAAAAGAGAAGAAAAAAAAAGGAGAACGTACTCTTCTCACGTGCAGCCGCTGCGCGTGTCTCGAGAAAAGACCCAATTTGTAATCCCACCTGAACGAGCGAGGGTAGCCGTGGGTTAAGTTACGACTGCGTTTACCATGCGATCCGACGTCTCCAGGGTGAGCAGAACGTTCGAGAAGATGGCGAACCGGGAAGACTTATTGGTAGAAGGTTAAACAGGTCTGGATGAGTCTCTGGTTACCTCGTGGAACGGACCAGCTGGACTGTAATCTACCTCTTTTCGACGGTAGTCAGGTTTCCGGTGCGAGAAGAGAGGAATCGAGGTGAGACGCAGGATGGCAGGCTGGATTTGAACATTTATTGGAAACTGATAAACACGGCACGCCTGTCGATGGCTCTGCCTGTACGGCCAGTGTACAGCCCTGGCGATTACCATTTATAACACTTCAATTAGCCGCTTTAAACGATCCGCCTCGCTCGTCCAATTAAAGGAACACCGTTCCTTGATCGAACGGCACGCTGCACACTTCGTTCTGGAAATCGATACACGGTGGTCAGAGCGTAGTGGACGATGAAGGAGGTTCGCATCCCGCACGTGGCGCGAGGGAGCAATTATCAGCGAGGCGAGGGCGAAGAAAAAGTGTCGACCGTCTTTCTCACACGGGTTCCCACGATTTGAAGACACTTACAGGATCGCCGTTGATGAACCAGCTGAGCATGGCGGCGGGCTTCGACTTCGCTGAGGTGCAATTGAACCGCACCACGTCGCCAACCTGATAGCGATGCCTTCCTGGCCTGCCAGTGATAACTGGCCCGTCTTCCGGCAGGGCTGCAACGTTATCGTTACTTTTTTATCCCTCACAAGAATAAAAGGAGACGCAGTGATGGAATAAAAAAAAAAGGAACAGTGAAAACAGTCCACCCTCCTCGCTAAAATTAACTTATTCTTCCTAACGCCAAACGTGATGGAACTAGAAGCGAGAGCAGTGAGAAAAGAAAGGTGGTAGATGTTTATGTTGGACTAAAAAACGTTTCCTGTTCACGATGGAAGATCAACGATCCGTAGAAACTTCTTACCCACTACCAGCATGTCCGAGTGATCGGAGACGGTTTGGAAATTGGGCGCCTCTGCTGATACCTCGCATCTGTACCTTCCGGTGCTCATCAGGTTCACTGAGTACAGAACCACCGATCTCTCAGTGGAATTGTGAATCTGCAAAACGTGATCGTGTCTCTGTAAAACGTGGCCATCGACGTAACTCCATGCAATTAACCAGTTAACTGCGTTCGACGTGTATACACGTCGCACCAGAACTTCATTTCGTTGCGATTGGCGAGTATAATTCTTGTCAGATAAAAATGCGAAAGCCTTCTTCGTTTTACTTTCTTCATGAAATGTATAATAGGATTCCTTCGCGCTTGACGCGTATTCTCATCATTGCTTGATTTTAATCACGCGCTTTGTAGACGATTTCTGAAGCTAAGTTCCAGAGTTAACTGGTTAAACCTACGGTTCGACGAATCCATATTGCCATATTATCGCGAAATTGTCGACGATGATGGAAACCATCTCGATTCGATTGCTCGATCGCCGCGTTACCCTTGGAGCAGCTTCGATTCTCGTTTCCCATTTTTTTCGCGCGTTCTCTCGCGAGAACTCTTGGCTCGACGACTGCACACCGGAAGCAGGCAACTCCAGGGGAAACCGGGCAATAGAGCGCGATAAAAATGAAGAGCGGCTCGCTTTAAATAGAAAGCGAGCCGCGGGGCGCATTGGCGCGGGGCAAGGGGTGGGGAAAAAAATCAATACAAAGTGATTCTTACGTTCGCCGTGACACCTGGCAGCTGAAAGACGAGCACTGGCGGCCTGTCTTGCGGCACGTATCGATAGAACTCGTTCCCATCTTTGTACCATTTCACGGAGTACAGCGTCTCACCGTCCAGGTTGAAGTTGCACTCCAGTCTGATGTTCTGTCCACGGACCACGTGCTGTGGGACCACCAGCTCGAGCATCCTCAACGCGATCGTGTCTGCAATCGAAAACGTCCCAGAAATTAATGTACAATTCTTTCGTGGTTCGTTTGGTTTTATTTTCAGACACATCAGAGGTTTTGACTCTGATTGGCGACTGCTACGAGGACTGTTCTCTGGCGGAATGGCAATTTATCGCAGGTAAAAATCGAGCGACGTTCAGTAGACGACAGAGGGAAGCCAACAGAGAGTTCGCCAAGTTTCAAAGGGAGGATAAGCAACCGAAGCGTGGCGGCGATAATCGAGGCGGCTGACGAATCGTTTCGCGGATACGAAGCTATTCGCACGCGTGTTTGCGCCACGTTTCCAGCAACAACAGAACAATTCCACTGTCTTTTCCACCTACCGCTGATCCAATGCACGTAACGTCGAGCGTTCACAGCTCGATCCGTGAACCGTGGCACGCGATCCTCTCCCTTATCGAATGTCTCCTCGAGCGAAAAGTAGAAGCGTGAACGCTGTTCGAGCAATCGCGAAACGGACTTTCGACTGACTGTTCAATTTCCGTGGGCGCGAGCAACTCTGAGCGAGATCAGCATTCGTGCGGTTCGCTAAATCGTTGTTAACCGGGCCGCAGAGTCTCGCGAACAATAATAAAAGCACGAAAAGAGAGCTGTTCCTGTCGCTTATCGCGCGACACGCTTCGATTTCGTCTCACCACGGTTTTTAGCCCCGTTAGTTTGAAACGCGACGAGCATTAACTCCGAATCGGTCGACATTAACGCCGCGCTTCAGCAACAAAGAGAATTATCTCTCCTCTCGCGCGTAGGAAAGAATCATTTTCAGGCGCTTTAAAAACAGAGACCAGGAGGGGATACAGACGGACGTCTGCGTAAACGCGAGACACTTTAATCTAAACGCCTGGGAGCCCTGGAAGTTGCTCTTGGCCAACTTCGTTCCACTTTCCGATTCCCCGGATTCGTGGACCTCGCAATTCTCTCTAATTTTCCGTGTAGATCACGCTCAAGTTTATGCCAGAATACAACCAGTCTGAATATCAAACGGTGAACCAACAAGCTCCAAAGGAAACCCTGTGCAAAACTGCGAAAAACAATGGTTACCACCGCAGACGTGACCTACTTTATCGACCGCAGATTATCCAATTAATCACCCCAAGCCCAGAACATCCATAACAACCGTAAGAAGCGACGTTCACGTTCGTACCAACGCTAATTCCTCTTCGTCCTCGAGTGTTTCTCTGCCCCAAACCTCAAAATCAGGACGACAAACTAGGGACGATCGAAGGGCAGAGAACGCATACATGGCTGCGTATCCTGTGGGGTGTTGTCCTTGGTGGGGCGAGAAAGTGGCACTCTTCGAAGATAAGGGCCGCAATATCTGGCCCAGGAAAAGCAGCCAGCGCGTGGAAAAAGTCTTGTTCGTACGATTGTCAAGGGCTGTGATTCACAGCTGCAAAAACCGATCCAATTATTCGAGGAGCGCCCGGGGCGGGTCGCTTTTATCGGCGCCGCTGGTGCATCGACCGACGCGTCGCGCGTCCTGCAAACCAGAGAGGAGAGAGCCAGGGGAATTTTTCTGTCGCCTCGCGCGACCCGCCGCGGAATTGCGGCTTTGTCTCTCCTGGCTGATGCGTGATAACTTTTCTTCCGCGCGTCCCCGTTTCCTGGCTGTTTTTTCGTGGCGGACAAATGGACGAGGAATTTGACGAACGCCCCGGACAGCTTTTTCCCGGACAGCGCGGACGTCGAGGACGTGGACAGGATCGGGTCGCTGCGATTATATCTGGACAATCAGGCGAGCTCTGAAGGGAGGATTTCCCCGTAACGACGGCCAGTTACTGGCAGAACGATGCGATCAAGCATAATAGGATTAAAAATCGAACATCTACCGATCGCTAATCCCTGCACGCGTTTCTCTATGAGATACAGAAATTTCAATGAGCTCTAATGAAAACCTGCCCTAATAGGCGATAATAGCCACGAAGAGACGCTCTGTATCCGAGGACGTAATCGTTTAGCAGAATTTGGAAGCGTAAAGAGGGGCGAGTGGACGGATGGAGGGATTGCATCTGAGATACAGAAATTTCGATGAGCTCTAATATGAAAACCTACCCCAATAAGTGATAACAGCCACGAAGAGACGCTCTGTATCCGAGGACGTAATCGTTTAGCAGAATTTGGAAGCATAAAGAGGGACGAGTGGACGGATGGAGGCATTGCATCTGAGATACAGAAATTTTGATGAGCTCTAATATGAAAACCTACCCCAATAAGTGATAACAGCCACGAAGAGACGCTCTGTATCCGAGGACGTAATCGTTTAGCAGAATTTGGAAGCATAAAGAGGGGCGAGTGGACGGATGGAGGGATTGCATCTGAGATACAGAAATTTCGATGAGCTCTAATGAAAACCTATTTCAATAAGCGATAATAGTAGTATCCGAGGACGTAATCGTTTAGCAAAAATTTGGAAGCATAAAGAGGGGCGAGTGGACGGATGGAAGCATTGTATCGGCACAAAACGTGTCCAGGACAGGAACCGGTTGTCAATCTGGGATGCGAACACCGATCGAGTCCCCTGGTCGAGGCTGACGCTTTCAATCTGCGGCGTATTTAAAACCCCCGGGGATGTTTTCCGCAGGGTCGAGCAAATATTTTTCCCATCAGGCCGGAGGTCGCTTGTTACCTTGGCTTTCGCGATCGACAAAGAGTTGCTTTTCGTCGAGTCCACCGTGTCCAGGGTCGACTTGGTGGCGGTCGAAGAAAGGGGCGGAAGAAAGGGAGAAAGGAATCGCGCTGTTGTCCGAGGGAGATAGCGGACGAGCGGTTATTAAAGGAGACAGAAAGTGAGGGAACGATAAGGAAGAAGGGGCAAGGGATGGAGGCAGTGAATGGCGATGTAAATGGCGTGGACGGTGAAAGGGAGAAGGGTGGAGAGGAAGAGGTGGACGCAAGTGTGAAGACGACGGTTGGAGAGAATCAAAGAGAGATAAGAAGCCACGATAACGAGCAGGAGAGTGAAAAGATGGAAGGTGGTGGATGGTGGCGCGGGGGTTCGACGGGGGGGCAGTTGAAAGAAAAAACGAAAGTCGGCTACTGGGGGAAGAAAAGACACGGGGACTGTAAAAACATTAAATGTTTCTTCCGCCGCCGCTATTTCTTTGTATTTCTTTCGCCCTCTGTTTCCTTTCACTCGTGCCTCGGATTTCCTTCCTTTGGCGATAATAACCCGAGAATGGCCGCGAATGGTCGCCAATGATTTCCCACGGATTTACGCGCTCGTACAAAAGTACAAACGCCAGCCACTGAACGAATACACCACGAATACACCGCGAATATAGGGGAGCCTGAGAATATTCCATCGACGACATTCGAGAATAATTGCTTCGTCCGTAATTCCTACACGCGTCCCAGAAGCGTTGCCAGAGACCGCTGCAGGGTAGTTTCGATCCACCCCTAACGGCAGTGAACGGCTCTCGCCCTCAGTCGTAGAGACGAGAAGAAGTCGAAATCGAAAGTCGTGAAAGGTCTGCCAGCGAGCCTGGGCGAGGGGGTTTTGGGGGGCCAGGCTGAACAAAACGAAGAGGAAAAGAAAGGAGGACGAAAGAAAGGGGTGGCTGGCGATATAACGAGTGCGGCTGAGAACGTCGCGAATATGATTCACTCCCGCTACGGTGGCAGTGATAACTCATGCATATTGAACGGCATGGGGTCTGATTTGTTCTGTGAGTCAGTCGTTGCACGCGTACCAGGCGTCTGCACCGTGTCACGGTGGCGTCGAGGCCCCCGTGAAGCGTCGTCGTCAGGAAACGGGGATGAATAAGCGCACACACGGCCGCTTTTATCGTATCGGGGCTGGATCGCGCGAGTACTTAAACTTCCAACGATAGAGAAGAGAGAGAGAGAGAGAGAGAAAGAGAGAATCGGTATACACGGAGCCTACGGAGCGCCTAAGTTGTCGTTAATTAGGTCGACGACGTCGTTCCGCCTTCCACGGAGGCCTTCGATATTCCCTTTAACGAACGGGTTCCAATTTCGATTCGAATGGTAAACGACGGAAATCGACTTGGATCGAATTGAAATTCCTCTAATTAAGCGGTTAATCCGACGGCTCTGATTTGTTTTCAGTAGAGGGAGACCCCGTTCATAAATCAACCGGGCGGCGGATAAATCGCGCCCCCGTTCAAGTTGCTCGATTTCAGTTTTTTGTTTTTTTTTTCATTTTTCCATACAGAAAACGGAACGACGCGGTGGCGCGAGCTTTTCTAATACATACAAACGAGAACCAGGAAGTCTGGCTGACGAACTTCATGAATGTTGATTGTCCGACGGCTGGTAGATGATATTAATGAGCGAGGAGGCACTGTCGCTTCCTCGTTTCGTTCGTAACAATTATTGCGAACGAGGCTGCTGTCCGCCCTAATGCTGGGGATATTAAGATCGCGCGATGGGATGCGATTAGTCGACTCGATCGGTTATTCGAACGCCAACCAGCGTGTGCCTCGATCCTCTACTTTTCTCTGGCTTATAATACTTATCGCGACCCTCTGACAGTCGCCTCTGCGGCTGAAATAAACGCAGGAGAGCGCGAATGATCCGAGTCGATCCACCGCGAGGGCTGAGCCCTCTCGACTTTCAGCATCGTGCATTCCAGCTTTGACAGTCCCAGTGGACCCTTTTTCCAGCCACGATTCGAAGGTGAGCAGAGATGGCTTCAGCCAAACGATGCTATCTTTGACGTTGTGTCGAGTCTACTCTGCGACGCTTCAGGCTACTGGAATTTACGTGTTCGTTAGTTAATGAAACGAGGAGTCTCTCGTTAATCGGTCAGAATAATTCTCGAAATGGAAACTGGATCGCAGCTCGTCTAAGAGAGGCTTTCTAGTTGCGAACGTGGGGGTTGAAAGTTCAGTTCGAAACGGCGGTGTCGCGCCCTCTCTTCTGCGCCATCGTGTTTGATCGCCGCTGTTGGTCCAGCGCGATGGAACTTCTCGCGAGCATCGGAGAATGGATCTGTGCAACGAATCGAGAGGCTGTAAACAGACTGCGCGTCGAGCAATTGGATTACCAGCTGGAAACACCCCATAAGGACACGCAACCAGCGATGTTGAACCACTGGCACAGGTTTTAAAGCGATCAGACAGGGAGAAAGAGTCGAGAGAGCGCGAAATCCCCGTGGACAATCGGATAGTTTCGAGATCGTCGCATCTCTCGAGGAAGCCCCTTCGTTCAGGGATGAAACGACGAACGAAATGGGGGATAGTCGAGGAGGAAGCGAGATAGGAGGAGAGGAAAGGGAATCTCGCAGGTGTCATCGCGGCAAACCCCTCTGGTGTCTGGACAGTCGCTTAATTTCGCCTTGGTATTGCTTTACGGAAATCGTACACCGTCCCATAAACGAAGCCAGCTCAATGCCAGCCGCTTCTCTACCTGGCTCTCGCATTCGCAGCGGCGTAAAGGGCAACCGGTGTCGAGTTCCTGGGTCGCGGCGACGACCACCCCTCCAAGTTGACAAAGGGAGACACGCGCGTGTACGAGTCAGTGCCTTTCAATTCCCTGTCGCTGTTCCACTTTCGATCATTCTTCGCCTCGAGTGGGATCGTCTTGACGTTGTTTGCGCGATCAACGAAATTCGAGACCTTCTGTGGAGCAAGGGTTACTCGAAACATCGGTTTTGGACGCTTCTCTGTTTCGACGAGAGGGTCGAAGCAAGAATTTGATGGAAACTACCCCTTTTTTGTTCCAGAGCCATCGATTGGGGTGTCTCGTTGGGTCGACGGAGTCGTGGTTGAAGATTTCTGACGAGTTGAGAGCCACTGAACCGATCCAATGGGGAGGTGCATCGATATACCAGAAGGAAACCATAAGTAGAGAGAAAACGAGAAGCTCCACTGGGACCTTTTTACCCTTGTATTCGACTCACGCGCCCTTTGGTCACGCGTGGCAGCGGAGAAGAGAGACGTTTTAATAACAGTAATAAACGACACCGAGGGATGGGCCGCAGGCAGGCTCGTTCCTCCTTTTCCTGAGGGTCCGACGACGTTTCGTGGGACGTGCTGATTTATGTAGCGGGTATCGTTGCGAGCGTGTGCTCTCGAAAGTGGACAAACAGGTACCACGGGGTGCAATCGCACGTGTTGCTCTATTGAAAGGAGTAACACACTGGAATTAGACGGTCATCGTGGTTATTAGCAACGATACCATCGATTTGGAATTTTATATGAGTTTATAAATATCTTAGAATAATAGAGAAAATACAATTATCATCGAAACAATTTTTAAGATTATTATTTATTTGTTATTAGAAAGCGGCTACGAGTTGCCTTTTAAATCCAAGATAATTGGTACACGCGTCTGGTGAACGAGAATGGGGCATTGTGACCCCTGCAGGGTTAATTTCGCCCTGCAACAGTAGTGATAAAGTAAAGAGGGTGCAACAAGGCGACGTGTGTAAAAATGCACGTGTTGCTCTATTGAAAGGCGTAACACTGGAATTAGACAGTCATCGTGGTTATTAGCAACGATACCATCGATTTGGAATTTTATGTGAGTTTATAGATATCTTAAAAATTACTTCTATGAAAATTTTACTTTCTCTATTATTCTATTATTATTTATCTGTTATTAGAAAGCGGCTACGAGTTGCCTTTTAAATCCAAGATAATTGGTACACGCGTCTGGTGAACGAGAATGGGGCACTGTGACCCCTGCAGGGTTAATATCGCCCTGCAACAGTAGTGATAAAGTAAAGAACGTGTGACAAGGCGACGTGTGTAAAAATGCACGTGTTGCTCTATTGAAAGGAGTAACACACTGGAATTAGACAATCATCGTGGTTATCAGCAGCGATACCATCGATCTGAAGTTTGTAAATACCTTAAAAATTGTTTGGATGAAAATCTTATTTTCTTTATTATTCTATTATTATTTATCTGTTATTAGAAAGCGGCTACGAGTTGCCTTTTAAATCCAAGATAATTGTTACACGCGTCTGGCGAACGAGAATGGGGCACTGTGACCCCTGCAGGGTTAATTTCGCCCTGCAACAGTAGTGATAAAGTGAAGAGGGTGCGACAAGGCGACGTGTGTAATTCGATATTGATTAATACCAAGCTGAGCCTGTTACGACTGCGAAGCAACAGAGATTTACCGTTTACCCCGTTTAATAAATAAGATCTGGCATAATAAAAACGACGGGACGTAAATATGTATAAATTACAGCGGAGATTTAATTAAATAAAGCCCGGTGAATTTATGGCCAGACTGATTCGATACCCGAGCCTCTGCAAAAGGGAATGCGAAATCCGCGAGGAAGGCGAGAACGAACAGCACGGGGCAAACAAATAAAAAAGGGGGAGAGGGGGGGGGGGGGGGGGTGGAAAAAAAGCCGGAGGAGGGTAAAAAGGGACGTTGATCGAACGAGCGAGCGGCTTTACCCGACTTAAGTCCATTTTCCATATTTATTCGTATTGAAACGCGCGACAATCGTACAATCTGTCATATAAATTCTCGCCACCCGTTTGGCGCTTCACCCTCGACGATTTTAAAACTAAAAACAACAAAAAAAAAAAAAAACCAAGCCATTTTTAATCAACGCGAAAATTTCATTGCCATTTTCCTGTCTCCATCGCGCGATTCGATTGCGAAACGAGTAAAAATCGTAGTCCTCGACAGAATCATAAACGAGATACTCCTGTTCATCCAAAGTGTTAATGGAAAGTTTCAGATCACGCGTGGCTACGAAAATCGAGCGTTTTATAAACCGCCAGAGCAAAAGCTGTGTCTGAACGAAGTGACTCCACGTGAATCCCCATTACAGGGGAAACTACGACCCCCATAGACAGAAAACCGTGACAATGGCTGCTCGAAGCCAGGAAAAAATATGAAATACGCGTCTGCTCTCTCTCTTACTTTAGCCCCACTCAGGTTTTACGACGATCGATTCGCGTGGTCCGCCTCGAAACGCATAATCGGATAAAGGTCCGCCGATACCACGTCGGAATTGCCATTTTTATTCGACATTACCGTTTCAGTGGGACGCCTGAGGGTCGAGCGAATTGTTAGGGCGGGTAAAATGAGCGTCAGTTGAGTCACGTTCCTCTCTTTTTTCTCTCTCTCTCTCTTTCTCCTCCTCTTTCTGAAGCATCGAGTGAGTCATTTATACCGCGATAGGAATCGCTGTATAATAAATGTCACGGTGGAGGCCACGGTTTAATATCGTACGCGAGCGATCGAAATCGGTCCCTCGACCAACTGGAGAACCGATGTCTGTCCTC
This sequence comes from Xylocopa sonorina, assembly GCF_050948175.1. Classification (NCBI taxonomy): domain Eukaryota; kingdom Metazoa; phylum Arthropoda; class Insecta; order Hymenoptera; family Apidae; genus Xylocopa; species Xylocopa sonorina. The sequence goes on along the minus strand of NC_135201.1, from coordinate 11,457,054 downwards.
TTCCGCTGTCGTGCCTCTTAACAAGCAGACAAACTCTGTACACGTGAACCGCGTCAATTATGGGGGTTAACGTTAAGGTCTGGTTACATTTCGAGCGGAGCGCGTGTAGGTCTGGAGTTGAGCTCGGTCTAGGGCTAAGTGGGCGTTCTCTGTACAGTCTACGTTTATCGCTGGTAAGCTGTATTTGCTCGACCATTAAACGACATGTTCGCTGTAGTTTTACTAGCATGCGAAAGATTGTTACAAACGTCTGTGATTGGGATCGAAGGAATCCTAGTTGGAATACTGAGTCAAGTCGCTTGATCTAATAATGATCCAACTTTGGTTGAGTTAAATTAGATTGAGTTAGCTTGGGTTCTCTTAGGTCTACGCGACTCAAATTCAAGCTAGGTCGAGGTTAAACGATTTGAAAAGAAAAAAAAAAAATTTCTGAACATCTGAGATTGAGATCTGAGGAATTCAAGTTGGAGCCAAATCGCTAGATCTAATAATGATCCAACTTAGGCTGGGTTAAATTAGATTGAGTTAGCTTGGGGTTGCATTAAATCTACACGACTCAAATTCGAGCTAGATCGAAGTCGAACGATTTGAAAGAAAAAAAATCAATTTTTTCGCATTTACGCGCGTCGTCGATCGACTTAATCGTAATTCGAGTAGCGTCTACGAAGACAGTTGGAACGGGAGGACTTTTCTCGTGGACTAATAATGATCCAACTTAGGTTGAGTTAACTTGGGTTCTGTTAAGTCTACGCGACTCAAATTCGAGCTAGATCGAAGTCGAACGATTTGAAAGAAAAAAAAATCAATTTTTTCGCATTTACGCGCGTCGTCGATCGACTTAATCGTAATTCGAGTAGCGTCTACGAAGACAGTTGGAACGGGAGGATTTTTCTCGTGGCCTAATAATGATCCAACTTAGGTTGAGTTAACTTGGGTTCTGTTAAGTCTATGCGACTCAAATTCAAGCTAGATCGAAGTCGCACGATTTGAAAGAAAAAAAAATCAATTTTTTCGCATTTACGCGCGTCGTCGATCGACTTAATCGTAATTCGAGTAGCGTCTACGAAGACAGTTGGAACGGGAGGATTTTTCTCGTGGACTAATAATGATCCAACTTAGGTTGAGTTAACTTGGGTTCTGTTAAGTCTACGCGACTCAAATTCGAGCTAGATCGAAGTCGAACGATTTGAAAGAAAAAAAATCAATTTTTTCGCATTTACGCGCGTCGTCGATCGACTTAATCGTAATTCGAGTAGCGTCTACGAAGACAGTTGGAACGGGAGGATTTTTCTCGTGGACCAACTCGGGGTGGCGACGATACAATTTCTCATCCGTCGCACGTCCCGAAGTTTCCGCGACGTCTCGCGGTAATAACGGGGAAGGCGTCGCGTGCTTTCGAGCGTTTAAACGGTGACGAGTAATAAAGGGTGTTGCGAACTGACACGTAACACGCCAAGGGCCGTCGACACAGGAGACGTGCTCTCCCGTGGGATTTGCCAATTTCCAGAGGAGATCCTCCGTCTGCTGCACACACATCGCCCCGTCGATTGGCTCAGCAAATTTCACCCCAGCTTTTCTGCCGTTTGTTTATTCAACGCGTATCTAACGTCCTCTCTGTATTCCAACGCCACGAGCAGATCGCGTGGTCTTCCTCCTCGTCTTTTATCGTCGTGATAAAGCGCGACGCCTCGATTGTCGCGTCGAAGTTGGTCCTTGGTAATTACCAAGGGCGGGAAACTGGGAACGGGGCGTCGTTTCGCGCGTAGATTTCGCGTTCCGCGGCCTCGTTCCCGCGCGATAATTAACTCTTTAACTATGTAATTAATTCCAGAGGAAAACACGATACCCCATACAGCGTCGCGTTTCGCTCGACGAACTTTGCGCCTCTGTTAAAATAATATTTTCCCCGATCTGTGTCAACTTCCGTGGTTCCCGCCAGCCCCTCGAGGAGTATCGAACGAAGATCCTGGCGAAATTCCCCTCGAATTCCGCTCCCAACGGAAGGATACGCGGAATTTCGGTTGATCGGCGTTCATTCGAAAGTTCGCGAGCTC